>NW_028230437.1:10957297-12258491 GCF_043228905.1 Azolla caroliniana | reverse complement strand
TATCAGTCAAGCAGAGTACTCAGGGTAACGCGACGAGAAGCTACATCCTGTGGCTTTCCACTCCCGTAATGTATGACGCCGCCGAAATCAACTACGAAATTCATGATAAAGAGCTATTAGCAATAGTTGATCTTTTATGCAATGGAGGCATTTCCTGGAGGGATCTCCTCATCAGGTCACTGTATACAGTTGACCACAAGAACCTTGCCTACTTTCAAGATGCTCGTGTACTGAATCGACGTCAAGCTCGGTGGCCCACTTCCTCACACGCTTCGACTTCAAAATACATATCGTCGCGGAAGCACACCAAGGAAGGCAGATGCATTATCACGGCGTTCGTATCTAACACCACTCAGTCCCGAGTGAGCCAGCTTTCGATAACCAGAAGCAAGTAATCTTGGGTCCAGCACGACTGCAAGCAGCACAGGTCTTTGACATGCCCGTGGATTCCGACATTACAATACTATACGTGAGGACTTGAAGACTGACGCTTTCGCCCAAGCTATACTAGCACAAATTGACCCCTCTCGAGCGTCATGTTCACAATCACAATCACCAGGTACGGATTATCGGCAATTCAAATACTGTGATGATTACTCTTCTTTAAAGAACTTTTGTATGTTCCTAATGGTTCTTGCCGCCTTCGAGTAGTACAAAATTGCCATGACACATATATAGCAGGACATTTTGGTAGTACTAAAACATTAGATTTAGTACAACGATCATTCTGGTGGCCCCATATGCGACAATTTGTCGAAGATTTTGTTCGGAACTTGCGATACATGCTGCAGAGCGAAAATGCCAAGACATCATCCATATGGTTTATTAGAACCATTACCAATTCCAAGCAAGCCATGGCAATCCATTGCTCTTGACTTCATTACAGATCTTCCAGTCTCTAAGGGATTCAGTGCGATTCTCACAGTGGTGGATCGATATACGAAGATGGCTCATTTCTTACCATGTACTAAAGAAATATCTAGTGAAGACACCGCCGAAATTGTCATGCGGGAAGTATGTCGGCATCATGGACTCCCTGATAATATCATCAGCGATCGTGGACCCAGTTTGTGTCAAAATTCTGGAAGCACCTTTTTAAAATGCTGAAGGTCACTTGTAACCTCTCCTCCGGCTACCACCCACAAACCGACGGTCAAGCCGAACGAACAAATCAAACACTGGAGCAGTATCTGCGGTGCTTTCTCAACTATCATCAGAATGACTGGGCAGATATTCTTCAGTTTGCCGAATTTGCCTATAATAACGCTATCCACGCATCGACTAAAGTCACGCCATTCTACGCTTATACGGGATATCATCCCCGGTGGTGTGTCCTTGAAACCCCAGAAGTGTCCACAAATCCTTGCGCGGAGGATCGTTTGGAGCGATTACGCAAGATACAAGCGGATTTATCTACTCAACTCCAGCAAGCTCAACAATCACACAAGGACTACGCAGATCGTCATCGACTTCCATCCAGTTTTAACATTGGAGATCGGGTGTGGCTGCTACGACGACACATCAAGACTACTCGCCCATGTGAGAAGTTGGATTATCGGCGATTAGGTCCTTTCCGTATTATCGGGAAGATTAATGATGTCGCTTTTCGTCTCGAGCTACCTCCGCAACTTCGGATACATCCGGTGTTTCATAGTTCTCTCCTCGAACCCTATCACGAGAGCACTATCCCAGGACGTACTATACAACCACCACCTCCTATCGAGCTCGAAGATGGACCTGAGTACGAGGTCGCTGCCATCCTCGATTCCAAGATTGTTCGCAACAAGCTCTACTATCTAGTCGATTGGCTAGGATATAGTCCCAGCGAGCGTATTTCGGAACCGATCGAGAATGTGACCAATGCTCGTGCTCTTCTAGAAGACTTCCATCGACGATATCCCGAGAAACCGGGTCCTCAATCCAAAACGACTCGTGGAACTCGTCGTTTTAAAAGGGGGATAGTGTCATAACTAGACTCGAACCCATAACCTTTTGTTACACGGGTCGAGACTTTACCATTAGGTTATGAATTGTAATTTGAAGGATATTATTTTCATTTAGGTTTTATTGGGAAATTGATGTATATTCCAGATTTCTCTGGAACATTCTAGAAACTTCAGGAGTATTCCTGAAGACACTATAAAAGGAGGCGCAAGGCATTAGTTCGAACCAAATCGGTTCAACGCCAGTCTTAAGCCTTCTAACTACTGTTGTATATCTTCCTTCATATAATACATATATCTTTCGCATCATCATTCTCTCTCTCTCTCTCTCTCTCTCTCTCACTCACTCATTACTTCTCTCAAAGTTCGACACCTCTCATAGTCCTAATCCTTCTCTGTCTTAGTACTATTCCCCAACAATAGTACTAATCCTTCTTTTAGTACTAATTCCTTCTCTGCCTTAATAGAGTTCCTGACAGAGCATACCTATTTCTTACTGTGACCTTATTCAAGCCACGGTAATCTACAACGAGTCGAAGCGAGCCATCTTTTTTCTTGACGAAGAAAATGGGTGCACCGGCTGGAGATTTCGAATGCCGAATGAAACCGTTCTCCAAATTCTCCTCTATATAGGCTCGGAGGACTTCTAGCTCGGTTGGTGACAAATTGTAGATCGGCCCCCATGGCGGCTCTTTTCCCGGTTGTAAGTCGATGGCGCAATCGTACGGCCGATGATGAGGAAGTGTGTTGGCTTGTACTTTATCGAACACATCAGCATACTGACGATACTTCTCGGGAAGTTGAACGGTGGACTCCTCTTTGGCGGTGCTGGAGGGTTGTACTGATATTGCGAAGAGAAACATTTCCTCCTTGCGCCCTTCCTCACGCAACTGATGTAGCGAAATGGTTGCAACCTTCTGGGTAGATCCTTGGGTTTGTCGCAACCGGATTTCCCTTGTCCTCCAATCTATGTTTGGGTTATGTAACTCGAACCATGGTAATCCTAAAACTATGGGATGTGCAATGCTTCCTAGGCTTTGCAAATTTTTACCGGAAGTTCATACAAAATTACTCAAAAATTGTGCTGCCTCTCACACAGCTCACCAGGAAGGGACAATCATTCATTTGGTCTAAAGAGACGGACATGGCTTTCGAGAGTCTTAAGAAGGCGTTTACATCAGCTCCAATTTTAGGTCATGTGGATCCGGAAAAACCATTCATTATCGAAGCTGACGCATCGGATTTCGCATTGGGGAGCATTCTGTCACAACAGGGTAACGACGAGAAGCTACATCCTGTGGCTTTCCACTCCCGTAAGTTTGACGCCGCCGAAATCAACTACGAAATTCATGATAAAGAGCTATTAGCAATAGTTGATTCTTTTATGCAATGGAGGCATTTCCTGGAGGGATCTCCTCATCAGGTCACTGTATTCAGTGACCACAAGAACCTTGCCTACTTTCAAGATGCTCGTGTACTGAATCGACGTCAAGCTCGGTGGGCCCACTTCCTCACACGCTTCGACTTCAAAATTACATATCGTCCGGGGAAGCACCAAGGGAAGGCAGATGCATTATCACGGCGTTCGTATCTAACACCACGTCCCGGTGAGCCAGCTTTCGATAACCAGAAGCAAGTAATCTTGGGTCCAGCACGACTGCAAGCAGCACAGGTCTTTGACATGCCCGTGGATTCCGACATTACCAATACTATACGTGAGGACTTGAAGACTGACGCTTTCGCCCAAGCTATACTAGCACAAATTGACCCCTCTCGAGTGTCATGTTCACAATCACAATCACCAGGTACGGATTATCGGCAATTCAAATACTGTGATGGATTACTCTTCTTTAAAGAACTTTTGTATGTTCCTAATGGTTCTTGCCGCCTTCGAGTAGTACAAAATTGCCATGACACATATACAGCAGGACATTTTGGTAGTACTAAAACATTAGATTTAGTACAACGATCATTCTGGTGGCCCCATATGCGACAATTTGTCGAAGATTTTGTTCGGACTTGCGATACATGCTGCAGAGCGAAAATGCCAAGACATCATCCATATGGTTTATTAGAACCATTACCAATTCCAAGCAAGCCATGGCAATCCATTGCTCTTGACTTCATTACAGATCTTCCAGTCTCTAAGGGATTCAGTGCGATTCTCACAGTGGTGGATCGATATACGAAGATGGCTCATTTCTTACCATGTACTAAAGAAATATCTAGTGAAGACACCGCCGAAATTGTCATGCGGGAAGTATGTCGGCATCATGGACTCCCTGATAATATCATCAGCGATCGTGGACCCCAGTTTGTGTCAAAATTCTGGAAGCACCTTTTTAAAATGCTGAAGGTCACTTGTAACCTCTCCTCCGGCTACCACCCACAAACCGACGGTCAAGCCGAACGAACAAATCAAACACTGGAGCAGTATCTGCGGTGCTTTCTCAACTATCATCAGAATGACTGGGCAGATATTCTTCAGTTTGCCGAATTTGCCTATAATAACGCTATCCACGCATCGACTAAAGTCACGCCATTCTACGCTTATACGGGATATCATCCCCGGTGGTGTGTCCTTGAAACCCCAGAAGTGTCCACAAATCCTTGCGCGGAGGATCGTTTGGAGCGATTACGCAAGATACAAGCGGATTTATCTACTCAACTCCAGCAAGCTCAACAATCACACAAGGACTACGCAGATCGTCATCGACTTCCATCCAGTTTTAACATTGGAGATCGGGTGTGGCT
Source organism: Azolla caroliniana (assembly GCF_043228905.1). Classification (NCBI taxonomy): domain Eukaryota; kingdom Viridiplantae; phylum Streptophyta; class Polypodiopsida; order Salviniales; family Salviniaceae; genus Azolla; species Azolla caroliniana. The sequence continues at coordinate 12,253,794 of NW_028230437.1, read as the reverse complement.
GCTACGACGACACATCAAGACTACTCGCCCATGTGAGAAGTTGGATTATCGGCGATTAGGTCCTTTCCGTATTATCGGGAAGATTAATGATGTCGCTTTTCGTCTCGAGCTACCTCCGCAACTTCGGATACATCCGGTGTTTCATAGTTCTCTCCTCGAACCCTATCACGAGAGCACTATCCCAGGACGTACTATACAACCACCACCTCCTATCGAGCTCGAAGATGGACCTGAGTACGAGGTCGCTGCCATCCTCGATTCCAAGATTGTTCGCAACAAGCTCTACTATCTAGTCGATTGGCTAGGATATAGTCCCAGCGAGCGTATTTGGGAACCGATCGAGAATGTGACCAATGCTCGTGCTCTTCTAGAAGACTTCCATCGACGATATCCCGAGAAACCGGGTCCTCAATCCAAAACGACTCGTGGAACTCGTCGTTTTAAAAGGGGGATAGTGTCATAACTAGACTCGAACCCATAACCTTTTGTTACACGGGTCGAGACTTTACCATTAGGTTATGAATTGTAATTTGAAGGATATTATTTTCATTTAGGTTTTATTGGGAAATTGATGTATATTCCAGATTTCTCTGGAACATTCTAGAAACTTCAGGAGTATTCCTGAAGACACTATAAAAGGAGGCGCAAGGCATTAGTTCGAACCAAATCGGTTCAACGCCAGTCTTAAGCCTTCTAACTACTGTTGTATATCTTCCTTCATATAATACATATATCTTTCGCATCATCATTCTCTCTCTCTCTCTCTCTCTCTCTCTCACTCACTCATTACTTCTCTCAAAGTTCGACACCTCTCCTAGTCCTAATCCTTCTCTGTCTTAGTACTATTCCCCAACAATAGTACTAATCCTTCTTTTAGTACTAATTCCTTCTCTGCCTTAATAGAGTTCCTGACAGAGCATACCTATTTCTTACTGTGACCTTATTCAAGCCACGGTAATCTACAACGAGTCGAAGCGAGCCATCTTTTTTCTTGACGAAGAAAATGGGTGCACCGGCTGGAGATTTCGAATGCCGAATGAAACCGTTCTCCAAATTCTCCTCTATATAGGCTCGGAGGACTTCTAGCTCGGTTGGTGACAAATTGTAGATCGGCCCCCATGGCGGCTCTTTTCCCGGTTGTAAGTCGATGGCGCAATCGTACGGCCGATGATGAGGAAGTGTGTTGGCTTGTACTTTATCGAACACATCAGCATACTGACGATACTTCTCGGGAAGTTGAACGGTGGACTCCTCTTTGGCGGTGCTGGAGGGTTGTACTGATATTGCGAAGAGAAACATTTCCTCCTTGCGCCCTTCCTCACGCAACTGATGTAGCGAAATGGTTGCAACCTTCTGGGTAGATCCTTGGGTTTGTCGCAACCGGATTTCCCTTGTCCTCCAATCTATGTTTGGGTTATGTAACTCGAACCATGGTAATCCTAAAACTATGGGATGTGCAATGCTTCCTAGGCTTTGCAAATTTTTACCGGAAGTTCATACAAAATTACTCAAAAATTGTGCTGCCTCTCACACAGCTCACCAGGAAGGGACAATCATTCATTTGGTCTAAAGAGACGGACATGGCTTTCGAGAGTCTTAAGAAGGCGTTTACATCAGCTCCAATTTTAGGTCATGTGGATCCGGAAAAACCATTCATTATCGAAGCTGACGCATCGGATTTCGCATTGGGGAGCATTCTGTCACAACAGGGTAACGACGAGAAGCTACATCCTGTGGCTTTCCACTCCCGTAAGTTTGACGCCGCCGAAATCAACTACGAAATTCATGATAAAGAGCTATTAGCAATAGTTGATTCTTTTATGCAATGGAGGCATTTCCTGGAGGGATCTCCTCATCAGGTCACTGTATTCAGTGACCACAAGAACCTTGCCTACTTTCAAGATGCTCGTGTACTGAATCGACGTCAAGCTCGGTGGGCCCACTTCCTCACACGCTTCGACTTCAAAATTACATATCGTCCGGGGAAGCACCAAGGGAAGGCAGATGCATTATCACGGCGTTCGTATCTAACACCACGTCCCGGTGAGCCAGCTTTCGATAACCAGAAGCAAGTAATCTTGGGTCCAGCACGACTGCAAGCAGCACAGGTCTTTGACATGCCCGTGGATTCCGACATTACCAATACTATACGTGAGGACTTGAAGACTGACGCTTTCGCCCAAGCTATACTAGCACAAATTGACCCCTCTCGAGCGTCATGTTCACAATCACAATCACCAGGTACGGATTATCGGCAATTCAAATACTGTGATGGATTACTCTTCTTTAAAGAACTTTTGTATGTTCCTAATGGTTCTTGCCGCCTTCGAGTAGTACAAAATTGCCATGACACATATACAGCAGGACATTTTGGTAGTACTAAAACATTAGATTTAGTACAACGATCATTCTGGTGGCCCCATATGCGACAATTTGTCGAAGATTTTGTTCGGACTTGCGATACATGCTGCAGAGCGAAAATGCCAAGACATCATCCATATGGTTTATTAGAACCATTACCAATTCCAAGCAAGCCATGGCAATCCATTGCTCTTGACTTCATTACAGATCTTCCAGTCTCTAAGGGATTCAGTGCGATTCTCACAGTGGTGGATCGATATACGAAGATGGCTCATTTCTTACCATGTACTAAAGAAATATCTAGTGAAGACACCGCCGAAATTGTCATGCGGGAAGTATGTCGGCATCATGGACTCCCTGATAATATCATCAGCGATCGTGGACCCCAGTTTGTGTCAAAATTCTGGAAGCACCTTTTTAAAATGCTGAAGGTCACTTGTAACCTCTCCTCCGGCTACCACCCACAAACCGACGGTCAAGCCGAACGAACAAATCAAACACTGGAGCAGTATCTGCGGTGCTTTCTCAACTATCATCAGAATGACTGGGCAGATATTCTTCAGTTTGCCGAATTTGCCTATAATAACGCTATCCACGCATCGACTAAAGTCACGCCATTCTACGCTTATACGGGATATCATCCCCGGTGGTGTGTCCTTGAAACCCCAGAAGTGTCCACAAATCCTTGCGCGGAGGATCGTTTGGAGCGATTACGCAAGATACAAGCGGATTTATCTACTCAACTCCAGCAAGCTCAACAATCACACAAGGACTACGCAGATCGTCATCGACTTCCATCCAGTTTTAACATTGGAGATCGGGTGTGGCTGCTACGACGACACATCAAGACTACTCGCCCATGTGAGAAGTTGGATTATCGGCGATTAGGTCCTTTCCGTATTATCGGGAAGATTAATGATGTCGCTTTTCGTCTCGAGCTACCTCCGCAACTTCGGATACATCCGGTGTTTCATAGTTCTCTCCTCGAACCCTATCACGAGAGCACTATCCCAGGACGTACTATACAACCACCACCTCCTATCGAGCTCGAAGATGGACCTGAGTACGAGGTCGCTGCCATCCTCGATTCCAAGATTGTTCGCAACAAGCTCTACTATCTAGTCGATTGGCTAGGATATAGTCCCAGCGAGCGTATTTGGGAACCGATCGAGAATGTGACCAATGCTCGTGCTCTTCTAGAAGACTTCCATCGACGATATCCCGAGAAACCGGGTCCTCAATCCAAAACGACTCGTGGAACTCGTCGTTTTAAAAGGGGGATAGTGTCATAACTAGACTCGAACCCATAACCTTTTGTTACACGGGTCGAGACTTTACCATTAGGTTATGAATTGTAATTTGAAGGATATTATTTTCATTTAGGTTTTATTGGGAAATTGATGTATATTCCAGATTTCTCTGGAACATTCTAGAAACTTCAGGAGTATTCCTGAAGACACTATAAAAGGAGGCGCAAGGCATTAGTTCGAACCAAATCGGTTCAACGCCAGTCTTAAGCCTTCTAACTACTGTTGTATATCTTCCTTCATATAATACATATATCTTTCGCATCATCATTCTCTCTCTCTCTCTCTCTCTCTCTCTCACTCACTCATTACTTCTCTCAAAGTTCGACACCTCTCATAGTCCTAATCCTTCTCTGTCTTAGTACTATTCCCCAACAATAGTACTAATCCTTCTTTTAGTACTAATTCCTTCTCTGCCTTAATAGAGTTCCTGACAGAGCATACCTATTTCTTACTGTGACCTTATTCAAGCCACGGTAATCTACAACGAGTCGAAGCGAGCCATCTTTTTTCTTGACGAAGAAAATGGGTGCACCGGCTGGAGATTTCGAATGCCGAATGAAACCGTTCTCCAAATTCTCCTCTATATAGGCTCGGAGGACTTCTAGCTCGGTTGGTGACAAATTGTAGATCGGCCCCCATGGCGGCTCTTTTCCCGGTTGTAAGTCGATGGCGCAATCGTACGGCCGATGATGAGGAAGTGTGTTGGCTTGTACTTTATCGAACACATCAGCATACTGACGATACTTCTCGGGAAGTTGAACGGTGGACTCCTCTTTGGCGGTGCTGGAGGGTTGTACTGATATTGCGAAGAGAAACATTTCCTCCTTGCGCCCTTCCTCACGCAACTGATGTAGCGAAATGGTTGCAACCTTCTGGGTAGATCCTTGGGTTTGTCGCAACCGGATTTCCCTTGTCCTCCAATCTATGTTTGGGTTATGTAACTCGAACCATGGTAATCCTAAAACTATGGGATGTGCAATGCTTCCTAGGCTTTGCAAATTTTTACCGGAAGTTCATACAAAATTACTCAAAAATTGTGCTGCCTCTCACACAGCTCACCAGGAAGGGACAATCATTCATTTGGTCTAAAGAGACGGACATGGCTTTCGAGAGTCTTAAGAAGGCGTTTACATCAGCTCCAATTTTAGGTCATGTGGATCCGGAAAAACCATTCATTATCGAAGCTGACGCATCGGATTTCGCATTGGGGAGCATTCTGTCACAACAGGGTAACGACGAGAAGCTACATCCTGTGGCTTTCCACTCCCGTAAGTTTGACGCCGCCGAAATCAACTACGAAATTCATGATAAAGAGCTATTAGCAATAGTTGATTCTTTTATGCAATGGAGGCATTTCCTGGAGGGATCTCCTCATCAGGTCACTGTATTCAGTGACCACAAGAACCTTGCCTACTTTCAAGATGCTCGTGTACTGAATCGACGTCAAGCTCGGTGGGCCCACTTCCTCACACGCTTCGACTTCAAAATTACATATCGTCCGGGGAAGCACCAAGGGAAGGCAGATGCATTATCACGGCGTTCGTATCTAACACCACGTCCCGGTGAGCCAGCTTTCGATAACCAGAAGCAAGTAATCTTGGGTCCAGCACGACTGCAAGCAGCACAGGTCTTTGACATGCCCGTGGATTCCGACATTACCAATACTATACGTGAGGACTTGAAGACTGACGCTTTCGCCCAAGCTATACTAGCACAAATTGACCCCTCTCGAGCGTCATGTTCACAATCACAATCACCAGGTACGGATTATCGGCAATTCAAATACTGTGATGGATTACTCTTCTTTAAAGAACTTTTGTATGTTCCTAATGGTTCTTGCCGCCTTCGAGTAGTACAAAATTGCCATGACACATATACAGCAGGACATTTTGGTAGTACTAAAACATTAGATTTAGTACAACGATCATTCTGGTGGCCCCATATGCGACAATTTGTCGAAGATTTTGTTCGGACTTGCGATACATGCTGCAGAGCGAAAATGCCAAGACATCATCCATATGGTTTATTAGAACCATTACCAATTCCAAGCAAGCCATGGCAATCCATTGCTCTTGACTTCATTACAGATCTTCCAGTCTCTAAGGGATTCAGTGCGATTCTCACAGTGGTGGATCGATATACGAAGATGGCTCATTTCTTACCATGTACTAAAGAAATATCTAGTGAAGACACCGCCGAAATTGTCATGCGGGAAGTATGTCGGCATCATGGACTCCCTGATAATATCATCAGCGATCGTGGACCCCAGTTTGTGTCAAAATTCTGGAAGCACCTTTTTAAAATGCTGAAGGTCACTTGTAACCTCTCCTCCGGCTACCACCCACAAACCGACGGTCAAGCCGAACGAACAAATCAAACACTGGAGCAGTATCTGCGGTGCTTTCTCAACTATCATCAGAATGACTGGGCAGATATTCTTCAGTTCGCCGAATTTGCCTATAATAACGCTATCCACGCATCGACTAAAGTCACGCCATTCTACGCTTATACGGGATATCATCCCCGGTGGTGTGTCCTTGAAACCCCAGAAGTGTCCACAAATCCTTGCGCGGAGGATCGTTTGGAGCGATTACGCAAGATACAAGCGGATTTATCTACTCAACTCCAGCAAGCTCAACAATCACACAAGGACTACGCAGATCGTCATCGACTTCCATCCAGTTTTAACATTGGAGATCGGGTGTGGCTGCTACGACGACACATCAAGACTACTCGCCCATGTGAGAAGTTGGATTATCGGCGATTAGGTCCTTTCCGTATTATCGGGAAGATTAATGATGTCGCTTTTCGTCTCGAGCTACCTCCGCAACTTCGGATACATCCGGTGTTTCATAGTTCTCTCCTCGAACCCTATCACGAGAGCACTATCCCAGGACGTACTATACAACCACCACCTCCTATCGAGCTCGAAGATGGACCTGAGTATGAGGTCGCTGCCATCCTCGATTCCAAGATTGTTCGCAACAAGCTCTACTATCTAGTCGATTGGCTAGGATATAGTCCCAGCGAGCGTACTAGGGAACCGATCGAGAATGTGACCAATGCTCGTGCTCTTCTAGAAGACTTCCATCGACGATATCCCGAGAAACCGGGTCCTCAATCCAAAACGACTCGTGGAACTCGTCGTTTTAAAGGGGGGATAGTGTCATAACTAGACTCGAACCCATAACCTTTTGTTACACGGGTCGAGACTTTACCATTAGGTTATGAATTGTAATTTGAAGGACATTATTTTCATTTAGGTTTTATTGGGAAATTGATGTATATTCCAGATTTCTCTGGAACATTCTAGAAACTTCAGGAGTATTCCTGAAGACACTATAAAAGGAGGCTCAAGGCATTAGTTCGAACCAAATCGGTTCAACGCCAGTCTTAAGCCTTCTAACTACTGTTGTATATCTTCCTTCATATAATACATATATCTTTCGCATCATCAATCTCTCTCTCTCTCTCTCTCTCTCTCTCTCTCTCTCTCTCACTCACTCATTCCTTCTCTCAAAAGTTCGACACCTCTCATAGTACTAATCCTTCTCTGTCTTAGTACTATTCCCCAACAATAGTACTAATCCTTCTTTTAGTACTAATTCCTTCTCTGCCTTAATAGAGTTCCTGACAGAGGGTGGGTATGCTTCGGCGGTCGTCTTCGGTTTTTCGGTTATCCGGTACCGATACCGGGTTGTCATTCCTCGCTGCCTCCCGACGTTCCTCTCTTCGGAAAAGTCCACGCTTCTGATTCCGTCGGAAATTTCGGTTCCCTTGTCGCTTCTCTTCTCTGCGTCGTTCGTATTCCGGGGATTCGTCTCGGTCGTACCGGTCCCGGGGGTAGCTATCTCTGCGTTTCTCCTCTCGGTCATAGTTATCGCGTCTTCTATCAGCGTATCTGTTACCGCGTTCGCGTTGGTAGCGGTCGTCTCTCCGGAATCGATCCTCGTCCGGGTTCTGATTGCGCAGTTCTATGTGTCGAACCGGTGTTGCCTGCCGATTTAACAGGTTATATTCGCATCGGTCCGTTGTATGGGCTCGAGAGTTGCAGATCATACATTGTGTCCGCAGGGTGCAGTCTACTGTTGAGTGGCCCGAATTTAGGCATGTTGTGCATTGTAAGGCCTGCCGGAACCTCAAGTCTTCCTCCTTCGGGAGTGCCCGGTGTAACATCCCCATCGACAAGAGGGGGCTAGTCTTGTCCATTTCTAAAACCCGATCAATAACTTGGTCCATTGTGCTGGTGTGGAAATCAAGGACTCCGCACATTGTTCGAAGTGGCTCTTTCAGCGCGGCCAAAAAGACGGCTTTGGCTTCGTCTTCGGGTGGTGCTCTCGTCAGTTGGCTGTGCAGGGTCTGAAACCGAATGATGAATTGTGGCACAGTCTCGGTCTCTTTCTGCCGGGTGGTGTAGAACTGCCTGACCAATTCCCTTTGCTCAACTTGTCTGTGAAAAAGCCTGAGGAATCTGGCCTTCAAGGCATCGAATGTGGCAAAGCTGCCCGGTAAGTGCTTTGTGTGCCATCGGGCCGCCGGTCCTTCTAAGGTCATGCCGAATTCGACGACTTTGGATCGTTCGGCTTCGGGCTCCGTCAGTCTTTGGGAGACATGGTTGGCTTCCCATGTTTGGAGGAATGCGTACACGTGTGCCTCCGCGTCGGGCTCATCCCTGTACTTTGGGTATGGGTACGACATCGTGTCGTCCAACTGACTCTCCTGCTTACTCCGCTCTCTGTCCGCTGTTGGTGTCGGTGTGAGAACCTTTGGTTCCTCCGCGGTTGGTGCCGGTATCCGCTCCTTCAGTTCCTCCGCGGGTGTCGCCGGTGTCCGGTCCTTTGGTTCCTTCGCGGGTGTTGTCGGTATCCGCTCCTTCGGTTCCTTCGTGGGTGTTGTCGGTATCCGCTCCTTCGGTTCCTTCGCGGGTGTTGTCGGTATCCGCTCCTTCGGTTCCTTCGCGGGTGTTGTCGGTATCCGGTCAGCCTCCCTCGGCGATTGCCGGTCACCGAACTCCAAGGTTATTTCTTCCTCTGGCTCCGGTGTTACCGAGTCTTCCGACCCCTCTTCCCCCGGGTCGTTTGGTGTGTCGTGGCTGCTTTTATACCGGGACGCAACGCTTCCGTCGCTTTCCGACTCCGCATCAAGTGTTGCGAATGCTTCCGAGTCCCCGTCGCCCCCGGCGAGCGTCTGTAGTATCGTTTCCGCCTCCTGCAAGCTTGTTATGCTATTGCCTTCGTCGGGGATTTGCAGAACCCGGAACTGCAGTGCTTCTTCTGCGACTCTCCGAAGAGTTTTGGAGAATGACCGATCCCGCCGGATCTCGTCGACGGCTTGCTGCAGGGCTTCCCGTCGTTGCTCGCGTTCGGTGTATCGTCTCCCTCGTTCAGTGATGTGGTCGTCGTTTGGTCTAGACATCCATCCCCCGGTTGTCCTCTGCACTTTGCAGGAATCGTGGTCGCCAAAATAGTGTTGTCTGCCTGGCCGGACTAGCCTCAACACAGGTGTCTATCCAACACTTCTCCAAAGGGGTGGTAGGGATTGGATGCTAGGTTACACGCGTAAGATGATTACAATTAAGCACAGACGGTAAACAATACGAAGATACAGATAAACACGCAATAATTACTTTTGTATTACTTCCGTCTAAACCTTTTACAAATCATCGGATCCTTTTATAGGCATCCAGCAAGGTTACAATCGGTGCCCTTAGGCAACCGACATCCGAATCGGTCTGGATCTGGATCGGTACAACTGTACCGGATCCGTCCCTCCGAATAATAATTCTACTATTATTTACTTCCTATTATCCGATCCGACTCCGCCTTCCCACTTGTTCTTGCTCTTCTGACCGGCCAACACTTTATGCTGCTCGACTTTGTTAACTTGACATTGGTGACATTTAGTCACATAGCTATGTATGTCAGGACACATCTTAGGCTAATACAATTGAATGGAGATGAGAACGAGTGTACGATGTATTCTTGGGTGCCCTGCTGAGGGTGCATCATGGCATTAAAAAAGAATTCTCTTTTTGACCTCAGGCAAATTTGGAACACAAACCTTCCCAGTATGGTAGAGCAGACCGTTACCAATGTGGAAGTATTCCCTCGAGGATGTGGTGGTGTCTATTCGAGACTCAACGCTTGCCCAATATTTCGCAAAATAACTGTCATTAGGATACTTTCCTCGAAGGTGATCATAAAGATCTGATGTTAATTTAGTGAAGCTAAGCATGTTAACTTCGCGGATGCGACTTAGTGCATCAATGACATTGTTCATGGAACCTTTACGATATCGTATGGAAAAATCAAAGTCTTGGATGAGATCAGCCCATCGTGCCTTATGACCTTTTGGGTCTTGTTGGTCACAAAAATATTTAAAGGACTCATGGTCCATATTTAAAAGATTTCCATAAAGATAATAACTTGTTTCAACCTGAAAAGGTTTTGAAGAATCTAGTAATGGAAGTGACGAAACCTTACACACCAGGTCCTTGAGTTCCTTAAAGGTGAGGCCTAGTGTGGCATTCCACATAATAGGTTTTGTAAACTTACGCATTTGACTTTCAAGAAGATCAATAAACGATGTCGTCAATTGGGAGTAATTACGAAGAGATTTTCGCAAAAACCCAACAAAACCAATGAATGATCGTACTCCTCGAATATTCCGAAAAGTGGGCCAAAGTTTGACTTTCTCGACGTGAGATGGCTCAATTTCAACTCCTCGTTCGGTTATGAGATGTCCAAGATAAGTAATTGATTTCTTGAAGAACTCACATTTTGAGATCTTTGCGTAAAACTATTTGTCACGCAATGTTTGTAAAACAAAGTGGATATGTTTGGCATGTACGACTATAAACTAGAATATCATCCAAGAAAATAGCAACAAATTTTCCAATTTAATCTCGGAAAATGTCATTCATTTCTTGTTGAAATGTGGTCGGAGCATTGGTCAAACCAAAAGGCATAACCAAAAACTCATAATGGTCATAGCGCATACGAAATGCCTTTTTAGCAACATCGTCCTCACTTATACGAATTTGATGGTAGCTTGTACGGAAATCAAGTTTCGTAAAATACCGAGCTCCCTAGAGACGGTCAATTAGATTGTCAGCCCGGGGAAATGGATATGAATTCTTGATCATCACTTTATTCAAGCACCGGTAATTAATACACATATGCCATGTGCCCTCTTTCTTTTTTACCAAAAGAACAGATGCACCCCATGGAGATTTACTATAACGTATATAACCCATTCATAAATAGTCCTTGAGTTGGTTAGATACCTCATCCTCTTCAGATTGACTTAAGCGATAAGGATGTATACTTATTGGTGCAACGCTAGGTACAATATCTATATGATGGTCTATATTACGTTTAGGAGGTAACCTATGTGGTAGTTCACTTGGAAAAACATCACGAAAATCATTAAAGATTTCATCGAGTTGTTGTTGTTCAAAATATTATAATTGACCGGAGACATTATCGATATTATAGACATGAATGTTCGGATCAAGTACACAATAAAATAGAAGAACAAGAAAACTCGGATATTGATGGAGAGGAAACAATCGAAAGAGATTGTTTATTTACACATTGAATAAAATGAGTACAATCGTTCAATACAAAGGAAATGGAATGGCGAACCCAATCAATAGATAAAGAAGAGTTTTTATTAAAAAACCAGGGATAACCCAGTATTACATTAGTTGTACAAAGATTCATTACATGGAAGTCTAATTCCTCTATGTAAGTATCAATATAAATTCCTAATGAATGAATCGCCCCGTATGATGTATTGTATTCTTCCATCAGCCAAGTGCATCTTATAGGTGTGATCACTTATGGTGAGTTGGATTCCCCATATCTGAACCAAACGATCATTGGATTCCCCATATCCCGAGCGCTTCGTTGGGTTTGTTATGGTCCTTTGAAGTGCGTTGATAGCAAAGGACTATTTCAACGACCTCTTCGAAGGATTTGGGATCCTTATCGTACACTATCCAATGATAGTCCAAATTAGGGATGCCATTGACAAAACAAGCTATTAACCAATTGTCCCCTTCTAGACCCGATTTTGGATTTGGGTTCTAGCATGGTGAACATAGTCTTCTAGTGAGGAAAACTTCCTGCTAGAGAGGTTCATTAAAGCTTGTGCTGCCTCGGTTCGAGATGGAGGTTGCAGAAGTTGGCCTTTGAAAACTGTGAGAAAATCTGTCCAGGTATCGAGCAATTTCCCCAAAATTCGGAGCCCACGCCACCAGGCAACGGCCTTACCCCCTAGTTCTCGGCCGACATATGCAATCTTCGTACTATCTAGCTTGGGATAGAGCTCAAAATGGGACTCCCATCGGCCCAGCCACGTGCAAATTGCTTCTTCGGTTCTTTCCTTTTTTTCTCCCATAAATGGATTTACGACAAATGATGGTTCACCTTGACGCTCATCGGGTCTATTAGTATGATGTTGTAAACTAATGACACGTGCCTCGAGAGAACTATGAGATTGCCGAAGTTCGGACATCTTATGTGCGGTTGAATTAAGGAAATTTTGTATTTATATCAAATACGACTCTATGGGGATTGGCCCAAGCGGATTTCCTTGAATTCCTTCCACATACGCATACATGTGGAGAATTTGTCCTCCTATTCACAGTAAGAAACGTATAGTGAACCTTTGTAGGTTCAATACTTGGACAGACACCTGTCACTCTCAGATTGATAACTCAGATAATATGATGAATCTGAGGCTGATATTTTATACACAGAAAGAGCTTTCCAACAAGTATTTAGCCATAAGAAATGACTATACATTCGTTAAGATGTGAATCTTACAAAATAGCTGATACAAAAGAAACGTGAGAGAGACACTAACAATGTATATCAAAGACAATCTATCGAACTTCTCACTTAGATATGACACTCAAGGTATTCCTCTTGCTCTCCCTTTTCTGTGTGTATAGAACATGTTTTATACCTTATAACACGTTAGCGTTCACAAGTGGAAGGATCGCGCATTCCACTTGTACAATGTATATCAAAGACAATCTATCGAACTTCTCACTTAGATATGACACTCAAGGTATTCCTCTTGCTCTCCTTTTTCTGTGTGTATAGAACATGTTTTATACCTTATAACACGTTCGCATTCACAAGTGGAAGGATCGTGCATTCCACTTGTACAATGTATATCAAAGACAATCTATCAAACTTCTCACTTAGATATGACACTCAAGGTATTCCTCTTGCTCTCCTTTTTCTGTGTGTATAGAACATGTTTTATACCTTATAACACGTTCGCGTTCACAAGTGGAAGGATCGCGCATTCCACTTGTACAATGTATATCAAAGACAATCTATCAAACTTCTCACTTAGATATGACACTCAAGGTATTCCTCTTGCTCTCCTTTTTCTGTGTGTATAGAACATGTTTTATACCTTATAACACGTTCGAGTTCACAAGTGGAAGGATCGCGCATTCCACTTGTAGAATCTTCTTGAAAATATCAAAATATACCCTCTCTACAAAAATTGGATGCACTAGTATCACATGTTCCAAAATTTGATTAGAATTTGCAAATATAAAAATACATGATAGGTCTACGAGTGGAGATCATTAGAATTTCAAATAAGTTTGGATGTGTTGATAAGTTAATGTAGGCATAATAAAGTTCAACAATGGCTCAATATCTCACTAATGTGCGACATGGGAAACACTAAGTTAAAGACTTATATTAATTTGGTAAGTTTTACAAAAATATGAGGTGTACTTCTAACCATACTAATAAAATGAGTTATAATTTATACTTTGACCCATACTCACATGTATATAATTGTGGACAATGTAGGATAGTGAACTTTAGGATAATGTGATTGGAATAACTAACTTATTAAGGTATTTAATACTTGTATTTAAAGTTGATCTAATTTATTCCTCAATTTGTTCGTATGGGATCAAACCATATGTATATAATTGTGGACAATGTAAGACAATGAACTTTAGGATAATGTGGTGGGAATAACAAACCTATTAAGCCTTTCATACTTGTATTTAAAATTGATCTAATCTATTCCTTAGGTGATTCACACGAGATCAAAATCCGAACGATAACGCTAGTGGAACTACAAACGTATAAAAACATGTGGATAACGCTAGTGGAACCATTATCAACACACTACACAATCTAAGCAGCAATGGAAGAAAAACATAATAGTTTTAACAATAGAAGACAAAGATCCATAATATATGGACTAGTATATATTAGACACGGAATGACAATCTCAACAATTGATCGCAAATAACAACATGGATAGTCATGGCAACAATTCTACAAGCATGTTATGTTAAGGTAAAGTTTGACCAAAATCAGCCTTAATTTAAACTAATTCATGTTTCTCCATATTGGTAGTCAGCAATGCATGCAGTGAAACTAATGTCATGAGTCTACTAACCAAGTATATAGAAATAAAATTGAAACATATAGAAGATTATAAAGAATAGAATACACCAAGTAAAACCCAAAATTTGTATTAGTAATGTGAATTCCAAACAATAGATTTCGTGAACAAAAGAGTCTATTACATAGCAAGCAAATCGTCAATGTCATTTCATCCTGTATAGAAGTCTCTTCGGCTATACGTACATTGTCTTCCCCTGTTAGCCGAGCCAACAAAATATCTTCTATAAGCTCATCATCAAGCTCTATTAGCTCCCCCTGTTCCCCGGTTAACGGAGGAATAGGATCTCATGAAGCAGGTTGAAACCTTTCGGTATCAACGAGGTTCTTTGCACCGACCTCCTCATCCTGGTCTGGGCACTCCCACAAAGCCTTAATCCTCATGTTTATAAATATAACTTGCTCCTCGTCCTTCTCCAATACAACTGTGTTTCTAAAGAGCTTCAATGCACATGCAGATGTTGTCCCTATGAAGAAAGTAACAAGAAGAATTAGTTTTCAAACAAAAAAGATTCAGTATTGGTTATCTCAAGATCGTTAACTTAGTTCGAGGAATACCTGTGCCAGAAAAGAGGTCTCATATCCAATCTCCTTCTACAAAAAACATCTCGATCAAGCACATCATAAGTCGTTGAGGTTTTTGGTATGGGTTGACAAGTCCCTGTTCTGTCGTGGTGACATGTCACAATTTCCGTGTCACTGCTGGATATACCAGCAAATTTGAACCTCCAACTTCATTAGAATGCTTCTTGATTCTTTGTTTCTTTATTTCATCGAAGTAGCCAACCGTAATGTATTCAATTGCATTTACGAACCGAAAGATTGGCCCTCTATTGACATTGGTTTTTATCCTATAACAAATATTGCATTGAGTTAAGAATAGATTGAACAATCTTAAGAAAGGCAATATAGTGAATGAGACTTATAAATAATCCTTACCATGCAAGGTTCTCGATGCCATGGCAACGAGATCTCAAATCTTGAGCTACCGAGTACACCCTTGGTCCATAATATGAAAGACAATTATCCTCCACAAGGATGCAGTCGTTAGCTTAGCGAAATCCTTGACCATCTTCTCTAACTGTTTAAACCTAAACGGTTCATCGTCGTATGATGACCCTACCATTCGAAATCCATATGGAATATCAACAATCATTAGCGTATATTCCTTCTTTGGCACTTTTTGGATCATGTCAACGACATTACCGCAAATCACGTTGTAGTAAAGATCTCTTGCCTTGCATCACTCTCCACAGAGATAGCTTCATGTCGTCAACCGCTTCATCAATGGTCAAATCAATTTTCTTGGCCGCTTGTGACTTTAATTCTAGGTAAGGGTCTACCTTACATTTCTTTTGTCGTTGACCCTTGACCTCCTTATTCTCCCACATTGAGAAGATTTAATCTTGTAGGTCCCATACTTCTCCATCTCTAAAGGCAAGTTGAACCAGGAGTCATATTTCCGAAGACCATCGGATTTAACATTATTTCCGACTTCATGCAAGCATTGACGTCATAGGCCTGGATGTAGCTTCATATCGAACTTTTGTTTGACATCCAAGTACTCATGGTGGAAGAGCCTTATACGATCAATCGATGAATTTTTTTGCCTATAGTCATTATTGTTATTGTGGTCCCATGCCAACGGCTTTGCCTCTTTAGTTCTGAGGCCCACGTAAATTTTGCACTCGGCATACTTAAAGAAGAAAGTCGTTGGATGTTCTCTCACAAGTTGCCAACGTGCCTCCTCCGAATGCAATCCACCAATTACAAAGTAATTGTATTGATCATGCTTTCTTGTGTCGAATTCTTCAGTGGTTTCACATTCTTCGGGATCCACCATAACAATAAAAGGCACAACAGTAGCATGTGGATTAATTTTCATTTTTTTCTTGAGATTTTGAACATGCATTCAGTGTGGCTCTCTGATCTCAAGTGGTCTTCGTCCTATTTTTTCATCTACAGGGGGCCAATGAATGTGTGTTATAGGCAAATTAAACACTTGCCCTTTTCTCACCAGTTTACGCTGCATTAACTCTCTCCGTATCTTATTCTGCTCAGATGACAATACACCCAATGCCAGCTCAGCTCGTGGCGTCCCCCTAGTGTCCTCATCTTTGTTTGAGCTTGATGAGTCAGAGTCCAACATTTTACTGGTCTTCTTTTTTGTTGGTCTTGATTGCACTTTAGATGCCCTTTTCGGGGCCTTCACTAGGGAGGGAAAGGGCTCCCATAGAGTTACATGGCCTTGTATATAAGGCCTCAAGGTGACAATAAGGTTTTGTGAGCTTTCTAGATCTTTTTTAAAAGATTCTGGCCCACAAGATTCCTTTACTAGTCGATCTTCAGAAAGGTACACTTTACGTACCCCCTTCGAGCACTCTATCATTACAAGAATGTTGGCTAAATCTGAATCTTGGTAGTCAAATTGTAGAATACGGCCATACATAAATGCGGTGTCATTTTCAAGCTGGCCATCGCCATTCTTCTTTGTTATATAAAGCACGACTTTTTTCTTGGAGTCGACATATTGCATACACCATTCCTTGTCAATTAGATCACGGTCAGGAAGGTCCTCACCACCAGTAGTTGCTAACATTTTCATTTGGCTGAACTCATCGGATGGTTGAGATTTTGTCTCCTCGTTGAAGAGAAGCTTTTTTCCTCTCTTCATGTTTTGAGGAACTATTAGTTTCAGGGCCTCAATTGGAGAACCCTGAATCCGAAGCTTTATTTTCTTCACAGGTCGGTCCGACAAGTTCTCAAATGACCTATTTAAGAGAGGACGTGTGAAAATATAAGTTAGGTGGTTGCCTAGATTAAGGTTGTATATTAAAATATACATAAGTATATCAAGACAAAAACTAGCAGGCGATTTCTACTAAACTCTAAATATCAATCATACTTTGAGTGAACATGATAGACCTTTATTTGGAATTTAAATCTAGTAAGGGCTATTCAACTTCGAAAATTATATATCTTAATAATTATACAAGGATATGTATCATATTGAAGGGTAGGTATCGCTTATATTGATTCCATATCCATATTGTTGAGAATTTTAATACCACAGACTTACATTTGGTATCATAAAGGAAATTTGTGGGTTTTTTTGTATTATTTTAAGCTATTATAGGTCATAAAACCTTTTAAAGTAAAGCCGCTAAATGTTACAAAATGTAGCATATGTCACTAAAAAAGTCTGCATTGGACATAAAATTGGTATCTTTTCACACACATACCAAATTGTTCCCCCAAAGACACAATATTCGTGTTTAAATTTTGTGTTTTATAAAGTAACTCGATACGGCATATTGAGTTCATGTATAAATCACAAAATTTAAACAGGAACTTGATACAGGGTATCGAGTTCATGTATAAAACACATACTTTACATAGGAACTTGATACGTCGTATCAAGTTACTGTATATAACAAAAAATTTAAACAAGAACTCGATACGGCGTATCGAGTTCTTGTATGAAACACAAACTTTAAACAGGAACTCGATACGGGGTATCGAGTTCCTGTGTAAAACACAAACTTTAAACAGGAACTCGATACGCCGTATCGAGTTCCTGTATGAAACAGAAAATTTAAATAGGAACTCGATACGACGTATCGAGTTCTTGTATGAAACACAAACTTTAAATAGGAACTCAATACCACGTATCGATTTCTTGAGTGCTAAAACATATTTACAAAAATGTCTGGACTGTCAGGCGCTTACCTGGATTCTTAGCGCTCGATTTTCTTTGAAGACATGATTCGCATTGTCAATGCTTAGGGGGAGATGACAATTTGGTGCTGCGTGCTATGGGCTCTTTGTGCTTTGTGTGCTTTGTGTGCTCGTGTGCTTTGTTCTGCGCATGAGTGATTGAGAAATGAGGTCTTCCTATTTCTAGGGATTGACCACAGTGGTTAAAGTAACCACTATCACTTTAACTAGGGTTGGTAAGCTTAAGGTTAGCTAGTTAAACCTAAGAAAGAGTTACTTTATTTAGTACATAATCTTGAATGTACCAATCACTCTCTAATGGATTTGAATTAAATGATGCTTATGAATGCATCAATGATTAAATAATCAAACCAACATATTAATGATTATTTTATACTCAAACTAACATACAATGACTTTAAAGGTCATGAAGGAAACAATGATAGAGGTTCATGAATGAACCAATGATTGAATACTCAAAGCAACATTTTTATGACTGCTTAATGTTTTGTATTAAAGATGTGACCATGAATGAACCAATGATTGAAAAGGCTTATATTTAAAATGGTGGGCATGAATGAACCAATGATTGAGAAGTTCTATATTAAATATGGGTGCCAATAATTAACCAATGATTTTAACTTTAAACCAACATATATATGGCTTCATAGTGATTGTAATTATATTATACTTCATGGCTAAAGTAAATTTAATTTAAATTATATATTATAGGATTAATAAGGTATAAAATATAATTGATTTAACTTTATATTGACTAGTTTAAGAAATTATTAATATGTTGAATAAAATTATTATATTAAAAATAATATCTTTATTTATTGATTAATATAATATTAAATAATATAGACATTATATTGAGGGAGCTTCTGTTTAGAGAGGACCTTATCAATTTTTTATATTAGCACAAGAACATAACTTAAGCCATGAGTGAAGACTCACCGTTCTCGATTGAAGAATATTGTTTGTCACCAGACTCTTTGTTTTCTACCGAAGAGTATTGTCTGTCGATAGACTCACCATTTTCTATCGAAAAATATTGTCTGTCGACAGACTCACCCATTTCTATTGAACAGTATTGTCTGAGCTAATCTTCACCTACAACACATGTGAAGAGTTCTCCATTGAAGAATATGATATTAATAAAGATACGGAGAATGAAGGTAGTGCCAATGAAACATCGAATATCATGGGCGATGGTCACAACAAAGAACTGGATT
Organism: Azolla caroliniana; assembly: GCF_043228905.1. Lineage (NCBI taxonomy): Eukaryota > Viridiplantae > Streptophyta > Polypodiopsida > Salviniales > Salviniaceae > Azolla > Azolla caroliniana. The sequence goes on along the minus strand of NW_028230437.1, from coordinate 12,234,714 downwards.
GTAACAAGGTTACACCAACTTCTATGCAGGAAGAGAAATCTAGAAGCCCTATGCATATTAGAAGAATCCCACGTAGAATTCGTCTGGCCAGATTTAACTTCGTGACATCAGATAAGCAGATTGGATTTGATGTCAACAAAATATGTCGTGCCTGTGGTTGTATGTCTATGATTGGAAAATCAAAGTTGCAAGAATTAAGGCGATATTATTTTTCGATGACTAGTGATGACCAAGAAACTTACCTCGGGTCACATATGCAACTAGTGTCTGACAAATGTACGGGGATCAAAGTATCATTCGAGTATTATATCTTCCATGTGCAACAGATATGTAGAGTTGCATTAAAAATTGCGTTATGTGTTAGTAACATGCGGCTACATAGAGTACAACAACATCTACTTAGTGGGGATCAGATGCTCAATTGTAAAGAGGTTCCAAGTATGAAAGGTGCAATTGGACATGCTATTGGTTGGATGAAAAGTTACTTTGAGTTAAATTGTGAAATAATGCCCACTACAGGTAGGATGCACCTCTCTAATAATGACACACGTCGGGAAGTTTATGATGTCTATCGATCTGAAATGGTGGGCTCACGTAATAAATTTGTCACGTATAGCCAATTAACAAGATTATGGAGAGCTCAGTTTTCAAATGTTATCATTCCACGTAAAGTATGCATAGGGTATTGCTTCATTTGTGCAAATCTTAAAAGTTTGGTTAAAGGTGTAAATACATCAATGGAAAAGGATATGAGTAAGAAGTTGCTACAGGAGCATCGTGAGGCACAATCGTTAGAATGAAAGAAGGCGATGCATCATACACAGAAGTGTTTGAAGAGGCTCGAACAATACATGTGCTTAATGATAGATGACATAGACCAGATAAGACGTGCTTGCCGCATATGCCGAGGCTCCCCAAAGACGTCAATGATGAGTGCCTTGTTCAAATGCACTTGGTGGGATGCTTGGCTTATAATAGGTTGGTTGGACCTCACATCTTCATTACATGCCCCAATGTTCACAATGACCCTAACCTAACAGTTACAGTGATTCACCGAGTTTTGATGTCTTGGGGCCAACCGTTCCCCCCTGTTCTATACATTCAATTGGACAATACTGCTAGAGAGAACAAAAATTCAACTGTGTTTGGCTATCTAAGTATGTTTGTCAACCAAGGATTGTTTAGAAAAGTAAAAGTCAATTTTCTTTTTGTTGGCCACACACATGATCATATAGATAAGATGTTTAGCACATTCTCTAGACAATTGTCTCGGCATGATGCTTTCACATTACCAAAACTATTTGATGTCATTTGTGATGCATATACACCACGCCCAAAAGTGTTACACTTGAAGCAAGTATGTGACTTTAAGAGATATATATCATATGGGGGTGTTGGGAATGTTAAAGTGCTCGCCCAGTTAAACAATATAAGCTTCAATCACATTTTTATGATAAAGAAAATTGAAATAAGTGGTTCTACGCTTTTGTATGCTAAAGAATATTCATCTTCTACAACGTGGGAACCTGAAGGTGGTTGCCAGTTATTACTTGTATGCCGAGTACAATTGTCCATGGAGCTAAACAAATGCCAATTGAGAAGAAAGGACAGTTGCATAGTGACTTGGTATCAGAACAAAAACTGTTATGGCTCCAAGCCTTAGAAGAAAAAAGAAAGCATATTGAGGCCGCCAAGAAATATGCCGCACAACAAGACACGTCATGGTGGGATGCATTTTTCAGTGATCAGAAAGGAATTATAGACAATTGTGTATTTGGAGATAATTGGAATTTGGAAACGCCATTCACATGGTCGCTACAACATGATCGTGTAAATAAAACTCCGGTGCAACCAACAAATGCGATTAATGACAGTTTGGTCCATCCACAACAAAGAGACATTTATGTGGGACCAAGGATGACCAAAGAAGTCGAAGCTAGATGGCAAGGCAATTTGCAAGAGCTCGCGGCGGGGATGTTGATTGCAACGCCGGTTGATGAGAACTCACATGACCACCAATTTTGGGTTGGTAAATTCTAGAAGTGCTAATGCATGAAATGGAAAACACGATCAAGTCTATAAACGTTCATTGGTACAACACTAGAAGTGCAAATGCTTTTACAGGTAAGTATACATTGGAGATGATTGAATGCCCAACGCCAAGGGGAGGTAGGAAGAGGAAGCAAAACATCCGTAACACCTCGACCCTTGATATCTCTGATGTGGATATCATCGTGTATGACTTCATGCTTACAAAAGTCAGACGATTAAGGAAGTCAACAATAGATATAATAAAAGAAAAATTACCAAGTCTACAAGGTGGCTCGAGTCGAAGGCACATGAGATCTGCTACATATAAACCATTTGGTTTATGACAAAGATAATGCATTGATTGGTACATCCGAGGATGACGAGGAGGAATCGTCATTGTATATTAGTTACAGTAGTGATTCTCCGTAAAGGAGTGATCATGAATGTATTTTTAGCTATTAAGTATAACTATATTCCGCTTGTAACAAATAGAGTAATATAAAAGCATGTGTTTTGAATTCTTATGATTTCTTAAAAATCATTTCTTATAAAATTACATTGGTTGTAAAGTTTGTGATATAAATTGAGAATCTAACTTTTTCAAATTCCTCTTTTTTATTTATTTCTAAATCACGAAAATAGTGGATTTTAAACCTTTTTAATAGTATATTTGAACATGTATGATACTGGTATCAATGTGTTTTGCAAAATCATTGAAAAAGTACTAAAATCAACCAAAATATTCCTTATCCTTCCATTTATGCGTGATCCTTCCAATTGTGAACGCGAATGTGTTTTATGTTTTATGCTAGCTACTTACAACTTGACTCACCTATTAGACTCCACTTTTGTAGCCATTGATTTGGTGTCTAATTCTCACCTACCATGTATACTTACCCATTATATGCTATTTACTAGAGTCTTTAGATAAATGTTCACCATACATCTTTACAAACATAAACAACCATAACTCATGTCGATTTGAGCTTGTACATTTATCTTCAACACTCCCCCGCAAGCTCAATTGGGAGTTATCTTGAGCCACATCTTGCAAATTTATCACATCCTTGAAAACTTTTGGTTTATAAGCATCCAAGAACTTGAGCATAGTTTTGTATTTGTATCAATGGGTTGAGTGAGTGGTTTGCATTCACTTATTCCAAATCTGAAAAGAACATCCAACAAGTACTTCTTTTGCATCAAGTAGATGCCACTTTTCCCGTAAACTTCAATTCCCAAAAAAATATTTCAGCTCTCCTAGATATGAAATTTTAAACTCTTTCCCAAACTTTCCTTTTATATCTTTAATACATGTATCATCATTCACGCGTCTGCGATTGATCTTCACGTGTCTGTCTGCGTCTGTTCTCCTTGATTCACGATAGGAGAAGGTCTTGATGCGTGGGGGTTTTTCTCTCTGCATCTTGGCGCCTTTTTCGAGCCTCTGCATGTGCAGGTCGTGTACTATAATAGCATTGCGTGCCATGTGGCGGTGGTTTAATGTCCTATTCATAGCCCCTCGTACCTTTTCAACGTGCCTCTTTACTCCTTGTTTGCAAGGCCGCTTCCACCACTCCTTTTCATGATTTATTTGATTCCATTTGATTTTTATTTTGTTTTAATTTTTTTAATTTTTTTAATTTTTTAATTTTTTTAATTTTTTGTAAAGTTAATTGTGTGGTTAATTTTTCTCCGGTCCTGTCGGACCCTTACCCGAAACGTGCACCTTGTCGGCCTCTTGACGGTTTGCCCTCGTTATGCTTCCCCCGGTTGCCAGCTCGTGCTCCCCCTTACCGGCTTGGTGGTAGCCGTTTTCCTCAACAGGTTCCCGTCATGGTTGGCCTGCCGGCGTCTGATTCGGTGGCGGCCCTTCGTTCAAATGGGTTCTTGGGCATAGGTCCTTTGTATGGTTTTAGTCTAAATCTGTTGACCCATTTACCCAGCACCTTGCCGGCAAGTGTCCCTAACTAGTAAGACCCATTGAACCCGCGTGTGATCCAGTACGGTCTGGTCCATCTAAACCGTAGTTTGCCTGGCATTTTACCCATCCGGGTCTGGAACACTAGTACCGGCTTGCTGATTTCGAACATCTTTTCGTTTCCCTTCCGGTGACGATCTACAAACGCTTTACGTCTCCGTTGTTCCAATTCCAGGTGCATGATGCTCGCCAGTCAGTGTTCTTCTAGTTCACATAGAGCCTTTAACCGAATTGCCTCCGATTCCTTTTCATTGAGTCGTTCCCGAATTTGAATATGTAAGCTTGGCACGTGGAATTCGACCGGCATGACTGCCTCTAATCTGAATGCTAACCGGAACGGTGTTGTTCGGATGCTTGTTTTGTACGCAGTTCGGTAAGCCCATAGGGCACTGTGCAGCTTCGTGTCCCAATTTGTCTGATTCTCATTGACGATCTTGCGCAGGATATTCTACAGCGTTTTGTTTGTTGACTCAGCTAATCCGTTGGCTTGTGGGTAGTACGGGGTGCTCCGTTTATGTACTACCACATAGAATGACGTCAAACTCTCCACTACCTGTCCAAGAAAGTGCCCTCCTTGGTCGCTTATCAGCTCTATGGGGCATCCGTACCGGCACCAAATGTATTCGTATAAGAATTTTTCCGTCGACGCCGCGGTGTTGTCTCGTAAGGCTTTGGCTTCCACCCATTTAGTGCAGTAGTCCGTCGCGAAGATAACATACCGGTTGCCAGTTCTCATCGCCGGTGGTTTGAACAGACCGACAAAATCCAGTCCCCATTTCTGAAATGGTTCTAGCGGTCGTACTGGCTGATGCGGCATCGTAGCTTGTTCCATTGGTTGGCCCATTCGCTGGCATAGATCACACTCTTTCGCGTACCGGATTGCGTCTTTTAATGTAGTCGGCCACCATAGGCCACTTTGCCATATCTTTCTTGCCATAGCATCCCCGGCATAATGGCCTCCGGCGACTCCGCAGTGTGCTTCCTGTAGTATTACCTCTTTCTCGTCGCTGCGCACCGCTCGTCGCCATATACCGTCCGCACCTTTGTGGTATAGCGTGTCCTGTAATAAACAGAAGTGTCGGCTTTGTACCGCTAGGCGCTTCCTCTCGTCACGGTTCATCTCCTCTGGAGGCAATCTGGTGCTCAGAAATTGGTGCATATTCGTTAGCCACTTATCTTCTGGTGCCACCGTTTCATCTTGGCTCCGTACGCCCGATTGTAATGTCGGACGCATCCACGAACACATGAAATTCCTTCGCCCAATCCGGGGGTTGCACTACCAGCACTTGCGACAATAGAACTTTGAGTGCCTGGTACGCCTTATCTTCGGTGTCGGTCCACTGGAACGGTGTTCGGTATACTGCAGCATGCAGTGGTGTAGCTAGGTCTGCCAAATACCGGAGCATTCGGCTATGCCAACAGATTTGTCCTAAGAAACGGCTCAATGCCTTTGCCGTTTTTGGTGCCGGTGCCTCCAAGATTGCTTTTACTTTGTCCGGATCCACAACGATGCCTTCCTTGCTGACAATGTGCCCCAGTAGCGTTCCGTTGGACACGCCGAATAAACACTTCGCCGAATTCAGGCTTAGCCGGTAAGTCCTACACTTTTCTAGACACAGTCGGAGGTGCTGAAGGTGGTCTCCTTCCCGGCTGTAAACGGCGAAGTCGTCGAGGAACACCTGCATGAATGCCGGTATGAATTCTCCGAATATTTCCATGATGATCCTTTGGAACATTGCCGACGCCGTTTTTAGTCTGAACATCATCACTACCGCAACAAACACTCCCCATTCAGTGACGAAAGCCGTTTTTTCCTAGTCATCGGGGTGCATCCAGATCTGGTTGTATCCGCAAATCCTTCTAAAAATCTGTATACATGGCTGGCGACTGCGTCCAAAACTCCATTCGTAAATGGAAGTGGAAATGCATCAGTTACCATCGCCGCATTAAGCTTCCGGTAGTCGACACATACTCTAATTTTGCCGTTTTTCTTTGTTAGGACTACTATCGGGCTCAGCCATGTAGATTTCTTTACAGGACGGATAAAGCCAACCCTCAGCAACTTGTCAATTTCTTCCTTGACTTTGGCAGCGTAGTTTGGATTCATCCGGTACCGTCGTTGTGCTACCGGTTTGGCGTCTTTGCTCAAATGTATCTGATGCTGATATAGCTGAGGATCGAGCCCTCTCATATCCTCGTAGGACCAAGCAAAGACGTCCTGAAACTCTTTGAGAAGTGTAACCATCGCCGTTCTGTTCTCCGTAGTCATTTCCTTGGCTATCTGCACCGGTCTCGCCTCTTCCGTAGTTCCTAGATTTACCTCCTCTAGTTGGGATGCTTTGAGCCGTTGTGATACACCCATTTCTCTTTCCAGCGCTTCTTGTACTTGCCGTAGCTCCCGGATTGCTTCTTTATTTGGTTCTTCAACCGCTCCATCCGGTGGCAGTATGTATGGTGATACGGCTTCAACTACGTCAATTTCGAACAGGGGTACTATCTTCGGATTATCTTGCAAGTATTGATCCACCTCTTCGTCTGCTAATCCGTCCAGTATATTGACACATTCGGCATATAGGGGTGTTAATTCCTTCCCAGTACACGTCCGTGGTTGTGTCGATACCCTTACTTTTGCTTTTCCTCGCCGGAAGGTGATTATGTTCTTCCTCCAATTGTGTTTAATGTGCGCCGTTTTTAGCCACAACCGTCCCAACAATAGCGGGTACGCTCCTTGTGCCTATAATTGTAGCACTACTGCCGAGATGCGAAATGTGTGGCCGCCGATTGTTACTTCCAAATCTCGTATCAAGCCGGTCGGTCGCACTGAGCTTGTATCCGCCATCCGTAGCCAGAACGGGCATGGTTCCCACTCATGGATTCTCAAAGTTGTGCATGTTCGGAGGCTAATCACATTGACGCTGGATCCTCCATCTATTACTGTTCCGGGTAACTCCTTTCCCTTCACGATGGCTGTGATCGCCAGACTGTTTGTGTCTACCACCGCCGGTCCCTCCTTCGGATTTGAGAAGAATGTTGGTGCCAGTGGTGTTTCTCCTGCCGTCCTGCCTGTCTTGAGTCCTTCTGTGATTCTGGGCACTAGTTGCAGGAGCCGTCCCAATGGCAACGTGATTTGGCACTCCTGCAATGCCTGCATGTCGCGTTTTCGGTTTGATTGCCGTTGGCAAGCTCGTCGGTGTTCTCCTTTTGCTGCGCAAGTTTTGCTACGTTTCACTCATTTGCCTTTTTCACCCATTCCGTTGCCTGCTTCCAGATGGCCTCTTGTGTCTCCCATTCCGTTGTCTTGCCCTTCGACCTTGTGGTAACCTGATGCAAGTCTATGACTTCGGCGACTACCATGTTTACTGTCGGTCGCTTGTCATAGCTCTTTGCCAGACATTGATTACTATAATGTCCTTCTTGTCGGCAATAGTAGCAATATGCTTTCCAGGTATTGCTGGATTCGGCATTGTTTCCTGTACGCGGTGGAGGACCTGTGGTAACCACGGGGCTTTGGTCCGGTTGGCTACTTGAGGCGCCTTTTTCCGGTTCACGTGGGTGGCTCCCTTTTCTGAAATGTCGTTTTTTATTAAAGTTCTTTTTGTTGCGGTACCCTTGACGGGGTTGGTCGTCATATCTCCCATAATCTTCCCGTCGTTGGTGATAGTCGGGGGAGTGATCCCGGTTGTGATTCTCGTACCGTCCATTGTAATCTCGGTACCTGTCATATCTCTTGTACCGGTCATAGTTGTCCCGCCGATCGTCGTACCGGACATCCTATGCTGGTCGATATCGCTCCTCTCGCCGCCAGCGTTCTTCTTCTTCGTCTCGGCTGCTACGTGGCTCGATTTGCCGGACTGGTGGTGCTTGCCGATTCAATAAGTTATATTCGCACCGGTTTATCGTGTGGCTCGTAGATTGGCAGAGTAAGCAGTGTGTCCGCATGGTGCACTCCAGTGACGAGTGTCCGGAATTCAAGCAGGTCGTGCATTGGATTTCTTGCCGGAACCGGAGATCCTCATCGGTTGGTAACACTCGTTGGAGGGTTCCCATTGTTAGCCAAGAGCTCGTTTTCTCCATTTCTCTAACCCGGTCGATGACCTGGTCGACGGTGCTTGTGTGAATGTCGATGACTGTGCATACCGTTCGTAGAGGTTCCTGGAGTGCGGCTAAAAATATAGCCCGTGTTTCTTCCTCGGGAGGTGCGTGGGTAAGCTGACTGCGCATCCATTGAAACCGGATGACAAACTGTGGAATGCTCTCCCCAGGGTCTTGCCGGATGGTATAAAATAGGCCCACCATTTCTCTCTGGTCCACCTCCTTCTGAAAGAAGTACAAGAATTTATCTTTCAGGTCCGCAAAGGTGGTGATGGTGCTGCGATCCTGCGTCCGGTGCCATATGGCGGCCGGTCCTTCCAATGTCACTCCGAATTCGGCTATCTTAGATCGTTCCACTTCTGCCGTGGTTAACCATTGTGACACATGGTTCGCCTCCCATGTTTGTTGAAACGCATGAACATGAGCCTCTGCATCTGGATCATCCCTATACTTGGAGTATTGGAACGGAATGTCGTTGTCCGGTGTCGGTCCGCGAGCTGGCGGTGTCAGTGGTTTTTCCTGCTGTTCCGTCGGCGTCGGAGGTCTTTGCCGGTCTTCCTTTGGTGTTGCCGGCTCGACGTCCGGTGTTGGAGGTTTTTCTTTGTCTTCTTCCGTCTTCGGAGGTTGCTCCACGTCTAGTGCCGGAGGTTCCCGGTCTGCCAACTCTGGTTCCGGTGTCGGTAATGTATCCGACTCCTCGTTCTCCAGTCCTCCTGGGGTGTCGTTACTGTTGCGATAGTTCGTGTGCGCGCTGTAACCCCCTTCCGAATCCGATTCCAACGCTGAAAATGCTTCGAATTCGCCGTCTCTTCCGGCCAAGGCCTGGAGAAGGGATTCCGCTTCCCAGAGGTTGCTTAATCTGCTTTCGTGAGTATCACACGGTGTTTGCAGGAATTGACTAAGGAGACCGATCAGATAACTGAGATCGGGTCAAGTGATCGTGAGGTAGATGAGACTCTTGATAAGTTGCCGATACTGAGTCGGCTCACACGCTTTGGTGCTGGAGTTCGCATCTAGTTTGAGATTACGATCAAGCGGAGTTTTCATGGATATGCACTTAGCCATACCAAACTTAGCGGAGGATGTAGTGCCGTTGAGAAATCATGATTCCGGCCGGAGTCCGAATTACCTCGATGCCGAGGAAGTAGCGGAGCTCCTTCATGTCCGTCATCTCGAACTTATCGGAAAGGAGGGATTTGACCTTATTGATTTCGATGAGATGCTCACCTCCAATGACTAGGTCATCCGCATATAAGATGATGACGATCGGACTGGCGGAATCGCTTCGTATGTAGAGGGAGTTGTCTGATTTCGACATACGAAAGCCAATTTGATGAAGATATTGCGTTATCTTCGAATGCCAAGCACGGTGCTTGCTTGAGGCCGTAGAGTGGCTTCTTGAGTCGGCATAAAACTTTCGAATGGGTGTTCGAGTTGAAGCCAGGTGGTTGTATCATGTACACCTCCTCTTCCAATTCACCTTGTAGAAAGGCGTTCTTGATGTCCATTTGATGGAGGTGCCACCCTTTCGCCGTGGCAAGCGCAATGACGGTCTGTACCGTCGTCATCTTTGCCACCGGAGCAAAGGTTTCTTTGTTGTCGACGCCATGCGTCTGAGCGTATCCTTTCGCTACGAGTTGCGCTTTGTAGCGGTTGACGGAACCGTCAGCGTTGTACTTCACTTTGTAAATCCATCTCCATCCAATCGCCTTTTTGTGCGGTGAGGTGGGAATGAGATCCCATGTCTCGTTCTTGCGTAGTGCCTGCATCTCCTCGTTCATGGCTTCGATCCATCGCGGATCCTTGGCTGCTTCGGAAAATGTTTCCGGCTCGCGTACTATTGCCATCTTCATCATAAAGACATAGTGATATGCCATGTAGTCGTTGTAGCTGAATCGGCTGACCGGATTCTTTTCACGGGTGGAGCGACGGAGCTTTTCATTTGCAGAGATGAGGGCTTTCTTAGCTCCGATTGGTACATCGAAGCCGCCGAACTCACTGTCGAGTGAGTGACTCGACTCATCGTCATCGAAGCGATCGCCTTCGTATTCCGCCATTTTCACCTTGCCTTTGTCCATCTTCGGGCTAGGCCGTGATGTGCTTTGATCGCTCAAAGGCTCTTGTGGTCCGCTCAGTTGGGTCGTGATCGGACTTTCTTCGAACATGCGCATAAGGCTATCTTCATCCTCTATCTCTTGTTCGGCGGATTCTGGATCAGGCGGAGTCGGAGTCGGAGTTGTCGCCGGTGCGTACCAGGATGCGGACTCGTCAAAAACGACATCTTGACTTACTCGAGATTTTCGAGTTGAAGGGTTGTAGCACTTGTACCCCTTTTGCTCCAGTGAGTATCCTACGAGGATACATTTCTCCGACTTCGGGTCAAGCTTTTGACGCTTCTAGTCGGGGATGTGCACGTACGCTATCGCGCCGAATATCCGGGTGTGCGATAAGTCCGACTTCTTTCCGAAATATCTTTCGTGCGGAGTAACCTCGTGCACGCCAAATGTTGTGCATCAATTCATTAGGTAGACGGCCGTGTTTGCAGCTTCGGCCCAATATGACTTGGGCATATGCTTCTCGTTCATCATGGCCCCCGCTACTTCGAGGATGTGCCGATTTTTGCGCTCGGCTACTTTGTTTTGTTGCGGAGTGTGTCGGCAATTGAATTCTCGCTGAATTCCTTCCTTTCGGAGATACGCCGTGAAATCATCCGAGAAGTACTCCTTGCTGCCATCTGATCGAAGACAACGTACATGTCGGCCCGTGGCTTTCTCGACTTCATTCTTGAATGTTTGGAAGTGTCCGAACACTTCGCTCTTTTGCCACATCGGGTAGATCCAAGTGTGCCTGGAGAAGTCGTCGATGAAGAGCACGTAATATCGGCATCCGCCGAATGTAGCGATCTACGCCGGTCCCCATACGTTGGAATGGACTACGTCGAGTAGACCTTTGCTCACGTTCCGCTCTTTCGGGAATGGGTGTCGGTGTTGCTTGCCGAATTGGCACGCTTCGCATACACCTTCAATCTCCTTCATTTTGAATGTCAATAGTCCGATGACGACTCCTGTCGATTTCATCGCTTTGAGTTTGTTAATATTGATGTGGCCGATTCGCTTGTGCCATAGCTCTATGTTGGAGTCAGCTTTCGTGCTTTCTGCGAACATGGCGGATTTCATCTTGTGTGAATCGAGAATGAACATCCGGCCCTCTCTTCTTCCACGCGTGATGATTCGGCACTCTTTTTCGATGAAGCACCCTTCTTGGTCGAATCATACTTGCATCCCTTACTCAACCATTTGGCAGACCGAGACCAAATTCTTCGTGATGGTGGGAACATGCAAGACATTTTTAATGTATGTTTGCTTACCTCTTTCGCCAAACGGAACATTGCTGATGTGCCGAATCGGGTGCATAGTGTCATCTCCGGTTTCGACATAACCGGGTCGCTCTGGCTCTCGAAGTTCGAGAAACCATTCTTTATGAGATGTCATATGGTTTGAGGCTCCGGAGTCAACAAACCATACGTCCTCCGGATTGAGGGCACTAGTTGAGGTAGAGGCCGACATAGAGTTTGCTCTATGTTTCATCATGAACATTCCGCCAAGGTCGGAGTTGCGTGCATACATTCCGCCACAATCTTCGTAGTCGGAGTTGTTCCTGTACATTCCGCTATACTCTTCGTTGTCGGAATTGTGCGTGTAATTCGTGAGTTTTCGGCTTGTGGAAACCGATTCACACATCTTCTTTCGGCACTCTTCTTCGTGGTGGCCGAGCTCTCCGCAATATCCGCATTCGGTTGCATTTTGACGGCTCGGGCCGGAGTGGAAGCTCCTCCTTCTTGCAAAGGTTCCTCGTTGGCTTCCGTTTTGCGGCCGAAATTGGGAGTTGTTATCGTAGGTTGGACCTCGTCCGCCTTGTCCTTGGCCGAATCGGCCTCTTGACCGTCCGCGTCCTCTTCCTCCGTTCGAGTGCGTGTAGAGCATGTGGCCTTCTGACTCATTTCTCCTTGTACGCATGTGGTTTTCTTCGACCAAATAGCATTGATTGGAGCTCGAAGAAGGAGGGAGATTTCTCCCGTGCTAGAACGGCGGTTCGCATCCGCCGAACCGTGGTGCGAGGCCGCCGAGACATATTTGAACCATCTCATCATCATCGATATTTTCGCTTATCGAGCCAAGGGAATCGCAAAGCTCCTTGATCTTCGAGGTGTATGTCGTAATGGACATGTCCCTTTGTTGAATGTTGTTCAACTCTTGGCGGAGTTAAAGCCTTCTTGCGGTTGTGTTTGCCGCGAAAATCATTCGTAGATTTTCCCATGCCTCCTTCGGCGTCTTGGCTTCACGAATGTAGCCGAGCATGTGCTCGTGAACACATGTCGCCAAACAATACATCACGCGGCTTGCGGCTTGCTCCCATGTCGCGTATCCGGGAGCCGCTTCGGCGGGTCGGTCTTCATGCGCTCCTTTGATGTAGCTGCAATAGCCTTGTCCGACAAGGTATTGGTGCATCTTGTACTCCCAAGATGCGAAGTTGTTTCGATCCAACTGCTCGGTAGGGAGAGCGCTCCCCATTTGAGTATTCATTATGATTCTTCTTCTTCTTCTTCTTCTCTCTTCAAATGCTAGCTATGTAGCAAAGCTACGATAACGATGAGCCGGTTCTTGGTCGTCGGCGTGGAGCACAACACACGATCACGATGAGGCAAATGGGCTAGATCGAGCTACCAAATCGCCCTGATACCATGTAAAGAATCGGATATGGATTCTTGTGAAGCGGAAAAGATATGAGATATGTGCGTGTATGAGAGAGAGAGAGAGAGAGTGAGAGAGACAAGGAATAAGACACGGGTAAGTATATTCACAACGGAGAAAGACTCAACGCATTACAAGGTGGGAGGAGGGTGCTTTATATAGTCACCCTCTCTCTTCATTAACTACAAGACTCATGGAGCATGGGGAATGTGAAAGCTCATAAGTTATGTGTCATAGAATATGATTCTATGACTCATACTAAATGCTAGAATACAAGAGGTGACATAATGGTGACTCTTGACCGTTGGAGTGTCTATTCACTCTGAAGGTGAGTTCACACACTAGACCAAGTTGAGCTTGATTCTCAACAGTTCCTACATAATCATCATAATCTTCTTCGAGAACTTTTCCCTTTCCTTTATCTTCATACCATGGTCTCAGTTCATCAAAGACCACATCTCATGAGACCCTTACTTACTTTGTGTTGAGCGGCAAACTCAACCGGATCCGGATCGGCATTCGGAAGGATGAGCCAGATCTGTGAGCCGATGAGCAAGTAAGCCGGTTAGTTGGATCCAGCAGTAACCAGAAGCCTAGACTACTAGGTAGTTAATGACTCGTAGTTAGTGTCCGACGCTCGTGTGAGCATTGAAGTACACCGTACTGCTGTCAGTCCTCTTATGACTTGTATAAATAGTGTTGTTGAAGCATGTTGTATTGTGTGAGGGAGAACTATTATTGTTTTGTAATAGATTTTTAACGTTCTGCTCATTCTCTGTCTCTCCCGCGTACACTCTATGTTTCTATTCTCTCTCTCACTCAATCTATTGCTATCCGGTTGAGCTGGTTTGTTTGACGCTTCCGCACCTTCGTTTTTACATGGTATCAGAGCGCGAGGGTTGAGAATCTCTGTAGCCAACATCAGCATCTGAAGACAAACCCTAAGACGCGGTAAAAACAGAAAGAGAAGTGATGGACAGAGGAATGGCTAGCTCGCTCCCGGTGTCGTGAAGATTTTCGGAAATGGTGTGAAAATCACATAAGACGTACGAAATCAAGTGTCGATCATATAAAACAATAATAGTGAATATACTAATTCTAAGTAAGTTTAATATCTTAGTACAAAAGACGAAGATCTTGAACAGATGGACTTTACTACATGAGAAACGGACATCTAAGTGTCAACTTATGTGGGCGAAGTTGCGAAAGAAAAAGCGAAAATTGTGAGATATCCCACATAGATAGGACGAATAAGGCTCTCACCATAAGGTAGATCAAAAGTTATTATCTTTGTGTCTATGTGTGGAACATAGAGAGTACAAGGTAACATGAACTAAGACTGGAGGTGGTTTAGCCACTTGTAAAGGTTTTGGCCAACCAAAACGGAACTGGACGGTAACGGGCGATCGGCGATCCAGTGGTATCGGCATCTGACGGAGCCGGTGATCCGGCGGTATCGGCATCCGACGGGCCAGCGAGGCGGTATCTGGTGGCAACGATGGCTACCGACATCCGATATCCGGCGTCATCCGGCATCCGGCGACCGAATAGATATATAAATAAATAAATATATATATATATATATACACACATATATATATACACAAGGAGTGCAAGTGTGGATTTGAACCTTGCACCTCCAAGTTGAGAGTCTATAGGCTTAACACTAAGCCAAGACATTTTCTTGAAATAATATTTTTATCATTGTAACTTTACATGTAAGTTCTCATACATGAGAGCTAAAATGAGTGACGTGGTTATCATGCACCACATGTAATACATGAGCACCAAATGGCAAACATGCATTTTATGCATGTCTTGAACCCTCAAATGCATGAGGGCACCTATAAAAGAGGGGATGAAAAATATCAAAGGGGAATTTTTTGTAATGTAAAATTCGGATCAAAGCAAGCTTTGTACTTTATATCAAAATTAATATTAAGAAGAAAATTCGTTATCCAATTGATGTATTAATCTTGTTCTTCAAATCTAAAGTCAAGAGTTCAATCTTAATCTCTCTCTCAATCTAAAATCAAGCATTATATCTTATCTCAATCTCTCTCTCTCTTTCAATCTATCTTAAATAGTTTCTCGCTAAAGCTAGTGCAACTTCAAATCCTTCCAGTTCAGAACCCCGGTAGGTCCGCCTCGCGATCTGCACGTAGTGACGGATCTTCACAGAACCAACTACGCATCTTGGTCATACAAGATGCACTAGTACTTGCTTGGGCATGGTTACTAGAGCTATGTTGACAGAGCTAACGACACAACACCTGATGCGGCACACAAGGACTTCCTAGAGTGGGAACAAGTGGCAAGCAAAGTGATGTACTACTTTGCGTCCAGTGTCGAAGACCAGCTGTAGAGCCATGTCCGAGATGCCAAGATGCCAAAAGAAGCTTGGAGAAACCTGAAGAAGGTTTTCGCGGCAAGCACTACGACTCGAAAGTTGCAACTCCTACAAGAGTTGAGCAATGTCCGACAGAAGGACATGTCAGTAGCCGATTACATGGCCCAAATCAAAGAGATCTGTGATTCACTTGCCTCTATCAATGTCACTATAGAGGAAGAAGAGATGGTGCAGATCTGTCTTGGGGGCCTAGCGTCTAAGCTCAGAGCGTTCCGAACGACGGTATTTACAAGGGAGAATACGCCGTCATTTTTCGACTTACAGCCGATGCTCCTTGTAGACGAGAACCACGCTGGTGCGTCAACAAGTGCACCCACCGACAATCGGATGTTGTACACAGAGGCGGATCGGCCCCGTGGGCGTAGTGGACAAGGCGGGTCGGCTCGCAATGGTAGCGGCCAACAAGTGCAGGACCAAAGGCACAGAGAAGGTGCCGATAGTAGTTCCGAACCCTCCATAAGTAAGGGGAGTCAAGGCGGCGCCAGAGGCTGGCAAGCAAAGGCCGTCATGGAATGCTGGTATTGTGGTAAAAAGGGCCACAGAGAAAGCGAGTACTGGAAGAAAAGTGCCGATTCGGACAGATCTGGATCCGGCAAGGCCGGCAGAGAGAACCGGCAATCCTTGCACTACGCGCAAGGATCAGGAGGATCCAAAACCAGAAAAGCTCGTAAAGGGCCAGCCTTGGTGATGAAACATGAGGCTAATTCAATGAAGAAGACCACTTCCAAATCGGAGGAAGTGTGCTACGTTGACTCCGATGCATCGAATCACATGACTAGCCACAAGGAGTGGTTCTCTTTCCTGGAGAAACCGGAACAACAAGGAATTGTCGAAACCAGAGACGACACTCCTCACCTAATCGTGCATGTCGCAGAAGTCCCTTTGAGCCATGTCGGACAAAGGGGGAAGCTGATGAACGTATTACACGTTCCGACTATTACGAAGAACCTGGTGTCGGTTGGACATATTGTTGAATAGGGAATGTAGGTGCGGTTTACGCACCTTGGGTGCTTAATCAAGGAAGAGAGCCAAATCATTGTGCAAGGGCGCAGAGACGGGAGGATGTTTATCCTCGACACCAATGACGTCGGCACCGCTTTGTTCGCCAAAGGACAGAAGATTGAATCGGATATCGATCTTTGGCACAAGCAGATCGGCCACGTCAATTATCTGAGTCTTCAAGACCTGCAATCGAAACAAGTCGTTTTCGGTTTGCCGAAATTTAGCGGCTGGAAGGCCGAAATTTGTGAAGCCTGCCAACTCAGGAAGCAACACTGGCTTCCATTCCCCATTGAACGAAACCGTAGCCGTAACAAGCTCGACCTTATTCATTCAAATGTATGGGGACCGACACAAAACGTTAGTCTTGGCGGGAGTCGGTATTTCGTCTCCTTCATCGACGACTACAGTTGGCACATGGGGATCTACCTCATTGAGCAGAAGAGCGAAGTCTTCGAGTGTTTCCGGAACCTGCAAAGCCTTGTTGAACGGGAAACAGAGAGGAAGATCAAGTGCTTGTGGTCGAATGGCGGGAAAGAATACTTTTCCGGCCAATTCAACAGTTATCTGCAGCAGAATGGAATTCGGAGAGAATTCAGTTGCAGGTACACACCGGAGCAAAATGGTGTGGCCGAAAGGAAGAACCGGTCAGTTGTCAACGCGGCAAGGGCAATGCTGGAGGAGAAGAGCTTGCCCCATTTCTACTGGGCTGAGGCGGTCCGGACGGCCGTCTACATCCAAAACCGGATCGGTGACATGGTGTCCGCGCATGAGCTGTATTTCCGGTGCAAGCCGAATCTGAGACACCTTCGGATATTCGCTAGCATTACATATGTGCATGTGCCGGATGAGAAGCGGAGGAAGATGGATGCAAAGTCGGAGAAATGCATCATGGTCGATTACTCGCATGAGCAAAAGGGGTATAAGTGTTATAACCCCCGGACGAATCAGGTCCGAGTTAGCCGGGATGTTGAGTTTGATGAGATGGCATCATGGTATCCCTTACCGGCTTCGACTTCCGACCCCGACCCAATACCGGAGGATGAGGCTAGTGAGCCTGAACCGGTCCAATCAGAAGACGAAGGGTTCGAGAATCTTGATGTGAGTCCCGAATCGTTTCGGTTAAGTGGACCGAATAAGCGGCTGAGTCGGGATGACCAGTCCAATGAGGAATCGACGAGTAGTGGAGACTCTGTCGTGCTCTCCCCGCGCAAGGAACTGAGGAGATGGTTCACGCGCAAAGAGAAGGGGAAGAGGAAGATGCCGGAATACGAAACCGGCAACGTTGAGTTGGATCGGAGTGAATCTGACTCCAGAAAAGATGAAGGCAGATCTTGGGGAACAAAGCCCGAACTGGCCAAGAAGGGCCTCAAACCGGGTAACGATAAGATACACCGGTCTTCCCACCAGAAGAACCCCGTGAAGCGGTACGGGTACAATGACTACATGGCACATCATTATGCGTACATGACTAAGGTGGTGGAACTACGTAAGCTGGAGAGCTACGCAGAAGCGGCAAAGAACGCCAATTGGCGGGCCGCTATGGAGGAAGCAATGCGAGCACTTGATGCCAACGATACATGGGACCTAGTTGATCCTCCCCGACATTGTAAACTGATCGGATGTAAGTGGGTGTACAAGGTAAAGTACAATGTGGACGGTTCGGTTAACCGGTACAAGGCCCGGTTAGTGGCGAAGGGATACGCGCAGACCCACGGAATCGACTACGACGAGACCTTCGCTCCGGTAGCGAAGATGATGACGGTTCGTGTGGTGCTGGCGGTTGTTGCGGCAAGGGGGTGGCATCTTCACCAAATGGACGTGAAGAATGCATTTCTTCAAGGCGATCTTGAAGAAGAGGTCTTTATGACCCAACCCCCCAGTTTCCAGTCAAAGATGAACAAGTTGGCGGTATGCCAACTGAAGAAGTCAGTTTATGGCCTGAAGCAAGCCCCTCGAGCTTGGAATGCGAAGATCACGCACCGATTGTGTAAGATGGGGTTTGCGGCCTCCAAGTCCGACTCTTTGTTGTTCATCCGGCGAGGTTCGGATGGTCTGGTTTGCATCTTGCTGTATGTTGATGATCAGTCATCACCGGACCAAGACTCAATGAAATCAGCGTAGTCAAGTCCCAACTATCAGAAGCATTTGAGATGAAGGACCTAGGGGACCTTCACTATTTCCTTTGGATCGAGGTGATCCGAACCCCTGATGGCATATTGCTCTCAAAAGACACTATGTGTTGAATATGTTGTACAAGTTCGGCATGACGGAATGCCGACTAATCTCCACACCCCTAGATGGGAACTAGAAGCTCCGTCCCGACTCCGGACCGGCCTGCGATGAGAAGCGGTTCCGACAAATCGTCAGAAGCCTTATATATTTGACAATCACCCAACCCGACATCAGTTATCCGATCGGCGTGCTCAGCCAATATATGCAGAAGCCGAACGTGGAGCTCCTTCTGTGTGCGAATCGAATTTTACGATATGTGAGCGGCACGAAGGACTGGGGATTGTTATACCAGCATGGTATAACCAAAGAGCTAGTCGGCTACATTGATGCCGACTGGGCTGGTGATGCATCGGATTGCTGATCCACCTCCGGCTATATTTTTTCCCTTGGTAGCGTGGCTGTTGCGTGGAGCAGCAAAAAGCAGCCAACAATCGCCCTTTCGAGCACTGAGGCTAAATATCAGGGCGCTATTGTTGCCACCTGTGAAGCCATTTGGCTTTGGCGACTACTGCAAGACCTGCGGATCGAGGTGCCGACCCCGATCTTGATCTACTGCGACAACATAAGTAGCATGCAGCTCACCAAGAACCCCGTGTTCCATGCTCCCACGAAGCACATAGAAGTGCACTACCACTTCGTGCGTAAGCGTGTCCTGAGCGGTGCAGTTGAACTTCGGTATGTTCATACGGATCGGCAAATTGCCGACATCGTCACCAAACCACTCGTATCGGACAAGTTGCAACACTTCACCGAAATGCTTGGTGTTCAGCATCTAGACGTGCCACACTTGAGAGGGAGAAAAGACACCAGAACCGACAAAGGGAGAAACAAGAAGACAAAGGCCAAGACCCGGACATGGTCCGTTGTTGAAAAGCGCCTAGAACCGGATGATGAATCGGGTGTGACCGATTCGGAGAAGAGCTAGAAAGAATCAAAGACAGCCGATTCGGTTCAATAGATGGATTCGGAGGTACCGGATCAATTCAAGGCCAAGAGGACAAGAAGGCAGCGAAAGTTGACGCCAACACGAAGGAATCGACGAATCAGCAAGCGCTGAAGTCACAACAGCGAGGGAGCTGAATTGGGCCTGTTGAGCAGACAAGACAACCGAGGAGGTCGACGTGCGTAGAATCAGAAGGGTCGCGGCAAACGGGACCGGACCGGACGAGGAACACGAGCGAGGCGGAGTGACGCTAGAAGGAGCCGGGTGGAAGGACCGGCTGACATGGAGACTAACACTACGATCCAACTCAAGTTGAGCTTGAGGGGGAATGTTGAGCGGCAACCTCAACTGGATCCAGATCGGCTGAATAAGCTTGAGCCGGATCGGTGAGCCGGTGAGCTGGGGAGCTGGTTAGCCGGATCCAGCAGTAACCAGAAGCCTACATTGCTAGGTAGTAAATGACTCATAGTTAGTGTCAGACGCTTGTGTGAGCATTGAAGTACACCTTACTTCTGTCAGTCCTCTTAGGACTTGTATAAATAGTGTTGTTGAAGCATGTTGTATTGTGTGAGGGAGAACTATTATTGTTTTGTAATAGATTTTTAACATTCTGCTCATTCTCTATCTGTCCCGCGTACACTCTGTGTTTCTATTCTCTCTCTCTGAGTCTATTGCTATCCGGCTGAGCCGGTTTGTTTGACGTTTCCGCACCTTCGTTTTTACACTTTGTTATAGGATTATAACACTTATATCGTTTTTGCTCCATCAAGTAGCATGGGTAGCTTGGAATACATACGTGAATGACATTATCAAGGAGCCCATTAATTACATGAGGACAAACTTATTTATTATGCTTGATGCTATCTTGGGTTCTTGCATTCCATAAACCGCAAAGTCATCGAGGAAAACCTACATGAACGCAAGGATGAAGTCGTCAAAAATCTTGGTGATGACATGTTGGAATGTTGTCGGGGCGGTCTTTAATCCAAACATCATTACTACGGCCAAAAACACGCCCTAGTCTATTATGAAAGTGGTTTTCTCCTGATCATCCGGGTGCATGCGTATCTACTTGTATGCGATAAACCCATCTAGGAAATTGTACACTTCATGACCTGCAACGGCGTCGAGTACGCTATCCATAAACGGCAAAGGAAATACGTCTGTGATCGTAACGGCGTTTAACTTGCGGTAGTCGGCGCAAACTCGGATTTTGCCATTTTTCTTTGGTACAACTACAATGGGGCTAAGCCATGTTGCTTGCTTCACTGGCCGAATAAACCCAATTCTCAAAGGTTATCAATTTCCTCCTTTACGCGTGCCGTGTAATTAGGATTCATGCGGTAGCGTCATTGCTGAACTGGTTTTGCATCCGTGGCTAGATTAATTTTATGTTGGTAAAATTTAGGATCTATCTTCATTCATATCATCATGTGACCATGCAAACACATCTTAGGTTTATATTCTCGTAGTGGGTCGGTCA
This sequence comes from Azolla caroliniana, assembly GCF_043228905.1. NCBI lineage: Eukaryota > Viridiplantae > Streptophyta > Polypodiopsida > Salviniales > Salviniaceae > Azolla > Azolla caroliniana. Next base: position 12,213,792 of record NW_028230437.1, on the reverse strand, counting down.
TTGCAGTTTTCTCAGTAGATGTCAGGTTCTTTGCTATCGACAACGGTCATGGTGCCTCAACTGACCCTACATTGATTTCTTCCATAGTCAACGGTGTGACTCTTAGCGAGATCTCCATTTCTCCCTCAAATGCCTCCTGTGCTTTGCTCAACTCCAATAATGATTCGGGATCTGGTTCGTGCTCCTCCCCGTTCGGTGTAGCCACCGCTACGTACTCGTTAGCGGTCTCAAAGATATCTATTTCGAGCAGTGGCAAGATCCACAGATTTTTTTCCAGATTTGCTTCGAGTTCTGTGTCATCCAGCCCTTCCAACATGTTAATTTCTTCCGCGTAAATTGGCATTATCGCTTTTGTGGGTGAGGTGGTTTCCTGCTTCAGCACCTCGACCTTGGCTCAACCTCACCCAAAGCTAATGCAGTTGTACTACCAGTTCTGGTTGATATTAGTTGATTGTAACCATGGTCGTCCTAACAAGATAGGATACGCCCCTAGAGCGTCCAGAGCCAAAACAACAATGGTAATTTCAAAGGCATGGCCGTCGATTACGATCCTTAATTCCCGGACCAACCCCAATGGTTTGACAGAACGAGTATCCGCTATTCGGAGCCAAAATGGTTAGGCTTCCCATTCCGTAATGCCGAGGCGGTTACACGTGACCTTACTAATGACGTTAACCCCAGAGCCACCATTGATAATGCAACCCGTGATTTCCTGCCCTTGAAGCACCACCTTGATGGATGGATTATAATGATCAACCACGATTGGGCCTGTGTTAGACTCCATAAAATTCGTCGGAATTTCTATTTTGTTTGTGCCCCGTATTCGGGTTTCCACAGTCTGTCCTAACCGAGGGACTAGATTTAATAATTTGTCTGTTGTTAGCATGATTTCACAATTGGCAAGTGCTTGCCATATCGGATCCGGCGCTAATGTCGTCTCTTGGTCAAAGGTGGCGATGTGCCCGGATTCTTGTCGCATGCATTCCACATTGGCTTCATTTGCATTCTCTACCCAAGCTTTTGCAGCTTTGCGGATCTTGTTTTGCTCTGCCTAGTATGTGGTTTTCGCCTTGCTGCGGGTTGTAACTTGTTGGACTTCAGACATGATTGTGTTCACCGCTAGCCCTTTTCCCTTATCGCGGTGTGGGCATTGAGTCGTGTAATAGCCTGGCTGTTGACAAATAAAACAATGGATACCGGACTCACCTTTTTCGATAATTGGGGGTGCCACCGGCTCCAAAGCTGTCGTCTATTCTTCCTGAGATCGCTAAAACTGCCTATTGTTACGGGCCTTCTAGTGATACTCATGACGATTATCCTGACGCCATTCTTCCTCCGAACTTTCGTCGTGGAGCCGCTGATTTCGCGATTGGCGATTTCCTCCATACGAGTGTGGCTCCTCCTGGCCGCCGCCATTGTTGGTGGAACGGCGGTTATCGTAGCGATGCCCTCCCCAAGGATTGTAACGGTCATTGCTCAGTATTCCTCTTCTTCTGGCTCTTCTTCATCCGAATACGAATCATTGTTGCGGCAAAGATGGTTCAGCCAACCCGGACAATGATTACGATGTGTATTTCAATAATGCTCCTCCTGTCGACCTTGGTCATTGTGGCGATTAGTCCGTTGAAGCTCCATACGGCGGACTGATGGTGTGGGCCAATTTAACATGTTATATTCGCATTGATCCACTGTTTGCGCCCGTGAATGACAAATAGTGCAGTGGATTCGCATGTTGCAATCCACCGCGGAATGCCCTGAGTTCAAGTAGATTGTGCACTGAATGGCTTGCCGGAAGCGGTACTCCTCGTCTCTAGGTAACGCTTGATGCAGCGATGTCATAGACATCCCATCATCCTCATGTTCTAACTCGAGTGGTAGGGACCGTTCTATAACTGTGTCCGCCGTTTGGCCCGTGAAATTGTGCATATTTAACGGTGTCTAGAAGGGTCGACGCAGTGCCACCAAAAATCTTTATTTAGCTTCGTCCTCCATCGGAGCTGTTATTAGTTGGTGTCGTAAGCTTTAAAACTACAGGCTGAAATCAACCACAAACTATTGCGGTAGTTGTTTAATTGTATAGAACTGTTCCATAACCTCGTGTTACGGAATACTTTGGTCAAAGAAGCATAAAAAAGACGATTGGAGTTGGTCGAATGAGACGAACGACGTAATGTCGAGCTGGTAATGCCAACGGGCAGCACGCCCATCCAAGGTTAAGCCAAACTCTGTGATTTTGGATGTGTCGGCTTCAGCTTCCGGAAGCCGTTGTGGCATATGGTTCGCGTTCCAAAAAATTAGGAACGACCGAGCGTGGCCCTGCATGTTAGTATCTACATTGAAGCGAGGGTATGAGAAAGCCATTCCGGTCGATAGGCTAGTGCTTGGGTAAGTATTGCTGACGCGGTGTGGAGGGTCTGTGATGTGGTGGTTTCACTATACTATTCAAGTGAAGATAGGACCTCCTGCTTAGTGCCGCTTTGTTCGGTGAGCGTCGATTCTAGCTTATACTCTGAGAGAGTCGAAAAGTAGTCGTTGAGGCGTAGTTTTCGTGTAGCGCGTTCTTCCGCCTTTCGGGCTATGGACCGATTCTGCAGTCAATCCTAACGAATTGGTTCCCTGGTGGGTCGATGGCTAGACATCCATTCCCTATTGTTTGGTTGTGAGAATCATAGACCACCAGGTGTACCAAAAGTGTTACCGTTTAGGATTAACACGGCCTACCCTCAGTACTTTGGGGTACAGCTCAAAAAGATTGTGGTATAAGGAATGGAGAGCGTAAACGGCCTAGACCGGTTTACGGTTCCTAATTTTTATGTCGTCGGGGTATAAGCGAGGGAAGGAGTGTTGTACAAGAGATGTCTGCAACCGAGCTCCTTTGCACCGGTCTCTTTACGCAAACATGCTTATTTACCACACACACATAGACATAATATTAGAATAGACACGTGGTTTCAGAAAGACAGCACAATTATATTCCGAAATCACAAAATAACTATCTAAAGAAATGAGGAGCAAGAATGGCTGCGATGCAGCGGAAGGATTGTGTGTGTGTGTGTGTGTGTGTGTGTACATAAGCCAAAACAGAGAGAGAGAGAGAGAGAGAGGGCTTAAGATAGAGATAAAAGATTGTATGTTACATTAACCAAAATACTTCCAACAGTAACTAAGTTACAAGGGGTCGAGTTAAATACCAACTAAACTAGGGCAAGGGCCCTTTCTACTATTTACAAGACTAGCCTGGGTTGTCCATGAGCTAGTGTGAAACCTATCTCTATGGGAAGTTGAGTTCGACTCTCAACACGCCCCTTCGAACACAACATCCATCTGTTGAAAAGTTGTTTCAGTTCACTCTTCAGAATCCGGCTTCTAGCATTCGTAATCCTCGAACTAGATTGTTCGGCTTTTCGGCTTCATGCTCGATTCGATTAACTATGTGTTGCGTACTCACGTATCATTGCATGTGGCGTATCATTCTGTGTTAAGTCCATGTCGCCTGTAATACTCCCCCTCAAACTCGGCAATGTGGATGTCGTGAGACCAAGGTCTGATGCGAATCGTCCGAGCTTGTCGACTCCTAAGGCCTTCGTAAAAATATCAGCAATTTGGAGATGCGTACTAATATGTTGTAGATCGATATCTTCAGCCTGTATGCGCTCGTGGATGAAGTGGTAGTGCACTTCGATTTGTTTAGTCCGTACGTGGAAGACGGGGTTTCGAGCGAGGCATATGCTGCTCATGTTGTCACAGAAGAGGCGAATTGGATTCGTAATGGGAACGCCCAGATCCTTCAATATGCGCTTGAGCCATATGGTGTCGTGGAGAAAACCGTCCCTAGGGGGAAACGAAAGAAACCATGCACGAACCGACCCTTCCATGTGTGGGCGTGTGAATTGATAACTTGTACGTAATTATGTGTAGGGCAGCTGATGTAAATATACTAGGTGCGACACATTTATTAGGAAATCAATGCGTATCTCTGTTCGAAGGGACAGAGAATAAAGTAATGTGACTGTGATTGAAGGAGAACGGACTCCCCCCAACGACCTATATAAGGAAGAACAGAAGGAAGAACAGAACCATCGTGTGTTAGCAAGGACGAAGTGTTGTCGGACCGTGTACCGAGCTCTCTCTCTCCTCCTTCGGTTGTCATTCTCTTTGGAGATCGTCGACTCTGCTTCGTGGACAGCCCGTGCGCTTCCATCAGAGGCTCTCCCTTCGCGTTTCTGTGGGTGGACTCCCGTGTTGGGTCTGTTGCCGGTGTGCCAGTTGTAATCGTTATTGGTGTTATAATCGAATTGTTCTGTTTTCTCTCTCTCTCTTTCATTGTGTTCAGCAAAATGCTCTCTCTCTCCTCTCTCACGCTCCTTGGTTCAGGGCCCCCGCGGTCCCGTCTCATTTCACCCGTGAAAGTGTAGTAACACGACATATTTGTTGAACCCGACATGAAGGAGGCGGAAAAGGAGTTGAAGATGAGGGGAACTGAGCTTGCTGAAGCTATGGTAGTAACCGTTGACCGGCTAGTGAGCGCTCGTGAGGGAACAGGTACCCTCGACAAAGCCATAGAATCGATCGTCGGCACCATAGGCCGATTTGCTGGTAAGAACGCCATGAGCTATTTGGAGTCCTATCGGGCCGAGATGATCATGAGAGACATCCCTGAAGACAGGCGGCTATCCGGATTCCCTCGAGTGGTGACGCCGAGCATCCATGCAGAGCTGCTCGAGGTGCTAGCTGGATGCCAGATGTGGGAGGTTTTCGGGGAGCCGCTCTTCGAAAAGTATGGGTTCGATGACTTGCTTCAACTGTCGAAGCGGGACTTCATGGCATGTGTCAAAAGCCTTGGGAAGGGGAGGAGCACATTGGTGCTCCTCTGGGAATTCGAAACGCGGTTCGCGCGGTTGTCAGTGTTAGACCAGTCGTGCTCGATACGAGCCGGGTACTACTGTTCGTCAAAGCGGTTGACGCATTGGACAGAGAGAAGGTAGGTCTCTTGTTGGAGACCGATGAAGGGCTCACAACTTACTAGGCCGTGGTTAAAGGAGTCTGTAGCCGTTTCGACAAACGGAAGGAATGGAGTGATGAAGGGTCATTGACAGCAAGGCCCGTTGTCGCGAAGTTTCGCACACGTGTGTTACTTGGGCGGGACCACGGGGGTCTTGGACTAGGGAGTACTCAAGGGATAGAGAAGACTCGAGGTTTTCTTTACGACAATACTACTTCTCGACCCCTTCCCGAGCAAGGTCTCATTGCCCTTTATTTTGTGAGGCCCGTGGCTCTCATTGATCACGACTCGTCGACCTTCCGAGATCACCGCAAGAGCCAAGTGACCAAATGGGTACAAGCAAGATGAGCACACAACATGAACGCACAAGGGGACGATAACACAAACACGAATGTCCATAGGTCTTTATGAGGAGGAGAGGTGCATGGGCACGCCCGAAACGCTCCCTCGTCACAGGACGACCGAACATACAAGGAAGACACAAACACACACACAAATGCTCGTACACCTTTATGAGGAGGGGAGGTGCATGGGCAAGCCCAAACGGTCCCCTTGTCACAAGATGGCCGAACGTACAAAGAAGACACAAGCACACACACAAATGCTTGTATGCCTTTATGAGGAGGAGAGGTGCATGGGCAAGCCCAAATGGTCCCCTCGTCACAAGATGGGCGAACGTACAAGAAAGACACAAACACACGCACAAAATGCTCGTACACCTTTATGAGGAGGAGAGGTGCATGGGCAAGCCCAAACGGTCCCCTCGTCACAAGACGGCCGAACGTACAAGGAAGACACGAATAAAGAAAGAAGGAGAGAAAGAAACATGAATGATATCGACCAAAGAGATAAATACGTGTTCGATTCCAACGCAAGAGGACCCTTTATAAAATAGGGTTTTGTTTACAATGGCAAATTATAGTTAACCACAAGCTCAATCAAAACATAAATATTAAATGCCCTTAGAGACAAAAGCAAATCCAAAAACGGTGAAGATGAACACATGAGCACAACCAAAATGCCAATCCCAACAAACCACGAACACCCGAACGACGAGCACACGGGCTCACAACGACAAACGGGGCGGAGCAACGTCGAACCAACGAAGCTTGGGCTCATGAGCACTTCGAGTACCGACGCAAAGAAGACGAGCACGTGGCGATGGGGGGATGAAGGGGTATGAGATGAAGAGAAGTGGTGAATAAGGAGATGAAGAGCTTCGAAGGAAAATTGGCAATAGTCTCCTCCTCCCAAAACCCTCCCGAATGAACCCCCCTCAACCTCCTTTTATAGGAAAAAAAGAAGGGGGGGTCGCCAAATTTGTCTTCAATGAAAAAGGAATAAAATTCCTTAAATCACGTTGCATTGTAAGTCCAAATTCGAACCATGCACCTCTAGCTAGTAGTCAATGTGACCATCCACTAGCCCACAAACTCTCTCTTATATAATTCTATCTCTATAAATTCATAGCATGTCTCCCCTCTACCTTTTATCTCTCCTCTCTCTTACTTTTTGCACGAGCTTCTATACCTCCTTTTCACCCTTTCTTTTCTTTTTTTATTTTGCATATGCACAATTAATCGCTTTTGTGTGAACACACATTGCACATGCACATTTTTGACACCCCCCTTTCGCTGGTTTTTCCCACTCTCGGCACGCCACATACGACATCGTCCCGTCAAGGCAGTTCGAGGAGCCTTCGCCGACACGAAAAGAAGAAACCTGAAACTCGCTTGAGACGGGGTCGGCGTCAAGCGGCGTGGTCAAAGGTCCCTCCGGAGGGGCGACACTAGAAGAATTGACACAAATGGTGCGCGACCTCCAGATCGTGCAGACACGACGGGACACCAGCGACCAATCTTGCGACCGAAGGCCACCGGCAAGGCAGCGATGCATATGGTGCGACGCATTCGTCCATGCCCGAAGAGACTGCGCGGATTTCGCAAATGCGCTTAGAACTAACATGGTGTACCTCTGGGGTGGTCGGGTGCACTCCAGCGAGACTCGAAGAGCCCTAGAAGTGAATATCGGGCGTGGTGGAATGAAGATTCTTATGGAAGAGGCTGCCACGCGACACAGTAAGGCCGTGAATTATGCGGCATCGGTAGGAATCCGGGTCGGGGACAATGAACGAGAGAAGGCAAGCTACTCCGGGTTCTGGCCACTAGTGCTGGAAGGCCTCTCCGGAGTCCGGTTGAAGAAGGAAGAAGCGAACCGCGCGGAGCAACGGATCCGAGAAGTCACCGGGTCGACATTCCGGGATACCGGACAAGGCCAAGCCTGCTAGGTACCGATTGAGCAACGAGATAGAAAGAACGACAGACCTGCGGAAGGTCCTCTGAGAGCGGATCCTCGACAGCAAGGTGGAGTTGTCACTGAGGGAGGTGCTTGGAATCGCCAAGAAGGAGTTCCACGAATCCATTGTGAACTTGGTGAAGCGCAAAAGGCTCTCCGCGGAACCGGAACCGGAGAAGCCCGTAGAGGTGCGGACTACGCACTTAGAGGATGCGGCCTTAAAGGACGAGTTGGCGGAAAGCCATTATTCTAAATTACATTGGGCCAGAGCCACTATCGAGACCCCTATCCGGGTCGGAGATGTGCAAGAGCCAGTAGTGGCACTAAGAAACATAGGTGCTCGACAACTGCTCGGCATACGCGCGCGTGAAGAGTCAAGACGAACGACACTCCATCCAATTTCTAACCGTGAGACCAAATCATGAGCGTAACCATGAGACTCTCGGCGGCGACAGCCGAGGGGATTTTTAAAGAGGGCTATCAAGGCGTGGGGCCACAATAGTCCGAACGCGTCGGAGGAACCCCACACCTGTACCATAGGTAGGAAATTTTGGCTCTCCGACAACGGAGGTTGTACATTAACGGGCATCAGTAGTAGGGAGAAGAAGAAGGTGGAGGAGCGGCTCAGGTCATGCCGGGATCTCCACCCCGATGAAGAAATTAGCAGCGCCGTGGAGGCAGTCTCGTTTGATGACACCTTGGGAGAGCTATGCGGTGTAGTCGATGAGGGCCTTAGCGGAGACCGGATGATTCCGGTCAGCTCAGTGGAAATGTACGAAGTCATCGCAGACTTTGGGGAAGGGATCAGGTCGGATCGGACGGCCTGCATAAGGGCGAAGTACAAGACTGTGGACTAGAAGATGAGGCCCGTCACGACACCCTTGCCAGAGGGCAACAAGAAGCGTATAAGGGGGGTCGTGTCAGACCCAAGTCTACAGAATCCGGCCGGCATAGGACACCGGTTCACTGACATAACGCTACGGGAGCTCAAGGTTGGTGGGGGTGGGTTTCTACTACCTGCGGAGGAGGACCAGTTTCGGAGAATGCTCGGAAGGCACGGGAAAGCCTTCGCATTCTCACCGGAGGAGATCGGGTGCGTAGACCCGACGATCGTAGAACCGATGGTGATCTTCACGGTACCGCACGTACCGTGGAATCTCAAACCGATTCCGGTGCCTAGAGCTCACATTCCGGAGCTGATGGAGTTGTTGAAACAAAAGGTGGAGATGGGCATCCTCGAACCGTCGAGTGCCCCACATTCGAATCAGTGGTTTACTGTGCCAAAGAAGAACGGCACACTGCGCTTGATACAGGACCTGCAGCCGGTCAACAAGGTGACCATTCGAAACGCCGGTATCGGACAAACCATTGATGAGTTCGCGGAGGCCTTCGTAGGGAGGTCGATCTGCTCGGTCGGGGATCTGTACTCAGGGTACGATCAGTTCCAACTAACCGTTGTCGTGAAGATCCGTCACTAGGCGCGGATCACAAGGCGGAACCGCCGGGGTTCTGGACCGGAAGTATCAAAGTTCGCACCAAGCTTTAGCGGGAAAGGAATTAAGATAGATTGAAAGAGAGAGATTGAGATAAGATAGAACGCCTGATTTTAGATTGAGAGAGAGATTGAGAACTCTTGACTTTAGATTTAAAGAACAAGGTATTCCTCAAAAGGATAACGAATTTTCTTCTTAATATTAATTTTGATTTAAAGTACAAAGCTTTCTTTTTTTTGCCAGAAAAATCCCCCTTTGATCTTTTTCATTCCCTCTTTTATAGATGCCCTCATGCATTTGAGGGTTCAAGACATGCATAAAATGCATGTTTGCCATTTGGCGCTCATGTATTACATGTGGTGCATGATAACCATGTCACTCATTTTAGCTCTCATGTATGATAATTTTAATATAAAAGTACAATGATAGAAATATAATTTCAACTAAATATCTTGGCTTAGTGGTAAGTCAATTGACTCCTAACTTGGAGGTGCAAGGTTCGAATCCTTACTTACCGTACTTGTATATATATATATTTATATATTTATTTATCTAGTCGTCGGATGTCAGTTCGCCGAATGCCGTCGGTTACCGGTGGATATCGTCGCCTCGCCGGATCACCGATTGCCGGTGTGCCATCGTCGCTTTGCCGGCTACCGCCGGATCACCGGCTCCATCACCGGTCCGGTTTTGGTTGGCCAAAACCTTTACAAGTAGCTAGGCCACCTCCACTCTTAGTTCAAGTTACCTTGAACTCTCTATGCTCCACACATAAACACAAAGATAATAACTTTTGCTCTACCTTATATATGATGAGAGTCGTATTTGTCGTGCCTATGTGGGATATCTCACAATTTTCTCTTTTCCTTTCACAAATTTTATACCCTCATATCTTGACATCTAGTTATCTGTTTCTCGTGTAATAAAGTGCAGTCGAAAGTTCTTGAAGACCTCCATCATTTTGTACTTAGATATTAAAGTTATTTAAAATGTTATCTTCGCTATTATTGTTTTATGTGATTCATACTCGATTTTGTACATTTTATGTGATTTTCACACCATTGCCGAAAATCTTCACGACACCGTAGAGAGCAAGGATGTCACGACGATGCGGACTCCTCTCGGCCTAGTTCAGATGTGTACCCGACCGCAAGGGAGAACGAACTCGGAGGCGCACATGGTGAATGCGATGAACAAGGTGTTGAGGGACTGCATCTCGGACATCACCATGTCGTTTCTGGACAACATCCAGATCAAAGGATGTCCGGTGGAGGACAAGGATGAGTCGGTCGGGCCCGACAGTTGCCGGAGGTTCATGACGGATCACATCCGCAACTACGAGAAGGTGCTACAAAGACTCGAGAGCGCGCAACTCACCTTCTCTGGAGAAAAATCAGCCTTCGGACAGCCGAAGATCGTAGTAGTCGGACACCTGTGCGGGCCTTACGGCCGGAAGCCGTCCCCGGCGAAGATAGAAGCCATCTCACGATGAAGGATGAATGCGGGTCGGTGACGGAGGTCCGAAGGATCCTATGGGCATGTGCGTTCTATCACATCTAGATTCCGCACTACGTGCATGTCGCGAAACCACTTTACGGGTTATTAAAGAAAGGGTGCTGGTTCAAACGGAGGACGGAGCACACAGAGTCGGTCCGGAGACTAAAGGAGGCCCTCGCCGCGGCACCGGCTTTCCAGAAAGTGGTTTACGGCAAGGAAGTCCCCATTTACGTGACGGTGGATACGAGCCCGACCGGGATCAGGTGGGTGATCAATTAGAAAGACGAGGACGGCGTACGATTCCCGATCTGGTTCGGGGCAAAGGTATTGAGCGAGCGGCAGCGAGGATACGCCCAAATTAAGCGCGAGCTATGGGGTATCGTTTCGGCAATCAAGGCCGACAAGGACTATCTGATCGGGATGGAAGTGATCATCGAGATAGACTGCCTACTAATTCTTGGTATGGTTTCCGGATGCGCAACTCCGGACCTGGCGATGCTCAGGTGGATCGCGTACATCAAGTCCCTGAACCCGGAGATACGACACATCTCCGGAAAGGATAATGCCATGGCCGATATGCTTTCAAGGGCGCGGTTCAGCAACGAGGACAGCATGGTTTGGGATAACGAAGAAGTCGGCAAGGACTTCTTCGGGTCAGCTAAGGTGGCAACTGGGACGGGGAGCACTCTGGCGGTTAACAAGTTCGACGAGAGCGAATACGACGGGGAGTGGGTCCAAATAGGAAGGTTCCTGTGGACGATGACGCCGAACACGGCGTGGACTAGAGAAGAGGCCAATCGGGTGCGGAAGAAGGCGTACCGATTCTTCCTACGAGGAGGACGCATATGGAGGCATTCGAAGAAGCGTAGCGGCACCCCACTCCGCGTAGTGGCGAGGGAAGACGAGCAGAGCAGAAAGCGTTGCTTATGGCATATCAAGAGAGTCCTTAGGCCGGACACCGCAAGACGTGGGCCACATTCGAGAAGCTCAAGGGTAAGTATTGGTGGTCGGGGCTGTACCGGGATGTGCATCCTTTTGTAACAACCTGTAAGAATTGCCAGATGCACTCTACAGTCCGGCATCGAGACGAGCTTCATCCAACCTACCCACCGACCGTCCACTTCAAATGGATGGTGAATTTAGTGACTATGCCGATGGGGGTAGGACAGATGCGATATCTGGTGCTGGCTCAGTAGGACCTGATGAACCAGGAGGAAGGCCGAGCGTTGTAGAACAAAACGACCGCGGCCATCTGCCGATTTCTAATCGAAGAAGTGGTGTGTCGGTACGGGTGCGTAGGAAAGATCGTTGCCGACCGCGGAGAACTAGACGCGCAAGAGGCTGAAGAGTTGTTTGACCGACTGGGGTTCAAACTCTCCCTCACTACGGCGTACAATCCGGAGGCCAACAGGAAGGTAGAGCGTGGTCATGGGCCCATTGTGAAGGTGTTAGTACGTGCATGCGAAGGACAGGTCGGGAATTGGCCGGGGCTCCTTCCTTACGCACTATGGGTGGATCGAACTACGCATAGTTCGGTGACGGGGTTCATGCCAGCGGAGCTGATGCACGGGCAAAAGCCAATCATGCTGGCGGAGAAAACGATCACTTCGTGGGCCGCGATGGACTGGAAGGACGAGATGAGCCGGGAAGAGTTGTTGGCAGCAAGGATCCGGCAACTCGAGCGAAGACCGGAAGATGTGGAGCGGGCGAAGGAAAGGCTGCGTACAGCACGAAAAAAGAACAAAGGTCGGTTCGACCGTACTCACCGACTGAGGCCGAGGAAGATTGAGGAAGGTGTGTGGGTGCTGGTGTACGAAAGCAGCCTCAACAATCAGCACAAGGCGGTGGGTAAGTTTGCGAGGAGGTGGTTTAGGCCCTATGCGGTAACGAGTGCGAATGACAATGGCACGTACCATCTTGCGGAGCTCGACGGGACACGGATGGCGGTGCCGGTAGTAGGAAAAAGGGTCAAGGTATTCAAGAAGCGGCAAGAGGAAGAGCTAGACCCCGAATGCGCAACTGACGACGACGACTGGCTCGAAATGAATGATGAATTGGGCAGTGACGGGTGATAGCGGGCTGGTTTTCTCCGGCAAGTGTTGTATCTGGCGCGTACCGGTGGACGCGCGGTTTGGTAGGGGTGGATGTCGTGGAGAAAACCGTCCCTAGGAGGAAACGAAAGAAATCTTACACGATCCGGCCCTTCCATGTGTGGGCGTGTGAATTGATAACTTGTACGTAATTATGTGTAGGGCGGCTGATGTAAATATACTAGGTGCGACACATTTATTAGGAAATCAATGTGTATCTCTGTCCGAAGGGACAGAGAATAAAGTAATGTGACTGTGAGTGAAGGAGAACGGACTCCCCCTAATGACCTATATACGGAAGAACAGAACCACCATGCGTTAGCAAGGACGAAGTGTTGCCAAACCGTGTACCGAGCTCTCTCTCTCCTCCTTCGGTTTTCATTCTTTGCGGGTTTTGGAGATCGTCGCCTCTTCTTCGTGGACAGCCCATGCGCTTCCATCAGAGGCTCTCCCTTCGCGTTTCAGTGCTTGGCGTGTGATGGTTGAGTGTGTGTGGGTGGACTCCCGTGTTGGGTCTGTTGCTGATGTGCCGGTTGTAATCGTTATTGGTGTTATAATCGAATTGTTCTATTTTCTCTCTCTCTCTTTCACTGTGTTTAGCAAAACACTCTCTCTCTCCTCTCTCACGCTCCTTGGTCCCATCTCATTTCACCCGCAAAAGCGTAGTAACACAACAACGGATTCGCATGCGGCGACTATTGCGCCCCTGTATTCGGCTTCCGTGCTCAACAATGCGACTGTCGGCTGCTTCTTACTGCCTTGGGAGATCACTCCGCTGCCAAGGGAGAAGACGAATCCGGATGTGGATCGTCTATCCTCTTTGTATCCTGCCTAGTCCACATCTGTGTAACCTTCGAGTCAAATGGTCGTATTTGACTTGTACATAACGCCGTAATCCATCATAATACTGACATACCAGAGTATCCTCTTAGCGCAATTGAGATGAAGGTTTCGCAGATTCTGCATGAATTGGCTAAGTAGGCCGACCGAATAACTGAGATCGGGTCGCGTAATGGTGAGATAGATTAAGTTGCCAATCATTTGATGATATTAAGTTGACTCGCACATAGCTGTGCCAGAATCGACATCCATCTTGAAATTACAATCGAGAGGGGTGGACATAGGTTTGCATTTGGTCATTCTGAACTTGGAGAGCAAGTTGAGAACGTAGTGCCATTGAGAGATCATTATTCTGACTAGTGTTCGAATTACTTCGATGCCTAGGAAGTAATGGAGATCGTGCAGGTCTTTCATTTCAAATCTGTCGGAGAGAAGTGATTTGACTTTGTTAATCTCGGCGTTTGCGTGTATCCTTTCTCAACGAGTTGTGCTTTAAAGAGATTTATGGAGCCGTCGGCATTGTGTTTCACTTTGTAAATCCATCAACAGCCAATCGCTTTCTTGTGCGACGTGTGAGGGACGACATCCCATGTCTCGTTTTGGCATAATGCTTCCATTTCCTCATTCATCGCATCAACCCATCACAGCTCCCTCTGGATGAGAAGTGTCGAGTACCCGGCAATGGAAGACCCGGTGAGAACTGGATGTGGAGTACCCAGCAATGAAAGACCCGGTGAGAACCGGATGTGGAGTACCCGGCAACGAAAGACCCGGTGAGAACCAGATGACGAGTACCCAGCAAGGAAGACTCCGGTGAGAACCAGATGTTGCAGGCCCGGTGAGAACCTTTCATCGGATGGAAGGGACATATGTAAATATGTTCCAGAGAGCCCATTGGGGCTATATTTGTAAATAGCCTGAAAGTCATATCAGTATAAATATGACCTAGGGCAAACTTAAGAAGCATGATGTAGAGTTGGTTGTATTATTATCGTTGTGGCGATAATTCAGAGCGCAACCGTGTACAGAGTGAGATAGAAAGAGAGAGAGAGAGAGAGGAAGAGGTTGTTGCCTCTGTTGTAACTGCTTGGTGGTGAAGAGAGGGAGCAAGTGGTCATTGCCTCTATGCCCCATTGTTGTAATCTTGATATAGTGATATTTTGCAGTCGGAGGGCTCCTGTGGTTTTTCCCTCTCAGGGTTTTCCACGTTAATATCTTGTGTATTCTCTTTCTGTTTTGTCTACTTACTTCCATTCCCACTTCGTCTGTTTATGATTGTCATCAAGTGATCTACGCTTCGGTTGTGGCCGGAGATTAATCCGCATATTTCGTGTCAAACTGGTATCAGAGCGAAACGACACAGAAAAATGGATGATTCGTTGGGAGGCATGTCCAAGCTCACCGGCTCGAACTACTCAGTGTGGAAGTCGAAGATGAGGGACATGCTTGTGGTTAAAGATCTTTGGTTACCGGTTCAGTTCGGGGACAAGAGACCGGACAAAATCGATGCCACGATATGGGAGGTGATGCACATGAAGACAACGGCGTACATACGGTGCTTCATTGACATGAGTCTATACAACAACTTCAATGAAGAGAGCAAGACTCATGAGCTCTGGGAGAAGATCGGCATTATGTTTCAGAACAAAAATGTTGTTAATCAGGTTTCGGTATTTCGGAAGCTAGTAAGACTCAGGTACCAAGATGGCTCCAGCATGACGGAGCACATGAATGCCTTCCAAGGGCTGATACACCAGGCAACATCATTAGAAGTACCTCTCGCCGATGAGGTACTAGCACTACTCCTACTCGGTTCCCTCCCGGATAGCTGGGAGACGTTGGTTGTCACTTTGGGCAACACAGGGCCGGAAGGGAAACGGTTATCCCTAGCAAGAGTGAAGTCGAGCTTGCTAGATGAGGAGGCGCGTCGGAAAGATAAGGATACGAGCTCTAACTCCAAAGCGCTCCTTACTGAATCGGAACGTGGAAGACAAAGGAACCGTAGTCCCCAAAACCGGGAAAAGTCGGGGACACGGTCAAAGTCAAGGCGGAGGCCTACCTGCTTCTATTGCAGCAAGCCGGGACACTTCCAGAAGAACTGTCGGCACTTCTGAAAAGACAAGGAAACTGACGGTACCGATTCGAAGCGGACACCGGACCGGAACGGTAAAGACCGCAGGGGAACAGACCGGAAGGGAACGACGGCAATCACGGCAAGTGAAGAAGAGTTGATGCTCATCACTGAGGAGAGTGACTTGAACCTTGCCGGCGACAAGATCACGTGGGTTGTTGATTCCGGAGCGTCGTTCCACCTTACCCCGGACCGTAAATACTTCTCATCCTACACAGCTAGTGATCATGGTTGTGTCCGGATGGGGAATGAAGGTACATGCCGAATTGTCGGCATAGGAGACGTGTGGTTGACAACACCAACCAGATGCAAGTTGTTGCTGAAGGATGTCCGACACGTTCTGGAGGTTCTACTGAACCTGATATCAGCCGATCGGCTAGATGATGAAGGCTACACGGGTAGCATCCGGAATGGAGTCATGAAATTCAACAAAGGGAGCCTGATAGTGGCTCGAGCTCGGAAGGTCAACACGTTGTACTTGATGAATGCCCGGTTATGCCCGAAAGAAGTGAACATGGCTTCCGACACTGCCGGTGAGCTGTGGCACAAGAGGCTATGTCACATGAGTGAGAAGGGAATGAAGAGGCTTGCAGACAATAACCTCATTCCAGTGAAGAACGTGCACTTGGAGAAGTGCATTGATTGTTTGGCCGGTAAGCAAAACCGGACCTCCTTCCGACCAAGGCCACCGATGAGACGTAATGCACCACTAGAGTTGGTGCATACTGATGTGTGTCAAGTGGACACGAAGTCACATGCTAGATTGCAGTACTTCGTGACGTTCATAGATGACCACAACCAGAAGCTGTGGGCCACACCGTTGAAGACGAAGGATCAGGTGCTATTCTTCTTCAAAGAACTCCACGCGAGAGTAGAAAGAGAAACCGGCTGGAAGCTGAAGGCGGTTCGAGCAGATAACGGAGGAGAATACCGGGGGCAGTTCAAGGAGTACTGCCGCTCGAAGGGAATCCGGCTCGAATTTACCCTACCGAAGACACCGGAACTAAACGGGCTGGCAGAGAGGATGAACCGGACCATAATGGAGAGGGTCCGGAGTATGCTGGCGCATGCAAAACTACCCAAGAAGTTTTGGGCTGAGGCACTATCGACGGCGACATATGTGATAAACAGATCACCCTCAGTACCCTTGGACGGAGACACGCCACAAAGAGTCTGGACCAGTAAGGAAGTGTCCTACTGGCATCTGAAGGTATTCGGGTGTCTTGCGTATGTGCATGTAGCTAAGGAACAGAGAGGAAAATTAGATCCGAAGACCCGGCCAACATATTCCTCGGTTACGGCGACGATGAGTTCGGCTACCGAGTGTGGGACCTGGCCGACAAGAAGGTATTCCGGAGTTGAGATATTATCTTCATGGAGGACAAGATGCTCACTGACTGGGAGTCAGAGAAGAAGATAATGAACTCTGAGTCGACCGGTAAGGATCGATTCTACGATGAGTGAACCCAACCGGCAAGAGACTGGTTAGCACTCGATGAACCGCCCGGTGACGGTAAGGAGACAAGACAGGCCGAAGAAGAAGGAATAGGTGAAACCTGAACCGGCCAAGACCCCGAATCGGATTCGGATGAAGAACAAATAGAGGAGCCGATTTCCGAAAGACAAAGACGGAGATATCCTCTTAGAGAGAGAAGGCCCCCCCAGAGATTTCCAGATGCAGAGCATGTGCTGCTAACCGATGAGGCGAGCCAGAAAGCTTCAAGGAAGCTAAAAGTGACGCCCATAGCCACAAATGGTTAAGTGCCATGCAGGATGAGATGGATTCCCTGCATGAGAACCATACGTACGAATTGGTGGAGTTGCCGAAAGGTAAGCGGGCACTCCGAAACAAGTGGGTGTACAAGTTGAAACCGGGAGATGCCGGCAACCCCCCAAGATACAAAGCCAGATCCTCCGTCTATAATCATTCCGGGTAGCTCTCGTCCCTTGACGATGGTTGTGATAGCCGGACTGCTCGTGTCCACTACCGTCGGTCCTTCCTCCGGATTAGAAAAGAATGCCGGAGCCGGTGGCGTGCCAACCGCAGTCATTCCTGTCTTCAGTCCTTTCGTAAACCGAGGTACTAACTCCAATAGCCGACCTAATGGCAACATGATTTGGCATTCTTGCAACGCCTGCCATGTTGGGTTTTCCGCTTGGCTATTGCCTGTTAGTTCCTCTAGGTTCTCCTTTTGTTGTTCCAATTCTGCCACATTCTACTCGTTTGCCTTCTTTACCCATTCCGTGGCCTGCTTCCGAATGGCTTCTTGGGTTTCCAATTCCGTTGATTTTCCTTTTGCCCTCGTGGTCACTTGTTGTATGTCCGCAACCTCCGCTACCACCATGTTTACCGCTAGTCTCTTATCGTAGCTTTTCACCGGACATTGGTTACTGTAGTGTCCCTCTTGTCGGCAATAGTAGCAGTATGCCTTCCGGATGTTGCTGGATTCTGCTTTCACCCCGGCACCTGGTTGAGGTTCTGTGGTAAGTTCTTGGCCTTGGTCCGGTTGGTTGCTTGATGTACCCAGTTCTGGCTCCCGTTGGTGACCCCCTTTTTTATTGAAATGCCATTTTTTGTTGAAATTCTTTTTGTTCCAGAAATCCTGTCGGAGTCGGTCATCGTACTTGCCATAGTCCTCCCTTTGGGGGTTGTAACAGGGGGAGTGATCCCGGTTGTAATGCTCATTCCGTTCCCCATTATAGTCCCGATATCTATCATATCTATCATACCGGTCGCGGTCATAAGCGTTTCTTCGATCACCGTACCGGACATCTTGTGCCAGCCGGTAACGCTCCTCTCGCCGCCAGCACTCTTCTTCCTCCTTCTGGTTGCTTCGTGGTTCGATTTACCGGACCAGTGGTGCTTGCCGATTCAGCAAGTTATACTCGCACCGATCCATTGTGTGGTTTCTAGAATGGCAAAGCAGGCATTGAGAACGCATGGTGCACTCCAACGCCGAATGTCCGGCATTCATGCAAGTCATACATTGAACTACTTGTCGAAAGCGGAGGTCTTCATCAGTCGGTAACCTTCTTTGGAGTGCCCCCATCGTCAGCCATGAGCTGGAGTTTTCCATTTCCCTGACTCGGTCTATGACCTGGTCGACGGAACTCGTGTGGAAATCAATAATTGTGCACACCGTTCGTAGGGGTTCCCAGAGTGCTTCTAGGAATATCGCCTTTGTCTCTTCCTCCGGTGGTGCTCGACTGAGTTGGCTGGGCATTCTCTGGAATTGGATTACAAATTGTTGAATGTTCTCTGTGGGCTCCTGCCTAATGGTATAGAATAGGCCGACCATTTCTCGTTGATCCACTTCCTTGTGAAAAAAATGAAAAAATTTAGTTTTCTCCGTGATGGTATTGGGATCTTGTGTCAGGCGCCATCTAGCGGCGGGCCCCCCCAGGGTCATGCCGAACTCCGCCATCTTTGAGCGTTCTGCTTTGGCCACGGTTAAGTGTTGTGACACATGATTCGCTTTCCAGGTCTGCTGAAATGCATAGACGTGGGCCTCTACGTCCGGATCATCCCGATACTTGGGATATTGAAACGACATGTCGTCGTCCGGTGTTGGAACGCGGGCTAGTGGTGTCCGAGGTCTCTCTTCCTCCTCCGTCGGAGGTCTCTCCGCCTCCTCTGTCGGAGTTCTTTCTTCCTCTGTGGGAGGTCTTTCCACCTCTGCTTTGGTTGTTGGGGTTTGCTCAGTCATTGGCCGATCTGTGGCTTCCAGCCCTGTCAATTCTGGTTCCGGTGTTGGTGAGGTATCTGATTCCTCTTCCACCGGTCCGTCTGGGGTGTCGTGACTGCTGCAGTAATTAGAATGAGCGCTATATTCGTCGTCCGAGTCCGATTCAAAGGCCAAAAATGGTTCTGAATCGCCATCTCCTGCAGCTAATGCCTGCAGCAGGGGTTCCGTTTCCCGAAGACTACTCAAGCTGCTTCCTTCGTCGGGGTGGAAATCTTGTTGCAAACGGAGTGACTCCTCAACCACTTGCCGGATCACTTTGGAAAATGATTGATCCGAACAAATTTCTTCCGCCACTTGCTTGAAGGCCTCTCACTTCCGCAGCCGCTCAGCGAGTCTCCTTGCTCGATCCGTAACCGGTCTGCTCGCTGGTCTAGTCATCCATTCCCGCCGCTGTTCGTTGCGCTTATGCAAGAATCGTGGTCGCCAAAAACTGTGTTACTCCTTAGGGCTGGACAATAGCCTAACATAGGGTGTCTGTAGAAGACACTTCACCAAAGGGTGTTACGGTGAAACAGAGTTAGACCGACGATTAATCAGACCTTAATCGGTTACTTAAGCAATAGATCCTTAATCTTAATACATGTGTAAGATAGAAAGTAATTAGCATAGAATGGTAATCAATACACAGAGATAAGACAATAGAGCTTTATTAATTATCCATCGTCATTTACAATGTAACCGGGCCTTTTTATAGATCACTGGCCCTGCCTACAAAACGGTGCCAACTGGCACACCAATATGAACCGGTCCGGATCCGGATCGGCATACCGATTCCGGTCCGTCCGTTCAGTTCTCTAAAATCTACTTAATTACTTAATATCCTAATAACAACCTCTGATTATTTCTGGACTGTCCTCCACTCCATGCCGGCTGGCTAACACATAAGGTTATGGGTTCGAGTCTTGCCATATCATGACACCGAGTGTGCTTATCTGGGCTGGTCCCCATACATCTGAATGTACGACATCCAGGATCCCTTTGCTCACATTTCGTTCTTTTGGGAATGGATGTCGGCGTTGCTTTCCGAACTGGCACGCTTCACATACGCCCGTAATCTCCTTCACGGTAAAATTCAGGAGTCCGATTACGACTCCTTTTGATTGCATGTTCTGAAGCTTCTGGAGATTGATGTGGCCAATTCTCTTGTGCCACATATTTATGTCAGTTTCAACTTTAAGGCCCTTTGCGAAAATGGCTGACTTTACCTCGTTTGATTCGAGGATAAACATACGGCCTTCTCGTCGACCGTGGGCTACGACTTGTCCGCCCCTTTCAATGAGGAACTCGTCGTTGTTAAATCGTACCTGCATTCCTTATTCGACAATCTAGCCGACCAAGACCAGTTTTTTCGTGATGGTAGGGACATGCAGTACGTTCTTGAGATAGGTTTGTTTGTCGTTGTTTCTGAATGGGACGTTCCGGATATGTTGTATTGGATGAGTCGTGACATCACATGTCTTGACATATCCGGGTCATTTGGGTTTTCGTAATTCCCGAAACCAATCTTCATGAGACATCATGTGGTTAGATGCTCCTGAGTCAACAAACCATACGTTATTTGAGGCGGAGGCACTAGTTGAGGCCCGTGCTGACATCGAGTGTGCTTCGTGCCTCATTATGAACATTCCGCCACGGTCGTCGTAGCTAGAATTCGTGGCGTAATTTGTAAACATTCTGCTTCATCGTAGTAGTTGGAATTCGATGCGTAATTCATGAACATTCCGCTACGATTGTCGTAGTCGGAGTTTGATGCGTAGTTTGTGAGCTGTCGGCTAGTTGAAGCCAAGTTTCGTACCTTTTTCTAGCACTCCTCTTCATTGTGGCCGTGTTTTCCACAGTACCTGCATTCGATCGGGTTGTTACGATTGCTCAGTCCGGCGTGATGGCTCCCTCTTCTGCCGAACTCTCTAGGATTGTTCCTGTCCGCTTGCCATTGGTGGGAGTTACGCTCTTGAGTCTGCTGACCATTATTGCCTTGTTCGGATCGATCTTTATTTCCACGGCTGAAATTTCTTCTATCATCCGACTGGGAGTAGAGCATATGACCCTCTGGTGCATTGCTCCTTTGTCGGGCGTGATTTTCCTCAACCAACAATATTGATTGGAGATCGAAAAATGAAGCAGGGTTCTCTCTTGCAAGGATCGTCGATCTAATCGATCCAAATCAGGGTGCTAAGCCGTCGAGGCATATTTGCACCATCTCGTCATCGTCGATTACAACATTAATCAAACTGAGGGCATCGCACAGCTCCTTGATCTTTAAGGTATAGCATGTGATCGACATGTTCCTATGTTGCATGTTGTTTAGCTCCTATCGAAGTTGGAGCTTTCGTGCAGCCGTGTTGGCCGCAAAAATCTTCTTGAGATTTCCTCAAGCTTCTTTCGGTGTTTTCGAATCTCGAATATAGCCAAGCATATGATGATGAACGCATGATGCAAGGCAATACAACACACAGCTTGCGGCATGCTCCCAAGTGGGATAGTCGGCGTGTGTTGGGTTGGGTTGAGTTTCGTGAGCTCCTTCAATGTATCTCCAGTAACCTTGTTTGACAAGGTATTGATGCATCTTGTATTTCCCAAGATGCGAAATTCATTTTGTCAAGCTTCTCGGTAGGAAGAGCCCTTCCCATCTTAGTGTTCATTATGTCGATTTCTTCTCTGTTGATGAACCGGTTCTGTTGATCGTCGGCGTGTACCACAACACAGTTGAATAGATTCGATTAAGCAACCACACGCTCTGATACCACGTAAAGAAATGAGGAGCAAGAGTGGCTGAGATGCAGCGGAAGGTCTCTGTGTGTGTGTGTGTACATAAGGCAAAACATAGAGAGAGAGAGAGAGAGAGAGAGAGAGAGAGAGAGAGAGCTTATGACAGAGATAAAAGAATGTATGTTACATTAACCAAAATACTTCCAACAGTAACTAAGTTACAAGGGGTTGGTTTAAATACCAACTAAACTAGGGCAAGGGCCCTTTCTACTATTTACAAGACTAGCCTGGTATGTCCATGAGCTAGTGTGAAACCTATCTCTATGGGAGGTTGAGTTCGACACTCAACACTACGCTACCCTTTTACAAGGTTCCCATGCCCTTTACATACAGGGCGTGGATGGTTACTCTCAGTGCATGAATCGTTACATAATGTTTACACTTCCATCATTACTATGCTACGCTTATCCATTAGTCTGACTTGGTCCCTCATCTCGTATCCCACTTGTCTGACTCCGGCGGACAACAATGGGAGATTCAAAGTTAGGGCAGAACAAAACTCAAATTCAAAATTACTCAAAGACTCTATACATACAATGTGTTGTTGAGCAGACAAGCTCAATCAGATCCGGATCAGTTTATTAACTCGGAGCTGGATCGGTATCCGGAACGGAGAACCGGATTGGTGTCCGGATTGGTGTCCGGAACCAAGAGACAGATCAAATTGTAATTGATAGGCCATTAGAGGCCTACAATCTTAGCCTAGTAGGTAGGCATATTCCTTGGAGTTAGTGTTAGTCGCTCGTATGGGCATTGAAGTACTTGTCAGTACTTCTGTTAGTCCTTTTAAGGACTTATATAAAAAGTGTTCTATAGGACATTTGTATGTAAAGAGTGTTATTATGTTTTAATTTAGTTTATGCTATTTTGCTCTCTCTATCTCTCTTGTGTATTCTTTGTTCTGAAGCTTCCATTGAGCTTGTGCTTACTCTTTGTTACTATCCAGTAAAGCCAGTTTCATCTATAAGCTTCTGCATGCTACTCTTTTCATGGTATCAAAGCGCGAGGGTTGAGAACCTCAACTGCCAACAACTGCTCGAAACAAAAAAACCCTCTCTTGTGTATTCTTTGTTCTGAAGCTTCCATTGAGCCTGTGCTTACTCTTTGTTACTATCCGGTAAAGCCAGTTTCATCTATAAGCTTCTGCATGCTACTCGTTTCATGGTATCAAAGCGCGAGGGTTGAGAACCTCTACTGCCAACAACTGCTTGAAACAAAAAAACCCTCTCTTGTGTATTCTTTGTTCCGAAGCTTCCATTGAGCCTATGCTTACTCTTTGTTACTATCCGGTAAAGCCAGTTTCATCTATAAGCTTCTGCATGCTACTCTTTTCATGGTATCAAAGCGCGAGGGTTGAGAACCTCTACTGCCAACAACTGCTCGAAACAAAAAAACCCTAATCACCAGTAAAGAACATAAGAGAAAAGAAAGATATGGACAAAAGCATTGCAAGCTCGCTTCCTACAGAAAAGCTCGACCAGAGCAACTATGCGTCCTAGTCGTATAAAATGCACCAGTACCTGTTGGGGCACGGATACTGGAGCTACATGGAAGGGACAAATGAAGCAACGCTGGATTCAGCACATAGGGACTTCCCAGTATGGGAGCAAGGAGCACGCAGAGTGTGCACGACCAGATGCTTGGCTACATCAAAGACGCAAAGTCACCGAAGGAGGCCTGGGAAAATCTCTGGAAGATTTTCGTTGCAAGTACCACGGCTCGGAAGTTGCAGCTCCAGCAAGAGCTCAACAGTATCCTGCAACGGGACATGTCGATCACCGACTACACCACCAAAATCAAGGAGATATGTGACGCGCTCGGGTCCATCAATGTGATGGTGGACGAAGACGAGATGGTCCAGATCTTCCTCGGTGGTCTAGCACAACGATACCGGCCAATCTGGATGGAAATTTGCACCCGGGAGAAGCCATTGTCCTTCTTCGACCTACAATCGTTGCTCATGGTCGACGAAAACCACGTGAGTGGGTCAAGGACCACTCAATCGGATAGCCGTATGTTATACACGGAGGCAGATTGGCCCCATGGGCATGGAGGATGAGATGGGTCAACACGCAATAGAAGCGGCCGGCAAGAGTAGAATCGGAGGCCTAGTGTCACGACATTATAACGTCAAATACGTAGTTGGTGAGGATCGAACTTGCAACCTCACATCTACAAGAGCTCATGCTCAAACATCTGGATATGAGAATGTATTTGTATTATAATAGAGTATTGTATATTCTAGCATATATAGATTCTAAAATATTCTAGAGCCTTTAGTGTATTCTAGAAATATTCTATGGTGTATTCTAGACGAGTATATTCTAGAGATATTTGTCAGGTATATTCTAGATATACTCAATCTCGGAACATGTATAAATACTTGAACCTCCTTGGTCCCTTTCAAGGGATTCAACACCAGTCATTGACACATCAATCTAGTATTCCCATTTTGCCTCGTCTTTGTCTCCTTGATCTTTATTTCTATCTTCATGCCCTCATGTAGCTCACAACATCTAGAGTTCCTAGCCTCATCACATCTAGCTCCAAGTTCATTCGTCACTCGTAGCCCCATCATTTGTGCCCCATCCTAGTCCGCGCTTGGTGTGTCTGTGACACATAGAGATGATGCCGACAACAGTTCCGGACCCTCCACAAGCAGGGGAAGTCAAAGTGGCGCTGGGAACCGGCAAGGGAAGGCCTAGCTGGAATGTTGGTATTGTGGCGAGAAAGGCCACCGGGAGAACGAGTGCTAGAAGAAGCGTGTTGATTCGGACAAATCCGGATCCGGCAAGGCCAGACAAAGGAACCGGCAAAGCTCGCACTACATATAAGGAACAGAAGAATCTGAAACTGGAAAGACCAGAAAAGAGCCAGCCTTTGTGATGAAGCACAAGGCGAACTCAATGAAGAAAACCACTTCTGGATCGGATAAGTATGGTACGTTGACTCCAGAGCATCTAACCACATGATGAGACACGAAGAGTGGTTCTTGTTTCTAGAAAAGCCGGAGCAACCAGGAGTTGTCGAAACCAGAGACGTCGTGCGTGTCGGAGAAGTCCCTTTAAGCCATGTCGGACAGAACAGAAAGCTGATGAATGTACTACATGTTCCGACAATCACAAAGAACCTGGTGTCGGTCGGGTAGATCATTGACCAGGGTTTGCAAGTGTGGTTCACGCTCCTCGAGTGCTTCATAGAGGAAGAAGGCCAAATAATTGCACAAGGGCACAGGGACGGGAGGATGTTCATCCTTAACACCAATGACGTCGGCACCGCTATGTTCGCAAAAGGACAGAAGATTGAATCAGACATCGATCTCTAGCACAAGCAGATCGGCCACGTCAACCATCGGAGGCTTCAGGACCTGCAATCGAAACAAGTTGTTTTCATATTGCTGAAATTTAGTGGCCGGAAGGCCCAAATTTATGAAGCCTGCCAAATCGGGAAGCAACACCGACTTCCCTTCCCCACCGAAAGAAACCAGAGCTGTAACAAGCTCGATCTAATACATTTGGATGTATGGGGGCCTGCACAAAACGTTAGTCTTGGTAGGAGCCGATATTTCGTCTCCTTCATCAACGACTATAGCCAACACACATGGATCTACCTCATCGAGAAGAAAAGTGAATTCTTCGATTGTTTCTGGAACTTACAAAGTCTTGTTGAAAGGGAAACGGAGAGGAAGATCAAGTGTCTACGGTCAGATGGCAGAAAAGAATATTTTTCTGGCCAATTCAATAGTTATCTGAAGCAGAAAGGAATTCGGAGAGCATTCAACTGCCAATACACACCGGAACAAAACGTTGTGGCCGAAAGGAAAACCCGGTCGATTTTGGAGGCGGCATAGGCGATGCAGGAAGAGAAGAGCATGCCCAAGTTCTATTGGGCCGAAGTAGTCCGGGCGGCCATTTACATCCAAACCCGGATCGGGGTTTAGGATTTAGGATTTAGGATTTACGATTCGGACGGAAGCCGAATCTAAGGCACCTTAGGATATTCGGTAACATTGCCTATATGCATGTACCGGATGAGATGCGAGAAAGCTAGACCCAAAGTCAGAGAAGTGCATTTTTGTCGGGTACTCTCATGACCAGAAGGGTACAAGTGCTATAACCCCTGAACTAAGCAAGTATGAGTAAGCCAAGATGTTGAATTTGACGAGTCGACATACTGGTATTCTCTACTGACTCCGACCCGATTTCGGAAGATGAGCCCAGTGAGCCCGAAACGATCGGGGTAGAACATGAAGAAGGACTCGGTACTCCAAATGAGAGTCTGATTTCATTTCAGCTGAGTGGGCCAAATGAAGAGCTGAGTCGGAAAGACCAGCAAGATGAAGAACCGGCGAGCAGCGAAGACTCGGTCGTGCTCTCCCCGCGTAAGGAACCGAGGAGACGGTTCACAGGCAAAGACAAAGGCAAGAAGAAGATGTTGGACTATGACACCGATAGAGAAGAGTCGGATCGGAGCAAGACCGACTTCGGAAAGAACAAAGATAGACCTTCGAGAACGAAGTTCGAGCCAGCCAAGAGGGCCTTGAAATTGGCTCATGAGAAGTTACGTCGATCGACCTGCTAGAAGAATCCCGTAAAGCAGTATGGGTATAATGAGTACATGGCGCACCACTATGTGTACATGATGAAAGTGGCGGAAGTGCATGAGCCGGTGTCGCGTTGTTACGCGCATGCGTGTAGAAAGAGGCGGGACCACGGGGGCCTTGAACCGAGGAGCGAGAGAGAGAGAGAGAGAGAGAATTCTTGCAGACGCGCAACAGAAAGAGGGAAAAGGGAAACAAACGGCACACTTAATTACAGTAACGGTAGATTACAATATTCAGAGATTGCAAACTCTGAAGGTTACAACTGGCAAGGCGGCGATGGACCTGACACGGGGACCCTACTCACGCACACAGGCGGAACACACTGGACCCAGAAAACATAGAGGGGGGAGCCTCTGCTCGCAACGCACGGGCTACCCACGAAGCAGAGGCGTCAGACTCCCAACACCCACAGAGAATGACCGTCGGAGGAGAGAGCTCAGCACTCAGTTCTACAGCAGCACTTTGTCCTCGCCAACGCGCGATCCCCCACCTCTCCTTCTTACCTCTCCTTAAATAGTTCCCAAAAGGGGGTGCCCTCTTTCCCCTAGTCAAATCACTTTATTCCCTGTCCCCTTCAAACAGAGATACGCACAATCCCCTAATAAATGTGTACTACTTAGTATTCACATCAGTTGATCCATTTATGAATCAATATCAAAATATCAATTCACGCGTCCATCCGTGCAAGAGCCGATTCAAGCACCTTTTCGTCTGATTCCGCCTATGGCCGGTTTTCTTCACGACATCCACCCCCACCAAACCGCGCATCCACCGGCATGCGCCAGAGACGGGTAGATACCGAAGAAAACCGGCTTCATTCGTCGCTCTCCGATTCTCTGCCGGGCCCAACCACTCGTTGTCGCTCTCGCTCGCAGGCTCTGGCTCGTCTTCGAACCGCTTCTTGAACGCTTTGATCCACTTCCCGGCAATCGGCACTGCTAGCCGTGTCCCGTCGAGTTCCGCGAGGTGGTACGTGCCGTTGTCGTTCGCACTCGTCACCGAGTAGGGCCTGAACCACCTCCTAGCAAACTTTCGCACCGCCTTGTGTTGATTGTCGAGGCTGTTTTCGTACACCAAGACCCAGTCGCCTTCCTCGATCTTCTTCGGTCGCAACCAGTGTGTCCGGTTGAACCGGGTCCTTTTCCGCTCCCTTGTCGCCCGCAGCTTTTCCTTTGCCCTTTTTATGTCTTCCGGCCTCTGCTCGAGTTGCCGAATCCGCGCCACCAGCAACTCCTCCCGGCTCATCTCGTCCTTCCAATCTACCGCCGCCCATGAAGAAATCGTCCGTTCCACCAGCATGATCAGCTTTTGTCCGTACATCAGCTCTGCCGGCATAAACCCTGTCACCGAACTGTGCGTAGTTCGGTCTGCCCATAGTGCGTAAGGAAGGAGTCGCGGCCAATTCCCGACTTGCCCTCCGCATGCACACACCAACGCCTTTACGATCGGCCTGTGCCCACATTCTACCTTCCCGTTCGCCTCCGGATTGTATGCCGTAGTGAGAGAGAGTTTGACGCCCAGCCGGTCGAACAGCTCCTCAGCTTCTCGCGTATCCAGCTCTCCCCGGTCCGCCACAATCCTCCCGACGCACCCGTACCGACACACTACCTCTTCAATCAGGAACCGGCGTACCGCCGCGGTTGTCTTGTTCTGTAGTGCACGGCCTTCCACCTGGTTCGTTAAGTCTTCCTGCGCAAGCACCAGGTATCGCATCTGTCCTACCCCCATCGACATCATCACCAAGTCCACCATCCACTTGAAATGGACCGCAGGCAGGTAAGTCAGGTGTAGCTCGTCCCGATGTCAGACTATGGAGTGCATCTGACAGCTTTCACAAGTCATTACAAACCGATGCATGTCCTAGTACAGCCCCGGCCACCAGTACTTCTCCTTCAGCTTCTCGAACGTGGCCCACATTCCGAAGTGCCCGGCCCAGGAACTCTCGTGAAATGCCGCTAGTAGTTCCTCCTGTTCTTCTTTCTTTGCCACTACTCAGAGCGGGATGCCGTTTCTCTTCTTTGGGTGCCTCCATATGCGCTCGTCCCGCAGGAAGAATCGATACGCCTTTTTTGGTACCCGGCTCGCCTCTTCTCTCGTCCATGTTGCATCCGTCGTCATCGTCCGTAGGAACCTCCCGATTTGGAGCCACTCCCCATCGTACCTGCTTTCGTCAAATTCGTTGAGTGCCGGAGTGTCCCTTTTCCTCGTCATTACGTTAGCCGACCCGAAGAAGTCCTCGCCGACTTCTTCGTCATCCGAAACCATGTCGTCTTCGTCGTTGAACCTCGCTCTCGAAAGCATGTCGGCCATGGCGTTGTCCTTTCCGGAGATGTGCTGTATCTCCGGGTTCAGGGACTTAAGGTACGCTATCCACCGGAGCATTGCTAGGTCCGGCGTCGCGCATCCGGAAACCATGCCGAGTATCGGTAGGCAGTCCGCCTCGATGATCACCTCCGTCCCGATCAGATAGTCCTTGTCGGCCTTGACAACCGAAACGATACCCCAAAGCTCACGCTTAACTTGGGCGTATCCTCGCTACCGCTCGCTCAATACCTTCGCCCCGAACCGGATCGGGAATCGTATGCCGTCCTTGTCCTCCTGACTGATTACCCACCCGATCCCGGTCGGGCTCGTGTCCACCGTCACGCAAATGGGGACACCCTTGCCGTAAACCACTTTACGGAGGGCCCACGCTACCGTAAGCGCCTCCTTTAGTCTCCGGACCAACTCCGTGTGCTCCGTCCTCCACTCGAACCCACGCCCTTTCTTCAATATCCCATAGAGAGGCTCCGCAACATGCGCGTAGTGCGGAATCCAGATGTGGTAGAACGCGCATACCCCCAAGAATCTGTGGACCTTCGTGACCGACCCGCAATCGTCCCTCATTGCGGAGATGGCCTCTACCTTTGCCGGAGATGGTTTCCTACCATAGGGCCCGCACAGGTGTCCGACCACCAAGATCTCCGACTGTCCGAACGCCGATTTTTCTCCGAAGAAGGTGAGTCGTGCGTTTTCAAGCCTCTGCAGCACCTTCTCGCAGTCATTGATGTGGTTCACGACGAACCTCCGGCATCCGTCTGGCCCGACGATCTCGTCCGCGTCATCCACCGAACACCCCTTTATCGGGATGTCATCCAAGAATGGCATGGGTGATGTCCGGGATGCAGTCCCTTAGCACCTTGTTCATTGCGTTCACCATATGCGCCACCGAATTTGTCCGGCCTTGTGGTAGGGTACACATTCGTACCAGACCGAGAGGAGTTCGCATCGTCATGATATCCCTGCTTTCCATGGCTAGCTGGAACTAGTCGTACCCCGAGTATAAGTCGCCGACCGAATAGATCGACCGTCCAGCGAGGGCCTCCGTGAACTCGTCTATGGTTGGTCCGATTCCTGCGTTACGGATGGTCACTTTGTTGACCGGTTGCAGGTCCTGAATGAAGCGCAATGTGCCGTTCTTCTTCGGCACCGTAAACCACCGATTCGAATACGGGGCACTCGACGGTTCGAGGATGCCCATCTCCACCTTTTGCTTCAGAAGTCCCATCAACTTCAAGATGTGAGCTCTCGGCACCGGAATCGGTTTGAGATTCCACGGTACATGCGGTACCATGAAGATCACCATCGGTTCAACGATCGTCGGGTCCACGCACCCAATCTCCTCCGGCGAGAACGCGAAGGCTTTCCCATACCTTCCCAGCATTCTCCAAAACCTGTTCTCCTCCGCCGGCAGTAGAAAGCCACCCCCACCAACCTTGAGCTCCCGTACAGTTATGTCGGTGAACCGGTGCCCTATGCCAGCCGGATTCCGTAAACTCGGGTCCGACGTGACCCCTTTTATCCGCTCCTCGCTGCCCTCCGGCAAGGGTGCCGCGACTGGCCTCACCTTCCGGTCCACAGTCTCGTACTTTGTATCTACACGGGCCGTCCGATCCGACCCGATCCTTTCCCCAAAGTCCGCGATGACTTCGTACATTCCCATCGAACCTACCGGAACGGTCCGGTCTTCTCTAAGGTCTTCACCGATCACCTTTCGCAACTCGCCCAAGGTGTTGTCAAAAGAGACCGCCTTCACGGTGCCGCTGATGTCTTCGTCAGGAAAGAGGACTCTGCATCCCCTGAGCCGCTCCTCCGCTCGCTTCCTTTCCCGGCCGTTGACGCCGGCCATAGTACAACCTTCGTTGTCGGAGAACCAAAATTTTCTACCTATGGTACAGGTCTTCTTTCGTACTGTACATTTGTGGGGTTTTTCCCGGGTGTCCGGACCATCGTGGCCCCACGCCTTGATAGCCCTCTCTAAAAATCCCCACGCCTTGATAGCCGCCGAGGGCCTCGCGGTTATGCTCATGGTTTGGTCGCACCGTCCAGAATTGGACCGAGTGACGCTCGTCCTGGCTCTTGACTCTTGCATAGGCTGAACCGTTGTCCAGCACCTTGGTCTCCATCCATGCCGCCGTGATGTATGGCTCTCCTAGTATAACCGGATGCGAGGACGTCTCCTGCACGAAGAAGTGTTGGTCGATCTCGACATTGCCGATTTTCACCCATACGTTCAGACAGGCTTCATGTAGTTCTTCCCGTGGCGCGCGTCGTTGCCCGTATTTTCCAGCCATGCTTGGTGTTGATCGGCCATTTACCACTCTTGTAGAAATCCATGGACATCAGGTTGATTTCGGATCCATGGTCTACCAAGGCCACCACCGGTTCCAGAACGTTGCCGATCCGTACAAGGGTTTCTGTAGTTGCCCTGGCCCAACGCGGCTTCGTGTAGTGGCTTTCCGCCAACTCGTCTTCTAGGGCCACGACTTCCAAGTGCGTGGTCCGCACCTCCACCGGCTTCTCCGTTTCCGGCTCCGTCGACAGCCTTTTCCTCTTCACCAAGTCTACGATGGAGTCGTGGAACTCCTTCTTGGCGATCCCGAGCACTTCCCTCAGCGACAACTCCACTTTGTTGTCGAGGATACGTTCCTCCAGGACCTTTCACAGGTTTGTGGTCCTTTCAATTTCGGTGCTCAACCAAAACCCCGCCTGCTTCTTTCCGTCCGACGCGCTTGGGTTGTCGGCACCGATCGGTTTCGGTCCGAACCGGGTCTCATACCTCTGCGGGGGACCGACCCCTCCGGCCTTCCCTGCCCGTTTGTCTTCCACCAGAACCTCGTAGTTCTGACAAGCGGCTTCTACGAAGCCTGTTTTCTCTTCGACCGGATCGTCCCAACCGGTGACCTCCTGGACCCGTTGTTCTACGCGGTCCACCTCTTCCTTCTTCAGCCGAACTCAGGAGAGGCCTTCTAGCACTAGCGGCCAGAATCTGGAGTCCTTCGCCTTCCGGGTCGCATCACCCCCGACCCGAATTCCCGCCGACACAGAGTAGTTAACGGCTTCAACGTGCCATGCCACGGCCTCTTCCATCAACCTCTTCATTCTATCGTGCCCCGTATTTAGTTCTAGGGCTCTCCGGGTCTCACTCGCGTGCACCCGTCTGTTCCAGAGGTACACCACGTTGGTCCTGAGCATGTCAACAAAATCCGCGCAATCCTTCCGAATGTGACCGATCGTGTCACACCACATGCACCGCTGCCCAGCCGGCGGCCTCCGGTCGCGAGGTTGTTCGCCGCTATCTCTCCGGGCCTATGCGATCTGCAGGTCGCGCACCATCTGTGTCAGCTCCTCCAGAGCCGCTCCTCTGGATGGGCCTCTGACCACGTCCTTCGATGCTAACCCCGACTCTGGCCAGATCCGGGTTTCTTCCTTCCTACTGGCCGGCACCGATACCGGCTCCTCAAGCCTCCTCCCCGGGACCGGTCCTGACCCCGACGAACTTTCGTCGCTCCAATCGCACCGTTTGTCGAAACGGTTGCAGACCCGTTTTACCACGGCCCAGTTTGTCGTGAGCCCTTCGTCCGTTTCCAATAGGGGACCCACCTTTTCCCTATCGAGCGCATCCACCGACTTAACAAACAGTAGTACTCGACTCGTTTCGAGCACGGTCCGGTCCAGCATCGACAGCTGCGCGAACTGTTTTTTGAACACCTGGAGGAGCGCCGACGTGTTCCTCCCTTTTCTGGGGCTTTCGACCCACGCCATGAAGTCCCGCGTTGACAGCCGAAGCGAGTCATCAAACCCATACTTCTCGAGGAGCCGCAGCTCGAACTCCTCCCAAGTCTGGCATCCGGCCAGCACCTCGAGCACCTCCGCGTGGATGCTTGGCGTCACCACCCGAGGGAATCCAGACAGTCGCTTGTCCACCGGGATATCCCTCATGATCATTTCGGCCCGATAAGCCTCCAAATAACTTGTGGCGTCTTTCCCTCCGAACCGGCCTATAGTGCCGATGATCAATTCGATGGCCCTATCAAGGGTACTCGTCCCCTCACGAGCGCTTACCAGCCGGTCGACGGCTACCGCCATTGCCTCTGCTAGCTCTGATCCCCTCATCTTTCGACTCCTTTGCCGCCATGTTCACGTCGGGTTCACCAAATATGTTGCATTGTTATGCGCGTGCGTGTAGAAAGAGGCGGGACCACAAGGGCCTTGAACCGAGGAGCGAGCAAGAGAGAGAGAGAGAGAGAGAGAGAGAGAGAGATGTCTTGCAGACGCGCAACAGAAAGAGGGAAAAGGGAAACAAACGGCACCCTTAATTACAGTAACAGTAGATTACAATATTCAGAGATTGTAAACTCTGAAGGTTACAACCGGCAAGGCGGCGATGGACCCGACACGGGGACCCTACTCACGCACACAGGCGGAACACACTAAACCCAAAAAACATAGAGGGGGGAGCCTCTACTGGAAACGCACGGGCTACCCACGAAGCAGAGGCGTCGGACTCCCAGTACCCACAGAGAATGACCGTTGGAGGAGAGAGCTCGACACTCGGTTCTGCCGCAGCACTTCGTCCTCCCTAACGCGCGATCCCCCACCTCTCCTTCTTACCTCTCCTTAAATAGTTCCCAAAAGGGGGTGCCCCCTTTCCCCTAGTCAAATTGCTTTATTCCCTATCCCCTCCTGACAGAGATATGCACAATTCCCTAATAAATGTGTACTACTTAGTATTCACATCAGCCGATCCATTTATGAATCAATATCAAAATATCAATTCACGTGTCCATCCGTGTAAGAGCCGGTTCATGCGCCTTTTCGTCTGATTCCGCCTATGGCCGGTTTTCTTCACGACACCGGAGAGCTACGCAGAAGCCGCAAAGGATGCATAATCTATGGAGGAAGAGATGTGGGCACTCGATGCCAACGACACATGGGACCTGATTGACCCTCCCCGACATTGCAAACCTGATCGGTTGCAAGTGGGTGTACAAGGTAAAGTATATTGTTGACGGTTCGGTCAACCGGTACAAGGCCCAGTTAGTGGCCAAAGGATATGCACAAACCCACGAGACCTTTGCTCTGGTAGCAAAGACGACGACGTTTCAAATGGTGATGGCGGTTGTTGCAGAAAGGGGGTGGCATCTTCACCAAATGGACGTGAAGAATGCATTTCTTCAAGGCAACCTTGAAGAACAATTCGGCAGTGTGTTAACTCAATAAGTCTCTTACGTCCTTAAGCAAGCTCCCCGTGCCTGGAATTCGAAGATCACGCACCAGTTGCGTAGAATGAGGTTTGTAGCCTCGAAGTCGGAATCTTCACTATTCATCCGGAAACGTTCGGATGGTCCGATATGTATCATGCTATATGTGGATGATCTAGTCATCATTGAACCCGGACTCGCTGAAATCAGCCAAGTGAAGTCCCAACTGTCGGATGCCTTCGAAATGAAGGACTTGGGGGACCTTCATTACTTCCTCGAGATCGAAGTGATCCATACCTTCGACAACATATTGTTATCTCAACAACATTATGTGTTGAATATGTTGTACAAGTTAAGTAGTGGGCATGACGAATTGCCGACCGATCTCGACACCTCTAGACCAGAACCTCAAGCTACGTTTTGCCCCTAGACCGGCCTGCAATGAGAGACGGTTCCGAAAAATTGTCTGAAGCCTTATATATTTAACAATCACCCAACCCGATATCAACTATCTGGTCAGGATGATCAATCAATTCATGCAGAAGCCAACTGTGGAGCATTTTCAATGCGTGCATTGAATATTGAGGTATGTTAGCAGCACTAAGGACCGGGGACTGTCATACTGACATGGTATAACTGAGAAGCTAATCGGATCTACATATGCCGATTGGGCCAGTGTCGTGTGAATCTTCTCACACTATGTAAATAAATAAATAATAAAATAAGTACTTTATATTAGCTTAATGGCATGTTATAGAAAGATGGATATTTGAGAAGATAGGGAAAATAGAACTATGATTTATCCCACATAGATAGGAAACTTAAGGCTCTAGCTATATAAGCACCTTGAGATCCCTCATTTTTCAATTGTGTGCTAAGAACACTTTGGCCACTTTGTCTTGATGGATGATGGTGGCCAAGTTCCCCAAAATCGGGAACAGGCCGGTAAGCAAAACCGGAACCGGTTGGTGAGCAAAATCAGAAACCGACTGGAAAGCAAAATCGAAAATCGGCCAATAAGCAAAACTAGAACTGGCCGGAAAGCAAAATTGGAAATCAGCCGGTAAGCAAAACCGGAACCGGCCGTAAAGCAAAACCGGAATCGGCCGGTAAGCAAAACCAGAATCGGTCGGTAAGCAAAACCAGAAAGCAAAACTAAAACCGGCCGGTAAGCAAAACCGGAACCGGCTGGAAAGCAAACTGGAAATCGGCGACTAGATGGAACCGGCGATCGAGATAGACGAATGAAAGGATCATGTGGCTAATTAAAGAAAAGTAAAAGAGACTAAAGTAGAGGCCATGTGGACGCATGCAACTAAATTTGGAGGGCATGCATAAAGTATAGATCATATGGAAGGCAAGAAAAGAAAAAGTGGAGAGATCATGCAAAAAGTAAAAAACGCCATGGGGAAAGTATGCAAAGGAATGAGAGATGCAAATTGAAGTTCCTTCAAGCAAGTGTATGGGGAAGAGACAAAAGGAAGGATATGAATTCTTGGAAGGGGATCGATCACTCATAATTCCAATTTCTCCATACGGGAAGGAAGCTATCTCTCAAGTAAACCCTAATTTCCTTACGGAAGCCATCGATCACTCATAATTCCAATTTCTCCATACGAGAAGGAAGCTATCTCTCAAGTAAACCCTAATTTCCTTACGGAAGCCATTGATCACTAATAATTCCAATTTCTCCATACGGGAAGGAAGCTATCTCTCAAGTAAACCATAATTTCCTTACGGAAGCCATATCTTACTCATAACCCATACCTTACTCGCCAAGAACCCCGTGTTCCATGCTCGGACAAAGCACATAAAATTGCACTACCACTTTGTACGCGAGCAGGTCCTAAGCGGTGAAGTCCAACCCGAGTATGTCCGAACGGATTGGCAGGTTGCCAACATCTTCACCAAGGCACGCGGAACCGACAAGTTGCAGCATTTCTCAGAGATGCTTGGTCTTCAGCATCTCGACATACCGCACTTGAGGGGGAGAACCGGTAGTGGTACGAGGAGAACCAAAACAGAAACTGGAAAGGCGGGCAATGGCACCAGACACAGAGCCGGAGAGAAGGAAACCGAAAGAGAGGGAGACAAGAAGAAAAAGGGAGTCGAGTCGACTAAAGAAGTCGGCACATCCAAACAAGTTGGAACAACCGTCGACGACAACAAAGTTATGAAGGACAGAGTCGACCGGAAGGAGAAATCCAAGACCCGGATGTGTTTTGATGTTGTGAAGGGCATGAAGATTGAGGACGAATTGGAGACAACCATTTCACACAAGAGTTGGAACGAATCGGAGGTACCCAATTCGGAAGAGGTGTTTGATTTGGAGGAACCGGATCAACTGTAAGCCAAATGGACGAGGACGCAACAGAAGTCGGCACCGACACAGAGGAACCAACGGGTTGAGAAGCGCCGGAGTCACAACAGTGAAGGAGCTGAGATGGGCCTTATGAGCAGACAAGCCGACCGAGAAGGTCGAGGTGCCCAAGATTGGACGGGTTGTGGAAAGCGGAATCAGACGGATCGAGGAGCGCAAGGAAGGCGGGAACACGCAAGGAGAAGCTGGATACAAGGTTTGACAAACACTAACTCAGCGATCCGACCTCAAGTTGAGCTTGAGAGGGATTGTTGAGTAGACAAGCTCAACCGGATCTGCATCGGTTGAATAAGCCAGAGCCGGAACCAAGAGACGGATCGGAGAGCCATATCGGATTGTAACTGATACGCCGTTAGAGGGCTCCAATCTTAGCGTAATATGTAGATATATTCCTTGGAGTTAGTGTTAGTAGTTCATATGAGCATTGAAGGACTTGTCAGTATTTCTGTCAGTCCTTTTAAGGACTTGTATAAAAAGTGTTTTGTAAGACATTTGTATGTACATAATGTTATTATTTTTTAATTGATTTTATGCATTATGCTCTCTTTGTCTCTTTGTGTATTCTCTATTCTAAAGCTTCCATTGAAGTTGTGCTTACTCTCTGTTACTATCTAGTGAAGCCGGTTTCATCTATAAGCTTCCGCACGCTACACTTTTCATGTGATGAGTGAGCACTTTTATCCAATTCCTTCTAAGGACTGACAGAAGTACTAATATGTACTTCAATGCTCATACAAAGCATCAGACATAGACTCCCAAAAATATGCCTACGTATTAGGCTAGGGCCGTAGGCCTCCAACGGCCTACCGGTTTCATTACGATCTGATTCTTCATTCCAGACTCCGATCCGGTTCTTCGTTCCAGACTCCGATCCGACTATGGCTTATTCAACCAATCCAGATCCAGTTGAGCTTGTCCGCTCAACAAGATAGCTATAGGGGCATGTGCCCCTATGTATCTAATCTTATTGTAACTATTTAATCCCTCGTGGGGGAATGAATGAAAAAAAAAGTTCTCTCTCATTTATCTCTCTCCTTGACGTTCTCTTTCTCTCTCGCCCTCCCTTACATTGAACCCCCTTGGGAGGGGGTGGAGTCATTCTAGGCACCACCCCTCACCCCGCAATGCGTCTCAATGCACATCGCAATCATGTTATCACCCTGCAATGCTTCTCAACATCTTCACCATCTCCATCCTCATCACTACCCTATTATCATCATAATCATCAACCCCAACCCTAACCCCACAACACAAAGTTGATACATCTCGCCCATATATGGTTTTATTGAGGGTAGGAATATTGATTATTCAACACTCACTGGAAGATCTTGCTACGCTACCGAGGTTGTGGACATTGCTAATTCTTTGCCTCTTGCTTGCTTGCTTGCGCGGGCGGAAGTATGGGCACATGTCATTACAGTAGCAGAAGTGAAACCGGAGACCTAGGGGGAGATTACACCCATTACTACAAACACTACTAACAAAAAGGTTGGGCAAGAAGACTCTATGATGAAGCGGCACAAAATAACGTAATGCATAATGTGTTAAATGTTCAAATGGCTATGGATTATGCACGACATACTCATCAAGAAGTGATTATGGTGTAATTAGATTTGGAGAAAGCTTATGATCATGTTAATTAGCCCTTTGTTTCCAGTGTCTTGAAGGATTCCGGGCATAGGGAGAAAGAGGAGCCAGATGTGCGTGAACAGGGGTGTGCACGGATGCACACGAAAATGTCTTTGTGTAAAAATACATATAAATATGAGTAAAGTATTTAAAGTACTAGGCTGAGTGATTGAGACGGGTACTTTAATGTACCACACGTATAGAGAGGAATTAGAAGATATGATGTGAGAGAGTGGAGGAGAGAATCAAGGACAGAAAGCGGTTTTCTTGACAATATGATGTAACTATCTCTCTCTCCTTGAGCTATAAACGGAGAGAGAGAGAAGATGGAGAAAGGGATCCACGGTTTTGGAGGACGAAGTGCTTTCCGGCAACAGGTCCGGAATTGTATACGCCCCTAAGCCCGTGTGCTTAGTTCTCGGTATATGAAGGCTAGTCCGGATCGCATACGCATTATCAGGCAAAGTCATCCAAACTCTAGCCCGGCGAAGATATCTGGAAGCCGATCCGGACAACCTTCTTCCCTCACCGGCTCCTTGGTCTGAGACCCCGGTGGTCCCACTCCGTTCCTACACGTACCCGCAGTATTACACGTACCCGCAGAATACCACAACATCTTTGGTGAACCACCCGACGTGAAAGTCTGAAGATGAGTAGAAGCGAACTTGCAAAGGCGATGGTGGTGGTCTTCAACCGTAGAGTGAATGTGAGGGAGAGCACAGGTGGCCTTGACAAGGCTATAGAAACAACAGTCAGCACAACGGGCCGATTCAACGAAATGGACGTCTTGAGCTACTTGGAGGCCTATAAGGCCGAGATGTTCATGCGAGACATCCCAGAGGACATGCGGTTCTCCGGATTTCCCCGAGTTGTCACGCCGAGCATTCACGTAGAGGTGCTCGCAATACAAGCCGACTACCAGAATTGGTCGAAGCTTGAGGAGCGGCTCCTTGAAAGGTAGGGCTTCGACAACTCGCTCAGGTTGTCTAAGAGGGAGTTCATGGAGTGGGTTGAGCTCCCGAAAAAGGATGAAACACATTGGTGCTTCTCCCGGAATTTGAGAAGCGATTCGCACGCCTTTCAGCGTTGGACCATACCATGCTCGATACGAGCAAAGTCTTGTTATTCATCAAGTCAGTCGACCCGTTGAATCGGAAAAATGTTGGTCTCCTATTGGAGACGGATGGCGGACTCACAACCGATTGGACTGTTGTAAAGGACATCTACAACCATTTCAATAAACGGCAAGAATGGAACAACGAGGACGCGATGTTGGTTGGCCCGACTTCCGCGAAGAAGCTAAGGGAACCGATTCCGACACAGACGGTAGAGATGAGATAGTGGCTCAAGTCGGGTGTGGTTCCGGCCGACGTGGTAAAGGGGCCCGGAAGCATTGGTCAATTTCGACATCACCGATCTTCACTCTTATGTTCGGGCATGCACCATGGAGCTACTCCGTTGTGTGGGTCGCCGCACGTATCTTCCACCCATGCTTAGTGTTGATCAGCCACCACTGGCTCCTGCACGTGAACGATCCGGATCGGTGTCTCTATCGTAGCTCTTGCCCAGTGTGGCTTCATGTAGTGGCTTTCGGCGTATTCATCTTCTACCGCCACTATGTCAATCAAGGTCTTCCTCACCTTGACCAGCTTTTTTGCTTCTAGTTTTGTTGACAGCCTCTTCCTCTTCACTAGATCGATGATGTTGTGGTTGAACTCCTTCACTATCCCAAGCAGTTCTCGCAACATGAGTTCCACTTGACTATTGAGGATCCGCTCCTCTAAGACCTTTCGTAGGTCAACCGTCTTCTCAATTTCCAAGCTTAGTCGGAAACTTGGAAAATTCCCCCTTTCCCCTTTCCTTCTTTTGTCGGCCAACCAAATCAACATCCGCCTTCCTCAGGTTGTTTTGCGTCTCGTATCAGTTCGAAGGACCGGCCCCTCCGGCCTTTCCGGCCCACTTGTCTTCCACTAGAACCTCATAGTTCTGGCACGCCTCTTCCACGAAGTTGGTCTTCTCCTCCACCAGATCACTCCACCTTATGACCTCTTGGACCCACTTCTCTATGTGGTCCACATTCCCCTTCTTTAGCTTCTTTCCCGAGAACCTTTGAAGCACCACCGGCCAGAACCCGGTGTCGGTTTTGGAGCCGGTGCCCTTCTCTCCACCTACTCAGATCCCGGTCAATGCCGAGTAGTGGACGACCTCAACATATCGTGTCGCGGCTTCCTCCATTAACCGCTTCATTCCCCCTCGGCTAGTGTTCCGACCTCAACATATCGTACCTGTGGAACGGTCGAGTGCACGCTTGCGAGTCCCGGAAACCCCTCGAATTGAACACTAGCCAAGGAAAAGGTTTTGCTACCACTGCGTCGTAGGTGGGGTCCGATCTTGCCCTTGGCAACTGGAACTAATGTTCCGAACGTCGTTCGAGAAGACGGTTGTCGCATCTCACCGCGCAACTGATTGCTACTGTCAATGACCTTGGTTCTTCGGGGAAGGTCAAGAGTAAATCCTTGACAACATTACGTAGACCATAACGAAATTGCTCCATTAGTGCTTGGTCATCCCAGAGGATATCGGAGGCGAGTAGGCGGAAATATGCAGCGTATGCGGAGGATAGACGATCACCTTGACATAGCGTTAACAAGGAAGAAGAAGAAAATTATAAAAGAAGAAGTGGAGGTCCAAATAGAAGAAGAGGAGTCTTAGGAAGAGGTATCTTAGTGGAAGAAGATGGTCCTTAGTAGTGGGTTTGAGTGATGGGTAGTAAGAAGGTCTTTGGTTTTTAAGTTCATTGTGGAGTTTATCCTCTTTGGATTGACTTGAAGTGGAATATTGTAACATTCTTATCTCTTTCTCATCTTCCCTACCTTTTATCTTAATTTCTTGAGTTTTCCTCTCTAAATCGTAGTTACCTAGATCTATATAATCTATTATAATTCATAACTCCATCTAATCGGTTTGGTCAAGCCCCCATATCGTGTACGACTATCATCTGTCTTATACGCCCTATCATTAACAACGGAGCGAACCATGCCAAAGCTGAGCCACTTAACAACGTGCCTACTAAACCCACTCATGATGCATCGGTGGGATATCGGGAAGGATTCATTTGAATGACTAATTGTACCTGATGTAGGAATCCTCTAAACTACGATCGTGTTCCATCGAATTTCATGGGAAGGCCGAGCTTGGGTTCTTTATGAATCCCTTGTGTAATGGGTCCTTGTTGTTGTATCAGTACTATGGTTGCTTCAAGTTGTTGCATGCGTAACGCTAGTTCCCCATGTTGTTGTTGCATCTACTGGTTTTCTAAGGAGATTTGTTGAAGATCCCCCAACAACCGTTGATTTTCTTGTTCCAAAGCAAGGAACTTCTCTTTCAAGCATTGCAGCTCCAAGAAAACGGATTGATATTCTTGAGCGTTGACAATGGCCATAGGATGTGAGGAAAGAGGAATAAGATATTAGTACGAAGGGAGGGAACGTAAGAAGATAAAAGGAAGAGGAGGAAAGAGGTGAGAAATCGGATCAAACTGTCAGGAATAGTACTGAGACAAAGAGGAAATTAGTACTAAGAGATGAATATTAGTACTAAGAGGAAAAGAGGATGTAGAACACACGAGAGAGAGAGAGAGAGAGAGAGAGAGAGAGAATGATGATGACAACGATATATTATGTGAAAAGAATATACAAGGATGGCTTGGAGGCTTAAGACTAGTGTTGAATTGATTTGGTTTGAAATAATGCCTTGTGCCTCCTTTTATAGTGTTCTCAGGAGTACTCTTGAAGTTTCTAGAATGTTCCAGAGAAATCTGGAATATACATCAATTTTCTATAGTAAAATTTAAATGAAAATAATATCCTTCGTATTACAACATATAGTCTAATGGTCAAGAGCTTGACCCATGTAACATAAGGTTATGGGTTTGAGTCTTGTCAAATCATGACAGTAGAGGCTTGAGGGTGCTCAGTTTATCTTCTCCAAGGAGAAGTCAGTGGTTGGACACTTATGCGGACCTTATGGGCGGAAACCATCCCCGACAATGGTAGAGGCCATCTTAGCGATGAAGGAGGAATGCAGGTCGGTCACGGAAGTTCGACGATTCCTAGAAGCGGTGCCTTCTACCACATATGGATTCCCCATTACGCACACA
Organism: Azolla caroliniana; assembly: GCF_043228905.1. NCBI lineage: Eukaryota > Viridiplantae > Streptophyta > Polypodiopsida > Salviniales > Salviniaceae > Azolla > Azolla caroliniana. The sequence continues at coordinate 12,171,635 of NW_028230437.1, read as the reverse complement.
TCGTCGAGCTACTCTACGGCTTATTGAAGAAAGGGAGGAAGTTCATGACGAGAATATGCGGAATAATCTTCGACCACAACCGAGACTTAGATCACTTAATGATAATAAAACACAGTAAAAATGGAGAAATGGAAGTAAGTACACGAACATAAGATAATGCATAGGATGTTAACGTGGAAAACCCTAAATGGGAAAAACCACAGGAGCCCACAGACTCCAAACTATCACTATATGAGGAGAATACAATGAAGAACACAGAGGCAATGACCTTGTCCTCACTCTCTTCGCCTGGCAGCGGTTACGACAGAGACTTACTCTATTTCTCTCTCTCTCACTCGCTCTCTGTTACGCTTTGTACAACAGTTACACTCAATAACACTATACAACAAAATAATGAAAACTCTTGCAAGAGTTTGCCCTAGGTCATATTTATACTAATATGACTTTCGGGCTATTTACAAATATAGTCCCAATGGGCTCTCTGGAACATATTTACATATATGTCCCTTCATCCGGTGAGAGGTTCTCACCGGGCCTGCAACATCTGGTTCTCACCGGGTCTTCCTTGTCGGGTACTCATCATCCGGTTCTCACTGGGCCTTCATCATCCTATCCGGAGGGACTGAAATCCTAACAAACTCCCCCTTCACTCCGGCATGGGATGTCTGGTTAGTCCAATTCACTTCCAGCATGCGTCCAGCTTGTCGGGCGTTAGCACCTTGGTCAACATATCCGACCCGTCCTCCTTCGTGTGGATCTTCGTCAGCACAAACTCTCGATCTTCTACTCTCTCCCGGATCCAGTGGTACCTCCTCTAGATGTGCTTCGTCCTGGAATGATACGCTACGTTCTTCGCAAGGTGGATGGCACTTTGACTGTCGCAATAGAGCCGGTATTCCTCTTGCCAGATCCTTAGCTCTTCAATAAAGTCCTTCATCCATAGTATTTCCTTGCTGGCTTCCACAACCGCCATATATTCTGCCTCCGTGGTTGACAACGCAATTGTCTTTTGCAGCCTCGACTACCACGAAACAGCTCCCCCTGCATATGTCATAACATATCTCGATGTTGACCGGTTGGTATCCACATCAGCCGACATATCCGAATCTGTGAAACCGTCAAGTTGGGGTTTACCGGAGCCGAATCGGAGTTACATACTTGGGGTGCCTTTCAAGTATCAGAGTATCCATTTTACCGCATTCAAGTGCTCCTTGCCGGGATTGCTCATAAACCGGCTCACCACGCCGACTGCGTATTCGATATCTGGTCAGGTACACACCATTGCGTACATTAAGCTTCCGACGGTAGAGGCATATGGTATCTTCATCATATCCGCCTTCTCTACCTTCGTCTTCGGGCTTTGCTTACCGGATAATCTGCAGTTTGCCGAGAGTGTCGATCCGACCGGTTTCACATCTGACATGTTGAACCGCTGAAGTACCTTTGTCAGGTACTTCTCCTGTGACAGCCACAATTGCTTCTTTGACCGGTCCCGGATGATATGCATCTCTAGTATCTGTCTTGCTGGACCCAAGTCTTTCATTGAGAAGGTCCGGTTCAGAGCCTTCTTCAACATCCGTATCTTGACTTGGTCTCGTCCGACGATCAACATGTCGTCCACGTACAGGAGGAGTATCAGGAAGTCTCCATCTTCAAACTTCTTCACAAACATGCAGTGATCGGCCTACGTCTTGTGGTATCCTTGATCCGTCATGAAGGAGTCGAACTTCCAGTACCATTGCCGGGGGGGAGCCTACTTCAAACCGTAGAAGCTCTTCTTCAACTGGCAAACCAGGTGCTCCTTCCCTTTCTTCACAAATCCCTCCGGTTGTTGCATGTAGATCTCCTCTTCGAGGTCGCCGTGGAGGAACGTCGTCTTCACGTCTAACTACTCTACCTCGAGATACATGCCCGTCGCTATGCTTAGTACCGTCTGGATGGAAGTCATCTTTACTACCGGGGCAAATATCTCGTCAAAGTCCACGGCCTTCTTCTGTTGAAACCCCTTTACCCGTGTTGGTAGCCCGTGTGCCCCCGATCGGAGGTTGGCTATTGTCAGTGTGTGCGAGTGTTGGCAGCTCGAGGCCCTCTTGTTGGCTGAGTTTGGTTGTAATCTCCTATTTATGATTAATAGATACCTCTTTGTTTTTTATTTTCTGTCTTTCCTGTCTCTGCCCGCGACCTTATCTCTGTCCCCTTTCGTTTGCTCGTGCATTCCCGAGAGTGTGAGCCCCTGAGCTCATTGTTGCTTTCGGCAACATGTCCGGAACCGTATACGCCCCTCAACCCGTGTGCTTAGTTCCCATCATCTAGAGGTTGGTCTGGATCGCAAACACGTTACCAAGCAAAGTCATCCAGACTCTGGTTCAGCGAAGATTTCCGGAAGCCGATCTAGACAACCTTCTTCCCTCAACAGCTCCTTGGTCTGAGACTCCGGTGGTCCTGTTCCATTCCTACATGTACTTGCGGGAATACCGCGACACTGGGTTAATGCATACAATGGGTTTTGGACCACATATGTCTCACCTCATATTTTTATCATGACAAGATGTAGTGTCTTGAGTAATGCTTAATGGGGGAATTACATGGCTATTGGCCTCACAAGATCTGTTTGTCAAGGACGCCCATTGTTGTTTGCTATTGTTACTCATCCCTTGTTGGTGATGTTATCAAGGATTGCAACAAATAGTGAATTTGTGGGTCTACACTTTCCATCTAGAGGGCAACTAGTAGCACATGCTTTGGTAGATGATTCTTTCATGTCTCTACGAGCTTTACAAGAGAATCATGAGAAGGGGGTGCTTATATTGCACCAATTTACATTGGCTTCTTGATTATATATTAATTGGAGGAAGTCTAGTCTCATATCATGTATTGAAAGGGATTTCGAAAGTTTAGGATAGCAAGGATTTGTGGTTAGGAAAGACTCTATTTTTTCAACACTTGGGGTGGTATCCATTAGGAATGAATGTTACAAATGGTCAAATGATTGAATGGATGTCTAGTAAGTTAAGGGATAAGTTCATATATTGGAAGTCACAACCTTGGTCATTTCATGTACACTTGAAGGTCATACAATGTATGGGACCCATATTACTTGTCATTGTTGTCATAGACAACGAAGGCTTTACATTTTGTTTTACAACCTCTTCAGTATTTGTTGTGGAGGAAGAGGGATAAGGTAGGAATCATATGGGTTGCGTGGAGTCTTCCAGTAACCTTAAGCGCTTAGGGGGAGTTGGAATATTGGACTTATCAATGCATATGATAGTTTGCAGATTTTCATTGTTGCAAGACATGTGTTCACACTCACAACCATGGATATCTATTGCTTAATATTTCATGGAGAACAAGGGTTTAACACATGGGAGGACAACGATTAAGGATTCATGGTGGCAATTAGTGAATGGATGTATTTCACATAAGATTCCTAGCTCTTCATGTGTTCAATACTTGGTTATCTCATGGCAAGAAGCGCTATTGTTACGTGTATAAAAACCATCATCGAGTAGAGAACATTGTAATTATTTGCAACAAGAGTTACTTGTGTCTTCTATGTTATTATGTTGTCCTAGAAAGGAGAGCTTAATCGTTTGTTTCGTTTGTTTCTCAGTTTAATCGTTTGTTTCGTTTGTTTCTCAGTTTAATCGTTTGTTTCGTATGGGGGTTAAAGAGGTGGGAGATATTGTTGAGGCTCCATCTCAAAGAATTTTGGAGTTTGTTGAAGTGCAACGATTAATATGCATCCCGTATAATTATTGGTTTATTTGGCAACAACTAGAAAATATTGCATTGATGCAAGGTCCTTTACCTTTACAAATAGACGAGCAACCGTGGATTGATTGATGTTTACATGGTCAAACATCGTTTTTACAAGCGTGACTACTAATTTTTTGTATCATTGCTCCGTTGACTCTCTTCGATGCCTATCATCTAAGACTGGAGAAGAGTGGAAAATACATAACTCAGATCATGGATGGTGGTAGATCTTAAAACGCAGTTGGAATTCTAAATTGCCACTTGTAGCAAATGTCCTCATTAGGAGAGTTTTGATTGGGGGTTTGCCTTTTAGATTAACTCTAAAGCGACTTGGGCGATTGCTTATTTTGCATTGTTCAAATGGAAGATAGTACTCATCGTTTCATATAATGTACGGTTGCTTGTCAAATTTGGAGTTATGTTTCTTAAAGTTGGCAAGTTTGATCACGGTGTTATTTGATGCCTAGACAGTGGGTGTTTGCACAATTCACATAGGTTGACCCAAAATAAGAGATAGAGATTGTTTTCCTATTTCTAAGGTATTGAGTAATGTGTCATAATTGGGGTACACACAATGCTTTTGTATTTGATGGTAGACATGGAGTCAAAACATATATACAAAAGTTGAAGGGAATACCAATGTGACAAATTTCTTTATTGGAGCAAGTGGAAGTCCTTTCCTCAGTGGAGTGTTCGTCTGCGTGCGTGCGTGCCCCATTATTGGCAATTCAACATGTTCCACTACCCCATGTAGTGTAGTTAGTGGGCAACCATACTCCCTCCTCCCATTATTCTAACTACATACATACTGTTTTTTACACACACTCATTAATATAATATATGTATGTATATAATTGTGTGTTTTCACCGAGAGAGAGAGAGAGAGAGAGAGAGAGAGAGTGTTTTATTTTATTTCGTTGAAGATGACCCCCCCATCCCCCTCTTTTCCCCCTTTGTCCCTTCTTCCCTTAACAAACAAACCATCCATCCATCCATCCATCCATCCAGAGAGAGAGAGAGAGAGAGAGAGAGAGAGAGAGAGAGAGAGAGAGAGAGAGTAGTAGTAGTAGTAGTAGTAGTTACATAGTAAGTAGCGAGCGGTCTTCTCCTTCTTGCTCCCGCATATCGTCTCCCAAAAAGGGAGAAGATTGATTGAGGTCTCTGCCTCCATCTTTTCCTTTAACTAACTAACCAACCCTGCTGCACTATGGAAGCGACCTCCATTCCCTCTATTCCGATCGAAGGCGAGAAGGACAAGACATTCTCAGTCACTCCTTCATCCACAAATGTAACTGGAGTTGATCAGGAATCACTCGATAGAAACCTTAGTAGTAGTAGTAGTAGTAGTAGTAGTAGTAGTAGTAGTGGCACTAAGAATACTAATACTGGCTCTAACATTATATCTACGGTGAACGAAAATCCTAAATTATCCATGATGGCTAAATCTAAACTTAACTTTGTCATACCAAAGAATAAGCTTTCAGGAGGTTTGGTCCCAGTTACGAGAAATAATAGTAAACGGGATCCTACAGAGACCATGAAAGAAGAAGTATTGCAGAAGATTCCATCAAGAAAGACCAAATGGGGCGCTGATTTGAGTCAAGATATTCATGTTAGAAGAGGAAGATCTCTTGCTTTACAGGTTTTCTTCTCTAAAACCCTAAACTTAGCCGCTTTATGTTTGTCTGTAAAATCTTTACTTCTATCTTGGCTTTGTGAAAAGTCTAATTTTCTCACTTATATTTACTATTACCATGCTTTATAGGTTTCTTTGCGAAAATCCTAATTATGCCTCTCTTTTGTGTGGGCTTAGAAAGCCTGAAGTTCATAGATGAACCCCAATTTCTAGCCGCTTATGTCTGCTAATACCTTTCTTTGTAGAGGAGAAATGGGTTTTTCATTTCAACCTAATGTGCACTTAAATGAATATTTTTATGATTTTGTTTGCTTATGCCTTTCTTTGTAGAGTAAAAAAAGCATTTGCATTATACGGTTTCTTCCTAAACTCTATTTTCCCCACTTTTTCCTGTCTAGTAAAAAAGTACTGTGGCAATATAGGTTTACCTGTTAATTTTTTTGTTAGCCTTTTTGTAAAACCCTAAGTTTTCCACCTTCAATGTCCGTTTGATGATTTTGTTTGTTTACACCGCTTTCTGAGTAATAAGAGTTCTTGCATTATATATTTTCTTGTTAAAACACTAAATTTTCACATTCAATCATGCTTTTGATGTTTTTGTTTGTTGAGACCTTTCTATGTAGAGAAATAAGAGTCTTTCATCGCAGGTTTGCTTGCTGCTTTGTAGTTTTTGGTCACTTATGTTTGTTGATGGCTTTCTTTGTAGAGTCATAGGGGTGCTTCCATTACAGGTTTGCTTGGTGAAACCATTGGCCCATTTAATTATGCTTTTTATGATATTTTTGGTTCATGCCTTCCTTTGGAGAATATTGATTAAGGTTTTTTCTTGCCTTGTTCTTCTTTAAGGGGTTCTCTTGTCAGAATAAATTCTTGGTTTGATCATAGGGAAAGTGTACGATATCTATCTATATGTATGTATGTATTAAGCTAGATAGTTATGATGCATGATGGGCTTGGGTATAGGTGTTAGGGGCCAGGGCGGTAAGGTGAGACATCATCAGCTTATGAATATAATCCAGGTGCAATGTGCATTAAGTGATGTTGCTGGCTGTGTGGTGCTACAAATTTTAAGCAGACTCGTGTAGAGCAACTTGTGGCACAGCTGGATTCAGGAAACTTGGACATTGACAACAATGATACGACCTGCTCCCCTCCCCCCCCTCCTCTTTATGATTCCCTTGGTCACCGTATGAACATGAGAGAGGTTCGTTATATCATCCAGAACCCCAAAAGTTTCTAGAACTCAAGTGCAATTTATGCTCATGGGGTGACAAGCTTCGTTGAGTTTTAACTTAACTTTTGCCTTTAATAATTGTTTCAGGGACAGAGACAAGAGCAACTAGACTTTGAAAGGCGTATAGCTATTGGTGATTTTCATGCGATCACATTCTTTTGACAATGGAATGACTTTGATTGCTTGCAATTTTTGTAACTGATCTCCATTGCTTGCAGAAGAATGCATGAAGCTGAATCCATCTTATAAACCACCATCAGGATTCAAGCCTGTTCCAAAAGAGGCCAAATTGTATATTCCAGTAAGTAATATTAATATATTTTTGAACATTTTGTATCTCTTGTATCAATGTTTAATGTCTCAAAACAAATCTCTGAAGTTTCAGCAACACTAGCGGTGTGTACTTTTTATAATTCTTTCATTTGTGAATGGCATATGGTTTTGTAACGTGCATGCATTTGGAGCAAAAAAACACTCAGCTAATATCTCGAAATAAATTTCTTTCACACTGTGCTCTTATGCCCTCCTACCTATACATAACTATATGTGTTGTGACAATATAACTGGATAAATGTGCTAGAAAATTGGTCATCCATTCCTCTTAAATTGAACGTGCTAGAAACTCTCCTCACTCTTCATAGTGATTCACATAAAAGAATAATAAAAACTTATATACATTCAATTATGTCGATAACAGTGGAGCCTTCTGAATGCATTTACATAAATCCCCTTCAATTCGTGTCCTAACATCTCTACTTTCCACTGCATCAACTTTTGGCATTATTTCCGCATGTATATATGAATATTTACAAGCGGATATATTTTATAAGCTATGTATTTATATAAAAGTGTTGATAGATTTTAAGCGATCTCATTATATATTTGGTGGTCTTAGTTGTATGACATGTGTTATTGTTGTGATCTTGGGTGAAAATTTCATTATACAAGATATTGAATAACTCTCATCTCAGCATTAAACCAATTTTGCATTTTTCCCGCTCATTCATATTTTGCTGTTTTTCGATGCTGCTTCTTGATACATCCCCTTAGAGTACATATCTCTTCATATTTATATTCAAATTGCAGTGAAGAGCACCCAGATCCATTTCAAACTCTGATTATGGTTATGAGAGAGAAATTTACAATGATACGTAGATACATATGATATGCTTAATGCAAGCACTTGAGTCCAATAATCATAATATATTTCAATAGTACACCCCCTAGCGTATATATTTCTTCATATTTATATTTTCAAAACTCAAGCAGAGAACCCCTAAATCCATCTCAAACTCTGATTATAGATACTGGAGAGAGAGAGTGTGTGTGTACAATGATAGGTAGATGCACACATTGAATGCACATATGATATGCTTAATGCGTGCATGCACTTGAGTTCATTAGTCATTATAGATATTCAATAACTTCAAACAGAAACATACGACTCAAAATTTGCAAGCCTAGAAACAATATAGTAGATGATATTGATAAGGATGAGGGTGTATATGAGCCTTCACAATCAAAGTTAATATCACTTGTATATTACATCCGATGCTCCATTCTCTTTTTATGCTCACTGGAAGTTTGTCTACTTGCAGACAAAGGACTATCCTGGATATAATTTTATAAGTTTTATTTTGGAACATCTTGGAAATACACAGAAATGGATGGAAGCGGTAAGATTCTTTAATACATGGAGTTATTATATTTTTATTATCTGTTCTTGATCTTGATATTACATATCATGCAATCACAGGAAACTGGCACAAAGATTACCGTGCAGGGAAAGGGGGCCGTGAAAGAAGGAAAGGTATGATATATTTTTAAAGTCTGCAAGTTTGTGTTTGTTGAAACTAGCTGTAACATATGTTGTAGAGTTTTTCATGGAGCCTAATTGTAAGAACTAAGTGGTCTGTAACCAACAGATGATAGGTCATTATTGAAAACTAGCAGAAAGTGCCCAAGTATTAAAGTCAGCATCCTTTGTTGGATAGATTTCTCTATGTGACCTTTTTATTATTGTGTTATCAGGATAATGCCAAACAACCAAATAAGCGCTTTATGTGTTCACTTCCTTAATTGATCATGTGAAAACTTAAATTATTTGTTGGTTTCCGACATTCTAACCTATTGAAAGAAACATCTGTACATTTAATGAACACAGCTATTTGCTTAACTCTAGGCTTGCAATAATGGTACCTTGACTGGGCATATTCGCATGCATTCATCTTGATCACATGGAAACTAGAACTTTCTTCATCTTTGGAAAAGGGGCAACATACTGATTTAATGAGAGCTGTTTTGTGGCACATCCTTAAAGACTTGGTAAAAAGCAAAAGCAGAATTTACCTTTAACTGGACTAGAGTATCTAGAGTATGGATTCTTTATTTAAAACAAATCTAAATGCTAGAGATGCTTTAGATTTGAAATGAAATATCAACATTTATTGCTTCTATCTTACTTCAGATATATAATTGTGAAGCAGCTGTCTTCTTGGAATGGGAAGGATATGGATGATGCTCTAGAGGACTTGCATGTGCATATTTCAGCTGACACATTTGAAAAAGTTGATGCAGCAGTAGCAATGGTTGAATCTTTGTTGAGACCCATCAATGTAAGAGATTCTAAAAACTTGGAAGTTCTCTCATTTTTTGTTTCCTAAATCAGAATTTTTATGTAATTCCTTTCTTTTGTATGGTCCGCTTCCCTAATAATATCAAGGAAGACTGTAATATCCAGAAAATGAAGCAGCTTAGAGAGCTGGGGGAAATGAATGGTTAGTAAAACATTTTTGGTGTCTCTAGAAACACTGTAATATGCAATTTTGGAAAAATTAACATGAAATGCCTTCTTCTATGTCAATATCTATTTAACCTTACCAGCTAAATTTACAAAGAAGCTACAAATAATCTTGTATTTTATTGTTTTGGTTTGTGTTGTTCGTGAAGGTACTCTGAGGGACTCCGCAAGAACTGATGGTGAACCTGGGCATAGAGAGTGGCAACATCCCAAAGATGAACTCCAAACTTTTCAAGCAAAGGTATGTTTAACCATTGACAACATGTGTGCACGGCCTATTTTATGTCATTCTTTCATATAGAATCTGATAAACCTTGTACATTGCAAGATTTGCGTCCTCTGAGTTGAATAATTTTTGCAACCAATGGTAACATGATAACAGGATAAACTAGAAAATTTGGAGTTCCTACTAAGCTGACTAATTGAGATCAAACATTACTTTTTGCTAAATTCTGTATGTTATCGTTTATGTTTGATCTTCCCAAAACAAAAACAGAATAGTTAAAATGCCAAGCTATATGTATATCTCTATAGATACCTTCCTTTATAATCAGTTATTTCTTGACATTCAGGTCATTTGCTTGCTTTGTGGTGATGGTGGACATCCAACTTTTGATTGTCCTCGGAAGGTTATTGGACAGGTTTGTATGAACTTTTCTTGTATTCAAGCATTAAATTTGCTTAATCCTTTCTGGTTCAATCATTACATGTTGATTCCTTAACAGGGCAACCTGATTGATAAGGAGTATCTAAATTTTCTAGAGGAGCTCAGGACTGGGTTGAGGGATGCAGGAAAGACAAGTGCTACTGATGTATCCCAGCCAATGCTTCTTACTGCATCAGGAGCACAACCTATGCCTCCAAAATGGATGATATCTGAAAATATGACCAAGGGTCTTGGTGATGGAGGAATTCCAAGGTTTCCCTTTCATATCCCTGGGGAGACCCAAGACATGAATGCATGCAACCTCTTTCCTCGATTTTTTCATGGGCTTTTTAGAGATGGTCCTATTCCTGTACCAGATTTTCCCATGATGGTGGGGATGCTTTCGGCATTTAGGGAGAGATTCCCTTTTCCTCCTCCTGGATTGAGGCCTGATGTTAGATTGCCTTTCCCCACCGAGGGATTGTCATCATCTTTGCAAACAGAAGTCTTTACAGGGCAGCAGCCATTACAAGCAGGTGAAATCAGATTGCAGGAAAGAGAAAATCAGGATGCATCTACGGTTTCTTTGATGGCAACGTCTCACTTTCCATTGGCACCTTTTACCTCAGCGAATATGCCATTTCACTCTTGTGTAGGAGGAAGTCCACTTGTCTATACATCATCACAAACAACATCAATATTATCGGTGAGAAATCCATCTTCAACAGAAAGACTGCCTCAATCACATGTCACTATTCCCTTACGACCACCAGTCTTAGCTCCAATCAGATTTGCTTTGCCATCTGTTAGACCTGCTGCTCTTCTTCCACTGCAAGGTTCTGGTTTTGCACAATTGGCAGGTGAAAGGCAGGATAATGCTTCATCAAATGGAAGTATCAATATACTCAATAACAGTAATAACACTCAGCCATCTCCATCATGGCCAGGAGTGAGTAACTTGGGTGCAAGTCAAACACAGTCTTCTCTTCATCCCGAGAGAGCATCAATATCCATGGGGTACACCCCTTCAACAACCCGGAACATGTATATAGGTCCTGAGAGTGGTTCATTCCCTCTAAGACCATGGGTTACTAATCCACCCGCTGCACCACTACGATTGTCATCATCATCATCATCATCATCAGGTATGAACCCATCTATGCCAACTCCAAGTGCTCCAGTACAAATATCACAAATCCCATGCATTGTGCCTAGCTTAAACATACCCCCAGTTCAACCACAAAGCTTTAGACCAGCTATTCCTCCAAGCCCACAAGGACACCAGTTACTAGCGCCTACTCATCAGCAGTCGAACTACTCAAAACCAAACTTCCGGTTCCCCCCCTCTGGACACAGTGCTCAGATTCCAGTTCCATACATGCCATTTTCATCATCGATTAACCAACATCAGATAAACGCTCTTCAGCAAGGTTACTCTTATTTGCCTCAGGAAGCGGTGAGAGCACAAAACTATCCTCAGAGGGGTGCATTTCCTTTGGGATTCCATAACATCCGGCTGCCTCAAGACACTGGTTTTCCAGTTCCTCATCATTTCCGACCACAGCCAGAGGCTATATTTGTAGCTACACATAATGTCCCACCACCACAAGAGGTTGATTTTCCAGCTTCTCCGCATATCTGGAAACTATCTGGTTATCCTGCTGCTTCTCATATGCGGACACCTCAAGAGGCTAGTTTTCCAGTCACCCACAATGTTCGGATACCACAAGAAACTAGTTTTCCGGCTTCTCTTCATATCCAACCAATGCCACAAGAGGCTGATTTTCCATCGGCTTTTGGTGACAGAAAGGTTCCCTATCTTTCATCTCCCTATTTAGGCTTCAGTTTGGATTCATGTATGCCTTCCAAGGTTACGCATCCTGTGCCAGCATCAGAAAGGATTGGTGGTTCCATGGAGCATCTTAGTGTGAACTCAAATAGATCAGATGTATGGAGACAGTCTCAAGGCAATACGGATAAAAAACTGTGGGTTGATGAAAGTGTGAATACACCTGAGGTTGATCCTGAGTATGAAAAGCTGATGGCGTCTGTTGGAGTACTATGAAATAAAAGACCCCTTTGAGATTGTAATGTTGTCTTATAGAGTCTATTGTTGATACATATTTGTAATCTTATCTAATCACACATACGAATGTCAAAAATTGATTTTTTCTACTCATGAAGTAATGGTGTATGAGGGTACTTCATTTTTGCTTCACTGCAAATGCATTTTTGACGCGATTGCAATGAATGGTCATTTTCAGCGATATTTGCATTTATGAAAGGGATTTTACTTTTTAAACAGAAAGTGTTCCACTATTGACAATTATATTGTGTAGATAGTAAGTAGTTTCCATATAAGGGGTTTGTAGCATGTATGTAGACATGGGAGACTTGAAAATATATTATTTACGTGTCTATTTCCATTGTAGCATTAATATGTTATAGTTTCTCCCACAATTCCCTAGCACTTTGATATGACAATTTCTTCAAGCTAGGGTGAAATTTTTTATTAGTGCGTTAGGTTTGTTTTAGGTGGAAAGTATTTTGTGAATGGATTGCTAGGTTCACACATAAACATGGACTACCAGTTATTGATGACAGCAAATTGGGAAGGGAAACAAGCAAGGGTTAAGTGTTGTTCCTTGCCAACTAATCACTAAGGTCGACTAACACACATAGGTCGAATGACTAATGAGAGTCATCCTATCAATAAGATTATGGTCGGAGATTGGAGTTGGTCAACGTTGATTATCACTAAAACATATACAGATACTAAATTACTTAGTTAACTCACTTTAATTACCAATAATCTCTTCGATCGACTGTATAGCTCATGAGTAATCGGAAATTCGGATTAGTAGTTAACACAGAATACTGAATAACAGTTAAGAATACAGAATAACATATTCATACAGAATATACCCTAACTCAAAATTATATTAAACTTAGCAATACAGATCGATGTTGTTACAATGTTCTCGGTCCCTTTTTAGGCGACCTAAGAGACTCTACCAAGAATATACAACTAGCTATTCGGCAAGAAGTGTACAGTTACAACTAACTGCCCTATTTTCCTACTTGGCACTCATACTAATTATTCAACTATTCCTTTTCACACTTGTTACGACTATACTTCATTTCGACTACCACTATCCTGCATACTACGACTACGACTATACCTCGACTACCTTGTCGACCCATGTACTTTGGCTAGTCAACCGACCAACAATTAGTGGTATTGATGAACTGTGATGGTTACAGGGGAATTAATGGAAGAGTTCAAATGTATGTCCATGACTCTTATAGTAATGATGACGTATAATTGTTACAAGGGAACTAAAGGAAGAGCTCAAATGTATATCCATGGCTCTTATAGTAATGATGAAGTATGATGGTTATTGAAACCAATTTGTTTGAATAGTGAATCACCTTCCAATCAAGATAAATAATTTATAATTTAAAAAGGTAGCATGATACGCAAGTAACATAAGTTGTTTGAATGTATGTCCTATCAAGAGGAGATTATGCTCTATAGTAACATACATTATGGAGGAGATTATGCTCCATTGTAACATACATTATGGGTGCATCCACTGAAGGTGGCCATTTACTTTTGCTAAGACAATTGTGAATGTAGATTTATAGTTCATATTTTTAGTACTTTTAATATGAGAAAATGTGCCCCTTAAATTCTAGATATTATCACATTGGAAAAGTTTTAGTTTTATGTTTTCAAATGGATGATGAGATTTATATATGCAATAACTAATATATTGTCATAATTTATAAATATGCATTTGTTGCATAGTAGGTCCGAAGGGAATGTTATGCATGCGAAGATTCTAGTAAAGAAAAATCACTTAAAACCCCTCTGCATGATTTTAAGTGGTTTGTCATCATGGTTTTAATGTATGATGACAAACCACTTAAAACCATAGAAAGCTTCAAACATCTTGGGCTTTAAATCCTATCCAATCATCAAAAAATACGAGTAAGGTGTGCGGAGATATGTGGAATTGCTTCAATTCAATAGAAAACAAGTCCATAAGCGTCATATTGAAGGGTTCGCAATGCTGGTGTACAAGGTCTTTGTGAGGATCATGAAGGAAATTTCCAAATGTGAGCAAGGGAAAGTACAATTGTAAGGAAAGGTAACTGGTGATGTGGTAGCAAGTGACATAGCGGGTTTGACACGTACAGTACCTTGTTGGTGCTAGTAGAGACATAAACAAGTGCGTGTGGACCAAGCAGAGGGGTTGTGTAGGCCAAGGAGGAGCACATGGCCCCAGAAAAGTGGGTGTGTCTATTGATGAGGGAGCATGTGGCCTTAGAGACAGGTGTCCCTTGTAGAGCAAGCGCACACACCTAGGAGAGGGGGGGTCTGCACCTTTCCCCTCTTTGGGGGCTTGCATCGCCTTCTACTAATGGGGCTGATTCCCCGCTTTAGGGAATTGAATCTTTGAGAGTTGACCTTGAGGATTTCTCGATTTCCGAAAATCCACAAAAATGTCTCATTGGTGTTGAATGTCACTTGGCTTGATTCTTGTTGTTTAAATCTCATTTTTTCTCACATAACTTTTCCCTTGGAGCTCAAATTCACATTTGGAAATTTCCTTCATGATCCTCACAAAGACCTTGTACACCAACATTGTGAACCCTTCAATATGACGCTTATGGACTTGTTTTCTATTAAATTGAAGCAATTCCACATATCTCCGCACACCTTACTCGTATTTTTCGATGATTGGATAGGATTTAAAGCCCAATATGTTTGAAGCTTTCTATGGTTTTAAGTGGTTTGTCATCATGTGAAGATTCTACACAACCCCTCTACTTGGTCCACACGCACTTGCTTATGTCTCTACTAGCACCAACAAGGTACTGTACGTGACAAACCCGCTATGTCACTTGCTACCACATCACCAGTTACCTTTCCTTACAATTGTACTTTCCCTTGCTCACATTTCAATTAGTTCAAGGATCCTACCCATAGGATAAAGGAAAAGAACCATTATTTCTCTAAATAACCCTACACACACCAAAGTATATCTATACAATATGCTCATAAACATTACATATTCATAGAGATTAACACAAACTCACATTTCTAATTTCCACCTAAAGCTAAGGAATGACGGAGTTGTAGCTCTTTGATTCACCCCTAGGCATGAATTAAACATATATTTTGCCACATACATGAGTTCAATCCTCCAAGGCCTCTATGGAGAGCTTGATTCAATGTGCTCATGGCTAGACCAATCGCATTCAGGTGAATTAGAAACAATGTTGAAGATTCAACCTCATTGCACGTACGCCTAATACCTTAAGTCGTTATTCCCATTTACTTGCTTATACATTATGCAAAATGTTGAGAATCAAACTCAACTCCCCATGAGTGGGAACACACTCTCGGATACTCAAGTGTATGAACACCCCACATCATTGTTTACTAACTAGTGTGTCATAGAAGTTAATGTCCTATGACACATATTCTTTAGGTAGTTAAGACACGACCTCTTTCCCAAGAGGCGGTACTAGTAAGAGAACTTGGAGAGAAGGTGACTACATAAGCACCTTCTCCTTCTCTTTGTAATGTCGGTTATTCGTGTGTCCTTGTTAATACAACTTTATGTTTTTTTGTAATCTTGAGCTCTCTCTCTCTCTCCTTTTTTTTCTCGTACGTAGTTTAGCCTAGTGGTAAGTTGTTAACACTATAAGCACTGCGTCTTGGGTTCGAAACCTAATTCTCTCACTTTTCTCTATTATATACTTCATATATATCTCTTAATTCACTAGATGCCACTGTGGAATGTAGGGGTTGAACCCCATGACCACCTGGTCTCCATTGGGCAACCTTACCAACTAAGTTACATCCTCCTGGGCTGAGCTCTCTCTCTATCTATCTATCTACACACGCGCGCGCGCACGCACACACACACACACACACACACACACACAATTCTTCCGTTGCACAAAATCCATCTGATTCTTCACATGATATCAGTGCACATGGTTTCTTGATCGAAGCCCATCGCCTCTGCATGTGTTGTGGTTAATCCCATGTTTGGAAAGAACCGGTTGATCGCTGGAGCAGCAACCTGTGCAGTTCGTATCAAAGAGGAGAAGAAGAAGAAGAAGTACGACAATGAACACTCAGATGGGAAACGCTCTTCCTACCGAGATGTTCGAAAAAAACAACTTTGCATCTTGGGAGTACAAGATGCACCAATACCTTGTCGGCCAAGGCTATTGGAGTTATGTCGAAGGAGAAAATACAAATCAACCCAACCCAACACATGTCGACTACCCAGCTTGGGAGCAAGCGGCGAGTCATATGTTGTATAGCCTTGCATCATGCGCCCATGATCACATGCTCGGTTACATCCGAGATTCAAAAATGCCAAAGGAGGTGTGGGGGAACCTCAAGAAGATTTTCGCGGCCAATACAACCACAAGAAAGCTTCAACTCCATCAAGAGTTGAACGATATACAACAGAGGGACATGTCAATCAGCAACTACACCTTGAAAATCAAGGAGTTGTGTGATGCCCTCGGGTCGATCAATGTTAGCATTGACGACTATGAAATGGTGCAGATTTACCTCGGAGGCTTAGCACCTCAGTACGGAGCTAATCGGTCGGCAGTCCTCGCGAGGGAGAATCCTCCCTCCGATCTACAGTCGATGCTGCTAGTCGAGGATGTTATCCGTGGGACAAAAGGCATGAGGTGTGAAACAAATCTAAAGAGACGAGTAGGTCAACTATGTAAAAAGGGAATCGGCCGAGCACTCATAGCCGAGGATATGCAGCTGAGAATAAAGGCCGTGAATTAGGGGTAGTAGTTGAAGCACAATAGGCTATATAAATTGTGGAACATTAGACGGAAACCGGGCGAATATATATGCATATGTTATGATATAAGAGAGAGAGAGTGACTAATATAATTCGCATTTGTGTAGAGAAAACAATCGTTAACTCACAAGAAGAATACGCTGAATACACAACTCGGAACTGTTGGGAATAAAGGGCCATCGTGCCTTTTATTAGTGCACGAGTGTGAACGCACTCGTAGCACACTTTTGACTTGTATATACAGAATATCTAAAAACAAAAAAAGAGGTACACTCTTTGTACCCAAGACAACGTGCATCTCTCTCTCCCTTTGTCTCTCACTCAGACTCTCTCCCTCTCTATTTTTGACCTAAGCCCTAATCCTCGTGTTGCCTTCAAACTGATATCAGAGCAGAGTTTAGGGTTTTCTACAGAGCAAAGTTTAGGGTTTTCTGCAGAGTAGGTCACATTTTCTGTAGAGCAGGTTTGGTCCTCCGTTTGGGCTAAGAAATCATGACTAGCAGCAGTGACAGTAGCCAACTTATGCCCATCAAGAAGCTTGAGGGTGCACATAACTTTGCGGTTTGGAAAAAGCAGTGCTACAACATCCTGCTGCAGAAGAAGCATGCAAAGCCTATTAAAGTCAAAGGGGTAAAGCCTATAGATATGGACCAAGATGATTGGCAAGAGTTGAACGAGCTTGCACGCTCGACTATTGAGTTCTCGATTTCTGATGCCTTGCTGTTTAATATTGAAGGTTTGGACTGTGCCTATTCTATATGGACTAGACTAGAGGAACTGTGTGCCCAAAAGACGGCAATTAGCAAAGTTTATTGGCTTAAAAAACTTTTAGATTTGCACATGATAGAGGGCACACCCATGTCAACTCACCTAAGTGAGTTCAATTCCATTTTCAGCCAGCTGATTGCCTTGAAATTCATCATTGATGATGAGTTTAAGGCCACGTTTTTACTTTGCACCTTGCAAGAAAGTTGGGATACTTTCAGGACTGCCAGAAAGTTGCCATAACCGAGTAGCCTAGTGTTTCTTTGTGGCATGGCTGGTTGGGACACATGAGTGAAACTGGTATGAAAGTATTGTCTCATTTGGGTTACTTGCCATGTCTTCGTTATGCTGATTTTGAACATTGTGATTAGTGCATTTATGGTAAACATGTACAAACATCTCGTAAAAAGTCTCTTTCGTTGAAGTCGTCCCCGCTTGAGTTAGTACATTTAGATGTATGTCAGATGCCAGGGCTATCATTAGGGGGAAAGAAATACTTAGTCACTTTTGTCGATGATGCTACACGGAAGGTATGGGTTTATCCTATTCGTAGCAAGGATGAAGTGCCTGACAAGTTTCAAACATTTTTGGCATTAGTTGAGAATCAAATTGATAAGACACTTAAGTGTCTTCGCTTTGACAATGGTGGGGAATATGTGTCCAAGGCTTTTCAAGCATTTTGTGATAGCAAAGGGATAAAGAGGGAACTCACTGCCCCTTATAATCCACCCCAAAATGGAGTTGCACAACGTATGAATCCGACTATTCAAGATAAGGTTCGTACTATGTTGTCTCATGCTGTGTTACCCCATGGTTTTTGGGCAGAGGCTATAATGACAATTGTTCATTTGATTAATCGGTCACCTAACAGGTCGTTGAGAGGGGGAATACCCCAAGAAGCGTGGTCGGGTAAGCCACCTTCATATGCTCACTTGAGAGTGTTTGGTTGTGAGGCTTTTGTGCACATTCGTAAAGAAGAACGCAACAAACTTGAGCCAAAGTCCTACAAATGTATTTTCCTAGGATATGGTGACGAGGGTGAAATGGGGTATAGATTGTGGGATCCCGAGAAAAGAAAAATAATACATAGCAATGATGTTATATTCTGGGAAAATCGCATGCATAAACAACCCGAAAAGACTGAGGAAGTACAGAGGGTTGTATTCCGAGAAGAAATACCTTTTAGATAGAAAAATGTGCTTGTTGTACATCAGCTGTCATAGATAGATCATAAGCTCAAGAGACAAGAAAGAAGATAGACAAATGGATGAGTAGTATTAACGGAAAGACTCCATAACTGGTGTTGTTCACCTTGAATTCCTTCAAGGTGAACTCCTCTATTTATACCACATGGCATGCATACTTGTTGCACGCATGTGAATCTACAATAGAGCATGTAGATATGCATGCATGTGCCAAGTGTAAATACTACAAGGGAGCAACTATGCACATGATGCTAGCAAAACAATAAGGACCAATTACATACATAACTGTGTACTAGATATATTGGTTAACCCATGATACTATATTATAACATGGTCGTGTCAAGAGTTCGAATCTTGACATTATCCCCCCTCCGATGCTGCCTTCCCAAATCGGCCGCTGGTTTGTGGGGATATCGGTGATGAAAATCTTGGACGACCTTTGGGGCATTTTGTAAATTTTCCGATGGTTCCCACGTGGCCTCAGAAATGGGGTAACCCCTCCATAGGACAAGGTATTGCAAGTGTCGACGGTGCCAATGCGAGTCAAGGATTTGGTCGACCTCGTATTCCTCCCCTGTCGTCAATTGCACAGGTGGTGGTGGAGGGGCCTGACGTCCTGGGAGTTGTGAAGCATAATGGGGTTCGAGGAGGGAGACATGAAAAACATCATGAATCCGGAAGTGGGATGGAAGGGCGAGCCGAAAGGCGACGAAATTGATGCACTCGATGATACGGAATGGTCCCAACTTCTTGTAATCAAGTTTCGCACATGGACGAGTAGTAGAGATGTGTCGACGTAACAACTAGACCATGTCTCCAATGACAAAGTGTGGAGTGGCAGATCGATGGCAATCAGCCTGCTGCTTGTATCATTCACTAGCAAGACTAAGCTCCAAGGATAAATCATGATGTAGTTCTTCCAAAATGCGAGCATGATCATCCGCCGAAGGGTTCACGGAAGTGGTAGGAAGGGAAATGTTGAAGCGAGGATGTAAACCATAGTTGGGAACGAAGGGAGTGACGCCAGTCGATGCATGGAGAGAATTATTGTAGGCGAATTCCGCGAGCGAAAGTAAGTTGACCCAATCATCTTGTTGGTAACTAACAGAGCACCGAAGATACTGCTCAAGGATTTGGTTGACACGCTCTGTTTGCCCGTCAGTTTGGGGTTGATAAGCGGATGACAACTTGACAGAGATGCCTAAAGTTTGTAGCAGGCGTTGCCAGAAGTGAGAGACAAACTGGGGTCCGCGATCAGAGATGACATCATCGGGGAGTCCATGCAAGCGTACCACATTGTTGAGTAGTAGATGCACCATTCCTTCTCCGGAAATGGTTTTGGAGCATGGAGTGAAATGAGCCATCTTTGTAAACCAATCGACAACGACCAACACCGAGTCATAGCTATTGACCAAGGGTAGATTAGTTATCAGGTCTATAGAGATAGAGGCCCAAGGACGACGAGGACATGGAAGCGGCTGTAGTAAGCCGTATGGCCGATGATGAATGGCTTTGGAGCAAGCACAAACCTCACAACTCTTTATGTATTCTTTGAAAAACTTCCATGGTTGTGGCCACCAATACCCCCGATAGAGTAGCTCGAGGGTTTTCGCCACCTCGAAATGGCCTGCAAGTGGGTCATCGTGGCATTCCCGCAACACTCGGTGTGACATGGGCCCTCTGGGACGTATAAGAGATGATCTTGGAACAAAAAACCCTCTTATATGGTGAAGGTGTCAAGATCCTTCCTTTTGGTCGCCTTGGAGGGGTTTTGCAGACTATCTCGAATCTCGTTGGCGAATGCATCGGTCTTGGATGCATCAGTGATCTGTTGGAGTAATGAATCATCCTGCAACATACAAGTGGCAAAAAGATGAAATTGGTCGGGTTTCAACAAACGTCTAGATTGTTGAGCATAAGTAGCATCCCTAGGGCGGAGTGCAAGGTTAACTTGGCGAGAAAGGGCATCGGCCTTCCCATGTTGGTCACCAGGTCGAAATACGATCTCAAAATCGTAGTCAGCGAGAAATGTCGACCAACGGGCCTGCCTTCGATTCAAAGTACGAGTGGTGGAAAAATAAACTAAATTTTTATGATCAGTCACTACCTGGACACGATGTTGTGCGCCGGCCAAGTAGGGTCACCATTCTTCAAAGGCAACAATGATAGCAGTAAGCTCCTTGTCGTATATGGGATAATTGCTTTCGGATGCCGTGAATTTCTGGGAGTAGTAAGCCACTGGGTGCATTAGGTTGGTGTCGTCTGCCTGGGATAAGATGGCACCAATGGCGAAGTCAGAGGCATCGGTTTCGACTTGGAAGGGTTTTGTGGGGTCGGCATGTAGCAACACTGGGGTAGTGATGAATGCGTGTTTGAGTGAGTCGAACGCATTTTGCGCCTCCGAGGTCCATAAAAATGGAGTGCCTTTATGGGTGAGAGCGATAAGAGGTTGTGCTAGGGTGGAAAACCCCTTGATGAAGCGACGGTAAAAATTCACGAAGCCGAGGAAGGATTGCACATCTTTAAGTCGCCTTGGAGTCGCCCCACGCCTGAAGGACAGAGACCTTCTTCATATCCATGGTGATGCCAGTGGGCGAGATGATGTAGGCCAGAAATTCGATCGAGGTACGGTCGAACTCGCATTTCTCGCCTTTGGCATAAAGGCCATGCTCGCGAAGTTTGGCAAGAACTAATCGGACTTGGCGAGTGTGCTCCTCCATGTTTGGCAAGAAAATGAGAATATCATCGAGGTAAATGACAACAAAATGATCAATATATTCCCGGAATATATCGTTCATCATATGTTGAAAAACTGCTGGAGTGTTAGTAAGACCAAAAGGCATTACCTTGTATTCGAAATGCCCATACCGTGTTCGAAATGCGGTTTTCCATTCATCCCCCGACTTGATGCGTACTAGATTGTACGCTCCATGCAGATAAGCTTTGGAGAAGACACGCGCAACTCGGAGCCGATCAAGGAGTTCGGGGATTAGAGGTAGCAGATAGCAGTTGCGTAGAGTGAGTTTTTTGAGACCTCGGTAGTCGATGCATAAGCGTAGAGAGCCGTCCTTCTTCTTCACAAATAAAATGGGGGGCCCGGCTAGTGACTTAGAAGGTTGAATAAATCCTTTCTCGAGGTTCTCATCGAGATACACACGAAGGGCCTTCAACTCTGGTGCAGACAACGCATATAGAGGACCAAAGGGTGGACACGCACCTTCTTGAAGATCAATCGGACAGTCGTAGAGCCGGTGTTCAGGCAAACAATCAACATTACATTTTTCAAATACGTTAGAGAAGTGTTGGTATTTGTCAGGAATAACATGGAGTGTGTTAGAAACGATGCCACAAACAAACCCATCCTGGACCGATGATGGGGTAGTCAAATCGGAATCGACCTTCTTCGAAGGATGGGAAACTGAATTTACCTTCATACTTTTGCACGAGCATCCTGGCTTGCTAAATGTGATCGAGCGGTTGCACCAATCCACTATTGGATTGTGAGCCTCCAACCATGTTAGTCCTAAGACGATCGGATGTCAAGGAGATGCGATGAGGTAAAAGGCGAGCTCCTCCTGGTGTCAGCCCACACAAAGCCCTAATGGGATTGTAGATTGAGTAATTGCACTTGACGAGAGGACGCACCCGTCGATGGCTTCAACGGGAATGGGTTTTGAGAGGCCAACGACAGGTACGCCATGTGCTTGGGCAAACATGATGTCAATGAAGCAAGAAGATGCCCCAGAATCAAGTAAAGCAATAGACTGAATGGAACTAGAGTTAAATGAAATCCATACCTCGAATGTGAAATTGCCTGATAGTCCGGCAATGGAACCAAGAGAATGTGGGCGAGGGGAGATGTCCAGTTGCATGGCTCCTACTACAACCAAATGATGTCGTTTTCCGGATGGTGGGGTCCGTTAGCTCGATAGAATTTTGGGCGATTACTCCTAGGACAATGGCGAACGACATGACCGGAGGCGCCACAATACATGCACAAGCCATAAGCCCGCCGAAATTGTCGTTCGGCATCAGTCAATGGCCGAAATCGGGCTTGATCAATTTCCATGGGGACGGGAGCATCTGCCAAAGTAGGGGAGTGTGACGCAGTTGGTGGGGGGTATGGTTGAGGTTGTATGACCGGGGCGTGTCGTGGAAGTGAATGAGGTGGAACCCAAGTACGACGCTCTTCCTGGCGAAATTCGAATAGACGATTGTCACAATGGACTGCTTGTGAAATCGCTTGGGATAACGAGGTGGGCTCCGGAAAGTTTAAGAGAAGATTCTTGACATTTCTTCGAAGGCCGCGCCGAAAGTGATCAACTAAAGCTTGATCATCCCAATTGACGTCGCATGCTAGTTGTCGAAATTCTGAAGCATAGACCGAAGCTGCACGCGAACCTTGTTCAAGTGCATAAATCTTGTTAAGAGTTGTACGTTGTCGGTCCGTCTCTCCAAATGTGGCCTCTAACTCGGCGAGGAAGGCGGGAAAGTCCACCAATAGAGGTGAAGAGGTTTCTACCAATGGTGCAAACCAAGCTTGGGCCGGATTGGAGAGAAGGGTGCCCACAAGGCCGACTTGTCGAAGACCATCTCCATAGCGTTGAGGTTGTAGCCGAATGATAAGTTGAACTTGGTTGATGAACCCTCGGAAACGCGACCTCGTTCCATCAAATTTTTCTGGGAGGCTAACCTTAGGCTCAAGAAAATGCGACGAAGCTAGGCTAGATGTTGGTAGAAGATTGGGCTCTAGGCTAGGTTGTTGTGGGAGACTAGGCTTCGGGGGTTGTGAGGATAGGGAGGCACCGACTTGAAGTTCTTGTAAAGAATTTCAAAGAGCTTCATTTTCAAGCTGGAGTTGTTGTAAGGCTACCATTATTTGGCCTAACTCACTAGTTGAGTCAGATGTATAACTATGGCTTATGAGAGGGAGAGCTACGAGGATGGGAAGGTGAACAAACTGTCACAGATAGATCATAAGCTCAAGAGACAAGAAAGAAGATAGACAAATGGATGAGTAGTATTAATGGAAAGACTCCATAACTGGTGTTGTTCACCTTGAATTCCTTCAAGGTGAACTCCTCTATTTATACCACATGGCATGCATACTTGTTGCACGCATGTGAATCTACAATAGAGCATGTAGGTATCCATGCATGTGCCAAGTGTAAATACTACAAGGGAGGAACTATGCATATGATGCTAGCAAAACAATAAGGACCAATTACATACATAACTGTGTACTAGATATATTGGGTAACCCATGATACTATATTATAACATGGTCATGTCAAGAGTTCGAATCTTGACAACAGCAAACACCTACAGTAAACTTAACTGCAAATGCAGAAAATGAGGTTGAAAATGATCAGTCAACCTTTGCCAATAATGATGAGCCACCAAATGTGCAGGAATGGCTAGAACAACAAGCTGTTAATGCTGATTTGCAGGTTGAAATGCCTAGACAACAAGTTGAAAATGATGATTTGGAGGCTCAACAGCTACCAAACAATGAGCATTGAGCTAGGAGATCATCTAGAGTTACTAGACAGCTTGATAGATTTATTCCTGATGCAAATAGTGTGGCTGATTATGTCATGGTAACTGATTGTGGCGAACCGACTTGCTGCAAGGAAGCAATGGACAGACATGACAATAAGAAATCGTATAAAGCCATGTTGTCAGAGATGGAATCTCTTGAGAAAAATGACACTTGGGATTTGGTGTAGTTGCCTAAAGGGCAGAAAACACTTCCATGCAAATGGGTTTATAAAATGAAGGTCATTTCTGATTCCTCACCAAAGTACAAAGCAAGATTGGTTGCAAAAGGATACAAGCAGGAATATGGAGTTGATTTTGATGAGATCTTCTCGCCTGTAGTCAAGATGACTACATTAAGAATCATTTTGGGCTTAGTTGCAACGGATGATATGGAGGTTATACAGATGGATGTGAAGACCGCCTTTTTACATGGCAATCTACATGAAGACATATATATGCAGTAGCCTGAAGGTTTTGTGGCTAAAGGCAAAGAGAAGATGGTTTGTAAGCTCAAAAGGAGTTTCTATGGGTTGAAACACGTTCACGTTCACAAGTGGAAGGATCGCGCATAAATGGAAGGATAAGGGAAATTTTGGTTGATTTTAGGGCTTTTTCAATGATTTTACAAAACACATTGATACCAGTATCATACATGTTCAAACATACTATGAAAAAGGTTAAAAACCCATTGTTTTCGTGATTTAGAAGTAACTAAAAGAAGACGAATTTCAAAAAGTTACATTCTCAATTTATATCACAAACTTTACAACCAATGTTATTTTATAAGAAAAGATTTTTTAGAAATCATAAGAATTCAAAACACATGCTTTTATATTACTCGATTTGTTACAAGCGGAATGTAGTTACACTTAATAGCCAAATATACATTCATGATCACTCCTTTATGGAGAATCACTACTATAACTACTATACAATGACGATTCCTCCTCGTCATCCTCGAATGTACCAATCAGTGCATTATCTTCGTCATAAACCAAATGGTTTGACTCTAGATTATATGTAGCAGATCTCGTTTGCCTTTGACTCGAGCCACCTTGTAGACCTGGTAATTTTTCTTTTATTATATCTATTGTTGACTTCCTTAATCGTCCGGCTTTTGTAAGCGTGAGTCGTACACGATGATATCCACATCAGAGATATCAAGGGTCGAGGTGTTACGAATGTTTCGCTTCCTCTTCCTACCTCCCCTTCTTGTTGGGCATTCAATCATCTCCAATGTATACTTACCTGTAAAAGCATTTGCACTTCTAGTGTTGTACCAATGAACATTTATAGACTTGATCGTGTTTTCTATTTCATGCATTAGCACTTCTAGAATTTTACCAACCCAAAATTGGTGGCCATGTGAGTTCTTATCAGCTGGCATTGCAATCAACATCCCCGCGGTGAGCTCTTGCAAATTGCCTTGCCATATAGCTTCGGCTGCTTTGGTCATCCTTGGTCCCACATAAATGTCTCTTTGTTGTGGATGGACCAAGCTGTCATTAATCACATTTGTTGGTTGCTCCGGAGTTCTATTTACACGATCATGTTGCAGCGACCATGTGAATGGCGTTTCCAAATTCCAATTATCACAAAATACACAATTGTCTATAATTCCTTTCTGATCACTAAAAAATACATCCCACCATGACGTGTCTTATTGTGCGGCATATTTCTTGGCGGCCTCAATATGCTTTCTTTTTTCTTCTAAGGCTTGGAGCCATGACCGTTTTTGTTCCGATACCAAGACACTCTGCAACTGTCCTTTCTTCTCAATTGGCATTTTCTTAGCTCCATGGACAATTGTACTTGGCATACAAAGTAATAACTGGCAACCACCTTCAGGTTCCCATGTTGTAGAAGATGAATATTGTTTAGGATACAAAAGTGTAGAACCACTTGTTCCATTTTTCTTTATCATAAAAATGTGATTGAAACTTATATTGTTTAACTGAGCAAGCACTTTAACATTCCCACCACCCCCATCTGATATATATCTCTTAAAGTCATATACCTCCTTCAAGTGTAACACTTTTGGGCGCATCATGCCAAGACAATTGTCTGGAGAATGTGCTAAACATCTGATCTATATGGTCATGTGTGTGGCCAACCAAAAGAAAATTGACTTTCACTTTCCTAAACAATTCTTGGTTGGCCAACATACTTAGATAGCCAAACACAGTTGAATTTTTGTTCTCTCTAGCAGTATTGTCCAATTGAATGTATAGAACAGGGGGGAAAGGTTGGCCCCAAGACATCAAAACTCGGTGAATCACTGTAACTGTTAGGTTAGGGTCATTGTGAACATTGGGGTATGTAATGAAGACGTTAGGTCCAACAGACCTATTATAAGCCAAACATCCCACCAAGTGCATTTGAACAAGGCACTCATCATTGACATCTTTGGGGAGCCTCCGCATATGCGGCAAGCACGTCTTCTTCTGGTCCATGCCATCTATCATTAAGCACATGTATTGTTCGGGCCTCTTCAAACACTTCTCTCTATGATGCATTGCCTTCTTTCGTTCTAACGATTGTGCCTCACGATGCTCTTGTAGTAACTTCTTAATCATATCCTTTTCCATTGATGTCTTTGGACCTTTAGCCAAACTTTTAAGATTTGCACAAATGGAGCAATACCCCATGCGTACTTTACGTGGAATGATAACATTTGAAAACCGAGCTCTCCATAATCTTGTGAATTGGCTATAGGTGATAGACTTATTACGTGAGCCCACCATATCAGATCGATAGACATCATAAACTTCCCGACGTGTATAATTATCAGAAAGGTGCATCCTACATGTAGTGGGCATTACTTCACAATTGAACTGAAAGTAACTTTTCATCCAACCAATAACATGTCTTCCAATTGCACCTTTCATACTTGGAACCTCTTTACAATTGAGGTACTCTATGTAGCCGCATGTTACTAACACATAACGCAATTTTGAATGCAACTCTACATATCTGTTGCGCATGGAAGATATAATACTCGAATGATACTTTGATCCCCGTACATTTGTCAGATACTAGTTGCATATGTGACTCGA
This sequence comes from Azolla caroliniana, assembly GCF_043228905.1. Lineage (NCBI taxonomy): Eukaryota > Viridiplantae > Streptophyta > Polypodiopsida > Salviniales > Salviniaceae > Azolla > Azolla caroliniana. Next base: position 12,144,139 of record NW_028230437.1, on the reverse strand, counting down.
GGTAAGTGTCTTGCTCATCACCAGTCATCAAAAAATAGTATCGCCTTAATTCTTGCAACTTTGATTTTCCAATCATAGACATACAACCACGGGCACAATATATTTTTTTGACATCAAATCCAATCTGTTTATCTAATGTCACCAAGCTAAATCTAGCCAGACGAATTCTTCGTGGGATTCTTCTAATATGCATAGGGCTTCCAGATTTCTCTTCCTGCAAAGAGGTTGGTGTAACCTTGTTACAATCTAATTCTTTGTTGTGACCATCGCCAATGTTATTCGATGTTTCATTGGCACTACCTTCATTCTCCGTATCTTTATTAATATCATATTCTTCAATAGAGAACTCTTCACATGTGTCATTATTTACATTCCCTGTTGGTGAAGATGAGCTCAGACAATATTCTTCGATAGAATATGGTGAGTTTGTCGACAGACAATATTCTTCAATAGAATATGGTGAGTCTGTCGACAAACAATACTCTTCAGTAGAAAACGATGAGTCTGATGACAAACAATATTCTTCAATCGAGAACGGTGAATCTTCACTCATGGCTTAAGGTCTAGATAGGGCTCTGTAAGTTATGTGCTTAGGCTAAGGCAAAAAACTAGTAAGCTCCTCTCTAAACATATACTCCTCTCTAAACATAAACTTCTCTCTAAACAAAAACTCCCTCAATATAATGTCTATATTATTTAATATTATATTAATACAATACATAAAAATATTATTTTTAATATAGTAATTGTATTTAAAATATCAATAATTATTTAAACTAGGTCTATATGAAGTTAAATCAAGTATAATATAAATCCAATCATTACCAAGCCATAAATATGTTGGATTAAAGTTAAAATCATTGGCTAATTAATGGCACTCATATTTGATATAGAACTTCTCAATCATTGGTTCATTAATGCTCACCATTGTAAATATTAGACTTATCAATCATTGGTTTATTCATGCCCACATCTTTAATACACAACAATTGAGAGTCATAAAAATGTTGCTTTTAGTAATCAATCATTGGTACATTCATGAACCTCTATCATTGTCTCCTTCATGACCTTTAAAGTCATTGTAAGTTGTTATGACTATAAAAGATTCATCAATATTTTAGTTTGACTTTATAATCATTAATGCAATCATAAGTTACTCTAGTTAATGTGATTGTGGTTACCAACTAACTAACCTCAAACTTACCAACCTTGGTTAAGGTGACTATGGTTACTTTAACCACTGTGGTCAATCACTATAAATAGGAAGACCTCGTCATATTTCACTCACAAGAGCACACAAGAGCATACAAGAGCACACAAAGCAAACAGAGCACACAAACCACACAAACCACACAGAGCACGAAGCACGTAAGCGTCATCTCCGCCTCCACTACCACAAGATAAACCATGTCTTCAAAGAGAATCGAGCGCCAGGACTCCAGGTAGGCCTTTGACACTGTGGTCATTTATGTAAATATGTTTTTTCACTCAAGAACTCGATACGCCGTATCGAGTTCCTATTTTTTCTTTGCTCTTTAAACAAGAACTCGATACGCCGTATCGAGTTCCTCTATTTTCTTTGCTTTTAAAACAGGGACTCGATACGGCATATCGAGTTCCTCTATTCTCTTTGCTTTTTAAACAGTAACTCGATACGGCGTATCGAGTTCCTGTGCAATATTTGTGTTTAAAATAGGAACTCGATACGGTGTGTCGAGTTCTTGGATTATGTTAGCGTTTTAAACAGGAACTCGATACGGCGTATCGAGTTCCTGAATAAAAGAAGACCCTGAAAGAGGAATATTGTGTTTTTGGGGCAACAATTTAGTATTGTGTGGAAAAGATATCAAACTGTCTGTCAAAATCAGTCTTTATAGGTGTTTTATGACCTACTATAGCTTAAAATAGTAGAAAATAACCCACAAATTACCTTTACGATACCAATCTCTAGTCTATCATATGCAAATTATCTACAATATGGTTACGGAATCAATATAAGTCATACCTGCCCTTCAAGACAATATATAACCTTGTATACTTATTACGATATATATTTTCTAAGTTGAATAGCCCTTACTAGAATAGATTTTTGAATATAGGACTACCATGTACCCTGAATGCATGATTGATATTTATAGTTCACCACTAATCGTCTGCTAGTGTATTGCTTCGTCTACTTATTTATATTTTAATATACAACCTTAATCTACGTGACCACCTAACTTATGTTTTCACATGTACTTTCTTAAATAGGTCGTTTGAGAACTTGTCGGACCGACCCATGAAGAAAATAAAGCTTTGCATACAGGGTTCTCCAATCGAAACACAGACCCTAGTAGCTCCCGAGTCCATGAAGAGAGGAAAAAAGCTTCTCTTCAACAAGGAGTCAAAATCTCAACCACACATTGACGTTAGCCAAAAGAAACTTGTAGCAGCTACTAGAGGTGAAGACCTTCCTGACCGTGATCTAACGGACAAGGAATGGTGTATGCAATACGTCGACTCAAAGCAAAAAGTCGTATTGTATACAACAAAGAAGAAGGGGGAGGGGCAGGTTGGAAAGGAAACCCCATTTATGTATGGCCGTATTCTACGATTTGACTACGAAAATGCAGATTCGGCCAACATACTGGTAATGATAGAGTGCTCCAAGGGGGTACGTAAAAGTGTTCCTTTCAAAAGATCTTCTAGTAAAGGAATCTTGTGGGCCAGAAGCGTTCAAAAAAGATCTTGAAAGCTCACAAAACCTTATTGTTACCTTCAGGCCTTATATACAAGGCCATGTAACTCTAAGAGAGGAAGTGCCCTCCCTAGTGAAGGCCACAAAAAGGGTATCTAAAGTACAATCAAGACCACCAAAGAAGAAGACAACTAAAATGTCGGACTCCGATTCAACAAGTGAAAACGAAGAGGAGGACACTAAGGGGACGCCAGGAGCTGAGCTGGCATCGGGTGTGTTGCCATCCGAGCAAAATAAGATAAGGAGAGAGATAATGCAGCGTAAACTGGTCAGGAAAGGGCAAGTGTTTAATTTGCCTATAACACACATCCATCGGCCTCCTATTGATGAAAAAACAGGTCGAAGACCACTTGAGATTAGAGAGTCACACCGCATGCATGTTCAAAATCTCAAGAACAAAATGAAAATTAATCCTCATGCCACTGTGGTGCCTTTTATTGTTATGGTAGATCCTGAAGAATGTGAAACCATTGAAGATTTTGATATTAGAAAGCATGATCAATATAATTACTTTGTCATTGGTGGATCGCATTCAGCGGAGGCACGTCGGCAACTTGTGAGAGAACATCCAACGACTTTCTTCTTCAAGTATGCCGAGTGCAAAATTTACGTGGGGCTCACAACTGAAGAGGCAAAGCTGTTGGCATGGGACCATAATAATGATAATGACTATAGGCAGAAAATGTCGTTGATTGAGCGTATAAGGTTCTTCCACCATGAGTATTTGGACGTGAAACAAAAGTTTGGTGTGAAGCTACATCCAAGTCTACGACGTCAATGTCTGCATGATGTCGGTATTGTGGTAGATGATAATGTTAAGTCCGATGGTCTTCAAAAATATGAGTCTTGGTTTCAACTGGCCTTTAGAGATGGAGAAGTATGGGATCTACAGGATCAAATCTTCTCAATGTGGGAGAATGAGGTAAAGGGTCAGCGACAAAAGAAATGTAAGGTTGACCCTCAACTAGAGTTAAAGTCACAAGCTGACAAGAAAATTGATTTGACAATTGAAGAAGCGGCTGACGACATAAAGTTGTCTCTGTGGAGAGCGATGCAAGGTATTAAGGACGAGCAACTTCTTGTGTCTGTTTTGTCAAGGGTTGTGGCGAAAGATTTAAGCCTTGAAGAAATGGTCACTAAGTTCAATAAGTAAGTCTTTCAAATACTGAAATTGAAGTCTATATGGTGTAATTCAAAGTTCTAATCTTGATTTCTAATTTTACAGTCATAAGTTGTACATGAAGATCCAAGAAGTTCTGATGAAACAACTTGGATGTATAACTTGGGAACAAGTGACCGAGGATTATCCTCTAACGTCTTCATATAAGGCGTTATCAGAGTATTTTATTGCATTCAAGGATTGGGTTAGTATTGGTGGTTTTTCATTACGCTTTCATCATATGTAGAGCTTGTATAATAATACCTAATGTTCTATTGCTTCTATTAGAAACCGTGTCGTGGCAAGAAACAAGGAGAAGTTAAGGATATACATGATTTCCCTACATCCTTCCTTGCACATCTCGAGCGAGCCAGAAAAGAAAAGGATCGTCACTTAGTCAAGGCGTACGAAATGGAGGAAGATGGCTCCTTTAAAAAATTTAGCCACAAAAAAGATATTACGAGAGATCTTTACTACAAAGTGGTTTGCGGTGATGTCGTCGACTTGATCCAAAAAGTGCCAAAGAAGGAATATACGCTAATGATTGCGGATATTCCTTAAGGATTTCGAATGGCTAGGTCATCATACGACGATGAACCATTTAGGTTTAAACAATTGGAGAAGATGGTCAAGGATTTCGCTGAGCTAAGAACTGCATCCTTGTGGCGAATAGTTGTCTTTCATAGTATGGACCAAGGGTACTCGATAGCTCAAGCTTTGAGATCTCGTTGCCATGGCATCGAGAACCTTGCATGGTAAGGATTATTTATAGGTGTCATTCACTATATTGCATTTCTTAAGGTTGTTCAATCTATTCTTAACTCGATGTATTGTTTTTTATAGGATAAAAACCAATGTAAATAGAGGGCCAACTTTTCGGTTCGTTAATGCCATTGAATACATCACGGTTGGCTACTTTGATGAAATTAAGAAAGAAAGAATCAAGGAGCATTCTAATGAAGTGGGAGGTTCAAATCTGTTGGTATATCCAACAGTGACACGGAAATTGCGACATGTCACCACGACAGAACGGGGACTTGTCAACCCATATCAAAAACCTCTGTACGACTTATGATGCGCTTGATCAAGATGTTTTCTATCGAAGGAGATTGGATATTAGATCTCTTTTCTAGCACAGGTATTCCTTGAACTAGGGTAACGATCTTGAGATAACCAATACCGAATCTTTTTTGTTTGACAACTAATTCTTCTTGTTACTTTCTTCACAGGAACGACGTCTGCATGTGCATTGAAGCTCTTTAGAAATACAGTTGCATTGGAGAAGGACGAGGAGCAGGTTATATTTATAAATATGAGGATTAAGGCTTTGTGGGAGTGCCTAGACCAGGATGAGGAGGTCGATGCAAAGAACCTCGCTAATACAAAAAGGTTTCAATCTGCTTCGCGAGAGCCTATTCCTCCGTTAGACGACGAACCGGGGGAGCTAATAGAGCTTGATGATGAGCTTATAGAAGATATTTCGTTGGCTCAGCTAATAGGGGAAGCCAATCCACGTATAGCCGAAGAGAGTTTTACAGAAGATGATGAAGAAAATGACATTGATGAATTGATTGTTATGTAATAGACTCTATGAAGAAAATGACACTGACAATTTGTTTGGATTTCACATTATTAATACAAATTTTGGGTTTTACTTAGTGGATTCTATTCTTTATAATCTTCTATATGTTTCAATTTTATTTTTATATACTTGGTTAGTAGATTTATGACATTGGTTTCACCGCGTGCATAGCTGACTACCAAATTTATGGAGAAACATGAATTAGTTTAAATTGAGGTTGATTTTGGTCCAAGATAACCTTAACATAACATGGCCCTACAATTGTTGCCATGACTGTCCATGTTGTTATCATGGATCTTTGTCTTCTATTGTTGAAACTATTATGTTTCTATTCCATTGCTGCTTAGATTGTGTAGTGTGTTGATAATGGTTCCACTAGCGTTATCCGCATGTTTTTATACGCTTGTAGTTCCACTTGCGTTATCGTTCGGAGTTTGATCCTGTGTGAATCACCTAAGCAATAGAGTAGATCAATTTTAAATATAGGTATGAAAGCCTTACCTAATTAATATAAGTCTTTAACTTAGTGTTTCCCTTGTCGCACAATAGTGACATATTGAGCCATTGTTGAACTTTATTATGCCTACATTAACTTATCAACACGTCCAAACTTGCATGATTTCTAATTATCTCCACTCGTAGACCTATCATGTATTTTTATATTTGCAAATTCTCATCAAGTTGAGGAACATGTGATACTAGTGCATCCAATTTTTGTAGAGAGGGTGTATTTGCTTCGTTTCAAGAAGATTCTACAAGTGGAATGTGCAATCTTTCCACTTGTGAACGCGAACATGTTTTGAAACAAGCACCAAGTGAATGGTATCATAAATTTGATGCATTTATGTAGTCTCAAGGTTTTCGTAGAAGTCAAGTGGACCACTGCTTGTACACCAAGAAGGTCGGAGATGGCAACTTGATTGTCTTGGTTTTGTATGTTGATGATATGTTGATTGCTGGCAAGGATATTCATGCCTTGGATTCATTGAAGCAAAGCCTTCATGGAAGCTTTGATATGAAGGATCTTGGTGATGCAAATCACATCCTTGGCATGTAAATACTCCGAAACCGGTCAAAAGGGGTTCTCCTTCTATCTCAACAGGAGCATATCTCTAAGGTTTTGCAATGCTTCAATATGGAGGGGGGCAAAGCAATTGGGGTTCCATTGCCTCAATATTTGAAACTCAGTGCAGAAGACAGCCCTACGGCTGATGATGAGAAGGCTGAATTGGCTAAGGTTCCATATGCTTCAGCCGTTGGAAGTTTGATTAATGCGATGGTTGCTACACGCCCTGATATTGCCTTTGCAGTGGGAGTGGTTAGTAGGTACATGGAAAATCCCTGCAAAAAGCATTGGGAAGCGGTGAAAGGTATTATGAGATACCTCAAAGGCACAAAGGATTTGGGCATTTTCTTTGGAAAGCAAAAGGCATCTGTCGTTGATTTTATGGATGTGGACTATGCTAGTCACGCAGATTGCAGGAAGTCTACTTCTGGGTATGTGTTTACTTTCACAGGAGGAGCGGTCTCTTGGACCTCCAAACTACAGAAGTATGTTGCATTGTCTACTATAGAGGTAGAGTATGTTGCTACCACTAAGGCATGCAAAAAGGCTTTATGGCTTTCATATCTAGTGAGAGATCTTGGCATTACAGAGTTACCTATTCTTCATTGTGACAACCAGAGTGCTATCATGCTAGCTCGGAATCTCGTCTTTCATGCAAAGACGAAGCACATAGAGGTGAAGTATCACTTCATCAGAGATGTACTTGACGGCAAGAACATTGAGCTTGTCAAACTAACTACATACAAATAATAATCCTGCAAATCTTCTCACGAAGGGTCTTCCGGCTGAGCAATTTGCTCATTGCCGACAGATGATAGGAGTTGGATAGATGTATGTAGTTCAACTTTGTACATACTTGGACTTAGCTGACTTTCTTTTTCTTTTTTATCTTCTCACGACACATTGCCTTTAGGTGGGAGGTTGTTGGGAATAAAGGGCCATCGTGCCTTTTATTAGTGCACAAGTGTGAACGCACTCATAGCACACTTTTGACTTGTATATACAGAATATCAAAAACCAAAAAAGAGGTACACTCTTTGTACCCAAGACAGAGCGCATCTCTCTCTCTCCCTTTGTCTCTTACTCAGATTCTCTCCCTCTCTGTTTTTGACATAAACCCTAATCCTCGTGCTACCTTTAGGAACACACACAACAACATTGTACACAAATTTTACGTGGAAACCCTAAACGGGGAAAACCATGGGAACAAAGCTTCACTATACAATGGATATACAAACAAAGAAGATTACAACACTCTATGTGGAGTGTATCAGCCTGCTGGTGCCTGTTGTTTCACACACACAGCTATGGCACCACTCTCTCACTCTTCTTCCTCTCATGCTTCACTACAACCTTCTTACTCCCCCTTTCTATTCTATGTTCTGTTCTACAGGTTTGCCCTAGATGTATTTATACTCATACATCATATGGGCTATACAAGTGTAGCCCCTACTACACATCACTACTATTATTATCTATAATAATAAGTAGCCATCAACCGGCTCTAGTGTCGACTGTCCAGTCGGTCCGACTAGTCGGTTGTGTCTTCGACCTGGATCTCCTTCCTGTCGACTCACCCAATCGACTTTCTCGTAGAAGACTCTTCAACCATTAGCACTCGGTCTGAACAGTTGGCTCCTCCTCGTCTTCGACTATTGGCGCTTCTTGGCCCAAACAGTCAGCTCCTCCCACTAGAGGGACATATTCCCAACAAACTCCCCCTTCACTCTAGTGGGTGGGAGTCGGTCAGTCCTATCTTCTGTCAACAGACTCTGAGTCTGTCCATTGGTAGGTTCTTCGTGAGCATGTCGGATCCATTGTCGGCGGTATGGATCTTCACGGGGAAAAACTCTCCTTCATCTACCTTCTCTCTCAACTAGTGATACCTCCTCTGTATATGCTTGGTTCAAGAGTGGTATGCAGCGTTCTTTGCAAGATGTATGAGACTCTGATTATCACAATGGAGCAAGAATTCTTCTTGCTTCATCCCAAGTTCACTGAGGAAACTCTTCATCCAAATCAGCTCCTTGCCGGCCTCTACCGCTGCCATATACTCTACGTATGTGGTTGACAAGGCCACAAACTTCTACAGTCGTGACTACCATGACATTGCTCCCCCTGTGTAGGTCTGACGTGGATCAACTCAAGTCTGCATCCCGTGACATGTCTGAATCGGTAAACCCTTCGAGCATGGGTTTTCCGACACCATACCTTAGGGATACCCCCAAGGTGCCTTTTAAGTACCTGAGTATCCACTTCACTACGACCCAGTGTTCTCGCCCTGGATTACTCATATATTGTCTTATTGTTCCCACAACAAATGTTATGTCTGGTCTCGTGCATACCATAGCATACATTAAACTGTCGACGGCTGAGGCATATGGTACTCTTTCCTCATCTCAGCCTTTTCTTTCCCCCCTCTCGGGCATTGCTTTGCATTTAACTTGCAGTTAGTCGGTAACATAGAGCTGACTAGCTTCGCCTTTGACATGTTGAATCTTTCAAGGATCTTCGCCATGTATTTCTCTTGTGACAACCATAACACTTTCTTAGTTCTGTCCTGAACTATGTGCATCCCCAAGATTTGTTTAGTCGGTCCAAGATCTTTCATGGCAAACGATTTGCCTAGGGGTTTCTTCAAGCTCCCGATCTTCCTTGTATCTTGACCAACTATCAACATGTCATCTACATATAATAAGAGAATTAAGAAGTCTCCTTCATCGTACCTTTTTACGAACACACAATGATCAACCTGTGTTTTCTGGAACCTATGTTCCACCATGAAGGACTCGAACTTCTTGTTGACCGGTCAGAAGAGCAAGGACAAGTGGGAAGGCAGAGTCAGATCGGATAATAGGAAGTAAATAATAGTAGAATTATTATTCGGAGGGACGGATCCGGTACAGTTGTACCGATCCGGATCCGGATGCCGGTTGCCTAAGCGCACCGATTGTAATCTTGCCGGATGCCTATAAAAGGATCCGATGATTTGTAAAGGTTTTGACGGAAGTAATACAAATAGAATTATTGTGTGTTTATCTGTATCTCTATATTGTTTTACCGTCTGTGCTTAATTGTAATCATCTTACACGTGTAACCTAGCGTCCAATCCTTACCACCCCTTTGGAGAAGTGTCGGATAGACACCTGTGTTGAGGCTAGTCCGGCCAGGCAGACAACACTATTTTGGCGACCACGATGGGAAAAAAGCCATGGGCCGGGATAGCACAATGGCTAACGGTGCTAGTCCCACCGGTGCTCCCCATCAAACAAAAGAAAAGAGGTCGGCAGGAGACAACGCCAAAAAAGGTCACAAAGCGCCGACATATCCTGGAGAAACACACCCCCGGATGGACCTAGGAAGAAGCAGAACAGCGGGGGGAAGGACCATCCCGACAGCAACAGGAACCGGCAACAAAGGCAAAACCGGCAGGAAAAGGCAAAGGGAAATCGGCCGAGGAGGAACCGGTAGCGCTCAAACCAATCAATATAACGCTGCGACGGCCGGAACCGGAACCAGAGGTCTTTATACAAAAGGTCCGTCTGGTAGCCGCACCGGAGGAGGAAGCTGAAACAGAAGACTCATCCGAACCACTGGTAAGACTCCCAGCAAGACAAGGTCGGGAGAGACGGGCGAAAGGACCGGCTCCACCAGTTGACAAAACTCAACAGAGGGCGCAAGGACCACCTCCAATAGCCGAGGCAGAAGCAGTACCGGAACCCGTACCGAGGGAAGCAGCACCGACACCGGTTTTACCGGACTTCAGAGAACCGGTCATCCCAGAGAAGAGGAATGAACAAGCGCCGGAGCCAGAGAAAAAACAACCTGAGTTAAGGAGTAGAAGTGAGCAAGGCTACCCCGACACAGGAAGCACAAAGCCACAATGGCTGAGATGGCTTTCGGAGCAGTTATCGGGAGTAGCGGACCAGTTAGAGGAAGAAGAAACGTGTAGGCAACATCTGACGCATACAACAACCCAAGAGTTGGTCGCGCTCCGAACACAGATCGAGGAATTGCAAGGGGAGCTGTTGCAGGCAAGGGAAGGAATTCAACAAGCATAAGTTGTCACCGAGCCGGTCGGGACAACAAGGAAGCAACCAGAACCGGAACCGGAACCGGTAGCCTTGCAAACCGGCCCTTAGACCGAAAAAATAATAGAAACCTTACGAGAGGAGTTAAAAGCTCAGGAGGCATTAAGGGAAAAAGAAAGGGAGCAGCGGAAAGCGGTGAAGGACGACAGACGGAAAAGGGAAGAAGGCCTCCGGAAAGGCCGAGCCACTAATGACCGACTGCAAGAAGAAAAAGAGAAGTTGCAAAAGGAGAAGGACCGACTGCGTCGACATGCCGAGCAGGAGATAGAACGACTGCAGGAAGAACTCCGACAACAGAAGGACCGGGATGACCGGTTTAGAGCTCAGGCAAACCGACGCCTGAAGCAGAAGACGGAGGACTTCGACCGTCTCTACCGAGATCACAAGCAGGCCGAGTCGGACAACAAGAAACGGGCAACAGACTATGACCGGCAAATAGAGAAGCTGAAAGAACAGCTCAAAGAGACCCGATTAGATCTGACTAAGGCAATGGATGAGGTCAGTGCCAAAAAGGAAGCATTGTCGGCGGAAATAACCCAAGCGACGGAGAGAAGGAAGGAATTAGAGGCGCTAAGGCGGGAAAAGCTGGATCTGACCAAGATCAGGAATGAAGAAAAGGAAAGATTGACCTTCACGATCAACAAACTGCAAAGTACGTATGAAAAGCAGAAAGCGGATTACGAGGCCCAGGCTCAGATAATGGCCGACATTATAAAACGGGCAAGGAAGGAAAAGCAAGAAGCTTATGCGCATGCTAAGGCGGGGGTTGACCGGATCAAGCTCATCATGTCAGGTTGGAGCACCCGAGCTCAGGCAAGCATCAACGAAAGTACGGAAAAGCTATGGAAGGAGTGGTCACAACAGGCAGCCGAGCTGCAGACACTCCGAGCTGATGCCGAGAATCGGAGAAAGACCGGTGACAAGTTCTACAAGATGGATGAAGAAAGTATCGTCGCCATTCGGGAAGAATTGTCGGAGGATTTCTACGCTTTAGCGGAAGAACAGCTCAAAGAAATCTGAGGGTTGGTAGAGAGGTTGGATGACGGGCAGCTCGCAACTCAGTTGGAGTTGGAGAAATACGAGCAGGACCGGTTACGACAGGAAGCCAAAGGAAGAACGACGCCAATCACTATAAGTGAGGGAGAGCGATCGGCTGAAGTTGAACCAACCGACACCGAACAACCCCGACAAGGAATACCCGAAGAAGAACTTCCGTTCGAAGGAAATCAAGAAGAGCAGGAGTAGACCGATGCCAGAGAAGAAGACGAGCTGAGACCGGAAGACACCAGAGCAGAGGAAGAAGGCGTACCAAGCAGACCAGTCGAGATTGGAGAAAGCGAGACTGGTAACAGAACAGAGCCGGGAATGGAGGGAGAACAGGAAGAACCCGGACGGAGCGGTGAGGAAGCACCGGCACCACAGAATCAAGCAGAGCCGGAGCAGCAAATTTTTACGGAACAGCCAACCCAACCGGAGGTCGGAGACCAGGCAGGCAAGGAACAGGAATTGGAGGAAGAAGCACCACTTGACACCATCGAGCAGAGTGTGCTCGATATTTTGGAGGAAGAATGAGGCCGGGAGTGGATTCGAAGTGCAAGGCACTTTCCCACGGGCGTGCCATGTGTTGACCGTTCAGAAGAGCAAGGACAAGTGGGAAGGCAGAGTCGGATCGGATAATAGGAAGTAAATAATAGTAGAATTATTATTCGGAGGGACGGATCCGGTACAGTTGTACCGATCCGGATCCGGATGCCGGTTGCCTAAGCGCACCGATTGTAACCTTGCCGGATGCCTATAAAAGGATCCGATGATTTGTAAAGGTTTTGACGGAAGTAATACAAATAGAATTATTGCGTGTTTATCTGTATCTCTGTATTGTTTTACCGTCTGTGCTTAATTGTAATCATCTTACGCGTGTAACCTAGCATCCAATCCTTACCACCCCTTTGGAGAAGTGTCGGATAGACACCTGTGTTGAGGCTAGTCCGGCCAGGCAGACAACACTTCTTGTACCATTGCTGTGGAGCTTGTTTCAACCCATACAAGCTTTTCTTCAGTCGACACATTGGGTTCTCTTTCCCTTTCTCCTCAAAGCCTTCAGGTTGCAACATGTAGATCTCTTCATCTAGCTCCTCGTGCAAGAATGTTGTCTTGACATCCAACTGTTCGATCTCCAGATCCATGATGGCAGCTATGCTCAGAACAGTTCTTATGGATGTCATCTTTACTACTAGAGCGAATATCTCGTCGAAGTCAACACCCCTTTTTTGTTGGAACCCCTTCACCACTATGCGGACTTTATGCCTGGGCACACTGTCGACTTCTCCAATCTTCACCTTATACACCCATTTGTTTCTAAGTGCTCTCTTACCTTTCGGTAATTCTATCAGGTCGTAGGTGTAGTTTAATGCAAGGAGTCCATCTTGTCTTGCATTGCACTCAACCATCTTTATCTGTGCTTGTTGGCAATGGCTTCGTCATAGCACTCTGGTTCACCTTCATCAGTCAAGTGGATGTATTGACTGACATATGTTGTTGGTGCTCTTCTTTCTCTGAGTGGGTATCTCCTTCCACTCTTCATTGGCTCTCCTTTGGATGTCTCTGCCAACTCTTCTCTCGGCTCGGGTTCATTCATGTCGATTGGTTGTCAGATGTCCACTGACTCCGATTCTTATTATTCGATCGACTTTAATAGGTTTGTCGACTCCAACTCATAGGTCGGTTGATCTGAGTCGACAGAATCCGATTCAACTCTTCCATCTGGCTATCTCCGATTAGCCGACTATGTCAGTTCAGCTATTCTTAAGGTGGTAGTCTAGGGCGATTGGGGAGTCGATTCCGGCTTCGTTTCCTTCCAATCCTCAATTGTTTTGTCTTCCAAGAAAACTACATGTCGACTTCTCCCTACTTCGAGCTTCGACCTCTGATCCTTTGCAACATGCATATACACTAAGAATCTGAACACCCTTTGTGGGACATTACCTTTCAATGGTACTGAGGAGAACCTGTTGATCGGGTAAACCATTGTGTACATTGCCTCATCCCAATACGATTTGGGCAGTTTAGTATGCGACAGCATGCTCCTTACTCTCTCCATGATTGTTCATTTCATCCTCCCTACAAGCCCATCCAACTCAGGGGTCTTCGGCACTAAGTATTCGATTCAAATACCTTGGGCCTTGCAATATTCTTCAAATTGCCCTCTATATTCGCCACCATTATCGGTTTGGACAACTTTCAACTTCCGACCTGACTCTCGTTCGGCTCATGCTTGGAACTCCTTGAAGAACGACAATACTTGATCTTTGACTTTAGTGCGAAAGCCCACAGCTTCCAACTATAGTCATCGATGAAAGTCACAAAGTATCGATTGCCTCGATGCGACAGAGCATCCACATAACACACATTTGTCTGTACTAGTTCCAATGGCACTTCTCTTCTTCTTCCAGTTGCTATGTTCTACTTTCCAACTAAGCAGTCAACGCACTTCTCCAAGTGCACTCCCTTTACTTTTGGTAGAAGTGTCTGGTCAACAAACAAATGCAGACCCTTCTCACTCATGTGGCCTAGCCTCTTATGCCATAACTCTCCATTCGAGACGGCTGCTACATTCACTTCCGACTTGCACAATCGAGCATGCATCATGTAAAGTGTGTCTTCTTTCTGTGCTCTGGCCGCTATGAGGTTTCCACGACAGAACTTCCACTTGCCATTACGAAAGCTACCACTATAGCCTTCGTCGTCCATCTTTCTAGTCGATATCAGATTCAATATGATATTGGGGACGTGTCGAACATCCTTCAGAGTCAGCCAACACCCTGTCGACGTCGTCAAGCAAACACTTTCGATTCCAGCCACCTTGCACTCTCCATTATCACCCATGTTTACATTGCCATGATCACCAGCTATGTAAGTCGAGAAATACTCTCTTGACAGAGTTATATGGAAAGATGCACCGGAATCGATAACCCAAGTGCATTCTTTGCTGGCAAGATTTGCACTTGCCTATTCACAAATGAACATGAGTTCTTCATTAATCATAGCAATGGCCGAAGTGCTCTTTTCATCAGGAATCTTCCTGGGTTCGACATTATTACCGACACTCGTCCTTCTTAAGATGTCGGTAGTCCTTCTGGAAATGTCCAAGCTTTCCACAATAAAAGCATGTTAGCTTACCTCTGGACTTCGATTTGGCATAAGACTTTTCTCTCCTTGGTGGACTCCTTTGTCGGTTCCTTCCTTTGTCTGAATGTTATGACACATTCGCATATGAATGAGGCAGAACACCCTTGTCCTTCATTCTCGCTTCCTCATTCAAGATGCTTGTTTTCACCACTTGTAAAGACAAGTTCTCATCTTGGCAGAAGGTGCTGAGAGTAACCACTAGGTTCTCCCAACTATCCGACAGTGTGCACATCTGTAGGATGGCTTGCATCGCATCATCAAGGGGAAACTTGGTTGTAGCAAGTTGATTTACATACCCCATGAATGTGTTGATGTGTTCGACAGTGCTCTCACCGTCTATGTATTTCAACCGTACGATCTTTCTCATTAGTGAGGTTTTATTAAGGGTGTTCTTCCTCTCATATAGACCTGATAGCTTCTGCCACATCTCGTGACCATTCATGTTTTTTGCCACATGCTGAAGGACACTTGCATCGACGCACTGTCGAATGGTGGCCACCGCCTTTCTGTTAAGAAGTTTCCATTCTAACTCTAATACCCCCGTTGGTATTTCTGCTCTGTCAATCGGCTTGTACAGGTCTTTGATTATGAGAAGGTTCTCCATCTTTATCTTCCAGTCCGCATAGTTCTGAGAGTTTAGAACTATCATACCTAGGAAGCCGCTCACACCTCCTTCAATGCTTGCACCTCAAGCTTTGATACCAGTTTGTAGAGAAAACAATCATTAACTCACAAGAAGAATACATTGAAATACACAATCGTGTACACAGATTTTACGTGGAAACCCTAAACGGGGAAAACCACGGGAACAGAGCTTCACTATATAGTGGATATACAAACAAAGAAGATTACAACACTATTTGTGGAGTGTATTAGCCTCACAGGGCTCTTGGTGCTTGTTGTTTCACACACACAGCTATGCCACCACTCTCTCACTCTTCTTCCTCTCGCGCTTCACTACAACACTCTTACTCCCCCTTTTTGTTCTACGTTCTGTTCTACATGTTTTCCCTAGATGTATTTATACTTGTTGAGTGACAAGCTCAACATTGGGTGCGTAATATGGTGCATAACCCAGTGCGTAGATTGGGTGCGTAAAACAATACGCATAACGTGGCCATAGCGGTGCGTAAACCGCGAGGCCGTTGGAAAGATATTCCACGTAGGAATATATTTTGGAGTCGGTGTAGAGCTCATTTATGAGCATTCAAGTACTGTCAGTACTTGTGTCAGCCCGATTGTTAGGGCTTGTATATAAGGTGCTCACTGAGCATGAAGTATGTACACAGAACAGGAGTCCTTATTTTTTAATCTGAGCTTTCTGTTGTCTGCTCTCTCCATCTCCATCTCCATCTCTGCGTTTTCTATGTTTTACTGAACTGTCTTATTCCTCCGAACTGTGTACTCTGTGTATTCTTTTACATGGTATCAAAGCGCAAGGGTTTAAGTCCTTTGCATCTGACAAGAAAAGTTTGTGACAAAACAGAGTTGAAGTTGTTCGCTTTCGGAGAAGAAAAAGACAATACTATGGACACAAGAATGGGAAGCTCACTTCCAACTGAAAATCTTGACAGAAGCAACTACGCATCTTGGTCTTACAAGATGCACCAGTACCTGCTCGGCCATGGCTACTGGAGTTATGTCGAAGGAGCAAACGATGTGGCACCCGACTCGACACACAGGGACTATCCGGCTTGGGAACAAGCGGCAAGCAGAGTGATGTATTGCTTCGCGTCCTGTGTGAGCGATCAGCTTTTGAGCTATATTCAGGATGCCAAGACACCAAAGGATGCATGGGCGAATCTCAAAAGGATTTTTGCCGCCAGCACAATGGCCAGGAAACTGCAGCTCAAACAGGAGCTCAGCAATGTACGAGAAAGAGATATGTCGGTGGCTGATTACACCACCAAGATCAAAGAAATCAGCGACTCTCTCACCTCCGACAACGTGAACGTCGAGGAAGATGAAATGGTGCGAGGTTTGCCTTGGTGCGGCTTCACTCGGCACATGTCGGCATGCATGATTGAGAAGAAGAGCGAAGTCTTCGCATGTTTCCTAAAGGTGAAGAGCCTTGCAGAAAGGGAAACAAGGCGTAAGATCAAATGCCTACGGTCCAATGGCAGGAAGGAGTACTTCTCCGACTAGTTCATAAGTTATCTACAGAAGGAGGGAATTTGACGCGAATTCTCGTGTAGATACACGCCGCAGTAGAACAACGTGGCCGAGCGGAAGAATCGGACGATTGAAGAAGCGGCTAGGGAAATGCTTGAAGAGAAGCATATGCGGAAATTCTATTGGGCTGAAGCCGTGAAGACGGCTGCCTACTTGCAGAATCAGACTTTTGCTAATGGAGTGTCGCCACATGAGCTGTATTTTGGGAAAAAGCCGAACTTGGCACACTTGAGGATTTTCGGCAGCATAGCATATGTGCACATGCCGAAAGAGAAAAGGAGGAAACTGGATGCTAAAGTCGAGATATGTATCTTGGTCGGCTATCCAGATAAGCAAAAGGGGTATGAGTGCTATAACCCCCAAACAAAGGAAGTATGCGTCAGCCGTGATGTCGTATTTGACAAGTCCGCTTCGTGGTACCTGCCTTCTCCTCCAGAACCTCATGACTCCATTCCGATTTCTCAAGAAGGAATCAGCGAGGTTGAAATGCCTCTGCATGATGAGGACGTCGGAGCTCTGAGAGAGAGTCTGATCTCATTTCCGCTAAGCAGGCAGAATGCGGGGTTGAGCCGAAATGGCCAACCAGATGATGAGATGGCGAGTAGTGGAGACTCGGTTGTGCATTCCCCGCGCAGGAAGCCGAGGAGACGGCTTATGTGCAAGGAAAAAGGCAAGATGAAAATGCCGGAATACGACTTCGACAGTGCCGAGTTAGATCGGAGTGAGTTTGACTACGGGCAAACTGAAAAAGAACCTCCACGGAAGAGGTCGACAGTAGCTGAAAAGGTCGTGAAATCGAGTAATCACGAATTACGCTAATCTACCTGCCTCAAGAACCCCATAAAGAGATACGGGTATAATGAGTACATGGCGCACCATTACGCGTACATGACGCAAGTGGTGGAAGTGCGTGATCTGGAGAGCTACGCAGAAGTGGCAAAAGACGAGAACTGGCGTGTCGCAATGGAGGAAGAGATGCACGCATTGGCGGAAAATGAAACCTAGGACCTAGTTGACGCACCAAAAGGTGTGAAGCCAATCGGATGGAGATGGGTGTATAAGGTGAAATGCAACACCGATGGCTCTATCAACCGCTACAAGGCCCGTTTAGTAGCCAAAGGCTACACGCAGAAGCACAGCGTGGACTATGACGAGACCTTCACGCCTATTGGGAAGATGACTACCGTGCGAGTCCTACTAGCCGTAGCAGCGGCAAAGGGGTGGCACTTACAACAAATGGATGTAAACAACGTGTTCCTGCAAGGTGACCTTGAGGAACAGGTGTACATGGTACAACCCCCCAGATTTTTATCCGAACGAAACAGCTCGGCGGTTTACCGACTGAACAAGTCATTGTACAGACTTAAGCAAGCCCTGCGCGCCTGGAACATAAATATTACACAACAACTGCGTAGGATGGGTTTTACGACATCGAAATCAGACTCTTCGCTATTTGTTTGGCAAGGTCAACACGGACCAGTTAGTCTCCTATTATATGTTGATGATTTAGTCATCGTTGGTGCCGACCTGGAAGAAATTCGCTGCGTGAAGTCTGAGCTTGCGGCATCTTTTGAAATGAAGGATCTCGGAGACCTTCATCACTTCCTCGGGATCGAAGTGATCCGTACTCCCGAAGGCATATTGATCAGCCAGCGTCATTACATGTTAAATATGCTCTTCAAGTTCGGGATGGCAAACTGTAAGCCCATCTCGATCCCTCTGGATAGAAACACAAAGCTTCGCCGAGATTCGAGAAACGCATGTGACCTGACACGGTTCCAACAGATTGTCGGAAGCCTTATCTATTTAACGATTACTCGGCTGGATCTTAGCTACCCGGTCGGCTTAATCAGTCAATTCATGTCGCAGCCTACGGCCGAACACTTTCAATGCGCACAACAGATATTGCGATATGTTAGCGGCATGAAAGACATGGCTTTGCTATATCGAGCAGGCGTAGCCGAATAGTTAGTCAGCTACACGGATGCCGATTGGGCCGGAAACGCCAGTGATCGTAAATCCACATCCGGATACACCTTCTCGTTAGGAAGTGCGGTAATCGCATGGAGCAGCAAAAAGCAGCCGACAGTAGCACTGTCGAGCACGGAGGCTGAATATCGAGGGGCGACTGTCGCTACGTGCGAAGTCATTTGGCTGAAACGGCTATTACGGGATCTATAGGTAGAGGTGTCTGATCTGACGACGATCTATTGCGACAACGTCAGCATTATCCACCTTGTGAAAAACCTCATGTTCCACGCCTAGACCAAGCACATTGAGGTGCATTACCATTTTGCCTGCGAGGGGGTCCTTTCAGGTGAAGTCGAACTAGTGTATGTTCCGACGGATCGGCAGGTTGCTGACATCTTCATCAAGCCACTTGGTCTCCACAAGTTACGACATTTCTCAGGTGCGCTTGGGTTGCGTCACCTTGACACGCCAACTTGAGGGGGAGAAAGGAAGAACAAGGACAAGAGCGTGAAAGGAGCGGAGATAAGCATCACAGCGGAAGTGACCGAGATGCGGAGTCGGATGGAGAATTTGACTTCGAACCGGCTGAAGAAGCCGAAGATGGAAGCGCGGCGATCGTGTGGAGCAGCAAAAGGCAGCCGACAATAGCACTGTCAAGCACGGAGGCCGAATATCGAGGGGCGATTGTCGCTACATGCGAAGTCATTTGGCTGAAACGGCTATTATTAAGTAATAAGTAGCATATCGGTTGTGACCGGTTATCGTATCACTGATCAGCCTACTCAGCCCTATCGTACCCTCCTATGTAACCACGATCCCTTGAGCCAATTACTCAAGGGAGTAATCGAAGGTGTATCCCTAAGAAGAAGGTAACACAAGTTGGCACGCCCGGTTCACGTTGTGAGGTCACAACGAACGTAGGAGGACACCCTGGCCGCCATTACGGCACCCACCTGCACCACGCATTCTCCGTTACCATCCCGTATCGCTGAGCCAGCTGAGGGAACTTCTGATTCCACCCTCACACAACTATCATGGCCCGAGCTATTTGAGTTTCACCCCTCGTCGCCACCGGCACAAAACACCCAATCGAACCTGGGCCTTGATGTCGTTTCGTCACATCCGTCCTGAAGTTAACCAAGCCAAATATAACCCATTTCTGGCCTTACCAGAAGACCTGGACTTTGACACTATGCCATACTTGAGATCCACGTTACACGGATGGCCCTGATGCTGAATCACACATCTGCTCTTTTGTGTCAACTTGGCAAGCCAACCATTTGACTCAGTGTCGCATCGCGACTGAAGTCAACGCATCGAAAATCGTGGAGTTCATATTGTCCCTCGATGGACCCACTTCATGGTGGTATTCTCACCACGATCTTAGGGAATTTTCTATGTTTCAGGACGTTCCTAATTGAGATACCTAAGTGAGAACTGCTCCGTCAATTCTACGCTATTGCACAGGAACCGCATGAAACAGTTTCCCAGGTTACGATCTGCTTCCAAGATCTCTATCGACAACTCACCCAAGATATGTTTGCCAATTATTTAAAAGACACATTCCTCGCAGGACTACGGGAGCCTGTGAGCATGAATCTCGCCTTGACCGACTTCTCACTGCAGACAATCGAGCAGGTGGTCGCCTGCGTCCTGGTTGTGGACAAAACCCAACATAGTACCTTTTCTTCGATGGGGTCGCTCAAAAACGCCTTGCCGACACACGAACAAACCCAATTTCGGGAGGCTCTCCAATGTACAACATGCTCAAATTGCGGCCACTCGCCTGTGGATTTCCCTCTTCATCCACACTGCCCGATCTACCATTCCCGAGTGCGTATAGTAGAGTAGTGTGAATATAATATGCTCAACCGCACAATCGTCGGTCCCGCATGCCAAATCGAGCCCCGCCACGACCGTCCTCGCTAGGATGATCGTGAGCATCCACCATCTCGGAATTCGGATGCCGAGCGGCCCTGGTACGAGGATCGTCATCGACGCGAAGATCGCTACCGAGTTGTGGAGGATCGTTATTGCCGGGACAATAGATATCGGCCGAGGAAGAGCGTTACTGGCTAGACGATCGGCTTCAAGACGACTATTACCGGTCTAAAAAGGACCGCTATCGCCCAGTAGAGGACTACTATTACGACCATGATCGGGACGACTATTAAGAACCAAGATATTGAAGGCACGATCGGCGGTCTCCCCAAAATAAGAGGACTACTATTACGACTATGATTGGGACAACTATTATGAACCAAGATATCAAAGGCATGATCGGCTGACTCTGCGCACGACTCTCGCCTTGATCGACTTCTCATAGCAGACAATCGAGCAGGTGGTCGCATGTGTCCTGGCTAATGAGAATCAAGCTCGGCCACAACTAAGTTCCACAATGCAAATGGAAGATTAAATAGAAAACAACGATGTACTTACACAAACAACTAAGACGACACCAAATGTTTACATGGAAAACCTCGAGAGGCAAAACCACGGGAGTTCTCTAACTCCAAATAGCCTCACTATAGAGAGGAAGAATACAATGGGAGACTTTGAGGCAACGACCTCGAGATTTGTCTTCGCCAACTTGCGGTTACAACAAAAAATACTTTCTGTTTCTCTCTCTCTCTCTCTCTCTCTCTCTCTCTCTCTCTCTCTCTCTCTCTCTCTGTGTACAACAATACAACAACTACAACCTTGGTGATACACACTTTCCCTAGTTATATTTATACTCATATAACTTACGGGCTAATTACGAATGTGTCCTCAATAGCTCCTAGGAAACATATCTACATATCTGTCCCTCTTCCAATTCATACCGGATCCAGTTCCATCCCTTCCGGCTTCCTTCCTGAAGAAAGAAGCTTTACGTCATATCCATATCTCTCTCTTCATCCTTGTGTGTATGTTTGTGTTGTGTGTGTCTGTTGGTACAGGCACAGGAATGGTGCGCATTACCTTAGAGGAGATTCGCCAATTCCTACCACAATATACTGCTTTCCCCTTCGCCCTTCTTCGTACATACACTCTTATCATTCTATTTAGGGTTTCGTGGGCAGCTAGCCTCCTATAGTTGCCTTCTTTCTCCTCTCACTTCTCAACACATCTACTGAAGACAACATTCTAGGCAAAAGTGCCTGCATGCGTGCAGCTCTAGATAGCCCTATGGTATAAATTGGAAGGGACGGAATTCAAATATGCCAAAATCAGAGGTTCATCGCGATCCTATATTGTTGTTACTAGCAACCTCCCTGGATGAAGAGATCATCACCATCACCGCCTCTGCAAAGCGCTTCTCAGAAAGAATAATTCTTTGATTGAATGTATGACCAGAGAGAGAGAGCTCGATCGATTGAATGTATGAAGACCAAGGTTTCTAAGGCCAGAGAGAAGATTGAGGAGATGGCCTCTCGTATAGAGATGGTTATGCTGATAAACAGAAGATGATTCTAGAACATAGTAAGTCAAGGTACAGAGAGATGGCTATGGCTTCTTCCATCATCACCACTCGCAGCAGCTATTGATCCCGTTCAAGCCACACCACTCCCTTCAAAACAACACCACCTTCTAGCCACAATTACCACCAAGGGCAGTCCTCATGGATCGAGAGCCAGGAACGATGGACACCCGCCAACATCTCTTGTAAAGCTTGCTTCAGATGGGCTTGTAGAGCATAGCCAATCAGTAGAGAAGAGCATTCAATATTACCAAGATGCTTCAAAACATCAGGAACCAATAGCACTATAGACCAGGATATGGAAATTTAAAACTCAAGGGGAGGGGAGAATGTATGCTCAAAGACATGGACAAAGCTATTGATAGATGAGATTGATAGTAAGAAAAGGCCAAATACCAAATATGTTATTTCTTACTATTTACGCATTAAGTATAAAAACTAATAGAAATGAGGGTTTCCTGTGCCCCCAAAAAGTTGTTGTGTGTTCTTTTTCCCTCCGTCTGTGTGTTGTTCGACTTTTCTCTGCAGGTAAGGCAAAACAGCAGCACGTCCGTCTCCATCGTTCTTCTCCAACAGTGGTATCAGAGCTTGGACCTCGTGAGACTGTGTGTGGCAGCAAGCATCCGACCTTTCTGCGTTTCCCCCCTCTGCACATGCTATTTTTTCAAGACCTCGATAGAGGTAATATCTAGTACACTTCTCGTCTGAACATTTCCTTTTTTTTTTGTGTGCCAATATTTTGGGAAAAAAGAGTAGACCTTTGGTGAAAGCTAGAAACAGAGAAGACTCACTGTTTCTAGCATACAAAGTGAGAAGTTACAAGTAAAAGAACTTGTATTTGGTTTTTCCCGATGCTTGCTCACTTGATGTCACTTGATGTGAGTTTTTCCTTTTGACGTTGAAGTTACGTCCTAGTTGCAGTCCTTTTGCCTTGGCTGATATAAGAGAGAGGTGTTGTCCTCAATCGAACACAAATACCTACCCTAGAACACGGTTTGAGTCTAGGTAGTGAGTAGTGTCTCAACTATTGTTAGTTGCTTATATTTGGGATTGACCAAGTTTATTTACCTAGCATCCAAATGGCTGCCTCTGAAATGTCTGAGGTTTCAAGTACCTCACGCGGTGGTTCGTTCAATTCCCATAGAAATCACTCTATGGGTGGAAAAGACCACCTTGAGATCCGTAAATTTGACGGATCCAACTTTGCCCTGTGGAAGAATCAGATGAGAGATGTCCTGATTCAAAGAAGGCAATTAAGAGCTATAAGTGGTGAAGCCAAGAGACCCGAGGGCATAACCAAGGACGATTGGGAAGAGCTCGATCTCTTGGCAATGTCTACCATAAGACTGCACCTGGCTGACAACGTGTATTTCACGGTCTTGGACTGTGACTCAGCTGAAAAGCTATGGACTAAACTATCCAGTACATACGAAAAAGAGACCGCATCAAACAAAGTTTATCTAATAAGAAAACTTTATGATCTTCGAATGAAGGACAATGACAATGTCGCTTCTCATTTGAATGATTTTGATGCATTATGGTCACAATTACTGGCTCAGAAAATGATTTTTGATGATGAGTTGAAATGTGTATTTTTGTTATGCACTTTGCCTAGCTCATGGAACACTTTTTGCACCGCTATTAGTGCAAGTGCACCAAATGGGAAATTAGTCTATAATGACATATGTGGAGCTCTTTTGGGTGAAGAAATTCGTAGAAAATCTGTGATTGCATCACACAATGGAGATGCATATAATGTTTCTGATGTTGGTCCTCGCAAGAACCAACAACGTGGTAGGAGCCAAACAAGAAATAGTAGTGGAAATGATAGAGGTAGAAGCAAATCTAGGAAGAAAAATATGGAATGTTATTACTGTCATAAAAAGGGACACCTTAAGAAAGATTGTTATGCCCTAAAAAATAAGGAGAAAGATAATGCTAGAGGGCATGGTAGACAATCTAGTGGTCCTTCTTCCTCGGTGGAAATAGAGGAAGTAAATGCAACATGTGATGAGACGGACATCTTGGTCCTAGATGATGTTAGCACACATGCTGGGGTGAACACGGTTTTTTCCCCATCACATACGTGGTTGTTGGACTCCGGTGCATCGTTTCATGTGACTCCACATAGAGAGTGGTTCACATGTTATGAAGCCAAGTCACTTGGGAAAGTTCGACTTGGAGACTCACATCAGTGTGATGTGATTGGCATTGGAAATATCTCAATGCATTTTAGTGATGGTTCTCAT
Organism: Azolla caroliniana; assembly: GCF_043228905.1. Taxonomy (NCBI): domain Eukaryota; kingdom Viridiplantae; phylum Streptophyta; class Polypodiopsida; order Salviniales; family Salviniaceae; genus Azolla; species Azolla caroliniana. The sequence goes on along the minus strand of NW_028230437.1, from coordinate 12,119,464 downwards.
TTGACCATTAAAGATGTACGCCACGTTCCTCAACTAACTCGTAGTTTGATTTCCGTTGGTCAGCTTGATGACAACGGATATAAGGTGATGTTTGCCTCTCAATCCTTTCGTATAACGAAAGGAAATATTATTGTCGCGAAAGGGAACAAAGTTTGTTCCCTCTACCCTTTATTTGTTAATCAAAAGGAACACTTGTTGGCTGTCACAGAACAGCCAATGACGAGCATTTGGCATGGTCGTTTAGGCCACATGTCAAGAAATGGCATGGAAATCCTATCTCGTTATGGCCACTTACCTAAGTTGTCATTCTCTGATTTTGGCTTATGTGAGCATTGTCAGCATGGTAAGCAAACAAGAAGTGCACATAAGACCAGTGTTAACTCATCCACTAAACCATTGGATCTTGTCCACACGGATGTTTGTGGACCTATGCCCACAAGATCTTTGGGCGGTGCACTATATTTTGTTACTTTCATTGATGATGCCACTAGGAAAGTTTGGGCTTATCCAATTAAGGGAAAGGATGATGTATAACCCACTTTCAGAAAATGGCTTAGTTCGGTTGAGCTGGAAAAGGACATAAAGCTCAAGGCCTTACGTTCAGACAATGGAGGTGAGTATACCTCTCATGAATTTGATGACTTTTGCAAGTCTAGAGGCATTCGGAGAGAGTTTACAGCTCCCTACACCCCTGTCCAAAATGGTGTGGCTGAGAGGATGAACAGAACCATCCAGGACAGAGTTGTCTCTATGCTACACCATGCAAACCTCTCGCAAGGTTTTTGGGCAGAAGCTGTTTTAACAGCAGTCCATGTGATTAACCTATCACCGAACACAACCATAGGCCTAAAAGTGGCACAAGAGTTGTGGACAGGCAAAATACCTCATTATGCTCATCTTAGAGTTTTTGGATGCGAAGCATATGTACACATTCCAAAAACCTTAAGAAAGAAATTAGACTATAAATGCAGAAAATGTATATTTCTTGGTTACGGAATTGACGGGCAGTTTGGATATCGCTTATGGGATCCTGACACACGTACTGTGGTCAGAAGTAGTGATGTTGTTTTTGATGAGAACAAAATGCATAAACAGACCTTGAAGGAGGTAGAAGTGAGGAAGGTTGCATTTAAAGATAGTACGCCTTTTGTTGATGTAAAACAGAAAAATCTCACTGATGTAGATGCTTCTACATGTGGGCAGTCACAAAAACCTGTTATTGGTCAGGATGAAGATGCCGAAAATGATGATGCTCAGCACAATGATGTGCAAGATGATGTTTATGCTCATAATGATGATGCTCAGAATGATGTTTCTCATGCACAACCTGATGGCACTCAGGTTCAGGATTCATTGAGGAGATCTATGTGTGTCCCCAAGGCACCTAGTAAGTTTGCTGATTATGTAATGCTAACAGATGCCGGTGAACCTTCATGTTACAATGAAGCCATATCTGTAAATAACCATGCGAAATGGAAACAGGCCATGCAAAGTGAATTGGACAGCATTTATAAAAATGGTACTTGGGATTTAGTACCTTTGCCGAAGGACAGGAAAGCATTGCCATGCAAATGGGTATACAAGTATAAGCATACATCTGATAGTGCTTCTCCAAAGTATAAAGCACGCTTGGTTGCCAAAGGTTTCAAACAAGAATATGGAATTGATTTTGATGAAACCTTTTCTCCTGTAGTTAAGATGACTACATTACGTATGTTGCTTTCATTGGCTGCAAATCAGAATTTGGAACTTGTCCAAATGGATGTGAAGACTGCCTTCTTGCATGGGGACCTTGATGAGGACATTTATATGGAACAACCAGAAGGTTATGAAGTATTGGGAAAAGAACATTTGGTATGTAAACTCAAGAAGAGTCTGTATGGGCTTAAGCAGTCCCCGAGGTTATGGTATCAGAAATTTGATGCTTTTATGAAGACTCAAGGATATATTAGAAGCAATGAGGATGCATGTCTTTATACAAAAAATTGTTCAGATGGGAGTTTTATCACCTTGATATTATATGTTGATGACATGCTTATTGTTGGTAAAAACAAGGATGAGTTATCCTCGTTAAAGAAAAACTTGGGCCAGAACTTTGACATGAAGGATTTGGGAGATGCAAAACATATTCTTGGTATGCGTATCACTCGTGATAGGAGTAAGCGATGCATTTACTTGTCTCAAGTTGAGTACATATCGAAAGTGCTAAAGAGGTTTAATATGGAGAATGCAAAGCCGTTGAGCACCCCTTTGCCTACATATGTAAAACTGAGCACATGTGATTGCCCCACATCTGATGAAGACAAGAAATCTATGTCCAAGGTTCCTTATCAATCCGCAGTCGGGAGTCTTATGTACGTTATGATAGCGACCAGGCCAGACATTGCTTTCGCAGTGGGAGCTGTGAGCAGATTTATGTCAAATTCTGGTAATAAACATTGGGAGGCAGTTAAACTGATTTTAAGATATCTGTGTGGCACTAAGAATAGGTGTCTATGTTTAGGTGGTGGAAATGTATCCATCATCGGATATACAGATTCTGATTATGCTGGCTGCTCTGACAGCAGAAAATCCACTTCAGGATATATTTTTCAGTTTATGGGAGGTGCGATATCTTGGAGATCTCGTCTCCAAAAATGTACTGCTCTGTCCACTACAGAAGCAGAGTATGTCGCAGCTAGTGAAGCTTGTAAGGAAGCCGTATGGCTGTCCAGATTAGCTTGTGACATGGGCATATCTAAGCTTGTACCCATACTGTTTTGTGATAGTCAGAGTGCCATTGCATTGGCTAAAAACCCAGTATACCATGCAAAGACCAAGCACATTGGAGTGAGATATCACTTCATTCGAGAATGCATAGCTGCTGGCTACATCAGTCTTGAGAAAGTTGTTTCTCAAGAAAATGCTGCAGATGCATTGACCAAAGTTCTGCCGCATGAAGCACTAGAGCATTGCTGCCACTTGATGGGGATTACTTAGGTCATGAGATTACACAGTGCTCTTGTAACATACTCATCAAGTAGGATATGTAGGTCTTGTTCAATCTTCCCATCAGCTTTGCTGATCCCTAGTTTGGCCTTTTAGTGGGAGATTGATAGTAAGAAAAGGCCAAATATGTTATTTCTTACTATTTACGCATAAGTATAAAAACTAATAGAAATGAGGGTTTCCTGTGCCCCCAAAAAGTTGTTGTGTGTTCTTTTTCCCTCCGTTTGTGTGCTGTTCGACTTTTCTCTGCAGGTAAGGCAAAACAGCAGCACGTTCGTCTCCATCGTTCTTCTCCAACAGAGATGAGACTATGAAGGGGAAAGAAGTGAAGGAAATCAGACTTGAGGAGAAGAACATGGAATCATTGTATTGGAAGCAAATGGAAGCTGATTATTCTACCATTCCTATTCAACAGATCTAATGGAACATTTTGAAAGATCGACCTCTTATTCAAATGTTCCTTAGTTTGTGCAGAAATTCATCACATAAGTAGTTCAAGGCATCAAAGTTGTTCTGATTCTTCCTCCAATCAAATCAATAGCTTACGATAGAGCATTTGATGTGGTAGCATCAGAAATACAGAGGCCACATGTGACAAGGCCGAGAGATGGCCACAAACAAAGCCGGTTGGACAACCACCCAGATTGACAGATGGAGACGGTCTGGTAGCCGACAAATGGCCGAGACGCGCAACTGAGAGTTATCTAAAGAGATCAATTTCCGCCATCCACTAGAATCAAGAGACTGGAATACGAATTGAGAATTGGAGAATGAAGATGGAGGCCATTAAGGCCCAACTTGGGAAAATAGTTGGATTGCAAGGAAACGGATTCAAGAAGGAGAAGAGGGGGCATATGGGCATATGGAAAATTACAATAACTCGAGGGCACGCACTCGAATTTCAAAATCTTGAGGGTAAAAGACAAAATTCCTAAAGCACAAGGGCATAGTACGGAATTTCATAAACTCAAGGGCACGCAAACAAATTTCGGAAACAGAAAGGCAGGACACGAGATTTCTAAAACCGAAGGGTACTTAATATAATTTTAGAAAAAAAAAAACCTGAGGGATAGGACATAAATTTTCGGAAACACAACTCATCACTACACATACTAAGGAAGAAAAACATATATACACACCCACATACACCCACAATGATTGATAAACCTAAATAACAGTACCACAATGGATAACACGATTGGTGTGCGATCCAATCGTGCGATTATGCTGACCGAATGAGAAGGTTCGTGTCAAGCCAGCTCTGATCGAAGTTATTGATCGTCGAGGAATTTCCGACCATGAGAGAAGACCGATGGAGTTCCAGTCAACAAGAATTTTTTTGGCATGGGTTTGTGGGTCCGACGTGCAATGCGTTGTCCCACAAGCATGCCAGGTGTTATCCGTATAGGTGTACGGGATGGATAAAGTCTAAGGTGTGTAATATGTAATATGCATACAAGTGTGTGAGGATGAGTATGTGTGAGCACATGCACAATTATGTGCATGTGACAATGTTGAGACATCAAGCCCAACTTAGTTTAGTTAGTTAGTCAACCATGTAACTTCGTAGTTACCTAGATAGAATCTAGTTTGAAGTGTAGACTATAACACCTGAAATAGGACCTTGTACTTAAGTGGGATATTCTAGATCCTCCACTCCTAAGTACATTTAATATAGGACTTACACTTTTGTACCTATATTATCCTCACACATGTGCACCCTTGCACATGAGATCTATATATACCTCATTGTAGGTATTTTTGTATTTGATGATGATGATAATAATAATGCTAATTTAATATAGTTACACATCCCCCATCTTGTGTTGTTCATAAGTGTTAACTTCCTCTCTCTCTCTCTCTCTTCCTCTCACACCCATACACACGCATATCACTTAGTCTTTTGCTTATCAACTAATCACATAATTAGGTACTAATTAACCCTTAATTATTTACCTAATTCTTAACAGACAAGAATGTAATGGTCGTCTTTTTGTAATGGTCATTATTTACCGTTACATTATGTACTATAAAAACCCCTTATGGGGCACATAAGGAACATAAGCTTTTCCCCTTCATTTTTGTGTCATTTTCTATTTGTCTTTCTCTCTAGCTCTCTCTCTAACTTAACCCCCTTGGGAGGGGGGTGAAGCCATTCTAGGCTTCAATGTTCACCCCCCACCCCAACAACACTCTGTCCTGCAGTGGTAGGCTATGTTTCTAGTAAGGTGGATGGCGCTTTAACTTTCACAGTAGTGCCGGTATTCCCCCTTTCGGATCCCTAGCTCTCCGATGAAGTCCCTCAACTAGATTACTACCTTACCAGCTTCCACGACTGCCATGTACTCCGCTTCCGTTGTTGATAGTGCAACGAACTTTTGCAGCCTCAATTGCAATGATACAACTCCCCTTGCACATGTCATTACGTATCTGGACGTAGGACTGTTGGTATATGCATCAGTCGACATGTTCGAATCAGTGAAACCCTCGAATTTGGGCTTGCCTGAGCCGAATCGGAGGCACATATTTGAAGTGCCTTTCAAGTACCAGAGTATCCACTTGACGATTGCCTAGTGGTCCTTTCCCGGATTGCTCATGAACCAGTGACCACTTCGACTGCGTATCCGATATCCGGTCATGTACACATCATTGCGTACATGAGGCTTCTAATTGCAGAGGCATACAATATCTTCATCATTTCCGACTTCTCCGTCTTTGTCTTTGGGCTTTGATTGTGGATAGCTTGCAATTTGCCAGAAGTGTCGACCCGGCCGGCTTCACATCCAACGTGTTGAACCTTTGAAGCACCTTTCTCACGTACTTTTCCAATGACAGACAAAATATCTTCTTTGACCGGTCCCAAATTATGTGCATCCCCAAAATCTGTCTCGTCGGACCCCTATCTTTCATTGCGAATGACCGGCTCAAAGCCTTCTTCAGCATCCCAATTTTGATACGGTTCCGTCCGATGATCAGCATGTCGTCCACGTATAGGAACAGTATCAGGAAGTTTCCTCCGTCTAACTTTATCACGAATACGTAGTGGTCGGCCTATGACTTGTGGTATCCTTGATTGGTCATGAAGGAGTCAAACTTCTGGTACCATTGTCGGGGGGCTTGCTTCAATCCGTATAACCTCTTCTTCAACCGGCACACCAGGTTCTCCTTCCCTTTCTTCCAGTAGTGGCTTTAGTGGTAAGTTAATTTGTCTTCTATCTTGGAGGTGCAAGGTTCAAGCCTTTCTTCAACCCCTATGTATCCACTTAAATGCTTTAGTCTTATTTTTATATTTACAATTGAGCGGGTTCAAGCCTTTCTTCCACCCCTATGTATGCACTTAAATGCTTTAGTCTTATTTTTATATTTACAGTTGAGCGCACATCACACATGCACATGTTTAACTTTACATCTAGCTTTTCTTTTACGATTCTCATTTCAATCCTATTTACAACATGCTAGCATAATGTGTGGCCTTCACCCCTTTCACACGTGCACATTGCACCTTCTCGATTTCGTTCGTTGCACACAATTTTCACACCATTGCCGAAAATCTTCATGACATCCACCCCCACCAAACCGCACGTCCTCCGGTACATGCCAAGAAGAGAGTGTGAGATTTCGGCTACGGTGATTAGTACGATTCCTCCATTTCGAGCATGTCCATTCCCTTCACTCGAACCATTGTCGCCACCCAATCCACCATATCATTCGCTCATTCTTTGATTTACCATGACCAGTTGTCATGGCCCCTTGTTCTCCTTCCAAGAATAACCGTTTAGGCTTTATGCATGTTCCACCTTCGTTCTGACCATCTCCTTGGTCAAGGCACTTTGACCCATCATGTAGTTTTGTTTTTGGTCTTCCTCCACAAGTTATTATTTGAATAATTTCCTTGAATATCCCATGTAGTATCTTCAAGTGTATGCCCACATCGAGATCCTCACGCGACCATTTTTCATGCTTCCCACTTTGTCCATCTTTGTGGGTTCTTCTTATGTCAGAATTCTCCATTGATTCCTCGATCTTAATGATAGTGTCCGCCTTCAAGTTGAATGTTACATCAATATCTTGAGGAATACCCTTCATATCTTCTTGGCCCACTTGGCCCTCGTTTTTTTTTTTGTGCTTTGCTTGGCCTCTTTTCCCCACACATCGGTTTCGACCCTTGCTTCCTCGTCGTCACTGTCCTTCTCTTGGGTCTTACATCGGTTAATGCCCAAGTCTCCAGAACGAGTGTGGAGAGATCCATATGTATTTGTCGGCCATGCCTCAACATCGTTATTTGTGTTGGCTTGAACCTTTGCTTCCCCGCCATCACCTTCTATCTCTTGGGTCTCACATTGGCTTTGAGTCTCTAGAACATGTGCGAAGGATTCCATTTGTCTTTGGTCAATCGCCTTTGTCTTGATGTCATCTTTCACATTAGATTGGAACTCCCCCTTGTTGCCACCTTCCGTCTCTTGGGTCTTCTGTTGGTTCTCGGACGCAACTGCCCAAGTCTCTGGAACCAGCGAGGGGAAAGTCTTGTCACTGCCATCATTGACCATCGACTTGTCGAAATCTATCTTCGCCTCAATGTTTTTCACACCATCTTGGTCCTTCTCCTTACTGTAACCTTCCATCTCTTGGGTCTCAGGTTGTCTCTCTGCAACTGCCCAAGTCTTTGGAACTTGTGTGAAGGAATCCTAGATGTGGCCATCTGCCATTAATTCTTTCATAGCCAGCTCTGACTTGATGTCATTTCTTATGGTTATCTCTTCAATCTCATGGGCCTCGTACCCATTGACCTTCTTGATTGAGAAAGCTTCGATTATCCTTCTCTCTTTGTCGCATGTATTCTTTTCAACCTTCGGCTCCTCGCCGACACCTTCTGTCTCTTGGGTCTCACGTTGGTTCTTTGACGCAACTACCCAAGTCTCTGGAACTTGCGTGGAGAAAATCCGATCGTGTTCGTTGTCGACGCTTATTGTTTTATTCATAGCCACCTCCTCGATGTTGATTTTAGTGGCGAGATCCTTCATGATGTCGATCTCACACTCTTTATCTCCCTTAATGCAAGCTTCAATTTGGCTTGCTCCATCATCCATTGTTTCAAACACGACGCATGTTCCGAAACATTTGTCCTCCTTTGAAATGGCCATCATCATCCTCGAGTCATCATCAATCTTCTTTTCATGTTGGATGCGTTGTTTAGGTGTCTCGACTTCTTTAGATGGTTTTGATTTTTCTACACTTGGTCTTACCAAGTCAATATCATCAAGCCATTGATGACACATGTCGATCTTGTTGCATGTTTGCTTCACCGCAACCCAGTCCACCACAAGCCCGTTCGCTTGGGTATCATCTTCGAGGAGAGTCCCCAACTCTCGTCTATCCTTCATGTCCATATGCTCGGCTAAGTCTAAACCCCGCGAAGTGTGCATTTTACGTCTCCAGCGGCATTCTGCTAAGGCACATTGTCAATCATTGGCCGGTACCAGTTTGGAGGCATCATTTGCATGAGAGCACTTTCGATGGCCATGTCGAAAGAGGTGATGAAAACATGAAAAGGTTGTGACCAGTTGGGGGGTTGCACCACCGGTGCGTACGAGAGCATAACCTTGAGGGATTTGTAGGATTCTTCTTCCGTTATTGTCCATCGAAAAGGTCCGCCGCGTGTAACGATGTCGCCAACTCAGCCAAATAACGCACCATCCAACTGTGCCACCAGATTTTCCCGAAAAATTGGCTAAGAGCTTTCGTTGTAGTCGGAGTTGGAGTCGGGGCATTCAAGATCCTGAACTTTGTCGGAGTCCATAGCGATCCCTGCCAACATACGATTTTCGACAGTTGAAAGGAACTAAAGTGAATAACTCTTGATTGTATAAAATCTCAATCCCTAAGCAAAAGGAGATAGCACCCATATCTTCCATGTCAAAATCTGCATTCAAGATGTCTTTCAAATATTGGGTGGCTAAAAATATGTTGGCCATGTTGATTATATCATCAACATACACCACAAAATAATCTAGTTTTCATTGTTACAAAGAACATATATTCTTTGATCTGATCTGTAACATGTGAAATTACTTCATAGAAAGAAATTATGGAGGCGGATATACAAAATCTTCCTACTTGCCTTAAGCCATAAAGTGCCTTCTTAAGTCGACATGTTTGTGTTGGTTCCTCCTTGTTCATGTTTGGTAATGTCATATATACTTCTTCATTTAATTCTCCATTAAGGAAAGTTGTTTTTACATCCATTTGATGGATTTCCCAACCTTGTGCACATGTCTTTATTAATTCGACCCGAATGGAAGCAATGAGGGCAATTGGTGCATAAGTTGCAGTGAAATCAATGCCAACAATTTGTTTGAAGCTTTGAGCCACTAATCGAGCCTTGTATTTGATAGGAGTCACATTTGATCCTCTCTTGATTTTGAACACCCATTTGGAACCTATGGTTTATTGCCTTTCACTTTCTTTTATAAGTTCCCATGTACCATTCTTTTGATGTGCTTCAAGCTCTAAATGTATTGCCTCTTCCCACTTTGCTTTATCTAGTGAAAGTAAAGCTTCTTTTAAATTGGATGGTTCGAACATTTCAGATTCTACACTTACATTGTACTCGAATGAAGGATCTCTAAGGATAGAAGATGGTTGTCTAATTATTTGACCTCACCTCAAACAAGACGATGCAATTTCCATTTCATTTGGTGATGTTCCTTCTCTTATATTCGTCTGCTAATCTTCTCGAAAGTGGCGTTTCGTCACATGGTTCTTCACCACAAAATGTGTCTTCATTTTCCTGCAAAATGCTATCAATGATCATGTGTGAACCTTTAACACTAGATTTGTTACCTTCTTCTTGCATTTTGAAAGGGAAATTATCTTCATCGAACAACACGTTGCGATTGACAAACACTCGTGTTTGCTCTTCATTCCAAATTCTATACCCATAGCCTGGATCCTCGTATCCGAGCATTATTCCTTGCTTGGCAGTTGGATCCAACTTATGACGAAGTGGACGAGGTACATGGAAGTATGCCTTGCAACCAAAAGCACGAAGAAGAGTTATACTAACCCTTTTTTGTTGCCAGATTCCCTCCTGGTATCCTCCATTTATGGGCTTTGTTGGGAGTCGATTTAGTATGTGTGAAGAATCGGATGGATTCTGTGCAACGGAAGAACTGTGTGTGTGTGTGTGTGTGTGTGTGTGTGTGTGTGTGTGTGTGTGTGTAGAGAGAGAGAGAGAGAGAGAGAGAAAGTTCTCAGACTTGGACATGTTGAAGCCGATTTGATGAAGATATTGCGTTATCTTCGAATGTCATGCTCTCGGTGCTTGCTTGAGACCGTAGAGAGGCTTTTTGAGTCGGCAAACAACAGTCAGATGTGTAGTCGACTTGAATCCAAGAGGTTATATCATGTACACCTCCTCTTCTAACTCGCCTTGGAGAAAGGTGTTCTTTATGTCCATTTGGTGGAGGTTCCAAGCTTTTGCTACTACAAGCGTGATCATGGTTCGAATTGTAGTCATCTTTGCCACCGGGGCAAAGGTCTCTTCGTAGTCGACACCGTGCATCTGCATGTAGCCCTTCACCACAAGTCGGGCCTTGTACCGATGGACAGTGTCGTTGGCGTTGTGCCTTTACCTTGAAGATCCACCGGCATCCAATTGTTGGTAGTTTGAAGAAGGGACCAGATCCCATGTCTCATTCTTGCAGAGTTCTTACATCTGTCACGGACAGACCAACCGCGGACTCCGTCGAAGCACCAATGATGGGGCTAAGAGCGTGGAACTTAAGACACTGGAAACGACATAAGAGCATAAAGATAGAGATGAGGATCACAGTGACAATATGGCATGAAATGAGAATAGTAGATTGATGTGTGAATGACTGGTGTTGAATCCCTTGAAAAGGACCAAGGAGGTTACAAGTATTTATATTGTGAGTCGAAGTGCATGCATTAGAATATTTTGGAGAATATTCAGGAGAATATTGTAGAACCCTCTATAACCTTCTAGTTCTAGAACTTTCTAAAAACTCTTAGAACTTGAAATAGATAATCTACTAATAATCTATAATAATGATATGCCATGTAGTCGTTGTAGCGGAATCAGCTGACTACGTTCTTCTCTCGGGTGGAGCGATGAGGTGCCCCTGGTGTCCCCACACTGAGAACATTCAATCCACCATACTCACTGTCTGGTGAGTGATTTGATTCATTTCCACCCGAGTCTTCGTACTCGGGCATTTTGGTCTTGCCTTTGTCCTATTTTGGACTCGGCCGCGATGTTCTTTGATCGCTTGGAGGCTCTTGTGGTCCACTCAACCTGGTTGGATTGGACTTTCCTCTAATATGGACCTTGGTCGATCATCCTCCTCTGCATCTGTGTCGAACTCGGTTTCGACTATGTCGGATGGGACTGATTCAACTATATACCATAATGTTGACTCGTCGAATACGACATCCCTACTCACTCATACCTTCTTGGTGGAAGGGTTGAAACACTTATACCCTTTTTGCGCGAGTGAGTACCCTACGAGTATATATTTCTCTGACTTGGGATCAAGCTTCTGCCGCTTCTCATCGGGAATATGTACATATGTTATTGAACCGAATATCCTAACGTGGGATAGATCCGGTTTCTTCCCATAGAACTTTTTGCAGGGGGTAATATCGTGCACTCCTAATGTTGTGCAGCGATTCATCAGATAAACAGCCTAGTTGCCACTTTAGCCCAATATGACTTTGGCAGATGTTTCTCGTTCATCATTGCCCTTGCCACCTCGAGTATGTGCCGGTTCTTGCGTTTGGCTCGGTCACCCCGTTCTACTGAGGTGTGTGTCGGCAGGTAAACTCCCACCGAATTCCTTCTTGTCAAAGGTATGTTGTAAAGGCGTCGGAGAAGTACTCATTGTCATCGTCCAATCAATAGCATTGTACATGACAATTGGTTGCCTTTCGACTTCGTTCTTCAACTTCTAGAAGTGTGAGAACACTTCACTCTTCTGCCACATAGGGTAGATCCAGGTATGTCTAGAGAAGTCGTCGATGAACGTTATGTAGTATCAGCAACCACCGAATGTTGTCATTGGGGCTGATCCCCATACATCTTAATGTATAATTACATCCAGAGTCCCTTTGCTTATGTTCCTCTCTTTTGGGAACAGTTGTCGGTACTGTTGGCCGAATTGGCAAACTTCGCACACACCTGCAATTTCCTTTTCGGTGAAGGGCGGCAATCCAATGACGACTCCTTTCGACTGCATTCCCTTGAGCTTTTGCATATTGATGTGGCATATCCTCTTGTGCCAAAACTCTATGTCGGTGTCGACTCTCTGGCCCTTGGCATACATTGCCGAGTTCATCTCATGGGAGTCGAGGATGAACATCCGACCACGAGCGATAAGTCGACCTTCTTTTTCAATGAAGCATCCTATTGTCATCATTGAAGTGGACTTGCATGCCCTATTCAACTATCTAGCCAACTTAGAACAAGTTCTTTGTTATTGTAGGAACATGTAGGGCATTCTTGATGTATGTTCTGTTGCCTTCTTACCCAAATGGAACATTGCCGACATGGTGAATGGGGTGAATTGTGTCATCCCTAGTTTCCATATAGCCGGGTCGTTCAGGCTTTCGTAGCTCCTTGAACCAATCCTCGTGAGATGTCATGTGGTTGAATGCACCTGAGTGAACAAACCATACATCTTCTTTTTGGGAGGTGTTGGTCAGGTTGGAGGCTGTCATCGAGTTCACTTTGTGTCTCATCACAAACATTCCGCCACAATTTTCGTAGTCCGTGTTGGAGGCATAGTTTGTGTTGAGAAAAAACCCAGAATATTGCTTGGCCACAACCGAGTCTTGAACACTTTGATGAGAATGGAGAACATAGAAATGGGAACTAAAGAGTGAACACAAGATGTTTACGTGGAAAATCCTAATAGGCAAAAACCACGGGAGCCCACAAACTCCAAACTATCACTATGAAGAGAAGGGGTAAAATCAGAGACTCGTAGGCAACGACCTCGAGCTCGGTTTCTTCGCCAAGTGGCGGTTGCAACAGAGTATCGCTCTGTATCTCTCTCTCCCTCTCTGTCACTCACATTGTACAACCTTTACAACATTATAACACCTACAACCTTTCAAAGTGATTGCCCTAAGTCATATTTATACTTATATGAACTTAGGACTATTTACAAATATAGTCTCAATAGGCTTACTCGAAACATATTTACAGATATGTCTTCTCTTCCAATTCTCACCAGCTCTCTTCCGATTCTCACCGGGTCTCCTTCGGTTTCCGGATCTCTTCCGATTCTCACTGGGTCCTCTTTATTCATCATCGGATCCCATCACTCTGGCATGGGATATCTTGTCAGCCCGATCTACTTTCGACACGCATCCAGCTTGTCAGTTATCAGGACCTTGGTCAGCATGTCCGACCCGTTCTCCTCCGTGTGGATCTTCGTCAACATGAACTCTTGATCTTCTACTCTCTCCCAGATCCAGTGGTACCTCCGCTGGATATGTTTTGTCTGGGTATGGTAGGCCGCGTTCTTTGCAAGGTGGATGGCACTTTGACTGTCGCAGTAGAGCCGGTATTCCTCCTATTGGATTCCTAGCTCTCCGATGAAGTCCGTCATCAAGATTATCTCCTTGCCAGCTTCTACAGCTGCCATGTACTCCGCCTCCGTGGTTGACAATGCAACCATCTTCTGCAGCCTCGACTGCCACGAAATAGCTCCTCCTGCATAAGTCATGACATATCCGGATGTCAACCAGCTAGTATCTGCATCAGCCGACATATCTAAATCCATGAAACCATCGAGTTGGGGTTTTCTGGAGCCAAACCGGAGGCACATACTCGATGTGCCTTTAAGATATCGGACTATACACTTGACCGCATTCCAGTGCTCTTTTCCGGGATTGCTCATGAACCGGCTTACCACGTCAACTGCATATCCGATATCCAGCCGGGTACATACCATCGCATACATCAGGCTCCCAACGGCAGAGGCATATGGTATCTTCATCATATCCGTCTTCTCTTCTTTGTCCTTGGGTTTTGTTTTCCGAATAACTTGTAGTTTGCAAGAAGTGTCGATCCGACCGGTTTTGCCTCCACCATGTTGAATCGTTGAAGCACCTTTGTCATGTACTTCTCTTGTGACAACCACACCAGCTTCTTTGACCGGTCCCAGATGATGTGCATTCCCAATATGTGTCTTGCTGGACCCAAGTCTTTCATTGAGAAGGTCTGGTTCAGAGCCTTCTTCAGCATCCGGATCTTGCCTTGGTCTTGTCCGACGATCAACATATCATCCACATATAGGAGGAGTATCAAGGAATTTCCTCCGTCGAATTTCTTCACAAACACACAGTGATCGGCCTGCATCTTGTGGTACCCTTGGTCAGTCATGAAGGAGTCAAACTTTTGGTACCATTGTTGGGGAGCTTGCTTCAGTCCGTATAGGCTCTTCTTTAGCCAGCCCACTAGGTGCTCCTTCCCTTTCTTCTCAAATCCTTCCGGTTGATGCATGTAGATCTCCTCTTCGAGGTCACCATGGAGGAATGTTGTCTTCACGTCCAGTTGCTCTACCTTGAGGTCTGTGCTTGCCGTTATGCCCAATACCGTCCGCGTGGATGTCATCTTTACTACCGAGACAAAGATCTCATTGAAATTCACTCCTTTCTTCTGCTAGAAGCCCTCCATCACGATTCGGGCCTTATACCTGGGTGGATTTCCGGCATCTTCCGGTTTCAACTTGTACACCCACTTGTTCCAGACTGCTCTCTTCCCTTTCGGCAACTCCATCAGTTCATATGTGTGGTTCTCATGCAGGGAATCCATCTCATCCTGCATGGCACTCAACCACTTGCGGTTGTGGGTGTCTCTCTTTGCTTCTTCGAAGCTTTCCGGCTCCCCCTCATCATTTAGCAATACATGCTCTACGTCTAGAAATCTCCGGGGGGCTCTTCTCTCTCGGTGAGGATATCTCTATCCCTGGTTTCTAACTGTCGGTTCCTTCGTTTGTTCCTCATTCGAATCTGATTCGGGATCTTGTCCGGTTCCGGTGTCTTCTTCTTCTTCTTCTTCTTCTTCTTCTTCTTCTTCTTCTTCTTCGGTCAGTTCGGTTTCTTGTCCATATCCGACCGGTTCGTCGAGTGTCATCCGGTTACCGGCTAGCATCCGGTTTTCAACCGGGTAAGTCCTTGTGTCCTCAAGCCAGTTTTCATTGAATGATCCGGAGTTCATCACCTTCTTCTCCGACTCCCAATCAGCAATGGTCTTGTCTTCCATGAAGACTATGTCCCGACTCCGGAACACCTTCTTGTTGACCAGATCCCACACTCAGTAACCGAACTCATCATCGTTGTATCAAAGGAATATGCATGGCCTGGACTTCGGATCCAACTTTGCTCTCTTGTCCTTTGCGACATGTACATATGCGAGACATCCCAACACCTTCAGATGTCGGTAAGACACGTCCTTACTAGTCCATACTCTTTGCGGTGTGTCTCCATCCAAGGGCACTGAGGGTGATCTATTTATCACATAGGTCGTCATCATCAGCGCCTCAGCCCAAAACATCTTGGGTAACTTGGCATGTGTGAGCATGCTCCGGACTCTCTCCGTTATGGTCTAGTTCATCCTTTCGGCCAGCCCGTTTAGTTCCGGCATCTTCGACATAGTAAACTCGAGCCGGATTCCCTTCGACCGGAAATATTCCTCGAACTGCCCCCGGTATTCTCCTCCGTTATCTACTCGAACCGCCTTCAGCTTCCAGCCGGTTTCTCTTTCCACTCTCGTGTGGAGCTCCTTGAAGATAGATAGCACCTGATCCTTCGTCTTCAATGGTGAGACCCACAGCTTCCGGTTGTGGTCATCTATGAACGTCACGAAGTACTGCGATCCGACATGTGACTTCGTGTCCACTTGACACACATCGGTATGCACCAGCTCTAGTGGTGCATTCCGTCTCATCGGTGGCCTTGACCGGAAGGAGGTTCGGTTTTGCTTGCCAGCCAAGCAATCGGTGCACTTCTCAAATTGCACTTCCTTCACCGGAATGAGGTTGTCTTCGGCAAGTCTCTTCATCCCCTTCTTACTCATGTGACACATTCTTTTGTGCCGTAGCTCACCGGCAGTGTCGGATGCTACGTTCACTTCTTCCTGGCATATCCGGGCATTCATCAAGTATAGTGTGTTGATCTTCTGGGCTCGAGCCACTATCAAGCTTCCCTTGCTTAACTTCATAACACCGTTCTGAATCCTTACCCATGTAGCCTTCATCATCTAGCCGACCGGCTGATATCAGGTTCAATCAAACCTCCGGAACGTGTCGGACATCCTTTAGCAGTAGGTTGCATCCAGTTGATGTCGTCAACAGTACATCTCTTATTCCGATAATTCGGCATGTCCCTTCATTCCCCATCCGGACACAACCATGATCACTGGCTGTGTAGGATGAGAAGCATCTCTGATCCGGTGTCAGGTGGAACGACACTCTGAAATTGACAACCCACGTTGTCTCGTCGCCGACAAGGTTTAACTCATTCTCTTCGGTAATGAGCATCAGTTCTTCCTCACTTGTTGTGATCGCCAACATTCCCTTACGATCCGGTCCAAACCGGTCCGAACTCTTCTTCGAATCGGTAGTCCCAGTTTCTTTCTCCTTCCGGAAATGTCGGCAATTCTTCTGGAAGTGTCCCGCCTTCCCGCAATAGAAGCACGTGGGCCTCCCCCTTGACTTCGAACTCGTCCCCGATTCGTCCCGGTTTTGGGGACTTCGATACCGACCTCTTCCCCAGTTGTGGTCATCTTCCATGACCAAAGCCTTCGGATTGGTTCCGGACTCCCGGTCCTTTTGGCGAGCTTCTTCATCTAGCAAGCTTGATTTTACCCTTGCTAGGGACAATTGTTTTCCTTCCGGCTTGGCGTTGTCCAACGTGACAACTAACGTCTCCCAGCTATCCGGGAGGGAACCGAGCAGGAGCAATGCTAGTACCTCATCGGCGAGAGGTACTTCCAACGAGGTTGCTTGATGTATCAGCCCCTAGAAGGCATTCATGTGCTCCACCATACTGGAGTCATTCTGGTATCATATCCTCACTAGCTTCCGGAATACCGAAACCCGATTAACGGCATTCTTGTTCTGGAACATGATGTCGATCTTCTCCTAGAGTTCATGAGCCTTGGTCTCTTCATTGAAGTTGTTGTACAGGCTCATGTCGATGAAGCACCGAATGTATGTCGTTGTCTTCATGTGCATCACCTCCCACATTGTGGCTTCGATGAGAATGAAGAGAAGGGGTACAATCAGAGACTCGTAGGCAACGACCTCGAGCTCGGTTTCTTTGCCAGGCGGCGATTACAACAGAGTATCGCTCTGTATCTCTCTCTCCCTCTCTGTCACTCACACTGTACAACCTTTACAACAGTATAACAACTACAACCTTTCAAAGTGATTGCCCTAAGTCATATTTATACTTATATAAACTTACGACTATTTACAAAGATAGCCTCAATAGGCTTACTCAAAACATATTTACAGATATGTCTTCTCTTCCGGTTCTCACTAGGTCTCTTCTGGTTCTCACCAGGTCTCCTTCGGTTTCCGGATCTCTTCCTATTCTCACTAGGTCCTCTTTATTCATCATCGGGTTTCCTCCAATTTCCGGATCTCTTCCTATTCTCACTAGGTCCTCTTTATTCATCACCGGGTCTCCTCCGGTTTCTGGATCTCATCCTATTCTCACTAGGTTCTCTTTATTCATCACCGGATCCCATCCGGAGAGACCGATTTCCCAACAGTTTGTGATTTGTCGGCTTGTGGAGGCTGACTCACTCTTCTTCTTCAAACACTCTGCCTCATAGTGGCCGAATTTACCACAGTATCCACATTGAGTGGAATTGTTTTGTCGGTTGGGTCCGGCCTAATTGCTCCCCTCTCTTCTGGACACACACCGCCTCACGCGATCTAGACTTCTTGTCGGTAATAGAAGTTGTGTTCTTGAGGTTGCTCTTGGTTGTGTCAGCCTTGGCCAAATCAGCCTCTTCTTCCACTACCTTGTCCTCTTCCTCCATCGAAGTTCGAATAGAGCATTTTTCCTTCTTGCACATTGCTTCTTGTTCGAACATGATTATCCTCGACCAATAACATCGATTGTAGATCGAAGGAGGGAGGATTCTCCCTCACGAGGACTGCCGACTGAATGGCTATGAACCGAGGTGTTAAGCCTTCGAGGTAAATCTACACCATTCCATCGTCATCAATGCTAACATTGATCGACCCGAGGGCATCGCACAGCGAATTGATCTTCAAGGTGTAGCTACCAATTGACATGTCCCTCTGTTGTATACCAATTGACATGCCGATTGATAGAGTTGAAGCTTTCTTGCGGTCGTGTTGGCCACGAAAATCTTCTTGAGGTTCCCCCACGCCTCCTTTGGCGTTTTGGCCTCTCCGATGTGGTCGAGCATGTGATCATGGACGCATGATGCAAGACTATACAACACACGACTTGCCGCTTGTTCCCAAGGTGGGTAGTCGACATGTGTTGGGTTGGGTTGATTTTCGTTTCCTCCTCCAACATAACTCCAATAGCCTTGGCCAACAAGGTATTGGTGCATCTTGTACTCCCAAGATGCAAAGTTGTTTCTGTCGAGCTTCTCGGTACGAAGAGCGCTTCCCATTTGAGTGTTCATTGTCGAACTTCTTCTTCTTCTCATCTTTGATACGAACTGCGTAGTTTGCTACTACAACGATCAGCCGGTTCTTTCCGAACACGAGATTAACCATAGCACACGTAGAGGTGATGGGCTTCGATCAAGCAACCATGCGCTCTGATACCATGTGAAGAATTAGATGGATTCCATGTTGCGGAAGAACTGTGTGTGTGTGTGTGTGTGTGTGTGTGTGTGTGTGTGTGTGTGTGTGTGTGTGTAGAGAGAGAGAGAGAGAACCACGTTGTAATGCTTTCATGTTTGATAATAGACATGGGGTGAAAGCCTATATAAAGAAGCTTAAAGGTATTCTCATGTGGAATTTTTGGATGTTAGAGCATGTGGGGATCATATCCTCAAATGCATATTCAGGTTTTTAGTAGCATTACAGAACGTCCCTCTCCCTACATAGACATATGATAGGTAGAGGAGACTAAGAAGTGTTGTAACTAAGTGGATTTTACATACAATTAATATAATTGTGTGCTTTTACCAAAGAGAGAGAGAGAGAGATCAAGATTACAGAAAAACGGAAAATTGTATTAACAAGGAAACGCGAATAATTGGCATTACAAAGAGAAGGAGAAGGTGCTTATGTAATCACCTTCTCTCTAAGTTCTCTTACTAGTACTGCCTCTTGAGAAAGAGGTCATGTCTTAACTACCTAAAGAATATGTGTCATAGGACATTAACTTCTATGTCACACTAGTTACTATACAAGGAGGTGGGTTGTTCACACACTTGAGTATCCTAGAGTGTGTTCCCACTCATGGGGAGTTGAGTTTGATTCTCAACAGGTTATATGTTGCACATTTGGATGCTTCTCCCCAAAATTCTAGAGATAAATTTACTATCTATCAACATATATCTTACCATATCCATGATAGTCCTATTCTTTCTTTCAACAACACTATTTAGTTGAGTGTAGCTAAGGGTAAATTCTTGTGTAATGCCATGATTAGAACAAAAAGACCCAAAAATATGTGACTTGAATTCTTCACCCTTATCTGATCTTACTTTGATTATCGAGAGCCCAAGTTTAGACTCTGTGTGTATCTTAAATCTTCAAAAATTCTCAAAAGTGTCATCTTTATATGAAAATGGATATGCAAAAGGTTTTCGTGTATAGTAATCTATGATAACATATAAATATCTTGCTCCTCCTATTGATGGCACATGCATTGGTCCACAAAGATCCATATGGACTAATTCAAGAGGCCTACTCGCTAAAATTCCCCTTTTGTATTAAATGGTTGTCGAGTAAACTTGCCTAGTTGACAACTCTCACATAAGTATTTTTTACTTACTAGGAAAACTTCTTTATTTGAGATATTACTATCTTTGATTTTGCTAAGTTTGTCAAATTTGGCATGGCCGAACCTTTTATGCCATTGTAAGGCTTTCTTTCCAAATTATATGCTACCTTCTTTGCACACCCACATGCAATGTGTCCCTTTTCTTGGCAATAATGACATACCACTTGAGATAGATCCATTGGTAGAAAAGCACCGACATTTCCTTCCCATCCCATTTGTGAAGTTTTTTGAAATTTATCATCCCAATTCTTAACATAACTAACAATCGGCAATGGTTCGGTTTGGTTTGAGAGGGTCCAAACCAAACCGGTTTGGAACCGAACCGTTTAAAATTTTTGAAACCTGAACCAAACCGAACCGGTAAACATTTTTCAAACTGTTAAACCAATAAACCATAAAAACCACAGTTTCGTGGTTCGGTTTCGATTTTCAACATAGGTCAAATTTTTTATTTTTTATTTTTTATTTTTTAAAATTTATAATATTTCCTTTTTAAAATTTTTAAGATGTTCCTAAAATGTGAGAATAAGGTCTAAAAATGAAAAGATTCTTTAAAAACAATTTTTACAATTTTTTTGAATTTTTTTAAAATTTTTACAATTTTTTTAAAAAACATTTAAAAATAAAAAATAAAAAACCGTTAAACCGTTTAAACCACGGTTTTTTACTGTTGAAACCGAACCGAAACTGAACCGAACCATTTTTAAAAACCCAAACCTGAACCGAACCGTTAAGCCGCCGTTAAACCGCAATTTGGTTCGGTTCGGTTCAAACCAAACCGTTGCCGATTGTTAAACATAACCATGTCCCTTACCTAAATGTGAAAGGAGAGCATGTTCATTTATGGAAGACTTTCCCTTTTGCTCCTCTTGTTCTAATATTGCCATTAGTTTGTCTAGGTCTTAAATTGCATCTGAATCATGCACTAAAACCACAAGATGCCCATATGAACTAGGCAAACTGTTAAGTAAAATGTATGTTACCTCATCCTTGGGAAGTGTATGGCCAATCACTTGAAGCTAAGATGCAATATTTCTTAGTTTTTGAGCATGTTCACGGACTTTATCACCTGGCTTCATTTTTTATTGTTAAAAATTCTCTTTTGAGTCAAAGGGCGTTGTGCTTGATTCATTCAACTTCATCAATGTATCCCATGCCTCCGTAGTTGTTTTGGTGTGCCTTATATCCTCAACTTGTCTATCCCCTAAGTTGAGTCCACTGACTGCATATGCCTTCTTCTCTCTTTTATTGTAAGCTTGTATAGCTTCTTCTTTCTTAGGTAGCACTTCCTCCCCATTGACTATCTTCAAGCGTCCCTTATCATCCAGTAGCATCGTCATCCTCCATTTCCACAATGAAAAATTATAACTATGAACTTGTCAATGATACAATCTTTGAGGTTTGCCATCTAAAGCTCTAGATGTTATCAATTACTAATGAATGAGGAACTACAAGGTGATGGATTACAAATCTAGGGATGAATGCACTAATGATTACTAATTAATGATGGCACCTTGGAAGCATGGTGGGCCCATAACTCTGAAAAAGATACAGAAATGATCAGAAGACAAATATGTCCACACACAAATAGATGTATCCACTATTGGTGAATGAATATGGAGAAGTGAAAGAATAGGTAGAGGAAGGAACGAGATCCCTACATCTCTCAAGCGTAAGAGTTGAGGAATAGATTTTTCAGGGATAATGCATGCATGTCAGCTAGGGATTTACGCATCATTGGTATTGTGTGTTTACCGTTCTAATCTGTCTTCACATCCGTAGCTTGCTTTTTTGCGTTGTGATACACCTTTCAGTGTTTCTTGTTGATATCAGATTCACATCTAAACTTTAGACAATTGAATATACATCTCAATTTGAAAAGGTCCAAGTTGTTGGTTGAACAACATCTCAAGAAAACTATGAGTACATACGTGTCATATCGAGGTTGGAATGGGATCAGATGTTTTACGTCTTACAAAGATCCTGAACGAAATGAATGCTTGCTTAATGAAAAAAAAGAGTGCATGTTACACGTTTTACAAAGTTGCTCGGATGGAATTAAATGCTTGATTTAATGAACAAAAAGAGTGCTATTGACAAGAGCGAGAACGGAGCAACAAACCAACAAGCCAACAAGCTACCAAATAAGGCAATACTATATTATATCACTCCATTCAAATTTTGTTTTTTTTTATTTTACATGAATAGTGTACTACAGGATTTTCAACCAATGACCCAATATATTGATCTTTCCATCCACAAAACAATAACAATTTTGGTGGTTGAAGGCTCTAATCCATATGTTATGGTTGTAATAAAAATGGATCCTTAATTTCCAAAGTCATATAAGATAAGAAATATTAATTCTCGTGAGATAATACAAAGTCAGTAAGTTTTAATCAATTGAATCATCTCTATGGCAACCAATTTTGTTGATGATATTCCCAAGGGTAAGCTTTTAGTGTTAAATTATTTGAGCAAAACATATGGATTTATAGACCAAAGAGAGGAAAGAGGGGTGTCATTCTACATAACCACCCCCTAATGATAACATGAGATGGACCCGAACCCCCTCGACATCCCATACAATCAAGAGTTGATACGAGTTTTACCATGGGTTTTGCAAAGATCGTGATAGTTGTATTTGAATAGAAGGATTACAACATAGATAGAGAAAGTGAATGTAGAAGATGATCTTAATGGCAAAGAACTATAATGTGCTTCATATTAATTGTCAAAACTATGCTATCTCTCACATTATGATATTCACCTCTTTGATCTCAAGTCTTTATATATTATTGGTTGTTCAGCTGCCGGCACATGAATGACACATAGTATGAGTCTAACACCTTACCAATTCTTAAAACATGATTTTTTTAACCCATGGAGCCAATCCATTTTACTTTCACAAATATTATTGACAAAAACTTTCTGAAATACTGTCCCTAAATTTATTTTATTTCCCCCCAAGCTTTTGTTACTTTCCCAAATGTATTGGGCAACACAGAAGAGAGAAAGGTATAATTGAAATAAGGTGGATGAATTGGCTACAAACCTACATAAGAAGCAACCTTTGAATAGAGATATGCACACTGATCTTCACATACTATAATCTGTAATTATGTTTGTCAATGAATTTCACACAAAAAACGAGCTTGCTAGACCTCAAGACTAAAATATTTCATTAATGTAAAGTTGGACATCAATGTTTAGGACTTTAAACTTCTTTAAGACATGTATATCACTTTCCGACCTACATCATGACACAACAAGACAAGTGGCCAGAAAAGCAGCTCTGTGTATCGAGCAGGCCAACTAGCACTGACCAACTTAAAAAAGCTTCAGTCTTATTGGTCCTCAATGTCTTTAAATCTTCATTCATGACATTCAATATAGAACACAAATGCCCTTTGAAAGTTACAACCAATGGACAAGTGCCATGTAAGGTTTCAATTTATGTATATGATCATATTTCAAAATCTAGAGAGCTCTTATCATATCAAAAAACCAACGTGAACTAATCAATTTCTGTATTGAAAGAATACTGCATCTCATATTTCCTGCTTGTGATGTGGTTAGTGTGCAGTCAATCAATTACACTGGCATTGATTTTACTCAACTGTTACTAGTTGAATGCCATAGTGTGATAAATGTCTCTGATGTGTACAAGAATATGATCACATCAACAATGTCGATGGATGCAAATGGTTAGGGTTAAGGCTCAAGCATCAAGAATGAAGGGCTTCCTTAGGTGTTGATTTCAATAAAAGGTGAAACCAAAAGGTTGATGAGTGTAAGTAGCTCAGTGGCATTAAAAAAAAGTAATAGACCCAAGAGGCAATGATTTCTTTCTTCCTTCCAATCTGTAAGTCTCATTACTTCACCCCTCTCCCAAATTTCCTTCGTAAACTTGGTGAATATTATTATTATTATTATTATATATGGAACCATCAAATTGATAGCCAAAAGAAATAATGCCTCAAAGTAGTTTTCTCTTCAATGAGCGAGGAGTAGCTTCCTGTGAAAGGGATGTGGCGAGACGTGATAACATTTTCTTCTCCTCTGAAACAAATATTCACCATTTTGGAATTTTAAGTGTAGTTAGTTAATTAGGTCTATCTATATAGAAAGACAGATCCATCAGAAAAATGGAAAATGGAGAATAAATCAATATAACCTCTTCTCATTTGAAGCTCCTGTTGAAGCTCTTCTTTCCAAAGCTTTAGCTGATTCCCCGAACTAAGGATGCTAACACATTCAAAACAAAAATGAAATGACAAAAATACTAGAAAAAAGGACCAAAAAACTAGAAAAAAATAAAGACAAAATTTGGGAAAACATGGATACCTGGGGCTATATGCTGAGGGATATTGAGTATCCAAGAAATGTTCTTTTAAATCCCAGAGTTGAGTAGTAGAATCCGAGCGGGTCGATAAGTCTACACGATGAATGCCACTACCATAGCTTCCAGAACTAATGGATGATGGCTCACTCACAGTGCTTCGAGCCGTAGAAACCCCGCTTTGGCTACTTGCTTTGCTTAGCCAGCTTCGAGGTATAATGGTGTCTCGAATCTGCTCCTCACAACTTGTGATTGTGCTTTCCTCTTGATTCAGTTCAAAATTCCAAGAGCTATGGAACTCCATATACAGCGGGGACTGCAATCTCTTCAGCTCCGATGCCTTGAATATTGTTCAGTGCAATAACTTGATAAGCACATTGATTTTCATAGTTTAGAATCAAATGCATTTCAATCAGAAAACCTAATATCCTCAATTTTGAAGTGTTAGAACAATGCAGATAAACATGCAAACCTAAAACTCTCAGAGGTTTAAGGAGAAATATAAAAATTATCCCTCATACTATGGGTAAACTACCAATTCTACCCTAGGTACTATTGAAAATATTGACATTTACCTTCCTAGGAAAAAGGTAAACTCATAGGTGAAACTTAATGCTTATCCATCATAATTAATCGAATTCTCTCTTCTTCACCTCCAACTCGCATTCACCACTCCTCTCCTCTCTCTAAATTCACAACACGTTTCCTTCTCTTGAAATCATAGCTATATCTACTTCATCTTCTAACTCATATAGTTAACATGATTTGCCCCTAAAATGAGCCCTTTCTCCCTAAAATGTTAAAACGCATGCATAATTATATAGAGAGAGAGAGGTAAATTATGTGGGCATAGAAGAAAGAATTCGAGTCATCATGATGGATTATCACTAAATTATATCAATTATATTACCTCTTTGAGAGGGGGTAACATTGCTATTTGGAACATTACAAGGGTTTTTTTATATTTACTCTTAAGGCTTTGCAGGCAAACCTAAAATTAGTATAGCATATATTTTCTTGTCATGGGTTATATCACAATCCAGATCAACAAGCAAATCTAAAACTCTCAAAGCTATAAAAGGGCCAACCACCCAAAAACATAGCAATACCTTCTCCTCCAAGAATGCCTTAATCTTTGCCTCTGTAACATCTTCGTTGTCGTCGTTGTTCTCATCAACAGTACACTTAAAGGAGTAAAATGAAGGATCATCATTATTGTAAGCATATGCCATGGTCATTGTGCTATTGTCATCATCTTTATTTCGAATAATCTCTGGGCTAGCAAGGTTGCATAGGACATCATCTACATCTGGTGGATTTCCCATGGAGTTCAGTGTTGACAGTTCCATCGTTGGGTCAAAACTTTGTTTCCATATGCAGAAGAGATCATCACTAGCAGATTTGAAACTCTAGAAAGTTAATTCACAAAAAAAGCACAATTAATCAATTGTTTAGATTGTAGGAATACAAGCATTGTACAAATTCTTGTATCTGCAAGTATAGAAAGTGTTAAGTATATGCAAAGCACAAACATTTTGGGTAAGCAATGAACATTAAAGCACAAGTGTTTCTGTAAAAAGGACTGGAAAGGTTGGAAATAATTACCTTCATAATGCTATCATAATCAAGCCTCACCGAACAATTGAAATCATTATCAACAGATCCTCTCCCATTGTTTACATCTGGTGTGAAAATTTCTAAAGAATCTCTGTCAATTGTTGAAATATCCAAAGAATCACTGACACATGGATCCTCTACTTTGTGTCCAGTTCTGCATCCAATACATTAATCACCATTATCCATAACATTGAAATTTCGTAATATTCAGTTGAAAGCAGTGGAAAAGAACTTACAGGTGTCTCCTCTTGCACTTCTCAACCACTTGACATGCTTTTGTTCCATGAGGGACCTATTTATCAATAGACTGATTTGCAAAACAATATCTCACCAAATAACTTTGTGTAACAACATTGAGAAGAAATAGATACCTGGATCAGACTTGAAGTTGTAGAATTCCCATCCAGCTTGATGAAAGGATGCTACAGTTACAGTACAGACTTTATTGCATATCTTGTTTTCAAATTGCTTTCTTCCAATCCTTCATAATAAAACTGAAATTCAGATGCCTTACCTTCAGTAGATCACTTGCTGTAGGTCGCAAATGTGGCTCCCTACATAGAATAGTCTAATTTCTGAATCAGGGTAGAAAAACTACTTTCTAGACAGCTGATTTGACAAAACTTACTGTTTTAAGCATTTCAGAAGAAAGTCTTGAGCCACATGAGAAAGATATTCTGGTATTGGAGGATGTGATTTAGTTGTTCCTATGTGAAACAGTGCAGAAACCTGAAAAGCTTCCATAATTGGCACCATAAATAAGCTTCCAATATCATATGTTCCTTGGAAAGGAATAAAATTTATTGCATATACAGGCTTGCAACCTCTTGAAATTGATCACTCCATGGTGCTTTTCCTGTTGCCATTTCAATGACTGTGCATGCAACACTCCATATGTCTGCTGATCTGGTAAGGAGCAAAAGGCAAACAATTTTACTCAATTATAATTTCAATAATGCTTCAAGCTTTGAATACATGTATAACATAAAACAGAATGGCTTCTGAACATGAAGCAAACACATCAAAGATAAGAGGAATCGAGTATTTCATAACATGCCTCAAAAAAAGTCAATGCTATCCAAATGTCTTCAAAATCATCTCTAATTCCATGGAAATCCATTACCACATATAAATTCATTTATCCTTATTGCATGCATACATACAATAGGCAGGTAAGAACTTTTTACAAGGTATGCCCAGTCTGTCTTATAACCTCTGGTGCCATCCAATATGGTGTTCCTTTAATTGACTTGGACCCTGTTGTAGTTACCTGAATGTGTATGACATTTGTCATTAGGACATAAAATTCAACATCATTCAAATATGCCTCTTTTTTTTACTATCTAACCAAAGAAGGCACAGAGGGAAGAAATGATTACCAGCTCTACAACCTGCTTCGATGCCCCAAAATCTGCAAGCTTTATCTGACCTTTGTTGTCAACCAAGATATTGGCTCCCTGATATACATATGATAGGCATCTCTTAATGCTCCATAAAATGCATTAAACCATGTATGGAAAGCATGTATGCGTCATATAGATAGATAGATAAACAATTAGGATAGTCTATTGCTTTGCAAACATACAACACTTTTCCTCTGCTCATAGACGGCCTCATCACCAACAAACTGGGAATGAGGACACAAAAAAAGAAATGGTGCTCAGCATACATTTATCTTAGATGGGACACAGAATCTGAAGCCTTTTTGTATAAAATATGTGCATTTTGCAAGCTTGGATGCTCTTGAGCTGCTACTGAAAGTTCGCAGATTTCTTCTTAAAGGCGCACTTAATTTAAATCTTTCAGTGGCATCCAAAGCTCTCTGAGCTCAAGTTAGGATACACAATAATCGTGTATTCTACACTCATCAAACTAACTTCTAAGCCTATGTTTGAATTGATACCACTGTACAGTCCAAAAGGGAAATGTGATAGACACTGTGGATGAAACATGTCAGGGGTTCATTACATGAGTGTAGCATCATAATGTAATATATCCAAATTCCATGAACACATTTTTCGATAAACAAACCTTGATATCTCGATGCATGATTGCATTTTTGTGAAGGTACTCCAACCCTTGCAATATTTGCCTGGTGTACATCTTGATAACCTGAGAACGCATTCAGAATGCAAAACCATGTTCAACCCCAGTATCATCATTTGTGTGAGCCATATAAGTTAACCTCCTCTTTCTCTTTACCAGCTCCGGAAAAGGTCCAAACTTGTTAAGAAGGGATGCAATGGAGCCCCCAGGAACAAACTCCAAGAATATGTTAAGGACATTTTCATCTCTTGCAGTCCCCATGTACCTCTGGGGGTCAAAGTGTAAACAAAAAAAGATTATGACAAAAATGAGTAGTCACTAAAATACTTGAATATCCAAACAGAATAACAAGAAGAATCCATCAACATCCCGATAATATAACAAGGTGCAACTTGCAGACATGGCAAGAACAAAAAGAATCGGTTGAGATCTTAACCATATACCAAGATGCACATATGGTAGGTACTGTGAGACCAAGCTCAATGTATTCAGATCCTAGAATATACAAAGATGTATACATGGTGATCACAAGATTAATGCTTCCAGATCTTGAGATAATAGGATGCACACATGATGAT
Organism: Azolla caroliniana; assembly: GCF_043228905.1. Taxonomy (NCBI): domain Eukaryota; kingdom Viridiplantae; phylum Streptophyta; class Polypodiopsida; order Salviniales; family Salviniaceae; genus Azolla; species Azolla caroliniana. The sequence continues at coordinate 12,090,862 of NW_028230437.1, read as the reverse complement.
AATATTAATAGAACAAATTCCTTACCACAATGTTCGGGTGTGATAAATTTTTCAGCAGCTTGACTTCTTCTTCAAGTTCTTTGAGGTGTGCCTTATATCAATTGAAAAGCTAAAATCAGAAACAATTATAAATTTGAGCAGAACATGGCAACAAAGTATCTTTAAATATCCCTCTGCTATAGAATAATTCTCTTTTAAGTACTGTTCCGGCAAGTATACAACTCACAAGATCTTATAATGCACCCAACGTAGCAAAAGTGTATCAAATAAACGCATAGATCAAGCACAACATGGCAGCAAATTATCTATTGTTCTATATACATCCCTCAAATAAGAGAAATCTCGCACAATCCACTCTTCAAAACAAGACAAAACTTGAAGCTAACACACACTCTATTATTCAAGCACAGAATATGACATAATTCAAGAAAAACATAGCAACAAATTGTCCACAGGATAATACATATTAAGAAAAACATGGCAACGAAATATATTTAAACAATCTTTCAGTCTGGATCAAAACTAATGTCCAAGACAAGCATAAAACGTCGAGAGAGGAAAATGTGATTTATATATAAGTGTGATCGCTTTTAGTAGACTTGCGGTTTCAAAACTAGCAAGAAACTATCCAATAGATTATCTAATCGCTTAATAATATTAGAAACTTACATCATGTCAAAACAAGCATAAAAACATCGAGCACACTATAATTTTCCAACATTCCAGCTACAAGAAAAAAGAAGAAGAAATGAACAAAACATTCTTATGTCTTCAAAATGGTTAGGAAGGTAGAAAAAGGCAAAAAAAACATATAGCTCACCAAAAATGTTGGTATCTTCCAATGTATAATAAATATCCCATGGAAATAAATAAAGACAAAGAGAGGTAAGTAGGTGATGCTATAATATAATAGGTAGGAATCGTAAGATGTACCTGTGCCTTCTGTCTTGAAGATGAAGAGATGAGGACTTGTTTGACAGCAAGAAGCTCCCCTGAGTCAAGATTCATTCCCATGTAAACGCTGCCAAATGCGCCAACACCTATAAGCTCTCCTTTCCTCCATCTAAGAAGAGGCTTCAGAGAAGAAGCAGAGGGGGTTCTCGCTGGATTCATCATTCTGTCTATATATGTATGTATCTGCGTGGAAAGACAGACAGAGAGAGAGAGAGAGAGAGAGAGACGTACGTACGTACGTAAGTACGTACGTTCGTTCGTTCGTTCGTGTTGTGTAGCCCTGCCTAGGGAAAGAAAGACACAGAGAGAAAGAAAAAAGGGAGGGAAGGAAGGAAGGCAGGCAGCCGAGGTTTGTTGGTTGGTTCGTTGGTTCGTTGGTTGCTCGATCCGTCTGTCTGTCTGTCTGTTTCTCTTCTCTTTTCTTCTGAGTTCTCTCTTCTCTTCTCTCTCTGCCTTGGCCTCTCTTTCTCTTTCTCTTTCTCTTTCTCTTTCTCTTGGGCGGGCTTCCGTTTTAAACGGTCTGAAATAAAAAGAGGAAGGGAGGGCATTTCTTTTGGAGGGCCTCCACTTTCCACACCATTTCTGCATATCTTGCATCCATCTAGAACTAGGAAAGGAAATTTGTTTTATGTATCATTTGAATTTTTTTATGCATTATCTGGGAAGTCAATGTGAAGTTATTTTTAGCTTTAATAGAGTATGTACAAAACAAACCCTTTCCATAGACATGATGATCTTAATGAAAAGTGATACAGACTTAAAAAGTAGGAGCAATTGTAGCTTGGCGTGACGAAATGTCTCGAGAAACCGTTTTCACACATTTTCAAACTCTTCTCAAATGAACTTGGGGATACTAGTAGTGTGTCAAAGAGGTGTTTTGTGAAAACCCAACATTTAATTTCTCTACCATTGCATATGTTCTCCAATGCATAATACTATACACATAACCGTAAAAACAAATTGTATAGCTAATTTTAATGGGTTAAGAGTAAGATAGTCACGAAATTCATTATCCTGAAGATTGGGATAAACCCATATGGACCTATGCTATCTAGGAACACATAGTGGTTCAAGGAGCCTTAGATGTTGAGCTATACAACGGGGACTAGCTACCCCCATTCATTACTTGAGATGTTTTCGAGATTCTATTGGTGAGGCAAAACTCCGTCGGACCCATTATTCAACATACAAGGTATAACATAAGGGAATAGCTAGTGGTATGAGACACAGATGGTATTTTATGTTCATCTCATGTCCTTCACTCGAGGGTGGTCGGTGTGGCTAAGCACCCTAAATCTATTATTCTCTTTAATATATTATTCTTTTGCTCGTTATTAATATGATCCATTGTTGCAAAAACATGCACTTGCGCGCAAAACATGAGTGGGGCCATCAGGGTCTTGAACTAGAGAGGGTGGGGGTGAGTCTTCGATTAGCTCGATTGAGGAGTTTTTCATTGGGCACCTCTAGGGCCTTCTTTACTCTCAGTGTACTCATTATAGGCACACCATACTTGTTGTTGACCAACCGGGGTGACTAATTAGGGCTGACACTAGAGGCCATGCTCGTGGGCTAGTGCTTGCCCTTTCTTGTTTTTGTACAAGTGTGTTGTTGAGCACTACATTAGAGATTTATTCATGTTGGGCAATATTTTGATAGCTCGATGATACATATGGATCTTCGTCTCTACCCATGATGGCCTTCAACCTCTCATCTTCTTCACTCCTGGAATTTGCTTCAAATCCACTCGTCTCGGCCACGATGGAGGTTACTAGTGTTGGGGCATACCAAGATGTCATTTCATCAAATACCACATCTTGGTTTCTTCACAATTGTTGAATGGCAAGGTGAAAACACCTACACCCTTTTTGCTCTAATGAGTATCAAATGAGGATCTCATGGACATCCTTTGTCGCGCCATGATTGATGAAATATACGATTGTAATTACTACCTAGATACCTAATAGATTTTTGGCATGTTCTCTCCTCTTGCAACATGGTGTGGGCCATCTCAAGAATCGTGCAATTCTTCCACTCTACAATACAAGTTTGTTAAGGTGCGTACTGGAAAGAGAATTCACCATGAATCCCCTCCTATTCTAGATAGATTGTGACCTAACAGAGAAATATTATTGACCATCACCATACCATAAAGCATAGAATATTGTGATTTGTTCCATTTTCCACAACTCTTTAACTTGAGAAAGCGACACTTCTCATCTTCATTAGGCATATCCAAGTATGTTGTAAAGAATAGTGTATGAATGTAATGGAGTACCTACACTCGTTGAATGTCTCATTTTGAGCCAAGCCCCACACATATGAGTGGATGACATCGAGTATGCCTTTACTCGCATTCCTCTTGCTAGGAATGATGCATATGTTGCTTGCCTAGTTGCCATGCCTCACATATCTTGTTAGGATTCTTCAAAATAAATTGTAGTAAGTTGTGCAAAATTCTCGTTGACTACTTCCACTAGAGTTTATTAAGGTTGACATTGCCATAGAGTTCATTATTGGTGCACTGGAACCATCTAGGGTTATGAACTAGGAGATTTCGTAAAAGAAAGGGAGAGATACGAGTACAGACAAATAATAGAGGTAGCATAGGATTAAAGACATAGAATTGAGAGAGTATACAATAAAAATATATTATATTTTAATTGGGAATATAAGATTTTACTTACCAATTTCACAATATTTCACAAAGGGTTGATTTCAATCTTAAAAAATAATATATTTTGCACCTTAACCATGTTCCTTATTAACATAATGATGACACCTTAACTTTGCTTGAATGGTTGACTTCGATCTTGAGAGATGAAAAACCTTTCTTGATGACATAGCTTTCTCAATTAGTTGTGAAATGAATGCATTTTCCTTGATGCCTAGATCCTTAGTGTTCGAAGAGGAGTGCATGGGATCATGCAATGTGCAATTGCCACTTGGCACGCATGTTGTTTGCAATGCATGAAAGTGATGTTGGTTATCTAAGTTAGCTTGTATGGAATTGTAAAGAATCAAAAGATGGATTTTGTGTAGTGGAATAGATATGAACTGTGTGTGTATGAGAGAGAGAGTGTGTGTGAGAGAGAGACAAGGAGTAAGACACGGAGAATACGCAAGGTAAAGTATATTAACAAAGGAGAAAGACTCAACGTTATACAAGGTGGGAGGAGGGTGCTTTATATAGTCACCCTCTGTCTTCATTAACTACAAGACTCATGGAGCATGGGGAATGTGAAAGTTCATAAGTCATGTGTCATAGAATATGATTCTATGACTCATACTAAATGCTAGAATACAAAGTGGTGACATAATGGTGACTCTTGACTGTTGGAGTGTCTATTCACTCTCAAGGTGAGTTCACACACTAGATCAAGTTGAGATTGATTCTCAACACACCCCCTCAAGCTCAAGTCGGGTCGGTTTTAGACGGTATCCAAAATCCGCTTCGACTCGCGTTCCGGAGTTCACGTCGACTCACATTTATGCGAAGTTGCGGAATCCGTGCTCCAGCTTGCATTGTGCGTAGTTGCGAAGTCTGTGTTTTGGCTTGCGTCTTTCTTCGTGGCTTTGCGCGGTAGGTCGGCTCTTCGCAGCTTTGTTGCGCGGTTGCGGAATCCACATGTTATTGCGTAGTGTCTTCAGTACTTCCCCTCAAGCTTGGCAGGTCAGGGATCGTCAATCCGAGATTGGTCATGAATTGCCATAGCTTGTCGGCTCCTAAGGCTTTAGTGAAGATGTCGGCCGTTTGAAGATTTGTGTTAATGTGTTGTAGGTCGACATTGCCAGCTAGAACGCGCTCTCGGATGAAGTGATAGTGCACTTCGATGTGCTTTGTTCGCGTGTGGAACACCGGGTTCCGAACCAGATAGATACTGCTCATGTTGTCGCAGTAAAGGGAAGTCGGATCCTTGATGGGTACGCCTAGATCCTTGAGTATCCTTTTGAGCCATACAACTTCACATGCGGCCACTGCCGCGCCCCTGTATTCCGCCTCTATGCTCGAAAGAGCGACAATTGGTTGCTTTTTGCTACTCCAGGATATTGCTCCGCTGTCGAGAGAAAAAACAAATACGGAGGTTGATCTGTAGCCGGCCCAATCAGCGTTTGTGTACCCCTCGAGTCGTATTGGCATCGCGGTCTTGTAGAGGATGCCGCAATCCATTGTGCCACTCACGTATCGTAGAACTCGCTTAGCGCAATCCAAGTGAGTATCACATGGTGTTTGCATGAATTGGCTAAGGAGACCGACCGGATAACTGAGATCGGGTCGTGTGATCGTGAGGTAGATGAGACTCTTGATGAGTTGCCGATACTGAGTCGGCTCACACGCTTTGGTGCCGGAGTTCGCATCTAGTTTGAGATTGCGATCGAGCGGGGTTGCCGCGGATTTGCACTCAGCCATCCTGAACTTGTATAACAAGTTGAGGATGTAGTGCCCTTGAGAGATGATGATTCTGGCCGGAGTCCGAATTACCTCGATGCCGAGGAAGTAGTGGAGCTCCTTCATGTCCGTCATCTCGAACTTGTCGGAAAGGAGCGATTTGACCTTATTGATTTTGACGAGATGCTCACCTCCAATGACTAGGTCATCCACATATAAGATGATGACGATTGGACTTGTGGAATCGCTTTGTATGTAGAGGGAGTTGTTCAATTATGACACACAGAAGCCGATTTGATGAAGATATTGCGTTATCTGCGAATGCCAAGCATGCGGTGCTTGCTTGAGGCCGTAGAGTGGCTTCTTGAGTCGGCATACAACTTTCGGATGGGTGCTCGAGTTGAAGTCGGGTGGTTGTATCATGTACACCTCCTCTTCTAATTCGCCTTGTAGAAAGGCGTTCTTCATGTCCATTTGATGGAGGTGCCACCCTTTCGCCGCGGCAAGCGCAATTACGGTCCGTACCGTCGTCATCTTTGCCACCGGGGCAAAGGTCTCCTCATAGTCAACTCCGTGCGTCTGGGCGTAGCCTTTCGTTACGAGTCGCGTTTTGTAGCGGTTGACGGAACCATCGGTGTTGTACTTCACTTTGTAAATCCATCTGCATCCGATCGCCTTTTTGTGTGGTGAGATGGGAACGAGATCCCACGTCTCGTTCTTGTGTAGTTCCTACATCTCCTCGTTCATGGCTTCGATCCATCGCGGATCCTTGGCTGCTTCGAAAAATGTTTCCAGCTCGCGTATTGTCGCCACCTTCATCATAAAGGCATAGTGATATGCCATGTAGTCGTTGTAGCCGAATCGGTTGACCAGATTCTTTTCACGGGTGGAGTGATGGAGCTTTTCATTTGCAGAGATGAGGGCTTTCTTAGCTCCGATTGGTACATCGAAGCTGTCGAACTCACCATCGAGTGAGTGAGTCGATTCATTGTCATCGAAGCAATCGTCTTCGTATTCCGCCATTTTCGCCTTGCCTTTTTCCATCTTTGGGCTACGCCGTGATGTGCTTTGATCGCTCGGGGGCTCTTGTGGCCCACGTCTTGTGGTAATCGGGCTATCTTTGAACATGTCTTCGAGGCGATCTCCACCTTCTCGCTCTTGTTTGGTTGGTTCCGCGTCGATCGGGGTCGAAGTCGGAATCTTCTTTGGTGCGTACCAGGATGCGGATTCGTCGAACATGACGTCTCGACTTACTCGAACTTTTCGGGTAGATGGGTTGTAGCATTTGTACCCCTTTTGTTCAAGTGAGTATCCTACGAGGATACATTTCTCTGACTTTGGATCTAGCTTTTGCCGCTTTTCGTCGGGTATGTGCACGTATGCTATCACGCCGAATATCCGGGTGTGCTATAAGTCCAGCTTTTTTCCAAAGTATTTTTTGTGTAGAGTGACCTCATGCACTCCGGATTTTGTGCAATGGTTCATTAGGTAGACGGTCGTATTTGTAGCTTCGGCCCAATATGACTTGGGCATATGCTTCTCATTCATCATGGCCCGCGCTACTTCGAGGATGTGCCGATTTTTGCGCTTGGCTACTCTGTTTTGTTGTGGAGTGTGTTGGCAAGTGAATTCTCACCGAATTCCTTCCTTTCAGAGATACGCCATGAAATCGTCCGAGAAGTACTCCTTTCCGCCATCCAATTGAAGGCATCGTACATGACGACCAGTGGCTTTTTCGACTTCATTTTTAAACTTTTGGAAGTGTCCGAACACTTCGCTCTTTTGACGCATTGGATAGAGCCACGTGTGCCTGGAGAAGTCGTCGATGAAGAGAATGTAATATCGGCACCCGCCGAATGTAGCCGTCTGCGCCGGTCCGCATACGTCGGAATGGACTACGTCGAGTAGACCTTTGCTCACGTTCCGCTCTTTCGGGAATGGGTGTCGGTGTTGCTTGCCAAATTGGCACGCTTCGCATACACCTTCAATCTCCTTCTCTTTGAATGTCGGGAGTCCGATGACAACTCCTTTCGATTTCATTGCTTTGAGTTTGTTGAGATTGATGTGGTCGATTCGCTTGTGCCATAGCTCTATGTCGGAGTCGGCTTTCGTGCTTTTTGCGAACATGGTGGATTTCATCTCGTGTGAATTGAGAATGAACATCCGGCCCTCTCTTCTTCCGCGCGCGATGATTCAACCTCTTTTTCGATGAAGCACCCTTCTTGGTCGAATCGTACTTGCATCACTTGCTCAACCATTTGGTTGACCGAGACCAAGTTCTTCGTGATGGTGGGAACATGCAAAACATTTTTAATGTATGTTTGCTTACCTCTTTTGCCGAACGGAACATTGCCGATGTGCCGAATCGGGTGTGTAGTGTCATCTCCGGTTTCGACATAACCGGGTCGCTCCGGCTCTCAAAGTTCGAGAAACCATTCTTTATGAGATGTCATATGGTTTGAGGCTCCGGAGTCAACAAACCATACGTCCTCCGGATTGAGGGCACTAGTTGAGGTAGAGGCCGACATAGAGTTTGCTCTATGTTTCATCATGAACATTCCGCCACGGTCTTCATAGTCAGAGTTGTGCTCGTACATTCCGCTATACTCTTCGTAGTCGGAATTGTGCGCGTAATTCGTGAGTTGTCGGCTTGTGGAAACCGATTCGTGCATCTTCTTTTGGCACTCTTCTTCGTGGTGGTCGTGCTTTCCGCAATATCCGCATTCAGTTGTGTTTTGACGGCTCGGGTTGTAGTGGAAGCTCACCCTTCTTGCGAAGGTTCCTCGTTGGCTTCAGTTTTGCGGCCGAAATTGGGAGTTGTTGTCGTAGGTCGGACCTCGTCCGCCTTGTCCTTGTCCGAATTGGCCTCTCGCTCGTCCGTGTCCTCTTCCTCCGTTCGAGTGCGTGTAGAGCATGTGACCTTCCGACTCATTGCTCCTTGTACACACGTGGTTTTCTTCGACCAATAGCATTGATTGGAGCTCGAAGAAGGAGGGAGATTTCTCCCTTGCTAGAATGGTAGTTCGCATCGCGCCGAACCGTGGTGTGAGGCTGCCGAGGCATATTTGCACCACCTCATCATCATCGATATTTACGCTTATCGAGTCGAGCGAGTTGCAAAACTCCTTGATCTTCACAGTGTATGTCGTGATGGACATGTCCCTTTGTTGAATGTTGTTCAACTCTTGGCGGAGTTGAAGCCTTCTTGCGGTTGTGTTCGCCGCGAAAATCTTTCGTAGATTTTCCCATGCCTCCTTCGGCGTCTTGGCTTCACGAATGTAGCCAAGCATGTGATCGTGAACAAATGTTGCCAAGCAATACATCACGCGACTTGTGGCTTGCTCCCATGTCGCGTTTCCAGGAGCCGTTTCGACGGGTCGGTCTTCGTGCGCTCCTTTGATGTAGCTCCGATAGCCTTGTCCGACAAGGTATTGGTGCATCTTGTACTCCCAAGATGCGAAGTTGTTTCGATCCAACTTCTCGGTAGGGAGAGCGCTCCCCATTTTAGTATTCATTATGTCGATTCTTCTTCTTCTTCTTCCTCTTCTCTCTTCGAATGCGAGCTATGTAGCGAAGCTACGATAGTGATGAGCTGGTTCTTGGTCGTCGGCGTAGGACATAGCGCACGCGGATGGGCTAGATCGAGCTACCAAGTCGCTCTGATACCATGTAAAGAATCAAGAGATGGATTTTGTGCAGCGGAATAGATGTGAACTGTGTGTGTGTATGAGAGAGAGTGTGTGTGTGAGAGAGACAATGAGTAAGACACAGAGAATATGCAAGGTAAAGTATATTAACAAAGGAGAAAGACTCAACGTTATACAAGGTGGGAGGAGAGTGCTTTATATAGTCACCCTCTGTCTTCATTAACTACAAGACTCATGGAGCATGGGGAATGTGAAAGCTCATAAGTTATGTGTCATAGAATATGATTCTATGACTCATACTAAATGCTAGAATACAAAGTGGTGACATAATGGTGACTCTTGACTGTTGGAGTGTCTATTCACTCTCAAGGTGAGTTCACACACTAGACCAAGTTGAGCTTGATTCTCAACAGGAATGATGTATATGACATAATTAGAATGATAAGAACATATATTTATAGAAACATTTATATCTTATTGGATTACACATGGGGTTATGTGAGGTTATGGGATAGAGCCTCATAAATGGCATTGGAAATTTTATTTCAAATTGTTTTCATGTCATAGAGGAATCGCTTAATGACATCCATCCCCTCTAAATTTGTGCAATGATCCATAAAGACATCAACACTAATCTCAAAGAAACATTAAAGGAAAGGGGAATAGAACAAAAACTCCCGTCAAAGTCTATGTCAAAAAGCTATCTCATGTCACGAATAACTAGAGTCAAGCAAAAAGGAGACATGGAATGTGAGACAAGAGACAAGATATTGAGAGAGAAAAAATGAATTGTCCTTATGATTCCGCAACCGGTGTTGTTCACCTTCATTGGGATCAAGATGAACACATATTTATACATGTTCCGCAGAATTATGTGTAGGAAAAGTAATGCATATAGGCAAAGAATATTTTGAAATATGCAAGAATGCTCCAAAAGTTTCTATAAATTTTAGAGTTTTCTAGAATGATAAGACTACTCTAAATGTACAAATATTACATATAACTACATAATGCATTGAGATGCATTCGATGTGACACTTGGTTATAACATGGGAGGTTGGGAATTCGATTCATGTTTGTGAGATTATCCTCGCTTTAAGGTCGTTCTCTAAAACTTTGTCTCAATTTGTGTGTATATTGTTGATGAAAATCATGGGCCACATCAGTGGTCGACTCCCATGTTGCTTTCAAGATTGGATACCCTTTCCACAAAACAAGGGATTGAAGTTAATGGAGGCAAGGGTCAAGTATCTTGTCAATCTCATACTACTCCCCTGTGAACAATTCAATTGGTGGACGTAGTGTTCAAAAAACGGGTTAACTTCGGTCAACCCATGTAGTGAGTTGTTGTAAGCAAAATTTTCCATTGGGAAGAGGTCGATCCAATTACTTGGTTTGTAACTAATAAAGCACTAAAGGTATTGTTCTAGAATTTGGGTTAATTTGCTCTATTGGCCATCAATTTGCAGATAATAAGCTGAAGATAGATTCATTAAAGTGCCAAATGTTTGGAGGAGTCGTCTCTAGAAATGAGAGACGAATTGAGATCCCCAAATTGAAGTGATGTTGTCTGGTAGCATGTGTAGTTGAACTACATTTTTTAAAAATATCTCTATTGTCTCTTTCCCCAAAATAGTTTTGGCTCAAGGGGCAAAGTGAACCATCTTGATAAAACGGTCTACTGTTTCTAGCACTAAGTCAAATCTACTAACTTGAGGTAAGTCAGTGTCGAAATCCATAGAGGTAGTTGGCCGAAGCCTACTTGGAATGGGGAGTGGTTGGAGTTGATTGCATAGGTGTGATACTTTGGATTGAGAACAAGTATCACATGTCTTGATGGATTCTTTGATAAAATTCCATGGTTGAGGCCACCAATATCCTTAAGAGAGTAATTTTAAGGTTTTTGTGACTATGAAATGGTTAGAGAGTGGGTCATCGTGGCACTTTTGCATTATGTTGTTATGATTGCATTATGTTGTTATGATGTGAGGAACACACTTGAGGAAATAAATTAAATTAAATATATATAAATATTGAAGGACAAGGTAGATATATGGAAATAAAGTCATGAGACAAGGTGAAGTGGAAGATATAAAAAATACTTAGCTCAATTGTCAAAGATCAAGGTGTATGGTGGAGGTACGTGGTAAAAACAAAAAGGGACGTAAAGTTTTGCATCACTCCAATGTCAAGGTCAAGTGCCACAAAAAGAAACTTACTATTTTAATAAGGGGCCTCTTAGAACCTATATAAGGGAGAAGAAACCTCCTTGCAAAAGGGGGGTTTTTGGATCAAGGTGGATGCGCTACCAAAATCTCTAACAAGCTTGGAGTAGCAAATCAAGAGGTTGTTAGAGACCAACAACGACAAGAGAATACAAAGCTATCTCGATGGTCCTCTAAATAAAAATTCAAGGATATCCCTCCAAAGCTCTACCCACAAATCCTACATCTCTAACGTCTTTATCTATCCTTCTAAGACACTCCATGTAAAGGAGTCATGATAATGTTGTTGTATATGATTAAGATAAAACCTTTGATGTATCCTACTTTTTAAGACCCATATAAAATTAAATTATGTAATCTATTATCTAATGCTATTCAGGATCACGCTAGATTTTTTGGCTATGAAATCTGAGCTTGGAGCACAAATTTACACAATTCAAAGCAAATTAAGGATGAGTCCTTGAATCACCACATTGATAAACTCACACCACCAATGGGAAATAATTTGTAGCAAAGTTTGTGCTAGGTTTTCGGATCGTGATTCCAACCATCGGGTGAGAAGTTGAAACCTTCTCCTTCTCGACCAAACCTCATCCTCCTTCAACGTCTGGATAGGGAATAAAATAAGAATATGAGTATGTAGGCCTAACGTGCCACAAAGGTATATTTGTGGAAGGCAAGATTCCAACTTTGCACCTTCAGAGTTTAAAGCATTGTATTTACCAATAGGTTAACTACTATTGAGTATTTAATGTCACCTAAATATTTAATGTTAGATACGCAAAACAACCACATGTATAAACACATGGTTTCAATGTTGGAAGCCCATAACCCATCCTCTTTAGTTCAAGTCACTGATGGTTTGTCTTGATAAAGGAATCCATGCTCGATTTTGAACCAAAGGAGATCTACCCTATTCTTCTCTTTGTATAGGTTATTAAGGCTTACCTTAATTTCATTTGTGAAATTTTCGGTCGACAATGCTTTCACTATCTCCTTGAGTAGAGAGTCCTTGTCTAGCATGCATGTCGCAAAGATATGGAACTGATCTGGCTTCAACAAACATTGGGAATGTTGACCATTGGCAATCAGAGACGTTTTGTGGCAGATCACATCTCTGATTGTGAGAAGGTCCTACATTGATTAGAAGATGCACACTTAACCTTCTCGGGTGAGAAATTGACATTTAGCTAACCATAGATTATTGTGGCAGGACACTTATGCAGGTGTATGGATGGAAGCCATCCCCGGAAAAAGGTGGATGCCATCACAAAAATGAAAGAAGAATGCAAATCGCAAACAGAAGTGAGGCGATTTCTTGGTGCTTGTGCATTCTACCACATTTGGATTACACACTACGCTCACATAGTCGAGCCCTTGTACGGGCTACGCAAGTGTTGAGTGAGCAAGCTCAACATGGGCTGGATCGACTGAACAAGTCAGCAAGTCAGGTCGGATATGATCCAGCCTACTAGTCCCACTTAAGCTGGTGAGTCTAAGTTTCAAACTGGGTTCTAGGCTGGATGTCAGACCAATTGAAGAAGCCGAATGCCGGATGTGGATGGTGGATGGATGTCAGATACCGAACCAGATAACGGAAAGGCTGTAGAAGCCAATCCGAAGTGTCGTAGGTGTATAAGCATATTTTAGTAAATAGGCCTAACATAGGCTAATTAGTGTCAGGCTTTGATGGGATTTGGTCCCTATGATTTGTGAGGAAGATTGACTATGAAATACTCAATATGTGGAAAACAGAAAATAGCAGATGCACAATACGCAATGTTTAACATGGAAAAACCATAGGAGAAACAAATCTTCATTATACAACAGGGAATATGTTGAGAGACAAGCTCAACATCGGCTGGATCGGCTGAAGAAGCCGAGGACCGGATCGGTTGGGACCGATCGGTTAGGCCGAGTGCGTAAACCGGGAGGTCGTTAGGAAAGATATTCCGTGAGGAATATATTTGGGAGTTAGTGTAGGGGCTCTTGATGAGCATTGAAGTACTGTCAGTACTTCGGTTAGTCCTTCTAGGGCTTGTATAAAAGTGTTCACTGAGCACGTCTTATGTACAGAGATTGAGTATTATTGTCGAATATAGTTTTTGTGTCTACTCTCTCTGTCTCTCCTGCGTATACCGTGTAAGCCCAAGCTCTCCATTGAACCTGAGTTTCCTTCCTTCTGTTCGGTCTTCATACTTGCTTCCGCACGCTACTTTCTACATGGTATCAAAGCGCGAGGGTTGAGAACCTCTCTGCAGCCGACACAGCTTGACGAAGAAGAACAAGAAGAACGATGGATAGAGGCATGGCGAGCTCGCTTCCAACAGAGAAGCTCGACAGATCCAGCTACACGTCTTGGTCCTACAAGATGCACCAGTACTTGCTCGGGCACGACTACTGGAGTTATGTCGAAGGAGCTAATGACGCGGCACCCGAATCGACACACAGAGACTTCCCGTCGTGGGAGCAATCGGCGAGCAGTGTATTGTACTGCTTCGCATCGTGTGTGGGCGAACAACTATTGAGCTATGTTCAGGATGCAAAGACGTTGAAGGATGCGCGGGAAAATCTGAAGAAGATTTTTGCCGCGAGCACCACAACCAGGAAGCTTCAGCTCCGACAGGAGTTGAGCAACCTACGACAATGCGACTTGTCGGTGGCGGACTATACCTCGAAGATCAAGGATATCTGCGACTCCCTCGCCTCCATAGAGGTGAACATCGAGGAGAGCGAGATGGTCCAGATCTGTCTCGGAGGTTTGGCGTCGAAGTTCGGAGCGTTCAGAACGGCTGTGTGTACCCGGGAGAATACGCCGTCCTTTTTCAACTTACAGTCGATGCTCCTGGTAGAGGAGAACCACGCGGGTGCGTCGACAAGCACGCACACCAACAACAAGATGTTGTACACGGAGGGAGAAAGGCCCCGTGGTCGTGGCGGACAAGGGGAGTCGGTATGCAATGGAAGCGGCCGATGAGATCAAGGAAGAAGGCACCGAAGTGATGCCGACAACAACTCCGGACCCTCCGGAAACAGGGGGAGTCGAAGCGATGAGAACCGGCAAGGGAAGGCCATCGCGGAGTGCTGGTACTGTGGCAAGAAAGGCCACAGGGAAAGCGAGTGCTGGAAGAAGCGCGCCGATTTGGAGAGAACCGGTTCCGGAAACGGCTCCGGACATACCGACAAGAGAAATCAGCAGCAATCGCACTACGCCAAAGACTCCGGGAGAGCTGGAGAAGGGTCTGTCTTCATGACGAGACACGAAGCAAACTCAATGAAGCAGACCACCCCGAGATCGAACGAGGTGTGGTACGTAGACTCCGGCGCGTCAAACCACATGACGAGCCATAAGGAGTGGTTCTCGTACCTTGAAAAACCGATACAACCTGGAGTAGTCGCAAGTGGAGACGACACTTCGCATCCGATCGCGAATGTCGGAGAAGTTCCCCTTAGCCATGTCGGGCAGAAAGGGAAACTCATGAACGTGCTGCACGTTCCGACAATCACGAAAAACTTGGTCTCGGTCGAACAGATCGTCGACCAAGGGATGGAGGTTCGGTTTACACACCTCGGGTGCTTCATTGAGGAAGAAGGTTGTGTGATTGCGCAAGGGCGCAGAGACGGGAGGATGTTCATCCTCGACTCCACTAACGGCGGCACCGCAATGTTCGCGAAGGGACAAAAGACCGAGTTGGACATCGACTTGTGGCACAAGCGGATAGGCCACGTCAACCACCAACGGCTTCAAGATCTGCAATCGAAACAGGTAGTGTTCGGATTGCCCAAATTTAGTGGCCGAAAGGCACAAATTTGTGAAGCCTGCCAGCTCGGGAAGCAACACCGACTTCCTTTCCCCAACGAGCGGAACTAGAGCCGGAACAAACTCGACCTTATACACTCCGATGTGTGGGGGCCGGCACAAAACGTTAATCTTGGCGGGAGCCGATATTTCGTCTCCTTCATCAACAACCACACGTGGCACACGTGGATCTACCTCATTGAGAGGAAGAGCGAAGTCTTCGACTGTTTCCGGGACCTCAAAGGGTTCGTGGAAGCCGAAACGGGACGAAAGATCAAGTGTCTGCGGTCGGATGGCGGGAAAGAGTACTTTTTCGGTCAATTCAACGGTTACCTACAACAAATGGGAATTCGCCGCGAATTCAGTTGTAGATACACGCCAGAGCAGAACGGCGTGGCCAAGAGAAAGAATCGGTTGATTGTGGAAGTGGCACGGGCAATGCTGGAGGAGAAGAGCTTGCCCAAGTTCTACTGGGCCGAGGCGGTAAGGACCGCGATATACATCCAAAACCGGATCGGAGACAAAGTGTCGGCGCACGAGCTATATTTCAGAACGAAGCCGAACTTGCGACACTTGAGGGTGTTCGGTAGCATTGCATATGTGCATATACCGAAGGAGAAAAGGAGGAAGCTGGACGCAAAGGCTGAGAAGTGCATCTTGGTCGGTTACTCGGACGAGTAGAAGGGTTATAAGTGCTATAACCCTCGCACCAAACAAGCGCGTGTCAGCCGCGACATTGTGTTTGACGAGTCTGCGTCCTGGTATCTGCCCCCGACTCGGAACCCCGACTCCAATACGAGCTCTGACGATGAGGTCAGCGAGGCCGAGATGCCTTCGAATGAGCCCGAAATCGAGACCCGCGAAGAGAGTCCTATTTCACTCCGGTTAAGTGGACCGATTGGACGACTGAGTCGGTACGACCAGTCCGATGAAGAGGCGGTGAGTAGTGGAGACTCGGCCGTGCATTCCCCGCGCAGGAGGCCGAGGAGACGGCTTACGCGCAAAGAGAAAGGGAAGAAGAAGGTGTCGGATTCCGGCACGGAAAGGAACAAGTCAGACCGACGTGAGTCCGACTCCGAGGGAACCGGTGATGGGTCTTTAAAGGTGAAGACCGCGTCGACCGAGAAGGCCTCGACATCGGCTAATGTGAGATTACGCCGATCTACCCGCCAGAAGAACCCAGTTGTGCGGTTCGGATACAACGAGTACATGGCGCATCATTATGCGTACATGACCCGTGTAGCGGAAGTGCGTGAGCCGGAGAGCTACGCAGAAGCGGCGAAAGACGCGAATTGGCATGCCACGATGGAGGAAGAGATGCACGCATTGGCGGAGAACGAGACCTGGGACCTGGTTGACGCACCGAAGGGTGTGAAGTCGATCGGGTGTAGGTGGGTGTACAGGGTCAAGTACAACACCGATGGCTCGGTCAACCGGTACAAGGCTCGGCTAGTGGCAAAGGGCTACGCGCAGAAACACGACATCGACTACGATGAGACGTTTGCGCCGGTCGCGAAAATGAGGACCGTCCGTGTTTTGCTCGCAGTAGCCGCGGCCAAGGGGTGGCACTTACATCAGATGGATGTAAAGAATGCATTCCTGCAAGGTGACCTTGAGGAACAGGTGTACATGGTACAGCCCCCCGGATTTCACTCCGGAACGAACTCCTCGGCAGTATGCCGACTGAAGAAGTCCCTTTACGGACTGATGCAAGCCCCGCGTGCCTGGAACGCGAAGATCACGCAACAACTGCGTCGGATGGGCTTCGTCACGTCAAAATCAAACTCTTCCCAGTTCATCCGGAAAGGTCGACTCGGACCGGTTAGTATTTTACTATATGTTGATGACTTGGTCATCACCGACGCCGACCTCAGTGAAATCGACCGTGTGAAGCTCCAGCTTGCGGCATCGTTCGACATGAAGGATCTGGGGGACCTTCATTACTTCCTCGGGATCGAAGTGATCCGTACCCCCGAAGGCATATTGATCAGCCAATGTCACTACGTGGTGAGTATGCTCTTCAAGCTCGGGATGGCCGACTGTAAGTCCGTCTCGACTCCTCTGGACAGAACCGTCAAGCTTCGTCCCGATACGGGAAAGGTATGCGACCCGACGAGGTTCCGACAAATTGTCGGAAGCCTTATATACTTGACCATCACCCGACCCGACCTCAGTTATCCGGTCGGGGTGATCAGTCAGTTCATGGCGCGACCTACCGAGGAGCACCTTCAGTGTGCGCAACGCATACTTCGGTATGTCAACGACACTAAGGACCGGGGACTGCTATATCGGACCGGTGCAGCCACGCGGTTAGTCGGCTACACCGATGCTGATTGGGCTGGCAACGCCGCCGATCGCCGATCCACGTGTGGATACGCGTTCTCCCTCAGGAGTGCCGCGATCGCGTGGAGCAGTAAGAAGCAGCTGACAGTTGCACTATCGAGCACCGAAGCTGAGTACCGAGGAGCGACTGTCGCGACATGCGAAGCCATATGGTTGAAGCGGCTACTTAAGGACCTGCAAGAGGAGGTGTCAGATCCGACGACGATCTACTGCGACAACCTCAGCAACATCTAGCTCGCGAAGAACCCCGTTTTCCACGCACGGACCCCGTTTTCCCGTTTACCATTTCGTCCGTGAGCGTGTCCTTTCCGGTGAAGTCGAACTTCAGTACGTTCCGACGGATCGGCAGGCTGCCGACATCTTCACCAAGCCTCTTGGTCTGGACAAGTTGCGGCAATTCTCAGGTGCGCTCGGGTTGCGTCACCTTGACGTGCCGAACTTGAGGGGGAGAACAGTCCCGAACGACCAAGCAAAGCAACAGGAAAGGAGCGGACACCGCGACACCGAGTCGGTTGACAAGCTCGACTTCGGATCGGCTGAAGAAGCCGAGGGCGGACCCGCGGAAAAGTCCGGAAGCGGACAGAAGGGGAGCAACCAAAGGAGAGAGCCGAAGCCAACCACGTATGGGGAAGATGACGCCATCGAGGGCGAGAAGACCGAAGACGAGTTGGAGACAGCCAACTCGGACGAGAGCGAAAACCGATCGGCGGTAGCCGAGTCGGTTCGGATGTTTGATTCAAACACGCTGAATCAACCGAGGCCCAAGCGGAAGAAAAGGCAGCAGAAGAAGCGTCAACACCGCAACAACAGAAGAGCTGATGAGGGCCACATGAGCAGACAAACCGACCGGAAGGGTCGAAGCGCGCGGAGTCGAACAGGTCGAGGAGCGCGAGCGAGGCGAGAAGCCAGGAGGAACTGGTGCTGTGAAGATCCCGAAGAGCCTCAAGTTGAGCTTGAGGGGGAGTGTTGAGAGACAAGCTCAACATCGGCTGGATCGGCTGAAGAAGCCGAGGACCGGATCGGTTGGGACCGATCGGTTAGGCCGAGTGCGTAAACCGGGAGGTCGTTAGGAAAGATATTCCGTGAGGAATATATTTGGGAGTTAGTGTAGGGGCTCTTGATGAGCATTGAAGTACTATCAGTACTTCAGTCAGTCCTTCTAGGGCTTGTATAAAAGTGTTCACTGAGCACGTCTTATGTACAGAGATTGAGTATTATTGTCGAATATAGTTTTTGTGTCTACTCTCTCTGTCTCTCCTGCGTATACTGTGTAAGCCCAAGCTCTCCATTGAACCTGAGTTTCCTTCCTTCTGTTCGGTCTTCATACTTGCTTCCGCACGCTACTTTCTACAGAATACAAGGGATATGAGAATACAACACTCTTCGTACAGAGTGTATCAGCCACACATGGCTCTTGGTGTCTACTGTCTTTCAGCTATGGCGTTGCTCTTTAAGATTCTCTCTAGTGTCTCTCTGTTACTCTCTACAAAAAACTCTATTCAACACCTTCTGTTCTGTTCTATATCTTTCTATGTTTGCCCTAAGTATATTTATACTTATAAACTGTTGAGAATCAAGCTCAGCATAGCACAACGTGTGAACACACCTTTTGAGAATCTATGATTACTCAAAGGTCAAGAGTCACACCACTACTCTCTACACATTAACTATGTGTCATAGAATCATATTCTATGACACATAACTAATGAGTTACATATTCCCCATGACTATGAGTCTTCACATTCCCCAAGAGAGAGAGTGGTTGTTGTAAGTTAATGAAGAGAGAGGGTGACTCTATATAAAGCACCCTCCTCATACTTCATACGAAGTCGGTTGTGACTCCTTGTAATGCTACATTTTTGTATTTCTCATTCTACTTGTGAATATACATCTTCTTCTTGAGTATTTCATTTCTCTAGCTTATCTATCTTGTGTTTCTATTCTCTTCTCTAATTCCTCTCACACATACACATAACACACATCTCTTCCGCTACACAAGAATCATATCTGATTCTTTACATGGTATTAGAGCGATTTGGTAGCTCAATCTCGCCCACTCACCTCATTGTGATCGTGTGTTGTGCTCTATGCCGACGTTCAAGAAGAACCAGCTCATCGCTATCGTAGTGCGACTACATAGCTCATGTTCGAGAGAGAAGGAAAAGAAAAGAAGGAAGAAATCTACATCGACAATGAATACTCAAATGGGGAGCGCTCTCCCTAGCGAGAAGTTGGATCGCAACAACTTTGCATCTTGGGAGTACAAGATGCACCAATACCTTGTCGGCCAAGGCTATTGGAGCTACATCAAAGGAGCACCAGAAAATCGGCCCAACCCGGAAGAAACCGACTATGCAACGTGGGAGCAAGTGGCAAACCGAGTGATGTATTGTTTGGCGACATGTGTTCACGACCACATGCTTGGGTAAATTTGAGAAGCCAAGACGACGAAGGAAGCGTTGTCGTAGTGTATTTCATACACTACATGAAAAACTTATAAAGTAACATTTTAGTAAATATGAAGAAATAGAAGAAAATCTCAAAATAAATAATACATGCATAGGGCAAGATTTGAACCTTGCACTTCCATGTTAATAATGTAATGTCTTACCATTACACTAGCATTTCATTAATGTTCAAAAAGTAGACATCCCATATAGAAGGTTTATTTCACGTATATTTTCTAGATAAAAAAGCTATAGTTAGATAATAATAAAAAAACGCATGATCACTTTTAGAAAAAGCATGTTAAAGAAAGCATGTAGTCTATCGACAGAAAAAGCATGGAGTCTATAGTTAGAGAAAAAGCATGGATTGTAAAGACTCTCTCATCACTATATAAGGATGAGGAGCACAATGTAATAGGGTGGTGTGTGGATTATTTGGAAATTGGATATATTTCCTAAAACACCAATTAACAAACTATATTCGTGGGATTCACGAAATAATCTATACTTGTGGGATTCACAAGTTCTTTTTAATCTCTTTCTTTCAATCTAAACACATATTCTTATCTAAACATTGATTAATCGAATACAATATACTCGTGGGATTCACGAGATTTCTATCTCTCTTTCTAATAATCTATCCATAACTATAAACTTGTCTCAAATTCTTCCTCCTCCTAGTCCAAAACCCCAGTGGTTCCCACCCGACTCACGCAAACGATCTAGCGCCGAAAGGCACGACAACGTGGGAGAATCTACGAAAGATTTTCGCCGCTAACACTACCGCGAGAAAGCTTCAACTCTGCCAAGAGTTGAATAAGATCCAACAAAGGGATATGTCCATCACGAGCTACACCCTGAAGATCAAGGAGCTTTGTGATTCGCTCGGCTCGATAAGCGTAAACGTGGAGGATGACGAGATGGTGCAAGTATGTCTCGGCGGCCTTGCACCACGATTCAGCGCGATTCGGACTGTCGTACTAGCATAGGAGAATCCACGCTCCTTCTTCGATCCTCAATCCATGTTGTTGGTCGAAGAGAATCATGTTCGAACGAGGAGCAACGCCTCGGAAGGCCACATGCTCTACACGCATTAGGACGGAGGAAGAGGACGCGACTGTACAAGAAGAGGCCGATTCGGCCAAGCATGAGACAGACCGATTTACAAAAACAACTCTCAATTACGGCAACAAGATGGAGGCCATCGGGGAACCTTCGGAAGAAGGGGGAACCACCATTCCGGTCCGAGCCGACAAACCTCAATTGAATGCGGATATTGTAGAAAAATCGGCCACCACGAAGAAGAATGCCGTAAGAAGATACGCGAGTCGGCTTCCACTAGCCGACAACTCACCAACTACGCCATCAACTCTGACTATGATGATCGCGGCGGAATGTTCGTGATGAGACATAGAGCGAATTCTATGTCGGCCTCTACTTCTACTAGTGCCTCCGGTCCGGAAGATGTATGGTTCGTCGATTCCGGTGCCTCGAACCATATGACATCGCATCAAGAATGGCTCCGAGAACTTCGAGAGCTGGACCGACCCAGCTATGTTGAAACCGGAGATGACACTACACACCCGATTCGGCACATCGGCAATGTTCCGTTCGGAGAAGAAGGTAAGCAAACTTATATTAAAAATGTCTTTCATGTACCAACTATCACGAAGAATTTGGTCTCCGTCAGCCAAATTGTAGAGCAAGGAATGCAAGTACGATTTAATCAAGGCGGTTGCTTCATCGAAAAAGAGGGCCAAATGTTCATTATCGACTCACACGAGATGAAATTGGCCATGTTCGCAAAGGGCATGAAAGCCGATTCCGACATAGAGTTATGGCACAAGCGGATTGGCCATATCAACCTCCAAAAGCTCAAGGCAATGCAATCGAAAGGAGTCGTCATCGGGCTCCTGACATCCACGGAGAAAGAGATTGAAGGCGTGTGTGCCGCTTGCCAATTTGGCAAGCAACATCGGCACCCATTTCCGAAGGAGCGGAACGTGAGCAAAGGTGTACTCGGCATAATTCATTCTGATGTATGGGGTCTAGCTCAAACGGTGTCGTTTGAATATGTTTGGAAACAGGTCCCTCCGGATGGGAAGTGAGAAGAACAGTGCTGATGAGAAACTGGATGAGGAGTACCCGGCAACGGAAAACCCGGTGAGAACCGGATGAAGAGTACCCGACTACGGAAGACCCGGTGAGAACCGGATGAGGAGTACCCGGCAAGAGCCAGATGGTGAAGACCCGGTGAGAACCGGATGAAGAGTACCCGACTACGGAAGACCCGGTGAGAACCGGATGACAAGTGCCCGACAAGAGCCGAATGATGCAGGCCCGATGAGAAGTGCTCACCGGATGAAGGGACAAATTTGTAAATATGTTTCTGAGAGTCCATCGGGGCTATATTTGTAAATAGCCGAAAAGTCATATTAGTATAAATATTACTTAGGGCAAACTTAAAGATGTTGTTGTCATTCTTGTTGGCACAAAACTAGAGAGCTTGTAACAGTGTACAGAGAGAGAGAGAGAGAGAGGAAAAGGTCATTGCCTCTGTTGTAACCGCCGCCTGTGGCGAAGATCGTGAGCACGAGGTCGTTGCCTCCGTGAGCTCACTGTTGTAATCATTGTGATATAGTGATAGTTTGGAGTCTGTGGACTCCCGTGGTTTTTCCCTCTCAGGGTTTTCCACGTTAAACATCCTGTGTACTCTTCTCTCCTGTGTGTCGTGTATTCATTATCCGTTTTCTGTGTTTGATCTTAGACTCGGTTGTGGCCGAGCGTTGTTCATCAGGAGTGTGTAGTTCCTGTCAAAGTGGTATCAAAGCGAAACGACACAGAAAATGGACGATTCGTTGGGAGGCATGTTCAAGCTCACCGGCTCCAACTATTCGGTGTGGAAGTCGAAGATGAGGGACATGCTCGTGGTTAAAGATCTTTGGTTGCCGGTTCAGTTCGGGGACAAGAGACCGGACAAAATCGACGCCACGATATGGGAGGTGATGCACATGAAGACAACGGCGTACATACGGTGCTTCATCGACATGAGCCTATACAACAACTTCAATGAAGAGAGCAAAGCTCATGAGCTCTGGGAGAAGATCGACATTATGTTTCAAAACAAAAATGTTGTTAATCAAGTTTCGGTATTCCAGAAGCTAGTAAGACTCCGGTACCAAGATGGCTCCAGCATGGCGGAGCACATGAATGCCTTCCAGGGGTTGATCCACCAAGCAACATCATTGGAAGTACCTCTCGCCGATGAGGTACTAGCGCTACTCCTGCTCGGTTCCCTCCCAGATAGCTGGGAGACGTTGGTTGTCACTTTGAGCAACGCCGGGCCGGAAGGGAAACGGATATCCCTAGCAAGAGTGAAGTCGAGTTTGCTAGATGAGGAGGTGCGTCGGAAAGATAAGGATACGAGCTCCGACTCCAAAGCGCTCCTTACCGAATCGGAACGCGGAAGACAAAGGAACCGTAGTCCCCAGAATCGGGAAAAGTCGGGGACGCGGTCAAAGTCAAGGGGGAGGCCTACTTGCTTCTATTGCGGCAAGCCGGAACACTTCCAGAAGAACTGTCGGCATTTCCGAAAAGGCAAGGAAACCGACGGTACCGATTCGAAGCGGGCACCGGACTGGAACGGTAAAGACCGGACCGGAAGGGAACGACAACAATCGCGGCAAGTGAAGAAGAGTTGATGCTCATCACCGAGGAGAGTGACATAAATCTTGCCGATGACGAGATGACCTAGGTGGTCGACTCCGGAGCGTCGTTCCACCTTACCCCGAACCGGAAATGCTTCTCATCCTACTCAGCCGGTGATCACGACTATGTCCGGATGGGGAATGAAGGTACATGCCGAATTGTCGGCATAGGAGACGTGTGGCTGACAACACCAACCGGATGCAAGATGCTGTTGAAGGATGTCCGACACGTTCCGAAGGTTCGTCTGAACCTGATATCAGCCGATCGGCTAGATGATGAAGGCTACACGAGTAGCATCCGGAACGGTGTTATGAAGTTCAGCAAAGGGAGCCCGATTGTGGCTCGGGCCCGGAAGGTAAACACACACTGTACCTGATGAATGCCCGGTTATGTCCGGAGGAAGTGAACGTGGCATCCGACACTGCCGGTGAGCTGTGGCATAAGAGGCTGTGTCACATGAGCGAGAAGGGGATGAAGAGGCTTGCAGACGACAACCTCATTCCAGTGAAGAACGTGCACTTGGAGAAGTGCACTGATTGTCTGGCCGGAAAGCAAAACCGGACCTCCTTCCGATCGAGGCCACCGATGAGATGTAATGCACCACTGGAGTTGGTGCATACGGATGTGTGTCAAGTGGACACGAAGTCACATGCAGGATCGCAGTACTTCGTGACGTTCATAAATGACCACAGCCGGAAGCTATGGGCCACACTGTTGAAGACGAAGGATCAGGTGTTATCCGTCTTCAAAGAGCTCCACGCGAGAGTGGAAAGAGAAACCGACCAGAAACTGAAGGCGGTTCAAGCAAACAACGGAGGCGAATATCGATGGCAGTTCAAGGAGTATTGTTGCTTGAAGGGAATCCGGCTCGAATTTACCGTGCCGAAGATGCCGGAACTAAACAGGCTAGCCGAGAGGATGAACGAGACCATAATGGAGAGGGTCTGGAGTATGCTGGCGCATGCAAAGCTACCCAAGAAGTTTTGGGCTGAGGCATTGTCGCTGGCGACATATGTGATAAACAGATCACCCTCAGTACCCTTGGACGGAGACACACCACAGAGAGTCTGGACCGGTAAGGAAGTGTCCTACCGGCATATGAAGGTATTCGGGTGTCTCGCGTACGTTCATGTAGCTAAGGACCGGAGAGGAAAGTTGGATCCAAAGACCCGGCCATGCATATTCCTCGGTTACGGCGACGATGAGTTCGGCTACCGAGTGTGGAACCTGCTCGACAAGAAGGTATTCCGGAGTGGAGATATTATCTTCATGGAGGACAAGACGCTCGCCGACTGGGAGTCAGAGAAGAAGATAATGAACTCCGAGTCGACAGGTAAGGATCGATTCTACGATGAGGAGACCCAACCGACAAGAGACCGGTTAACATTCGAGGAACCAGCCGGTTACGGTGTGGATACCGAACCGGCAGAAGAAGAAGTAGAGGAAGCTGAAACCGGAACCGGCCAAGACCCTGAATCAGATTCGGATGAAGATCAAATAGTGGAGCCGGTTGCCGAAGGCCAAAGACGGAGATATCCTCTCAGAGAAAGCTTCGAAGAAGCGAAGGATGACACCCACAGCTGCAAATGGTTAAGTGCCATGCAGGATGAGATGGACTCCCTGCATGAGAACCATACGTATGAATTGGTGGAGTTGCCAAAAGGAAAGCGGGCACTCCGAAATAAGTGGGTGTACAAGTTGAAACCGGGAGATGCCGGCAACCCCCCGAGATACAAAGCCAAGATCTTGGTGAAGGGGTTCCAGCAGAAGAAGGGCGTGGACTTCGACGAGATATTTGCCCCGGTAGTAAAGATGACCTCCATCCGGACGGTGCTGAGTATAGCGACAAGCATGGACCTCGAGGTAGAGTAGCTGGATGTGAAGACGACATTTCTTCACGGTGACCTCGAAGAGGAGATCTACATGCAGCAACCAGAAGGATTCGTGGAGAAAGAGAAGGAGCACCTGGTATGCCGGTTGAAGAAGAGCCTGTACGGACTGAAGCAGGCTCCCCGGCAATGGTACCGGAAGTTCGACTCCTTCATGACCGATCAAGGGTACCACAAGACGCAGGCCAATCACTGCGTGTTTGTGAAGAAGTTTGAAGGAGGCGACTTCCTGATACTCCTTCTATACGTGGACGACATGTTGATCGTCGGACGAGACCAAGCCAAAATACGGATGCTGAAGAAGGCTCTCAACCGGACCTTCTCAATGAAAGACTTGGGTCCGGCAAGACAGATGTTGGGGATGCATATCATCCGGGACCGGTCAAAGAAGCAGTTGTGGCTGTCACAGGAGAAATACGTGACAAAGGTGCTTCAGCGGTTCAACATGTCAGACGCGAAACCGGTCGGATCGACACTTTCGGCAAACTGTAGGTGATCCGGTAAGCAAAGCCCGAAGACGAAAGCAGAGAAGGCGGATATGATGAAGGTTCCATATGCCTCTGCCGTTAGGAGCTTAATGTATGCAATGGTGTGTACCCGACCGGATATAGGATACGTAGTCGGAGTGGTGAGCCGGTTTATGAGCAATCCCGACAAGGAGCATTGGAACGCAGTCAAATGGATACTTCGTTACTTGAAGGGCACTTCAAATATGTGTCTCTGATTCGGCTTCGGTAAACCTCAACTTGACTTTTTTACCGATTCGGACATGTCGGCTGATGTGGATACCAGCCGGTCTACATCCGGGTATGTAATGACATATGCAGGGGGAGCTGTTTCGTGGCAGTCGAGGCTGCATAAGACGGTTGCGCTGTCAACCACGGAGGCGGAGTACATGGCGGCTGTGGAAGCCGGCAAGGAAATATTATGGATGAAGGACTTCATCAGAGAGCTCGGTATCCGGCAAGATGAATACCGGCTCTATTGCGACAGTCAAAGTGCCATCCACCTTGCTAAGAATGTGGCCTACCATTCCCGGACGAAGCATATCCAACGAAGGTATCACTGGATCCGGGAAAGAGTAGATGACCAGGAGTTCGCGCTGACGAAGATCCACACGGCCGAGAACGGATCAGATATGCTGACCAAAGTACTGATACCCGACATGCTGGATGCATGCCGGAAGTGGATCAGACTAGTAGGAGTGAAGGGGGAGTTTGTTAGGAAACAGGTCCCTCCGGATGGGAAGTGAGAAGAACAATGCTGATGAGAAACCGGATGAGGAGTACCCGGCAACGGAAGACCCAGTGAGAACTGGATGACGAGTACCTGGCAAGAGCCGGATGGTGAAGACCTGGTGAGAACCGGATGAAGAGTACCCAACTACGGAAGACTCGATGAGAACCGGATGAAGAGTACCCGACTACGTAAGACCCGATGAGAACCGGATGACAAGTGCCCGGCAAGAGCCGAATGATGCAGGTCCGGTGAGAAGTGCTCACCGGATGAAGGGACATATTTGTAAATATGTTTCTGAGAGTCCATCGGGCCTATATTTGTAAATAGCCGAAAAGTCATATTAGTATAAATATGACTTAGGGCAAACTTAAAGATGTTGTTGTCATTCTTGTTGGCACAAAACTAGAGAGCGCGTAACAGTGTACAGAGAGAGAGAGAGAGAGAGAGGAAAAGGTCGTTGCCTCTGTTGTAACCGCCGCCTGTGGCGAAGATCGTGAGCACGAGGTTGTTGCCTCCGTGAGCTTACTGTTGTAATCATTGTGATATAGTGATAGTTTGGAGTCTGTGGACTCCCGTGGTTTTTCCCTCTCAAGGTTTTCCACGTTAAACATCCTATGTACTCTTCTCTCATGTGTGTCGTGTATTCATTATCCGTTTTCTGTGTTTGAGCTTAGACTCGGTTGTGGCCGAGCGTTGTTCATCGGGAGCGTGTAGTTCCTGTCAGAATCTTCTCACACTATGTAAAAAAGTAATGAAATAATTATTATAGATTAGATTAGTAGCTTACTATAGAAAGATAGATATACTCAAGAGCTTTAAAACGTATTTTACTATATACAAAATGGAGAAATATATCAAGTTATGTGAAAATGAAGTTTGAGAAGATAGGTAAATTGGTAGGCGTTTCTCTATTTCAAGATCAGTAAGACAAGGATGTCCACTTGCTCCTTTTTTGTTTTTATTAGTATCTGAAGCGTTTTCTGTATATTTAAATTCTCAGCAGGTTAATATAAAAGGTCTAGCATTGCCATTTGCAGATGCTAGCGTTGATAGTGAGTTTGCTGATGATACAGCTCTTTATATTCACGCCTCACAATTTAATTTGGTGCAGGTTCAAAAAGCTGTGGATGACTTCGCAGATGCATCGGGTGCAGTGATCAATTGGGATAAGTCATCAGGTTTTTGGGTGGCTTCGGGAAACCCTCCAGTTAACGCGCCTAGCGCAGGTTTCTCGTGGATTCCGAAAGGACAGTCCATTAGGTATCTAGGATGTAGAGTAGGGTTAGGAATAAAGGTAGATGATATGATTGCGCCCTTATTGGTAAGATTAAGAAATAAGCTAATATATTGGAAGAAGGAAAGGTTATCCTTAGCTGGACGTGTAGTTGTTGCTAATTCTGTGCTTTTATCATCTGTTTGGTATATAGCCTCTACATGGTTGTTTTCTAGGTCCATTATGCTTAGAGTTCAACGTCTAGTATGGAATTTTATTTGGGGAAATGATACGGTACACAATACTATAGCAAAGGTAGCTTGGTCGGTTCTTATACAACCCAAACATAAAGGAGGTTTAGGTTTGATTGATCCTTTCATGCAAAGTAAAGCATTACTTGTTAAACATGTTGTTAGGTGTTTATTGCCTGGACAAGAGTTATGGAAAAAGTTTTGGATGTGTCATTTATATAAATTAAAACCATCGGTTGGTGGTAATTGGCGTGATAGTCTTAGATGGTTCTTTAATTCAGATTTTCCGCTGTCTAAATCGACAGTTGGGTCCTTTAGTTTTTTTAATGGCATTCTAAGGGCATGGGAAAGTATTCGTCGAGCGCTGGTTTTTTTGCCACCAAAAACATATCATCAATTAATGCGTCAGCCGTTGTTATGGAATCCTTTGTTTACTGATGAAGCGGCATGTGTCTTAGGTTTACGACCTAGGTTATCTTGGGCTGCAATGGATAACGGACCAGCTCGTACGGTTGCGGATTGGATTGCTTTCCTGCAGACTTCAGTGCAAGACCAAAAGAGTAGGGTGTCTAATTTCAGAGGGGCAAACATTATGATAACTCAAGTGTCAACGGTGTATCAGGTAACATTACCAACTTTGAGTTTTGGTCATTGTTTGAATTGGTATGGTATGTTTTCGAGATTAAATATACTAATAGGAGCTCGTCTGTATACTCAAAATGGTAGCCTTTACTTTTATGAAGTTTGCGATAATGGTAGGTTGTTGGTAGTGGAGGAGGAGTCTTCAATTGTGTCTTCTGCCAGGCAGCTGCCAGTGAGAGTAATAGCTAGGTTGGGAAAAAAGATATTTATAGATCCTAATCCACTAATTGCTAAGTATTCATCTCATATATGGGTTTTAAATTCTAGACCAATTGTTGATTTGCAGTGGGATCCATTAGATTATGGTTGGAAGTTACCAATGTCTGATAGTACGCAAGAGAAAGTTCTTCCATTTTTTGCATATTCTGTGTCACTGGGTAGGAAGTTTTTGTTAAATGAGATAGAGTCAATTCCGGCAGGAAAAAAATATTGGGAGGAAGGTAATGTCTCATCTACATATATGTTGAAGTTTTGGAAACACCTTTGGTCGCTTAAATGTATGAACAAGGTATTGCACTTTCGATGGTTAATGATTCATTATGCATTGCCAGTAGGAGCTTTATTGAGGGGAACAATACCTGATCGATCATGTGGTAGGTGTGGCTGGGCATATGAGACATTACATCATGCTTTTTGGGAATGTGTTACGGCCAAATGTTTTTGGGCTCGTATTCTTAGGCTTTTAAGTCGTAAGTATAGGGCTACTAAATTCACGTGGGGTACAATCTTTTGGGGTACGTTGGATCAAGAAACTGTTTTTTATCATTATCATAATTCATCATTGACTTTACATGTGAAAAGTTTTCAGGTGTACGTTACGAATAGCTCCTTGCAGGGAGTCAAGTTCTTTTCTAGGTGTTATGTTTGGAACTTTATTTCCTCGTTGGCCTTATGGATTATTTGGAAAGCAAGGTGTTCTAAAATATATAATGATGAAGATACTAATGTTGTGGATCAAGTTAAATCTTTCTGGGAATTATTGGTAAATATAGTTAAAGGTGAATATGATAGCTATAAGGGTTGTGGAAATGGGCCTAACCGGAAAAGAAAGCGACTTAGAAGAGTCTGGTCAACCATTCCTATTTTTTTGGATGCAACAGGGGAAGATGTAAAGTGGAATTATGTTCCACCTCGATGGTTGTTTCCGCCACCAGCGCCATTTATATTGAACACAGCCGTTTAGGATGAGTGCGTGAGGAAAGTGTAAACTGTTTTTGTGTTGTAAATACAGGTTTTCCACGGACATTGGCAACAAGCTAATCGACGAGAGGGCTGATGTGGAAAGAAGGAAGAATGTGTAAGAGAAAAGGATGGGGTATGGTGGCGGGGTCATAGTCGACAATCGTGAGTGGGTGGGGAATTTTTACACTAATTTTTGTTTTTAATACAGGTTTTTCATCAACAGTGCAAGATGTTAATCGGCAAGAGGGCTGACGTGGACTGAATGAAGAATTTCTTGTTTTGTGATAAGGATGAGGGAAGATGGCGGGGGGGTCGAAGCCGTCTATCATGAGTGAGGAAACTTTGAGATTAACTGTTTTGTTATTGATACAGGTTTTTTCGTGGACATTGGTCATGACGATAATTGGCTAGACGGTTGATGTGGATTGAACGAAGAAATTTTCTGTGTGAAAGTGATAAGGTTGAGTGAAGATGGTGGGGAGGGTGAAGCCGACTATAACGAGTGGGTGAGAAAATGTTTACACTAATTTTGTGTTGATCAATACAGGATATGCGTGGACATTGCCACCGTGTTAATTGGTGAGATGGCTGATGTCGACTGTATGAAGAATTTCTGTGTTAAGGATGAGTGAAGATGGTGGGGAGGGTGAGGCCGACTATAACGAGTGGGTGAGGAAATGTTTACATTAATTTTGTGTTGATCAATACAGGATATGCGTGGACATTGCCACCGTGGTATTTGGTGAGATGGCTGATGTCGACTGAATGAAGAATTATTGTGTTAAGGATGAGTGAAGATGGTGGGGAGGGTCGAAGCCAATGTGCAGGAGTGGGTGAGGACATGTTTTAACCTAAGTTTTTGTTGATTATACAGGATATGCGTGGACATTGGAACCAGGTTAATCGGTGAGATGGCTGATGTCGACTAAAGGAAGAAATATTTGTGGTGAGGATGAGTGAAGATGGTGGGGAGGGTCGAAGCCAATCATCACGAGTGGGTGAGGAATTTTTAGACGGATTTTATTCTTATCACAGATTTTTGGGGTTTTTGGGCAATGACGTTAATCGGAGACATGACTGATGTGGGTTAAATGAAGAATGGTTGTGATGAGATTATGGTCTAATCAATGTATGGCTGTTCTGAGTTGGTAGAGATTATCATGGTTGCTTCAAAGTGACAGGTGCTGCAGGGACTGTTTTGGTGTTGTGTTTTCAACGGCAACAGCCGAGGAAGGTTCAATCTTGCATGGGAAAAGACAGACAAAGATACAAGAGGTTGGACAGATTTATGAGCTTGGAAAGTCAGCTTGAAGAAGACTACGGCCAAGAAGTAGCAGATTACCTCAATGGCTTGATTGGAGAGAGCAGTTTGGTATTACCTAAGTGGTACAAAAGGACATTCACAAGGGAAAATTAAAGGCCAAGGAACGGGAACAGCTATTGGACAACCAGGTGATGGTGAACAACTTTAGTACATGCGGAACCAAATGCAAACATGGAGTTTTTAGACTACTACCCATGATTACCACCAAGATATGTATTCACTTGGACCGCTGGAATTTGTTTATAGGTTGAATATGGGTATACTAAAGAGCTTTAGTATATGTGGAATCACATTCAGCCAATGTTGGCTGCAACATGATGTTTTTTAGAGGCCATAACAAATGCCATCATTATTTGGTCCCTTTTTTTACGATATATACTTATGGAGTGGAAACTATTATGTACAATTTGTAGATTGCCTTTGGCATTGTCAATTTTAATACCAATGGAACATATTTTTTATGGAAAAAAAGATAGGTAAATTAGAACTATCCCACATAGATAGAAAACTTAAGGCCCTGTCTATATAAACACCTTGAGCTCCCTCATTTTTCATTTGTGTTAAGAGCACTTTGGCCACTTTGTCTTGATGGATGATGGTGGCCAAGTTCCCAAAGAAACCGAAAACCGGTCGGTAAGCAAATTTGGAAATCGGCCGGTAAGCAAATCCGGAAATCGGTTGGTAAGCAAATCTGGAAACCGGCCGGTATGCAAACCAAAAATCGGCCGGTAAGCAAATCCGGAAACTGGTCGGTAAGCAAAACCGGAACCGGAACCGGCAAGAAAACCGGGACCGGAACCGTAACCGGTCGGCAAGCAAAACCGGCTTGTAAGCAAATCCGGAAATTGGTCGGTAAGCAAAACCGGAAACCGGAAACCGGCCGGTAAGCAAAATCGGAACCGGAACCAGGAAGCAAATCGGAACCGGCCAGCAAGCAAAATCGGAATCGGAACCGGCAAGCAAAATGGAACCGGCCAGCAAACAGAATGGAACCGGCCGGCGAGGGATTCGGCGATCGGGCGGAACCGGCTACCGGACGAGGTTGGATGCGGACAGACGGAAGATTGGATCATGCAACAAACTAAAGTAAAGTGAAGAGAACTAAAGTAAAGGCCATGTGGATGCAAGCAACTAAAGTTGGATTGCATGCAAAAAGTAAAGGTCATGTGGATGGTCGCATGCAACTAAAAGAAAAAGCCATGCAACTAAAAATAGATGCAACTAAAAGAAAAAGCTAAGCAACTAAAAGTAGAGGCCATGCAACAAAAAGTGGACATGCAGATGATCAAGGGAGAACTCCATATAAAATTCCATTTTTTTTCCTACACTCAGGCTCTCTCCATATTATCTTAATTAATTTTCTTTTCCATCTCAGCTCCCTTATCTTAGGGAAGCCATAACTCTCATAAACCGTAAATTTCCTTACCGAACTCAAAACCCTAATTTTCCCTACGGAAGCCATATCTTACTCATAACCCTAAATTTCCATACGGAAGCTATTCAACTCATAAAACCATAATCTCTTATCAAAGCCAAAAACCCTAATTTTCTATAGAATTCATATCTTAATTTCTTCTAATCTATTACTCTAGCCATCTCCATTAGCTAAACTTTTTTGTAATCTCAATCTTGAGATTGATTGTAATCTTTCTTTCCCTTTATTAATGAAATTTGTGAATCTTTCTCATTTTGTATTAATTGTTTAATATAATCATACGAATCTGATATCTTCCGATCGGAGGCCCCGGGGTCCTGCCTCAAGTTCACGTATCCTCGTCATATTTTCACGACAACGACGTCATTCGGCGGATGCCGATACTACGTGACCTTCATCGACGACTTTTCTAGGCACACTTGGATCTACCCAATGTGACAAAAGAGCGAAGTGTTCGGACACTTCCAAAAGTTTAAGAATGAAGTCGAGAAAGCCACGAGCCGACATGTACGATGTCTTTGGTCGGATGGAGGCAAGGAGTACTTCTTCGACGAATTTTCGGTGTTTCTACGAAAAGAAGGAATACGACGAGAGTTTTCGTGTCAACATACGCCACAACAAAACGTAGTGGCCGAACGCAAGAATCGGCACATCCTCGAAGTGGCACAGGCTATGCTTAACGAAAAGCACATGCCGAAATCGTATTGGGCGGAAGCAGCTAACACGGCCGTCTATCTCATGAATCGGTGTATGACATCGGGTGTGCACAAACTTACTCCGCACGAGAAGTTCTTCGGAAAGAAGATGGACTTATCGCATGTTCGGATATTCGGCTCCATTGCGTACGTGCACATCCCTGACGAGAAGCGTCAAAAGATTGACCCGAAGTCAGAGAAATGTATCCTCATAGGATACTCATTGGAGAAAAAGGGGTACAAGTGCTACAACCCCTCAACTCGAAAATCTCGAGTAAGTCGAGATGTCATTTTTGACGAGTCCGCATCCTGGTACGCACCAGAGACAACTTCAACTCCGATTCCGCTCGACCCGGAATCTGCTGAACAAGAGATAGAGGATGAAGATCGCCTTATGCACATGTTCGAAGGAAGTCTGATCACGACACGACTGAGTGGACTACAAGAGCCTTTGAGTGATCAAAACAAATCTCGACCAAGCCCGAAGTTGGACAAAGGGAAGGTGAAAATGCCGGAGTATGAAGACGATCGCTTCAACGACAACAAATCGACTCACTCCCTCGATAGTGAGTTCGAAGGCCTTGAGATCCGGACAAATGGAGCGGAGAAAGCCATAGTATTCGCAGACGAGAAGCTCCGTCGATCCACCCGTGAAAAGAACCCCATAAGCCAATTCAGCTACAACGATTATATGGCATACCATTACGTCTTTATGATGAAGGTCGCAACAGTACGAGAGCCGGAAACCTTTTCCAAAGCCGCGAAGGACCCACGATGGATCGAAGCAATGAACGAGGAGATGCATGCACTATGCAAGAAGGACACATGGGATATCGTTCCCCACTCACCGCATAGAAAGGCGATCGGATGTAGATGGATCTACAAGGTGAAGTATAATGCCGACGGCTCCGTCAACCGCTACAACGCTCGACTCGTAGCAAAAGGATACGCACAAACACATGGCGTTGACTACGAAGAGACTTTTGCCCCGGTGGCAAAGATGACGACGGTGCGGACCGTGATCGCACTTGCAACGGCAAAAGGGTGGCACCTCCACCAAATGGACGTCAAGAATGCCTTTCTTCAAGGCGAATTAGACGAGGAGGTGTATGTTGTCCACCGGAATAGTAACCGACGGACAAGAGCGCAGTAATATGGAATAGAGTAATTCTTGAGCGGCAAGCTCAACTGGATCCGGATTGGCTGAATAAGCCCGAGTCGGATCAACATCCGGAAGGATGAGCCGGATCGGTGACCCGGTGAGCAAGTGAGTCAGTTAGCTGGATCTATCAGTAACTGGAAGCCTACTAGCAGCTAGATTACTAGGGAGTTAATAGTCTCGTAGTCAGTGCCAGATGCTTGAGTGAGCATTGAAGTACGCGGTACTTCTGTTAGTCCTCTCAGGACTTGTATAAATAGTGCTTTTGAGCACGTTCTATGTGCAGAGTCTTGATATAATTTTTGAATTTAGATTCTTGTTCTGTTCTCTCTGTGTCTCCCGAGTGTTCTCTGTATTCTGTGTATTACTCTCTCTCTCTCTCTCTCTCTCTCTCTCTCTCTCTGCTGCTACGCAACCAATCTGTTGTCTTATGCTTCCACCCATACGCTTCCACATGGTATCAGAGCGCAAGGGTTGAAGACCCCTACAGCCAACATTTGCTTTCGCAAGACAAACCCTACAGGTTGTGAGAACAGAACAGTAGACAGAGAAAAATAAAAATAAAAATAAAAATGGACAGAGGTATGGCGAGTTCACTTCCTACAAAGAAGCTCGACCGGAGCAACTACGCGTTGTTGTCCGTAGGCCAAAAATAGAAATTAGTTAAATATAATACGCCGGAAGTAAGGCGAGTAGGTAAGGGAGAATTAGGTAAAATGCCGAGTTTCGAGCCTCACAGTCAGCCGACTGCTCGACGCTGTATGAAGGAAAAGAAGTATATAAACCGAGGTCTGCATACCTGGATTGGAGGGAGATATCTAGAGCCTAGGGAGGTCGGTTCATAGTTATAAGAGCTTTGTAAGGCAACCGGCTGTGGGCCGTGTTCTTTTGTAATCATCGCTAACTATTGCAGTAATACATATCTATAGCTCTTGTTGTTTTCATCTATGTGTCATCGCTTTTAAGGTCTCAACTACGTATACGACCCAGGCTCTATTCCGGGTATGCTCTCTGTGTTCTCCCCCTAACGACACCTCCGTGCACCTCCGCCCAATCGCATCAAGCGGTCTCGGCCATCTGGCCGACGCCCTGAGCTAGTCGAAGGCACTTCCGACTTGGCGGTCACGGACCAGTCCTTCCCAAAAACATCAGAGGCTCACCGGTTGCAATCCTCGCCACTTGCTACTCGGTCATGACTCGAGTCCACACCAACCTCCCCACCAAGCCCTCCAGAGGTCACCCACCCTAACCCTAACCCTTTTCTGGCTTTACCGGAAGACTCTAAATTCGATACCATGCCGTATCCTTACCCACGATACACCGACAACCCCGACGCTTAGTCACACATCTGTGCCTTCGTGTCCACCTGTCAGGCCAACCACTCAACCCAGCGCCTCTCGCCTATCGAAATCGAGGCCTCAAAAATTGCCAAGTTTACGCTATCCCTCAATGGACCAGCTGCGCGATGGTATTCTGGCCTCGACACAGGGGAGTTTGGCACCTTCCATGACGTTCGCACACAGTTCCTAGAACTGTTCCATCGTGAGGTGTCCAAACGAGAATTGCTCCGACAGTTCTTCTCCATGTGACAAGAACCGCACGAGATGGTCACACAGTTCACGATCTGGTTCCGGGATCTCTACAAACAAGTGGCCGACGATGTCTCTGCACAACACATTCCGGACGCATTCCTGTCCAGCCTACGGGAGCCTGTATGAATGACTCTTGCACTTACTAATTTTGACAACCAAATGATCGAGCAAGTCATAGCGCGCATCCTCGCCCTCGATCGGACTTAGCAAAGCAATTATTTCACTATGAATTCACTGCAAAGCGCCCTTCCCCAAGAGGACAATCGCTTTCGCCACGCCCTCCAATGCACTGTTTGTTTGGGATCGGGCCATTTGGCCCTCGAATGTCCTCACCGACCACAATGTCCGATCTGCCAGTCTCGATCCCACACTGTCGAACACTGCGAATACAATCCGTTCAACCGCACAACGACGGCTCCGGTTCGCCAGATCGAGCCTTGGGATACATACTCTCATCAGGACGAGCGCCAATCCTACCGGAACCAGGATAACCAATGACCGCGATCGCCGGATAGACGGCGCCATAACGACGATTACCGTCGGGACGACGACCGTTACCGAAACGACAACCGACGGAGATCGAACGACCGCTGTGATCGCTATCACGATGACCAGTATCGGGCAAACGACGATTATGATCGGAATGAAGAGGATCAGGATGACCGTTACGATTAGAGAAATTTCCGTAATGATCGGCGCAACTTTCACCGAGGATCGCGCAATAACCGAAGGAATAATGACAACCGTCATCGGGACCCACCGCACAATGAACCGCGCAGCTCGACCGTGCCCTGGACCAACCCACAAACACACAAGGCCGGGAATCAACCGCACCCCGTCGGGACGACGACTGTTACCGAAACGACAACCGACGGAGATCGAACGACCGCTGTGATCGCTATCACGATGACCAGTATCGGGCAAACGACGATTATGATCGGAATGAAGAGGATGAGGATGACCGTTACGATTAGAGAAATTTCTGTAATGATCGGCGCAACTTTCACCGAGGATCGCGCAATAACCAAAGGAATAATGACAACCGTCGTCGGGACCCACTGCTTAATGAACCGCGCAGCTCAACCGTGCCCTGGACCAACCCACAAACACACGAGGTCGGGAATCAACCGCACCCTAGGGATCGGGCTGGCACCAGCAACTCGGCCGACGTTACCTGCTTCAAGTGCAACCAACCCGGTCACTACGCTACACAATGCCCAACAACAGACCGCGGAAAGGCTCCTACCGTGAATAGTAAGTATTATGGCTGACGTACAAAACGTCACAACACACAACAAAGGCTAGGCTACCCCATGGCAAGTTCAGGACGACGTCCGGCAAGCAGCCAAAGAATGGATGGATACGACCAACAAAAACAATGTGGTGCGGATGCACACGGAAATGGGAGACGCGACCATCGGAGCAACACAGTCCTCGGCTCCATCCACAACGGCAAAAGATGACTAGCTGTGGGACGCCCTTACCAATTCCAGGATTTGCTTACCTCTGCATAAACTCTTACCACTGTTTTCGGGACACCTTGGCTTCACTCACGGCCAACAAACAGTCCACCGCACCACCTGTGCACCTGACCGAGCCAGGAACGGGTCCACCTCTCATGGATGCGCAGAATCCAGCCATAAAAATTATGATTAAAGGGAAGGACCTACACGGGTGCATAATCGACGACTGCTTTGGCGTGAATGTCATCAACGAGGCTACCTATCGTAAACTCGGCCTGAATCAATGGGAACCTTGCCCCTTTTGGCTTCGGATGGCCGACACACGATCGGTTCGCCCCATCGGATTAATCTGCCACCTCGATTTTACTCTAGGAGGCCACATGTTCACTATCTCGGCTGTTGTCTTACGACTCGAAGCACAGGGGGCTTACCCAATGTTACTGGGCAGACCATGGTTGCGCACAACCAATATCAAACAACATTGGCAGCGCAACATGATCTCGTTTCGCCGAGGAAAGACCAAGGTCCGGATCATAACTGAAGAACGCGTAACCACGCCCCACAACACCTTGCTGTTATACACGGAAGGGGTGCACATGCTCGACGGATTAGTCGATGACGAGGTGGACGATTTCCTAGAAGACCATCCCACTATCATACCTCTCTTCGAAATCGACTCCATGTCGGTCGTCGGCACACCTCTAGACGAGGAGGTCACGGTGAATACACCTCCCCAGGATGAGCCCGATCCCACCACCATTGCCGAATTATGACACGCTCGGGATGCTTTTGAACGTGAACTCGCCATCTCCCAACATGTGAAGGCATCAACGCTCGAAACACTAAACCTCGGTTCGGACAAGACCCTTCGGACCCTACAGATTGCTAATAACTTACCAGCCGGCAAACGAGCATCCCTCATCCACTTACTCACCGATTACTAGGATGTATTCGCATGGTCTTACATGGATATGAAGGGTTTGGACCCACAATACTACCAACACCAGATCCACCTTCTCCCGGACACTCAACCGGTTCAGCAAAGACGATACCGGATGAACCCCAATTATGCGGCTAAGGTCAAGGAAGAAATAGACAAGCTCCTCCGAGTCAGGTTCATACGACCGGTAAAACGCGGCACATGGTTAAGCCCAATTGTAGTCGTCCCCAAGAAAAACGGGAAAATCCAAGTTTGTGTGGACTACCGCAAGCTTAATGCTGCAACGGTCACCGATGGATTCCCTCTCCCGTTCACGGATAGTGTTCTCGACACGGTGGCAGGTCACGAATGCTACAGCTTTCTAGACGGGTTTAGTGGGTACAACCAAATCAGAATGCACCCGGATGATCAAGAGAAAACAACATTTGTCACGGAATGGGGTGTTTTCGTGGCAGAAGGCATGATGTTCGGTTTAAAAACAGCGCCGGCCACGTTCTAGTGCATCATCATCGAAATTTTTAACGAGTATATCCCGGCGTTCATGCAAGTCTTTCTCGACGACTTCGCCATATATGGTCAACGACTGGAACACATGACCCAGTTACGTCTCTGTCTTGATTGATGTCGCCAGGCTCAGTTAAGTTTAAACCCGGCAAAGTGTGCGTTCTTGGTCACAAGCGACAACCTACTCGGGCACATCGTCAGTCCAGAAGGTATCGCCATGGACCCAGATAAAGTACAAGCCATCCTAAAAGCCCCGACACCCTTGAACGCAAAAGGCCTCAGCCGATTTCTGGGACAAATAAGATGGCACAGCCGGATGATACGCCACCTGGCCGATTTTGTGACAACACTACACGCAGCGGTGCATCGACTCCCCTTTCAATGGACTTCAATCGAGGATGAGGCTTACCAAGGATTGAAATTAATGCTCTCGCATGCCCTAGTTGTACAGCCCCTGAGATGGTCGGAACCTTTTCACGCCTTTGTGGACGCATTAGATATTGCCATTGGGAGTGCACTTATGCAATGCACACCCCCAAATTGGTATCGGCCAGTGTATTATGCGACGTCTCTCGGCCGCGGAAAAGAACTATTCAACCACCGAACAGGAGGCCCTCGGTAGGATCTACAACATCAGTAAATTTGGGCATTACCTCTTAGGCTGAAAATTCACCTTTCACGTCGATCACTCGGCCCTCCTCTACCTGGTTAATAAACAAGCCGATGGATGCTCCTATTACAAGAGTTTGATTTTCATATACAGCATCGACCCAGAGTTCAACACGCCGTCGCCGATTACCTAAGCCGCCTCGAGTCCGGAGACCCTATCGAGCCCACATATGACGATCTACCCGATGCCGGCTTATTTCATCTCGCAACGCTAACCGACGACAAAGAAGATGAATGGATCACGGAGATGACCCATTTCCTTAGTACTAGCTTGCCTCCCGACCACATGGCCCTCGATGTACGGAAACGACTCGCAGTACGTAGCTGCAACTTTTGTCTAGTTTCCGACATCCTCTATCATAAAGGCTCGGACGGAATATGGCGTCGGGCCATTCGACAATTCGAGAAGAAGGCCATCCTCCAAGAGGCCCACCTCGGAATCGCCGGCGGACACTACGCCGGAGAGTCCACGGCACGGAAAGTATGGCAGAGTGGGTTATGGTGGCCTACAACGAAAAAGGATGCCCACGAGTTATGCCGACAGTGCGACTTGTGCCAACGGTTGGGACAACCGATGGAACAAGCTCGAATGCCACACCAACCCCTTCTTCCATTGGAACCATTTCAAAAATGGGGGTTAGATTTTGTGGGACCCTTCAAACCAGCCGCGGCCCGAACCGGTAATAAGTATATCATCGTCGCCACATACTACTGCACAAAATGGGTCGAGGCAAAGGGTTTACGAGACAACACGGCATCGTCCACGACCAAATTCGTGTACGAACATCTTTGGTGCCGTTATGGATCTCCAATTGAGCTCGTTAGTGACCAAGGTGGGCACTTTATAAACCATATAATACGCGAGCTTACAACTCACTACGCAGTGGTACATAAGAAAAGCACACCATACTACCCGCACGCAAACGAATTGGCAGAATTGACTAACAAAATTCTCCAAACAATCCTGAAGAAGTTCGTCAACGAGAACCGCACCGATTGGGATGACAAGCTCCAGAGTGCACTGTGGGCTTACCGCATGACATTCAAAACGAGCATTCAATCCACCCCCTTTCGGATGGCTTTTGGTCTAGAAGCTGTTATGCCCATCGAGTTCCAAGTCCCGAGTCTTCGAGTGCAAGTTAAAGCACGATTTCCCGATGCCCAATCTGAACAATTGAGGTTGGAACAACTCCTCGAACTTGGTGAGGACCGAGTAGCGAGCATGGCCCAACTTGAACAGTGCCAACGCCAATGAAAAGCCTTTGTGGACTGACATCGGAAGGGATTGGAACAAGAATTGACCATAGGCAAACCGGTCCTCGTTTTCCAGACGTGACTCGGTACTATGCCAGGAAAGTTACGATTTCGATGGACCGGCCCCTTTTGGATTATTGACGAGTTTAACGGCACGTTCCAGCTCGACACCCTCGCTGGGGAAATAGTCAAAAGCTGGGTGAATGGATTCCCACTACGACCGTACCAGGGAAATACCCCAGCCAACCCTTTCGCCGAGTCTCACCGCACAGACACGGGCACGAAGGAGGCCACACGTCCCCCTCGGTAAGAGCCCACCAGCATTCCAAAGTAGACATTAGGTAGGATTAGGCATAGTTTTAGCAATTAGTTAGTTCCACCCACACCACCTACCACCTCACCCAAATCACGTCAGGTTAGGGACACACATTAGCCACTTTCACATTCACTTAAGTATTTAAAGGCACATGCACAACATCCAAGGCGAAGCACTAACTCCCTAGGACACATGGCCATAATATCCTATTATGGTATCCACGCCCAAGAATCTCCAGGCTCCTCTTCATGCACAAAACCCTAGGCGTTCGCTAAAAACCAGTTACCCCAAGCCCACTCCACACACAGACGTTTTCTTGCACACCCAACATTCATCGCTCCCATGCTCTCAAGCTTCCTCTCGCTTTTAGTACGCTCATCGCTCCCACCGCTCTTGCTCACAAGCCCTCTCTTGCCCTCGTAGCCCCGCTGCCGCACCACCACCATCTCTTTCCCTCACTCTGTCTCAGCT
The DNA here is from genome assembly GCF_043228905.1 of Azolla caroliniana. NCBI lineage: Eukaryota > Viridiplantae > Streptophyta > Polypodiopsida > Salviniales > Salviniaceae > Azolla > Azolla caroliniana. The sequence continues at coordinate 12,049,111 of NW_028230437.1, read as the reverse complement.
TGGTCGAATCCTCCTTCCCCAATCTTCCCCATAGCGGAACCCCGAGTCCAATATGCCTCTTGCAACTTCACAAGAAACCCGCTCCTGGCTTCAGGAATGAGTCTTGGGTGGTTATTTAAAGGTGATTGATGCCCTTGTGCACCCTGATGCCCAAGCGGTCGCATGACGAATCCACCCAGACACAGTCACCAACAATATGATTCGTGCTGCCTTGGACTTGAAACGAGGAGGTGACCATGAGGTCGAGATTCCCCCTTCCACGACCCTGAAGGAATACTTTGGTGCGTATTCTATATTTGGTAAAGCCTACTGCACCTACGGTGGATCCAACAAGGCATTCGGGGAACTCACTCGCATCCTGATGGAGTATGCATTCGTGCATACCAACCCTACCAGTATGCCACAGAGCAAAGCGACAATCATCATCAGTGCTTACGAGGGAAACAAAATCGACTGGGGAATCATCACAGGCGAAGGAATCCGGGCCTCACTCGAATCCTTCCAAACTGGTAAGCGTCTGTTGCTTGTGATCAACCACTTCCTTACAGTTCTCTACCCACCTCCTTCGGTTTCCCCTCGTCGCACCCTGATCTCTCTGCCACCACCACGGAAACAACACGGGCAGATTTTGGAGATAACTCAGGAAGAATGGGAAGAATCCTCGTCTTCTCCACCTCCCGCAGGTGTTCGGCACCCCGTTTCCGCCTCCGCCCCACCCCCACCAAAAACACAAAGATAACGGGCGGTGGCAGTAACCTGTGTCGAATGGGATGAGGCTGAGGAGGCCACCCCCAAGGATGTCACCATACGCCAGAGGCCACCAAGGACATCAATGATCTCTCCTCAACTGAGCCCACGACCCACCAACCAGCAGCCCTCGGTCATCCGGCAGTAGAAGAGGAAACAGGCCGAGGAGCCAACACCACCGGCCTCGGACGCGCAGGACCAGCCGCCAAAAAGACGTTGTATCATTCGAGAGGCAACCACAGAAACCAAAGGCGACCAGGGGCAGAAATTAAAAGAGGCTAGCCCCCCGTCCATGAACATAGTACCAGCAGATTCATGGATCCAAGTCGGAATGACATGGCTCCAAGTCGGAATGATTGAGCATGGCCAAACCGCGCAGATATCAGAGGAGGAAGTCCTCGGGTACAAAGATCTCCCCGCGGAGGCATACGAATTCAGTGCCCTACTTCGACTGGGCACAACTTACGAGTTAATGGATTTCCTCACGCGCGCCCAAGTAGCTGCCGCCGCTTGTATGGCCGAGGAGCACGCCGAAACAAAGATGATCCAACACGCACTAATGGGTGAAATCAAACCTCATGAGGATCGAGCCTTACAAAAGATGGGACGGAAGAAGCAATTCCAGAATGCTTCACTTCTCATGGAACTACCGGATCTGAACATGGCCTTAGTCGAGGCATATCGCAATCTACACCACACTACTCGGGCAGCCAAGGACATGGCCCGACGTATCAAAACGGCGCATCAGCAAGCCAAACGGACTACCGACCTATGGCAAGTCGCCGAGGAGAAACTAGCGACACTCACGCAGCAACAACCGCCCTTAATCCTCCCTGCACCGAGTGAAGCTGTCTCACCAGCCACTCTTCCGAACCCGAGCCCGAGTGCTGAAGGTACTGTAGCACACAAAGATGACACCGCCCACCCCACGGTAGCCACGACCGACGCCAACACAATGACAGACTCGGTACAGGCAAGTGAGCCATCGTCACGGGCAGATATCAGCCTGCACCCCCAAACCAGCCACGCCTGGACAGAAACGCCACCACCTCCGGAAGTCATGGAACGAGCGACACAGACAGACAAGGAGTCCTCGGCACAACTCCAGCAAGCGGCAACCCAGATAGGGCCTCCCCTTAGGGACCACCAGGAGGAGCTTCAAGCCCAGATTGCGTTGGCCGAAATGGCCGAATAGAATCACAACAACATTCTTGATCAGCAATGAGAACAAGCTGTGAGCTGCGAAGCGAACCTCAAGTGCTTGCTTGCTGAAAGGTTGGCCGCGCTTGAAGCATGAGAACGAGCGGTGATGACCCTCCAAGTCTCGATCACTAAGGCTAAGGATTGGTTCATCAAAGAAACTGAGCGGAATAGCCAACGGGAACAAGAGCTCTTCGCCGACAACCAGGAATTACGCCGTCATCAACGAGCCTTTCAAGACATGGCCAATGAACATATGCAGAAGTGGAGGATCTCGGAGGAGCAATGAGCGAAAATTTCCGATGCATATCACTAGTTGCAATCTAAGCACATCGCCGTCAAAGAACAACACCGGGACGCCTGGCAACTGGAAAGGGACGAAACTGTAGCACAGCTGACCAATCGTTATGAGCAGACCATCGCGCTCATCATGGAAAAAGCAAAAGATAATCAAGCTACGTTAGCACTCTTCGCCCGCAAAAGCCAAGCAGAAGCCAAGGCCACAAGGGAGGCACTGGAAGTTCACCGCGCGAGCATCGGCATGGACGATACCAAAATCAAAACCCTAATCCAGAAGTATCACCAACAATTCACCACGAAGATCAAAGAAATGCTTGACCATGTTTTGCAGGAGTGGTCAACCCAAGCCGCGGACCTACACATACTACGTGCGGATGCCGAGAACCGACGGAAGGAGGGCCGAGGGTTTTACAAGATGGATGACACTAGGATCCATACCCTCGTGAGGACTTAACGGAAGAATATCATAGCTTGGCAACATCCCCCACCGCGGCCATCGAGCAACTCTTGGAGGAATTCAACGACGATCTAATGGCGTTTCGTTTAGAAGCCGAAGCATACGAGGAAGAACGACTCGCTACCGGGAGTTACACAGCTCCCACAAACACCGAGCAAGGAACCGAGTCACTCCCCACGACAACTAGACCGGAGGAGTCTGCTCCTATCAACATCCACATCCCACCGGAGCCACATACTATAACCCCGACCCTGCCTGCATCGGTCCCAACAGAGGAGGGCACACACGCCGACACCGCCATCCCCAACTCGGCAACACCACCCCCATCACCAACCCCACTGGCCGAGCAACCAACCCAACCCCACGCCCCTGAGGATATCCTCGGCATATTGGAAGAAGAATAAGACCAACCTCTAAGCCCCGTAGGAACGAGCCATTTTTGTAATTCGTGTGGTTTTGTTAAATCCATGGTGAACCGTGGGTCCGACGGACAAAGTCCTGTCCCACGGGCGTGCCAGGTGTTGTCCATAGGACAAAAATAGAAATTAGTTAAATATAATACGCCGGAAGTAAGACGAGTAGGTAAGGGAGAATTAGGTAAAATGCCGAGTTTCGAGCCTCACAGTCAGCCGACCGCTCGACGCTGTATGAAGGAAAAGAAGTATATAAACCGAGGGTTTAGGGTATCTCAGCAGGAGGGAGATATCCAGAGTCTAGGGAGGTCGGTTCATAGTTATAAGAGCTTTGTAAGGCAACCGGCTGTGGGCTGTGTTCTTTTGTAATCATCGCTAACTATTGCAGTAATACATATCTATAGCTCTTGTTGTTTTCATTTATGTGTCGTCGCTTTTAAGGTCTCAATTACGTATACGACCCGGGCTCTATTCCAAGTATGCTCTCCGTGTTCTCCCCCTAAAGACACCTCCGTGAACCAGTCTTCACGATTACACTTCCCTTGATACCGATAGCTTGTAGGCATATCGAAGGTGTTTTCGGTAGAACGGTTAACACGCGTCCTGGTCATACAAAATGCACCAATACCTATTGGGGCATGGGTATTGGAGTTTCATTTAAGGAACGAATGAGGTAGCACCAGAGCCTAGACACAAGGACTTCCCGATATGGGAGCAAGGAGCGAGCCGAGTATTATACTGCCTCGCGTCTTGTGTGCACGACTAGATGCTCGGCTACATCCGGGATGCAAAGACGCCAAAGGAGGCCTGGGAAAATATGGGTAAGATTTTCGCCGCAAGTACCACAACCCGTAAGTTGCAGCTCTGGCAAAGAGCTGAACAACATTCGACAAAGAGATATGTCGGTTACGGACTACACCACCAAAATAAAGGAGATTTGCGACGCGCTCGGGTCCATCAACGTGACGGTGGACAAAGACGAAATGGTACAAATCTGCCTTGGTGGTCTAGCGCAAAGGTACGGGCCAATCTGAACAGCGACCTTCTTCGACTTGCAATCGATGCTGATGGTCGATGAAAACCACGCGAGTGGGTCCAGGACCACTCAATCAGACAACCGGATGCTGTACACGGAGGTGGATAGGCCATGTGGGTGTGGGGGACGAGGTGGGTCGGCATGCACTGGAGGCGGCCGGCAAGAGCAGGAAAGATGGCATAGAGAACGTGCCGACAACAGTTCCGGGACTTCCACAAGCAGGGGAAGTCAAGGTGGCGCCGGAGGTCGGCAAGACAAATCTGCCACGGAATGCTGGTATTGTGGCAAAAAGGGCCACAGAGAAAGCGAGTGCTAGAAGAAGCGTGCCGATTCGGACAGATCTGGATCCGGCAAAACCGGTCGAGAGAACCAGCAAAGCTCGCACTACGCACAAGGATCGAAAGGATCCGAAACCGGGAAGACCGGTAAGGGGCTAGCCTTGGTGATGAAGCACGAGGCAAATTTGATGAAGAAGACCACTTCCAAATCGGAGGAAGTATGGTATGTGGATTCCGGTGCGTCGAATCACATGATGAGCCACAAAGAGTGGTTCTCCTTCCTGGAGAAACTGGAACAACCGGGAGTTGTCGAAACTGGAGACGACACTCCTCACCCAATCGTGCATATCGGAGAAGTCCCTTTGAGCCACGTCGGACAGAGGGGGAAGCTAATGAACGTATTACACGTTCCGTCCATCACGAAGAACCTGGTGTCGGTTGGACAGATAGTCGACCACGGGATGCAGGTGTGGTTTACGCACCTCGGGTGCTTCATCGAGGAAGAGGGCCAGATTATTGCGCAAGGGCGTAGAGATGGGAGGATGTGCATCCTCGACACCAATGACATCGGCACCGCTTTATTGCCAAAGGATAGAAGATTGAATCAGATATTGATCTCTGGCACAAGCGGATCAGACACGTCAATTACCGGAGGCTTCAAGACCTGTAAACGAAACAAGTTGTTTTCGGTTTGCCGAAGTTCAGTGGCCGGAAGGCCCAAATATGTGAAGCTTGCCAACTCGGGAAGCAACACCGGCTTCCATTCCCCACCGAACGAAACCTTTAGCTATAACAAGCTCGACCTTATTCATTCGGATGTATGGGGACTGGCACAGAACGTGAGTCTTGGCAGGAGTCGATATTTCGTCTCCTTCGTCGACGACTACAGCTAGCACACATGGATCTACCTCATTGAGCGGAAGAGCGAAGTCTTCGAGTGTTTCTGGAACCTGCAAAGCTTGATTGAACGAGAAACGAAGAGGAAGATCAAGTGCCTATGGTTGGATGACGGAAAAGAATATTTTTCCGGCCAATTCAACAGTTATCTGTAGCAAACAGGAATTCGGCGAGAGTTCAGCTGCAGATACACACCGGAACAGAACGGTGTAGCCGAGAGGAGGAACCGATCGCTTATCGACGCGGTAAGGGCGATGCTGGAGGAGAAGAGCATGCCCAAATTCTACTAGGTGGAGGCTGTCCAGACGATTGTTTATATCCAAAACCGGATCGGTGACAAGGTGTCTGCACATGAGCTGTATTTCGGGCGCAAGCCGAATTTGCGACACCTTTGGATATTCGGTAGCATTGCATATGTGCATGTGCCGGATGAGATGCAGAGGAAGTTGGATCCAAAGTCGGAGAAATGCATCCTGGTCGGTTACTAGCATGAGAAAAAGGGGTATAAGTGTTATAACCCCCGGACGAAGCAGGTCCGAGTTAGCCGGGATGTTGACTTTGATGAGACGGCATCATGGTATTCCTTACTGGTTTTGACTTCCGACCCTGACCCGATACCGGAGGATGGGGCTAGTGAGCCTGAACCGGTCTAGATAGAAGATGATGAATCCGGGACTCAAGAAAAGAGTTCGGAATCGTTTCGGTTGAGTGGGCCGAATGAGAGATTGGGTCAATCCGACCAGTCAGAAGAGGAACCGACGAGTAGTGAAGACTCTGCCGTGCTCTCCCTGCGCAAGGAACCGAGGAGACGGTTCACGCGCAAAGAGAAGGGGAAGAAGAAGATGCCAGATTATGAAACCGGTAATGATGAGTCGGATCAGAGCGGATCCGACTCCGGAAAGGAAAATGATGGTTCTTCGGCACCGAAGACCGAACCGGCCAAGAAGGGCCTCAAACCGGGTAACGGTGGGTTACGCCGGTCAACCCGCCAGAAGGAACCTGTTAAGTGGTACGGGTACAATGAGTACATGGCGCATCACTATGTGTACATGACCAAGGTGGCGGAAGTGCGTGAGCCAGAGAGCTACACAGAAGCGGCAAAGGACGCACATTGGCATGCCGCTATGGAAGAAGAGGTGCAGGCACTTGATGCCAACGAGACATGGGACCTGGTTGACCCTCCCTATCACTGTAAACCGATCGGATGCAAGTGGGTGTACAAGGTAAAGTACAACGCCGACTGTTCAGTTAACCGGTTCAAGGCCCGATTAGTGGCGAAGGGATAAGCGCAGACCCACAGAATCGACTACGATGAGACCTTTGCTCTGGTAGCGAAGATGACGAAGGTTCGTGTGGTGCTGGCGGTTGCTGCGGCAAGGGGGTGGCATGTTCACTAGATGGACGTGAATAATGCATTTCTTCAAGGCGATCTAGAAGAAGAGGTCTTTATGACCCAACCTCCCGGTTTCCAGACGGAGATGAACAAGTCCGCAGTATGCCGGCTGAAGAAGTCACTTTATGGCTTGAAGTAAGCCCCCCGAGCTTGGAATGACATGATTACACACCGGTTGCGTAAGATGGGGTTTGCGGCCTCCAAGTATGACTCTTCGTTGTTCATCCGGCAAGGTTCAGACGGTTCAGTTTGCATCTTGTTGTATGTTGATGATCTAGTCATGACCGGACCCGGACTTGATGAAATCAGTCGAGTCGAGTCAGACGCATTTGAGATGAAGGACTTGGGGGACCTTCGTTATTTTCTTGGGATCGAGGTGATCCGAACCCCCGACGGCATATTGCTCTCACAAAGACACTATGTGTTGAATATGTTGTACAAGTTCGGCATGACGAAATGCCGACCGATCTCCACACCCCTGGACCGGAACCAGAAGCTCCGTCCTGACTCCGGATGGGCTTGCGATGAGAAACGGTTCCGACAAATTGTCGGAAGCCTTATATACTTGACCATCACCTGACCCGACATCAGCTATCCGGTCGGTTTGATTAGCCAATTCATGTAGAAGCCAACCGTAGAGCAACTTCAGTGCGCACACCGAATACTCCGGTATGTGAGCGGCATGAAGGAACGGAGATTGTTATACCGACATGGTATAACCAAAGAGCTAGTCGGCTACACTGATGCCGACTGGGCCGACGATGCATCGGATTGCCGATCCACCTCCAGTTACATGTTTTCCCTAGGTAGCGCGGCTGTTGCGTGGAGCAACAAAAAGCAGCCAACAGTGGCTTTGTCAAGCACTGAGGCTGAGTATTGGGGCGCTATCGTCGCCAGCTATGAAGCCATCTGGCTTCGGCGATTGCTGCAAGACCTACGGATTGAGGTACCGATCCCGATCCTGATCTACTACGACAATATGAGCAACACGCAGCTTGCCAAGAACCCCGTGTTCCATGCTCGCACAAAGGACATAGAAGTGCATTATCATTTTGTGCGTGAGCGGGTCCTGAGCGGTGAAGTAGAACTTCGGTATGTTCATACGGATGGGCAAGTTGGCGACATCTTCACCAAACCGCTTGGATCGGACAAGTTGTAGCACTTCACCGAAATGCTTGGTGTTCAACATCTCGACGTGCCACACTTGAGGGGGAGAACAGGAACGGGCAAAGGCAAAGAGACTGTCGATTGTGCTGGTAAGGGAAGAACCGACAAAGGGGGAAACAAGAAGAAGAAAGGAGCCCAGTCGACAAAGGAAGTTGACACATCCGAACAAGTCGGAATAAGCGGCAGCAGTGGCAGAGTCAAGAAGGACAGAGTTGACCGGAAGAAGAAGGCCAAGACTCGGACATGGTCGGATATGGTGTACTATCTCGTGAAAATCTGCCAATAAGCACGGATCGTGAGGTGGAACCACTGGGGTTCTGGACGAGAAGGATTTAGGGCTTAACACTTAATGTATTTTAGGCTTAAAGACAAGCGATTTCCCTCTAATAAGAGTAAATTGGTAGTATAAGAGATCGAATAATAGTTAATTACATTTATGCATAAGCAAATCTTTGAGTAGGAGATTATGTGAGATTGAATAATACTTAATAATGCTAATAAGTAAGAAAAGCTTAGATTACGGGAGTATGAATGACACTTAATTATCTTTATACATAAGCAATGTTTAAAATAAGAGAGCATAAGAGAAGAAATATGGAAAGTTTTTATTACTAAATCATCAATATAATGGACTTGTTTTGATACATGATTTATTTATTTATTTCCTATCTCCCCTTTTCGGGTATAAGAGTATGAGAGAAGAAATATAAATCTTTTCTTATTCAATCCCCGCCCCTCTTCTTCTTAAAATAAGCTCTTAACGGATTTTCTTTCTACTACGATTTGCATTGTTACGCTCGCCGAACGTGTAGAATGGGACTCTATCTTTATTCACGAAAAAGCTATCAATTGCTAATACTTGTGGAAGCTTTTTTTTTTAGTGCACCAGAAAGAGGGAAGAGATAAAAGATTGTATGTTACATTAACCAAAATACTTCCAACAGTAACTAAGTTACAAGGGATTGGTTTAGATACCAACCAAACTAGGTTAAGTGCCCTTTCTACTATTTACAAAACTAGCATGGTATGTCCATGAGCTAGTGTGAAACCTATTGCTATGGGAAGTTGAGTTTGACTCTCAACAAGACTAGTAAAGAGTGAGTGAGTGTTTACTAATTCTATTCGGTACCCATATCTGTACTTGTATGTTACATCAATCGAATGAACCTATATACTTTGTGGGTAATTCCTATGTGTTTCATCTTTATATATCTATACCTACATATCGTTTGGTCTATGTCAGAAGAAATTGTGAATCGGTTGTAGCCGACTCCGTAGTGTGTCCATCGTATTCTTTGTAAGCGATCTAATCCGCGCTCATTAGTATGCCGTGACCTTGAGTCTCTTATGTGTGAAAGTGTTTTTAGAATTTAAGCCATTGAACATTAGAAGAATATAAAGTATGGATAATTCACATTTGGAGGCTAAGAACACGAACCAAGACCTTAGGAAGAAGTCAAAAGTTAAAGTACGAGACCAAGAGAAAAGTACAAAGAGAAAAAGTGGACCATAAAAAACAGTAAAAAAGGAATGGTCATAACTCCCTCGTTTTTTATCCAAATATCACGTTTAAATATGGGTTAGAAAGCTTGGAAAGAGAGCTTTCTATGGCTTGTTAAATCTCTTAATTTTAAGATCGGATGAGGGAGATATGAAGATTAGAAGGTCGTTGGGTCTTAGCTAAAAATGGGAGATAAAAAGCTTCTAAAAATAGCGTGAACGAGGTGTTGGGAGACAGGTCCCTCCGGATGGGAAGGGAGAAGATCAGTGCCGATGAACAAACTCGACCGAGGCCGACAGGCCGAGGTCGAAGACCGGATGAGGTGGACCCGGCCACGGAGAGCCGGATGATGCAGACCCGGTGAAGACCGGATGAGGAGTACCTGGCTACGGAGAGCCGGATGATGCAGACCCGGTGAAGACTGGATGAGGAGTACCTGGCTACGGAGAGCCGGATGATGCAGACCCGGTGAAGACCGGATGAGGAGTACCTGGCTACGGAGAGCCGGATGATACAGACCCGGTGTGAACCGGATGAGCAGTACTCGGCTACAGAGAGTCGGATGGTGCAGGCCCGGTATGAACCGAATGAGGAGACATATTCGTAAATATGTTTCTGAGAGCCTATCGAGGCTACATTTGTAAATAGCCGAAAAGTCATATTAGTATAAATATGACTTAGGGCAAAACTTTTAGTTACTGTTGTTGTCATTTTTTCTTGTTGGTGCAAGAAGAAGAGAGAGTGCGTAACTATACAGAGAGAGAGAGAGAGACAAGGTCGTTGCCTCTGTTGTAACCGCCGCCTGTGGCGAAGATTGTGAGTCCGAGGTCGTTGCCTCCGTGAACTCACTGTTTTGTACATTCATACATAGTGACAGTTTGCAGCCTGTGGGCTGCCGTGGTTTTTCCCCTAGTTTGGGGTTTTCCACGTTAACCTCCTGTGTATCTTCCTCTCCTTTGTCTCGTGTTTTCGTTTCCTGTTTTCTGTGTATGAAAAGAATCTCGGTTGTGGCCGAGCTTTGTGCATAAGGAGCGTTGAGTTCCCGTCACGAGGAAGAAGAAAAAAATTATAAAAGAAGTGGAAGGACTAATAAAAAAAGGAACTAATAGGGAGAGGATCCTAATAGAGGAGAGGGAGTCTTAGGAAGAGAAATCTTAGTGAAAGAGGAAGGGTCTTAGTTGTGGTTTTTGAGTGCTTGGTAGTAAGAAGGTCTTTGGTTTCTTAGTTGAATGTGGAGTTTATCTCCTTTGTATTGTCTTCATAATGGAATATCATAACAATATTATCTCTTTCTCATCTTCTCTATCTTTTTTTCTTAATTTCTTGAGTCTCTCTTGATCTATATAATATATTATGAGTCACAACTCCATCTAACCGGTTTGGTCAAGCCCTGATATTGTGTACGACTATCATATGTCTTAAACACCCTATCATTATGGACCATGATTCCTTGACTTCATTACTAAGGAGGAGTAATTGAAGGTGTTCTCTAGGACGGAGTAACATAATTTGGCACGCCTGGTTCACGCTATGAGTTCATAGTGAGCACGCGTAGGAGACAACCCCAGCCGCCGTAACGACGCCTCCCACTCTCTTCCAACGTCCTGACGTGCCAAAGAAGCAGATAACATCACCGACTCTACTCTCACGGAGCAATCGCCACCTCTGGTATCAGACACCCAATCCACCGTGATTCACGACCTTGCCTCGACTAGCGGTAGTGCCTCTGAAGTCGACCAACCCGAAGATAACATTTTTTCGGTCACACGGGAGGATCCCGACTTTGACACCACGTCTTATTCCTACCCGAGATACACCGATGCCGCTGATGTGGAAGCGCATATGTTAGCCTTCCTGACCACATGGCAAACAAACCATGTGTCACAACGATTAGCCCTTGCCTATGTTGAAACATTGAAAATCGCGGAGTTCGGCTTGTCTCTCGATGGGCAAGCAATGCATTGGTACTCCCAACACGACTTGGGGGAGTTCGCTTCTTGGGACAGGTTCATCTACCTTTTCCATCGACAGATAGCCAAGCGTGAACTACTGAGCCAATTCTACACCATCTCGCAAGAGCCACAAGAGACGATTCTGTAGTTCACGATTCTATTTTAGAACCTATACCGTCAACTTGCTCGGGAAATCTTGGCTGACAATTTGAAGGAGACCTTCCTTACCGCTCTCCGTGAGCCCCTTTGAACCACTTTGGGGTTCCTCAAATTTTCTCAATAGACGATTGAGAAAGTTATTGATCGTGTCCTTGCCATGGATAAAGCCCAAAATAACAACTCTTTCTCCATGAGCTCCCTGCGGCACCTTACCGACAACTGAAGAATCCCAATTCAGGCAGGTCATTCAATGCACCACTTGCCTGAACTCGGGATACTCAGTAGTGGAATGCACCCTACGCTTGCACTGGCCCATCTGCCATTCTTGAGCTACACCATCGACCAATGTGAGTACAACCTGCTGTACTGCGCTACCGCTGCCGCCGTCCGACAAATGATCGTTTCCGACACGACGATCATGTCCATTAGCCACCTCTCTTTCGGGACGCCAAGCGACGTCGTTACGAGGACCGCTATCGGCCTGACGATGACCATTTCTGGCCTACCTAGGACACCTACGACCACCATCGATATGACTACAACTGTAACAAAGACTATGAGCCTTAGTACCACCCTGAACCACGACAAGAGTGATGAAGGCCTCCTAACAATAATCGCTTCCACAATAATCGACAATATGGCAATAATTGGCGCTCCTCCAACAATTGGCACCGAGAGAATCCTCGGTCGGACCACCGTCGTCCTCCTCCCAACGAGCAGTGGGATGATTGCTGATGACCCCTATAGTACGAACCACTACCTCATGACGAGCCCCCCATGACAACCTCAGCTGTCTCAAATCGACAAGGGGAATCTAGCGAACCCGCTCCAGAAATTTACTTTGACTGCAACAAACTTCGCCACTACGCCACGCAATGTCCAACCAATGATCGCGGCAAGGGCTCAGTAGTCAACGCCATCACTACCGAGGTTCAACAAGTTAGCATGAAGTAAGGCTCAACAAACACAGTGGGAGGTTCAGGACGAGGTTTGACAAGTCACTAAAGCATGGATTGAGAAAGCCAATACTGCTAACTTGGGCCGTATGAACCGCGAAATGCAAGATATAGGCATTGGCGCCGCTTCTTCCTCGGCGCCTACAGAGCTGTCCGAAGATGACTCGATTTGGCAAGGTTTAACCAATTGCCAAATATCAATGCTGCTCAGCAAGATTCTGCACCTGCTCCCCCACTTCAAGGACATGGTTGTGTTCTTAACCACCCACAAAGAACAACCAAATGTGTCGGTCCACCTAGTAGAGTGAAGCGCAGGACCACCATTGATGGACACACAGAACCCCGCAATCAAGCTGCTAGTTAAAGGGCACGAAGTGAGCGGCTGCATCAACGATGGCGGGTCTGGAGTCAATGTCATTAGCGAGAACACTTGCACATCCCTCGACATTATGCAATGGGAACCTTGCCCATTTTGGCTATGAATGGCGGAATCCCGTTCCATTTGACCCCTCGGCCTCATTTGACAACTCGATTTCATCCTTGGGGGCCATACCTTCATGATCTCGGTAGTGGTATTGCAGTTCGAATCTCCTGGCGCCTACGCGTTGTTGCTTGGCCAACCTTGGCTACACACTGCTAACATCAAGCAACACAACATGATATCTTTCTGGTGAGGGAAGGCCAAGATCCGCGTTACCACCGAAGAGCGTCTCACCACACCAAAGGACACTACCCCCTTGTACGCCGAAGGTGTCCACATGCTGGATGGATTAGTCGATGATGAAGTCAACAACTACCTTGATGATCACACGCAAATAATATCTTTCTTTGATATCGACATCATAGAAGCTAGCAGCCCCTGTGTATTCTAATCAGCTGAGGAGGATCAGGATATCAGCCGAGAACTTGACCCGAAGTCGATAGAGGAACTCTGGCATGCTTGCGAAGCCCTCGAACACAAATTAGCAATATCTCAACGAGTGAAGGCTTTGACGCTCGAGGAAATCAACCTCGGCACAATCGAGGAACCGCAGTTGCTTAAAATTACATTAGTAAGCATGCTATTCGACTACAAAGACGTTTTTGCTAGTCTTATAGCGATATGAAAGGCCTTGATCCTCGTTATTACTAACATCAAATCCATTATAGCAAGACGCCAGACCCGTGCAACAATGACGTTATCAAATGAACCCTAACTATGTGGCGAAAGTAAAAGAGGAAATTGACAAACTCCTTCGAGTAGGTTTCATTCGGCCCGTCAAACACATCACATGGCTCAACCCCATAGTCATTCTTCAGAAGAAAAATGGCAAGATACGAGTCTGGATAATCGACTATCGAAACTTGGATGCCAAGACCGTAACTGATGTGTTTCCCTTACCCTTCATAGACGACGTGTTCGATGTAGTGGTGGGCCATGAGACTTATAGCTTCATAGATGGCTTTAGTGGGTACAACCAAATTCGAATGCACCCCGATGATCAAGAAAAGACTGCCTTCGTTAACTAGTGGGGTGTTTTTATCACGGTTGTAATAAATTGTAATTGCTCCAGTCGGGGCCCAAGGCTCCGCATGCCTTCACGCGCCCTTAGACCTATTTCTTTTCCTTGCCGCTGATGCTAGTTATGGTACAACCAACATCCTCAACCGGCATTATTGGCTTTTGTTCGAACATGAGGTCGGATGACATGTATCTGGTTACCGAACTGTGCACAGTTCAGTCGGTCCATAACGCATATGGCAGGAGCCTCGGCCAGTTCCCGACCCGTTCGTCACATGCTCGTACAATGGCCTTCACAATCAGCCCATGCTCGTGTTCCACCTTCCCATTCGCCTCCGGATTGTATCACATCATGAGGGAAAGCTTGAGCCTAGAGTGGAGAATTTGTCCTCCTATTTGCAGTAAGAAGCGTATAGTGAACCGTTGTAGGTCCAATACTTTGACAGACACTTGTCACTCTCAGATTGATAACTTAGATAATATGATGAATCTGTGAATGATATTTTATACACAGAAAGAGCTTTCCAACAAGTGTTTAAACATAAGCAATGGCTATTTATTCATTAAGATATGAATCTTACAAAATAGCTGATACAAAAGAAACATGAGAGAGAGAATAACAATGTATATCAAAGACAATCTATAGAACTTCTCACTTAGATATGACATCAAGGTATTCCTCTTGCTCTCCTCTTTTCTTCGTGTATAAAACAAATTTTATACCTATTTTTATACCTTATGCTTTATGCTAGCTACTTACAACTTGACTCACCTATTAGAATCCACTTTTGTAGCCATTGATTTTGTGTCTAATTCTCACCTACCCCATATATTTACCCATTATATGCTATTCACTAGAGTCTTTAGATAAATGTTCACCATACATCTTTATAAACATAAACAACCATACCTCATGTCAATTTGAGCTTGTACGTTTACCTTCAACACCTAGTCGGTCGAATAACTCCTCCGCTTCTTACACGGTTAGCTCCCCTCGATCGGCTACTATCTTCCCTACGCACCCATACCGACAAAAATCTTCAATCAAAATTGGCATATGGTTGTTGTAAGTTTATGGACCTTACGGTCGGAACAAGGAGTGCGGAATGGTCGATAATCGACGGGTGGAGGTAGGCGAAGAGGAACACCACGCTCGATTTGAGCGCACCCGAATCGAAGACAAGGTAGAAGAAAGGAGAGGGAGCCGGCATGATTAGGATTAACAAAAAGGAAGAGGGGTGGGGGTTTAAAACACTAAGATTAGAAACATAAACACTAAAACAAAAAACATAACCCGAAAACTAACAAACATGAAATCTAAATCTAGAAACATGAACCTAAAAATAAAGTAAAGGGTGGGGTAATTAGAAAGAAATTAAAATTAAAAGATAGGCTTAAATGGAGGGGGATTAACATACTAATTAAAATAGAGAGAGAGAGAGAGAGAGAGAGAGAGAGAGAGAGATTAAAACATAAATAAACCTAAGATTAAAACTAAAGAGAGAGAGAGAGTGAGTGAGAGATTAAAACATAAATAAACCTAAGATTAAAACTAGAGAGAGAGAGAGAGAGAGAGAGAGAGAGAGAGATTAAGACATAAATAAACCTAAGATTAAAACTAAAATACGAGACGAAAAACTTAATTAAAATTTAAAAACAAGGGTTACAGGGAGGGAAGAGGATTACCATACTAATAGAAATGAAATAGAGAGGTGCTATTGCGAACTAGAGAAACATAATTAAGACACGATTAGAAGAGAGAGAGCGAGGGAGAGAAGCATAATTAAAAACATGTAATTGACATTATAAATGAAAAACTACATGGGGTTTGAGGTATGGTCTTATGGCAAACTAATTGGCAAACCCTAACTTGTTTGTCAACGCTCGGCCGTCCACCTGGTTCGTTAGGTCCTCTAGTGCAAGCACCATGTACTGCATTTGCCCTACTCCCACCGCCATTGTCACTAAATCGACCATCCCGGTGCCGGATCCTTGAATGCATCTGGTAGCTCTCACACGTCGACACGAAGAGATGCACATCTCTGTACATCTCTGGCCACCAGTACTTCCCTTTCAGCCTTTCGAACGTTGCCCATATGCCCTAGTGTCCAAACCAGGGGATTTCACGGAATTCCGACACGAGCACCGATTGTTTCTCCTCCTTTGTCACCACCCAGAGTGTTGTGCCGGTCCGCTTCTTCAGATGTCTCTAGATCTTCCCGTCTCGTAGGAAGAACCGGTAAGCCTTCTTCCGGATCCGCTCCACTTCCTCTTTTGTCCACATCACGTCCATCATCATCGTCCTCAGGAACTGCCCGATTAGAAGGCACTCCCTGTCGTAGTCGTTCTCATTGAACTTGCTAAGGGCCGGAGTGCTTCATTTGTTTGCCGACATTCGAGCTGACTCGAAAAAGTCCATGCCGACATCTTCATCCTCTGATACAATGCCGTCCTCATTGTTGTACCGTGCTCTCGATAACATGTCGGCCATGGTGTTGTCTTTTTCGGAGATGTGTCATATCTTCGGATTAAGGGACCTCATGTATGCGATACACCTGAGCATCGCCAGGTCGAGAGTCTCGCATTCGGAAACCATAACCGAGAATCGGTAGGCAGTCTGTCTCGATTACTACTTCAACCCTAATTAAGTAGTCTTTGTCGGTCTTGACCACTGAAACAATACCCGAAACCTCGCACTTAACCTGAGTGTATCCTCATTGCCGCTCGCTCAGCACCTTTGCACCAAACCGGATGGGGAACTGCGTGCCGACCTTGTCCTCCTGATTAATCACCGAATTAATTTTGATCAGACTTGCGCCGTCAGCATCTCCTTCCGTCTGCGAGCCGCCAACGTTTGCTCTCAGGTCCATTCAAACTTCTTCTCTTTCTTCAATAAGTCGTACAATGGCTCGGTAATGTGCACATTGTCGTGTTATTCTGCACGCATAGGAGAAACCAAGGCGGGACTGCGGGGGTCCTGAACTGGGGAATTACCGAACAGAAGGAGGAGCACCACGAACACACGGTCGAGTCACGCACACACAAATACACAGAGAACTCACAACAAGGTCGAACAACACGTGAGGCGAATGTGTGTGTGTATATATATATATATATAATCAAGGTTATAGCCAGCTGGCCGGCAAGCGCCAACTCGCTAACACCAACTCACACAATGCACAAGAGATGGAGCCTCTGCCGGAAGCACTCGGGCTTTCCACGAAGCAAAGGCAGCCTCTCAAACCCTGCAGAAAACTATGAAAGATAGAGGAGAAGAGTTCGGTTCCAGTCTGACAACACTTAGTCCTCGACAAAAAGTGATCCCTCTCATGAGGCCTTCTCCCCTCCCTTTTATAGGCCTCCAGGATAGACCGTTATACCTGGTTACATCATCTTTATTCCCTGTCACCTCGGACAAAGATACACTACGATTTCCTAAACAATAAATGCGTACTACCTAGTATCTTCACATCAACCGAATTGCTCCTAAGTATGTGCAAGTAATTAAATAGCATGCCCACATGTAAGGGCTAATGTTTGCGCATATTTCCTTGATTCCTCCTAGGGACGGTTTTCTCCACGACATCCACCCCCACCAAACCGCACGTCCTCCAGTACGTGCCAGATACAGCAATTGCCGGAGAAGACCGGTATATGTAGGGGAACTCCCTCAAGATTCCCTTTTTCTGCAGATAATTTGTTGAGCGAGCAAGCTCAACATGGGCCAAATCGGTTGAATAATCCGAGAGCTAGATCGAATGAAGACCGATCTAGTAGGCCCGAATCCGATCGGTGAGTTGGATCGGAGAGCCGAATCTGCAGGGATCCAATAGGCCATTAGAGGCCTATGCTCCTAGTTCAGTAGGTAGTTATATTTTTGGGAGTTAGTGTCAGAGGCTCCTTCATGAGCATTGAAGTACTTGTCATTCCTTTAAGGACTTGTATAAAAGTTCTCTCTGAACACCTTTGTATGTGTTGGGAGACAGGTCCCTCCGGATGGGAAGGGAGAAGAACAGTGCCGACGAACAAACTCGGCCGAGGCCGAAACGGTATGAACCGGATGGGGAGTACCCGACTGCGGAGAGCCGGATGGTGTAGACCCGGTATGAACCGGATGGGGAGTACCTGATTGCGGAGAGCCGGATGGTGTAGACCCGGTATGAACCGGATGGGGAGTACCCGACTGCGGAGAGCCGGATGGTGTAGGCCCGGTATGAACCGGAGGAAGAGACATATTTGTAAATAGCCGAAAAGTCATATTAGTATAAATATGACTTAGGGCAAACTTTTATGGTAGTTGTCGTTTTTATTGTTGTTATTCTTCCTTGTTGGTGCAAGAAGAAGAGTGAGCGCGCAATTGTACAGAGAGAGAGAGAGAGAGAGACGAGGTCGTTGCCTCTGTTGTAACCGCCGCCTGTGGCGAAGATCTGAGAGCACGAGGTCGTTGCCTCAGTGATCTCACTGTTGTATATTCCTACATAGTGACAGTTTGCAGCCTATGGGCTGTCGTGGTTTTTCCCTTATTTTGGGGTTTTCCACGTAAACCTCCTGTGTACCCTTTCTCCCCTTTGTGTCGCGTTTCATTACCTGTTTTTCTGTGTCTGAAAAGAATCTCGGTTGTGGCCGAGCGTCGGACATAAGGAACGTCGAGTTTCCATCAGTATGTACAAAAAACATATTATTTTGAATTATGTTTTTCAGTCTTCTGCTCTCTCTGTCTCTCCCGCTTATTGAATTTTTTTGTATTCTTCTCTGCATTCCTTTGTTGATGTCCGTTTGAGCCGGTTGTGTTTTGTTAAGCTTCCGCACATAAATCTTTACATAACTTGTGAGCTGACCGGAAAAGTATTCTTTTCTGCCATCCGATCTTAGACACTTGATCTTCTTCCTAGTTTCCTGTTCAACAAGACTCTTTAGATTTTGGAAACATGAACTTTGCCCTTCTTCTCAATTAGGTAGACCCTAGTGTGCTAGCTAAATTTTTTGATGAAAGAGACGAAGCATTGGCTCGCACCTATGCTCATGCACTATGTCGGTCCCCATACATCCGTGTGGATTAAATCGAGCTGATTCTAGCTCCAATTCTTCTCATTGGAGCCGGAGTTGACAAGCTTCATATATCTAACCCTTACAGTTGTTGAACTTCGGCAATACCACTTGTTTCGACTATAACTCTTGAAGCTTCGGATAGTTGATGTAACCAACCCACTTGTGCCATAAGTTGATGTCAGATTTGACCTTTTGTCCACGTGCAAACATTGCAACACCAACGTCATTCGTCTCGAGGATTAACATCCTCCTGTCTCTGCGCCCACGCACGATCAACTACCCTCATCCTCAATGATGTAGTCATGGTGATTAAACCGTACTTGCATTCCCTGATGGATGAATTTTCCGATAGAAACAAAGTATTTGCAATTATCGGGACATGCAACACATTCCGCATCAGTCCTTTCTGTCCGACATGACTAAGCGGTACATCACCCACATGCTCAATGGGATGCATGGGGTTGTCATCAGTTTCGACAACTCCCGGTCATTCCGGCTGCTCAAGAAAGGAGAACCATTCTTCATGGTTCCTCATGTGGTTGGAAGCTCCAGAATCAACATACCAGACCTCCTCTAGCTTCATGGTACGTACTCCCATCCGATTGGCATTGTCCTTCATCATGAGGGCATCACCTACTTCGACTCGCCCTAAGCCTTCTACGAAGTGTGATCTGTGTTGCATATCTGCATCACCTTGGCTTGATCCATTCTTTTCTGAATCAACCCTCTTTCTCAAGCACTCACTCTCTTTGTGGCCCTTTCAACCACAGTACCAACAATTCGTCACAGCCTTTCCTTGCCAGGTTCTGGTGTTGCCTTGACTCCCCCTGCTTGTGGAGGGTTCAAAACTGAAAAGAATAGTGTGTGGAAGCAATATAGGAAAACCGAAGAATAGAATACGCAGGTTTAATGGAAAGCTTAGGTTTGCATTGTACGCACGGGAGAGACAGAGAGAGAGTAAACACACAAAACTTAATTAAAAAATAATACTCAATCTGTACTGATAGGATGTGCTCAATGAGCACTTTTATACAAGCCCTGACAATGGGCTGACATAAGTACTGACAATACTTGATTGCTCATAAATGAGCCTCAACACTTACTCCCAAAACTATTCCTTACGAGGAATAACTTTCTAATGGTCTTTCGGTCTACGGACCGATACGACCTTCCTACGCACCGTTTTGCGTACTGGCTTTACGCATCGGATTACGCACAAATGTTGAGCTTGTTTCTCAACACTCCCCCTCAAGCTCAACTTGAGGTTCCGCCAGCTCTGCCAGATCTACGCTCCGACTTCTCCTGGCTACACGCCTCGCTCGCGCTCCTCGATCTGTTCGACTCCGCGTGCTTTGACCCTTCTGGTCGGCTTGTCTCCTCCCACGGCCCTTCACAGCTCCCTTGCTATCGCGGTGTTGGCGCTTCTCCTGCTGCCTTCTTTTCTGCTTGGCCCTTAGTTGATTCAGTGTATTTGAATCAAACATCCGAACCGACTTGGCTACCTCCGATCGGTTTTCACTCTCGTCCGAGTTGGCTATCTCCAACTCGTCTTCGGTCTTCTCGCCTTTGACGGCGTCATCTCCCCCATGCCTGGTTGGCTCCAGCATTTTCTTTCGGCTACTCCCCTTACGTCTGTTTTCGGACTCTTCCGCGGATCCGCTCTCGGCTTCTTCAGCCGAGCCACGGTCTTTTCCGCTCCTTTCCCACTCCCTTTCGTGGTCATCTGGGACGTTTCTCCCCCTCAAGTTTGGCACTTCGTTGTGATGCAACCCAAGCGCACCCGAGAATTGCCGTAACTTGTCCAGACCAAGAGGCTTGGTGAAGATGTCGGCGGTCTGCCGATCCGTCGGAACATACTGAAGTTCGACTTCACCAGAAAGGACACGCTCACGGAAAAAATGGTAATGCACCTCAATATGCTTGGTCCGTGCATGGAAGACGGGGTTCTTCGCGAGGTGGATGTTGTTGAGGTTGTCACAGTAGATCGTCGTCGGATCGGACACCTCCACTTGCAGATCCTTAAGTAGCCGCTTCAACAATATGGCTTCACATGTCGCGATAGCCGCTCCTCGGTACTCAGCTTTGGTGCTCGACAGTGCAACTGTCGGCTGCTTCTTGCTACTCCATGCTATCGCGGCACTCCCAAGAGAGAATGCGTATCCGGATGTGGATCGACAATCTGCGACATTGCCGGCCCAGTCAGCATCGGTGTAGCTGACCAATTGCGGGGCCGTATTGGTCCGATATAGCAGTCCCCGGTCCTTAGTGATGCTTACGTACCGCAGTACGCGTTGCGCACACTGAAGGTGCTCCTCGGTAGGTCACGCCATAAATTGACTGATCACCCCGACCGGGTAACTAAGATCGGGTTGGGTGATTGGCAAGTAGATAAGGCTTCCGACAATTTGTCGGAACCTTGTCGGATCGCAAACCTTGCCGGAATTGGGGCGAAGCTTCACAGTTCTATCCGGAGGAGTCGAGACGGACTTACAGTCTGCCATCCCGAATTTGAAGAGCATATTCAACGCATAATGACGTTGGCTGATTAGTATGCCTTCGGGGGTGTGGATCACCTCGATCCCGAGGAAGTAATGAAGGTCCCCTAGATCCTTCATGTCGAATGATGACGCAAACTAGAGCTTCACGCGGTTGAGTTCACCTAGGTTGGCGCCGGTGATGACCAAGTCATCAACATAGGGTAAAATACTGACCGGCCCGAGTCGACCTTTCCGAATGAACAACGAGGAGTCTGATTTTGACGTCGCAAAGCCCATGCGACACAACCGATGCGTGATCTTCGCATTCCAGGCATGCAGGGCTTGCTTCAGTTCGTAAAGGGACTTCTTCAATCGGCACACTGCCGACGTGTTCGTTCCGGAGTGAAATCTGAGGGGTTGTACCATGTACACTTGGTCCTCAAGCTCACCTTGTAGGAACGCATTCTTTACATCCATTTGATGTAAGTGCCACCCCTTGGCCACAGCTACCGCGAGCAAAACACGGACGGTCGTCATCTTCGCGATCGACGCGAACGTCTTATCGTAGTCGATGTCGTGTTTCTGCGCGTAGCCTTTTGCCACTAACCGGGCCTTGTATCGGTTGACCGAGCCGTCGGTGTTGTACTTGACCTTGTACACCCACCTACATCCGATTGGATTCACACCCTTCGGTGCGTCAACCAGGTCCCAGGTCTCGTTTTCCGCCAATGCGTGCATCTCTTCCTCCATCGCGGCGCGCCAATTCGCATCCTTCACCGCTTCTGCGTAGCTCTTCGGCTCACGCATTTCCGTTACATGGGTCATGTACGCATAATGATGCGCCATGTACTCGTTGTATCCGAACTGCATAATTGGGTTCTTTTGGCGGGTAGATCGGCGTAATCGATCATTAGCCGATGTCGAGGTCTTCTTGGCCGACGCAGACTTCGCTCCTGAAGGCCCGTCACCGCTTCCCTCGGAGTCGGACTCGCATCGGTCTGACTCGTTCCTATCCGTGCCAAAATCTGACACCTTCTTCTTCCCTTTCTCTTTGCGCATAAGCCGTCTCCTCGGCTTCCTACGTGGGGAATGCACGGCCGAGTCTCCACTACTCGCCGACTCTTCATCGGACTAGTCGTACCGACTCAGTCGTCCATTCGGTCCACTTAACCGAAACGAAATCGAACTCTCTTAGGGGTCCCGATTTCAGGCTCAACCGGAGGCACCTCGGCCTCGCTGTCCTCATCGTCAGAACTCGGATTGGAGGCGAGTTCCGGAGTCGGGGGCAAGTGGACTCATCAAACACAACGTCGCGGCTCATGCGTGCTTGTTTGGTATGTGGGTTATAGCACTTATAACCCTTCTGCTCGTCCAAATAGCCGACCAAGATACACTTCTCGGCTTTGGCATCCAACTTCCTCCTTTTCTCCTTCGGCACATGCACATACGCAATGCTACCGAAAACTCATAAGTGTCACAAATTCGGCTTCGTTCCGAAGTATAGTTCGTGCGCCGACACTTTTTCTCCGATCCGGTTCTGGAAGTATACCGCGGTTCATACCACCTCGGCCCAGTAGAACTTGGGCAAGCTCTTCTCCTCCAGCATTGCGCATGCCGCTTCCACAACCGACCAATTTTTCCTCTCGACCACGCCGTTTTGCTCCGGCGTGTATCTACAACTGAATTCACGTCGAATTCCCATCTGTTGTAGATAACCGTTGAATTGACCGGAAAAGTATTCTTTTCCGCCATCCGATCACAGGCACTTGATCTTTCTTCCTGTTTCCGTTTCCACGAACCCTTTGAGGTCCCGAAAACTGTCGAAGACTTCGCTTTTCCTCCCAATGAGGTAGATCCACGTGTGCCGCGTGTAGTCGTCGATGAAGGAGACAAAATATCGGCTCCCGCCAAGACTAACATTTTGTGCTGGCGTGTATCTACAACTGAATTCACGCCGAATTCCCATCTGTTGTAGATAACCGTTGAATTGACCGGAAAAGTATTCTTTTCCGCCATCCGATCGCAGGCACTTGATCTTTCTTCCTGTTTCCGTTTCCACGAACCCTTTGAGGTCCCGAAAACAGTCGAAGACTTCGATTTTCCTCCCAATGAGGTAGATCCACGTGTGCCGCGTGTAGTCGTCGATGAAGGAGACAAAATATCGGCTCCCGCCAAGACTAACGTTTTGTGCTGGCGTGTATCTACAACTGAATTCACGCCGAATTCCCATCTGTTGTAGATAACCGTTGAATTGACCGGAAAAGTATTCTTTTCCGCCATCCGATAGCAGGCACTTGATCTTTCTTCCTGTTTCCGTTTCCACGAACCCTTTGAGGTCCCGAAAACAGTCGAAGTCTTCGCTTTTCCTCTCAATGAGGTAGATCCACGCGTGCCGCGTGTAGTCGTCGATGAAGGAGACAAAATATCGGTTCCCGCCAAGACTAACGTTTTGTGCCGGCGTGTATCTACAACTGAATTCACGCCGAATTCCCATCTGTTGTAGATAACCGTTGAATTGACCGGAAAAGTATTCTTTTCCGCCATCCGATAGCAGGCACTTGATCTTTCTTCCTGTTTCCGTTTCCACGAACCCTTTGAGGTCCCGAAAACAGTCGAAGACTTCGCTTTTCCTCTCAATGAGGTAGATCCACGTGTGCCGCGTGTAGTCGTCGATGAAGGAGACAAAATATTGGCTCCCGCCAAGACTAACGTTTTGTGCCGGCCCCCACACATAAGAGTGTATCAAGTTGAGCTTGTTCCGGCTCCGGTTACGCTCATTGGGGAAAGGAAGTCGGTGTTGCTTCCCAAGCTGGCAGGCTTCACAAATTTGTGCCTTCTGGCTGTTACCAGAGCCGGAAAAAGAACCGGAAAAAGGACCGGCAAAAGAACCGGAAGTGGAACCGGAGAAAGTACCGGAAAAATATCAACAAACGCCACTAAACCGCGGCTTAATACTGGACGACGACATGCCGTTCCAATACTCAAAGTACCGCGATGATCCGGATGCGGAAGCGCATGTGGATGACTTCGAGCAGACATGGGAAGCAAATCACACGTCCCAGCGAATGACACCGGAGGAAGAAGAACGCTCGAAGATAGCGGAATTCGGAGTCACGTTGGAGGGACCAGCGACATGATGGTCGCCGGTTGCTGGGACACATTGTAAGTAAGGAGGGCATTGCGGTCGACCCGGACAAAGTAAATGCCATACTAGGGGCACCGGCGCCGAAAACGGCCAAAGCACTAAGCCGATTCTTAGGACAGATCCGGTGGCACAGCCGAATGCTCCGTCACTTGGCGGACTTGGCTACACCATTACACACCGCGGTACATCGGACACCGTTCCAATGGACGGATACGGAGGATAAGGCATACAATGCCCTGAAGGTCCTTTTATCGCAAGCACCCGTCGTGCAGCCTCCGGATTGGAGCAAGGAATTTCACGTGTTCGTGGACGCGTCCGACATCGCTATTGGCAGCGCCTTAATGCAGCTTACGGAGCCCAAATGGTACCGGCCGGTATATTACGCCAGCCGGAAGCTGTCCCAAGCGGAGAAGAACTATTCAACGACGGAACGGGAGGCCCTGGGCATGATCTACAGTGTAACAAAGTTTCGTCACTACCTATTGGGAAGGAAGTTCTCCTTCCATGTGGATCACTCGGCGCTCCTCTACTTAGTTTCCAAGGCGTCCCTGACCGGTAAGTTGGCCCGTTGGACCTTGCTGTTGCAGGAGTTCGAATTCGAGATTTTCCACCGGCCCGGTATCCAGCATGCCGTAGCAGACTATCTAAGCCGATTAGAGTCCGGAGAACCAGGCGACGGAGTAGCGGATGAATTCCCGGACGCAGAGTTATTCCGTATCACCCCGGAAACGGCAGCGGACGACACGGTGGCATCAGAAGATAGGTGGCTGACAAACATGCACCAGTTCCTAAGCACGGGCCTGCCACCGGAGGAAATGAACCGGGACGAGAGGAAACGACTGGCGGTGCAGAGCCGCAATTTCTGTCTATTACGGGACACTCTCTACCACAAGGGAGCAGATGGAATATGGAGACGGGCAGTCCGTAGTGACGAGAAAGAAGTAATCTTACGAGAAGCACACTGTGGGGTTGCCGGAGGACACTATGCCGGGGAAGCAACGGCAAGAAAGGTATGGCAGAGCGGCTTATGGTGGCCCACGACGCTAAAAGATGCCGTCAAGTATGCTAAGGAATGTGACCTATGCCAACGAATGGGCCAGCCTACGGAGCAAGCACGGATGCCGCACCAACCGGTACTTCCACTAGAGCCATTCCAGAAGTGGGGGTTGGATTTTGTCGGACCGTTCAAGCCACCGGCAATGAGAACAGGTAATCGTTATGTCATCGTGGCAACGGATTATTGCACGAAATGGGTGGAAGCTAAGGCCCTGAGGGACAACACCGCGTCATCCACAGCAAAATTCCTGTACGAAAACATTTGGTGCCGGTATGGATGTCCGATTGAATTAATCAGCGACCAAGGAGGGCACTTCCTTGGCCAGGTAGTGGAAAGCTTAACAACGTACTATGCCGTGGTCCATAAAAGAAGCACACCGTATTACCCACAGGCGAACGGGTTAGCAGAGTCCACCAACAAAACGCTGCAGAACATTCTCCGCAAAATTGTCAATGAAAACCGGACGGACTGGGACACAAAGCTCCATAGTGCGCTATGGGCGTACAGAACGGCATACAAAACAAGTATCCGGACAACGCCGTTCCGGTTAGCATTCGGCTTAGAAGCGGTCATGCCGGTCGAGTTTCAAGTACCAAGCTTACGGATCCAACTACGGGAACGGCTGAATGAAAAGAAGTCGGAGGAAATGCGGCTAGCAGCACTATGCGAACTGGAGGAGCAACGGCTGGCCAGCATCCTACACATGGAACTGGAGCAACGACGACGGAAAGCGTTCGTTGACCGTCACCGGAAAGGTAATGAGAAGATGTTCGAAATCGGAAAGCCGGTGCTAGTATTCCAAACGAGGATGGGCAAGATGCCGGGTAAACTCCGGTTCAGATGGACAGGCCCGTATTGGCTGACAAGGGAATACAACGGGTCCTATCAGATAGGGACACTTGCCGGTGAAGTACTAGGCAAGTGGGTGAACGGATTTCGACTAAAGCCCTACAAAGGACCGATGCCAAAGAACCCGTTTATGCAGCACACCGGCACTATACCGGGAACCTGTCCGGGATCGGTACGGATCGATCCGGAAGAAAAAGACGACGGGGAACCCGTAGTAGAGACGAAGGAAGACACGGCAACCCGTAAGGAAAACGGTCAGGGTCCGAAGGGACCTACGGATGTGTAAGGTCACACACCGTCATTAAAAAAAAAAAAAAAAAAAAAAAAAAAAAAAAAAAAAAAACATTAAAAATCGAGGTATGAACGGGTGTGAAAGCAAGGCGCGAAAAGGTACGTAGTGGGCATTTAAGAGACGCCACGCTACTTAATACTAAATTGGTACACGACGTGTGCATGCTCGAAAAAGGCGCCAAAACGCACAAAGAAGAAGAAGAACGCATGGAGACCTTTTCATTTCGCGAGCCAAGAAGCACAGAAGCACAAAGACAGTGGAAGCTGAGCAAACGCGAACCTGCACGCAGAGAACCCCCGCGCTCAGAACGCTCTCTCTCTCGCTCTCACTCTCATCACCACTCTACCTCGCCATCTTCCCTCGACCTTGAAGCAGACATGGAACCACAAACGCTGTCGGAAGCGGCCAGGAAATGGTTCAGGCAAAACGGACTGGAGGGGTTCTTGGCCATCATGGAGGCACCGCCGCACAGAGAAGCCGACCGGGTCATCAAGGAGCTCGCCACAGAGGTCATCACCGAGGAAGCGATCCGCGCGCTAACAGGCCTTCCGGAGGGAGGAATCTTTCAGATCGATAACCCAACCTCGGAGCAACTCATCCGATATTTCGGTGAGTACTCTGTTGCCGGAAAAGGCTATCGGACGCAGGGCGGCGAAGATCCGCTATTCAGGGAGATAGCTCGAGTGCTCCATGAGTACGGTCACGTATACCCCCGACCCCCTGTCATGCCAAAAAATCGGGCAGGGATGATCATAGCCACCTATGAAGGGATCAAGGTGGACTGGCCGGTGTTGATTGCAGACGGGTTGTGCATGGCAATCGACATGGTACGAGGGAAGGACGGCAAGGAGGGCCGGAAGCTGTGGCACGCCGTAGCTCAATGGATAACATTGCTCGTGCCGCCGGTCGAGACCGCCCAGCCAAAGAAGCGGCCAAGGGTATCGGAAGGAAGCACCTCGAAGCCGGCATCCAAACGACAGCAGCTGCTGGCGTCGAAGGCGACGAAAGGGAAGAAACGGGTCCCAGAACCGGAGGAGGTGTCACCGGTCCGACCCGTCAAGATAACCTTACGGAGACCGGGACAGAAGGAACCGGAACCCTTGACGGCACAGAAACATGCCGTGACACAGGAAGAGGAAACGGAGGAGCCAGAAGAGCACCTCCAACGACGGTCAAGAAGTAGAACCGCCGAGACAGGAGGGGAGCGGTCGTACCCGCGAGAGGCAGGAACACCCCCAACTCAACCTGAGCAAACCACAAGGGAAGAACCGGAACCGGTGCGTAGGGAACCGGTCTTGTCGACTTCTATAGAAGAAGTCAGTCCAACGGCTCCGGAGACGGCGAGAACCGGAACTCAACAGCCGGCGAGCCCAGCCAGAGCACACGGCGGCCAAGGAGTAGAACCAGAACGGCATATGCAGGCACTCAGGCCAGACAAGTCCACAGTGAATGAGCCGACCCGACCAGTACAGCAACAAGGCACCAGTAGCATGTGGCTACGGTGGGTAGGCGAGCAAATCGCCGGAGTGGTCGAGTATATAGAGGCGGAAGAGAGAGCGCACCAGGAACGGTTGCTCGTCACAACCGTAGATCTAGAGACGGCCCGGTCCAGAATCCGAAGCCTTGAACAAGACTTGGACAGGGTAACAAGGGAAACACAAGTCCAAGCACCGGTGACTCCGGGCAATGTACAGAATAAAGTGTCAGATCAACCTGTACATAGCAATCAGACCCCGGCAACGGAAACCGTTCCGGAGAGAAATGCGGCACAAGCCCAAGAGCTTGCGGATTTAAAGGATGAGCTTGCTGCCCAAGAAGCGCTGAGGAGCCGCGAAAGAGAACTGAAGACGGCAGCGGAGGCAGAACTCAAAAAGACTGCTGAGAATCTACGCCGGGCCGAGGAGAGCTTACGGAAAGGCCACCAAGCGTACGACCGGCTCAAGGAAGAGAAGGAGAAGATGCTGCAAGAGAAGGAGAGACTCCGGAGGAACGCCGAAACAGAAGTAGAGCGCCTGAAAGAGGAACTCCGGCAGGTAAAGGACCGGGAGGACCGGAACCATCGCCAGATCAACGGCAAGCTCAAACTAAAAACAGAGGAATTTGAGAACTTGCACCGGGAGTATAAACGGTTGCAAACGGAGCACAAGGAACGGATGGATGAGCTCCGGCAAGCAGTTGATCGGACCGCAACTGCATTCGCCAAGGAACAAGCGGAAAACAGAAGTCGGTTGGAAGAGGCGGAGAAGGTTCGGACAGAGCTCCTCAGGCAACAGCAGGCGGAAAAAGAAAGAGCGGCGGAGGTACTGCAGAGGCTGCAAACGACATATCAAGGGCAGCTGACGCGCTACAGAGAGCAGGCGGAGGATACGTCAAATCTCATCAAGCAGTTGAAGGAGGAGCGACAAGTGGTGGAAAGCAGAGCACAAATGGGAGCAAGTCGCATCCAGGATATCATGCGGGCCTGGTTGAACCAGACCAAGAGCTTGATTGACAACGGGTCCGTCAAATGGTGGACCAAGTGGGCCACGAACGCAGCGGAACTCCAATTGCTCCGGGCTGACGTGGAGAACCGGCGGAAGGAGGGAGAAGATTGCTATATGCTGACTTCTGAAGACTTCACCGGCATAAGAGATGAGCTTGCCGAAGACTTTCAAGCCTTGGCAGATGACCAACTAGAGCAAGTCCGGCAACTTGTAGCTCAGCTGGACGACGACAGGCTGGAGGCGCAGATCCAGTTTGAAAGCTACGAGAGGTCCCGGATCCGGGGAGAGAAAGAACGAGAACCAGTTACGGTCAACCTCAGTGATGAGGAACCGTTACTGGAAGGAGACCGGACCGGAAGCAGTCAAACGGAGATGCCGGAGCCAGAGAGACAAACGGAGCAGCCGGAGTCAGCGAAACAAATGAAGCAGCAGCAAGCAGAGCAGCCGGAGCAGCCTCAGTCCCAACCTCAACCACAGCAGCAGCAGGAAGCACAGCCGCAACAACCACAACCGGAAGAACAAGTGGAAATTCTTGAACCAAGTATTTTGGACAATTTGGGTGAACAATGAAGGGGCCGAGAAGGGTTCGACGTACAAGGTACTGTCCCACGGGCGTGCCATGTGTTACCGGCCGGCAAGGAGTCCAAAATACGGAGTGAAGGAATTAATTAGATGGTTGTAAATGAGCATAGTGTGGACGGACGGACTGGAAACGGTATGCCGTTCCAGATCCGGACGGATCCCGAATAGGTGCGAGAGGCACCGTTTTGTACTACGGGCCGGAAACCTATTTAAAGGCCCGGACCCCATTGTAATGACAGCGGATAATTAATAGAGATTCTGATGTTTATACTTCTGTCTTGATTTCCGTTCTGTAATCACTGTTATATCTTACGCGTGTAATTAACCAAAGCAATCTAATCGTGT
The DNA here is from genome assembly GCF_043228905.1 of Azolla caroliniana. Taxonomy (NCBI): domain Eukaryota; kingdom Viridiplantae; phylum Streptophyta; class Polypodiopsida; order Salviniales; family Salviniaceae; genus Azolla; species Azolla caroliniana. Next base: position 12,018,875 of record NW_028230437.1, on the reverse strand, counting down.
AACCCATGTAAGTCGGTGTAATCGTTGAATCTTAATCCTATGCCGTAATCACCCTTTGGTGAAGTGTCTCCGTGACACCTTGTGTTAGGCCTTGTCCGGCTAAGCGAATAACACTGGCCACTAAATTTGGGCAATCCGAACACCACTTGTTTCGATTGCAGGTCTTGAAGCCGATGGTAATTAACGTGGCCTATCCGTTTGTGCCATAAGTCGATGTCCGACTCGACTTTTTGTCCCTTCGCGAACAATGGACAGACGTAGAACAAACAATGGACACACCGAGAAGAAATAGTGGTGGTCGCAGAAGAAATAGAAAGAAAACAGAGAAAAGAAGAAGAGAATGTAGCAGGAAGAGAACATAGAAGAAGAAGAGAAGGCACAGAACAGAGGATGGAGAGAGGAGAGAAATGACGACAAGAAGAGAAGCGGGAAACGAAAGCAGAAAGAAGACGAAAAAGATGAGGGATGCGCACTAGAGAGAGTGCAATAACGGACCACAACAATAACCTAGAGATAAAGACGAAGTCAGAGCATTACAAAAACAAGAAGACAAGAATGGATAAAGACGAAATTGAAGCAGAAGATAGGACGGGAAGAAAAATAGAGAAAGGGCAAGAGAGAATGATAGGGGTATGGAACATAATTTTAAAACATGAGGGTATTTGATAATATTTCAAAAACAAAGGGTAGCAACCTAAAATTTCATAAACTTGAGGGCACCGACAAAATTGTAAAAACTCATCCACCTAAAGAAATGGATGTGATCAACAACGACAACTCACACAAAATTAAAGGAAGAACACACATACACACAACATGCTTTTGGACCCATGATGAAGTTCGTAAGGCATTTGACTTCTAATCAAGGGATTGTGGGTTCGAGTCCCACCGGGCGTGCCATGTGTTACCGGCCGGCAAGGAGTCCAAAATACGGAGTGAAGGAATTAATTAGATGGTTGTAAATGAGCATAGTGTGGACGGACGGACTGGAAACGGTATGCCGTTCCAGATCCGGACGGATCCCGAATAGGTGCGAGAGGCACCGTTTTGTACTACGGGCCGGAAACCTATTTAAAGGCCCGGACCCCATTGTAATGACAGCGGATAATTAATAGAGATTCTGATGTTTATACTTCTGTCTTGATTTCCGTTCTGTAATCACTGTTATATCTTACGCGTGTAATTAACCAAAGCAATCTAATCGTGTAACCCATGTAAGTCGGTGTAATCGTTGAATCTTAATCCTATGCCGTAATCACCCTTTGGTGAAGTGTCTCCGTGACACCTTGTGTTAGGCCTTGTCCGGCTAAGCGAATAACACACCTTTTGGCAACCACTAAGGCGACCCCCCTTTGGAGATGGAGTCAAAGAATGATACGCGGATGTGCAAGCCATAGCGACTAAGTGCAGGAAATGGTGAAACGCGAAAATGACGGTGAATATGTTGGAGTAAGTCTATGGAGGAATGCATGAATGGCAACAATGTTTGGGCGAGGTTGCGATTAGTGTCCATTTGCGTGTTTCCGAAAGCGGTTAGTGACAATGTGCGTGTTCTCAAAAGCGTGGTGCAAGATGCACGGCTGGATAAACAGCAACGCAAAGGGAACCGGTGCCAACACGACCGGAAAGAGAAGCCCACCAGGAAACTGCGGAGAAAGTCGCAGTGTGTGGAGCGGAGACCGGTAGGATGTGCTGAGAATGCACGGGCAATGGTTCCAGAAGAAACAACGCGGAGAGAGTCGGAACCGGAATCAGAACAAGAACTAGAGTTGGTTAACACCGAAGGACCATAAAAGACAGAGAAGAGATGCAAACGCAAACCAGACATCGACGACCAGAGAAACCAACAGCACCGGAAAGACACGGTCGGAGACACCTAACAAAGAAGAAGACCACCGGACAAACAGAGACATGGATGTCGACTGCGATAGAGATATCACACAAAGACCATGGGCAATGCAGAATGGCGGAACCAGAGACAAAGTCCCGGAAGGCCATGGCCAGCCAGACAGACACAGCCAAAAAAACGAAGGACCGGACTAGATCAGACAAACGGTCAGACGAAATGGGCAGTCGACAGAGAACGACAGAGGCGACTGGCAAACCCAGACAGAGACAAAGACACCGACACGACATAGCCAGAAATGGAGAAGTCAGATGAGACGACGTGATGCAAAAAAACCACAGACGGGGGCTAGAGAAAAACACATAAACACGATGATGGAATGGTCCGGATAGAAGAAACGGAAAAAAAAAACGGAATGAACCGGACGGATACAACCGGAAAGACATGGCCATTTGTGCCGAACAATAACGAAGATGGAGACGACCGGACAGCAGTTCGAGCGGTCGGATAGGCCGAACGGTGATCGGACAGGAGCAACTAGAGCGGCCGAAGAGCGGCTAGAAGGGCCGGAAACCGATCGAAATATCCGGACAGTGGCTGGAGCAGCCGAAGCGGCCGGAGGGCTGGACAAGGCCAGAGAAACGGACACAAAGCCGGGATGACGTCCGAACAGTGGTGTGGCTGGAGAGTGACAGGAACGACGGCTAAACAGCGACAGAAGCGGCCGTAATAGCCGGACGACGCTGGAAAGCTCGCTGGAGTAGATGGCCGAGTGCAGACTGGTCGGATAGGGCCGACAACGACGACATCCAAATGACGGCGATGCAGGACACTGACAACCGGATGACGGCCGACCTAGGGAAAAACAGTGATGGCGACGGCTGGACGGGCCGATAGACACAACGACAACGACGGAGATGGTCGGACATGCGCCCGAACAGTGGACGAGCCAGATCGGACGAACACAGTCATATCGGACAATGAAGAACAACCGAAGTGGTTGGACAGGGCCGATAGAGACGGCAAAGACGCCTGACAACGGCCGGAGAATCAGCGGCCAAAACGGCAACAAAGCCAGGATGACAACTGAACAAAGCAGCCAAGCGATGGACCTCGGCCAAAACAGACGGCCGACTGCAGATTTGCCGGATATGGCTGACAAGGCCGGCGACAACAACAAATGGAGACGGTGATGACCGGACAGGGCCAGATAGACAGGCGCCGGACAATGACCACATACGACGACAATGGCGGGGCCGGACAAACATACATAGCAAAAGACAAAGCGAGGGAGATGGAGACAGCGATGACAGAGACGGAAACAGCCAGCCAGACGGGCTAGACAGAGATGGCGACTATGCCGGCGACGCAGACGCCGAATAGTGACAGATGCCACAAAGTGATGGCGATAGGGAGTGGCCAGAGAACGGTTAGAGCGACCGAACCGGCGGCTCGATTGTAAGAAGGCGGGTGGATGAAGTGGCGGTGGTGGCATCGGCTGAACAATGGACAGACGTAGAACAAACAATGGACACACCGAGAAGAAATAGTGGTGGTCGCAGAAGAAATAGAAAGAAAACAGAGAAAAGAAGAAGAGAATGTAGCAGGAAGAGAACATAGAAGAAGAAGAGAAGGCACAGAACAGAGGATGGAGAGAGGAGAGAAATGACGACAAGAAGAGAAGCGGGAAACGAAAGCAGAAAGAAGACGAAAAAGATGAGGGATGCGCACTAGAGAGAGTGCAATAACGGACCACAACAATAACCTAGAGATAAAGACGAAGTCAGAGCATTACAAAAACAAGAAGACAAGAATGGATAAAGACGAAATTGAAGCAGAAGATAGGACGGGAAGAAAAATAGAGAAAGGGCAAGAGAGAATGATAGGGGTATGGAACATAATTTTAAAACATGAGGGTATTTGATAATATTTCAAAAACAAAGGGTAGCAACCTAAAATTTCATAAACTTGAGGGCACCGACAAAATTGTAAAAACTCATCCACCTAAAGAAATGGATGTGATCAACAACGACAACTCACACAAAATTAAAGGAAGAACACACATACACACAACATGCTTTTGGACCCATGATGAAGTTCGTAAGGCATTTGACTTCTAATCAAGGGATTGTGGGTTCGAGTCCCACCGGGCGTGCCATGTGTTACCGGCCGGCAAGGAGTCCAAAATACGGAGTGAAGGAATTAATTAGATGGTTGTAAATGAGCATAGTGTGGACGGACGGACTGGAAACGGTATGCCGTTCCAGATCCGGACGGATCCCGAATAGGTGCGAGAGGCACCGTTTTGTACTACGGGCCGGAAACCTATTTAAAGGCCCGGACCCCATTGTAATGACAGCGGATAATTAATAGAGATTCTGATGTTTATACTTCTGTCTTGATTTCCGTTCTGTAATCACTGTTATATCTTACGCGTGTAATTAACCAAAGCAATCTAATCGTGTAACCCATGTAAGTCGGTGTAATCGTTGAATCTTAATCCTATGCCGTAATCACCCTTTGGTGAAGTGTCTCCGTGACACCTTGTGTTAGGCCTTGTTCGGCTAAGCGAATAACACAGTTTTGGCGACCACGATTCCTGCTTTCTCGCAGCGAACGACGGTAATGGATGACTAGACCAACGCACGACTTGGTTACAGACCGAGCTCGACGCCTCGCCGAACGACAAAGACGGCGTGAGACTTTCCAGCAAGCAGCGCAGGAAATTCGCTCGGATCGTTCGTTCTCCAACGAGATCCGGAGAGTCGCGGAGGAATCTCTCCGGTTACGGCAAACTCGCGACCAGGACGACGGAGGCAGTCTAAGTAGTCTCCGGCAAACCGAACGACTCCTGGAGGCGCTGGCAAGCGGAGAAAACGAGGCAGAAGCCTTTTCAGCCTACGAATCGGATTCCGAAGGGGGATACAGCGTGCACACGAACTACCGGAGCAGCAACGATACCCCCGGCGACCCGGAAGACGACGGGTCGGATACCGTGCCGACTCCAGAACCGGAACCACTCAACCAGGGCTACCCGGAACAGCAAACGGAAGCCGTCAACCCACCAACACCGGAACTGGAAGAAGCAAAGCCACCAACACCAACGAAAGGGCCGGCAAAGGTACCGGAAGAAGAGCCGGAAAAAGAACCGGAAAAAGGACCGGCAAAAGAACCGGAAGTGGAACCGGAGAAAGTACCGGAAAAATATCAACAAACGCCACTAAACCGCGGCTTAATACTGGACGAAGACATGCCGTTCCAATACTCAAAGTACCGCGATGATCCGGATGCGGAAGCGCATGTGGATGACTTCGAGCAGACATGGGAAGCAAATCACACGTCCCAGCGAATGACACCGGAGGAAGAAGAACGCTCGAAGATAGCGGAATTCGGAGTCACGTTGGAGGGACCAGCGACACGATGGCGGCGGTCGCAGGACCCGGCGACCATCACAACATTTGCAGAATTAAAAGCAAAATTCTTGCATTTTTTCCACAAGGAGGTCGACCAGACGACAATGGTGGGTCTGTTTTATACGATCCGGCAGGAGGCAGGGGAAAGCATTCCCCAATTCGTCATCCGTTTCCAACGGATGCATAGCCAGCTTGCCCGTGCACCCCCGGAGGAGGAATTACGGACGATATTTTTAAACGCACTCCGGGAACCGTTACGCACGGTATGTACGGTGATCGATTTTCGAGGATGCACCATCGATCAGGTCATTGACCGGGTCAGAGAAATGGAAAAGACAAGCTCATGGCTTACGCTGGGAACACTGCAACGGGCGTTACCCACCGAGGAAGATCTCCGGTTCCGGCAGGCAATTCAATGCACAATCTGCTTGAATGCCGGACACTCGGCAGTAGAGTGCACCATGCGCACTCAGTGTGTGATTTGTCAATCCAAGAGTCATACAACGGACCGGTGCGAGTATAACCTGTTAAACCGACAAGCACCACCCGTCCGACGGATCGAGCCAAGAAGCAGCCAAGACGAAGAGGAAGATCGTTGGCAAAAAATGAACCGGTACCGGCCGGCACAGGATGTCCGGTACGGAGACAGGCAAGAAAATGATGGCCGGTACGGGAATCGGCGTGAAAACTACGACCGGTATGAGCGAGCGGACCGTTATCGGGAGCCCAACAGGCGACACGAGCAATACGACAGAGACCATTCGCCTGGTTACCGACGGCACCAGGAGGACTATGGCCGATTTTACGAGCCACCACGACCGGACTACCGAAATAAAAATAAGAATAATAAGAAACGTAATTTCAAGAAAGGTGGTCACCCTAGGGATCCGGAAAATGGAACCCCAAGGAGCCAACCGGCACAGAACGCACCACTCGTTACGGGACCGACTCCGGCTACCAGCAATGCTGAATCCAGCAATACCCGTAAAGAGTACTGCTACTACTGCAGGCAGGAAGGCCACTACAGTAATCAGTGCCCGGTAAAGAGCTACGAGAAACGACCAGCAGTTAATATGGTGGTTCCGGAAGTGACGGAGGTACAGCAAGTAACCACACGGTCGAAAGGCATGGCCAAAGAGTGGGAAACACAAGAGGCCATACGAAAGCAGGCGACGGAATGGGTAAAGGAAGCCAATGAAAAGAACGTCGCGGATGCGGAACGGCAAAAGGCAAATACCATAGGGAGTGCCGGCGGTAGCCACCCAGAAAACGAGACATGGCAAGCACTGCAAGAATGTCAGATCACGTTGCCGTTAGGAAGACTGTTGCAGCTCGTGCCGCGATTTACGGAAGGGCTAAAAACGGGCGTGACAGACGGCACAGCCCCACCGGCACCAGTCCTCTTCTCGAACTCGGAGGAGGGACCGACGGTAGTGGACACTAGCAGTCCGGTGATTACAGCTATTGTCAAAGGGCACGAACTTCCCGGCACAGTAATCGATGGAGGTTCCGGGGTGAACGTAATAAGCCTCCGTACGTGTGATGCCTTGGGTATACATGAATGGGAGCCATGCCCGTTCTGGCTACGGATGGCGGATACGAGCTTGGTACGGCCGACGGGCTTAATACGGAAATTGGAAGTCACCATAGGAGGCCACACATTTCACATCTCGGCGGTAGTGCTGCAGCTACAGGCGCAAGGCGCGTACCCACTGCTGCTGGGCAGACCATGGTTAAAAACAGCACACATCAAGCAAAATTGGCGGAAAAATATGATTACCTTCCGGCGCGGAAAAGCCAAGGTCCGGGTTCCGACACAACCACGGACAAGCAATGGTAAGGAATGCACACCGCTGTATGCGGAATGTGTGAACATGCTTGAAGGATTGGCAGACGACGAAGAAGCCCAGTACTTGCAGGAACACCCGAAGATCGTACCACTCTTCGAGATTGACGTAGCTGAAGCCGTAGCGCCATACTTGCCGCAGCGGGACGACACCGAAGCCGAACCAGACAAAGATGCGATTCGGGAATTACGGCAAGCACAGGAAGCGTTGGAACGGGAAATGGCCGTTTCCCAACGGGTAAAAGCATCCCAGCTCGACGAAGTGAACCTAGGAAGCAAGGACGAATCAAAGCCGGTACACATCGCCAAAGAAATGAAGCCGGAAGATAAAGCGGCGATGATCAAACTTCTCACGGAGTTTCGCGACGTATTCGCCTGGTCATACGAAGACATGCGAGGGCTGGACCCTCAATTATATCAGCATCAAATCCACTTAGGCAAGGACGCGAAACCAGTGGCGCAAAGACGATACCGAATGAACCCCAACTACGCCGCCAAAGTGAAGGAGGAAATCGACAAACTTCTAAGAGTGGGCTTCATCCGGCCGGTAAAGAAAGCGACGTGGCTGAGCCCCATCGTCGTCGTCCCAAAGAAGAACGGTAAAATCCGTGTGTGTGTAGATTACAGGAAACTAAATGCCGCCACAATTACGGATGCATTCCCTCTTCCGTTCACGGATGGAGTACTGGATGCCGTCGCCGGTCATGAAGTTTATAGCTTTCTAGACGGGTTCAGCGGGTACAATCAAATCCGGATGCACCCGGACGACCAGGAGAAGACAGCGTTCGTCACCGAATGGGGGGTGTTTGTGGCCGAAGTCATGATGTTCGGCCTAAAAACAGCACCAGCAACTTTCCAGCGAATCATCATGGAGATCTTCGGCGAATACATTCCTGCCTTCATGCAAGTTTTCCTGGATGATTTTGCAGTCTATAGCCGGGGAGAAGACCATTTGCAGCACCTACGGTTATGCCTTGAAAAGTGCAGGTTATACCGGCTAAGCTTAAACCCAGCAAAATGCATCTTTGGGGTGTCAAGTGGAATATTGCTGGGACACATTGTAAGTAAGGAGGGCATTGCGGTCGACCCGGACAAAGTAAATGCCATACTAGGGGCACCGGCGCCGAAAACGGCCAAAGCACTAAGCCGATTCTTAGGACAGATCCGGTGGCACAGCCGAATGCTCCGTCACTTGGCGGACTTGGCTACACCATTACACACCGCGGTACATCGGACACCGTTCCAATGGACGGATACGGAGGATAAGGCATACAATGCCCTGAAGGTCCTTTTATCGCAAGCACCCGTCGTGCAGCCTCCGGATTGGAGCAAGGAATTTCACGTGTTCGTGGACGCGTCCGACATCGCTATTGGCAGCGCCTTAATGCAGCTTACGGAGCCCAAATGGTACCGGCCGGTATATTACGCCAGCCGGAAGCTGTCCCAAGCGGAGAAGAACTATTCAACGACGGAACGGGAGGCCCTGGGCATGATCTACAGTGTAACAAAGTTTCGTCACTACCTATTGGGAAGGAAGTTCTCCTTCCATGTGGATCACTCGGCGCTCCTCTACTTAGTTTCCAAGGCGTCCCTGACCGGTAAGTTGGCCCGTTGGACCTTGCTGTTGCAGGAGTTCGAATTCGAGATTTTCCACCGGCCCGGTATCCAGCATGCCGTAGCAGACTATCTAAGCCGATTAGAGTCCGGAGAACCAGGCGACGGAGTAGCGGATGAATTCCCGGACGCAGAGTTATTCCGTATCACCCCGGAAACGGCAGCGGACGACACGGTGGCATCAGAAGATAGGTGGCTGACAAACATGCACCAGTTCCTAAGCACGGGCCTGCCACCGGAGGAAATGAACCGGGACGAGAGGAAACGACTGGCGGTGCAGAGCCGCAATTTCTGTCTATTACGGGACACTCTCTACCACAAGGGAGCAGATGGAATATGGAGACGGGCAGTCCGTAGTGACGAGAAAGAAGTAATCTTACGAGAAGCACACTGTGGGGTTGCCGGAGGACACTATGCCGGGGAAGCAACGGCAAGAAAGGTATGGCAGAGCGGCTTATGGTGGCCCACGACGCTAAAAGATGCCGTCAAGTATGCTAAGGAATGTGACCTATGCCAACGAATGGGCCAGCCTACGGAGCAAGCACGGATGCCGCACCAACCGGTACTTCCACTAGAGCCATTCCAGAAGTGGGGGTTGGATTTTGTCGGACCGTTCAAGCCACCGGCAATGAGAACAGGTAATCGTTATGTCATCGTGGCAACGGATTATTGCACGAAATGGGTGGAAGCTAAGGCCCTGAGGGACAACACCGCGTCATCCACAGCAAAATTCCTGTACGAAAACATTTGGTGCCGGTATGGATGTCCGATTGAATTAATCAGCGACCAAGGAGGGCACTTCCTTGGCCAGGTAGTGGAAAGCTTAACAACGTACTATGCCGTGGTCCATAAAAGAAGCACACCGTATTACCCACAGGCGAACGGGTTAGCAGAGTCCACCAACAAAACGCTGCAGAACATTCTCCGCAAAATTGTCAATGAAAACCGGACGGACTGGGACACAAAGCTCCATAGTGCGCTATGGGCGTACAGAACGGCATACAAAACAAGTATCCGGACAACGCCGTTCCGGTTAGCATTCGGCTTAGAAGCGGTCATGCCGGTCGAGTTTCAAGTACCAAGCTTACGGATCCAACTACGGGAACGGCTGAATGAAAAGAAGTCGGAGGAAATGCGGCTAGCAGCACTATGCGAACTGGAGGAGCAACGGCTGGCCAGCATCCTACACATGGAACTGGAGCAACGACGACGGAAAGCGTTCGTTGACCGTCACCGGAAAGGTAATGAGAAGATGTTCGAAATCGGAAAGCCGGTGCTAGTATTCCAAACGAGGATGGGCAAGATGCCGGGTAAACTCCGGTTCAGATGGACAGGCCCGTATTGGCTGACAAGGGAATACAACGGGTCCTATCAGATAGGGAAACTTGCCGGTGAAGTACTAGGCAAGTGGGTGAACGGATTTCGACTAAAGCCCTACAAAGGACCGATGCCAAAGAACCCGTTTATGCAGCACACCGGCACTATACCGGGAACCTGTCCGGGATCGGTACGGATCGATCCGGAAGAAAAAGACGACGGGGAACCCGTAGTAGAGACGAAGGAAGACACGGCAACCCGTAAGGAAAACGGTCAGGGTCCGAAGGGACCTACGGATGTGTAAGGTCACACACCGTCATTAAAAAAAAAAATAAAAATAAAAATAAAAAAAAAAAAAAAACATTAAAAATCGAGGTATGAACGGGTGTGAAAGCAAGGCGCGAAAAGGTACGTAGTGGGCATTTAAGAGACGCCACGCTACTTAATACTAAATTGGTACACGACGTGTGCATGCTCGAAAAAGGCGCCAAAACGCACAAAGAAGAAGAAGAACGCATGGAGACCTTTTCATTTCGCGAGCCAAGAAGCACAGAAGCACAAAGACAGTGGAAGCTGAGCAAACGCGAACCTGCACGCAGAGAACCCCCGCGCTCAGAACGCTCTCTCTCTCGCTCTCACTCTCATCACCACTCTACCTCGCCATCTTCCCTCGACCTTGAAGCAGACATGGAACCACAAACGCTGTCGGAAGCGGCCAGGAAATGGTTCAGGCAAAACGGACTGGAGGGGTTCTTGGCCATCATGGAGGCACCGCCGCACAGAGAAGCCGACCGGGTCATCAAGGAGCTCGCCACAGAGGTCATCACCGAGGAAGCGATCCGCGCGCTAACAGGCCTTCCGGAGGGAGGAATCTTTCAGATCGATAACCCAACCTCGGAGCAACTCATCCGATATTTCGGTGAGTACTCTGTTGCCGGAAAAGGCTATCGGACGCAGGGCGGCGAAGATCCGCTATTCAGGGAGATAGCTCGAGTGCTCCATGAGTACGGTCACGTATACCCCCGACCCCCTGTCATGCCAAAAAATCGGGCAGGGATGATCATAGCCACCTATGAAGGGATCAAGGTGGACTGGCCGGTGTTGATTGCAGACGGGTTGTGCATGGCAATCGACATGGTACGAGGGAAGGACGGCAAGGAGGGCCGGAAGCTGTGGCACGCCGTAGCTCAATGGATAACATTGCTCGTGCCGCCGGTCGAGACCGCCCAGCCAAAGAAGCGGCCAAGGGTATCGGAAGGAAGCACCTCGAAGCCGGCGTCCAAACGACAGCAGCTGCTGGCGTCGAAGGCGACGAAAGGGAAGAAACGGGTCCCAGAACCGGAGGAGGTGTCACCGGTCCGACCCGTCAAGATAACCTTACGGAGACCGGGACAGAAGGAACCGGAACCCTTGACGGCACAGAAACATGCCGTGACACAGGAAGAGGAAACGGAGGAGCCAGAAGAGCACCTCCAACGACGGTCAAGAAGTAGAACCGCCGAGACAGGAGGGGAGCGGTCGTACCCGCGAGAGGCAGGAACACCCCCAACTCAACCTGAGCAAACCACAAGGGAAGAACCGGAACCGGTGCGTAGGGAACCGGTCTTGTCGACTTCTATAGAAGAAGTCAGTCCAACGGCTCCGGAGACGGCGAGAACCGGAACTCAACAGCCGGCGAGCCCAGCCAGAGCACACGGCGGCCAAGGAGTAGAACCAGAACGGCATATGCAGGCACTCAGGCCAGACAAGTCCACAGTGAATGAGCCGACCCGACCAGTACAGCAACAAGGCACCAGTAGCATGTGGCTACGGTGGGTAGGCGAGCAAATCGCCGGAGTGGTCGAGTATATAGAGGCGGAAGAGAGAGCGCACCAGGAACGGTTGCTCGTCACAACCGTAGATCTAGAGACGGCCCGGTCCAGAATCCGAAGCCTTGAACAAGACTTGGACAGGGTAACAAGGGAAACACAAGTCCAAGCACCGGTGACTCCGGGCAATGTACAGAATAAAGTGTCAGATCAACCTGTACATAGCAATCAGACCCCGGCAACGGAAACCGTTCCGGAGAGAAATGCGGCACAAGCCCAAGAGCTTGCGGATTTAAAGGATGAGCTTGCTGCCCAAGAAGCGCTGAGGAGCCGCGAAAGAGAACTGAAGACGGCAGCGGAGGCAGAACTCAAAAAGACTGCTGAGAATCTACGCCGGGCCGAGGAGAGCTTACGGAAAGGCCACCAAGCGTACGACCGGCTCAAGGAAGAGAAGGAGAAGATGCTGCAAGAGAAGGAGAGACTCCGGAGGAACGCCGAAACAGAAGTAGAGCGCCTGAAAGAGGAACTCCGGCAGGTAAAGGACCGGGAGGACCGGAACCATCGCCAGATCAACGGCAAGCTCAAACTAAAAACAGAGGAATTTGAGAACTTGCACCGGGAGTATAAACGGTTGCAAACGGAGCACAAGGAACGGATGGATGAGCTCCGGCAAGCAGTTGATCGGACCGCAACTGCATTCGCCAAGGAACAAGCGGAAAACAGAAGTCGGTTGGAAGAGGCGGAGAAGGTTCGGACAGAGCTCCTCAGGCAACAGCAGGCGGAAAAAGAAAGAGCGGCGGAGGTACTGCAGAGGCTGCAAACGACATATCAAGGGCAGCTGACGCGCTACAGAGAGCAGGCGGAGGATACGTCAAATCTCATCAAGCAGTTGAAGGAGGAGCGACAAGTGGTGGAAAGCAGAGCACAAATGGGAGCAAGTCGCATCCAGGATATCATGCGGGCCTGGTTGAACCAGACCAAGAGCTTGATTGACAACGGGTCCGTCAAATGGTGGACCAAGTGGGCCACGAACGCAGCGGAACTCCAATTGCTCCGGGCTGACGTGGAGAACCGGCGGAAGGAGGGAGAAGATTGCTATATGCTGACTTCTGAAGACTTCACCGGCATAAGAGATGAGCTTGCCGAAGACTTTCAAGCCTTGGCAGATGACCAACTAGAGCAAGTCCGGCAACTTGTAGCTCAGCTGGACGACGACAGGCTGGAGGCGCAGATCCAGTTTGAAAGCTACGAGAGGTCCCGGATCCGGGGAGAGAAAGAACGAGAACCAGTTACGGTCAACCTCAGTGATGAGGAACCGTTACTGGAAGGAGACCGGACCGGAAGCAGTCAAACGGAGATGCCGGAGCCAGAGAGACAAACGGAGCAGCCGGAGTCAGCGAAACAAATGAAGCAGCAGCAAGCAGAGCAGCCGGAGCAGCCTCAGTCCCAACCTCAACCACAGCAGCAGCAGGAAGCACAGCCGCAACAACCACAACCGGAAGAACAAGTGGAAATTCTTGAACCAAGTATTTTGGACAATTTGGGTGAACAATGAAGGGGCCGAGAAGGGTTCGACGTACAAGGTACTGTCCCACGGGCGTGCCATGTGTTACCGGCCGGCAAGGAGTCCAAAATACGGAGTGAAGGAATTAATTAGATGGTTGTAAATGAGCATAGTGTGGACGGACGGACTGGAAACGGTATGCCGTTCCAGATCCGGACGGATCCCGAATAGGTGCGAGAGGCACCGTTTTGTACTACGGGCCGGAAACCTATTTAAAGGCCCGGACCCCATTGTAATGACAGCGGATAATTAATAGAGATTCTGATGTTTATACTTCTGTCTTGATTTCCGTTCTGTAATCACTGTTATATCTTACGCGTGTAATTAACCAAAGCAATCTAATCGTGTAACCCATGTAAGTCGGTGTAATCGTTGAATCTTAATCCTATGCCGTAATCACCCTTTGGTGAAGTGTCTCCGTGACACCTTGTGTTAGGCCTTGTCCGGCTAAGCGAATAACACTGGCCACTAAATTTGGGCAATCCGAACACCACTTGTTTCGATTGCAGGTCTTGAAGCCGATGGTAATTAACGTGGCCTATCCGTTTGTGCCATAAGTCGATGTCCGACTCGACTTTTTGTCCCTTCGCGAACAATGGACAGACGTAGAACAAACAATGGACACACCGAGAAGAAATAGTGGTGGTCGCAGAAGAAATAGAAAGAAAACAGAGAAAAGAAGAAGAGAATGTAGCAGGAAGAGAACATAGAAGAAGAAGAGAAGGCACAGAACAGAGGATGGAGAGAGGAGAGAAATGACGACAAGAAGAGAAGCGGGAAACGAAAGCAGAAAGAAGACGAAAAAGATGAGGGATGCGCACTAGAGAGAGTGCAATAACGGACCACAACAATAACCTAGAGATAAAGACGAAGTCAGAGCATTACAAAAACAAGAAGACAAGAATGGATAAAGACGAAATTGAAGCAGAAGATAGGACGGGAAGAAAAATAGAGAAAGGGCAAGAGAGAATGATAGGGGTATGGAACATAATTTTAAAACATGAGGGTATTTGATAATATTTCAAAAACAAAGGGTAGCAACCTAAAATTTCATAAACTTGAGGGCACCGACAAAATTGTAAAAACTCATCCACCTAAAGAAATGGATGTGATCAACAACGACAACTCACACAAAATTAAAGGAAGAACACACATACACACAACATGCTTTTGGACCCATGATGAAGTTCGTAAGGCATTTGACTTCTAATCAAGGGATTGTGGGTTCGAGTCCCACCGGGCGTGCCATGTGTTACCGGCCGGCAAGGAGTCCAAAATACGGAGTGAAGGAATTAATTAGATGGTTGTAAATGAGCATAGTGTGGACGGACGGACTGGAAACGGTATGCCGTTCCAGATCCGGACGGATCCCGAATAGGTGCGAGAGGCACCGTTTTGTACTACGGGCCGGAAACCTATTTAAAGGCCCGGACCCCATTGTAATGACAGCGGATAATTAATAGAGATTCTGATGTTTATACTTCTGTCTTGATTTCCGTTCTGTAATCACTGTTATATCTTACGCGTGTAATTAACCAAAGCAATCTAATCGTGTAACCCATGTAAGTCGGTGTAATCGTTGAATCTTAATCCTATGCCGTAATCACCCTTTGGTGAAGTGTCTCCGTGACACCTTGTGTTAGGCCTTGTCCGGCTAAGCGAATAACACTGGCCACTAAATTTGGGCAATCCGAACACCACTTGTTTCGATTGCAGGTCTTGAAGCCGATGGTAATTAACGTGGCCTATCCGTTTGTGCCATAAGTCGATGTCCGACTCGACTTTTTGTCCCTTCGCGAACATTGCGGTGCCACCGTCAGTAGAGTCGAGGATAAACATCCTCCCCTCTTTGCGCCCTTGTGCAATAATACGGCCTTCTTCCTCAATGAAGCATCCGAGGTGTGTAAACCGGACCTCCATCCCTTGGTCGACGATTTGTCCGACCGACACCAGGTTCTTCGTGATTGTCGAAACGTGTAGCACGTTCATGAGTTTCCCTTTCTGCCCGACCTGGCTCAGGGGAACTTCTCCGACATTCGCGATCAGATGTGGAGTGTCGTCTCCGGTTGCGAGTACTCCTGGTTGCATCGGTTTCTCTAGGTACGAGAACCACTCCTTATGGCTCGTCATGTGATTTGACGCGCCGGAGTTGACGTACCACACCTCATCCGATCTTAGGGCGGACTTCTTCATTGAGTTTGCTTCGTGTCTCGTAACGAAGACTGACCCTTTTCCGTTTTCTCCGGGTCCTTCGGCGTAGTGCGATCGCTGCCGATTTCCTTTGTCGGTATGTCCGGAGCCAGATCTCTCCGACTCGGCGCGCTTCTTCCAGCACTCGCTCTCCCTGTGGCCTTTC
Organism: Azolla caroliniana; assembly: GCF_043228905.1. Lineage (NCBI taxonomy): Eukaryota > Viridiplantae > Streptophyta > Polypodiopsida > Salviniales > Salviniaceae > Azolla > Azolla caroliniana. Next base: position 12,003,111 of record NW_028230437.1, on the reverse strand, counting down.
TTGCCACAGTACCAGCATTCTACAGCGGATTTCCCTTGCCGGTTCTCGTCGCCTCGACTCCCCCTGTTTCCGGAGGGTCTAGAATTACTATTCGCAACACTGCGGTGCCTTCTTCCTTGATCCCGTCGGCCGCCTCCATAGCGTACCGACTCGCCTCGTCCGCCACGACCACGGGGCCTTTCTCCCTCCGTGTACAACATCTTGTTGTCGGTGTGCGTGCTCGTTGACGCACCCGCGTGGTTCTCCTCTACCAGGGGCATCGATTATAAATCGAAAAAGGACGGCGTATTCTCCTGGGTACACACAACAGTTCGGAACGCCCCGAACTTCGACGCCAAACCCCCGAGGCAAACCTGAACCATCTTGCTTTCCTCGATGTTCACATCGATGGAAGCTAAGGAGTCGCATATGTCCTTAATCCTCGAGGTATAGTTAGCCACCGACAAATCGCGTTGCCGTAGGTTGGTCAGCTCCTGTCAAAGCTGAAGCTTCCTGGCTGTGGTGCTCACGGCGAAGATCTTCTTCAGATTTTCCCATGCACCCTTCGGCGTTTTTGCATCCCGAACGTAGCTTAGCAGCTGTTCACCCACACAAGACGCAAAGCAGTATAGCACTCTGCTCACCGATTGTTTCCAAGCCGGGAAGTCTTTGTGTGTCGAATCGGGTGCTGTGTCATTTGCTCCATCGACATAGCTCTAGTAACCATGTCCGAGCAGGTACTGGTGCATCTTGTAGGACCAAGATGCGTAGTTGGTTCTGTCGAGCTTCTCCATTGGAAGCGAGCTAGCCATACCTCTGTCCATCGGTTTTCTTGTTTTTCTTCGTTGGTTTTTTTCCTTCAAGCAAAGTCGGCTGCAGAGGTTCTCAACCCTCGCGCTCTGATACCATGAAAAGAATAGCGTGTGGAAGCAATATAGGAAAACCGAACAACAGAAGACGCAGGTTTAATGGAAAGCTTAGGTTTGCATTGTACGCACGGGAGAGATCGAGAGAGAGTAAACACACAAAACTTAATTCAAAACTAATACTCAATCTGTACTCAATGAGCCGGATGGCAACGGAAGACCCGGTGAACCGGATGACGAGTGCCCGCCAAGGAAGACCCAGTGAGAACCGGATGACGAGTACCCGGCAAGGAAGACCCGGTGAGAACCGGATGTTGCAAGCCCGGTGAGAACCTCTCATCGGATGGAAGGGACATATATGTAAATATGTCCCAGAGAGCCCACTAGGGCTATATTTGTAAATAGCCTGAAAGTCATATTAGTATAAATATGACCTAGGGCAAACTTAATAGTCATGAAGATAGAGTTATTGGTGTAACGACTGTACAGAGAGAGAGAGAGAGAGCGATACAGAGCATGTCTCTGTTGTAACCTCCGCTAGGCGAAGATTGTGAGTAAGAGGTCGTTGCCTCTGTGCTCCTTGTTGTATTACTTTATAGAGTGATAGTTTGGAGTCTGTGGACTCCCGTGGTTTTTCCCTCTTAGGGTTTTCCACGTTAATATCCTGTGTATTCTTTTTCTGTTTTGTCGACTTATCTCCATTCCCATTTCGTCTATGTTTTTTATTGTCATCAAGTGATCTACGCTTCGGTTGTGGCCGGAGATTAATCCACGCATTTCACGTCAAACTAGTATCAGAGCGAAACGACACAGAAAAATGGATGATTCGTTGGGAGGCATGTTCAAGCTCACCGGCTCCAACTATTCAGTGTGGAAGTCGAAGATGAGGGACATGCTCGTGGTTAAAGATCTTTGGTTGCCGGTTCAGTTCAGGGACAAGAGACCGGACAAAATCGATGCCACGATATGGGAGGTGATGCTCATGAAGACAACAACGTACATACGGTGCTTCATCGACATGAGTCTATACAACGACTTCAATGAAGAGAGCAAGGCTCATGAGCTCTAGGAGAAGATCGGCATTATTTTTTAGAACAAAAATGTTGTTAATCAGGTTTCGGTATTTTGGAAGCTAGTAAGACTTCGGTACCACGATGGCTCCAACATGGCGGAGCACATGAATGCCTTCCAGGGGCTGATCCACCAAGCAACATCATTGGAAGTACCTCTCGCCAATGAGGTACTAGCATTACTCCTACTCGGTTCCCTCCCAGATGTCTGGGAGACATTGGTTGTCACTTTGGGCAACGCCGGCCCGGAAGGGAAACGGTTATCCCTGGCAAGAGTGAAGTCGAGCTTGCTAGATTAGGAGGCGCGTCGGAACGACGAGGATACGAACTCCGACTACAAAGCGCTCATTACCGAATCAGAACGCGGAAGACAAAGGAACCGTAGTCCCCAGAACCGGGAGAAGTCGGGGACACGATCAAAGTCCAGGGGGAGGCCTACCTACTTCTATTGCGGCAAGTCGGGACACTTGTAGAAGAATGGTCGGCACTTCCGACAAGACAAGGAAACCAATGGTACCGATTCGAAGCGGACACCGGATTGGAACGGTAAAGACCGGAGGGGAACGAACCGGAAGGGAACGACGGCAATCGTGGCAAGTGAAGAAGAGTTGATGCTCATCACCGAGGAGAGTGAGCTAAACCTTGTCGACGACGAGATGACCTGGGTGGTCGACTGCGGAGCGTCGTTCCACCTTACCCCGGACTGGAAATGCTTCTCATCCTACTTAGCCCGTGATCACGGCTGTGTCCGGATGGGGAATGAAGGTACATGCCGAATTGTCAGCATAGGAGACATGTGGTTGACAACACCAACCGGATGCAAGCTGCTGTTGAAGGATGTCCGACACGTTCAGAGGTTCGTCTGAACTTGATATCAGCCAGTCGGCTAGATGATGAAGGCTACATGGGTAGCATCCGGAACGGTGTTATGAAGTTCAGCAAAGAAAGGTCAACACGTTGTACCTGATGAATGCCCGGTTATGCCCGGAAGAAGTGAACGTGGCATCCGACACTGCCGATGAGTTGTGGCACAAGAGGTTGTGTCACATGAGCGAGAAGGGGATGAAGAGGCTTGCAGAAGAAAACCTCATTCCAGTGAAGAACGTGCACTAGGAGAAGTGCACTGATTGTCTGGCCGGTAAACAAAACCGGACCTCCTTCCAATAGAGGCCACCGATGAAACGTAATGCACCACTGGAGTTGGTGCATACTGATGTCAAGTGGACACGAAGTCACATGCCGGATCGCAGTACTTCGTGACGTTCATAGATGACCACAGCCGGAAGCTGTGGGCCACACTGTTGAAGACGAAGGATCGGGTGCTATCTGTCTTCAAAGAGCTCCACGTGAGAGTGGAAAGAGAAACCGGCCGGAAGCTAAAGGTGGTTCGCGCAGATAACGGAGTTGAATATCGGGGGCAGTTCGAGGAGTACGGCCGCTCGATGGGAATCCGGCTCGAATTTACTATGCCGAAGACGCCGGAACTAAACGGGCTAGCCGAGAGGATGAACCAGACCATAATGGAGAGGGTCAGGAGTATGCTAGCCCATGCTAAGCTACCCAAGACGTTTTGGGCTGAGGCGCTGTCGATAGAGACGTATGTGATAAACAGATCACCCTCAGTGCCCTTGGATGGAGACACACCGCAGAAGGTGTGGACTAGTAACGAAGTGTCCTACTGGCATCTGACGGTGTTCGGGTGTCTTGCGTACGTGCATGTTGCTAAGGACCGGAGAGGAAAGTTGGATCCAAAGACCCGGCCATGCATATTCCTCAGATACGATGATGATGAGTTCGGCTACCGAGTGTGGGATCCAGTTGACAAGAAGGCTTTCCGGAGCCGAGATATTATCTTCATGGAGGACAAGACTCTTGCTGACTGGGAGTCGGAGAAGAAGATAATGAACTCCGATGAGATTCGGACACACCTGGCTAAGAGCTGGTTGACACTAGAGGAACCAGCCGGTTATGGTGAGGATACCGAACCGGTTGAGGAAAAAGTAGAGGAAGCTAAAATCGGAACCGGCCAAGACCCCGAATCAGATTCGGATAAAGAACAAATAGTGGAGCCGGTTGCCGAAGGCAAAAGACGGAGATATCCTCTCAAAGAGAGAAGGGCTCCCCGAAGATTTCCGGATGTAGAGCATGTGCTGCTGACCGATGAGGGAGAGGCGGAAAGCTTCGAAGAAGCGAAGGATGACACCAATAGCCGCAAATGGTTAAGTGCCATGCAGGATGAGATGGATTCCCTGCATGAGAACCATACGTACGAATTGGTGGAGTTGCCGAAAGAAAAGCGGGCACTCCGAAATAAGTGGGTGTACAAGCTAAAACTGGGAGATGTCGGCAAACCCCCGAGATACAAAGCCAGGATCGTGGTGAAGGGGTTCTAGTAGAAGAAGGGTGTGGACTTCGACGAGCTATTTGCCCCGGTAGTAAAGACGACTTCCATCCGAACGGTGTTGAGCATAGCGGCAAGCATGGACCTTGAGGTAGAGCAGTTGGACGTGAAGACGACATTCTTCACGATGACCTCGAAGAGGAGATCTACATGCAGCAACCGGAAGGATTCGTGGAGAAAGGGAAGGAACACCTGGTTTGCCGGTTGAAGAAGAGCCTGTATGGACTGAAGTAGGCTCCCTGACAATCGTACCGGAAGTTTGACTCCTTCATGACCGACCAAGGGTATCACAAAATGAAACCGATCACTGCGTGTTTGTAAAGAAGTTCGAAGCAGGCGACTTCCTGATAATCCTTCTGTACGTGGACGACATGTTGATCGTCGGACGGGACCAAGCCAAAATACGGATATTGAAGAAGGCTCTAAACCGAACATTCGCAATGAAAGACTTGGGCCCGGCAAGACAGATACTGGGGATGCACATCATCCGGGACCGGTCAAAGAAGCAATTGTAGTTGTCACGGGAGAAATACGTGACAAAGGTGCTTCAACGGTTCAACATGTTAGAAGCAAAACCTGTCGGATCGACACTCCCAGCAAACTGCAGACTATCCGGTAAGCAAAGCCCGAAGACGAAAGCAGAGAAGGATGATATGATGAAGGTTCCATATGCCTCTGCCGTAGGGAGCTTGATGTACGCAATGGTGTGTACTCGGCCGGATATTGGATACGCAGTCGGAGTGGTGAGCCGGTTTATGAGCAATCCCGGCAAGGAGCACTCGAACGCGGTAAAATGGATACTCCGGTACCTGAAGGGCACTTTGAATATGTGTCTCCGATTCGGCTCCGGTAAACCTCAACTTGACGATTTTACCGATTCGGACATGTCGGCTGATGTGGATACCAGCCGGTCTACATTCGGGTATGTAATGACATATGCAGGGGGAGCTATTTCGTAGCAGTCGAGGCTACAGAAGACGGTTGCGTTGTCAACCACGGAGGCGGAGTACATGGCGGTTGTGGAAGCCGACAAGGAAATATTATGGATGAAGGACTTCATCGGAGAGCTCAGTATCCGGCAAGATGAATACTGGCTCTGTTGCGACAGTCAAAGTTCCATCCACCTTGCTAAGAACGTTGTCGTGATGTGGCATGTCTAGTGCGAGAAAAACTCAAAAATTGAGGATCCACACACATTTCACGAATACTTGTAAAAATGAAAATAAATAAACCTAGGTCACAATGGCATTGAGTGCATGTAGAGGGTTGCAAGTAGGATTTGAACCTTGCACCTCTAAGGTAAGAGGCAATTACCTTACCACTAAAGCTACTACTAAGTGCTTTAGATGTTCTATATTTCTTTCTCATATTCAGTATTCCGTAGGAAACAAACGAACAAAACCGTGTACACAAAACCACGATTTTAAGCCCATGGTTTCCTGCATGTCACAAAGCAAAACTGTGTGCACAGAAACCATGGCTCCAAGCCCATGGTTTTTGTGCATGGACAAACCTATAAAACCCCTAGTACGGCTTGTGTAAGGGGGGGCTCAATATGATATGACCATCATCATCACCATCAATAATATAAGCTTCCATTTCTTCTTCTTCGCATCTATCTTGTAATTATTTATCTACTTCTGAAAGTGTACAATCTTCAATCTTCTCAAGTGTAATAGGTCTTCCTCCAATCTTACATTCACATCGTCCTCTTCTCAATACCTTGACGGCCATCCTCCTTGGTCCAAGACCCCGGTGGTCCCGCTCAAGCGAAGCACGCTCGCACGCGCATCTTCGCGACAACGCAACGTACCATTCCAAGACGAAGCACATCCAGTGTAGGTATCACTGGATCCGGGAGCGAGTAGAAGATCAAGAGTTTGCGCTGACGAAGATCCACACGGCCGAGAACAGGTCAGATATGCTGACCAAAGTACTGATACCCGACAAACTGGATGCATGTCGGAAGCGGATTGGACTAGTAAGACATCCCATGCCGGAGTGAAGGGGGAATTTGTTAGGAAACAGGTCCCTACCGGATGGGAAGTGGGAATCCAGATGACGAGTACTCGGCAACGGAAGACCCGGTGAGAACCGGATGACGAGTACCCGGCAACGGAAGACCCGGTGAGAACCGGATGTGGAGTACCCGGCAACGGAAGACCCAACGAGAACCGGATGATGAGTGCCCACCAAGGAAGACCCGGTGAGAACCGGATGACGAGTACCCGGCAAGGAAGACCCGGATGTTGCAGGCCCGGTGAGAACCTCTCATCGGATGGAAGGGACATATATGTAAATTTGTCCTAGAGAGCCCACTAGGGCTATATTTGTAAATAGCCCGAAAGTCATATTAGTATAAATATGACCTAGGGCAAACTTAATAGTCATGATGATAGAGTTATTGGTGTAACGACTGTACAGAGAGAGAGATAGAGAGAGCGATACAGAGCATGTCTCTGTTGTAACCGCCGCTAGGCGAAGATTGTGAGCAAAAGGTCGTTGCCTCTGTGCTCCCTGTTGTATTACTTTATAGAGTGATAGTTTGGAGTCTGTGGACTCCCGTGGTTTTTCCCTCTCAGGGTTTTCCACGTTAATATCCTGTGTATTCTTTTTCTGTTTTGTTGACTTATCTCCATTCCCATTTCGTTTGTGTTTTTTATTGTCATCAAGTGATCTACGCTTCGGTTGTGGCCAGAGATTAATCCACGCATTTCACGTCAGTATTCTCCCTAGTGTAGACCATTGTTCGGAATGTTCCAAACTTAGACACTAGCCCACCGAGGCAGAACGAAACCCTTTTGTCCTCCTCAACGGTCACGTTGACGAAGGAGAGGGAGTCACAGATCTCCTTGATTTGGGCAATATAATCGGCCATAGACAGATCTTTCTGTAGACATTGATGAGCTCCTGTCTAAACTGTAGATTCCTGTCCATTGTGTTGGAGACGAAAATCCGTTTGAGACGAAATTCTTTTGGCGTCTTGGCATCCCAGATGCAACTCAAAAGTTGGTCAATCACAGAAGACGTGAAGGTATACATCACCCTGCTCGCCGCCTGCTCCCAGGTCGAAAAGTCTCTGTGTGTAGAATCCAGGGATACATCATTTGCTCCTTCGACGTAACTCTAGTATCCATGCCCAAGCAGATACGGGTGCATCTTGTATGAAGTAACTCAAGTATCCGTGAGCTTTTTTGCTGGAAGCGAGCTACTCATAGCTTTGTCCATGTTCTTGTTGTTTGGAGGAAAAAAGTTTGTTTATGTGTTGTCGTTCGCTTTTCATGTCGGATGTTGAGGATTCTCAACCCTCGCGCTATGATACCATGAAAAGAGATATGTGTAGAAGTATTATGCGAAACATAGAGTACACAATCGGTAGTCCGGAAACAAAACAGTTAGTTAAACACAGAGGTAGAGTGGGAGAGACAGAGTCAGTAGACAATAATCTCTATTTTGAAAAATAACTTTGTACATAGAATGTGCTTAGAGAGAAGTTTTTTATACAATCCTTGACTGAGGGCTGACAAATACTTGAATGCTCATTAACTAAACCTGTAGGAATATATCCCTCCTATGGGAGGAACCAACTAGTCAGATCGAGAGCCGACAGTCGAAGACAACGAGTAACCGACTGGTCAGGCTGAGAGCGAACAATCTATGTCATGGAGAGTCGACTGAGAGAGAATCAACATGAAGAGTCGACAGTATAGTAAGTGATCCAAGTCGAAGACACGACCGATTAGTTGGGTCGACCAATGTCGCGAAGTTTCGTGCATGTGTGTTACTTGGGGGGGACCACGGGGGTCTTGGACTAGGGAGTACAAAGGGATAGAGAAGACTCAAGGTTTGCTTTACGACAAGACTACTTCCCGAGCAAGGGCTCGTTGCCCCTTTTGTGGGGCCAATGGCTTTCATTGATCACGACTCATCGAGTTTTCAAGATCACCGCATGAGCCAAATGATCAAATGGGTACAAGCAAAGATGAGCACGCAAAATGAACGCACAAGGGGACAAGAACTCAGACACGAACGCACGTATGTCTTTATGAGGATGAGAGGTTCATGGGCACGCCCGAATGCTCCCTCATCACAAGATGCCGAACGTACAAGGAAAGGGGCGAGAATTCAAACACAAACGCCCGTACGTCTTTATGAGGAGGAGAGGTGCATGGGCACGCCCGAGCGCTCCCTCGTCACAATGCTTCAAACATACAAGGAAAGGGACGAGAACACAAACACGAATGGCGATACGCCTTTATGAGGAGAGGTGCATGGGCAAGCCCGAACGCTCCCTTGTCACAAGACGCCGAACGTACAAGGAAGACACAAAACATACACACGAACGCTCATACGCCTTTATGAGGAGGAGAGGTGCATGGGCAAGCCCGAATGCTCCCTCATCACAAAGGCGTACGTACAAGGAAGACACAAAACACACGCATGAATGCTCATATGCCTTTACGAGGAGGAGAGGTGCATGGGCACGCCCGAAACACTCTGTCGTCATAAGATGGCTGAATGTATAAGGAAGACACAAACACACACACAAATGATCATATACCTTTATGAGGAGGAGAGGTGCATGGGCACGCCCGAAACACTCCTTCGTCACAAGACGGCCGAACGTACAAGGAAGAGACAAACACACGCACAAATTCTTGTATGCCTTTATGAGGAGGAGAGGTGCATGGGCACGCTCGAAATGCTCCCTCGTCACAAGACGGCCGAACGTACAAGGAAGACACATAACACACGCACAAATGCTTGTACGCCTTTATGAGGAGGAGAGGTGCATGGGCAAGCCCCAAACGCTCCCTCGTCACAAGAAGGACGAACATACAAGGAAGACACAAACACACACACAAATGCTCGTACGCCTTTAAGAGGAGGAGAGGTGCATGCGCACGCCCGAAACTCTCCCTCGGCACAAGACAGTCGAACGTACAAGGAGACGAGAATTAAAGAAAGAAAACACAAATGACATTGGCTAAAGAAGTAGATGTGTAAGTTCAATTGCAATGCAAGAGTGCCCTTTATAAAATAGGGTTTGATTACAATGTGGCGACTTCTAGTTAACCACAAACTCAACAAAACATAAATACTAAATGCCCTTAGAGACAAGAGCAAATCCGAACACCGAGCACGAACACGAAGAAGACGAGCATACCACACCACAAAAATGCCGACCCCAACGAACCACGACCATCCGAACGGCGAGCACACGAGTTTGCAATGACGAACGGGAGCTTGCAACACCGAACCAATGAGGCTTGGGCTCACGAGCACCGTAAACGACTCGAGCACTTTGATTGCCAACACGAAGAAAAAGAGCATGTGGCGATGAGGGAATGAAGGGGTATGAGATGAAGAAAAATGGTGAAGATGAAGATGAAGAGCTCCGAATGAAAAATGACGATAGTCTCCTCCTCCCAAAACGCTCTCCCAAATGAACCCCCCTTGACCTCCTTTTATAGGAAAAAAGGGAGGGGGGTCGCCACATTCTTCTTCAATGCAAAAGGAACAAAATTCCTTAAATCACACTACATTGTCAAACCGGATTTCAACCATGCACCTTTAGCTAAGAGTCAATGGTCTATCCACTAGCTCATTAACTCCCTATTATTCATAGCATGATCTTATTAATTAACAAATCCACAATTTGTCTCCTCTCTACTTTTTCATCTCCCCTCTCTCTTACTTTTCACCCGTCCTCTCTATTTTACACGAGTTTCTATACCTCCTTTGCACCCTTCCTTTTTCCTTTTCTTTTCCATGTGCACAATTAATTGACTTTGTGTGCACACACATTGCACATACACATTTTGACACCCTTTCACCACATTTTTCCCACAGTCGGCACGCCACATCACAACATCCACCCCCACCAAACCGCACATCCTCCGGTATGTGCCAAGAATGGCGGGTTGAGGGTGGTCAATAGTCCATTTCTTCCTCCTCATTGACCCCGTGTCTCGTCGTTTGCTCGCCTCATCTTCGTCAGGGTCATCGAGGTTTGCCTCACTATCATGCCACTTTTTGAAGATTTTGACCCGCTTCCCTGTTATTGGTACTGCCAGCTTGGTCCCATCAAGTTCAGCAAGGTGGTAAGTGGCATTATCGTTTACACTTGTTACCACGTACGACCCGTACCATCACTTTGCGAATTTCCACATCGAGCAATGTTGATTGTTGATATTGCTATCGTACACAATCACCCAGTCTCCTTCTTCGATCTTTCAAGGGCATAGTAGGTGTGTCTTGTCGAATCGGACTTTGTTATGTAGCCTAGCCGCTTCTAATCTCTCCTTTGCCAACTCCAAGTCTTCAGGTCTTCTCTCGAGTTGCCCTATCCTTGTTGCTAGAAGATCTTCTCGACTCATCTCATTTTCCCACGGCATTGCTACCCATGATGCAATCGTGTCTTCAATGGGCATCATCGGCATTTGTCCGTACATGAGTTCAGCTAGCATGAAACCTGTAACTGAGTTGTGAGTTGTTCTGTCGGCCCACAAGGCATAAGGTGGTAACAGAGGCCAGTTCCCGATTTGCCCATCGCAAGCTCTTACAATGGCTTTGATGATAGGCCCGTGTCCATTCTATCTTTCAATTAGCCTCCAGGTTATAAGCGGTCGTGACAGAGAGCTTCACTCGAAGTCGTTCAAAGAGCTATGTAGCTTCATGAGCGTTCAACTCTCCTCTGTCAGCCACTATCTTTCCCACACATCCATACCAGCAGATGACATCTTCGAGTAAGAATTTACACACCCCCACCGTCGTTTTGTTTGCTAAGGCTCGCCCTTTTACTTGGTTAGTTAGGTCTTCTCTTGCTAGCACTAAATACTTCATTTGGTCCACCCCCATCGGCATTGAAACCAAGGTTGTTAGGTATGTTAGATACGGTACGTATATAATGTATTAATACAAATATAGTACCTCCCAATTTAAAAATACTTGTAATATTGTAGAAAGCTTTCTATCTTCTTTTCTCTTTTATTTTTCTTCTTCTTCTATCTTCTGTGATTATCACACTTAAGAGTCAGAACAGGTTTATGTCTTCTTTTCTCTCTTTTAATTCTTCTTCTTCGTCATCTTCATCTCTTCTCTTCTGTTCTTCTTTCTTCCTTCTTTTTCACTAAAAATAAAATTTCTTTTGCTTTTTGTTGGGGTTTTACTTACATTTTTTTATAAATACGTATTATACTTGTTTTTTCAAATGTACGTTAAATACTGTATTGGACAAATGTACATAATATTTGACTAAACAACATTGAGGTATAGTACGTACTATACAATTTATGAGGTACTATACCTATTTAAACATTAAATACGGGTATGTAAACAACCATGATTGAAACCAAATCCACCATCCATTTGAAGTGTATAGTGAGTGGGTAGGTCTGGTGCAACTCATCCCTATGGCGTATGTTCGAGTGTACTTGGCAGCTTTCACATGTCCCCACGAAATGGGTGACATCCTTGTACATTCCTGGCCACCAGTACATCACCTTTAACTTCTCAAATGTTGCCCACGTTCCTCTATGGCCCACCCAAGGACTCTCGTGGAACTCAGACACCAATGTTGTTTGGTTCTCTTCCTTGATGACCATTCGTTGTGGCGTCCTTGTCCTTCTCTTCAGGTGCCTCCAATGGAATCCCCCTCGTAGGAAGTACTTGTACACTTTCTATCGGACTCTCTATGCTTCCTCCTTCGACCATGAACTATCCACTATCATTGAGCTTAAGAACTTGCCAATGTGTAGCCACTCCCCTTCATATTCACTTTCGTTGAAGGCGTGGAGTACTCGCACATCTCGATCATCTATAGACGCTTGGGCCATCTTAAAGAAGTCAAGAGCGACATCCTCATATTCAGACACCATGTCGCTTTCGCCCTCGAATCTTGCCCTCGATAGCATATCTACCATGGCATCGTCCTTCCCTAAAATGTGGTGAATCTCCAGGTTCATTGATTTGATGTAAGCAATCCATCTTAGCATAGCTAAGTCAGGTGTTGCACATCCCGAAACCATCCCTGTCGAGCTTCTCAGTCGGTAGCGAGCTTCTCATTCCTCTATCCATATTGTTGTCTTATCCTTTCTAAAAACAACAACTTAACTTTGTCTTATCGCAAGCTTTTCTGTCGGTTGTAGAGGAGTCTCAACCCTCGCTCTCTGATACCATGTAAAAGAGTACGTGTGCGGAAGCGTATGCGTAAGAATACAGAGTACACGGTTCGGTAAAACGCAGAAATCACAAAGAAAGAGAGGGAGAAACAAAGAGAGCAGAAAATACAAAACTATATTTAAAAACTTTCTGTATGTTCTCTGTACATACTTCGTGCTCAGTGACCACCTTTTATACAAGCCCTGACTATTGGGCTGACACAAGTACTTACAGTACTTGACCGCTCATAAATGAGCATCCTACACTTACTCCCAAAATTATTCCTTACGAGGAATAACACTCTAACATCCTCTCGGTTTAAACACCGCCACGATCATATTTTACATATGGTTTTACGCACCCAGTCTACACTGGGTTACGCACCCATTTGCACCATTTTGTCCTCCGCGACATTCACGTTGACGGAGGCGGGAGAGTCGCAGATCTCCTTGATTCGGGCCGTGTAATCGGCCACAGACAGATCTTTCTCTCGGACATTGCTGAGCTCCTGCCTAAGTTGCAGCTTCCTGGCCGTTGTGCTAGAGGTGAAAATCCTGTTGAGATTCGCCCATGCGTCCTTTGGCGTATTAGCATCCCGAATGTAGCTCAAGAGCTGGTCACTCACACAGGATGCGAAGCAGTAAAGAAGTTTGCTTGCCGCTTGTTCCCTAGATGAAAAATCTCTATGTGTCGATTCGGGTGCTATATCATTAGCTCCTTGGACATAACTCCAGTAACCATGACCAAGCAAGTACTGGTGCATCTTGTACAACCAAGATGCATAGTTGCTTCTTTCGAGCTTCTCAGTCGGTACCGAGCTTCCCATTCCTCGGTCCATATTGTTGTCTTATCCTTTTCAAAAACAATAACTTAACTCTATCTTTATCGCAAGATTTTTTGTCGGTTGAAGAGGAGTCTCAACCCTCGCGCTCTGATACCATGTAAATGAATACGTGTGCGGAAGCGTATGCATAAGACACAGACAGAGTACACAGTTTGGAAGTATGACAGTTCGGTAAAACGCAGAAATCACAGAGAAGAAGAGGTAGAGACAGAGAGATAGCAAAAACGAAACTATATTCAAAATAAATCTCTGTATGTTCTCTGTACATACTTCGTGCTCAATGAGCGCCTTTTATACAAGCCTTGATTATTGGGCTGACACAAGTACTGACAGTACTTGACGGCTCATAAATGAGCCTCTACACTAACTCCCAAAATTATTCCTTACGAGGAATAACATTCTAACGGCCTCTCAGTTTATGCACGGCTATGGCCATGTTGTGCATACAGTTTTATCCACCCAGTCTACACACTGGGTTACGCACCCGTTTACACACCCAATGTTGAGCTTGTATCTCAACAATTAAAAAATCCACAATCTATCTCCTCTCTACTTTTTCATCTCCCCTCTCTCTTATTTTTCACCTCCCCTCTCTCTTACTTTTCATATCTCCTCTCTGTTTCTATACCTCCTTTGCACCCTTCCTTTTTCCTTTTCTTTTCCATGTGCACAATTAATTGACTTTGTGTGCACACACATTGCACATACACATTTTGACCCCTTTCACCACATTTTTCCCACACTCGGCATGCCACATCACGACAGTGGAGGGTCGACGACAAGGCCGATTGGACAATCGACACTGGAGTCAGCTAGTCAAATCGACCATTCGATCAGTCGACTAATTAACTACTATTATTATTAGTATAATAATAAAAGTGAGAATAGTAGGGACTATATTTGTAAATGGCCCATAAGGTGTATAGTATAAATACATTTAGGGCAAACATAGAAAGATAGGGAACAAAACAGAAGGTGTTGAATAGAGTTTTGTGTAGTGAGTAAAAGAGAGACGTTAGAGTGTCTCTTAGAGAGCGGCGCCATAGCTGAAAGACAGTAGACGCCAAGAGCCCATCGACAAAGAAGAAATACCCATAAGGGTATTAGAGTCTGAATGGAAACGTTTGAACAGAAAGGCGGTGGCGACCATCAAACAGTGTGTCGATGTAAATGTCCTTCAACCTGTGGTGAAAGACACAAATGCCTATGAGATATGGCAGAAGCTGTCAAGTCTATATGAGAAGAAGAACACCCTCAACAAAACATCTTTGATGAGGAAGATTGTGACACTGAAATACAGGGACGGAGAAAGCATGGTGGAGCGTGTAAGCACATTCATGGGGTATGTGAACCAACTTGCGGCAACCAAGTTTCCCCTTGAGGATGTTATGCAATCCATTCTACTGTTGTGTACCCTGTTAGACAGTTGGGAAAACTTGGTGGTGACTCTCAGCACCTCGTGTCAAGAAGAAACCTTGTCTCTACAAGCGGTAAGAAAAGCATCTTGAACGAGGAGAGAAGAAGGAAGGACAAGAGTGTAATGTCCCAATCGGAGTCAAACTTGACTCAACAAACCGGTAGAGGAAGGAATCGGCATAGAAGTCAACAAAGAAGAGACAAGTTCCAAGCCAGATCCAAGTCCAGAGGCAAATTGACATGTTTTTATTGTGGAAAGCCTAGACACTTCCAGAAGGACTACTGACACCTCAAGAAGGACAATACTGTCGGTAATAATGTTGAACCCAGGAAGATTCTTGATGAAAACGGCACATCAGTCGTAGCTACGAGTGCAGAGGAGATCCTATGCATTTGTGAGTAGGCAAGCAGAAATCTTGCAAGTGAAGAGTGCACATGGGTGATCAACTCTGGTACATCTTTCCATATAACTCCGTCGAGAGAGTGTTTCCTAACTTACACACTTGGGGATCACGACTATGTAAAGATGGAAGATAATGAGGAGTGCAAGATAGTTGGCATAGGATGTGTAAGCCGGATGACATCGATAGGTTGTCAACTAACTCTGAGGGAAGTTCGACATGTCCCCGATATCAGACTAAATCTGATATTGATTGGAAGGTTGGATGATGAAGGCTACAGTGGTAGCATCCAAAATGGCAAATGGAAGTTCTGTTGAGGAAACCTCATTGTGGCTCGAGCACAGAAAAAGGGCACACTGTATATGATGCATGCCTGACTGTGCAAGTCGGAAGTGAATGTGGCAACCGACTTGAGTGGAGAGTTATGGCATAAGAGACTAGGCCACATGAGTGAAAAAAGAATGCATATCCTGGTTGGCCAAGAACTTCTCCCATAAGTGAAAGGAGTGCTCTTGGAGAAGTGTGTCGATGACCTAGTCCAAAAGAAGAACAGAGCAACATTCCACTCAAGACCACCGAGATGAAGAGAGGTGTCGTTGGAACTAGTACACACGGATGTGTACTATGTAGATGCTCCATCACATCGAGGTGGACAGTACTTTGTGACTTTCATTTACGACTACAGTCAAAAGTTGTGGGCTTTCGTACTAAAGTTTAAGGACCAAGTATTGTCGTCCTTCAAGGAGTTTTAGGCAAGGGTCGAAAGAGAGTCGGGTCGGAAGTTGACGGTTGTCCAAACCGACAATGGTGGCAAATATAAAGGGTAGTTTGAGGAGTACAGCAAGGCCCAAGGTATTCGAATCAAATACACAGTGTCAAAGAACCCTAAGTTGAACGGTCTTGTAGAGAGGATGAATCAAACGATTATGGAGAGAATAAGGAGCATGTTGCCACATGCTAAGCTGTTGAAATCATATTGGACTGAGGCGATGTATACAATTGTTTATCTGATCAACATGTCTCCCTCAGAACCATTGAAAGGTGATGTCCCACAGAGGGTGTGGACAAGAAAGGATGTCTCCTGCCAACACATGAGGGTGTTGGGATGTCTAGTGTATATGCATGTGGCTAAGGATCAGAGGTCGAAGCTCGACAGTAAGTCGAAAGCATGCATATTCATGGGATACTCAAAGGACAAGTTTAGCTACTGGCGGTGGGACTTAGTTGATAAGAAAGTAATGAGGATTCAGGACTTCTTGGAAGAAAAGATGATGGAGGAGTGGAAACAACAGAAGTCGGGATCGACTTCCCAGTTGACTCCCACTACCACCGACTTAAGGCCAAGTGAACCGACACAATCGGTTGTTCGGAGACACCCAGTCAGCACAACCGAATCCGAGTTGGTCGACTCGGAGCAACCAACAAATACAGATGAGTCAGAGTCGGTGGACTTATTGAAGTCGATCGAGGAACACGAGTTGGGGTCGGTTGACCCTCAACAACCGATCAACATGTGTGAACCCGAGTCGAGAGAAGAGTCGGCAAACACATCTGGGCTGGAGCCGACATGGGTGGAAGAAGATACCTACTCAGAGAAAGAAGAGCATCAACTACATATGTTAGTCAATACATCATCTTGACTGATGAAGGTGAACATGAGTCTTATGATGAAGCCATTGTTGACGAGTACAAGGAGAACTAGCAAAGTGCAACGCAAGATGAGATGGACTCCTTACATGAAAATTATGCCTACGATTTTGTGGAGCTACCGAAAGGTAAGAGAGCACTCAGAAATAAATGGGTCTACAAGGTGAAGACTAGAGGAGTCAACAGTGCACCCAGATATAAAGCCCGCATTGTGGTGAAGGGGTTTCAACAAAAAAAGGGTGTCGACTTCGACAAAAATTTTGCACCAGTCATAAAGATGACATTGATCAGAATTGTTATGAGCATAACTGCTAGTATGGACTTGGAGATCAAACAATTAGATGTCAAGACAACATTCCTACACGGGGAGCTGGATGAAGAAATCTACATGCAAAAGCCTGAAGACTTTGTAGACAAAGGGAAAGAGAACCATATGTGTTGACTAAGGAAAATTTTGGATGGATTGAAACAAGCTCCATGCCAATGGTACAAGAGGTTCGAATCCTTCATGATGGAACATCGGTTCCAGAAAACACAGGTTGATCATTGTGTGTTCGTCAAAAGGTACAATGAAGGTGACTTCTTGATTCTCTTGTTATATGTGGATGTCATGTTGATAGTCGGACAAGACACGAAGAGGATCGTGAGCTTGAAGAAAGCATTAGGCAAGTCGTTTTCCATGAAAGATCTTGGACCGGCAAAACAGATCTTGGGGATGCACATAGTTCACGATAGAACTAAGAAAGTGTTGTGGTTGTCACAAGAGAGATATGTGACGAAGATCTTGGAGAGGTTCAACATGTCAAAGGAGAAGCCAGTCGGCTCTGTATTGCCGACCAACTGCAAGCTAAATGTTGAGATGAGGAAAGTACCATATGCCTCAATCGTCGGCAGTCTAATGTATGTTATGGTATGTACGAAACCAGACATAGCATTTGTTGTGGGAGCGATAAGCCGATACATGAGTAATCCAGGTAGAGAACATTGAGAGGTAGTAAAGTGGATACTCAAGTACTTGAAAGGCACCTCAAGGGTATACCTTAGGTATGGTGTCGGAAAACCTATGCTCGAAGGTTTTACCAACTCAGACATGTCGGGGAATGCAAACTCCAACCGATCCACATCGGGGTATGTGATGACCTATGTAGGGGGAGCAGTGTCATGGCAGTCATGACATCAGAAATATGTGGCCTTGTCGACCACAGAGGCAAAGTATATGGCAATGGTAGAGGCCGACAAAGAGTTGATTTGGATGAGAAATTTTTTCAGTGAGTTGGGAATGAAGCGAAGGGAGTTCTTGCTTCATTGCGACAACTAGAGCGCCATACATCTAGCCAAGAATGTTGCGTACCACTCCTAGACTAAACATATACAGAGGAGGTATCACTGGTTGCGGGAGAAAGTGGAAGATAGAGAGTTTACCCTTGTGAAGATCCATACTGACGACAATGGATCCGACATGCTCACGACGATGGACAAGCTCAGAGTTTGTCGATAGAGAATGGGGCGAACCAACTCCACCCATAGGAGTGAAGGGGGAGTTTGTTAGGAATATATCCCTCCTATGGCAGGAGCCGACTGTTTGACCGAGAGCCAACAGTCGAAGACAAGGAGTAGCAGACTAGTCGGGCTGAGAGCCGATAGTCGATGTCATGGAGAGTTGACTGAGAGAGAGTTGACAAGCATAGTAAGTGATCCAAGTCGAAGACACAACCGACTAGTTGGGCCGACCAAAGGGTCGACGACAAGGCCAACTAGTCGGGCCAACTAGACAGTCGGCACTAGAGTCAGCTAGTCGAGTCGAATCGATTATTCGATCAATCGGCTGATTAACTGCTATTATTAGTATAATAATAGAAGTGAGAGTAGTCCATAAGGTTTATGTAAAGAATCGGATATGATTCTTGTGTAGCGGAAGAGATGTGTGTTATGTGTATGTGTGATAGGAATTAGAGAAGAGAATAGAAACACAAGATAGATAAGCTAGAGAAATGAAATACTCAAGAAGAAGATATATATTCACAAATAGAATGAGAAATACAAAAATGTAGCATTACAAGGAGTCACAACCGACTTCATATGAAGTATGAGGAGGGTGCTTTATATAGAGTCACCCTCTCTCTTCATTAACTTACAACAACCACTCTCTCTCTTGGGGAATGTGAAGACTCATAGTCATGGGGAATATGTAACTCATTAGTTATGTGTCATAGAATATGATTCTATGGAAGATGTCGGTCGTCTGAAGATTCGTATTGATGTGTTGAAGGTCGACATCTCTGGCCTGTACGCACTCTCGAATGAAGTGATAGTGCACTTCGATATGCTTTGTGCATGTGTGGAACACCGGGTTCCAAGCCAGATATATACTGCTCATGTTGTCGCAGTAAAGGGGAGTCGGATCCTTGATGGGAACGCCCAGATCCTTCAAAATCCTCTTGAGCCATACGGCTTCACATGCAGCTACGGCTACGCCCCTGTATTCCACCTCCGTACTCGAAAGAGCGACGGTTGGCTGCTTCTTGCTACTCCAAAAAATTGCTCCGCTGCCGAGGGAGAAGACAAATCCGGAGGTTGATCGTCGATCGGCTTTGTAGCCATCCCAATCCGCATCCGTAAACCCTTGAAGTCATATTGGTGTGGTTGATGCGTAGAGAACGTTGTAATCCATTGTGCCGCTCACGTATCGTAATAATCGCTTAGCGCAATCCAAGTGAATGTCGCGTGGTTTTTGCATGAATTGGCTGAGGAGGCCGACTGGATAGCTAAGGTCGGGTCAAGTGATCGTGAGATAGATGAGGCTCCTGATCAGTTGATGATATTGGGTTGGCTCGCACTCGTCTATGCCGTAGTCAGCATCTAGTTTGAGGTTTCAATCGAGAGGTGTAGCGACCGATTTGCACTCAGTCATCCGGAACTTGTATAACAAGTTGAGAATGTAGTGCCATTGAGAGATCATAATGCCGGCCGGAATCCGAATTACTTCGATGCCAAGGAAGTAATGGAGCTCCTTCATGTCCGTCATCTCGAATTTTCCAGAGAGGAGGAACTTCACCTTGTTGATGTCGACTAGAGTTTCACCTCCAATGACCAGATCATCCACGTATAGGATGATGACAATTAGGCTTCTAGAGTCGTGTCGTACATAGAGGGAGTTGTCAGATTTCGACATTCGAAAGCTGATTTGAAGAAGATATTGTGTAATCTTCAAATGCCAAGCACGCGGTGCTTGCTTGAGGCCGTAGAGAGGCTTCTTGAGTTGGCATACGGCTTTTGGATGAATGCGTGATTCGAAGCCGGGTGGTTGTACCATGTACACTGTTACCAATTAGGAACACAGTCTACAGACAGTCCTTCGACCTAGACCTCAAAGTGACTGTGTGACAACGAATGGTAGCGTCTGTGCGTAATACTTAGTGGGATACCTCCCGTAACCTAGCAACGTATAAGGGAGACGGCTACAACCGAGTTTCTTAGACAGTAGACTAGCACACACACTATTACTCACGCCTACGCTCTTACGATTGTGTTATGCCACCAAGGATTACAGACACACAGTAGATTAACCACAGATACACACAAATATCAGAGAAGATAGAACTCTATTAAGATACGTCTTTTACATTCAAAATTACACGCTACCTCTATCAGAGTTTTTATGCCCTTTATATACGCGGGGTCTTTTAGCCGTTCACGCTTCCCGCGTGAACCGTTTACATGCGTTACAATATTACTCTATTCCATATTATTGCGCTCTTGTCCGTCGGTTACTATTCTGGCGGACAACACCTAGCACGCCTGTGGGACAGTGCCATGGCACGTCGGACCCACCCCTTTAATCTTCCTCCAAAATGGCCCTAATGTTTGGTTCTGCTATGGTGTCCGTGTCCGGGGACGGCATAGGGGTGCGTCGTTGTGGGGTTCCCCTGCTTGTTCTGGAGGGCTTCCCATGGTGTCGTTGGCGTCCTGTGTGGGCGGTCTGGGTTCTGCTGGCTCTTCTTGGGCTATTGGGGTTGGTTTAGTCGTCCGCAAGCTTGCGGTAGGTCGCGGCTTTGTTTCGTCCGTCACTTCCTCCGTGATGTCAGCCGTCATTGTACGCTCTGGAGAGTGGGGTTGTGGTTCCTCTTGGTCCGGAACATCCTCCGTGATGTCGGCCGTAAGCGTATGCTCCAGTGGGTGGGGTTCCACTTGGTCGGTGGTTTCATTGTCTGGTATTGTGGGGGACGCCGCTCACCGTTCTGTGTTGTTCACCGTAGTGGTAATTTCTAGTGACATGGCCTGAGGTTCCTCTTGTTCGGCAGTATCCGAAATTGGTATCGCGATGGATTCCTCATTTGTTCGCGTGTTGCCGGCTTGCGTGATCTAGTGAAACAGGTCCTCCTGACTTTCGTCAAAATCATCTAGTAGCTACACGAGTTCCTCGGAATGGTGGTCTGCTAGCATGCGATAGTCCTGCGCTAGGTCCTCGCGTACTGCCGCAATGCTTTCCTCATTGAGTTTGTAGAACCCTCGGTCTTCTTTCCTTCGGTTCTCCCAGTTCGCTCGATACGTATGCAATTCCGCCGCTTGTGCAGCCCACGCCATCCATCCTTTGTCTAGCGTCGTTTTTAATTGCACCGTAAACCTCTCCCGATTTGTTTGTAGAAGGATGCGCACGTTGTATGTTATGGCTTGCCAACGGTTGCGTGCTTCTTCTACAGATTTCTTGAGGTTTGCAATTTCTTGTTGACTAACTGTTGCCGCTTCCTCATAAGTGCTCCTCATTCCTGCCCAAAGCTGGGATTCCTTCGAATGTAGTTCTTCCAGTTTTCCCATTTCATTGTTCAGGCAGATTTCTAGCTGATGCCTTCTCTCTTGTTCTCCCACCAGCTGCTCGTCGAACCATCCTTTCTTCTTCTCCAATAAGGCCCGGAGTTCCGTGATTGTCGCTTCCGACTTTTTCGCTTCCTCCCGTAATTGGGCATTTTCTTCTTTCGTCCGACTGTGTTGTGTTGTCTCCGCTGCGAGTTTCTCTTCAAGGGTCTTCACTGCCTTTCGGCGATTGGCCCGGATGTCCTTTTCTCTGTCCGAGGATTGGCGAAGTTCGGCGCGGAGACGGTCAATCTCTTATTCCGCCAGTTGCACGGCCCGTTTCGCTTTCGAGGCAATGGCGGTCTGAGCTTCACTTTCTTCCCTCGGGGCTTCGACGGCGTTGGTTGTTAGTGGAGCTGCTTGTTGCACCGTAGTCACATTATTTTCCAAGTTTGTGATGCGTTCATTGGCCTTTTGTAGCTCGGCTTGGGTCAATTTAACCTTTTTCCAGACATTTTGTTTTTTAATCGCCATATCGTTGGCGCCCATACTGACCTTTGCCAGTCCCCTATGAACTTCGACAAGGGCCGCGTTTAATGGGGGTAGTTCCATCCCCATTCGGCGTATACCGGCATTCCTTTGCCTGCCGACTCTGGCTAATTGATCCTCATCGTCGCTTTCCGTCGTTTGTGTTAACGCGCGCTTGATAATTTAGCGCTCCGCGTGCTCCTTGGCCATTCGTTGTGAGACTTTTATATGTTGCGTTGCCACGAATTCCATGAGTTCAAAAGTGGTTCTCAATTGTAATAGTTGTCAGGAACTCTATTAAGGCAGAGAAGGAATTAGTACTAAAAGAAGGATTAGTACTATTGTTGGGGAATAGTACTAAGACAGAGAAGGATTAGTACTATGAGAGGTGTCGAACTTTGAGAGAAGTAATGAGTGAGTGAGAGAGAAAGAGAATGATGATGCGAAAGATATATGTATTATATGAAGGAAGATATACAACAGTAGTTAGAAGGCTTAAGACTGGCGTTGAACCGATTTGGTTCGAACTAATGCCTTGCGCCTCCTTTTATAGTGTCTTCAGGAATACTCCTGAAGTTTCTAGAATGTTCCAGAGAAATCTGGAATATACATCAATTTCCCAATAAAACCTAAATGAAAATAATATCCTTCAAATTACAATTCATAACCTAATGGTAAAGTCTCGACCCGTGTAACAAAAGGTTATGGGTTCGAGTCTAGTTATGACACTATCCCCCTTTTAAAACGACGAGTTCCACGAGTCGTTTTGGATTGAGGACCCGGTTTCTCGGGATATCGTCGATGGAAGTCTTCTAGAAGAGCACGAGCATTGGTCACATTCTCGATCGGTTCCCAAGTACGCTCGCTGGGACTATATCCTAGCCAATCGACTAGATAGTAGAGCGTGTTGCGAACAATCTTGGAATCGAGGATGGCAGCGACCTCGTACTCAGGTCCATCTTCGAGCTCGATAGGAGGTGGTGGTTGTATAGTACGTCCTGGGATAGTGCTCTCGTGATAGGGTTCGAGGAGAGAACTATGAAACACCGGATGTATCCGAAGTTGCGGAGGTAGCTCGAGACGAAAAGCGACATCATTAATCTTCCCGATAATACGGAAAGGACCTAATCGCCGATAATCCAACTTCTCACATGGGCGAGTAGTCTTGATGTGTCGTCGTAGCAGCCACACCCGATCTCCAATGTTAAAACTGGATGGAAGTCGATGACGATCTGCGTAGTCCTTGTGTGATTGTTGAGCTTGCTGGAGTTGAGTAGATAAATCCGCTTGTATCTTGCGTAATCGCTCCAAACGATCCTCCGCGCAAGGATTTGTGGACACTTCTGGGGTTTCAAGGACACACCACCGGGGATGATATCCCGTATAAGCGTAGAATGGCGTGACTTTAGTCGATGCGTGGATAGCGTTATTATAGGCAAATTCGGCAAACTGAAGAATATCTGCCCAGTCATTCTGATGATAGTTGAGAAAGCACCGCAGATACTGCTCCAGTGTTTGATTTGTTCGTTCGGCTTGACCGTCGGTTTGTGGGTGGTAGCCGGAGGAGAGGTTACAAGTGACCTTCAGCATTTTAAAAAGGTGCTTCCAGAATTTTGACACAAACTGGGGTCCACGATCGCTGATGATATTATCAGGGAGTCCATGATGCCGACATACTTCCCGCATGACAATTTCGGCGGTGTCTTCACTAGATATTTCTTTAGTACATGGTAAGAAATGAGCCATCTTCGTATATCGATCCACCACTGTGAGAATCGCACTGAATCCCTTAGAGACTGGAAGATCTGTAATGAAGTCAAGAGCAATGGATTGCCATGGCTTGCTTGGAATTGGTAATGGTTCTAATAAACCATATGGATGATGTCTTGGCATTTTCGCTCTACAGCATGTATCGCAAGTCCGAACAAAATCTTCGACAAATTGTCGCATATGGGGCCACCAGAATGATCGTTGTACTAAATCTAATGTTTTAGTACTACCAAAATGTCCTGCTGTATATGTGTCATGGCAGTTTTGTACTACTCGAAGGCGGCAAGAACCATTAGGAACATACAAAAGTTCTTTAAAGAAGAGTAATCCATCACAGTATTTGAATTGCCGATAATCCGTACCTGGTGATTGTGATTGTGAACATGACGCTCGAGAGGGGTCAATTTGTGCTAGTATAGCTTGGGCGAAAGCGTCAGTCTTCAAGTCCTCACGTATAGTATTGGTAATGTCGGAATCCATGGGCATGTCAAAGACCTGTGCTGCTTGCAGTCGTGCTGGACCCAAGATTACTTGCTTCTGGTTATCGAAAGCTGGCTCACCGGGACGTGGTGTTAGATACGAACGCCGTGATAATGCATCTGCCTTCCCTTGGTGCTTCCCCGGACGATATGTAATTTTGAAGTCGAAGCGTGTGAGGAAGTGGGCCCACCGAGCTTGACGTCGATTCAGTACACGAGCATCTTGAAAGTAGGCAAGGTTCTTGTGGTCACTGAATACAGTGACCTGATGAGGAGATCCCTCCAGGAAATGCCTCCATTGCATAAAAGAATCAACTATTGCTAATAGCTCTTTATCATGAATTTCGTAGTTGATTTCGGCGGCGTCAAACTTACGGGAGTGGAAAGCCACAGGATGTAGCTTCTCGTCGTTACCCTGTTGTGACAGAATGCTCCCCAATGCGAAATCCGATGCGTCAGCTTCGATAATGAATGGTTTTTCCGGATCCACATGACCTAAAATTGGAGCTGATGTAAACGCCTTCTTAAGACTCTCGAAAGCCATGTCCGTCTCTTTAGACCAAATGAATGATTGTCCCTTCCTCGTGAGCTGTGTGAGAGGCAGCACAATTTTTGAGTAATTTTGTATGAACTTCCGGTAAAAATTTGCAAAGCCTAGGAAGCATTGCACATCCCGCACCGAACGCGGAGTGTGCCATTCTATCACCGTTTTGACCTTGGCTGGGTCCATAGATATGCCTTCTGAGGAGATGACATAGCCGAGAAATTCCACTTGGTTGCACCCGAAACTACATTTCTCTAACTTTGCATACAGACCATGTTCTCGAAGTCGTTTTAGTACTAATAGTACATGAGAATCATGTTCTTCTTGGGTCTTTGAATAAACCAGTAGATCATCCAAATAGATGATCAAAAAATCATCCAAGAGATCTCGAAATATATCATTCGCCATGTGCTGGAAGACTGCCGGCGCATTAGTGAGTCCGAACGGCATGACCGTATACTCGAAGTGCCCATATCTGGTGCGAAACGCGGTCTTCCATTCATCTCCTGGTCGGATCCGTACGAGGTTATAGGCTCCTCGTAAGTCGATCTTCGTGAAGAACCTGGCACCGTTGATCCGTTCTAAAAGACTTGAGATAAGGGGAAGAGCATACCTATTTCTTACTGTGACCTTATTCAAGCCACGGTAATCTACAACGAGTCGAAGCGAGCCATCTTTTTTCTTGACGAAGAAAATGGGTGCGCCGGCTGGAGATTTCGAATGCCGAATGAAACCGTTCTCCAAATTCTCCTCTATATAGGCTCGAAGGACTTCTAGCTCGGTTGGTGACAAATTGTAGATCGGCCCCCATGGCGGCTCTTTTCCCGGTTGTAAGTCGATGGCGCAATCGTACGGCCGATGATGAGGAAGTGTGTTGGCTTGTACTTTATCGAACACATCAGCATACTGACGATACTTCTCGGGAAGTTGAACGGTGGACTCCTCTTTGGTGGTGCTGGAGGGTTGTACTGATATTGCGAAGAGAAACATTTCCTCCTTGCGCCCTTCCTCACGCAACTGACGTAGCGAAATGGTTGCAACCTTCTGGGTAGATCCTTGGGTTTGTCGCAACCGGATTTCCCTTGTCCTCCAATCTATGTCTGGGTTATGTAACTCGAGCCATGGTAATCCTAAAACTATGGGATGTTCTGGAATACTAATAATATTAAATGATACTACACATGTTAAGTTATCTAGGACAATATTAACGGGTTCCGACTCTTCTATGATATTACCAGAAGCAATGGGACGACCATCAATGACTACTACTGAGGCTGGACATGGGAGCTTTCTGAGAGATATCTGATGAGCTCGGGCAAAATTCCTATCCATGAAGCAAGAATTAGCTCCGGAATCTAGAAGGGCTAAGGTATGTACTGGAGGGGTACTTTTAGTACTAACTGCTACTTGGGCTACGAACACATCACTAACTTGCTTAGAGGGAATGGAACCACTAATGGGCTGCACAGATCTAGGGCTGTCCAACCAAACGGCTCCTATTTTGGCTGGACTTAGTCGTTTAACTCTTCTTCTAATTGGCTAAGGACATCAAATTTGTTTGCGAGATTCGGACTATTAGTACTATTAGGACTATTATGACTATGAGGACTATCAGAGATTCCTACTGAAATAGACTCGGGTTTAGTATAGTCAGAACTAACAACGATTTGGTTTACCTGCCTTCTTGGTCTATGGGGACAGTTTATCGCGATATGCCCTGGTCCACCGCAATAAAGGCATAATCGGTTTGTTCGGCGTCGTTGCTTTTCCTCCTCCGATAGCGGCCCACGACGACGTGTAGTGTCAATTTCCATTGGAGTTGGAGTACTTACTGGAGGCGCATTATGTGACTCCCTTTGAAAAGGTTTCGCTACCACTGAGGCATAGGTAGGCTCGGATCTTGCCCTCGGCATCTGAAATTGTCGTTCCGAACGTCGCTCGAAGAGGCGGTTGTCACATCTGACCGCTCGACTGATTGCTTCTGTTAATGATTTTGGCTCTTCAGGGAAGGTCAAGAGTAAATCCTTGACATCGTTGCGTAGACCATAGCGGAACTGCTCCATCAATGCTTGATCATCCCAGGGGATATCGGCGGCGAGTAGGCGGAAATCTGCAGCATATGCGGAGGCTGGACGGTCACCTTGGCGTAATCGCCGGATTTTGTTGATTGCAGTCCTTATGCTGTCAGTATCTCCAAAACATGCTTTAAACTCACTTATGAATTCTTCAAAATTATTTAGTACTGGAGATTCCTTTTCTAGTAGCGGAGCGAACCATGCTAATGCTGAGCCATTTAACAACGTGCCTACTAAACCCACTCGTGATGCATCGGTGGGATATCGGGACGGATGCATTTGAATAACTAACCGTACCTGGTTAAGAAACCCTCTAAACTGCGATCGCGTTCCATCGAACTTCGTGGGAAGGCCAATCTTGGGTTCTTTATGAATCCCTTGTGCTCCGTGCCCTTGTTGTTGCATTGCTACGATGGTTGCTTCGAGTTGTTGCACGCGTAACGCAAGTTCCCCATGCTGTTGTTGCGTTTGCTGCTTTTCTAAGGAAATTTGCTGAAGATCCCCCAACAAGCGTTGATTTTCTTGTTCCAAAGCATGAAACTTCTCTTTCAAGCATTGAAATTCCGAGAAAACGGATTGATACTCTTCAGCGCTAACGGTGGCCATGGGATGAAGGAAAAGGGAAATAAGAGACTAGTAGGAAAGGAGGGAGACAGAAGGAAGAGGGAGAGAAAAGACCAGACAGGCACCCAGAAATCGGTTCAAACTGTCAGGAACTCTATTAAGGCAGAGAAGGAATTAGTACTAAAAGAAGGATTAGTACTATTGTTGGGGAATAGTACTAAGACAGAGAAGGATTAGTACTATGAGAGGTGTCGAACTTTGAGAGAAGTAATGAGTGAGTGAGAGAGAGAGAGAATGATGATGCGAAAGATATATGTATTATATGAAGGAAGATATACAACAGTAGTTAGAAGGCTTAAGACTGGCGTTGAACCGATTTGGTTCGAACTAATGCCTTGCGCCTCCTTTTATAGTGTCTTCAGGAATACTCCTGAAGTTTCTAGAATGTTCCAGAGAAATCTGGAATATACATCAATTTCCCAATAAAACCTAAATGAAAATAATATCCTTCAAATTACAATTCATAACCTAATGGTAAAGTCTCGACCCGTGTAACAAAAGGTTATGGGTTCGAGTCTAGTTATGACAATAGTGCGCCGAACTCATGGGTCGTGTCCGGAATGTCCGGATACGCCAGGACCTCGCTTTCTGCCATCAATATGGCTTTCCCCCGCTATGACCGGGCCGTAATGATCGGTTGTGGTTCCCAGATTACTTCGAAGGTGGTGTTGGGCTCCGTAGCTGCAGAGCTGTCGCCCACGGTCATTTTCTCTGTGGCCGCGAGTGCGTCTTTAACTAACTCGCGCCCATCTTTCTTGTCCAGTCTCCGCCGTTTCGGCCTCGGGCTTTCCTGTTGTGGTTCGGCTTCCGGCTCCTGTGCCGCTTCCTCGGTGCGCTCAGCCTGTTCTTCCTGCGTTGTTCGCGTGTTCAGTTGGTTAGGTTGGGGTTCATCCTCCCACTCTGTGGTGGCTAACTCCACTAACCTTCGCTTCGCGGATCGAGGCGACATAGTGGGTTTGCTAGGTTGCGGTGTCGACAAACCTCTGGGTGGGAATAGTATCGTCAGGCACTGTTGTATGATAGGCCTGAGCTTTTTGCCTCCTTGATATGCATGCAGGCCTTCCCTTAACGTCGGCCCCGTAATGACCCCCCAATCGATCGTACGCCCTTCGAAGGTATCAATGATGATACCTGCCTTCTGCTTGGGCATCCCATATGCGTTTACATGTACGCATCCGACCTCCAACAGGAACTTGGCGATTTCTCAGAAAAAGGGATCTGGGATCTCCTTTGTTCTATATGCCTTGGCGGATGACGAATATGGACCGAAATATCTCTGCAGGGATTCCGCATGAGGGATTTCGAAATGCCTCTCACCCAGTGATGACAGGTCCAACTTTTTCCGGATGGATGAGTTGGTGACCGTGTCGATGTTGAGCTTTCTAGTGATGTCCAGTGCATCAGGGTGTGGTGGTGCCTCAGCGACCTTTATGTACCCATCCAAGCGTTTCTCCACGAGCCATCGACGCAAGGTGGTAGAGATGGATATCGGCATAGTCAGAATAGGCTCGTGGCTAGTGGGTGAAGACTATTGGTTGCGGTGGGCTTGAGCTCTGTGATAGGATGGAGAAGAGGGTGAGGAAGGGGAGCGATGAGAGTGTTGAGAGTTAGAAGGTTGATTTCTGTATTGTGTAGAAAACCTTCTATTTCCTTCTTTTTGTGGCCTAGGGTTCATTGGTCGGTGAGCCATTGTGATGCCGTGTGTTCTTGGTCTAGAAGTCTGTGCATGCCTTAAGTCCTTTTAATAGCGTCGCTATCTTCTCTCTCTTTTTCTTTTTTCTTTTTCTTTTTCTTCGTAACGGTTACATACAATTCTATTTTTACACTATAATATAAGTGGGGTTGTCTACTTACCCCGCGGATTTTCCGGCTTTGTCCTGTCCGGCGGGGAACGGGTTAGGTGGCGTAGGTCCCAGATAAGGTTTACGGCGAAACCCATTCACTTTCTGTCATAACACTTCCCCGACCAGCATGCCCAATTGAAACGTGCCTTGTTCTACTCCTACTATCCAGTACAGGCCTGTCCAGCGAAATCTTAATTTTCCTAGCATATGCCCCATGCGTGTTTGGAAAACTAATACCACTTTTCCAACCGTAAAATCTTTTTCACACGCCTGCCAGTGTCGGTCAACAAATGCTTTGCGCCGCCGTTGTTCCTGCTCTAATATGGCCATACTGCGTACCCTTGTTTCTTTTAGCTCTAGCAGTCGTTGTAGCCGTATTTTTTCGGATTTTCCCTCTGGTAGTCAGGCTCGTATTTGAATCCGCAGAATGGGTACCTGGAATTCAACTGGCATCACGGCCTCCAGACCAAATGCCAACCGGAACGGTGTTGATTGTATGTTGCTCTTATAGCTGGTACGGTATGCCCATAACACGTTATGCAACTTGGTGTCCCAATCCGTCCTGTTCTCATTGACTATCGTTTTGAGGATAGTTTGGAGGGTTTTGTTCGTGGATTCCCCCAAGCCATTTGCCTGCGGATAATATGGCGTACTTTTCTTGTGCACCACCGCGTAATGTTGGGTCAGTTCACAAATGACTGTATTCAGAAAGTGACTACCTTGGTCACTAATGAGCTTGATAGGGCAGTTGAAACAACACCAGATGTGTTCGTACAGGAATTTCACCGTGATTGCCGCGTTATTCTCGCGTAGTGGTTTCGCTTCTACCCACTTGGTGCAGTAATCCGTAGCCACCAGGATGTAGTTATTGCCTGTTCGAGCGGCCGCCGGGGTAAAAGGTCCCCCGAAATCTAACCCCCACTTTTGGAAAGGATCTAGTGGCAACACTGGTTGGTGTGGCATTCTTGTGACTTCTGTGGGTTGGCCCAGTCATTGGCATAAATTGCACTATTTGTAATATTCATACGCGTCCTTTTGCGTCATCGGCCACCAAAGTCCTACTTGCCAAATTTTCTAGGCCGTAACATCGCCTGCGTAATGTCCTCCCACTGTACCACAATGGGCTTCGCGTAGAACCACGTCCTTCTCATCCTGTCGTATTCCACGCCTCCAGATGCTGTCACTGCCCTTGTGGTATAGTATGTCTTCCACTAAACAGAAATTTCGACTCCGGACGGCCAACCGTTTTTTCTCATCCGTCCGTAATTGGGGTGGCGGTAACCCCATGGTCACGAAGTAGGTCATTTCCATGAGCCACCGATCCGGGAAGGTCTTTTCCATTTGTTCTGCTAGCGTTGCTACCCACAAAATGTCTGCATCCGAAAAGTTGTTGTCATCCCTCTGCCCGTTTCTCCATTATCGAGTCTGCTCAAAAAGTTTGCCACTACGTGTTGCGTACCCGAGCGGTGCTGAATTACAAAGTCAAATTCTTGAAGCAACAGCGTCCATCTCGCCAAATTCCCCGTCAGCGCTTGTTTCTCTACCAAATATAACAGTGCCGAATGATCCATGTGAAACGTGAATTTCCGCCCTAGCAAATAATGCTAGAACTTATTGATGTTGTAGATCATACCCAACACCTCACGTTCCATTGTCGAATAGTTACGCTCAGTCGTTGATAATTTCCAACTAGCGTAGTACACCGGTCGGTACCACTTCGGCTCCGTGAGTTGCATTAGCGCACTACCTATTGCTATGTCTAAGGCATCTACAAACACGTGGAATGGCTTCGCCCAAACTGGTGGTTGTACGACGGGTGCCTGCGTTAGCATTCCCTTTAGCGCATCATATGCCTTCTCTTCCGTAACTGTCCATTTGAAGGGAGTCTGATGAACGGCAGCATGTAACGGCATGGGGAAGTCCGCCAAATAGCGTATCATCCGACTATGCCATCATATTTGTCCTAAAAACCGGCTGAGTGATTTCGCGTTTGTCGGCATTTTCACGTGAGTAATCGCGGAGATTTTATTCGGATCGACCGCTATCCCTTCCTTGCTGACTATATGGCCGAGGAGAGCCCGCTGGTATTGCCGAAGGCACATCTGGCGGGATTCAGGCTTAAGCGTGCGGTTCGGCAACGCTCCAGGCACAGTTGCAGATGCGTAAAATGGTCGGTTGTTGTCCCATATACCGCAAAATTGTCTAAAAAAATTACATGAAGGCCATAATATATTCCCCAAAAATCTCTGTGATTGTCCGTTGAAATGTCGTTGACACCTCTTTAGCCCGAACACATCATGACGACTGCAACATAGATTCCCTAGTCCGTGACAAACGCCGTCTTCTCTTGGTCGTCGGGGTGCATGCACACTTGGTTGTACCCACTGAAGCCATCCAAAAAACTGTACATGTCATGCCCCGCAACGGCGTCCAGTACGCTATCGGTGAAAGGTAAAGGGAATGCGTATGTAATGGTTACGGAGTTTAATTTCCGGTAGTCCACGCATACCCGTATTTTGCCATTTTTCTTTGGTACGACTACTATCGAGCTTAACCATGTAGCTTGTTTAACTGGTCGTATGAATCCAGCCTTGAGGAGTTTGTCAATTTCTTCTTTTACGCGGGCCGCATAGGTTGGGTTCATGCAATATCGACGTTGTTGGACCGGTTTCGCGTCGGTTGCTAAATTGATCTTATGTTGATAGAACTTCGGATCTAATCCCTTCATGTCCTCATGGGCCCAGGCGAACATATCTTTATACTTCCTGAGTAGTGCTATAATCGCGTCTCTCTAATCCAGCATAATTCTTTTGCGATGGAGAGAAAACAGGGTTCTGACGTCGTACCCACGTTTACTTCTTCCAGGGCTGAGGCGGTGACTCGCCGTGAAATTTCCATTTCCCTCTCGAACGTTGCCCATGCTCTGCTTAGTTCTAATATTGACTCCGGGTTTGGTTCGTAAGCCTTGTCGTGGAGTGTAGCGGGCGTGGCATATTCCACTGTTGTTTCGATGACGTCGATTTCGAATAGCAGAATAATTCGAGGGTGCTCGTCTAAGTATACCTCTAATTTTGTATCATCCACCCCAGCCAACATATTTATATCCTCCGCGTACAATGGTGTTATGCCCTTGGGTTGTGTCGTCATTTCCTCTGTTGGTACATGGACCTTGGTGCGTCTACGTCGAAAGCCGATACACTTGTGTTGCCAGCTCTGCTTGATATTCGCTAAACGAAGCCACGATCTGCCCAACAGCATAGGATACGCCCCTGGGGCGTCAAGGGCGAGGACTACCGCCGAGATGTCGAAGCGATGTCCTCCCACGATAATGCCTACCTTGCGTATCAACCCCAGTGGTCGTACTGAGTGGGTATCCGCCATGCAAAGCCAAATGGGCAAGCTTCTCATTCTGAAATTCCCAATTGTTTGCATGTCTTTGCGCTAATTACATTAACACCCGAGCCGCCATCAATTACGCATCCTGGGATTTCGTGACCGTGTAGTATCAACTTAATAGCGGGGTTGTGATCCACCACTATCGGTCCGTCGCTAATGTCCGTAAAATTCGCGGCAACGATTACCCTAGGTCTGCCCATCATCCGCTCTTCCACGGCCTGGCGGAATCGTGGGACTAGTTACAACAGCTTCTCCATGGTTAACGTTATCTCGCAGCTTGTTAGTGCTTGCCATATGGGGTCCGGAGATGGTCCCTCTTCCTCCAATAGCTCCACCATACTTGCGGACTCCTTCCGCATGCGCTCCGTATTTGCCGCGTTTGCTTTTTCAACCCATGCTTGGGTTGTCCGTCATATCTCATCTTGCGCGGCCCAATCAACATTTTATGTTTGCTGACGTGTCGTGACTTGTTGTACTTCCGCCGTAATCGTATTGACGGCGGGCCCCTTGCCCTTGCGTACTGGGCATTGTGTGGCATAATGTTTGGTTTGTTGACAAACAAAACAATGGATGCTAGATTCGCCCTTCTCGGCCCCTCGTGGTGTGTGTCGATCCCCAAGTGTGACTTGCTCCTCCCGGTCCTGATTCGTTCGTCGGAGCATACGCGGTGGTTGTTGTTGGTCCCGACGAGGTTCCTGGTGTTGGTCATCGTCCAAACTTTCGTTGTACTGCCGTTGGTCCCGATATTGATGATGCTTTCCACGAGGCCCATTTAAGCCGCCACGTTTGTTCGTCGGACGGTAATTCTCATAGCGTCGGCCCCCTTTACTATTTTTGGGGTTGCCACGGCAGTCTTCATCCTTTGGCTCGTCTTCCTTGGAATCGTTATGATTCCGGCGATTCCCGTAGTGCCAGTCATCGCGTGGGTTTCGATCCATATACCGTGGTCGTTCTTCTTGCCACATGTCTTCGTTATAGCGTGGGGGACGCTGTGTTTCCACGTTGCGTACTGTGGGCATGGCTTTGTTCAACATATTGTACTCACACTGCTCAATTGTGTGAGCTTTCGAGTGACAGATTGGACAGTGAATTCACATGTTGCATTCAACTGCGGAATGCCCCGAATTCAAGCAAATCGTGCACTGGATCGCTTGGCGAAAATGTCATTCCTCGTCCTGAGGTAATGCTTTTCGTAATGACATGGAAAACCTTTCCTCTTCTTCGTCCAGCTCGAGCTGTAGCGCTCTTTCTATGACCATATCGGTTGTTTCCCCTTTCACGCTATTGTTGTTGAGTGTTGTCTATATGGGTCGACGGAATGCTACCAGAAATGTCTCCCTAGCCTCGTTCTCCGTTGGGCCCCGTTCTAATTTCCGTCGTAGATTTTGGAAGCATAAACTGAAATCCGCTACCGTCTCGGTCGGCAACTGTTTAATTGTGTAAAACTACCCGAGGATTTCGAGTTGCGGCACCCTCCGATGAAAAAACCGGAGAAAGGCTGACTGCAGTTGGTCAAAGGTCGTGATTGCTGGCAAATCCATCTGCGAATACCAAAACGCCGATCCCATCCAAGGTTAATGCAAACTCCGTCATTTTGGACTGGTGCGCTACTGCTTCGGAAAGGCTCTGCACCATGTGGTTTGCATTCCAGACATTGAGGAACAGTCGGATGTGGGTTGCGGCGTCGATTTCGCCGTTGAAGCGGGCATACACAAAGGCCATGTTGGGTGCTACGGTGGGCAGGGAAAGGCCACAGTGCTTTTGTGGTGAGCGCACTTCCTGCGTATTGCCGAGGTATTTGGAGAGCGAGAAATCGTCTTTGTGGTCTCGACAGGTATCACTGAGGTCACTGAGGCGAGGCTTTTGTCGTGCGCGTTCCTCTGCCTGGCGTGTGATGGACCTTGTGATTGGTCGGTCCTGTCATGTTGGTTCTCTAGGGCGTCTGCAGCTAAACATCCATTCGTCGTTGTTCGTTTGTGACAACACACAGATCACCAAGCGTGGCAAAAGTGTTACCGATTAGGAACACGGTCTACAGACAGTCCTTCGACCTAGACCTCAAAGTGACTGTGTGACAACGAATGGTAGCGTCTGTGCGTAATACTTAGTGGGATACCTCCCGTAACCTAGCAGCGTATAAGGGAGACGGCTACAACCGAGCTCCTTAGACAGTAGGCTAGCACACACACTGTCACTCACGCCTACGCTCTTATGACTGTGCTACGCCACCAAGGATTACAGACACACAGTAGATTAACCACAGATACGCACAGATATCAGAGAAGATAGAACTCTATTAAGCTACGTCTCTTACATTCAAAATTACATGCTACCTTTATCAGAGGTTTTCTGCCCTTTATATACGCGGGGTCTTTTAGCCGTTCACACTTCCCGCGTGCACCGTTTACATGTGTTACAATATTACTGTGGAAGCGTATGTGCGGAAGCATAAGACAATAGCTTGGTGTTAGGAAACAGGTCCCTCCGGATGGGAAGTGAGAAGAACAAAGTTGATGAGTAACTCGGCCGAGGCCGAATCTGGATGTGGAGTACCCGGCAACGGAAGACCCGGTGAGAACCGGATGACGAGTACCTGGCAAGGAAGGCCCGGTGAGAACCGGATGACGAGTACCCGGCAAGAGCCGGATGGTGAAGGCCCGATGAGAACCGGATGACGAGTGCCCGTCAAGAGCCGGATGATGCAGGCCTAGTGAGGAGTGCTCACCGGATGAAGGGACATATTCGTAAATATGCTTCTGAGAGTCCATTGGGGCTATATTTGTAAATAGCCAAAAAGTCATATTAGTATAAATATGACTTAGGGCAAACTTAGTGTAGTGTAGTTGTCATTCTTGTTGGTGCAAGATTTGAGTGCAACCGTGTACAGAGAGAGAGAGAGTGTGTGTGAGTGAGAGACAAAGAGGACGTTGTCTCTATTGTAACCGCCGCCTGTGGCGAAGACAGTGAACAAGAGGTTGTTGCCTCTGTGTTCATCTATTGTATATTGTAACATAGTGATAGTTTGCAGTTTGTGGACTGCTGTGGTTTTTCCCGTGTTTGGGTTTTCCACGTAAACATCCTGTGTACTCTTCTCTTTACTGTGTTGTGCGTACATTATTTGTTTTTTTGTGTTTGATACTAGACTCGGTTGTGGCCGAGCGTTGTTTGCGGAGCGTGTAGTCCTTTCACTTGGCTACGTAGCAGCAGAGAGAGAGAGAGAGAGTAATACACAGAATACAGAGAATACTCGGGAGAGACAGAGAGAGCAGAACAAGAATCTAAATTCAAAAATTATATCAACACTCTGCACATACAACGTGCTCAACAACACTATTTATACAAGTCCTGAGAGGACTGACAAAAGTACCACGTACTTCAATGCTCACTCGAGCGTCTGGCACTGACTACGAGACTTTTAACACCCTAGTACTCTAGCTGCTACTAGGCTTCCGATTACTGATAAATCCAGCTAACCGGCTCACTTGCTCACCGGGTCACCGATCCGGCTCATCCTTCCGGATGCCAATCCGGCTCAGGCTTATTCAGCCGATTCGGATCCAGTTGAGCTTGCCGCTCAACACTCCCCCTCAAGCTCAACTTGAGGTCGGATCGTAGTGTCAGTCTCCATGGTAGCCGGTCCTTCCACCTAGCTCCTTCTGGCGTCACTCCGTCTCGCTCGCGCTCCTCGTCCGATCCGGTCCCATTTGCCGCGACCCTTCTATTCCTCCCACCTCGACCTCCTCGGTCGGCTTGTCTGCTCAACAGGCCCAATTCAGCTCCCTCGCTGCTGTGACTTTGGCGCTTGCCGATTCGTCGATTCCTTCATGTTGGCGTCAACTTCCTCTGCCTTCTCGTCCTCTTGGCCTTGAAATGATCCGGTTCTTCCAAATCCATCTGTTGAACCGAATCGGTTGTCTCCGATTCATTCCAACTCTTGTCTGAATCGGTTGCTCCCGATTTGTCTTCCGGTTAACGTGAAAGAGGCGGTAGGGAGGATATCAAGTGCAACAATGGCTTCCAGAAGCGGAACCCGTAGTGAAATACATGCTGAAGGTGAGAGATCGAGAAGCTTTAATCAACAAAGTTGTTGATCGTACGGTTGAGATAGCTGGACGATTTGGTGGCAAGAACATCACGGATTTTCTTGCTACCTATCGGAACGAGATGCAACAAAGGGATGTCAATGATCTCAAACAAATTTCTAGCTTCAAACGTGTGGTGGAACCAGGGATCCGCGAGCACGTCATGGAGATCCAAAACAAGCATACAACTTGGGCAGAGTTCGAAAAGGTGCTTCTTGCTGAATACATTCTTGAAGACGCATCACGGATGACTCAACATACACTAATGAGTTGGATCAAGAAGAAAGGAAAGAATCTATGTGCATCGGGAGTTTATGCAGAATTCGACCAAATGTACAACCGACTTCCGAGTGTTGATCAACAAGTTCTCGATGGAGATAAAGTCTTGCTATTCCTGAAGGCGGTGGATACAAAAGACCGGCGAGAATTGGGTGGTTTTTTGGAGGATGAAACACAACCAAATGGCTTGGTAGCGGACTGGACGGAAGCCACTACGAGTGAACTTCGGAAGAGGTGGGCTGAAAAAAGATTGTAGAAGAGGAAAATGCAAGGCATGTGGAAGCTATGCACTATGCCGCTTCGGCCGGGACACGAGTTGGAAAGGAGAATCTTAAAATGATCAAGCCAAATGCTGGGTTTTGGACGACGGTCTTCGAGTGCAAAGAAAAAGGAAAAATCAATTCGGAGGATCTAAAACTTGCTGACCGGAACGTGCGACAAGTTATCGGATGGTCAGATCCAATCGACGAAAACACAAGCTTTGCAGAGGTTGTGTGTGACACCTATGAAGCCCTTGTCGAAGAAAAGAAGAAAAGAACCGGTGAAGAAGATGGCACATCAAAGCGTCCCAACACGAGGAACGGAGGGAAAGAAGGGCAACCCCAACCTATCCCAAGAAAAGAGGTTGGAGAAACAAGCATGAAGCCCGGTGGATCGAGCCAACCTGCTCGGATGGAAGTCAAAGAATCAACGAAGAAAGGAAAAGAACGAGCGGCACTGACTTACAAGTTAAGATCGGACATAGAACAAATGACTGACTTGCGGAAGGTCCTTGAGGAGAAGGTTTTAGACAGTCATGTCGACCTTACTTGGAGAGAACCGCTTGGGATCGCAAAGAAGGAGTTCCATGATACTATCGTGGACCTTATTAAAAGGAAGCGGAAACAATCAGATGAAGAGGAGGTGAAAACAAGTGCCATAACCATGGCAGGATCAGAAGAGGTGGAAGAAGAAGAAGTGATGGTGGATAGCCATTAGTCTCGACCTCATTGGGCAAAAGCGACAACGGAGACGCCGGTGAAGATCAAGGAGAAGAAAGAAACTGTGGTAGCCTTGATTGACCATGGCTCGGAGATCAACCTCATGTCAACCGAGTTCTACAAGAAAGGAAGATGGCCAATTAATACAAACCACGGATGGAAGATTCGAGCGGCGACGATGGCTACGGAGGACCTATACGGAGCTTGCCCCAACGTTAAAGTCACAATCGGATGTGGAGATTGATCAACACTTCTTCGTGCAAGACTCGGCTTCGCATCCTGTCATCCTAGGACAACCGTATATAACATCGTCCCGGATGGAGACCAAGGTGTTCGATAACGGAGCAGCCTTCGCGCGCGTCAAGAGTCTTGATAGTAAAAGATCTGTTCAATTCCAGACGGTGCGAGCTAATCATGAAAGGAATCGAGATAGCCTTGGAAGCAAATCCTCGGATTTTTAAAGTGGACTATTGAAGCATGGGGCACAAATAGTCCGGTCAATCATAAGTCCCCACAAAGAAGCAGAGCGTATGGATTGCAAGGAGAAGCAACATGCATCACGCCTAGTGGCGCATGCAAACTAGCACTACTCAACAAGAAGGACAAGCATTGAATACAAGACTTCGAGAAAGTTCTGAAAGAAGAATGCATAATCGAAGAAGAAGAATTTGTCTCTCATATTCTGGAGGAAGCCTCATTTAACGACACCATCGGCGAAATCGAGGAAGTCATGAACTTGAGCTATCCTCACCATCAACATGTGATTTCGATTAACTCCGTCAACATGTATATTATCATCGATGAATATCATCGAGGCATCTTGATAGAGGAAGCCGAAGTCAACACAAAATATAAAACCGTGGATAGGAAGATCGCCCCAATTGTAGTTCCGCTACCGGAAGATAGCTGGCAAAAGATGAAGGAAGCTGCAAAAGATCCAAGCTTAAGGAACCCAAATACAATTGGTCACGTCTTCACTGAAGAGACGAAGGGAAAGCTACGAGTTGGACGGGAGGATTTCCTCCTTCCCAAAGAGGAGCAAATGTTCCACGAAATGCTTGAAAGACATGGGAAGGCTTTCTCATTTTTCTCACAAGAAATCGGATGTACTAATCCAAGGATGGTAGAACCGATGGTGATCTTCACGGTGCCGCATGTGCCTTGGAATTTGAAACCGATACCGGTTCCGAGAGCACACCTACCGAAGCTGATCGAGCTCTTAAAGGAGAAGGTGAGGATGGGAATTTTTGAACCGTCGAACGCTCCTTATTCTAATAGATAGTTCACGGTGCCAAAGAAGAATGGATCATTGTGATTCATTCAAGACCTTCAACCTGTCAACAAGGTGACAATTTAAAATGTTGGAATCGGTTTTCTAGTTGGTGGTCTTCAATCGTGACATTACAACCATGAGAACTCCTATCGGGTTGGTGCGGATGTGTACCTTACCTCGAGGTGCGACGAACTCGATGGCTCATATAATGAACGCCATGAACAAGGTCTTGAAGGATTGCATCCCAGATATCACGATGCCATTCTTAAATGATATCCCGATAAAAGGATGTTCGGATGAAGAGAAGGATGAATCAAAAGATAAGGATGGATGTAGAAAGTTCGTCGTGGATCATATGAAAGATTGCGAGAAGGTGATCCAAAGGCTTGAAGATGCGAATTTGACATTTTCGGGAGAAAAATCCGCATTCGGGCAATCAGAGATCTTGGTGGTAGGTCACTTGTGTGGAGCATACGGTAGGAAGCCTTCGCCATCCAAGGTGAATGCAATCCAAGACATGAAAGAAGAATGCGTAACCCAAACGGAGGTTCGAAGGTTCCTTGGAGCATGCACATTTTATCATATTTGGATTCCACACTATGCCCACATTGCTAAGCCATTATATGATCTACTAAAGAAGAAGCGGAGGTTCGAATGGACGAGCGAGCATACAATCACCATCTGAAGGCTAAAGAAATTATTGATGGAGGCACCTGCATTACGGAAGGCGGACTATTCCGACGGCACGCCCATTTAATCCGCATTCGGGCAATCAGAGATCTTGGTGGTAGGTCACTTGTGTGGAGCATACGGTAGGAAGCCTTCGCCATCCAAGGTGAATGCAATCCAAGACATGAAAGA
Source organism: Azolla caroliniana (assembly GCF_043228905.1). NCBI lineage: Eukaryota > Viridiplantae > Streptophyta > Polypodiopsida > Salviniales > Salviniaceae > Azolla > Azolla caroliniana. The sequence continues at coordinate 11,962,798 of NW_028230437.1, read as the reverse complement.
AGAATGCGTAACCCAAATGGAGGTTCGAAGGTTCCTTTGAGTATGCGCATTTTATCATATTTGGATTCCACACTATGCCCACATTGTTGAGCCATTATATGGTCTACTAAAGAAGAAGCGTAGGCTCGAATGGACGAGCGAGCATACAATCACCATCTGAAGGCTAAAGAAATTATTGATGCAGGCACCTGCATTACGGAAGGCGGACTATTCCGACGGCAAGCCCATTTAATCCGCATTCGGGCAATTGGAGATCTTGGTGGTAGGTCACTTGTGTGGAGCATACGGTAGGAAGCCTTCGCCATCTAAGGTGAATGCAATCCAAGACATGAAAGAAGAATGCGTAACCCAAACGGAGGTTCGAAGGTTCCTTTGAGTATGCGCATTTTATCATATTTGGATTCCACACTATACCCACATTGCTGAGCCATTATATGGTCTACTAAAGAAGAAGCGGAGGTTTGAATGGATGAGCGAGCATACAATTGCCATCCAAAGGCTAAAGAAATTATTGATGGAGGCACCTACATTACGGAAGGCAGACTATTCCGACGACAAGCCCATTTAATCCGCATTCGGGCAATCGGAGATCTTGGTGGTAGGTCACTTGTGTGGAGCATACGGTAGGAAGCCTTCGCCATCCAAGGTGAATGCAATCCAAGACATGAAAGAAGAATGCGTAACCCAAATGGAGGTTCGAAGGTTCCTTGGAGCATGCGCATTTTATCATATTTGGATTCCACACTATACCCACATTGCTGAGCCATTATATGGTCTACTAAAGAAGAAGCGGAGGTTCGAATGGACGAGCAGCATACAATCGTCATCCGAAGGCTAAAGAAATTATTGATGGAGGCACCTGCATTACGGAAGCGGACTATTCTGACGGCAAGCCCACCAATTTTGGGTATGATATATGGTTGCAATACACCAGATATTGCCATGTTGTGTTGGATTGCATATATCAAATCACTTAGCTCGGAGATCCATCATGTAGCTGGGAAGCGTAATGTCGTTGCAGACATGCTATCACGAGCGAGATACAACGGAGAAGAAGATCGACATTCTGATGAGGAGGATGTTGGCTTGGATTTCTTTACAAGTTCCTACGCTCAGGTGCTAACTACTTTCATAGAAGAGGACTACAAAGGCGAATTCGTGGAGATCAGGAAATACTTGAGTTCTCTCCAAAAAGATGAATCATGGTCGATGGAAGACTTCCATCGAATTCAGAAGAAAGCATACAAGTACTTCCTTAAGGATGGAGCTCTTTGGAGGCATGCAAAAAAGAAGAATGGGACTCCGATGAGAGTTGTCTGCAAGCTTGAAGACCGACAAAAACTAATGTCTGAATTTCATGATAGTGTTTTTGCAGGCCATCGAGGAATATGGGCTACGTTTGCGAAGCTTAAGGAGAAATATTGGTGGTCGGGCATCTACAAAGATGTAGCAGCTTATGTGGAAACATGTAAGGAATGTTAGATGTTTTCGAACGTTCGCCATCGAGATGAGCTTCATCCGACCTACCCGTTGGCTATGCATTATAAATGGATTGTGGACATTGTAATGATGCCAATGGGGCGATGGCAGATGAGGTATCTTGTGCTTGCAAGAGAAGATCTTACCAATCAAGTTGAAGGGCGAGCATTGAGAACTAAAGAAACATAATCAGTATGCAAATTTCTTCTTGAAGATGTTATTTGTAGATATGGATGCGTCGGCAAGATAGTGGCTGAAAGAGGCGAACTGGACACCAATGAAGCTAGAGAATTCTTCTCTAGGATGGGAATCAAACTATCTCTTACCATGGCGTATAATCTGGAAGCAAATGGGAAGGTGGAACGTGGACATGGACCGATTGTGAAGGCTCTAGTGAAAGCTTGCCATGGGAAAATAGGAGAATGGCCACGTCTATTGCCATTTGCACTATGGGCTGACAGGACTACTCATAGCACAATGACAGGATACATGCCGGCAGAGCTCATATTCGGACAAAAGCAGATAATGCCTGTAGAACAAAGTATTATTTCATGGGTTGCATTGCCATGGCAAGATGAGATAAGTAGACAAGATCTTCTAGCATTGAGGATTCACCAGTTGGAGCGGAATTTGGAAGATATAGAGGTGGCTAAAGCGCGGCTAAAGAATGCAAGGCCAAAGAACAAGAAAGACTTCGATAAACGACATCAACTTCGCCCAAGGAAAATCGTTGAAGGAGATTGGGTGCTAGTCTATGACAGTAGCCTAGACAACCAACATAGTACGGCTCGAAAATTTTCACAACGATGGTTTGAACCATATGTGGTGAAGAAAGTGGAAGAAAATGCAACATATCATTTAGTAGAATTGGATGGTACACCACTTGCCTTGCCAATTTCCGGTAAAAGAGTCAAGATCTTCAAGAGAAGAGATAGAATAGAAATTGGATTCAAAGCTTTTGACGATTCTGTCTTGGGCATTGATGAAAAAGTATAGTAAACAAAAGTGGAGCCTCACCGAAATTGGCACATACCGGTGGATGTGCAGGTTTGGTGGGGGCGAATGTCGTGTGAATCTTTACACACTATGTAAAAAAATAATGAAACAATTATTTTAGATTAGATTAGTGGCTTGTTATAGAAATATGGACGTACTCAAGAGCTTCAAAACGCATTTTACTACATACAAAATAGACAACTACATATCAAGCTAGGTGGAGATGAAGCTTGAGAAGATAGGGAAAATACAATTTTGAAGTATCCCACATAGATAGGAAACTTAAGGCCCTGGCTATATAAGCACATTGAGATCCCTCCTTTTCATTTGTGCTAAGAACACTTTGGCCACTTTGTCTTGATGGATGATGGTGGCCAAGTTCCCAAAAATCAAAAACCGGCCAGTAAGCAAACCGGAACCGGTTGGTAAGCAATCTGAAATTGGTCGGTAAGCAATTCGGAACCAGTCGGAAAGCAAATTGGAACGGGTTGGTAAGCAAACTGGAAACCGGTCGGGAAGCAATCCGGAACCGAGCAGAGAGCAATCCGGAACCGGTTGGTAAGCAAACCGGAACCGGCCGGTAAGCAATCCGGAACTGATCGGTAAGCAAATCGGAACCGGCGAAATCGACAATCGGATGGTGTCGGAAACTGGGCGGATCCGACAACCTGCGACAATCGTGAAGGACAGATGATAGGATCATGTGGCTAATTAAAGTGAAGTGAAGAAAACTAAAGTAAAGGTCGTGTGGACGGTCGCATGCAACTAAAAGAAAAAGCTATGTAACTAAAAATAGATGCAACTAAAAGAAAAGGCTATGCAACTAAAAATAGATGCAACGAAAAGAAAAGGCTATGCAACTAAAAATAGATGCAACTAAAAGAAAAAGCTATGCAACTAAAAGTAGAGGCCATGCAACAAAAAGTGGGATGCATATGATCAATGGGGGGCTCTCCATGTATTTTTTATCTTATTTTCTTTTCCTTGGTAGCTCCCTTATCTTATCGAAGCCAAGAACCCTAAATTTCCGGACGCAAGTCATAAACCCTAATTTTCCCTACGAAAGCCATATAAATTTCCTATCAAATCCGTATCTTAGTTTCTTCTAATCTATTATTTTAGTAATCTCCATAAGCTAAAACTTTTGTAATCCCAATCTTGGGATTGATTGTAATCTTTCTTTTCTATTTATTAATGAAATTTGTCAATCTTTCTCATTTTCCATTAATTGTTTAATATAAACATACGAATTTGATATCTTCCGGTCGGAGGCCCCAGGGTCTTGCCTCAAAGTTCACGTATCCTCGTCGTACTTCCGCGAGAGCTTGTGGTTTCTTAATCGAATCTATTCAACTGTGTTGTGGTACATGCCGGCGATCAACAAAACCGGCTCATCAACAAAGAAGAAATCGACATAATGAGCACTCAGATGGGAAGCACTCTTCCTACCGAGAAGCTTGACAGAACGAATTTCACATCTTGGGAATACAAGATGCATCAATACCTTGTCGGTCAAGGTTACAGGAGTTACATTGAAGGAGCTCACAAAACTCAACCCTACCCAACACACGTCGATTATCCCGTTTGGGAGCAGGCCGCAAGTCGTGTGTTGTATTGCCTTACATCATGCGTTCGTGATCATATGCTTGGCTATATTCGAGATTCGAAAACACCCGAAGAAGCTTGGGGAAATCTCAAGAAGATTTTTGCGGACAACACGGTTGACCGAAAGATCCAACTTCAATAGGAGCTAAACAACATGCAACAGAGGGACATGTCGATCACATGCTATACCTTAAAGATCAAGGAGTTGTGTGATGCTCTCGGTTCGATTAATGTCGTAATCGACGATGAAGAGATGATGCAAATATGCCTCGGCGGCTTAGCAACCCGATTTGGCTCGATTAGATTGGCCATCCTTGCAAGGGAGAACCCTCCATTTTTCGATCTCCAATCAATATTGTTGGTTGAGGAAAATCACTCTCGACAAAGGAGCAACGCACCAGAGGGTCATATGCTCTACTCCCAGTCGATTTGACCAAGGCCGTAATGGTCGGCAAACTCAAGAGCATAACCCCCACCAATGGCAAGCGGATAGGAACGGTCCTAGAGAGTTCGGTACAAGGGGGAGTCATCACGCCGGACCGAGCAATCGTAACAACCCGATCGAATGTGAGTACTGTGGAAAACACAATCACTATGAAGAGGAGTGCCGAAAAAAGGTACAGTACTCGGCTTCAACTAGCCATCAACTCACGAACTATGCATCAAACTCCGACTACAACAATCGTACCGGAATGTTCACAAAGTACACATAGAATTCCGACTACAAAGATCGTAGCCGAATGGGTACAAATTACGCCACAAATTCCGACTACGGCGACTGTGGCGGAATGTTCGTAATGAGGCACGAAGCACACTCGATGTCAGCACGGGCCTCAACTAGCGCCTCTGCTTCAAATAACATATGGTTTGTTGACTCGGGAGCATCTAACCACATGACATCTCATGAAGATTGGTTTCGGGAATTACGAGAACCTGAACGAACCGGATATGTCGAAACAAGCGATGACACGACTCATCCAATACAACATATCGGGAACGTCCCATTCGGAAACAACGGCAAACAAACCTATCTCCAGTACGTACTGCACATACTGCATGTCCCTACCATAACGAAAAACCTGGTCTCGATCGGCCAGATTGTCGAACAAGGAATGCAAGTACGATTCAACAACGATGGGTGCTTCATCAAAAGGGGTGGACAAGTCGTAGCCCACGGTCGATGAGAAGGCCATATGTTTATCCTCGAATCGAACGAGGTAAAGTCAGCCATGTTCACAAAGGGCCTTAAAGTCGAACCCGACATAAATCTGTGGCGCAAGAGAATCAGCCACATCAATCTCCAAAAACTCCAGAACATGCAATTGATAGTAGTCATAATTGGACTCCCGAATTTTACCGCGAAGGAGATTATGGGCATATGTGAAGCGTGCCAGTTCGGAAAGCAATGCCGACATCCATTCCTGAAAGAGCGGAATGTGAGCAAATGGATCCTAGATGTCGTACATTCAGATGTATGGGGACCGGCCCATACAAGCACACTCGGTGAATGCCGATATTACGTCACGTTCATCAACGACTTCTCCAGGCACACTTGGATCTACCCCATGAGACATAGAGCGAAGTGTTTAGACACTTCCAGAGGTTCAAGGCCGAAGTCGAAAAAACTTCGGGTCGGCACGTATGCTGCCTTCAATCGGATGGAGGCAAAGAATACTTTTCGTATGAGTTTATGGCGTATCTCCGAAAGGAAGGAATCCGACGAGAATTCTCATGTCGTCACACACCTCAGCTGAACGGCGTAGCTGAGCGTAAAAATCAACACATAGTAGAAGTCTCTCGGGCTATGATGAATGAGAAGAACCTGCCAAAATCGTGCTGGGTAGAAGCGGCGACATGGATGTATACCTCATGAATATGTGCACAACCTCGGGAGTACACAGCGTAACTCCTCATGAGAAGTTCTTTGGGAAGAAGCCAGACTTATCACATGTCCACATTTTCGGCGCAATCGCTTAGGTGCATATTCCCGACGATACGCAACAAAAGCTCAACCTGAACTCGGAGAAATGTATCCTCGTAGGATACTCACTCGAACAGAAGGGGTACACCATCTACCCGAAAAGCTCGCGTAAGTCGAGATGTTGTTTTCGACGAGTCCGCATCCTAGTACGCAGCAAAAACAACTTCGACTCTAACTCCGCTCGACTCGAAATCCGCCAAAATGGAGATAGAAGATGAAGATCGGCTCACGTGCATGTACCAAGAAAGAACGATTATGACATGGCTTATTGGACCACGAGAGCCCCTGAGTGACCAAAGCACATTTCAACCGAGTCCAAAACTCGACAAAGGGAAGGCTAAGATGTCTGAATACGAAGATCCAATCGACAACGTGTCAACTCAGTCCCTTGACAGTGAGTTCAAAGGCCTGAACATCCCAATCATCCAAACAGATGGAGCGAAGAAAGCCTTAACATCCGCAAATGAGAAGCTCCGCCGATCCACCCGCGAAAAGAAGCCCGTAAGCCGATTCGGCTACAACGATTATATGGCGTACCATTACGCCTTCATGATGAAGGTAGCGTTAGTACGAGAATTGGAGACGTTTTCCGAAGCCGTAAAGGATCCGCGATGGGTCAATGCAATGAATGAAGAAATGCGAGCCCTATGCAAAAACGAGACATGGGATCTCGTTCCTCACATGTCGAACAAGAAAGCAATTGGCTGCAGGTGGATTTACAAAGTGAAACACAATGTCGACGGCTCCGTAAATCACTTTAAAGCACGGCTCATTGTGAAAGGATACGCGCAAACGCACGGTGTAGACTACAAAGAGACCATTGCCCCGGTGGCAAAGATGACAACTATGCGAACCGTAATTACAATCGCGGCAGCAAAAGGCTGGCACCTCCACTAGATGGACGTCAAGAACGCCTTTCTTCAAGGCGAATTGGACGAAGAGGTGTACATGATCCAACCACTCGGTTTTGAATCATGCAATCATCCGAACACCGTGTGCCCATCAAGAAGCCTCTCTACGGCCTCAAACAAGAACCATGTGTGTGGCACTCGAAGATCATGTAGTGTCTTCATCAGATCGGATTTCGAATGTCAAAATCTGATACTTCTTTGTACATCCGAAACGAGTCGGATAGCCCGATTGTCATCATCCTTTATGTGGATGATTTGGTCATCGGAGCAAAGGATCTCACCAAGATTAACAAGGTCAAATAACTTCTTTTCGACAGATTCGAAATGAAAGACCTGCACAAGCTCCATTACTTCCTTAGCTTTGAAGTAATTCGGACACCAGTCAAAATAATGATTTCTCAACGGCACTACATTCTCAACCTTCTGTACAAGTTTGGAATGACCGAGTGCAAACCTGTGTCTACCCCTCTCGATCGTAATCTCAAGATTGAGGCCGATTCTGGCACAAGCGAGTGTGAGTCAACTCAGTATCATCAACTAATCAGCAGCTCAATCTATCTCACCATTACGTGACCCGACCTCAGTTATTCGGTCGGCCTATTTAGTCAATTCATGCAGAATCTACGAAACTTTCATCTCGATTGCGCTAAGAGGATACTCCGGTATGTCAGTACGACAATGGATTACGGCATTATGTATCAGTCAAATACGACCATTCAACTCGAAGGATACATAGACACAGACTGGCAAGAATACAAAGCAGATAGATGATCCACATCCAAATTCGTCTTCTCCCTTGGTAGCGGAGCGATCTTCTGGAGCAGTAAGAAGCAGCCGATAGTCGCATTGTCGAGCATGGAAGCCCAATGCAGGGGCGTGGCAATCGAAGTCGTATGGATCAAGCGCATACTCAAGGATCTGGGCATACTTATCAAATCTCTTATTCGCCTATACTGTGACAACATGAGCAACATCTACTTGGCGTGGAACCCCGTATTTCATGTGCATACTAAGCATATCGAAGTGCACTACCACTTCATCTACAAGCGCGTACAGGCCGGAGAAATTGATCTACAACATATCGGTACGCACCTCCAGGTTGTTGATATTTTAACGAAGGCCTTAGGAGTCGACAAACTCGGGCAATTCGCATCTGTCCTTGGTCTCTTGACATCCACATTGCCAAGCTTGAGGGGGAGTACTACAAGCGACATGGACGTAACACAAAACGATACGTGAGTATGCAACATGTAGTTAATTGAACCGAGCACGAAGCTGAAAAGCTGAACAATCCATATCGAGGATTACAAACGTCAAAAACCGGATTTCGAAGACCGAACCGAAACAACTTTTCAACAGATGGAATTTGTGTTCAAAGGGGCGTGTTGAGAGTCGAACTCAACTTCCCATAGCAATAGGTTTCACACTAGCTCATGGACACACCAAGCTAGTTGTGTAAATAGTAGAAAGGGCACTTACCCTAGTTTAGTTAGTATTTAAACCAACCCCTTGTAACTTAGTTACTATTGGAAGTATTTTGGTTAATGTAACATACAACCTTTTATCTCTGTTTTAAGCTCTCTCTCTCTCTTTTGCCTTACATACACACACACACACTTTCCTTCTGCTGCATCTTAGCCACTCTTGCTCCTCATTTCGTTACAAGTCTATACCTAAGCTTAGTCTGCTCTAGATTCTCCTTCGTTTTGTGTTCGTTTCTCCTCGATATATATAGCTTCCCTTCTACTCGACATTTTCCACCCGCTCCTTCCTTGACATTCGGCTTCCTTATTCGGCCATTAGTGCTCAGCTACTTTTGCTACGTTTCACACTAGTCCCACTTGTCCCACCAGGTAATATGAAGAACGATGCCGATTTCTCCTTCGTGCAAACAGTCGTCTGAATCAGCCCATATTTCTCCGTTAGACCACCCAAGCAAATCTGCACCATCTCGTCTTCGTCCACCATCACGTTGATGGACCCTAATGTGTCACAGATCTTTTTGATTTTGGTGGTGTAGTCAGTTACCGACATTCCTCCATGTCGAATGTTGTTGAGCTCCTATCTTAGCTGCAACTTAGGGGTTGTGGTGCTGGCGGCGAAGATCTTTTTCAAATTTTTCCATGCCTCTTTTGGCGACTTCGCATCCTTGTTGATGTTCCCGAGTATCTAGTCATGGACACACGATGCCAAGTAGTACAAGACTCGGCTTGGTGCTTGCTCCCATGCTAGAAGGTCTTTGTGTGTCATCTCTGGTGGTACATCATTTTCTCCTACAACATAACCCAGTACACATGTCCTAGCAGGTACTAGTGCATCTTGTATTCCCAAGATGCGTAGTTGTTCTTGTTGAGTTTCTCTATCGGCAAGGAACTTTCCATTGTTTTGTCTATGGTCTTATCTCTTCTTCTGTCCAAAAGACGAAAACGTTGTCTGTGCGAGTATGTTTGTTGAGTGCAAAGGATTCTTCTCAACCCTCGCACTCTGATACCATGTAAAAAGTTAGTGTGGCTTAGTCGGCAACAATAGACAGTTAGGAATACACAGAGAATAGAGGTAGAGAGCAAGTGCACAATGAGAGAGAGACTAAGTAAGCAGACAACAAGTTCTATTAAAAAATAAAACACTTAGTACATACAATGTGCTAACAAAGAACTTTATATACAAGCCCCTAACACTGGGCTAACACAAGAACTGACAAGTACTTTATGCTTACTTATGAGCTCTGACACAAGCCTATAATATTCCTACTACTAAAATAGGAATGTAGGACCTAATGGCTTCTTTAGTCAATCTGACTTTCGGTTTCTTCAACTGACTCTCCTCAGCCAATCCGGCTTTCGCCGACTCGGCCTTTCGGCCTTTAGCTGATCCAGCTTCATGTTGAGCTTGTTACTCAACAACCAAAGTAAGTGCTCCCAAGAGAAGCAATCTCTATCAATGGATGTGCCAACTCATGCATTACATTACGGAATTTGCGTTCAATTGGATGCGTGAGGAGTTAAAGGTAGAATATGTGGACAAACCCAATATTTGGCAATATAAAGGAGAGACATGTGTGTGGAAGAAACTATAGCCCAAGTTTGGTAGATTATTCAACTACTGACATGTTGACACTACCAACATTGTGGAGGGAAATTGGCAGTTTATCAAGTATACTGCCTTGAAAGGAAGAATAAACTGATCTATTACCGATCTTGTGCATGTCTTAATCGGGGATTGTGAAATTGACACTTGCATCGGAGGGACCATCATAGAATGGTACCTGCAACGACAAGAAATATGTGAGAGTGGTAGATTTGTGTCCTGTGCAAATTGTAGGGATCAAAGTGTTGGGAAACAAGTCCCTCCGGATGGGAAGAGAATGAACCGGATCAGGTGGAGTCAATGAGTATTTCGGCCAAGGCCGAGATCGAAAACCAAAATTGAAAATTGATTTCCCATTTTGAGGGGCTATAATTGTAAATAGTCTGAATGTGCCCCTTGTGGGCTATATTTGTAAATAGCCTAAAAGTTGTTTTAGTATATAAGCAACTAGGGCAAACTTTCTAGTTGTTGATCATTGTTGTAAAGTTACACAAAAGGTAGTTGCCTCTGTAATTGTGAGTAAGTGGGAGAGAATGACAGTAGTAACTTAGTAGCCATCTGTCAAACGAAGAAGATCTTGAGGTTGTTGCCTCCAAGAATCTTATTGTACTCCTCCTTATCATAGTGATCTAGTTCGGAGTTCGAGGATTCCGGTGTTTTTTCCCTTTCGGGTTTTCCACGTAAAACATCTTGTGTCTCTATACTTATCATTATACTTTCTCGCTTATCTGTCTATGTACTAGCTTTCTTGTTCTTTGCACTCGAACATTCGGAGTAGAACCGGTTGTGGTCGGTCACGATCCCAACACAAAGGTCAAGACTTAAAGTGTCCAAGAGGAAACTCGAGAGGTATGTGATTGATGCCAACACAATGCATATTGTGGATGAGGCCTGATATTGGTTTAGGATATTGAGTATGAAGACTCCTACGATATGGTATAATGTCTCGCTTCTCAAGGCTCATATTGTGGTTGCCAAGACCTTGCAAGTAAATGTAAGCACGGAATTTGAATAATCATTTAGAGGCATATGCCATCCCTATGTGGGCCATTACCGTTTATAGATCATGCGACCCAAATGTGAATGGATGATATCACAAAAACAGAAGTGGAGATGGAGATGGAGGCAGAACCAACCATAGACACAAATCCCACACCATCTTGACATGGAATCATGGAAATCTCAAATACAAACAACCAAGAAGCTATTCAATGGCTCAAGCAAGGGTTAGGATTCCTCAAACAGGTTGCTGTTGAGGATTATTTGCAACTGTTGAGAGACAAGATCAACATTGGGTGCGTAAACGGGTACGTAACCCAGTCCGTAGACTGGGTGCGTAACACCATACGTAAAATATGGCCAGGGCAGTGTTTAAACCGAGATGCCGTTAGAGTGTTGTTCCTCGTAAGGAATAATTTTGGGAGTAAGTGTAGGATGCTCATTTATGAGCGGTGAAGTACTGTAAGTACTTGTGTTAGCCCAATAGTTAGGGCTTGTATAAAAAGGTGCTCACTGAGCATGAAGCATGTAGAGAGAACATACTCAGAATTTTTATGAATATAGTTTTGTATTTTCTGCTCTCTCTTTCTCTCTGTCTCTCCCTCTCTTTCTCTGTGGTTTTTGTGTTCTACCAAACCGTGTACTCTGTGTTCTTACACATATGCTTCCGCACACATATTCTTTTACATGGTATTAGAGCGCGAGGGTTAAGACTCCTCTACAACCGATAGAAAAGCTTGCGATAAGACAGAGTTAAGTTGTTGTTTTCGGAAAGGATAAGACTGCAATATGGACAGAGGAATGGGAAGCTCGCTACCGATTAAGAAGCTCGACCGGAGCAACTACGCATCTTGGTCGTACAAGATGCACTAGTAACTGCTTGGTCATGGTTACTGGAAATATGTTGAAGGAGCTAATGATACAATGCCCGAATCGACACACAGAGATTTTTCAACTTGGGAACAAGCGGCAAGTAGAGTTCTTTACTGCTTCGTGTCCTGTGTGAACGACCGGCTCTTGAGCTACATTCGGGATGCTAAGACGCCAAAGGATGCGTGGGCGAATCTCAAGAGTATATTTGCCGCCAGCACAACAATTAGGAAGCTCCAACTCAAGCAGGAGCTCAGCAATGTCCGACAGAAAGATCTGTTTGCAACTCTCTCACCTCCGTCAACATGACGTCAAGGAGGAAAAAATGGTGGAGGTGTGTCTTGGTGGGTTAGCGTCAAATTTCGGAGCGTTCGGGATGGCGGTCTACACTAGGGAGATTACACCTTCGTTCTTTGAGCTTCCATCGATGTTGCTCGTGGAGGAAAATCATGTGGATGCGTCAATGAGTACGCACACTGACAACAAGATGTTGTACATGGAGGAAGATAGGCCCCGCAGTCGTGGCAGGCGAGGTGGATCGGTGAGCAATGGAGGCGGCCGAAAAGAGCAGAACGTGCAGCATAATCGAAATGTAGGAAGCAATTCCGAACCCTCCGGAAGCAGGAGGAGTCACAGCAATGCCAGAAGCCGGCAAGAGAAGGCCACGATAGAATGTTGGTACTGTGGCAAGAAAGGCCACAGGGAGAGCAAGTGCTGGAAGAAGAGAGTTGATTCAGACAAAGCTGAATCAAGCAGAAGAGACACAGGAAGGCATCAGACATCGCACTACGTTGAGGGCTTTGAACGAGCCGGAAGTGGATCGGGCCCAGCCTTCGTAAAGAAGCACAAGGCCAATTCGATGGTCGTAAACACCTCGAAATCGAGCAAGGTGTGGTATGTTGATTCTGGACCGTCAAATCATATGGCGAGTCTTGAGGAATAGTTGTCGTACTTGGAGAAACCGGAAAAACAAGGAGTGGTTGAAACAGGAGACGACACTCCGCATACTATCGAACATGTCGGAGAAGTTCCTCTCAGCCACGTCGGGCGGAAAGGGAAACTTATGAACGTGTTGCACATCCTGACAATAACCAAGAACCTGGTGTCGGTCGGACAGATTGTCGACCAGGGGTTGCAAGTTCGATTCACGCACCTCGGGTGCTACATCGAAGAGGAAGACCAAGTTATCGCGCAAGGGCGCCGTGAAGGGAGGATGTTCATCCTCGACACCAATCAAGCCGGAACTGCGTTGTTCACGAAAGGACAGAAGATCGAGTCGGACATCAATCTGTGGCACAAGCGGTGTCGTAGTGTATTCCACACACTACGTGAAAACCATAAAATAATATATCCGATTTTAGATACATATAAATAAATAAATAATATATCAAAATATTTATCACGTGCATAGGGCAAGATTCAAACCCTACACCTCCACGTAGATAAACCTCAACTTTACCATTATAATAACTTATCTTTAGTGTTATATATATAGATTTAATACGTATAAAACCTTTATTTACACATACCTTTATTAAAAGATAAAAATCATGTATTCTTTAGGGTGTGAATATTTTATTTACACGTGACATTAAAAGTGACTCATGCACATCTAGCGTGCATGAGCCCTATACTTAGGAAATGAAAAAACATCACATGCACATTTAGTGTGCATGGACACTTTTGGGAAAAAAGCATGAAGCCATGCTTAGCCTCTTCCATCTTTATATAAGGAGGAGAGAAATATGTATAAGGTTGTTGATTAATATACAAGGATTTGATTAATCTAATATATTCGTGGGATTCACGAATTTTGCCATCTAAATTACTCTTATAATCTAAATATTGTTTTAAATACACTAAACTCGCGGGATTCACGAGATTGCTATCTTACTTCTCTTTCTACTATTCATAACTAGCCTTAAGTTGTATTCCTCTTCCTCCTAGTCCAAAACCTCGGCGGTTCCCACCCGACCCACGCAACGATCCGGAGCCGAAAGGCACGACAGCGGTTCGGCCACGTTAACTTCCCACGGGTTCGTGAAATGCAGACGAAGAACATTGTTTTCGGCTTGCTGAAATTTCGGGGCCGTAATGGCCTTCATCGATGACTTCACTCGACACACCCGGGTGTGCTTGATCGCGAAAAAGAGCGAAGTCTTCACGTGGTTCCTGAAGGTGAAGAACCTTGCGGAAAGGGAAACAAGGTGTAAAATCAAGTGCCTACAGTCCGATGGGAGGAAGGAGTACTTCTCCAACCAGTTCACGAGTTATCTACCGAAGGAGGGAATTCGACGCGAATTCTCATGTAGATATACGCTAGAGCAGAACGGCGTAGCCGAGCCGAAGAATCGGACATTCGAAAGAAGCCGCCAGGGCAATGCTTAAAGAGAAGCATATGCCGAAGTTTTACTTGGCTAAAGCCGTAAGGATGGTTGTTTACTTGCATAATTGGACCTCTGCTAATGGAGGAGTGTCGCCACATGAATTGTATTACGGCAAGAAGCCGAAGAGGATTTTCGACAGCATTGCGTATGTGTATGTGCCGAAGGAGAAGCGGAGGATGTTGGATGCCAAAGCCGAGAAGTGTATCTTGGTCAGCTATTCAGATGAATAGAAAGGGTGTAAGTGCCATAACCCCTCCGAACAAAGGAAGTTCGCGTAAGTCGAGATGTCGTGTTCGACAAGTCCACTTCATGGTACTTGCCTTCACCTCCAACACCTCAAGACTCCATTTTGAGTTTTGAAGCAGAGGTCAATGAGGCCAAGATGCCTCCGCGAGATGAGGAAATTAGAGCTCTGATAGAGAGTTCGATCTCATTTCGGCTAAGTGGGCTGAATGAGGGGTTGGGTCAAGATGGCCAACCAAATGAAGAGCAGACGAGTAGTGGAGACTCGACCGTGTTGTCCCCGCGTAAAGAACCAAGGAGATGGTTTACGCGTAAAGAAAAAGGGAAGAAGAAAATGTCAGAATACGATTTTGGCAGTGCCAAGTCAGATCAAAGCGAATCTGACTTTGGGCCAATTGAGAATGAACCTCCACGGAAGGGGTTGAAATCGACCTAAAAGCTCGTGAAATTGGGTAATCACGAATTACGCCGATCTACCCGCTTGAAGAACCCTGTAAAGAGGTACGAGTATAATGAGTACATGGCGCATCATTATGCGTACATGACGTGCGTGGCAGAAGTGCGTGAGCCGGAGAGCTACATAGAAGTGGCGGAAGACACCAATTGGCGTGCCGCAATGGAGGAAGAGATGCGCGCTTTAACGGACAATGAGACTTGGGACCTGGTTGACGTACCGAAAGGTGTAAAGCCGATCGGATGTAGGTGGGTGTATAAGGTGAAATACAACACCGACGGCTCGGTCAACCGATATAAGGCCCATTTGGTTGCGAAAGGCTATGCGCAGAAGCACGGCGTAGACTACGACGAGACCTTCGCACTAGTCGCGAAGATGACTACCATGCGAGTTCTGCTAGTCGTAGCTATGGCGAAGGGGTGGCATCTACATCAGATGGATGTAAAGAATGCGTTCTTGCAAGGTGATCTTGAGGAACAGGTGTACATGGTACAACCCCCTGGATTTCTATCCGAACAGAACACTTCGGTAGTCTGCCAATTGAAGAAGGTGTTATACGGCCTTAAGCAAGCCCCATGAGCTTGGAACGCGAAGATTACGCAATGGTTGCATAGAATGGGGTTTACGACGTCCAAATCGGACTCTTCATTATTCGTTCGGCAAGGTCGACATGGACCGGTTTGCCTTTTACTTTATGTTGATGATTTTGTCATCACCGGTGCCGACCTGGAAGAAATCTGTCCCATAAAGTCTCAACTTGCGGCATTGTTCGAAATGAAGGATCTTGGCGACCTTCATTACTTCCTCGGGATCGAAGTGATCCGTTCCCCCGAAGGCATATTGATCAGTCAACGTCATTTTGCACTGAATATGCTCTTCAAGTTCGGGATGGCAGATTGTACGCCCATCTCGATGCCTCTGGATAGAAACGTAAACCTTCGCTGAGATTCGGGAAAGACGTGCGACCTGACACAGTTTCGACAGATTGTTGGAAGCCTCATCTACTTGACGATCACTCGGCTGGACCTCACCTATCCGGTCTCAATGATCAGTCAATTTATGTCGCTGCCCACGACCGAACACCTTCAGTGCGCGGAAAGGATATTACGATATGTCGGCAGCACGAAAGACATGGCGTTGTTGTATCGTGTAGATGTAGTCGAGCAGTTAGTCGGCTACACGGATGCCGATTGGGCCAGAAATGCCCACGATCGTAGGTCCACATGCGGATACGCATTCTCATTGGGAAGTGCGGCGATCGCGTGGAGCAGTAAGAAGTAGCTGACAATAGCATTGTCGAGCACAGAGGCCGAATATTGAGGGGAGACTATTGCTACATGCGAAGTCATTTGGCTGAAACGGCGATTATGGGATCTGCACGTGGAGGTGTCCGATCCAACGACGATCCTCAGCAGCATCCTCCTTGCGAAAAACCCTGTATACCACGCTCAGATCAAGCACATTGAGGTGCACTACCATTTTGTCCGCGAGCGTGTCCTTTCTGGTGAAGTTGAACTGGCGTATGTTCTGACAGTTCGGCAGATTGCTAATATCTTCACCAAGCCCCTTGGTTTCGACAAGTTACGACATTTCTTGGGTGCGCTCAGTTTGGGTCCCCTGACATGCCGAACTTGAGGGGGAGACAGGAACACGAACAAGAGCGTGAAAGGAGCGATAGTGACCGTGATGCCGAATCGGATGAAGAATTCGATTTCGAGTTGGCTGAAGAAGCCGAAGAAGAAAACAGGGGTCGTAATCAAAAGGAAGAGCCGAAGACAACCGAACAAAAGGGAAATACAACCAAGAAGGGCGTAAAGGCCAAGACCAAGATGTGATCTGATGTTGTCAAGGGCTTGAAACAGAAGAGAATTGGAGACAACCAATTCGGGCGAAAGAGGAATGGAATCGGAAATGACTGATTTAATCGAAATGTTCGATTCAGACATTACGAATCGATTGAAGGTCAAGTGGAGGAAAGGGCAGCGGAAGAGGCGCCAACACCACGACAACAAGGGAGTTGAGGAGGGCCACATGAGCAGACAAACCGATCGGAAGGGTCGAAGCGCGCGGAATCGAATGGGTCGAGGAGCGCGAGCGAGGCGTGAAGGCCGAAGAGGCCACAACGAAGATCCGGAAAAGCGGATGGAACCTCAAGTTGAGCTTGATGGGGAGTGTTGAGGGACAAGCTCAACATTGGGTGCATAAACGGGTACGTAACCCAGTTCGTAGACTGGGTGTGTAAAACCAACCGTACACAAAATATGGTCGTGGTAGTGTTTAAACCGAGAGGCTGTTAGAGTGTTATTCCTCGTAAGGAATAATTTTGGGAGTAAGTGTAAGAGGCTCCTTTATGAGCGGTCAAGTACTGTAAGTACTTGTGTCAGCCCAATAGTCAGGGCTTGTATAAAAAGGTGCTCATTGAGCATGAAGCATGTAGACAGAACATACTGACAATTATTTTGAATATAGTTTTGTATTTTCTGCTCTCTCTCTCTCTCTCTCTCTCCCTCTCTCTCTCTGTGGTTTCTGTTTTCTATTGGACTGTCGTACTACCAAACCGTGTAATATGTGTTCTTACACATACGCTTCCGCACATGTATTCTTTTATAGCAACAAATGGCAGATTTGTATCAAAAGGTGTATGGTTTTGGTGCGCCAAAGAAGGCATTGGATCCATACGTCGAAAACAACAAATTGGTGCAAAAAGAGGAGCGACGGTTGACAACTTGCAAGAACTTATTGGCAGCTCCCCAAACACTTCCAAATTGGTGCAAGTTGGGCTAGGAGGCGATTGCCAATATGTGAGACTAAGACGTGCAAGTTGGGCGAGGAGACGATTGCGATGGCTTGACCTTGACTTCAAGGGACTTAAATGTTAATTGTTGCAAAATTGTGGTTGCCTCATCCCCACATGAGGCATAATCTCTATTTACGTATGGATTTAGTTTTCATCCTTAAGGTTTTTCACTTGGATTTTGGGCATTTTGTGGCTGGAAATTTATGTAACTTGAAGTTTTTGGTTTTTTAGTAGAATTTTGGGGGGGGCAAATAGCGCTTTCCTTTGTTTATTTAGGGTTTAAAGGTATGTTATTCTCTCTCTCTCTCTCTCTCTCTCTCTCTCTCTCTCTCCCGCTATGGCGAGAACAACGACGCTGTTTCGACTTGTCTTTTCTTCGTCATCTTCATCCTGTTCATCTCTGGTTCAATCTTCGACGAAGAGACATCCATGCCGAATGAATACTGTATGTTTCTTCTCTGTATGTTTCAACACGACAACGAGTATCCCTCGAATTAGGATAAAGAAAGATCCACCCCTTGATGCTGTCTCAGACAAAGAGAAATCTATAGTCCCTGTCCTCAAAATAAGAGACGTTTTCCTACACTTCAAGAAAGAATCCATGCCTTTCAGATTCCTCACAATTAGAAGGAGAAACTTAGGGTTAAGAACAACAGAGGAGAGATTTGAGGATTTTGTGAGAGATTATCCTACGCTCTTTGAGATATTCATTCACCCTGAAGAAGAGCTTCCGTGGATCAAACTCACTCAAGAAGCCATTGATCTTATAAAAGAAGAAAAGATGATACATGAAAACCAAGAACAAGAAAATGTGGTAAAGTTAAGGAAATTGCTTATGATTTCTAGGAATCAAAAAATGCGAGCAAATCGAATCACAATGGCGGCCTCGTTTTTTGGCTTTCCGACAGATTTAGTCTCTCGGGTTGTACCAAAATATCCAGATTTGTTCGAACTTTCCCAAAATGGAAAGCCTTATGAGACATTAGAGCTTTTATTATGGGATGAGAACTTAGCTGAAACTGAGTTTGAAAAGAAAGCTAAAGCTAATGTGTTGATATCGGGATTAAGGGACTTTGAAACTCGAGGTTATTCGCTTAAGTTTGAAACCCGTTATTCACCAGGTGTTGTTCCAAAGCAAAAAGCTTTTGCTTATTTGGATAAGTGGCAAAAACTCCCTTATATATCCCCTTACATGGACACTGAAGGAATCTTGGATCATACCCCTCTTGCTGACAGAAGAATGGTTGCGCTCTTGCATGAGGTTTTGAGCTTAACTCTCGAGAAGAAGATCACGATCGAGATTCTCAACCATTTCCGGCAAGAGTTTAATCTACCGGCAAATCTTTATAAGGCTGTGAATCGATACCCGGGGATATTCTATGTTAGTGTGAAAGGTGCCGTTCACACACTTTACCTTAGGGAGGCTTATGAAAGACAAAAGCTTTTGGAAGAGAGCCATCCTCTTCTTAGCGTGAAGAAAAAGTATTGTAAGCTCGTGAGAAATGGCCCTCGGGTGCGGTCTATGGTTGCCAATGCTGTGAGGAATGCAAAATTTTAAGAGTTTGATGAATGAATGAATTCTCACATATGATTACTTATGCACATTGCAATCATGTATTCAAGTGCTGCTAAGGAATGCTGGAAAATGCACGAGATTGATTATTGAATAAACTCATGTATTCAAGTGCTGCTAAGGAATGCTGGAAAATGCACGAGTTTGATGATTGAATGAAGTTATTTATGGTTACTTATGCTTATCACTACCATCAATGTGAATGCTACAACGAATGCAAAAAAATAGTGGTTGGGTGGAATCTTTTATGGCTACTTATACACGCATTGCGATCAACAATTGCATGTGCTACTAGGTTTCAAAAATGTTTGAGTTTGACAAGTAATTGGACCTCCTATAGCTACTTGCTACTCATCAGAACCATGATTGTGAGTGCTATGTGTAGATGTAAAATGTCATGTCTTGTGCTTGAGTGGAGTCTTCGATGCTCTCAGAATGACGAGTATTTGAAATGTATTAAATCAAAGAGATACTGTTTGCTTTCCTTCCCTTTGCTCTATAATCAGGCGGAATAAAGTTTGCCTCATAAATTTGTAACACAGTGCAATTTCTTATAATGCAAACAAATATGCGCTCCTATGCAACCTGACCTAAGATCTCAATTCTGAGGTATAAAGTAAGTGTACATATCTATCAATGTTTAGTAATGTTTATTTATATTGCAGGAAAAACTTTCAATTTGTTGGTAATGGACGTTGAGAGGCTTCAAGATATATGATCAAGCAAAATACTTACATTACTTGATCATATATATTAGTGGTGGATATCTATATCAGCATAACTGCTATGGACTTTGTATTGGTATATCAGAAACTTTTCCTTGAACTTTATAATACAAATGCATCTTTAAGCTAGTGTAGATTGTGTGGATGCATCACTCTGTAATCTTTGTTTCAACGTGTATATATATAGATCTAGTTTTAGCATAGACCCTATGATTTTAATTTTATAACATTTGGTGTGCCAGTTCTGGGAGTGTATACACATCTGGCATGGAATCACTATTAGAAATCAGTACAACCTTGATTAAAAAATAATGAATAGGTTTCCATCTTTTATCGAATATTATATAATACCCATATGACATAACATCATTATTATTAGTTGGGAAAACCTATCTATAAAAATAAGAAAAAAGTTTGCATCCTAATCCATTTGGACAGCTTGGAAATCTAACGTTGTTGTGATACTTTTGGTCCTCTTATCATCTTCTTAAATTCGTTTTTGCCTCCAATGTCAAGACATTAGTTGTTCGAATCTATCCTTCTATATAATTGATTGATTGGTTGATTTTTAGAATGATTCATCGTTGTTTTTCGATGCAAACCAATAATAAGACGATAATCATGCCGAATGACTGTCAAAGCAAATTCACTAATGAGTTGTGAAGATGGCTTTCGATTTCTTCACCCTTTTTCCTCTTTCACAAAGTCAAAAATCACGTGTTCTTATCTAAAACACTTCTCAAATGTGTGTATAAACTTTCTTACGTTCATTTCCTTTACCATTATTGTGAATGTTGAATGAACATCTTATTTAAAGAAGGAATGCAATGGCACATCTAATGCACAGTTTATGTTTGCTTTGGCGATGCAGATCAGGATCAAGTTTATATTGAATGCAGCTTAGTCGTAAGCTCAGCTTTATATTACAAAAGCGGTTAAGAAAAGAACCCATACAGTTTAGTCTTAACTCAGACTTATATTACAAAAGTGGTTAAGAAAAGTACCCATACGATAGATATTTGCTGCAGTAACTAAGAATCTTTGAAAAGCTACGAACATGTATTTGATCTTGATATGATCAACCATTGAATGTAGAATTTCCAAGAGTTAATTCCAGGTCTTCTTCACCCAGAGATACCTCATGTATGGTCTCCCCTTCCCATGGCTTTACCAATTCGTGCCTTTCAATATCCTCTTTTCCAAATCTCTCTAAAATGATAGGGACATTAGATTTTGCAAGATTCTTGAGTGGTAATGATGAGGATGATGTATCAGGATACTCTTCACCATAACCATTCACAGCCATCGATGGGGTCATACACTTTGGACGATCATTGGGGAAAGTGTAGAGCTTTTCTCCATGGACACTCTTTTTTTCTTGAACTAAGTCATCTTGATTTGATTGAGAAAGAGCTAGGTTGGATATTGCAGCGGCAAACTGAATAGGTAAAGATGATCTCATTCTATAGATAGTGTTGCTGGCGGTGTTATTGTTTGAGGTAGGGGTGCAAGCACCTGAAGAGAAAAGAGAGGAATAGGCAGGTGTGCATGAGCCTGAGGTATAGAAGTAAGAGGGTGTGGATGATTCAGATAACACTACCGAAGATGATGTAGTGTGTGCTGATATTGATGATGATGATGATGATGATGATGATGAAGCCAAGGATAAATTAAAAGGTTTAGAATCATGCTTAATAATAGAGTTATTGTTAATGTTACTAGAACTGTTGTTCTCCAGAGGATCTTCAGAAGGGTAATCCTGATGGTGATATTTTGGGAATGCGAGTGAAGTAGCAGTTTGAGTAGTGGTGGTGGTGGTGGCCGCAATAGTAGATAATCCTCTCTTGATACAATCCTGTTGATGTACAGAAAATGAGTTAAGGTTATGATGGCAAATTCGACCTGGATAAACCTTAGGAATAGCTAAATCTTGTGCTAGATCTGGGATGCCATCATAAGGTAGCTTGGATTTAGGATTAAGTCGAGTTGGAGAGCTTAAAGGAGGTGTTACTGGGGCACTAAATGATGATGATCCTCCTCCTCCTCTCATCATCTTGAGACAAGGGAGACCGTGTATGGAGGAGGAGGAGGAGGAGGAGGGCCCTATAGATGTGACGACGACGGTATCACACGCAGTCTCGCCATTCACATTGTACTCCATTTGCTGCTGATGTACATGTGTACTATGATTATTATTATTATTATTATTATTATTATGCTGCTGCTGCACCACAATATCTTGGCTGAAGGAGAAATTGGTTGGGGCGAGGGCTACCCTTCCTAATTTCTTGAAAGTAGTCCCGTCTTCTTCTACATTCCACCCTGCTTCTCTACACAGAGCCTTTAGGACCTCGTTGTTGTCGCAATGCTTGGGTAGCTTATAGTTACCAAACTGTCGCAGCCCCGTGAAGATCCGTGCGGCTATGGCACGCCGTCTTCTCTCCCTTCTTTTGTTGTTCTCTCTCTCGCGATTGCTAGGAGCTCTACTGCTAGATGTCATCCCTCTCTCTCTCTCTCTACTCTTTCCTCCTCTTCCTAGAAACAACTGTCTGTATATTTTAGAAAGAGCAAGAGAAATTCAATCAACGGATTTCTGCAATAATAGTATGTAGATACAGACAGACAGAGAAGAGAGTATTGTAGATCTCTAATTCAATCTGTGAATGAGCCGAGCCTGCTACAAATATGTAACTCTTTCAATACATGAAGAATATGTAATTCCATACACTGATAATACCAAAGCCTTCCTTGATTCAAATCTCTAACCTAATACCAGAGTAATGCCAAATACATATGAATCAGAGAACAGATCAATGGTATATATATATATATATATTTGCCAAAGCCTGTTTTCTTGGTACAAATGGAGCAGCGGCTAAGAGGGCACAAGCCGTGTGAAGTATACAAATAATATGCAGTAGTAGTAGTAGTAGTAGTAATAGTGACTGCTATGTAGAGATAAGAAGCACAGAGCGAGCAAAACGGAAGATAGCAAGAGAATGAATGAATACAGACAGACAGACAGACAGACAGACAGATGTGATGCGGAAGAAGCTTTGTTTCGATAGCAAGTTGTGTGCAAGCGGAAGCTAAGGTAGGTAAGGTAGCTCTCGCTACTAGCTCTATAATAGCTACTAGCTTCGTTACCTCTCTCTATGTATGTATTGTATGTACATATATTCTACACACACACACACAAAATACGCATGTTGTGTACGTGAGAAAGTGAGTGTGAGAGACGACCAAACAAAAGCTACTTTTGGACTAAGAGGAAAGACAGAATTCAATGAGAGAGAGAGAGAGGGTGTGTGTGTGTGTGTGTAGAGATAAGAGTATAAGTAACGATAGTTAGTTAGTGATAAGATCTAGATGTTGTGTGTTTAAGTGCAGATCCTAGAGAGATGTTTCCTGCATACGCTTGTCTAACTAACTAGGCGTTTCCCAAGAGTGATGAGAAGGGTCATGCATTCATACCAATATAACTTGGTTGATAGAGGAGATTGTGTTGCCGAGACCAGGTGGTGTCCTGTGAACTCGGTATATTCCAATGTGTCGCATCTAGTACGGCATTGCATATTGTGAAAGTTCAGCCTTGGTGCATGGGTTAGTAAAAACTCAGTATACCTCTAGGGTACAACAATCTCCATACAAACAAAATAAAAGAGACTCAAGAGTGGAAAGAAGAAAGGGTTCAAACAAAAAAGTGTGATTGTGTGCACATGGCGCAAGCATGTGCATGAAATGAGAGACCTTCAATATCATTTGAGACGAGATCATCCACATACCCTTATTTATCAATGGGATGCCACAAGGATCTTCCAAGATTGTCGCATTTGGGCTTTCTCATGCTTGTAATGTTTTATGACAACGCATTTCATATCCCCTTCCCTTCTCAATGATATCTCCTACTTCTTTGTTTGCATTACTTGGTTCAAACTATTTGTAGTTTTCATTCCTTGTGTTCCTCTATTTGGCATCATAAGTCGGCCATATACTTAGCAATTGTGATGGAGCTTTCAAAGGTTTAATATAAATCCCTCTTTTATGTGTGTGTGTGTGTGTGTGTGTACACGCGTGCCAAAGTTAGGGAGAGTTCAAAATGAGAGCAAAATATAGAGCATCGATCTTGGGTTTTTCAAAAGCTTTATGAATTTTGAGCCTGCGAATCTCAGTGTTAAATTTAAACCGCTAAGGCAAAGCTGAGTAATGCAAAATGAGAGTAGAGAAGAGTTATTAAAGAGAGAGAGAGAGAGAGAGAGAGAGAGAGAGAGAGAGAGAGAGAGAGAGAGTGTGTGTGTGTGTATGGAAGAAGGAAGAAGATGAAGGCAATGAATGAATGCATAAAACAAGGATCGAACCCAAGTGGGTGATGGATGGGAAACACAATGTGTGAAAAGGAAGGAGAAGGAAAAAGAAAGAAAGAGGGTCGTCATTGAGACACGACAAAGTAAGGAAAAAAAAAAGAGAAAGGGGGGGGGTTATTGCGTGTTACGGGAGGATGAAGGGATACATAATAATATATACATATACGATATTATATTGTAAGAGAGTAGAGAGAGAGAGGGGGGGGGGGGGGAGCACGTGCGGGTGGGGCGGGGACCAGGAACCCGCAGCTAGGGTAAGGAAAGTCACATTCGGCACGTGCGAAGGGGAGCCTTCCAGCTGGCCGCACGTGCGATGTGGGGACCCCCCCATCCGCATGCCTCTCATCCCTCTCTCACGTCCTTGACACGTGTACACGTGCATTGCAGGCGCCATAAATTCAAAAGGAAGAATACCAAAAGATCGGGGAGCTACAGCTCAGCCTCTACATACATATTCTCATAAAAACTACATAATAATATTTATTTCTTTGGGTTTGGGGTTGGTGGGTTTGTGGGACCCGGGGGGGTCATTCAATCCCTTCTTCGTTTGTTTGTTTGCTTATTTAAATCCCCCCTACCCACAAATTCTTATTTTCCTAAAGTCCGGAATGTTTTACTTTTGGATCAAAATACATATATACATATCATATATGTATGTATGTGTGGCGCTCGCTCGCTTTATTGCATCAATTCAACTCTCTCATAAAATGAATGTGTGTGTGTGCGCGCGCGCGTGCATACTCTCTCTCTCTCTCTCTACACTACCTTGTTGTCCTGGGCACTTTTAAGTGTGGCTGGCTGGCTTTGCTTTTTTGCATTTGCGTAGACCGGAGGACCTTGATATAATAATAAGGATGTGCCTTTTTATTGACCCACTCGTCCCTTGCCCTCTCCATAAAGTTGGTTTTTCTAACCTCCAAAGCCTATATTGCAGCTGTCTTAATCTGTATGTAACATCATGTAAACTAGTTTATTAGCATTGGTTTATGAAACATGATGCTTTTTCTAGCTCTTCTATGCATTCACTCACTCGTCCACAAGATTATCTATCTATCTATCTATCTACATATCTTGAATTGTCGAACACATTCAAGTAATGAGAGAGATCAACACAACAAATGGAGGGAGGCTGATGAGGATGTGGTGTGAATCTTGATGAAGTCTTCTTCGACTATGTACATATTGAGATGAGATCCTTGGTAGTGAACATTCATTCATTCTTGAGGTTGGTAAAATTGGCGGAAGCACTCGCAACTTTCAATCAACAATAACCACATAGAAACCACCCCCCCCCAACACACATATGTATGTATTATGTACATACAAACACGCGCTCACACCCATGCAGACCCGTAATAACCGGCACGTGGATAAAAGATTAATGGACGTCACAGATTTTAAGTTTGGGGTTGTTTCAAGTTTGAGTAGTGGGTCAAAACAAAGTTATGGCACTATTTTTTTGCCTTGGAACTTTCACGTGTAAAAATGTTTTTCGGCAGTGTGTGTGAAGATGTGGTTTAATGTCCTGATTGATTGATTGATTGATAGGTGCCAACCTAACCTTGGAGTCCTGAAAAGTTAAATAAATAATAATGTACACCCTTTGCGAAAATTAATCTCGAGCTTCGTGCATAAAGCAAATCAACCTTAGACCCAAAAGTACCCTCAACTTTCAAGCAAACTCCAAAGATGGAGTCTCCAAATCGTCCAAAAGGTTCATGAACTTTTCATCAAATATTGAATATAGATTAAAAGGTGAAACGCATGCACAGGTTGGTTGCCTTTACCATTTGTTTGGCAATGCAATACATATTACCAAGAATATCATGTACTTATGATGAAGGGCTAGTTTTGCTTCTTGATGAAAGATGCTAGGTATTTTGAACTCTTTAACAACTCAAGTTGACATCATGTCCCATACCCATTGGAACTATGTATGTTGTTGCAAAATAGATAATGAATAAATTAATAAATGATAGATATCTTTGAGAGGAGGAGACTACGATGGATAACAACACAAAATAACTTGATGAGTAACTTTTCTCTACAGGCCAAGGATTACTACTTTTGTAAAACTTCAAATTGTTTGATAATATTACCAATCTTTTCAAGGATCAATTTTCCTTAGACCATCTTTATCATTATTTCTAAGGTTATCTAATAAGGCACTAAAACATGGAAGCCTTTGAAACTTGGTAAAAAAAGGTTTCTCTCCTTAAAAGAAAAGAAAAGAAATCATACGGGGAACTCTCAAGAGGGAGGGATGGATGGATGGAGGCAAGGAGTCAAGCGTAAATATTCCCCCTCAAATTGTATAAGAGCCATTAAATGAGTGAAAGCAAATATGTGAGGCACACATCTTATGGAAATCATTATAATGACAATGAAATGGAAAAGAAGAGCAGCATGCAAGATCCACTTTTCACGATGAAAAATAACTTCCCCAACTAGTGGCAATTCTCTATGTTAAACGCAAATATTAGAAAAATAGAAATTCTTGCCCTTGATCACATGGTATGTTTGTTTGCCCCTTGGGTCCCTCACACACTACATGTTGTAGTTCTTATCCTTGGGAAGACCCGTGCATGAAAGTCCTTGAATAAGTGAAACCAAATATGCAAGGCACATATCATATGAAAATCATTATATTGATAACGAAATGAAAAAGAAAAGGAACATTAAAGATCTTCTATTTCACTAAAAAAACTAACTCCCCCAACTACTCGCAATGCCCCATGTGAAACCAAAATACAAGGAAAATAGCGAAATTTATGCATTGTTGACGACATGGCATGTTTTAGTGCCAATTCTCGTCAAGGGCCCGAATCCCTCACATTCTATAAGTTGTAGTTCTTGGCAAGACTTCATAATAAAAGTAATACAATAAGTTAAATAAAATATGTAAGCCACATATCATATGGAAATCATTATACCAATAATGAAAAAGAAGAAGAAAAACACACAAGGTTATCTTTTTTTTAACTTAGAAAAACACACATGCAATAGTGCCCTCCGTTAAACCAAAATATAAGGAAAATATAAATGCTTACCAGTCGTTGATCACATGACATGTTTTAATGCGAAATCTTGTCGAGTGCCTAGCTGCCTTACATACTAAATGTAGTTCTTATTTTCCACTATCCTTGACAAGAACCAACTAGCTGTCAGGAATAGTACTGAGACAGAGAAGAAATTAGTACTAAGAGAGGAATATTAGTACTAAGAGGAATAGAGGGTGTAGAACACTTGAGAGAAGAGAGAGAGAGAGTGAGTGAGACATCGAGGGAGAGAAAATGATGATGACAACGATATATTATGTGAGAGGAATATACGAGGATGGCTAGGAGGCTTAAGACGGGCATTGAACCGATTTGGTTCGAAATAATGCCTTGTGCCTCCTTTTCTAGTGTTCTCAGGAGTAGTCCTGAAGCTTCTAGAGTGTTCCAGAGAAATCTGGAATATACATTAATTTTCTATAGTAAAACCTAAATAAAATAATATTTTATATATTACAATAGATAGTGTAATGGTCAAGAGCTCAACCCATGTAACATAAGGTCATGGGTTTGAGTCTTGACATATCATGACACTATCCCCCCTTTAAAACGACAAGTGTCACGAGTCGTTTTGGATTGAGGGCCCGTTTTATCTGCATATTGACGATGGAAGTCTTCAAGAAGAGCACGAACATTGGTCACATTCTCTATTGGTTCCCAAGTACGCTCGTTGGGACTATATCCTAGCCAATCGACTAAATAGTAGAGCTTGTTGCGAACAATCTTGGAATCGAGGATGATGGCAACCTCGTACTCAGGTCCATCTTCAAGTTCGATTGGGGGTGGAGGTTGTGGAATACGTCCTAGGATGGTGCTGTCTTGATAGGGTTCGAGGAGAGAACTATGAAACATCGGATGTATGCGAAGATGCAAGGGTAGATCGAGACGAAAAGCGACATCATTAATCTTTCCGATAATACGGAAAGGATCTAATCGCCGATAATCCAACTTCTCGCATGGGCGAGTAGTCTTGATGTGTCGTCGTAGTAGCCATACCCGATCTCCAATGTTAAAACTGTATGGAAGCCGATGACGATCCACGTAAACCTTGTGTGTTTGTTGAGCTTGTTGTAGATGAGTAGATAAATCTGCTTGTATCTTGCGTAACCGCTCCAAACGATCCTCTGCGCAAGGATTTGTGGGTAACACTGGGGTTTCAAATACACACCACCGGGGGTGACAACCCGTATAAGCATAAAATGGCGTAACTTTAGTTAATGAGTGGAGAAAGTTATTATAGGCAAATTCGGCGAAGTGGAGAATATCCGCCCAGTCATCCTGATGATAGCTTAGAATGCACCGAAGATACTGTTCCAACGTTTGATTTGTTCGTTCTGCTTGGCCGTTGGTTTGCGGGTGGTAATCGGAGGAGAGGTTACAAGTGACCTTGAGCATTTAAAAAAGGTGCTTCTAGAATTTCGAGACGAACTGGGGTCCACGGTCGCTGATGATATTATCAAGAAGGCCATGATGCCGACATACTTCACGCATGACAATTTCGGCGGTTTCTTCACTAGAGATTTCCTTAGTACATGGCAGGAAATGAGCCATCTTTGTATATCGATCTACTATTGTTAAAATCGCATTGAATCCCTTAGAGACTAGAAGATCTGTGATGAAATCTAGAGCAATGGATTGCCACGGCTTGCTTGGAATTGGTAATGGTTCTAATAAGTAATGGTATGGATGATGCCTTGGCATTTTTGCTCTACAACATGTATCACAAGTCCGAACAAAATCTTTGACAAATTGTCGCATACAGGACCACCATAATGACCGTTGTACTAAATCTAATGTCTTAGTACTACCAAAATGCCCAGATGTATATGTGTCATGACAGTACAAGAGTTTCTTAAAGAATAGTAATCCATCATGACATTTGAATTGTCGATAGTCCGTACCTGGTTGTTGCGACTGTGAACAAGATGCTCAAGAGGGATCAATTTGTGCTCCAATGGCTTGGGCGAAAGCATATGTCTTCAAGTCCTCACGTATGGTATCGATAACGTTGGAATCCAAAGGCCTGCTGAAGACTTGTGTTGCTTGCAGTCGTGCCGGTCCCAAGACTACTTGCTTTTGGTTATCAAAAGCTGGCTCGTCGGGACGCGGTGCTAGATACGAACACCGTGATAATGCATCTGCCTTCCCTTGGTGCTTCCCCGGACGATATGTAATTTTGAAGTCGAAATGCGTGAGGAATTGGGCCCACCGAGCTTGACGTCAATTTAACACATGAGCACTCTGAAAGTAGGCAAGGTTTTTGTGATCATTGAATACAGTGACTTGATGAGAGGATCCCTCTAGAAAATGCCTCCATTGCGTAAAAGAGTCCACTATTGCTAATAGCTCCTTATCATGAATTTCATAGTTGATTTCGGCGGTGTCAAACTTGCGTGAGTGGAAAGCCACAAGATGTAGCTTTTCATCATTACCTTGTTGTGACAGAATGCTACCCAATGTGAATTCCGATGCATCCGCTTCCATGATGAATGGTTTTTCCGGATCAACGTGAGCTAGAATAGGAGCCGATGTAAATGCCTTCTTAAAATTCTCAAAAGCCATGTCCGCTTCTTCAGACGAAATGAACGATTGTCCCTTCTTAGTAAGTTGTGTGAGAGGCAGAACAAGCTTTGAGTAATCATGTATAAACTTGTGGTAGAAATTGGCAAAGCCTAAAAAGCATTGCACATCTCACAATGAACGCGGAGTTTGCCACTCTACCACCGTTTTGACCTTACCTGGATTCATGGAGATGCCTTCGAGGAGATGACATAGCCGAGAAATTCCACCTGGTTGCACCCGAAACTACATTTTTCCAGGTTTGCATAAAGACCATGTTCTCGAAGTCATTTTAGTACTAATAGTACATGAGAATCATGTTCTTCTTGGATCTTCGAATAAACCGGTAGATCATCCAAATAGATGATCAAACAAACATCCAAGAGATCTCGGAATACATCATTTGCCATGTGCTGGAAGACTGTTGGCACATTAGTGAAGCCAAACGGCATGACGTATACTCGAAGTGCCCATATCTGGTGCGAAACGCGGTCTTCCATTCATCTCCTGGTCGGATCCATACAAGGTTATATGCTCCCCCCCGTAAGTTGATCTTCGTGAAGAACCTTGCACCATTGATCTATTCTAAAAGACTTGAGATAAGGGGAAGTGCATACATTTTTCTGATGGTGACCTTATTCAAGCCACGGTAATCTACAACGAGACGAAGTGATCCATCCTTTTTCTTGATGAAGAAAATGGGTGCGCCGGTTGGAGATTTCGAATGCCGAATGAAACCATTTTCCAAATTATCCTCTATATAGGCTCGAAGGACTTCTAGCTTGGTTGGTGACAAATTGTAGATCGGTCCCCATGGTGGCTCTTTTCCCGGTTGTAAATCGATGGGGCAATCATACGGTCGATGGTGAGGAAGCGTATTGGCTTGTACTTTATCGAACACATCGGCATAATGATGATACTTCTTTGGAAGTTGAACGGTGGACTCCTCTTTGGTGGTGTTGGAGGGTTTTACTGATATTGCAAAGAGAAACATTTCTTCCTTGCGTCCTTCTTCCCGCAATTGATGTAGCGAAATGGTTGCAATCTTATGAGTAGATCCTCGGGCTTGTCGATACCGGATTTCTCTTGTTCTCCAATCTATGTCTAGGTCATGTAATTCGAACCATGGTAATCCTAAAACAATGGGATGTTGTAGGATACTAATTATATTAAATGATACTACACACACTAGATTATCTAGGACAATATTAACGGGTGCTGACTCTTCTATGATATTTCCGGAAGCAATGGGACGACCATCAATGACTACTACAGAGGCTGGACACGGGAGTTTTCTGAGAGATACCTGATGAGCTTGGGCAAAATTCATATCCATGAAGCAAGAATTAGCTCCGGAATCTAGAAGTGGTAAGACATGTACTGGAGGGGTACTTTTAGTACTAACTGTTACTTGGGCTACGAGCACGTTGCTAACTTGCTTAGAGGGAATGCAACCACTAATGGGCTGCACAGATCTAGGGCTGTCCAACCAAACGGCTCCTATTTTGGTTGGACTTAGTCGTTTAACTCTTCTTCTAACTAACTAAGGACATCAAATTTGTTCGCTAGATTTGGGCTATTAGTACTATTAGGGCTATCAGATATTCCTACTGAAATAGACCCGGGTTTAGTACAATTAGAACTAGCAACTATTTGGTTTACCTGTCTTCTTGGCCTATGGGGACAATTTACTGCAATATGCCCTAGTCCACTGCAATAAAGACATAGTCGATTTGCTCGACGTCACTACTTTTCTTGTTCCGATAATGGTCCGTGACGACGTGTAGTGTCAATCTCCATTGGAGTCGGAGTTTTCATTGGAGACGCATTATATGACTCCCTTGGAAAAGGTTTCGCTACCACTAAGGCATATGTGGGCTCTGATCTTGCCCTTGGCATCTAGAATTTCCATTCCGAACGTCATTCGAAAAGGCGGTTGTCGCATCTCACCGTACGATTGATTGCTCTTGTTAATGACTTTGGTTCTTCGGGGAAGGTCAAGAGTAAATCCTTGACATCGTTGCGTAAACCATAAAGAAATTGCTCCATCAATGCTTGATCATGCCAAGGGATATCAGCAGCGAATAGGCGAAAATCTATAGCGTATGCGGAGGCTAGACGATCACCTTGGCGTAATCGTCGGATTTTGTTGATTGTTGTCCTTATGTTGTTAGTATCTCCAAAACAGGCTTTAACTCACTTATAAATTCTGCAAAATTGTTTAGTAATGGAGATTCCTTTTCTAACAACGGAGTGAACCATGCCAATGCTGAGCCACTAAGTAGAGTGCCTGCTAGTCCCACTCGTGATGCATCGGTGGGCTATCGAGAAGGATGCATTTGAATCACTAAACGTACCTGATTCAGAAAACCTCTAAATTGTGATCGGGTCCCATCAAATTTTGCAGGAAGACCGATCTTGGGTTCTTTGTGAATCCCTTGAGTGCTTGATCCTTGTTGTTGTAGTGATACAATAGTCGCTTCAAGTTGTTGTACACGTAACTTCAGCTCCCCGTGTGGTTGTTGTTGTTGTTTTTCCAGCGCTATTTGTTGAAGATCCCCCAACAAACGATGATTTTCTTGTTCTAGTGCTACAAATTTCTCTTTTAAGCACTAGAGCTTCGAGAAAACAGATTGGTATTCCATTTTACTAGGGAGGATAAGAGGATTAGTATGAAGGGAAAAAGGGGTAAGAAGATGAGGGAAACCGGAAAGAAGACTGGAAAAAAGGGGATATGTAAGAAGATAAAAGGAAGAGGAGGAGACGGAAGGAGGGGAAATCAGTTCAAATTGTCAGGAATAGTACAAAGACTGAGAAGAAATTAGTACTAAGAGTAATAGAGGGTGTAGAACACTCGAGAGAAGAGAGAGTGAGAGAGTGAGAGTGAGAGTGGGAGAGAAAATGGTGATGACAACAATATATTATGTGAGAAGAATATACAAGGAAGGCTAGGAGGCTTAAGGCTGGCATTGAACCGATTTGGTTCGAAATAATGCCTTGTGCCTCCTTTTATAGTGTTCTCAGGAGTAGTCCCGAAGCTTCTAGAATGTTCCAGAGAAATCTGGAATATACATTAATTTTCTATAGTAAAACCTAAATAAAATAATATTGCACGTATTACAATAGATAGTGTAATGGTCAAGAGTTTGACCCATGTAACATAAGGTCATGGGTTTGAGTCTTGCCATATCATGACACTAGCAACATGACAACATGGATTGAGGAGGGGTTCAAGAGCCGCATTGAAGCGGGACACCAAACATTGCAATTGCTATAAGGAGATGGGGACTTGGGCACTTCGCCCAAGGCTATCTAGACAGGTCACGTTGTTCGCCATCAAGTCAAAGGTGGCATGCCCTACATTTTGTTACCGGCCGGCAAAGGAGTCCAGAGTGTGAAACGAAGGAGTTATTTAATTATTAAGGAATGGTTGTAAATGGTTGTAAGTGAGCTATTAGTGTGGACGGACAGACCGGAATCGGTATGCCGTTCCGGATCCGGACCGATCCCGAACAGGTGCGGATGGCACCGTTTTGTACTAAAAACCGGAAACCTATTTAAAGGCCCGGAAACAATGTAATGTTGAGCGGATAATTAATGAAGCTTAGTGTTTTTATCTCTTTGTGTTAATTGTCGTTCTGCATTCATTGTTATATCTTACGCGTGTGATTATTAAGGACGATCTTGCTAAGTAACCTAATTAAGTCGGATTAATCGTTGCGCCTAATCCTCTTGCCGTAACACCCCTTTGGTGAAGTGTCTTCCGTAGACACCCTGTGTTAGGCCATTGTTCGGCCCTAAGAGTTAACACAATTTTTGGCGACCACGATTCCTGTTTTTGCAGCGAATGACGACATGAATGGATGACTAGATCAACGCACGACCTGGTTATAGATCGAACTCGACGCCTTGCCAAAAGGCAAAGGAGACGTGAGGCTTTCTAGCAAGCGGCGCAGGAAATTAGAGCGGATCGCTC
Organism: Azolla caroliniana; assembly: GCF_043228905.1. Classification (NCBI taxonomy): domain Eukaryota; kingdom Viridiplantae; phylum Streptophyta; class Polypodiopsida; order Salviniales; family Salviniaceae; genus Azolla; species Azolla caroliniana. The sequence goes on along the minus strand of NW_028230437.1, from coordinate 11,928,736 downwards.
ATTTTCCAACGTAATCCGGAGAGTAGCGGAGGAGTCCCTCTGGTTACAGCAAACATCGCACCCGGACGACAACAGCAGCCTAAGCAGCCTCCGGGAAACCGAATCCCTTCTCCAGGCGTTGGCAAGCGGAGAAGGTGAAGTAGAAGCCTTTTCAGCGTATGAATCGGATTCCGAAGGGGGATATAGCGTGCACACAAACTACTGTAGCAGCAACGACACCCTGGGCGAACCGGAGGACGAAGGATCGGACACCTTACCGACACCGGAACCAGAAGTGCTAAGGCTGGAACCTCCGGAACCATAAGCAGAGGAAGAGCGACCTCCGACACCGGAAGTCGAGGAGGAGAGGCCTCCGTCACCAAAAGAAGAGGAAAGACCACCGATACCGGACGACGACATGCCGTTCCAGTACTCCAAGTGTAGAGATGATCCGAACGTGGAAGCTCATGTTCATGCCTTTGAACAGACATGGGAAGTAAACCATGTGTCCCAGCGATTGACCCCGGAGGAAGAGGAACGCTCTAAGATAGCGGAATTTGGCGTCACATTGGAGGGACTGACAACAAGATGGCACTGGACGCAGGACCCGTCTACCATCACCACCTTCGCAGATTTAAAAGCTAAATTCTTGCATTTTTTCCACAAGGAGGTGGACCAGACAGTAATGGTGGGCTTGTTTTATACCATCCGACAAGAGGCAGGGGAGAGCATTCCCCAGTTTGTCATCTGGTTTCAACGGATGCATAGTCAGCTTGCCCACGCACCCCCGGAGGAGGAATTACGGACTATATTCCTAAATGCGCTCCGGGAACCCCTACGCACGGTTTGCACGGTAATTGACTTCCGCGCAAGTACAATCGACCAGGTCATTGACCGGGTGAGAGAGATGGAAAAGACAAGCTCTTGGCTCACACTAGGAGCACTCAAACGGGCGTTACCGTCCGATGAAGACCTCCGGTTTCAGCAAGCAATACAATGCACAACCTGCTTGAATTCCGGACACTCGGCACTAGAATGCACTATGAGGACGCAATGTGTAATCTGTCAATCCAAGGGCCATACGACGGATAGGTGCGAGTATAATCTATTGAACCGGCAAGCACCGCCCGTCCGACAAATAGAGCCACGCAGCAGCCGGGATGAAGAAGAGGAACGCTAGCGGCGAATGGACCGCGACCGACCGACACAGGATGTCCGGTATGGCGATCGACGGGAGAATGATGTCTGGTACGGTGATCGGCGGGATAACTACGACCGGTACGATAGATATGATCGGTACCGGGATTACAATAGACGATACGAACATTACGACCGGGAGCACTCCCCCGGGTATCGTCAGCAACAGGAGGAATACGGTAGATATAATGACCAACCTCGTCAAGAGTACCGCAATAAGAAGAACTATAACAAAAAACGACATTTCAAAAAAGGCGGCCACCCACGGGATCCGGAACAAGGAGCTTCAAGCAGCCAACCGGCCCAAAACCCCACGCTTACCACAGGACCTGCCTCTGGTACAACAAACAATGCCGAATCCAGCAATACTCGGAAAGCCTACTGTGGCCATTATAGTAATCAATGCCCGGCGAAGAGCTATGACAAACGACCGGCAGTAAATATGGTAGTCCTTGAAGTGGCAAATCTGCAACAGGTGACCACAAGGTCGAAGGGCATGGCCAAGGAATGGGAGACGCAGGAGACCATCCGGAAGCAAGCGACGGAATGAGTGAAGAAAGCAAACGAGCAAAACGTAACAGACTTACAACGGCAAAAGGAGAACACCGTAGGGCTTGCTGGCGGCAGTCACTCCGAGAACGAGACATGGCAGGCGTTGCAAGAATGCCAGATTACGCTGCCACTAGGAAGACTCCTACAGCTCGTGCCGAGATTCACGGAAGGACTGAAGACAGCCATGACGGAAGGAGAATCATCACCGGCACTGGTACTCTTCTCGAATTCGGAGGAGGGACCAATGGTGGTGGACACCAACAGTCCGGTAATTATTGCCATTGTAAAAGGGAAAGAACTCCCCGGCACAGTAATAGACGGAGGCTTCGGTGTGAATGTAATAAGCCTCCGGACGTGTGATGCCTAGGGAATCCACGAGTGGGAGCCGTGTCCGTTCTGGTTACGGATGGCCGATACAAGCTCAGTGCGGCCGGCAGGATTAATACGAAAATTAGAAGTCACCGTTGGCGGTCATACATTTCACATTTCGGTAGTAGTGCTACAACTACAGCCACAAGGCGCGTACCCGCTATTGCTGGGGCGGCCGTGGTTGAAAACGACACATATCAAACAGAATTGGAGGAAAAATATAATTACCTTCCGACGAGGAAAAGCCAAGGTACGTGTACCAACACAGCCAAGGACGTGTAAGGAATAGACGCTTCGATTCACCTTCTTCCCTCGGCCACAACCGAGTAATCGCGGATCAATGCAGCAGAAAATAGGAACCACACGAAAAACAAGAACGCGAGTACACAGGGATTAACGTGGAAAACCCAGACGGGAAAAACCACGGGAGTACAAGACTCCAACCCAACACTATACAGAGAAGTATACAATGGCGAGCTGCAAGGCGACGACCTTGAGCTCGCTGTCCTCGCCACAGGCGGCGGAAATACACAAAGGCGTCTACCTCTTCGTCTCTCGCGCTCTATCTCTCTCTCTCTCTCTCTCACGGCTGCTTACACTTCACTCCTCTTGAGTGGAAAAAAAACAGAAAAATGAGAGGCAACAACAAAACTGTTTGCCCTAAGTCATATTTATACTTATATGACTTTGGGCTATTTACAACTGTAGCCTCAGGGGCCCATAGCGAACATATTCACGGATATGTCCCTGTATCCGGATCGCTCTCCGGGTACATTCGTCATCCGGTACCGAAACCGGGGTCTTCGTCATCCGGATCCGAAAACCGAAACCGGGCTTGTCGGCATTCATCTCCGATATCCGACCATCCCATGCGAAGGGACCGTAATCCCAACAAACTCCCCCTTCACTTCGGCATGGGATGTCTCTCCAATCCGACCCTCTTCCGGCATGCTTCCAGCTTGTCGGGTGTGAGGACCTTGGTCAGCATATCCGACCCGTTCTCGTCCGTGTGGATCTTTGTCAGCACGAACTCCTTGTCTTCTATCCTTTCCCGGATCCAGTGATATCTTCGCTGGATGTGCTTCGTCCGGGAGTGATAGGCCGCGTTCTTCGCAAGGTGGATTGCACTCTGACTGTCACAGTAGAGTCGGTACTCCTCCTGTTGGATACCGAGCTCTCTAATGAAGTCCTTCATCCATATTATTTCCTTGCCGGCTTCAACAGCCGCCATGTACTCCGCCTCCGTGGTTGACAACGCAACCGTCTTCTGCAGCCTCGACTGCCATGAAACAGCTCCCCCTGCATACGTCATCACATACCCTGATGTGGACCGGCTGGTGTCTGCATCAGCCGACATATCCGAATCGGTGAAACCGTCGAGTTCGGGTTTACCGGAGCCGAATCGGAGGCACACATTCGCTGTGCCCTTCAGGTATCGGAGTATCCACTTGACCGCGTTCCAATGCTCTTTGCCGGGATTGCTCATGTACCGGCTCACCACTCCGACTGCATATCCTATGTCCGGTCTCGTACACACCATGGCGTACATCAAGCTCCCGACGGCTGAGGCATACGGCACTTTCATCATATCCTCCTTTTCAGCCTTTGTCTTGGGACTTTGCTTGCTGGACAGCTTGGAGTTTGCCGGGAGGGTCGATCCGACCGGTCTTGCTTCCGACATGTTGAACCGGTGAAGCACCTTCGTCACGTACTTCTCCTGTGACAGCCACAACTGCTTCTTCTTCCGGTCCCGGATGATGTGCATCCCTAGTATTTGCCTCGCCGGACCCAGGTCCTTCATTGAGAAGGTTCGGTGAAGAGCCTTCTTCAGCATCCGTATCTTGACCTGGTCCCGTCCGACGATCAACATGTCGTCCACGTACAGGAGGAGTATTAGAAAGTCTCCTCCTTCGAATTTCTTCACAAACGCGCAGTGGTCGGACTGCGTTTTGAGGTACCCTTCGTCGGTCATGAAGGAGTCGAACTTCCGGTACCATTGCCGGGGAGCCTGCTTCAGTCCGTAAAGGCTCTTCTTCAACCGGCATACCAGGTGCTCCTTCCCTTTCTTCTCGAATCCTTCCGGTTGCTGCATGTAAATCTCTTCTTCGAGGTCACCGTGAAGGAATGCCGTCTTCACGTCCATCTGTTCTACCTCGAGGTCCATGCTTGCCGCTATGCTCAGCACCGTCCGGATGGAGGTCATCTTCACTACCGGGGCAAATATCTCGTCGAAGTCGACGCCCTTCTTCTGCTGAAACCCCTTCACCACGATCCTGGCTTTATATCTCGGGGGGTTTCCGGCATCTCCCGGTTTCAGCTTGAACACCCACTTGTTTCGAAGTGCCCGCTTTCCTTTCGGCAACTCCACAAGTTCATATGTGAGGTTCTCATGCAGGGAATCCATCTCGTCCTGCATGGCACTCAACCACCTGCGGCTCTGGGTGTCATGCTTTGCTTCTTCAAAGCTCTCCGGCTCCCCCTCGTCGGTTAGCAGCACGTGCTCTGGTTCCGGAAATCTCCAGGGGGCTCTCCTCTCTCTTAGAGGATATCTCCGTTCGGGAGCTTCGGTAACCGGTTCTTCCGATTCTTCTTCTTCATCCGAATCCATTTCGGGATCGGGGCCGGTTCCGGTATCATTTTCATCTTCTTCGGCCGGTTCTGTTTCTTCACCGTCTTCGGCCGGGTCCTCGAGTGCTAACCGGTCCCTTGCCGGTCGGGACTGCTCCTCGTAGAGTTTATCCTCACCGGTCGACTTGGAGCTCTTCATCTTCTTCTCCGACTCCCAGTCGGCGAGTGACTTGTCCTCCATGAAGATGATATCTCGACTCCTGAATATCTTCCTGTCGACCGGGTCCCATACTCGGTAGCCGAACTCGTCATCGCCGTAACCGAGGAATATGCATGGCCGGGTCTTTGGATCTAGCTTTCCTCTCCGGTCCTTTGCCACATGCACAAATGCGAGACACCCGAATACCTTCAGATGCCAGTAGGACACTTCCTTACCGGTCCACACTCTCTGTGGCGTGTCTCCGTCCAAAGGTACTGAGGGTGATCTGTTTATCACGTATGTCGCCGTCGACATTGCCTCAGCCCAAAATCCCTTGGGTAATTTCGCATGTGCCAGCATACTCCGGACCCTCTCCATTATGGTCCGGTTCATCCTCTCGGCCAGCCCGTTCAGTTCCGGCGTCTTCGGCACAGTGAACTCGAGCCGGATTCCCATCGAACGACAATACTCCGCGAACTGCCCTCGGTATTCTCCTCCGTTATCCGCTCGTATCGCTTTCAGCTTCTTGCCGGATTCCCTTTCCACTCTCGCGTGGAGTTCTTTGAAGACGGACAATACTTGATCCTTTGTCTTCAACGGTGCCGTCCACAGCTTCCGGCTGTGGTCATCTATGAATGTTACGAAGTACTGGGCTCCGCCATGTGACTTCGTTTCTACCTGACACACATCAGTGTGCACCAACTCCAATGGTGCGCTACGTCTCGTCGGTGGCCTTGAGTGGAAGGAGGTTCGGTTCTGCTTACCGGCCAGGCAGTCGGTGCACTTCTCCAGGTGCACATGCTTCACCGGAATAAGGTTGTCTTCTGCAAGCCTCTTCATCCCCTTCTCACTCATGTGGCACAGTCTTTTGTGCCACAGCTCACCGGCAGTGTCGGCTGCCACATTCAGCTCTTCCGGACATAACCGGGCATTCATCAGGTACAGTGTGTTGACCTTCCGGGCCCGAGCCACTATCAAGCTCCCCTTGCTGAACTTCATGACACCGTTCCGGATGCTACCCGTGTAGCCTTCATCATCTAGCCTCCCGGCCGAAATCAGGTTCAGTCGGACCTCCGGAACGTGTCGGACATTCTTCAGCAGCATTTTGCATCCGGTCGGGGTTGTCAACCACACGTCTCCTATGCCGGCAATCCGGCACGTACCTTCGTTTCCCATCCAAACACAGCCATGCTCGCCGGCTGTGTAGGATGAGAAGTATCTTCTCTCCGGGGTCAGGTGGAACGATGCTCCGGAATCGACCACCCAGGTCGTCTCATCGCCGGCAATGTTTAGTTCACCTTCTTCGGTGATGAGCATGATCTCCTCTTCACTTGCCGCGAGTGCCGTCGTTCCTTTTCGGTCCTGCCCTCGCCGATCCGAACCATTCCGGTCCGTGGCTCCCCGGTATGCACCGTTTCTCTCCGGTGACTTCTTCGAATCGGTGTTGTCGGTTCCATTGTCTTTTCGGTAATGCCGACAATTCTTTCGGAAGTGTCCCGGCTTCCCACAGTGGAAGCATGTGGGCCTTCCTTTTGACTGCGACCGGGTCCCCGACTTCTCCCGTCTTTGCGGACTCCGGTTCCATTGTCTTCCCCGATCCGATTCGGTAAACAACATCTTCGGGTCGGAGGCCGGTTCCTTATCTCTCCGACGCGCTTCTTCGTTCAGAATACTTGTCTTTACCGTTTGTAGGGACAAGTTATCTTCGGTGCAGGAGGTGCTGAGAGTCACCACCAAGTTCTCCCAGCTTTCCGGCAATGTACACATCAGAATGATGGCTTGCATTGCATCCTCCAACGGGAACTTGATCGCTGCAAGCTGATTCACGAATCCCATGAACGTGCTTACGTGTTCCACCATACTCTCGCCGTCCCGGTACTTGAGATTCACTATCTTCCTCATCAGGGAGGTCCGGTTCAACGCATTCTTCCTCTCGTAGAGGCCCGACAGCTTCTTCCACATCTCATATGCGTTGGTGTCGTTCGCCACATGTTGTAGGACGCTTACATCGACATATTGTCGGATCGTCGCTACGGCTTTCCGGTTCAGGAGCTTCCACTCCGACTCAAGTACCCCCTTCGGTATTTCCGACCTGTCAATCGGTTCGTACAGGTCCCGAACAATCAGGAGATCCTCCATCTTGATCTTCCAGTCGGCGTAATTCTGTGCATTCAGCACCATCATCCCCGGCTGCCCGCTGCCGCCGCCTTCCATTTTCTGCAACAGTCGCTCTGATACCAGTTTGTAAGGAATAGACGCTTCGATTCACCTTCTTCCCTCGGCCACAACCGAGTAATCGCGGATCAATGCAGCAGAAAATAGGAACCACACGAAAAACAAGAACGCGAGTACACAGGGATTAACGTGGAAAACCCAGACGGGAAAAACCACGGGAGTACAAGACTCCAACCCAACACTATACAGAGAAGTATACAATGGCGAGCTGCAAGGCGACGACCTTGAGCTCGCTGTCCTCGCCACAGGCGGCGGAAATACACAGAGGCGTCTACCTCTTCGTCTCTCGCGCTCTATCTCTCTCTCTCTCTCTCTCACGGCTGCTTACACTTCACTCCTCTTGAGTGGAAAAAAAACAGAAAAATGAGAGGCAACAACAAAACTGTTTGCCCTAAGTCATATTTATACTTATATGACTTTGGGCTATTTACAACTGTAGCCTCAGGGGCCCATAGCGAACATATTCACGGATATGTCCCTGTATCCGGATCGCTCTCCGGGTACATTCGTCATCCGGTACCGAAACCGGGGTCTTCGTCATCCGGATCCGAAAACCGAAACCGGGCTTGTCGGCATTCATCTCCGATATCCGACCATCCCATGCGAAGGGACCGTAATCCCAACAGGACGAGCACTGGCAAGGAATGTACACCGTTGTATGCAGAGTGTGTCAACATGCTAGAAGGGTTAGCTGACGAAGAAGAAGCTCAGTACTTGCAGGAAAACCCGAAGATCGTACCCCTCTTCAAAATTGACATTGCCGAAGCAGTAGCACCATACTTACCGCATCCGGAAGAGATTGAAGCAGAACCGGATAAGGACGCAATCTGAGAGTTACGACAAGCGTAGGAAGCGTTGGAACGGGAAATGGCCGTTTCACAGCGCTTAAAAGCGTCGCAACTTGAAGAGGTGAACCTAGGGACCACGGACGAAGCAAAACCGGTGCACATCGCCAAGGAGATGAAGTCCGAAGACAAAACGACGACGATCACACTTCTCACGGAATTTCGCGATGTGTTTGCCTGGTCATACGAAGACATGCGAGGGCTCGACCCTCAGTTATACCAGCATCAGATTCACTTGAGCAAGGACGCAAAACCAGTGGCACAAAGACGGTACCGGATGAATCCCAATTATGCCGCCAAAGTCAAGGAGGAAATCGACAAACTGCTAAGAGTTGGCTTTATCCGTCCGGTAAAAAAAGCGACATGGCTGAGCCCGATCGTAGTCGTATCGAAGAAGAACGGAAAAATTCGAGTTTGTGTGGACTACCGGAAACTCAATGCGGCTACGGTAACAGATGTGTTTCCACTTCCGTTCACAGATGGAGTGTTGGATGCCGTCGCCGGCCATGAGGTCTATAGCTTTCTAGACGGATTCAGCGGGTATAATCAGATCCGGATGCACCCCGACGACCAAGAGAAAACGGCTTTCGTCACCGAATGGGGGGTGTTTGTGGCCGTGGTGATGATGTTTGGACTCAAAACGGCACCGGCAACATTCCAACGAATCATCATGGAAATATTTGGTGAATATATCCCGGCTTTTATGCAGGTTTTCCTTGACGATTTCGCCGTCTATAGCCGGGAAGAGGAACATTTGCAGCACCTCCGTCTTTGTCTAGAAAAGTGTAGAGCGTACCGGCTAAGCTTGAATCCGGCGAAGTGTGTATTTGGCGTGTCTAGTGGAACCCTACTAGGACATATTGTGAGCAAGGAAGGCATTGCAGTCGACCCGGACAAAGTGAAAGCCATATTAGAAGCACCGGCGCCGGCAACGGCAAAGGCATTGAGCCGGTTCTTAGGCCAAATCCGGTGGCACAGCCGGATGCTCCGATACTTGGCCGACCTGGCTACACCGTTGCATGCCGCGGTACATCGAACACCATTCTAGTGGACCGACACCGAGAATAGGGCGTATAGGGCCCTCAAGGTACTATTGTCGCAGGCACCGGTAGTGCAGCCTCCGGATTGGAGTAAAGAATTTCATGTGTTCGTGGACGCCTCCGACATCGCAATCGGAAGCGCACTGATGCAGCTTACGGAGCCAAAGTGGTACCGGCCAGTGTACTATGCCAGCCGAAAGCTATCCCAAGCGGAACAGAACTACTCTACCACGGAACGGGAAGCTCTAGGGATGATCTACAGTGTGACAAAGTTTCGGCATTATTTATTCGGAAGGAAGTGTTCCTTCCATGTAGATCATTCGGCATTCCTCTACCTGGTGTCCAAGGCGTCACTCACCGATAAGTTGGCCCGGTGGACCTTACTGTTATAGGAATTCGAGTTCGAAATATTCCACCGACCCGGTATACAGCATGTCGTAGCGGATTATTTAAGCCGATTAGAGTCCGGAGAGACGGGCGACGGAGTAGCGGACGAGTTTCCGGATGCAGAGCTGTTTCGAGTCACTACGGAAATGGCAGCAGATGAAATGGTGGCATAGGAAGACAAGTGGCTCACAAATATGCACCAGTTTCTGAGCACAGGACTGCCTCCGGAGGAGATGAACCGGGACGAAAGGAAACGCCTGGCGGTGCAAAGCCGACATTTCTGCTTACTGCGAGACACACTTTACCACAAGGGCACGGACGGCATATGGAGACGGGTTGTGCGCAGCGATGAAAAGGACCTCATACTGAGGGAAGCCCACTGCGGAGTTGCCGGAGGTCACTATGCCGGAGATGCGACGGCCAGGAAAATATGGCAAAGTGGCCTATGGTGGCCAACTACATTAAGAGATGTTGTACGGTACGCAAAAGAATGTGACCTATGCCAGCGAATGGGCCAGCCAACGGAGCATGCTCGGATGCCACACCAGCCTGTACTACCACTCGAACCATTCTAGAAGTGGGGTCTGGACTTTGTTGGACCGTTCAAACCACCGGCAATGAGAACAGGTAATCGGCATGTCATCGTTGCGACGGATTACTGCACGAAATGGGTGGAGGCCAAAGCCTTAAGAGACAACACCGCTACGTCAACGGCAAAATTTCTATACGATTACATATGGTGCCATTACGGATGCCCAATCGAATTAATAAGCGACCAAGGGGGGCACTTTCTCGGCCAAGTAGTTGAAAGCCTGATGACATTCTATGCCGTTGTCCATAAACGGAGCACACCGTACTATCCGCAAGCAAACGGGTTAACTGAGTCGACGAACAAAATGTTAGGATATTGACGCTTACAAGACCTTCACCTCTCCCGGCCACAACCGAGGAAACACGAATCAATGCAGCAGAAAATCGAAAAACAGAGAGAGACTCGAATGCACAGGGTTTAGCGTGGAAAACCCTAGACGGGAAAAACCACGGGAGTGCAAGACTCCAACTATCACTATACGCAGGGAATGTACAATGGCGAGCTGCAAGGCGACGACCTTGAGCTCGCTGTCCTCGCCACAGGCGGCGGTATTACACAGAGGCGTCGACCTCTTCCTTCCTCTCTCTCTCTCTCTCACTTCACTCCCTCTGAGTGGAAAACAAAAAAATGAGCAACAACATAAAACTGTTTGCCCTAAGTCATATTTATACACATATGACTTTCGGGCTATTTACAAATATAGCCTCAAGGGCCCTTGGCAAACATATTCACAAATATGTCCCCGCATCCGGATCTCTCTCTCCGGGTACATTCGTCATCCGGCTCCGTAGCCGGGGTCTTCATCATCCGGCTCCGTAGCCGGGGTCTTCATCATCCGGCTCCGTAGCCGGGGTCTTCATCATCCGGATCCGAAACCGGGTCTTCGTCATCCGGCTCCGATACCGGTTACTCCTCATTCGGGTCTTCATTCCCGATTCCCGGACATCCGACCATCCCATCCGGAGGGACCGTAATCCCAACAAACTCCCCCTTCACTTCGGCATGGGATGTCTTTCCAGTCCGACCCTCTTCCGGCACGCTTCCAGCTTGTCGGGTGTGAGCACTTTGGTCAGCATATCTGACCCGTTCTCGTCCGTGTGGATCTTCGTCAGCATGAACTCCTGGTCTTCTATCCTTTCCCGGATCCAGTGATATCTTCGCTGGATGTGCTTCGTCCGGGAGTGATAGGCCGCGTTCTTCGCAAGGTGGATGGCACTCTGACTATCGCAGTAGAGTCGGTACTCCTCCTGCCGGATACCGAGCTCTCTAATGAAGTCCTTCATCCATATTATTTCCTTGCCGGCTTCAACAGCCGCCATGTACTCCGCCTCCGTGGTTGACAACGCAACCGTCTTCTGCAGCCTCGACTGCCACGAAACAACTCCCCCTGCATACGTCATCACATACCCTGATGTGGACCGGTTGGTATCTGCATCAGCCGACATATCCGAATCGGTAAAGCCGTCGAGTTCGGGCTTACCGGAGCCGAATCGGAGGCACACGTTTGCCGTGCCCTTCAGGTATCGGAGTATCCACTTGGCCGCGTTCCAGTGCTCTTTGCCGGGATTGCTCATGTACCAGCTCACCACTCCGACTGCATATCCTATGTCTGGTCTTGTACACACCATTGCGTACATCAAGCTTCCGACGGCCGAGGCATATGGTACTTTCATCATGTCCTCCTTCTCAGCCTTTGTCTTGGGGCTTTGCTTGCTGGACAACTTGCAGTTTGCCGGGAGGGTTGACCCGACCGGTCTTGCTTCCGACATGTTGAACCGATGAAGCACCTTTGTCACGTACTTCTCCTGTGACAGCCACAACTGCTTCTTCTTCCGGTCTCGGATGATGTGCATCCCTAGTATTTGCCTCGCCGGACCCAGGTCCTTCATTGAGAAGGTTGGGTGAAGCGCTTTCTTCAGCATCCGTATCTTGACCTGGTCCCGTCCGACGATCAACATGTCGTCCACGTACAGGAGGAGTATTAGAAAGTCTCCTCCTTCGAACTTCTTCACAAACACGCAGTGATCGGATTGCGTTTTGTGGTAACCTTCGTCGGTCATGAAAGAGTCGAACTTCCGGTACCATTGCCGGGGAGCCTGCTTCAGTCCGTAAAGGCTCTTCTTCAACCGGCATACCAGGTGCTCCTTCCCTTTCTTCTCGAATCCTTCCGGTTGCTGCATGTAGATCTCTTCTTCGAGGTCACCGTGAAGGAATGCCGTCTTCACGTCCATCTGTTCTACCTCGAGGTCCATGCTTGCCGCTATGCTCAGCACCGTCCGGATGGAGGTCATCTTCACTACCGGGGCAAATATCTCGTCGAAGTCGACGCCCTTCTTCTGCTGGAACCCCTTCACCACGATCCTGGCTTTGTATCTCGGGGGGTTTCCGGCATCTCCCGGTTTCAGCTTGAACACCCACTTGTTTCGAAGTGCCCGCTTTCCTTTCGGCAACTCCACAAGTTCATATGTGTGGTTCTCATGCAGGGAATCCATCTCCTCCTGCATGGCACTTAACCACCTGCGGCTATGGGTGTTAAGCTTTGCTTCTTCAAAACTCTCCGGCTCCCCTTCGTCGGTTAGCAGCACGTGCTCTGGTTCCGGAAATCTCCGGGGGGCCCTTCTCTCTCTTAGAGGATATCTCCGTTCCGGAGCTTCGGTAACCGGCTCCTCCGTTTCCTCTTCATCCGAATCCATTTCGGGATCGGGGCCGGTTCCGGTATCAGTTTCATCTTCCTCGGTCGGTTCTGTTTCTTCACCGTCCTCGGCCGGATCCTCGAGTGCTAACCGGTCCCTTGCCGGTCGGGACTGCTCCTCGTAGAGTTGATCCTCACCGGTCGACTTGGAGCTCTTCATCTTCTTCTCCGACTCCCAGTCGGCGAGTGTCTTGTCCTCCATGAAGATGATATCACGACTCCGGAATATCTTTTTGTCGACCGGGTCCCATACTCGGTAGCCGAACTCGTCATCGCCGTAACCGAGGAATATGCATGGCCGGGTCTTTGGATCTAGCTTTCCTCTCCGGTCCTTTGCCACATGCACATATACGAGACACCCAAACACCTTCAGATGCCGGTAGGATACTTCCCTTCCGGTCCACACTCTCTGCGGCGTGTCTCCGTCCAAAGGTACTGAGGGTGATCTGTTTATCACGTATGTCGCCGTCGACATTGCCTCAGCCCAAAACTCCTTGGGTAATTTCGCATGCGCCAGCATACTCCGGACCCTCTCCATTATGGTCCGGTTCATCCTCTCGGCCAGCTCGTTCAGTTCCGGCGTCTTTGGCACAGTAAACTCGAGCCGGATTCCCTTCGAGCGACAATACTCCTCGAACTGCCCTCGGTATTCTCCTCCGTTATCCGCTCGTATCGCTTTCAGCTTCTTGCCGGATTCCCTTTCCACTCTCGCGTGGAGTTCTTTGAAGACGCACAACACTTGGTCCTTTGTCTTCAACGGTGCCGTCCACAGCTTCCGGCTGTGGTCATCAATGAATGTCACGAAGTACTGGGCTCCGCCATGTGACTTCGTTTCTACTTGACACACGTCAGTGTGCACCAACTCCAATGGTGCGCTACGTCTCGTTGGTGGCCTTGAGTGAAAGGAGGTTCGGTTCTGCTTACCGGCCAGGCATTCGGTGCACTTCTCCAGGTGCACATGCTTCACTGGAATAAGGTTGTCTTCTGCAAGCCTCTTCATCCCCTTCTCACTCATGTGGCACAGTCTCTTGTGCCACAGCTCATCGGCAGTGTCGGCTGCCACGTTCAACTCCTCCGGACACAACCAGGCATTCATAAGGTACAATGTGTTGACTTTTCGGGCCCGAGCCACTATCAGGCTCTCCTTGCTGAACTTCATTACGCCGTTCCGGATGCTACCTGTGTAGCCTTCATCGTCTAGCCTCCCGGCCGAAATCAGGTTCAAACGAACCTCCGGAACGTGTCGGACATCCTTCAGCAACATTTTGCATCCGGTCGAGGTTGTCAACCACACGTCTCCTATGCCGGCAATCCGGCACGTACCTTCATTTCCCATCCGAACACAGCCATGCTTACCGGTTGTGTAGGATGAGAAGTATCTTCTTTCCGGGGTCAGGTGGAACGACGCTCCGGAATCGACCACCCAGGTAGTCTCATCGCCGGCAATGTTTAGTTCACCTTCTTCGGTGATGAGCATGATCTCCTCTTCACTTGCCGCGAGTGTCGTCGTTCCTTTCCGGTCCTGCCCTCGCCGATCCGAACCATTCCGGTCCGTGGCTCCCCGGTAAGCACCGTTCCGTTCCGAAGACTTCTTCAAATCGGTGTCGTCGGCTCCGTTGTCTTTTCGGTAATGCCGACAATTCTTTCGGAAGTGCCCCGGCTTCCCACAGTGGAAGCATGTGGGCCTTCCTCTTGACTGCGACCGGGTCCCCGACTTCTCCCGTCTTTGCGGACTCCGGTTCCGTTGTCTTCCCCGATCCGATTCGGTAAACAGCATCTTCGGATCGGAGGCCGGTTCTTTATCTCTCCGACGCGCTTCTTCGTTCAAAATGCTTGTCTTTACCGTTTGTAGGGACAAGTTATCTTCGGTGCAGGAGGTGCTCAGAGTCACCACCAAGTTCTCCCAGCTTTCCGGCAATGTACACATCAGGATGATGGCTTGCATTGCATCCTCCAACGGGAACTTGATCGCCGCAAGCTGGTTCACGATTCCCATGAACGTGCTTACGTGTTCCACCATACTCTCGCCGTCCCGGTACTTGAGGTTCACTATCTTCCTCATCAGGGAGGTCCGGTTCAACGCATTCTTCCTCTCGTAGAGGCCTGACAGCTTCTGCCACATCTCATATGCGTTGGTGTCGTTCGCCACATGTTGTAGAACGCTCACGTCGACGTATTGCCGAATGGTTGCAACGGCTTTCCGGTTCAGAAGCCTCCATTCCGTCTTAAGTACCCCCTTGGGTATTTCCGACCTGTTGATAGGTTCATACAGGTCCCGAACAATTAGCAGATCCTCCATCTTTATCTTCCAGTCGGCGTAGTTCTGCACATTCAGCACCATCATCACCGGCTGCCCGCTGCTGCCGCCTTCCATTTTCTGCACTGAAGTCGCTCTGATACCAGATTGTTAGGATATTGACGCCTACAAGACCTTCACCTCTCCCGGCCACAACCGAGGAAACACGAAGCAATGCAGCAGAAAATCGAAAAACAGAGAGAGACTCGAATGCACAGGGTTTAGCGTGGAAAACCCTAGACGGGAAAAACCACGGGAGTGCAAGACTCCAACTATCACTATACGCAGGGAATGTACAATGGCGAGCTGCAAGGCGACGACCTTGAGCTCGCTGTCCTCGCCACAGGCGGCGGTATTACACAGAGGCGTCGACCTCTTCCTTCCTCTCTCTCTCTCTCTCACTTCACTCCCTCTGAGTGGAAAACAAAAAAAATGAGCAACAACATAAAACTGTTTGCCCTAAGTCATATTTATACACATATGACTTTCGGGCTATTTACAAATATAGCCTCAAGGGCCCTTGGCAAACATATTCACAAATATGTCCCCACATCCGGATCTCTCTCTCCGGGTACATTCGTCATCCGGCTCCGTAGCCGGGGTCTTCATCATCCGGATCCGAAACCGGGTCTTCGTCATCCGGCTCCGATACCGGTTACTCCTCATTCGGGTCTTCATTCCCGATTCCCGGACATCCGACCATCCCATCCGGAGGGACCGTAATCCCAACACAAAACATTCCAGAATATCCTCCGGAAGATCGTCAACGAAAACCGAACGGATTGGGATACCAAGCTATATAGCGCGCTTTGGACATACCGGACAACATACAAAACGAGCATCCGAACAACACCTTTCCGGTTAGCGTTCGGACTAGAGGCGGTCATGTCGGTGGAATTCCAAGTACCAAGCTTACGGATCCAGCTACGGGAACGACTGAACGAGAAGGAGTCGGAGGCAATACGGTTAACAGCGCTGTGTGAACTCGAGGAACAACGGCTGGCAAGCATCCTGCACTTAGAATTGGAACAACGGCGACGGAAAGCATTTGTCGACCGGCACCGGAAAGGAAATGAAAAAATGTTCGAAATCGGCAAGCCGGTGTTAGTATTTCAGACCCGGATGGGCAAGATGCCGGGTAAACTACGGTTTAGATGGACCGGCCCGTATTGGCTGACGCGTGAGTATAATGGGTCCTACCAGTTAGGGACACTTGCTGGCGAAGTGCTAGGCAAATGGGTCAACGGATTCAGATTGAAGCCATATAGAGGATTGATGCCCAAGAACCCATTTGAGCAAAGGACCGACACCGGATCGGGAACCGGTGCGGAAACGGCAACCTGTGAGGGAAACGACAACCACCAAGACGGAGGAGACGGCAAGCCGGTAACTGGGGAGAATGAGGCGACGACAAACCGTAATGAGGCCGGTAAGGGTCCGATAGGACCAACGGACAAGTAACCTCACACTACATTTAAAAAAAAAAAAAAGGCGAAGTAATCATGCAAAAGCGAGGTATGAACGGACGAGAGAGCGAGGAGCGAAAAGGTACGTAGTGGGCATTTAAGCGCCGCCACAGGACATAATGCTATTTTAGGACACGACGTGCACACGCTCAAAAAGGCGCCAGAATGCATAGAGAAAAACCACAGCGCATGGAGACCTTCTCATTTCGCGAACCCAGGATCACAGAAGCACCAAGGCGTTGGCAGATCATCAGACGAGAACCTACGCACAGAGAACCCCCGCTTTCTAAACTCTGTCTCTCTCACTCTCACTCTCATCACCATCCAACCTCGCCACCACAATTCGACCTCGACACAGACATGGACCCGCAAACGCTGTCGGAAGCCGCCAAGAAATGGCTAAAGCAACACGGGCTCGAGGGCTTCTTGACGATTATGGAGGCACCGCCACACAAAGAAGCCGACACTGTGATCAAAGAAATCGACACAGAGGTCATAACGGAGGAGGCGATCCGTGCGTTAATAGGCCTTCCGGAGGGAGGCATATTCACGATCGACAATCCGACCTCGGAGCAACTCATCAAGTATTTTGGTGAGTACTCCCTATCCAGCAAGGGCTACCAGACACAGGGCGGCGGAGATATGCTATTCCGCGAGATTGCCCATTGTCGAGGTATTCCTCGCGGATGCGTGGAATGAGGCGGGGCCTCGGGGGTCTTGTACCGAAGAGCAAGAGAGAAAGGAGAAGGGAAGGGACCCACTACGTGCGAGCGTAGATTCACAGGGACACGACCCTTCGACACAAAGACGCGAGTGGGACACCGACACAGAGAGACACGAATGTATGTATATATATATTAACAAAGACAAACAACAAGAAGCACGAAGTCAGTTACAACCGAACAAGCCGGCGAACAGATGCCGATGCCAGTTTGCAAACGCACAGAAAGAAAGGAGTAGGTTGGAGGTGCTACCGGAAGCACTCGGGCATTCCTCAGAGCAGTGCGAGCCTCCCGGAAACCTGCACAGAAAGAAGCTACGGAGTATGGAAGAGAGAGAAGCCTTCGGCCGACAACCCGACAGCACTTCGTCCTCTCTATCGTCGATCCCCCCTCCTCCTTCTCGTCTCCCTCCTTTCATAGGCAAGAAAGGAGCCGTTTCCCATTAACTTCCTACCTACCGAATCTACCTACCTAGGATCTTCTATGTACCTAATTCTCTCTTACGTACAACATAAGGCGTACGTGCATGAAGAGTCGGTTCCTACGCTCCGGTGCACCGATTCCGCTTGTGGACAGTTTTCTTCACGACATTCGCCCCCACCTAACCGTGCATCCACCGGCATGCGCCAAATTGTGTTGCGACGGAGAAAACCGGTCCAGTCTTTATTCCCCGCCCGTCGGTTCTTCCTTGGTTTCGGATCGTTCGTCGTCGCGGTCCAGGTTAACCGGATCCGCCTCGTCGTCGTGACGCTTCTTGAACGCTTTGATCCGCTTCCTAGCTACCGGTATCGCCATTCTCGTGCCGTCGAGTTCAGCCAGATGGTACGTCCCGTTGTCGTTGGCGCTTTGTACCACGTAAGGCCCAAACCACCTTCTTGCGAACTTCCGTGTTGCTCGGTGCCGGTGCGTTCGGTCGAACCGGGCTTTGTTCCTCGTCCTTGCCACTCGAAGCTTCCCCGCAGCCTGCTCCACATCCTCCGGTCTTCGCTTGAGCTATCGTATGCGCGCCGCCAACAGTTCCTCCCGGCTCATCTCGTCTTTCCAGTCCACGGTTGCCCATGAGGAGATCGTACGTTCCATCGGCATGATCGGCTTCTGCCCAAACATGAGCTCTGCCGGCATGAATCCGGTTACCGAACTGTGCGTAGTTCGGTCCGCCCATAATGCGTAAGGCAGCAGCCGTGGCCAGTTCCCAACTTGACCTCCGCATGCCCGAACTAACGCCTTGACGATCGGTCTGTGTCCGCGCTCCACCTTCCCATTTGCCTCCGGATTGTACGCAGTGGTAAGCGAGAGCTTGACTCCTAGCCGGTCGAACAGCTTCTCGGCCTCTTCGGCGTCCAACTCCCCGCGATCAGCCACGATCTTCCCGACGCACCCGTACCGGCATATCACGTCCTCGATCAGGAACCGACATATGGCCGCGGTCGTTTTGTTCTGAAGGGCTCGGCCTTCCACCTGGTTCGTCAGATCTTCCCGAGCCAGGGCCAGATACCGCATCTGTCCTACTCCCATCGGCATCGTCACCAGATCTACCATCCATTTGAAGTGGATGGTCGGAGGGTACGTAGGGTGAAGCTCGTCCCGATGTCGGACTATGGAGTGCATCTGACAGCTCTCGCAAGTTGTCACGAACCGATGCACGTCCCGGTACAGTCCCGGCCACCAATACTTCCCCTTTATCTTCTCGAACGTGGCCCACGTTCCATGGTGTCCAGCCCAAGGGCTGTCGTGGTAGGCCGTCAGCAGCTCCTCCTGTTCTTCCTTCATCACCACCACCCGGAGCGGGATGCCGTTCCTCTTCTTCGGGTGCTTCCATAAGTATCCGTCCCGGAGAAAGAATCGGTATGCTTTCTTCCGGATCTGGTTGGCCTCGTCCCTCGTCCATGACGCATCCGGCGTCATTGTCCTCAAAAAACCACCGATCTGTAGCCACTCGCCGTCGTACTTGCTCTCGTCGAAGCCGTTAAGTGCCGGAGTGCTCGCCCCATACGTCGTTACGTATGGCGCCTCGAAGAAGTCCACGCCGACTTCTTCGTCCTCCGAAACCATGCCGCCCTCGTCATCAAACCTCGCCCTCGAAAGCATGTCGGCCATGGCGTTGTCCTTTCCGGAAATGTGTCGTATTTCCGGGTCCAAGGACTTGATGTACGCTATCCACCTGAGCATCGCTAGGTCCCATGTCGCGCATCCGGAGACCATGCCGAGAATTGGCAGGCAATCCGTCTCGATAATCACTTCTGTCCCGATCAGGTAGTCTTTGTCGGCCTTTACTGCCGAAACGATACCCCAGAGTTCGCGTTTAACCTGGGCGTACCCTCGCTGTCGCTCACTGAGGACCTTTGCGCCGAATCGGATCGGGAACCGAATGCTGTCCTCGTCTTCTTGGTTGACGACCCATCCGATCCCGGTCGGACTCGTATCCACCGTTATGTATACCGGGGTACCCTTCTCGTAGATAACCTTCCGGAGCGCCGGTGCTGCCGCAAGAGCTTCCTTCAGCTTCCGGACCGACTCCGTGTGCTCGTCTTGCCACTCGAATTTTCGCCCTTTCTTCAGCAACCCGTATAGCGGCTCCGCAACGTGGGCGTAATGCGGGATCCATATGTGGTAGAATGCGCACGCCCCCAGGAACCTCCGAACTTCCGTAACCGAGCTACAGTCGGTCTTCATCGCGCAGATGGCTTCTACTTTTGCCGGAGACGGCTTCCGGCCATATGGTCCAGATAGGTGTCCGACCACCAGGATTTCTGATTGCCCGAAGACCGATTTCTCCCCGGAGAAGGTGAGCTTTGCAACCTCCAGCCTTTGTAGCACCTTCTCGCAGTCATCGATGTGTGTTGCCACGAATCGCGGGCATCCGTCCGGCCCGAGTGTCTCGTCCTTCTCCTCCACCGGGCACCCCTTGATCGGGATGTCGTCTAGAAATGGCATGGTGATGTCCGGGATGCAATCCCTCAGTACCTTGTTCATTGCATTCACCATGTGGGCCACCGAGTTGGTCCCTCCTTGTGGTAGGGTACACATTCGCACTAGGCCGAGGGGAGTTCGCATCGTCGTAATGTCTCTGCTCTCCACGGCTAGCTGGAACTAGTCGTACCCCGAGTACAGGTCACCGACCGAGTAAATCGACCTTCCGGCGAAGGCCTCCGCGAACTCATCTATGGTTGGTCCGATTCCTGCGTTCCGAATGGTCACTCTATTGACCGGCTGCAGGTCTTGAATGAAGCGCAATGTTCCTTTTTTCTTTGGTAAGGTAAACCATCGGTTCGAGTATGGGGCACTCGACGGTTTGAGAATGCCCATATCGACTTTCTACCTCAATAGCTCCATCAACTTCGGGATGTGAGCTCTCGGTACTGGAATCGGCTTGAGATTCCACGGCACATGCGGTACCGTGAATATCACCATCGGCTCCATGATTGTCGGGTCTACGCACCCGATCTCTTCTGGTGAGAATGCGAAGGCTTTCCCGTGCCTTCCAAGAATTCTCCGAAACCGGTCTTCCTCCGCCGGCAGTAGGAACCCGCCCCCACCGATCTTGAGCTCCCGGAGCATCCCGTCGGTGAAGGTGTGTCCTATGCAGAACGGATCTCGTAAACTGGGGTCCGACGCAACCCCTCTGATTCGGGACTCGCTGCCCTCCGATAAGGGTGCCGTGACTAGCCTTACCTTTCGGTCCACAGTCTTGTACTTTGTGCTAACTCGGGCCGTCCGATCCGACCCGAGCCCCTGACTGAAGTTCGCGATGACTTCGTACATCTCTTCGGAACATACTGGTATCGTCCGGTCTTCGTTAAGGTCTTCTCCGGCTATCTTCCTCAGCATCCCCAAGGTGTCGTCGAAGGAGA
Organism: Azolla caroliniana; assembly: GCF_043228905.1. Classification (NCBI taxonomy): domain Eukaryota; kingdom Viridiplantae; phylum Streptophyta; class Polypodiopsida; order Salviniales; family Salviniaceae; genus Azolla; species Azolla caroliniana. The sequence goes on along the minus strand of NW_028230437.1, from coordinate 11,907,746 downwards.
CCGCCTCCACGGCTCCGCTGATTTCCTCGTCCGGGCCGAGAACTCCGCACGCTTGAAGTCGCTCCTCCGCCCTTGCCTTTTCTCGGCCAACGATGCCGACTATCATACACCCTCCGTTGTTGGAGAAGCAAAATTTTCTACCTATCGTACAAGGTTTCTTCGGTTTCGGTTCTATCGTACAGTTGTGGGGTCTTTCCCGAGTGTCCGGACTGTCTCGGCCCCACGCCTTGGCAGCCCTCTCTAAAAATCCTCTCGGTTCTCGCCACCGAGGGATTCGCGGTTTCGCTCGTGGTTCGGCCGCACCGTCAGAAATTGGACCGAATGGCGCCCGTCCTGGCTTTTGACCCTTGCGTAGGCCGAACCGTTGTCCAGCACCTTGGTCTCCATTCGTGCCGCCGTGATGTATGGTTCCCCTAATATGACCGGGTGCGAGGACGTCTCCTGCACGAAGAAGTGCTGGTCAATCTCAACGTCGCCGATCTTGACCCGCACGTTCGGGCTGGCCCCGTGCAGTTCCTCGGTGGCGCGCGTCGCCGCCCGTATCTTCCACCCGTGCTTGGTGTTGATCGGCCATTTTCCCTTCTTGTAGAAGTCCATGGACATCAGGTTTATTTCCGAACCGTGGTCCACCAGTGCCACCACCGGTTCCTGAACATCTCCGATCTTCACCGGGGTCTCCGTGGTCGCTCGGGCCCAGTGTGGCCTCGAATAGTGGCTCTCCGCCCACTCATCTTCCAGCGCCATGTCGTCGATGTGCGTCGTCCGCACCTCCACCGGTCTTTCTGGTTCTGTCTCCGTCGACAGCCTCTTCCGCTTTACCAAGTCCACAATGGAGTCGTGGAACTCCTTCTTGGCGATCCCTAGCATCACCCGCAATGACAGCTCCACTTTGCTGTCGAGGATCCGTTCTTCTAGGACCTTTTGCAGGTCCGTGGCCCTTTCTATTTCCGTCCCCAGTCGGTATCCGCCCTTCTTGGGGTTATCTTGCGCGCTGGATCCACCGGCTTCGTTCCGTCGTTGCCCGAATCGGGCTCGTATCTTTGTGAGGGCCCGGCCGCTCCGGCTTTCCCCACTCGCTTGTCTTCTACCAGAGCCTCGTAGTTCCGGCAGGCGGCTTCTACGAAGCCCGTCTTCTCCTCAACCGGGTCGCTCCACCCGGTTATTTCCCGGACCCGTCTCTCAGTGCGGTCCGCTTCATCTTTCCTCAGCCATGCACCGGCGAGGCCTTCCAGCATTGCCGACCAGAATCCGTCTTTGCTCTCCTTTCGGGCCTCGCTGCCCCCGACCCGAATACCGACCGACGCCGAGTAGTGGATGGCCTCCACGTGTCGGGCCGCTGCCTCTTCCATCAGTCTCTTCATACCTCCTCGCCCGTCGTTCCGGTTTAGGGCCCTTCTGGTATCGCTGGCGTGCACCCGGCCTTCCCATAGGTACACCACCCGGTTCCTCAACGCCTCTGCGAAATCGCCGCAGTCCTTCCGAATGTGGCCGACCTCGTCGCACCACATGCACCTGTTCCCTGCTGCCGGCCGTCGGTAACGAGCCGGTTCGCCGCCTTCCCTTCGAGCCTGGGCGATCTGGAGATCCTTTATCGCCCGCGTCAACTCCTCCAGCGCTGCTCCTCCGAATGAGCCATTGACCATGCCGGTCGAAGCCGAACCGGTTTCGAGCCACTCCCTGGTCTCTTCCCTTTGCCCTTGCGGTGCCGGTTCAAGCTTCCTTGCTGTGACAGAGCCCGCACCGGCCGCCCCGTTATCAACCCATTCTTGCCGTTTGTCGAAACGGCCACAGACTCTCTTAACCGCAGCCCAGTCGGTCGTCAGCCCGTCTTCGGTTTCCAGCAAGGAGCCAACTTGATCCCGGTCTCGCTCGTCCACCGACTTGACGAACAGTAGGACCCGGCTCGTATCCAGAATGGTTCGGTCAAGCGCCGAAAGGCGCGCAAAGCGTTCTTCAAACTCCCGGAGGAGTGCCGACGCGTTTCTTCCCTTGCCGGGGGCCTTCACCCATTCCATGAAGTCCCGTTTTGAAAGCCGGAGCGCGTCGTCCAGTCCGTATTTTTCTAGGAGTCGGCCTTCGAACTCCTCCCAGGTACGGCTCTCCACCCGCACCTCGAGCACCTCCGCATGGATGCTCGGCATCGCCACTCGAGGGAACCCGGCAAGACGCCTCTCTTTCGGAATGTCCCGCATCAGCATTTCTGCCCCGTAGGACGCCAAATACTTCGTGGCATCCTTTCCGCTGAACCGGCCGATCGTACAGACGACCGCCTCAATGGCTCTGTCGAGGGCGCCGGTGCCCTCGCGTGCGCTCAATATCCGATCCACGGCTGAAGCCATGGCCTCCGCAAGATCCGACCCCTTCATCTTTTGCTCTTCTGCCGCCTCCTTCACGTCGGGTTCACCAAGATGTCGAGGTATTCCTCGCGGATGCGTGGAATGAGGCGGGGCCTCGGGGGTCTTGTACCAAAGAACAAGAGAGAAAGGAGAAGGGAAGGGACCCACTACATGCGAGCGTAGATTCACAGGGACACGACCCTTCGACACAAAGACGCGAGTGGGACACCGACACAGAGAGACATGAATGTATGTATATATATATTAACAAAGACAAACAACAAGAAGCACGAAGTCGGTTACAACCGAACAGGCCGGCGAACAGATGCCGATGCCAGTTCACAAACGCACAGAAAGAAAGGAGTAGGTTGGAGGTGCTACCGGAAGCACTCGGGCATTCCTCAGAGCAGCGCGAGCCTCCCGGAAACCTGCACAGAAAGAAGCTACGGAGTATGGAAGAGAGAGAAGCCTTCGGCCGACAACCCGACAACACTTCGTCCTCTCTATCTTCGATCCCCCCTCCTCCTTCTCGTCTCCCTCCTTTTATAGGCAAGAAAGGAGCCGTTTCCCATTAACTTCCTACCTACCGAATCTACCTACCTAGGATCTTCTATGTACCTAATTCTCTCTTACGTACAACATAAGGCGTACGTGCATGAAGAGCCGGTTCCTACGCTCTGGTGCACCAATTCCGCTTGTGGACGGTTTTCTTCACGACACCGTGTGCTCCACGAATACAGCCATGTGTACCCTAGACCCCCTGTCATGCCGCAGAACCGGGAAGGGATGATCATCGCCACCTATGAAGGGATCAAGGTGGATTGGCCGGTATTGAGTGCGGCGATTGAGATCGTTAGAGGAAAAGACGGCAAAGAAGGCCGAGACAGACGGAAGATATGGCACGCAGTAACGCAGTGGCTCACCTTGCTTGTGCCACCTGTCGAGCCCGTCGAGCCCAAGAAGCAGGGAAGAGTGGCGGACGGCACCCCAAGGACTGCTTCCAAAAGACAACAGTTGTTGGCCTCTAAGGCCACTAAGGGGAAGGCGGCGGACGCAGAACAAGCGGGAAAGGAGAGCGCCAGCCGGGAGCGGCCAACGGATGCGCAGGAGGTACCACTGGTACGGCCTGTAAAGATTACACGCCGCCGACCGGTGAATAGAGAAGCGGACCCCTTGGCGGCGAAACTCAATGTCGGGACTCAGGAAGAGGAAATAGAGGAGGAGCCTACGGAGCACCTCCAGCGACGGTCGTCGGCAAGGACCGTTGAGGGAGCCGGGAAATGTTCGGACCCTCAGACGGAGGGAACACCGGCTCCCCATACTGAGACTCCCACGCCAAGGGAGGAACCGGAACCGGTGCACATGGCACCGGAATTAGAAGCCCCTGCACCACCGGCAACACCGGCAAGTCCCGTTCCGCCAGAGCCAGAAAGGTTAATGCAGCCTCCCTCGGCCAACCAAAAGAAGTGCAAGGGGAACTAGGACAACAGGGTGGTCCACGGGCAGAAACGGAATTGCAACTCGGCGCAATCAGGCGGGACCACCCACCCACAAGAGAGCCCATCCGTCAAACCTCCGTGCAAGCGCAACAACAATGCACCGGTAGCCTGTGGCTTCGGTGGATAGGCGAACAGATTGCCGGAGCAGTGGGGTATGTTGAGGTGGAAGAAAAAGCGCAAAGTGAACGATTGCTCGTCACAACCGAACAACTAGAGACGGCTCGGTCCAGAATCCGGTGCCTTGAAAAAGACTTGGATCAGGTCACGGCAGAAATGGCCAAAATGGCCTTAACGGCAACACAGATCCAAGCACCGGTGACTCCGGTAAGTGTACAGAATAAAGAAACAGACCAACCTGTACATACTAATAAGACCCCGGCAACGGAAACCGTTCCAGAGAGAGATGCGGCGCAAGCCCAGGAGCTTGCGGAATTGAGAGATGAACTTGCCACACAAGAAGAGCCGTGAACGGGAATTGAAGACAGCGGCCGAAGCAGAATTAAAGAAGACTGCTGAGAACCTCCGCCGGGCAGAGGAGAGCCTCCGGAAAGGCCATCAAGCTTACGACAGGCTAAGGGAGGAAAAAGACAAAGTGCTGCAGGAAAAGGACAAGCTGCGGAAGACGGCGGAAACGGAAATTGAACGGCTAAAGGAGGAGCTCCGCCAGCAAAAGGACCGCGAGGACCGGGCCCGTCGACAGATCAACGTATGGCTCAAGCAAAAGACAGATGATTTTGAGCACCTGCACCGGGACTACAAACGGCTCGAAACGGAGCATAAGGAATGGATGGCCGAGCTCCGGTAGGAAGTTGATCAGGCCGCGACGGCGCTCGCCGACGAACGAGCGGAAAATACAAGACGGTTGGAAGATGGAGCTCCAGAGGCAACGGCAGGAAGAAAGGGAGAGAGCGTCAACGGTATTGCAAAAATTACAAAGCACATATCAAGGGCAATTGACGCATTACAAGGAGCAGGCGGACGACAACGTCAAAATCATCAAGCAATTGAAGGAGGAACGGCAAGCTGCGGAGATCAAATCGCAAATGGGAACGAGCCGGATTCAATGCATCCTCCGGGCATGGCTGAATCAGACAAAACGCTTGATTGACGAAAGCTTCGTAAGATGGTGGACAAAGTGGGCACAAAATACGGCGGAACTCCAATTGCTAGGGGCAGACGTGGAAAACCGGCGGAAGGAAGGAGATGATTGTTACATGTTGACTTCCGAGGACTTCACCGCCATACGGGACGAGCTGGCCGAAGACTTCCAAGTCCTGGCGGATGAACAACTGGTGTAGGTCCAACAACTCGTAGCTCAGCTAGACGATGATAGGCTGGACGCTCAAATCCAGTTTGAGAGCTACGAGCGGTCCCGGGTTCGGGAAGCGGCAACGGTTAACCTTAGTGATGAGAAACCGTCGCCGGACGAGGGCCAAGCCGGAACCAGTCAACCGGAGACCAATACGATGGAGGGAGCAACGACGGAAACGCCGGTGTCAGAGCAACAAACGAAGGAGCAGCCGCAACAGCCACTGATGGACCAGTCGCAGCATCCATCAACGGAGCAGCAGCAACAACAACAACAACAAAAACAGCAACAACCAATTCCAGATGAACCATTGGAGACTCTCAAACAAAGCATTCTGGATATTTTTGACAAAGAATAGCAAGGGTCGGATGGTGGATTCGATGTACAAGGTACTGTCCCACGAGCGTGCCATGTGTTACCGGCCGACAAAGGAGTCCAGAGTGTGAAACGAAGGAGTTATTTAATTAATAAGGAATGGTTGTAAATGGTTGTAAGTGGGCTATTAGTGTGGACAGACGGACTGGAATCGGTATGCCGTTCCGGATCCGGACCGATCCCGAACAGGTGCGGATGGCACCGTTTTGTACTACAAACCGGAAACCTATTTAAAGGCCCGGATACAATGTAATGTTGAGCAGATAATTAATGAAGCTTAGTGTTTTTATCTCTCTGTGTTAATTGCCGTTCTACATTCATTGTTATATCATTCATTGTTATATCTTACGCATGTGATTATTAAGGACGATCTTGCTAAGTAACCTAATTAAGTCGGATTAATCGTTGCGCCTAATCCTCTTGTCGTAACACCCCTTTGGTGAAGTGTCTTCCGTAGACACCCTGTGTTAGGCCATTGTCCGGCCCTAAGAGTTAACACATTTTCTAGGGGTACTCACTTCACATTGTTGATATTGGCGTGCTTAAACTAAATTGTAGAATGATGTTGTTACGTGCAAAACCTGAATATACTCACTTCACATTATCCTTATTGGAGGGAGACAAATATCTTTGTTAGAATGTTGTGAGACACTTGTGGTTGTGGTGAGGCTCTTGTTAACAATAGTGTTGTAAATAGTACATCCAAGATACGATCTTTTGCAATATTAAGTGGTTTCGTTTGTTAGTGGTTTTTAAGATCCGTTGCAAATCCTTCGCTCGATGGTGTTTGGAGGAAAAAGCGATCCTTTTCTTTCCTTTATTTATATGTTCATTTTCGTAATCAATAGTTCTATCATCTAGGAATGTGTGCAATTTTGTTCATACTTTTTTTTTCCAAAAAAAAACTCCTTCCATTAGTTATAAAGATTTACAGATGAGATTATTATATACAATCCCTAGATAGGGACACGATAGGTCCATCTTATGTAGATGCCCACTGCCTCAAGAAAAGGAGAGGACAACCATTGCTGGATAAAGGCTAGTCATTGTCTTTCAACTCTATCGGAGTCGCCCTTGAGGCCATCATATTGGCTCTTTAGAGTGGCTACAACTTCACTCCATATTTCTTGCATTAACATTATTGGTTGCGTGCTTTGGTTGAAAAAGACCCGTCTACACCGTTGTTTCCATAGAATCCAACGAGTTATTGGGTTGACAAAGTCCAACACAACTTGAGATTTGGCACTAATAGGAGTTGAGTGGATATTGTTGATGGTGGAGAAAGAAATCTCTTGTGCTTTTATAACCAAAGTCATCCCCTCTTCCTGATGCTCATAGTGATCAATTGGGGCCTACCATGATAGCCATCATACATTCCCCCACTTGATTGATCCTTACACCTGGCATAATTGCAATAAGCGGCCAACCCCCCACCATATTCGATGGGACTCTGGGCAGTCCCATAGAGCATGTTGTGTGGATTCTAATATAGTTGGACACACTACACAATTAGGAGAGTTGAGGTTCCCATGCTGCCATGCACCAACCGTTAGTGACTTATGTATTAATAGCCATTGGAAAGTGGTGATTCGCATCGTGTGTTGTTGGTTCCAGAGTTTTTGCCAAAACTTGGTCATAATTGTGTAAGGAACATGATATGTGTGCTAGACCTTTGCAGCAACCGGCTCTCGGGTGGATTGAGCGGCTATAATATGGCGACCCAATCTAGTTGTGAATTGAAAGAAAGGGACATGTTTGCTTCCTTGCCCCGTGTAAGGATCACACCATGTCCATTGCAAAGGGTCCCAATTGACCTTATGTAGCCATGTGTTTTCATGAGTACATATGTGCCAATCTAGTTGTACTTTGATCGTATCAGAATCTACAATCCATTTTTGCCCAGTATATTCTAGTACTCGAATTGCCTTATGTTGTGTTGATGTCTCGTTGTCCTGCAATTTAGAGCCTTCGATCCTATCCGGTGTGTCCCTACCTCTTGGGATCAAAGAACCCTCCTCCTTGTAGCCTATCCATTTCTCCGTTGTTGTCCTTTGATGAGCAACTTCCCTAATTAGTAGAGCGTTAATGATTCCAGATCTCATAGCCCATCCGCCCCTAATTCCATGGAGGATGTTGGCTTGGTCTTGTATTGGCAATGACATAAACCATCTCCAACATTCTATACTTTTTCCTGGACCTTCCAACATGTATCCCCACGACAACCCCTTACTTGATCCAATTAGTTGATTAAATTCATCCCTAATACATGGTTTCCATAGGATACGTTGACTGAGCCAGGCAGGTTCGGAATTGGGTAGATCGCACTTGAGTCCTCGTCTAATGTCACACCACGCCTTCCACATGGATGCATTAAAGCTATCCTCCAGTTGGCGGGAGAAACTAGGTTTGAGATCCATGTTTAGAATTCATCCACTTTGGGGGGCCCAATTGGTCCCTTTTCGTGGCCTAAAGTAAGCGAAACGTAACTGCAGTAACATTTTCCAGCAGTCATTCCCTGGTTGGAGTCCTTGCACCACAAATTTGGCGAGTAGGGCTTTTGATTGTGAGAGGGGATCAATAAGACCCAATCCTCCTCTCGACTTAGGTGATGTGAGTATAGGCCACGCCACCTTGGCCCGAGTTGTATGATCTTCCTTACTAGACCAAATGCAATTGTTTTAGAGTGTAGAGCTTGAATTAATTATTTAGAGGAACAATTCTAACGATTTTAAGGATATATTAAGAATTGAGGCAACTCATATAAGGTCATTACAGATAGCAAATACATGTCGTGGCAATAGCAAATACATGTCGTGGCATGTGGACATAAGGTGCTTGAAAATATAAAATGAGGAGTAGTTAACCTTATTGGGGAGAGACAAATATCTCCATTGAAACAATGCGAGACACCCATGATGTGGCTAGACTCTTGCTAACAATAATGTTCTAGTGATCGCATCTAGGTAAAATCTTACCGAATATTTCATGGTATGGGATGTTAATGGTGTTTAAGATTTATATCAATTCCTTCACTCGGGGAGGAAAAGTGAACCTAATCCATTTCTTTCTTTCAATTTTATCATTACTTCTATCCTTAACAAATGCCAAACGTGATTGTTATTGGCATAACCATAATTTATCTCGTGGTAGTTTGTACCATAGTATTCTATACACGAGGATAAAAATGTGAGGGTTAATCAATAGTGTAAAGAAGGGAGAATTACTTTTAATCCTAGGGATTTAGACAACTACTAAGGGCAAAGGGCGAACTTGCTTGGGGGCATTAGGTTTAGCTATAAATATGAGGCGTAACTATCCTCATTGAACACATTATTCGACTACGTTGAGATTGTGATCTTGTGGTGAACTTACTCTTGTGATGAGTGCCAGCTAGTACCAAGTAGGACTCGATGCCATGGTGGTGGCATAGAATGAACCATACGTACTATACGTGCATTCACATTCGAGAATGATTCAATCAAACGTGTATGGTAAATCATCTTTAAGTTGGATTGTATTTATAAGTTGGAAAAAAAAATAAAGATTGGAATTTCAAAAAAATGACTATATTCTATATTATAGATTGATTGAATCAAACGTCAACACAATTGAAAGTTCAAACTTAGGAATTTAAGGAAATAGCGTGGAATATTGCTCGGCCACAACCAAGTCTTGAATCACTTCGATGAGAATCAAACACAAAAATGGGGTTGGAGATTAGTACACGTACACACACAAACAATAGAGAGTACACAGGATGTTTATGTGGAAAACCCTAATAGGGAAAAACCACGGGACCCCACAGACTCCAAACTATCACTATATAAGAAAGGTACAATCAGAGACTCAGAGGCAATGACCACGAGCTTTGTATCTTCGCCAAGCAGTGGTTACAACATAGTATCACTCTGTATCTCTCTCTCTCTCTATGCAACAATTATGCACTTACAACAATATGACAACTTTGCCTTCTGTGATTGCCCTAGGTCATATTTATACTCATATGAACTTAGGTCTATTTACAAATATAGCCTCAATTGGCTTACTCAAAACATATTTACAAATATGTCTTCTCTTCCTCTTCTCACCGGGTCCATCTGATCCGGTTCGCACCGGGTCCTCTTCATTCATAATTGGATCCCATCCGGAGGGACCGACTTCCCAACAATCTCCCCCTTCACTCTGGTATGGGATGTCTCGTCAACTTGATCCACTTTCGGCACATTGGCGTGAAAAATCTATCACTACGTGCGGATCGTGAGGCGGAACCGCCGGGGTTCTCGACCGGAAGGATTCGAAGTTTGTACTAGCTTTAGCGAGAAAGTATTTAAGATATATTGAAAGAGAGAGAAATTAAGATAAGATAGAACGCTTGACTTTAGATTGAGAGAGATTGAAATGGAGAGAGATTAAGATTGAACCCTTGACTTTAGATTTGAGGAACAATATATATTATCAATTGGATAACGAATTTTCTTCTTATTAAATTCTTGATTAATACATAGCTCCCTTTGATCCTTTTCATCCCTCTTTTATATATGCCCCATGCATATAATGCATGTGGGGGTACAAGACATGCATACAATGCATGTTTGCCATTTGGCGCTCATGCATTACATGTGATGCATGATAACCATGTCACTCACTCATTCAAGCTCTAATATGAGAATTGAAATGTGAAAGCATAATGATAGAAAAAACATTTCTAAAGAAATGACTTGTCTTAGTGGTAAGTTTATTGCCTCCTAACTTGGAGGTTCAAGGTTCAAGACTTGCTTGCATCCCTTTGTATACAAATTTTTACTAGGTTTTTTGGTCTAGATGATTTTGTTCGTTTCACACCGAAATCGTCGTAATCAACTTATCTGATCGATCCGCATCCGACCCGGTGATCTGGTCCATCCGGTTCGGTTGCTGTCTGGCGCCGTCCGTTCGGTCCGGTACTCCAAAACAATTACAAGTAGTTAAGCCACGATTTAGCCCAAGAAGATTCTGTGCTCCACACATAGACAGATGTCCTAATTTGTCCTATCTATGTGGGATATCTCATAGTTTTGTTTTTTCTCTTCTTCTTCTCAAACTTTACATTTACATAACTTGACATTTAGTTGTCCGTTTTAAATGTAGTAAAGTACATTCAGAAGCTCTTGAAGACATCTATCTTTTCGTACTAAGATATTAAACTAATCTAAAATAGTATCTTTACTATTATTGTTTCGTATCGTGTGTGAAGAACCACACTCGATTTTGCATGTTCCTTGCAATTTTCACACCATTGCCGAAAACCTTCATGACGTCCACCCCCACCAAACCGCGCGTCCTTCGGTACGTGCCAAGAAGAGAGAGTGTGAGATTTCAGCTACGGTGATTAATCAGATTCCTCCATGTCCTCGTTTACATAACTCAAGTCTGTAGGTTCAGTCTTACTATCTTCATCATAGAGGTGATCAAGGTCAGGATCCTCGTCTTGTCTTTTCTTAAAAATCTTTACTCTTTTTCCCGCAATGGGTATGGCCAACCTTGATCCGTCTAGCTTTGCAAGGTGGTATGTGGCATTGTTGTTGGCACTTGTCACCACATATGGTCTGAACCATCTTCTTGCGAACTTTCTTGTTGTCCTTTGTTGATTGTCAAGGCTGTTGTCGTAGAACAATACCCAATCTCCTTCTTCGATCTTCTTGGGACGCAGTCGATGTGTCTTATCGCACCGAATCTTGTTCTTCACTCGGGCTGCCTCCATCATCTTTCGCGCTTTTATAGATCTTCAGGCCTTCTTTCAAGCTGCCTTATCCATGCCGCTAATAATTCTTCTCGACTCATCTGATTCTCCCGTGGTATGGCTACCCATGAGGCGATCATTCTTTTGATGGGCATTACCGGCTTTTGTCCACACATAAGCTCTATTTGCATATACCCTATCACTGAACTGTGTGTAATTCTTTCGGCCCACAAGGCATAGGGCAATAGTCATAGCCAATTCCCGACTCGACCGTTGCATGCTCGTACGATGGCTTTGACAATTGGTCCATGGCCTCGCTCGATCTTTCCATTCGCTTCTGGATTGTAGGCAGTCGTGAGGGAGAGCTTCATGCCTAGTCGATCGAAGAGCTCCGTTGCTTCGCGTGCATCCAACTCCCCTTGATCAACCACTATCTTTCCCACACATCCGTATCGGTAGATAACCTCCTCGAGTAGAAATTTGCAAACAGTTGACATCGTCTTATTTGCCAAGGCTCGTCCTTCCACTTGATTTGTCAGGTCTTCTCTTGCCAATACTAAGTACTTCATTTGTCCCACTCCCATTAGCATCGAGACCAGATCCACCATCCATTTGAAGTGTATGGTGAGCGGGTATGTCGGCCGTAACTCATCACGATGACGTATGTTCGAAGGTACTTGGCAAGTTTCGCATGTGGATACGAAACGGAGTACATATTTATACATGCTTGGCCATCAATACTTTTCCTTGAACTTTTCGAGCGTCGCCCATGTTCCTCTATGACCCACCCAAGGACTCTCGTGGAATTCAGTCATCAGCGTCACTTGCTCTTCTTTCTTCACCACCACTCGACGTGGCATTCCTGTCCTTCTTTTTGGGTGTTGCCAGAGGAATCCTCCCTTCAAGAAGTATTGGTAAGCTTTCTTCCGGATTCGTAGAGCCTCCTCTTTCGTCAACGAAGCATCCGCCGTCATTGTTCTTAAGAATCTGTCGATCAATAACCACTCTCCTTCGTACTCGTCCTCGTTGAAGGCGGGGAGGGTTAGCATGTCCTTGTCTTCCACTGACAGTCGGGCCATCTTGAAGAAGTCGAGGGTGCCGTCTTTATCTTCCGAAACCATGTCACTTTCATTCTCAAATCTTGCCCTCGACAGCATGTCAGCCATGACGTTCTTCTTCCCTGCAATGTGGCGGATCTCTGGGTTTAAAGACTTGATATAGGCGATCCACCTTGGCATAGCTATATCTAGTGTCGCACATCCTGAGATCATCCCGAGGATTGGGAGACAATCTGTCTCAATTATCACTTCTGACCCGATCAGGTAGTCTTTGTCCATCTTCACTACAGACACAATACCCCAAAGTTCTTGCTTGACTTGGGCATATCTTTGTTGTCGTTCGCTGAGAACCTTTGCTTCGAACCAGATGACATACCGCGCATTATCTTCTCCTTTTTGGTTGATGACCCATCCGATTCCGGTTGGGCTCGTATCTACAGTCACATAAATCGGTTTTCCTTCGGTATAGTCGGCCTTCCTTAGTGCTGGAGCTTCACGAAGTAGTTTCTTCAATCTTCGCATCACGTGTGTATGCTCGTCTCGCCATTCGAACTTCATTCTTTTCTTTAGCAATCCATATAATGGCTTGGTGACATGAGCGTAGTGTGGAATCCAGATATGATAAAATGCGCATGCTCCAAGGAACCTTCGAACCTCCGTTTGGTTTACCCATTCTTCCTTCATGTCCTGGATCACATTCACTTTGGATGGCGAAGGCTTATGGCCGTATGCTCCACACAAGTGACCTACCACCAAGATCTACGGTTGCCTGAATGCGGATTTTTCTCCTGAAAATGTCAATTTCGCATCTTCGAGCCTTTGGAGCACCTTCTCACAATCTTTCATACGATCTGCAACGAACTTTCTACACCCTTCCTTATCTTTCGATTCATCCTTCTCCTCATCCGAACATCCTTTTATCGGAATATCATCCAAGAATGACATCGTGATGCCCGGGATGCAATCCTTCAAGACCTTGTTCATGGCATTCACCATATGAGCCATTGAGTTTGTTGCACCTTGAGGTAAGGTACACATCCGTACAAGCCCGATCGGAGTCCTCATGGTTGTAATGTCATGATTGTCGATCGCCAACTGAAATTGATTGTATCCAGAGTAGAGATCGCCAATGGAGTAGATGGACCGGCCTACAAACGCTTCGGCAAATTCATCCACACTCGAACCGATTCTAGCATTCCGAATTGTCACCTTGTTGACGGGGTGAAGATCTTGATTGAATTGCAATGATCCATTCTTCTTTGGCACTGTGAACCACCTATTAGGATAAGGAGCATTCGATGGTTCCATAATCCCCATATTCACCTTCTCCTTTAAGAGCTCGATCAACTTCGGTAGTTGTTTTCTCGGAACCGGTATCGGCTTGAGGTTCCAAGGTACATGAGGCATCGTAAATATCACCATAGGCTCTATAATCTTTGGGTCGGCACATCCGATCTCTTGAGGGAAAAATGCGAAAGCCTTCCCATGTCTTTCAAGCATTCCATGGAACATTCACTCCTCTTAAGGGAGGAGGAAATCCTCCCTTCCAACTCGTAGCTTCCCTTTCGTCTCTTCGGTGAAGACATGAACTATTGCCTTCGGATCCCTCAAGCTTGGATCATTAGTGACTTCCTTCATCTTTTTCCAACTATCTTCCGGTAGTAGAACCGCAACTGGCTTGATCTTCCTATCCACCGTTTTATATTTTGTGTTGACTTCAGCTTCCTCCATCAAGATGCGTCGATGGTATTCATCAATGATAGCGTACATATTGACGGAGTTAACCAAAATCACGTGTTGATTGTGAAGATAGCTCAAGGCCACGACTTCCTCGATTTCGCCAATGGTGTCGTTAAATGAGGCTTCTTCCATAATATGAGTCACAAATTATTCTTCTTCTATTATGTTTTCTTCTTTCAACATCTTCTCGAAGTCTTGTATCTGACGCTTGTCCTTTTTGTTGGGTAGTACTAGTTTACATGCGCCACTAGGTGTGACACATGTTGCTTCTCCTTGCAATCCATGCGCTCTACTTTCTTGTGGGGACTTGTGATTGCTCGGACATTTGGGCCCCATGCTTCAATAGTCCACTCTAAAAATCGGACTAGTTGCCTCCAAGGTTATCTCGATTTCTTTCATGATTAGCTCGCACCGTTAGGAATTGAACAGATCTTTGGTTCTTAAGACTCTTGATCTGCACGAAGGCTGCTCCATTATCGAACACCTTGGTCTCCATCCGGGATGATGTGATATACGTGTTGAGAATGGCGCGGAAAATTGCTTGGCCGCAATCGAGTCTTGAACACTTCTCTGAGAATGAAACACAGAAATGGGAAGTGGAGAGTACACAAAGGAAATGCACAAGATGTTTACGTGGAAAATCCTGAATGGGAAAAAACCACGGGAGCCCATAGACTCCAACTATCACTATGAAGAAAAGAGGGTACAAGTAGTGACTCGGAGGCAATGACCTCGAGCTTTATATCTACGCCAACCGGCGGTTGCAACAGAGTATTTCTCTGTATCTCACACTCTCTCTCTGTCGCACTCTCTCTCTATATATACAACAATATGACAATAACAACAACAACCACATAAAGTCATATTTATACTTGTATGAACTTAGGGCTATTTACAAATATAGCCTCAATAGGCTTACTCAAAACATATTTTACAGATATGTCTTCTCTTCCGGTTCTCACTGGCTTTCTTCCGGTTTGCCGATCTCTTCCGGTTCTCACCAGGTCCTCTTTATTCATCACCGGATCCCATCCGGAGAGACCGATTTCCCAACAATCTCCCCTTTCACTTAGGCATGGGATGTCTTGTCAGCCCAATCCGCTTTCGGCCTGCGTCCAACTTGTTGGTCGTCAACACCTTGGTCAGCATATCCGACCCGTTCTCCTCCGTGTGGATCTTCGTCAGCATGAACTCTTGATCTTCTACTCTCTCCGGATCCAGTGGTACCTCCACTGGATATGTTTCATCCAGGAATGGTAGGCTGCATTCTTTGCAAGGTGGATGGCACTTTGACTGTCGCAGTAGAGCCGATATTCCTCCTATTGGATCCCTAGCTCTCCGATGAAATCCTTCATCTAGATTATCTCCTTGCCGGCTTCTACAGCTACCATGTACTCCGCCTCCGTGATTGACAACGCAACCGTCTTCTACAACCTCGACTGCCATGATTACCAGAGTCATGACATATGCGGATGTAGACCGGTTGGTATCCGCATCAGCCGACATATCCGAATCCGTGAATCCGTCAAGTTGGGGATTACCGGAGCCAAACCGGAGGCACATACTCGAAGTGCCCTTCAGATACTGGAGTATCCACTTGACCGCGTTCCAATGCTCTTTGCCGGGATTGCTCATGAACCGGCTCACCACTCCGACTACATATCCGATATCCGGCCGGGTACATACCATTGCGTACATCAAGCTCCTGACGGCAACGGCATATGGTATCTTCATCATATACGTCTTCTCCGCCGTTGTCCTCGGACTTTGTTTTCCGGATAGCTTGCAGTTTGCCGGAAGTGTGGATCTGACCGGTTTCGCCTCCGATAGGTTGAATCGTTGAAGCACCTTTGTCATGTACTTCTTCTGTGACAACCACAACAGCTTCTTCGACCGGTCTCAAATGATGTGCATTCCTAATATCTGTCTTGCCGGCCCCAAGTCTTTCATTGAGAAGGTCCGGTTCAGAGCCTTCTTCAACATCTGAATCTTGACTTGGTCTCGTCTGACGATTAGCATATCATCCACATATAGGAGGAGTATCAGGAAGTCTCCTCCGTCAAATTTCTTTACAAACATGCAGTGATTGTCTTGCGTCTTGTGGTACCCTTGGTTGGTCATGAAGGGGTCGAACTTCCGGTACCATTGCAAGGGAGCTTGCTTCAGTCCGTATAAGCTCTTCTTCAGCTGCTCCTCAGATCCTTCCGGTTGATGCATGTAGATCTCCTCTTTGAGGTCACCATAGAGGAATGCCGTCTTCACGTCCAACTGCTCTACCTCGAGGTCCATGCTTGCCGTTATGCCCAATACCATCCGGATGGATGCCATCTTTACTACCATGGCAAAGATCTCATCGAAGTCCACTCCTTTCTTCTGCTAGAAGCCCTTCACCATGATTCGGGCCTTATACCTTGGTTGATTTCCGGCATCTCCCGGTTTCAGCTTGTACACCCACTTGTTCCGGAATGCCCTCTTTCCTTTCGACAACTCCGTTAGTTCATACGTGTGGTTCTCATGCAGGGAATCCATCTCATCCTGCATGACACTCAATCACTTGCGGCTGTGGGTGTCTCTCTTTGCTTCTTCGAAGCTTTCCGGCTCCCCCTCATCATTTAGCAACACATGCTTTGCATCCGGAAATCTCCGGGGGGCTCTTCTCTCACGGAGAGGATATCTCCATCCTTGGTTTCTGACTACCGGTTCCTTCGTTTGTTCCTCATCCTCATCCGATTCGGGATCTTGTCTAGTTCTGGTGTCTTCTTCTTCTTCGGTTGGTTCGGATTCCTGTCCGTATCCGGCCGGTTCGTCGAGTGTCATCAGGTTACCGGCTAACATCCAATTTTCAACCGGGTAGGTCCTTGTGTCCTTTGGCCGGTTTTCATTGGATGATCCGGAGTTTATCATCTTCTTCTCGGACTCCTAGTCGGCAATGGTCTTGTCTTCCATGAAGACTATGTCCCGACTCCGGAACACCTTCTTGTCGACTAGATCCCACAGCCGGTAACCGAACTCATCATTGCCGTATCCAGGGAATATGCATGGCATGGACTTTGAATTCAACTTTTCTCTCTTGTCCTTCGCCACATGCACGTAAGCGAGACACCCGAACACCTTTAGATGCCGGTAGGATACATCTTTACTGGTCCATACTTTCTGCGGTGAGTCTCCTTCCAAGGGTGTTGAGGACATAGGTCGCCGTCGTCAGTGCCTTAGCCCAGAATGTTGTCGTGCAGATTCCATGCCATAGGAGAGGAAGAATCACGAGCGGAACTGGGACACCCTCGAAAATAACGACCGGGCGGATTTTTAGAAAGGGCTATCAAGGCGTGGGGCCGCGATAGTCCGGATGGCCGGAAAATTCCCCACACCTGTAATGGTAGGAAATTTTTGTTCTCTGACAACGGGGGTTGTACCATAACTGGCATTACTGGCCGAGAAAGGAAATGGGTCGAGATGCCCTTAAAGGCGTGCAGAGCCTTGAGCCACGATGAAAGGATTGGGGAAGCCGTGGAGGCGGTCTCGTTTGATGACACCCTTGGAGAAAACGGGAGGGTAGTCGATGGAGGCCTGAGCGAAGACCGGATCATACCGGTCAACTCGGTCCACATATACGAAGTCATTGCGGACTTTGAAAGGGAAACTAGGACGCATCAGATCGCCCGAGTAGAAACCAACTACAAGACTGTGTACCATAAGGTGAAGCCCGTCGGGACACCCTTACCTGAGGGCAACTGGGAACGAATAAAGGGGTTCGTTACCGACCCCAACTAGCGAGATCCGGTTGGCATAGGACACCGTTTTAGCGAGAATCCGAAACAAGGCCAGGTTCGACCGAACACACTGGCTCCGACCGAAGAAGATGCATGAAGGAGATTGGGTATTAGTTTATGACAGCAGCCTTGACAACCAGCATCCGTCTATGCGTAAGTTCACAAAATGGTGGTTCGGGCCATACGTGGTAATCAGCGTCAACGACAACGTGACATTTCATCTCATGGAGCTCGACGAGACTCGAATGACGACACCATTGGTCGAGAAGCGGATAAAGGCCTTCAAGAGGCGGAACGAGACCTAACGGTGGGAGTCGAAAGCAGTAGTTCAGAAGAGGAGGACGAGTAGCAGATGGCCCCGTTATCCCTCACTAAGTTCGCTATCCGGCACATACCGGAGGAAGTGCAGTTTGGTGGGGGTGGATGTCGTAAAGATTCCGAGCCATAGGAGGAAACGGTGTGAAACACGCGGGAACACGGGTGTGCATGAGTGCACATCCCTACTAAATTAAACTATGTAAATACTAGGTATTGGTAGGATGAGGGGTGCTAGGTAGTTAGAGCATTAATAGGAATTTCGACATTGCGTAGGGGGGAGAGCGAATCAAGGAGAGAATCAAGGGAGGATAGCGAGAGGTCTTAAAGGCTTTTGTAACGGTCGCTCCTTGCGCTATAAAAGGGGCGGCCTTAGACTATTTTAGGAACACCATGATTCTAGAGGAGAAGAAGAGAAGCTACAAAGTCCTACGACTGATCCCCAGAAGGCGCTCCCGGCCAAGGGATCGACCTTCTGCGTACTCTCGCGTGGAGCTCCTTGAAGATGGATAGCACCTGATCCGGCATGTGACTTCATGTCCACTTGACACACATCGGTATGCACCAGCTCCAGTGGTGCATTCCGTCTCATCTGTGGTCTTGACTGGAAGGAGGTTCGGTTCTGTTTTGCCGGCCAAGCAATCGATGCACTTCTCAAGTTGCACGTCCTTCACCGGAATGAGGTTGTCTTCGGCAAGCCTCTTCATCCCCTTCTCACTCATGTGACAAATTCTTTTGTGCCACAGCTCACCGGCAATGTCAAATGCTACGTTCACTTCTTTCCGGCATATCCGGGCATTCATGAAGTACAATGTGTTGACCTTCCAGGCTCGAGCCACTATCAAGCTTCCCTTGCTGAACTTCATGACTCCATTCCTGATGCTACCCGTGTAGCCTTCATCATCTAGCCGACCGGCTGATATCAGGTTTAGTCGAACCTTCGGAACGTGTCAGACATCCTTCAGGAGAAATTTGCATCTGGTTAATGTCGTCAACAACACATCTCCTATGTCGATAATTCGGCATGTACCTTCATTCCCCATCCGGACACAACCATGATCACCAACTGAGTAGGATGAGAAGCATTTCCGATCCGGTGTCAGGTGGAACGACTCCCTGGAATCGACAACCCACGTTGTCTTGTCGTCGACAAGGTTTAACTCATTCTCTTCGGTAATGAGCATCAGTTCTTCTTCACTTGTCACGATCGCCAACGTTCCCTTCTGGCCCGGGCCTCTCCGATCCGAACCGTTTCGGTCTGAACTCTTCTTCGAATCGGTGTTGTTGGTTTCTTTCTCTTTCCGGATATGCGGGCAGTTCTTCTGGAATGTGCCCCGACTTCCCATAGTAGAAGCAAGTGGGCCTCCCCCTTGACTTTGACCTCGTCCCGACTTGTCCCGGTTTTGGGGACTCCGATACCGGCCTCTTCCCCGGTTGTGGTCATCTTTCGTGACCAAGGCCTTCGGATCAGTTTCGGACTCCCGGTCCTTCCGGTGAGCTTCTTCATCTAGCAGGCTTGATTTTACCCTTGCGAGGGACAACTATTTTCCTTCCAGCCTGGCGTTGCCCAACATGACAACTAACGTCTCCCAGCTATTCGGGAGGGAACCGAGTAGGAGTAATGCAAGTACCTCATCGATGAGACGTACTTCCAACGAGGTTGCCTGGTGGATCAGTCTCTGCAAGGCATTAATGTGCTCCGCAATACTGGAGCCGTCCTGGTACCGGAGCCTCACAAGCTTCTGGAATACCGAAACCTGATTGACAACGTTCTTGTTCTGGAAGATGATGTCGATCTTCTCCCAGAGTTCCTGAGCCTTTCTCTCTTCATTGAAGTTGTTGTACAGGCTCATATCGATGAAGCACCGGATGTATGCCGTCGTCTTCATGTGCATCACCTCCCACACTGTGGCGTTGATCTTATCCTGTCTCTTGTCCCTGAATTGAACCGGCAACCAAAGATCTTTGACCACAAGCATATCCCTCATCTTCGACTTCCAAAATGAGTAGTTGGAGCCGGTGAGCTTGAACATGCCGCCGAACGATTCTTCCATTTCCAATGTTGTTGGTTCTGATACCAATTTGTTGAGAATGGCGCAGAATATTGCTCGGCTGCAACCGAGTCTTGAACACTTCTTTGAGAATGAAACACTGAAATGGGAAGTGGAGAGTACACAAAGGAAATACACATGATGTTTACGTGGAAAACCCTGAATGGGAAAAAACCACGGGAGCCCACAGACTCCAACTATCACTATAGAGAAAAGAGGGTACAAGCAGAGACTTGGAGGCAACGACCTCGAGCTCTGTATCTACGCCAACTGGCGTTTACAACAGAGTATTTCTCTATATCTCATACTCTCTCTATGTCGCACTCTCTCTCTCTGTACAACAATATGACAATAACAACAACCACCACATAAAGTGATTGCCCTAAGTCATATTTATACTTATATGAACTTAGGGTTATTTACAAATATAGCCTCAATAGGCTTACTCAAAACATATTTACAGATATTTCTTCTCTTCCGGTTCTCCTCCGGTTTCCGGATCTCTTCCGGTTCTCACCGGGTCCTCTTTATTCATCACCAGATCCCATCCGAAGAGACCAATTTCCCAACCATACGGTTGTCGTAGGATGACAGGATGCGAAGCCGATTCTTGCACGAAGAAGTGTTGATCCATCTTCACATCCCCAATCGTGACTTTAACATTGGGACAACCTCCGTACAAGTCCTCTGTGGCCTTTGTTGCCGGTCGAATCTTCCATCCGTGATTTGTATTGATTGGCCATCTTCCTTTTTTGTAGAATTCGCTTGACATGAGGTTGATCTCCGAGCCATGGTCGATCAAGGCTACCACGGTCTCTTTCTTCCCCCCGATCTTCACTGGTGTCTCCGTTGTCGCTTGTTGTTCGGTCGACAATAACTATTGCCGACACTGTATAGGTCGAACGTTGCTCAGGGTCGAAGCACGCTACGGTGTACCAGAAAAGTACTGTTTTTGGCCACAAAAATTGTTAGTACTTTCAATATTGTTAGTACTGAATAATTCAGAAAAAAAACTACAGAAAAAGAAAATCGATTTTGGAGAGTGGGGTGACTGTAGTACAAGTATCATTTACTGTAGAAGGAGTGGGGGGAACACGTGAGGAGATGTTCTTCCATTTTGGGGGCTATTTTCCCCTCACGTCGTTTTGGCGATTCCCCTCATACTGCTCTTCCTCTATCCCTCTGAGCTTTTCATCACAGACATCCATGTCACGTTTCTGATTTTCCTTCAATATAAATCTCAGACATCCATGTCTGGTTGGAGAGTTTGAGTTGAGGATTTCTGATTTTTTTAGGGTTTCTGTTTTTGTTAGGTTTCGGTTGAGGTACATAGACTGTTCTGAGGGTTTAGGTAGCAGCCAATAGTCACTTCTTCGACAACGACTTTCTTACTTCCACCGATTGCAATTGATGTCGTGGTGATTTGGGGCTTTTTCCACCAAATCGAGGCGGCATTGGAGGTTCCTTCCACCAAATCGAGGCTCCTTCCACCAAATCGAGGCGGCATATCCAACGCTCCCTCCACCATTGGAGGTTCCTTCCACCAAATCGAGGCGGCATATCCAATGCTCCCTCCACCATTGGAGGTTCCTTCCACCAAATCGAGGCTACATATCCATGCTCCCTCCACCATTGGAGGTTCCTTCCAGCAAATCGAGGCGGCATATCCAACGCTCCCTCCACCATTGGAGGTTCCTTCCATCCATTTTTTTATTTTCAGTACTAAAATGTTTCATTTCTTCATATTTCAGTACTAAATTTTTAGAATTGACATTTGTCATATTTGATATGTAATTCTAATGTTTGAAACAAAATATTTCTCACTTTGCAGGCCACATTTAAAAACATTTGATTGTGTTTTCTTGGTTGAGTCTATATAACATTAACTACTTTTGCAAGACACTTAATTTTTGTGGATAAATCTAGTGACCGAATGGGGGTTCCTAACGAGAGTGAGTTGTCAAGTAACTCATGCATATCTGAAAGGACTAAAAGACGAGTGGTTCTTCACATAGTCCGTTATTTGGTAGAAATAACGAAGAGATTTAGTGAAGAGGATCGTAGGGATATTATCTGTAGAGTGTTACACCATCAAAGTTTGAATGAAGACATGGAGAGAATAAAATTTAGGGACCAATGTGTTTCAGAAGAGATTGTGGAGTCTATGAAGTCATCCCTAGACTTAGTGAAAGGTGTAGAGAGCTTAGACAAACTTGCTGCAAAGAGGGCAGCCCTACACATGGTTGTGAACGGTGCGAGAGAAAAAAAATATAGTGATACTAAAGTTGCCTTAGCCCTGGGTATTCAAAGAAGGAACTTGAGGAAACATCGCCGAAATATACACTCAAGCAAATTCAAGTGGCTGGGGTCGGGACATAGACGACAATGTGATGCCTTATCTCAAGAGATTATTGAGAAAGTGGATTCATTTTGGGCCAAAAATACGCGTGTCTCACCAAATAAGAAGGACGTGTGTAGACAACGAATAAGTCAGGGTAAGTACCAGATTCACCCTAGACACTTCTTGGAGATGACAGAGGTATTCCATTTTTTTATATCAATTCACATTCCATAACTTTGTGTTTTGACCAAGTGTATATTAATGTTTGCTATATATATTGGTTGATGTAGGCTGAATTGTACATGAACTTTAAAGACCAACATCCAAGCTTGACTGTTGGATTCCCCAAGTTCCAAGGTTTGAAACCATTTTATGTTAGAAAATTAAATGAGAGGAATACATGTTGTTGTGTGTACCATGTGAAGATGGACATGTTAAGGCTAGTAGTGAATGCAATGCGTATTGATTCTAAGGGTATACACGGGGAATTATGTGTCTACACTTGTGAGATTTGTAGACCAAATGGGGAGGATAATAGGTGTAATGCACGAAACATGACTTATGCATCCGTTTCTGAGCTATGGAGGTCTTGTGTTTGTGAAAAAGGTTTGTCCGCTACCATTATTTTGTAGGCAGGAGCTTGATATGGGAAATAGTCATATCATGAAATGGAAATATTTGGAGTATGTGACTGAAAATATTGGCAAGGGAGTTGTAACTAAGCGTATCAAGGAAGTATATAAGGAGACATGTGCTGCTACCCTTGTCTCAGAATTTAAGAAACAAGTTGGGGAGTTTATTCCACATAACTTCCGGAGTTATTGGCAAAATTCACAGTTCAAGGAATGTATTAATAACTTACCAACGGGTGTCATCGTATCCATTATTGATTTTGCAGAAAACTATACATTTAAAGTTCAAAATGAGGTTCAATCAATGCATTGGTACAATTATCAATGTACAATACTTGTACATATTTGCTATTGGAGGCAAGACGGTGAATTACATAAGAAATCAATATTTTACATTTCAGATGATAAAAAGCATGATACACTATTTGTTCAACATTGTTTTAAGCTTCACCATGCAGATTTATTTTCTCTAGGGTTAACCTTTAATCGTCATTGGGTTTGGTCTGATGGTGCTGCCTTGCAGTTTAAGGCGGCACGATCGTTCTACTTTATCGCCAGGTAATTTTTAATCCATATGTTTAGTACTTATCATGCAATGTGTAAGGAAGTAATTCTTGTGTTAGTGGATGCATACTAATTATTTTTGTAACTATTAACAAACAGTACTATTCACATGGATGCATACTAATTATGTTTGTACCTATTCGAATCTTGCACTTGTGAATGGATGCATGCATACTAATTTTGTTTGTATTATGTGGTACTAAGTAACTTTTAATCCATGTGAAGTGTTCTCCATAGACACATTGTACTATGTTGTGTTTATAGAAGGATGTAAAGTACTCATCTTGTACTCATAGTATTGTCCGTCCTTAAGAAAATTGTACTAATTATCTTTTTATCCATGTGAAGTGTTCTCCATAGACACATTGTACTATGTTGTGTGTTGTATCTGTACTATGTTGTGTTTACAGAAGGATGTAAAGTACCCATCTTGTACTCATAGTATTGTCCGTCCTTAAGAGAATTGTACTAATTATCTTTTTATCCATGTGAAGTGTTCTCCATAGACACATTGTACTATGTTGTGTGTTGTATCTGTACTATGTTGTGTGTATAGAAGGATGTAAAGTACTCATCTTGTACTTAGAGTATTGTCCGTCCTTAAGAGAATTGTACTAATTATGTTTAATTCCATGTGAAGGGTTCTCCATATACACATTGTACTATGTTGTGTGTTGGTTCTGTACTATGTTGTGTTTACAAAAGGATGTAAAGTACTCATCTTGTACTCATAGTATTGTCCGTCCTTAAGAGAATTGTACTAAATCAGTATTTACTCATGTTGTACTCATAGTATTGTACTCATCTTGTACTCATCTTTTAAACACACTGTGTGGTACTGATTATCTATTAATCAATGTTCAGCGTTCTCCATGAACACACTGTATTGTACTATGTGTTGTATCTATACTAAATCAGTGTTTATTGGGGGATGTAAAGTACATGTCTTGTAGTACTAATGATCTTCTAAGGAGGGTTGTGTTCTCCGTGGACACATTGTATTGTACTATCCGATATTGAACATTTTGTACTATTTATCTGTTAATACATGTAGAGTGCTTTCCATGAACTCATTGTACTATACTTTGTGCTATATCCATACTAAGTTAGTATTAAATGGATGCCAGGTATTGTTGGTCGACAACATAGTACTATTTATCTTTTAATAAGTGTAGAGTGTTCTCAATGGATACGTTGTGCTATGCTTTGTTTTGTATTTGTACTAAATCAGTATTAATGGAAGTGTAGTACTCTCAATTGACAACATAGTACTAATTTTGTTGGAAACCTGAGATACCAAAGCAGGTATTTCTCCTTATTCAATATTCATATGCAATGGAATTACTTCGGGTCTGGACATGGAAAAGGAGAGCATGATGGCGTGGGGGCTGTGATCAAACGTGCCCTTACAAGTGAGCAGTTGGATAATAATGGCGCTAAGTTACAAAATGCACATGATGTTGTGCAATGGCTAACATGGAAGATGTCAAATGATGGTAAGAACAGATTGTTTGTTGAAGTTCGCGCTGATGAGGTCGATAGAACTAAATCATATGGTTGTAAAACCGTGAAAGGCACACGCAGCACCCATTGTGTGTTAGGGTTTAGCCGCAAGGACACAACCCAATTGTTACTCCGTAGTTTATCATGCTTTTGTTCCATGTGTCTAGATGAAGCTTGGGATAAATGCATCAACCTATCAATCGTGGAGCCCTGGAAGCTGCAGAAGCTTGAGCCTGAACGACAAGATGATATTGAAGAGGATGTGCATTCAAACGATATTGTATACTACAACCAAAATCAAGACTTGGCAGTTTTATTGGAAGTTGGAGATCATTTTGCAGTGCTCAAATATCCTCAGAATGAAGATTTAGAAGACTACTACATTGTGGTGTGCAAGCAAGGAAAGACATTATTGAAAGAAGTGGTGAGGGATGGTTGGGGCAACAATTTCAACGTTGGTGAGTCTGTCGTGTATGGAAACTATTATGCAAAGTTGCCGCAGTGCAAGAACACATATGCATTACTAAAAGAAGCACCCATCGCAATAATCTACGCTGATGCCATTCTTGCGATCAAATTCAATATGACTCAAGCAAAGCACAAGGTTAAGGGATACAACACTGTCTACAAGGTCCCCCAAGAGGTTCATGAGCACATATTAGGGGAGGTCTCTCTATTTAATGCTTGAAAGTCACCCTATCAATACATTGTACCAGAAAACTGAAAAACATACACTTGGAGTTCACTATTAATTTTGATGATTGACAAATGAATTGATATATTTCGTCTTTCTTCCAAAGTGTTTATGCCTCTCAACCACTTGTACTTATCTTTCATAATATATTAGCTGTTGTCAACAGGACTTGGATTTCTTCATTGCCGATATTGCTCATGTTTCCTGATGTTATTTGAGCATAGGAGTTTTGCAGAGCCATGTTAAAATGAGTAAAAATATTGTATAAGAGTTGGTGTGTCCTCTGTTGGCACATAAATCTGCTCTTCTTTTGCTACCAAGAGAAGATTGTTAGTTGAATTCATTAAAGACTTTAATATTGTAAGATTTTCTAAGGGGGTGATGAATTCTGTGAAGACAACAATGAAAATTATTCTCTCAGAATCCTTTTTTGTTTCATGATATGTCCTGTGAAGCCATCTGAGTGTTAACTTCTTGTATATAAGTCCTGAATATCCAGGCTATGGATTTTAAAGTACAGACCTTCCTTTCCTTAACAAAATAATCCAACTTCTGAAACAATAATTTGTGATAGCTCAAAAAGGTAAGTGTTTCCTTACTACTATTAGTGGATGGTTCATCCTTTGGGATGATATCATCAAAATATGGCCCACATTGCTTCAACAATTTGCACACATTCTGGTTACCCTCCAAATGGGATTGATGAAACAGTCTATACTTCAGTATATCTTCAATAACACCCGATATTTTCTGTTTCTCATCATCAACACCTGAAAACCTAAATTTTCGT
Source organism: Azolla caroliniana (assembly GCF_043228905.1). Taxonomy (NCBI): domain Eukaryota; kingdom Viridiplantae; phylum Streptophyta; class Polypodiopsida; order Salviniales; family Salviniaceae; genus Azolla; species Azolla caroliniana. Next base: position 11,881,050 of record NW_028230437.1, on the reverse strand, counting down.
AGCAAGCTAAGAAGACTTTCAAGCATTTTATCTACAATAGACTGAAAGACTTTGCGAGGATTAGGAGATGATCTCAAAAAAGAAACAAAACGTTGTAAAATAAGAATACTTAGATCAAAAAGTATATTCCCATTGTTTTTGATATATGTTGACGAGCAAAATACAGAAGCAATCCTTAAACATGAACTTGATTTCACACTAGTATAACTATTTCAGATTCATGAACTGGATTTTTTACATTGGCAATTGAAACAGTATTTTGGTATCCAAGTAGTTCAATTTCAGACATCACTAACAACTAAAGTTCAAGTACAATTGAAAGACAATCAGGCACTAGAGGGTAACTTGGCCGATCTTGTAATGCGCTTGTTGTTGGTGCCAGATTTTTCTGATTTTACATTCTTCTTTATCTTAAAGCCTTTAGGTATGAGCTGACTAAGTGGCACTTCATCATCAGAGGTATCAGAGATAGGCGTGGATGCGCGGGCACCTTGTACTGGTGGCAAGCTTGAGAGAGCAACTATGTTTTCTGCAACTGCAATGCTTGTACACAAATCCACAAAGGTGCTGTCGATAGACAAATTATCACTCATCTCTTGAAAGCTTGTACTCCTAGCGATATTTATTGCCCTATCATCATCACCGATGCCTATACACTCGTTCTTATTAGACTCCTGTATGTGGACCATGGCAGTAGTCATGGTCAACTCCTCTTGTACGATGGATGTCACCTCATTCTTAAGACAACGTTGTTCGCTCAGAGTACAATCAGGCCCACCTTCATTAGTAACGTTGTTCGTTCTACACTCCTCATGGGATTCTGTACAATCAGGCTTATCTTTAGGGAAAGCGATGTTCTTTCCATGATCCTCATGGGCTTCACAAGACACTACTAGCACATTCTCAGTACAATCAAGCTCCTCTTCATTACTAGCAATGTTCTTTCCATGATCCTCATGGGAATCTTTAGACAGTACTAGCACATTATCAGTACAATGAGTCTTCTCTTCAGCACTTGCCACATTATCAGTACAATCAGTCTTCTCTTCAGTACTTGCCATATTCTTTCCACACTCTTCATGGGCTTCAATCTTCTCTTCAGTACTTGCCATATTCTTTCCACACTCATAGGCTTCTTTAGACATAGTGTTGTTTGTACATGCCAACTGCTCGTCACATATGAATGCTTCATTTTTCTCACAATCCTCATGTGTGGAAGATGTGCTTCCAGAGTCTGCCTCCTTGCAAAGGTTAATTTGATTCTGACTCTGATGGGAATCTGACTCTGGACTTGTGCTCCATGAAGTTCCTGATTCATTTGATTGCAGTTGGGAATCAGACTGCTCTTGTAAACCTAATTAATGGGATTCCAAAGAATATTGGTATCAACTCACATACTCAAAAGTTTGCAAACAATGAACATAGGGTTTAGGGCCACATTTTTACCTAATGTTACATCGTCATACTGTACAGCCGTAGATACCCCATTGCAAGTGGTGGGCTCGGTCATCTTCTCCACAACATCTAGGTGCTCAACAGTGTTGTTATGATCTATAATAACAACAAAAATAGGGTTGTTATGAGCTAAATCATTGTTTTCAAAGTCTGGCTTTTGACGTGTACCTGGGAGTGTGATAAATTCGTCTTCATGATCAGGTTTTGGACTCGTATCTCCGTCACCAAATATCATTTCATCATCAGCTAGTAACACAAGTACATGGTATTAGACAATGGATTAGGTTGACAATGCTCCAAACAGGTGAGAACTTATATGACTCACCATTGCATTCAACTTTGCCTTTCTTGCCGTTTCCATACAACATTCTTGCAGCATTTCTCTTCTTACTGGGCTCTATTTGTAAAGAAACTGCATTTCTCTTCTTAGTGGGCTCTATTTCTTGATGTTGACCGGAGCTTGGGGAATTTGTTTGTAGAAGCATATGTTCCACTGCTCCAATGGCCCTTCTCATACATTCATCCTCATCATAAAAATCATAGGTTATTGGTAATGATGGTCCCTGAACCTTGGAATGTGCAGCAGATATTGAGGGTTTAGGCACAGGGGTTGGTTGTTCCATTACCTTCCCTGGCGTGGAGTTGCTTGACACTACAACATTCATTGCAAGAAACAAAAAAACCTTGAATGTTAGTACCATCATCTAAAATATATAATGTAGGTCACAAGAGCTGCTTCCCATTTTACACAATGTACCAATCATGAACAATGTACTACTCACATAGTTCCTAAATTACTGAACTAGTACTAATAAGGAACACTGTACTGCTCACTTAGTTCCCAATTTACACGATTAGTACTAATCATGCACAATATACACAAGTAGTACTAATCATGCACAATATACTACTCACTTAGTTACCAAATTACACAAGGAGTACTAATCCCGAACAATGTAATGCTCACTTAGTTCCCAATTTACACAAGTAGTACTAATCATGCACAATATACTACTCACTTAGTTAGCAAATTACACAAGGAGTACTAATCCCGAACAATGTACCACTGACTTAGTCAAATTACACAATTAGTACTAATCCTGAACAATGTACTACTCAACAATGTACCACTGACTGAGTCAAATTACACAATTAGTACTAATCCTACAAAATGTACTACTCACTTATTTTCTAGATTACTGATCTAGTACTAATAAGGTATAAAACTAGTACTAATAAGGAACAAAGTACTACTCAGTTCCCAAATTACAAAACTAGTATTAATCATGAGCAATGTACTAGTAACTTAGTTCACAAAGTACAAAACTAGTACTAATCATGAACCATGTAGTACTTATTAAGTACTAATCCAACAAATGTAGATTGGTATTTTGCACACAAGTAATACTAAACATGATATGTGTTCTACACACCTAGTTACATAACTTGTACTAATTACACCAACAGTATTAATCTTGAGCAGTATTAGTACTAAACGTGATATGTGTTTGACACACCTCATTTCCAAATTACAATAATTGTACTATTATTCAGCAATTTACTATACACCTTGTTCCCAAATTACATTACTAGTACTAATTCCCAAGTTACACAAACAATACTAACAGTCAACAGTGTACTATAACTATAGTGTTTACTAAACTAATACTAGGCAAGTTGCAATATAGATTGGACGATGTTGTACCTGGTTCCCTTTTAGTACTACTAATTTTGGAAAATATCCCTTCAACTACACATACCAATTATATATTAAGAGTACTGCCAATACTAACCCACATAATTAGGGTTCCACATAATAGTTGTTAGAGATTACAGTAAATTTGAAGTATGAATTGTGGCATACACTAGTTCTAGTCCAAATGTTAATTGACATCATATAATACAAACAATAGAATAGTAGAGCCACATACCGTACGGGTGTACTTTTAAACCCCAAGCATAGTACCACTCAGCCACAATTGTAGTTTTACAGTCCATACATGTATTCTCTTTCTCAAAATGATACTTAGCACATAGCACATGATATGTGTGCAAGCATGGTGTAATCACAACATCCATAGCCTCCAGCTTGAATCCGAGGCCACAAAATATACACCTGGAAGATTGCAAACACAAGTTATAATATATTAGCTGCTCACTTATTTATACCAGAGAAGTAGAAATAAATAACTTTTAAAGCCAATACCGTGATATAGCTATACTAATAATGGTACTTTCTATACCACTTGGGTGCTCAATTACAGATGGACACAAAGTATCAAAACCATTTTGTTTTAAATCCTGCATCAAGCATGCAAGGTTCTCAGAATGCAACTTTAAGGCTGACAATTTATTATCTATTTCTTTATGTGCATTCCTGCAAGTATCAAGGTCTCTCATATGTGAACCTAATTGAGTGCCCATATTGTTCAGCTCTTTCTTCAACTCCTCTTTCAACACCTCACTTTCTGAATTTTGGATTGTCGATGCAATCCATTCATATGTAGTTTTTATTGAAGAAAATTTCTTTTCTGCCTGTATCTCAACTGATTTAACTGCTTCCAAATCAGCAAGTAGTGTTTGTATTCTTGAGCTCATAGAAGCTATGCAACCGGCCATCATCTGTTCATGCTTTTCAGTCATTATGGCCCGTACCTTTGCCTCTAGAACTTGGTGGACAGGTGTTATAGCTAGAATATCCACACAAGTGGTTCCAGATGACTTCAAGCCAGTGTTGGTACTGGAGGACCCTTTGTAATGTTCTGACCGGTGCCGATTAAAATCTTCCCAATTTACGTCAATGCCACCTTGAACTTCACATGCAAAAGCACGTGCAAAAACAGTACCCACCTCATTGTTAGTGATTTGATTTGTATCATAAACATGTTCGTATCTCGTCTTCAATAAATTCATGTATTCCCTCTTCAAACCACTTATGTGGAATCCTCGCCTTGTGTCGGGATGTGCTGACGCCCAGGTTTTTAACAACCACTCTCTCAGCTCTGGATAAACGTCAGGTGGTGCTCGAAGGAAATAATTCCATCCAAGAGGTGTGTCTCGACTGATGGAGTGGTACATCTTCTTTCTCTGTGTTGATGAATTCATCACCCTTTCTCTTGTGGGTGTCTTCTTGCTTTCTTTCATGGGTGTCCTTCTTCCTTCCTTCACTGGTGTCTTCACTTTCTCTTTCATCAATGTCTTCTTTATGGGTGTCCTTCTCGTCATTGTCCTAGTCAACACAATTCTCAGGGAATGAATATGCATGTACTAGAAGAAAACTCAAGCAATTACCATCAACACATAGCAAATCATCACATTGCATGTACAAACCATGTCAAACACACAATAACCCTAAATAGTCGGAAAAAAACTCATCCATGTCAAACACACAGACAATAAAAACAGACGGATAGGAAAGTCAAAGAAAACGAAAACATTGTAAATCATCATAGCCAACTCCATCACATCGCATGTACAAGCCATGTCAAACACACAAAAACCCAAAATAGTCGGAAAAACACTCATCCATGTCAAACTCACACAAAATAAAACAGATGGACAGGAAACAAGAACAAAACGAAAACATAGCAACTCATCATAGCCAACTCCATTTACGTTGCATGTACAAACATGTCTAACACACAACCACCTCGATCAAAATATTGTCATACATTTTTAAAAGAAACACAGAGAAACACAGAGAAAACAAAAACATACCAGTTGCGCATGCAACACATAGACTATGAATAATCAAACCCTAAAAATGGCCATACACATGCAAATAAAAAACAGACAGACAGGAAACATTCAGAAAAAGTAAACATACCAGTTGGGCATGCAACACAGAGAATACCTGGAGGTCGGACAACTTGCAGAGGTACCACACCGTGTTGATTTCGACAAACGAGGCTGCTGTAGAGGAGACAAACGAGCATACACAAGGAAGGAAAATCAACAACACATACAACGAGCAGGGGAAACAAAAATCTCTGCGTATACAGAGTTCAGAGATCGAACCTGGCACAGAGGGGAACACAAGAATAGCTACGCGGGGAAACAGAGAATCGAAGGTGGAGTGAGAGAGAGAAACAGAAAGAAAGAAAGAAACAGAGCTTCGAAGGTGGAGTGAGAGAGAGAAAGAGAGAGATAGACCTGTAATAGATATGTCATCTTTCTTTAACTTTCTGCCACTGTCTGTATGACAACTTCGAGACAGAAGAGAGAGAGAGAGAGAGAGAGACATACCAATTGACACGTTCGACTACCCATACCAGAGAGAGAGAGAGAGAGAGATATTGAGACTGACCAACTGTCACAATGGATACCTTCTCCAGGTGTGCTTTCGTACAACTCTACCTAGGAGACTGGGGCAACAATTAATGTATTAAATATGGCCTAGGGACATTTCGAGTGTGACGTATAATATCTTTGTGCATTCGAGTGTGACGTAATGAATTTGTTTTTTGTTTTTTGAAATTTATTTACAATTTTTAATGTTTATTTTCTTCTTTGATTTAGTACTAAATTTTTGGCCAAAAGTTGGTACACCGTAGCATGCTTCGACCCCTCACCGAATGTTCTATCAATGAATTGTGGTTTTAGACGAATAGATACTAAAATGGTTGTAAACTTATCGATGTTCTGTAAGCATCGAGATCACTATTTATGTAATAAGTTATAACAGAAAGGAAATAGATTGACAGAGCGTTTCGTACACAGAGATTTCCTAAACTAACTTTATATTACTAAATAGAACGATAGCTCTTTACATTGCCTTCGGTTCCTCTTATAGGCAACCGGAAGGACTTCCTCATCAAGAAAACATATTGCCAAACATGGCAAGAAATACAAAATCTTTAACTAACTTATAATTTCAATTTTAATTTACTTCGGCCATATGTTGACTCATCGATCCTCTATACCGATCCAAAACCGACTCCGACTCCGAACGTTCTTCATTTCTGACTCCGACACTTCCCCACTTGTCCGGGTAACACTTGGCACGCCCGTGAGACAGGGCTTTGTCCGGCGAACCCCATGGTACCCCTTCTACTCCTGTTGTTCCGAAGGCAGGTCCTCCTCTAATTCATCCTCTGCGTCATCCTGCAGAATATCGAACAATGAAGGTTCAGGTTGCTGCATATCCTCCTCGTCCTCGTCTTCGGTTTCTGTATCTGCGGTCGATGGTCTTAGTTTCTCCGTTGCCGGTGCTTCAAGTCTCGGGGTCTAATTTCGCCTTTCGGATTCAATTTTTATCTAGATGGAACCACGCACCATGTTTGTCGAATTCTTGCATAATGTGACTAACTTCTTCTTTGTGACAAGCTGCTATCTCATACAAGTCTTTAGCAATATCTTCCTGAATAGTTGATATTGCTTCTTCCGTCATTTTGAAGAAACCTTGACTGTGAGCCTTCCTATTGTCTCTGTCAGCCCGTAACAATTGAAGTTCAGCTGCTTGTGCCGACCAGGTTTTCCAACCTTTATCTATGGACTCATTCACCATTTTCAAGGCGTTAAGTTTATGGTGTCTTAGGATGTCTCAAATTCTTTCCTCGGTTATACTCGCTTGAGACTATGCTTCTGCCAATGTTCTTCGTAAATCCTCAATTTGAGCATTCTTTTCTCCTTCTGTCTGTAACAACTTGTTTTGTGCCAGTAACAGGTCAAGTCACCTTTTTTCCGACACAACTTCCACTTCTGAACACTGTCTTTCCAGAGTTGCCCGAGCTGCTTCCCATTCTTCTTGTTGTTTATTATACTTTTTGTTGATTTTGTTCAGCAATTTGTCCTTTCCGACCATTTTTTCTGCAAAATATTCTATCTGTACATTTACATACTCTTCCAGCTCCTCCACTTGCTCAACGTTTTGGTGCGTGGTTTCTTGTTGCTTTGCTAACTTTCGGCACAACTGTTGAATTAATTCGTCCTTTGCATCGAGCCATTTTCCATTTTCCGTCTTTGCCAGTTGTATCTGATCCTCCAGTTTCTTGGTTCGGATTTCGGCTTTTTCAGCTCTAGCTTCCGCCGCCTTGAATGCTGCTTCTACCTATTGTAGCTTTTGTTGCCATTCTCGATTAGCCTCTAAAGGTCTGCTGGATTCCTTCTGCAACCATTCTTCCCTTGTTTTCTGCAGTTGTTCTTCAGCTTGTCGGAGTCGTTCCGTCAACTGCAGGTTTTCGGTTTTCATGTTTGTACATTGTGCGTTTAGTATTTCCGACGCCGCCGATGATTTTTTGTATAAATCAGCCATATCTTTGGCTGCTTGACTGGCCTTTTCATATTCTCTATGTACTTCTACCAGAGCCTCATGCAATGGTGGCATCTGTATAACCTCGGCCCTGTTTCTCGCACTATGTTGTTTGCCGATTCGATCTAATTCATGTTGTTCTTCCGGCTCGATAGCTCCATACAATGATTTTTGGATCATTATTTGATCCTGGTGCTCCTGTGCCATTCTTTCCAACACCTCCTGTAATCTCCGTGCTAACCATTCTACTAGCTCTTACGATGTTCTGAATTGTAGAATAACTACCAGTTCATGTGCCGTTGGAGGAATGTCGGCAAAGCCTACTGCTTCTCGCATTGTTGTTATTGACGATTGCCCTTTCTGAACTCTAGTCGTGTCATTAGGATTGACCCTAGGTATTCGTGCACTTTGTGTGGCTTGATCGTCGGTTCTTTGTTTCTTCTGTGCAGGTTCCTCCTGCTGAGTTTGAAAAAATCGTTGGGATCTTTGTTTCATCCTTCTTGGTCGTTGTGTCAACTGTTCAGCTCCGACAGGTGTTGATTTTTGTTGTGCTTTTGACTGTTGTGTAGTCGTCCAGGGATCTGATTGTTGTCTAGATTCTGGGTGCGTGGTTGGTTGTTTTTGAGGTTGTGGTGCGGCCGGTTGCTGTTCAGGTTCTGATTGAGTGGTGTTGACATGCGTCGATTCTTCTTCCTGCCACTCTTCGTGTTACACTGGTCTTCGGAGTCGAGGTCCTTGTGGCCGTGGTGGCCTTTGTTCTTGCGGTTGGCTTTCCAATCTCTGAGATGGAAACAATATTGACAACCACTGAGCAAATATCGGTTTCATTGGTTTCCCTTCTTGCACCCCATACAGTTGCTCTCGTAGAGCATCTGCTGACAATAACCCCCAATCAAAAATTTCACCCTCATATGTCACGATTATGAATGTGGCCCGCTTCTTGGGCATACAATAAAACTTGGGATTGACAAACGCTACTTCCAACAAAATTTTTGCGACTTCATGAAAAAATTCATCTGCACCGCCTTGCATTTGAAAAGCCTTCATAGAGGGAGAATATTCCCCGAAATATGACCTAAGCACATCCTTGTCCATTTTCTGGACAACATCGAAACCTTCTCTTTTTAATTCCAAAACAGAACGTACCTTTTTGTTGGTGATTTTGGATACGTCGAGTTGCTGCAGAATTTCTGCAGCACGAGGGTGCGGTTCTACCTCTGCGACTTTCATGAGTCACTATCGTAGGTTATCAGAAACATAAATTACCATATTCTCTTCGCCGACTGATGAATCGAAGTTCTGTGTTGAAGAAAAATCAGAGCAGAGTTTTAGGCTAGGGCGAGAGAGAGCAGAAAATTTTTCAGCATGTATACACTTCTATTTCTGTGGTGAAACAGGCGTTGCAGAAATAGGTTTTAAGGAAATAACGCGTTGCATGATGCCTAGGGAATAGAAAAGATACTATTAATGAAAAAGTTAAGAATAGCAATAATGAGTGTTAGTTGCATGTCTCGACTAGTCCTTTACTTATAATCTGTCTAAGTCTTTTCCAAGATTTTCTTTTCGAGAGTTAGTTGTTTTGGCCAACATTATCTATAGTTAGTTTGCCTCAGTTTCGAGTTTAAACGGGTTTTTCGGCATTGGCCCGTGATACGGTTTAAGCCGGAAACCATTTACCCATTTTGGTAAAATGTCGCCTGATAATGTACCCACTTGATACGTCCCATTCTTGCTGTTCACAATCCACACTAGTTTTGTCCACCGAAATCGTAATTTGCCCGGCATTGCTCCCATCTTAGTTTGGAATACTAGTACCGGTTTGTCGATTTTGAACTGTACTTCGTTTTGAGGTCTGTGACGATTTACAAATGCCATTGTTTGTCTTTGCTTGTGTTCCAAAGCCGACATGGCCTGTATTCTTTCTTCCTCTAACAGTAATAGGGCTTCCTTCCAAAATTGTTCCGATTGTAGTTCATTTAATTTTTTAGTTGCTTGTATTCGGAGTGTCGGAATCTGAAATTCTATTGGCATTACGACTTCTAATCCGAAAGCCATTCGGAAAGGAGTTGATTTAATAGATGTTTTATAAGACGTCCGATATGCCCATAAAGCACTCTGAAGCTTTTGATCCCAGTCTGTACGATTTTCATTGACTATCTTTTCGAGTATTGTCTGCAGTGTTTTATTTGTCGATTTTGGTAATCCATTTGCTTGTGGATAATAAGGAGTGCTCTTTTTATGAACCATTGTGTAATATGTGGATAGCTCATGTACAATTTTATTAATAAAATGTGTACCTTGATCGCTTACTAATTCTATCGGACACCCAAATCGACACCACATATTTTCGTACAAAATTTTTGTTGTTGATGCTGCCGTATTGTCCTTGAGGGGTTTAGCTTCTACCCACTTCGTACAGTAATCTATGGCGACTATGGTGTAACGATAACCTATGCGTATGGCTGCTGGTTTAAATGGACCGACAAAATCCAATCCCCATTTTTGAAATGGCTCCAAAGGCAAAACAGGTTGGAAAGGCATTCTGTCTTTTTCAGTGGGTTGCCCTAGTCTTTGACATAAATCACATTTTCGACAATAGTCTACTGCATCCTTCATTACTGTCGGCCACCATAAGCCACTGTTCCATATTTTTCGGGCTGTAGTTTCTCCGGCATAATGACCACCTGCAATACCACAATGAGATTCTCACAGAATTATCGATTTCTCAAATTGTCGTACTGTCCTTCTCCAAATTCCGTCTACACCTTTATGATAGAGAGTATCGTTCAAAAAATAGAAATTCCGACTACGAACGGCTAGCCTTTTCCTTTCATCCGCCGATAGATGCTCTGGTGGTAGCCCTGTTGTAAGAAAGATTGTCATCTCAGAGATCCAAGCATCCTTGCCTTCATTTATTTCCTATACTCGTACTGCTTCCACTCGAAAGAGTTGTCCATCCGGAAAATCATCTGACACACCTATGCCTTCTTCTCCCCACTCTAGTCAGCTAAGATATTCAACAATTGCATGCTATGGTCCTGGCCGATGTAAAATGTCAAACTCAAATTCTTGCAGTAATAATGTCCATTGTGCTAGCTTACCAGTTAATTCTTGTTTGGAGACCAAATAGAGAAGAGCAGAATGATCGACATGGAATGTAAATTTCTTGCCCAAAAGGGAGTGGCAAAATTTATTGATACTATAAATCATTCTAACGCTTCCCTCTCGGTTGCTGAATAATTTCTTTCTGCTGTTGAGAGTTTTCGACTAGTGTAATACACTGGTCTATACCAGTTTGGTTCAGATAACTGCATAAGTGCACTGCCGATTGCTATATCAGATGCATCAACGAACACATGGAAGGGTTTATTCCAATCAGGTGGTTGAACCACCGAAACTTTAGATAGCATTTTCTTGAGACATTCATACGCGTCATGTTCCACACTTGTCCATTGAAAAGGAACTTTATGCACCGTTGTGTGTAGAGGAATGGCCACATCCGCAAGATATCTAATCATCCTGCTATGCAATCTAATCTGCCCCAAGAACCAACTAAGGCCCTTAGAGTTTGTAGGTGCTGGTGCTTCGAATATGGTCCTGACCTTGTCTGGGTCAACTACAATTCCTTCTTGGCCGACAATATGGCCTAATAGTGTCCCACTAGTAACTCCGAACGTGCATTTTGCCAGATTCAAACTAAGCTGACCTTTCTGACATTGCTCCAAACATAGTCGTAAATGTTCGAAATGTTCCACTTTCCGACTATACACGGCGAAATCATCCAGAAAAACTTGCATAAATGTGGGAATGTATTCCGCAAAAGTCTCCTGTATAACCCTTTGAAATGTGTCCGGAGCTGTTTTTAATCCGAACATCATTACTACTGCCACAAATACTCCCCATTCAGTAACGAAGGTTGTCTTCTCTTGATTCTCCGGATGCATCCTTACCTAATTATATCCACTAAATCCATCGAGGAAACTATACATTTCATGACCAGTGACTGCATCTAAGATCCCATCCGTAAACGGTAATGGAAATGCATCCGTTATTGTTGCTGCATTTAGTTTCCGATAGTCGACACATACTCGAATTTTTCCATTCTTTTTCGGAACAACTACAATCGAACTTAGCCATGAAGCTTTTTTTACCAGTCAAATGAACCCTACCTTTAGAAGTTTATCTATTTCCTCTTTAACTTTAATTGCATAATTAGGATTTAAACGATACCTTCATTGTTGAACCGGTTTCGCATCTTTATGCAAGTTAATTTGGTGTTGACAGAAAGCCAGATCTAGCCCTTTCATGTCTTCAAAAGACCACACAAAAACATCTTTATATTGCTTTAGTAACCCAAGTAGCCTTTGTTTATCCACCATGCTCATATCTTTAGCCACCAACACTATTTTTGGTTCACACCCTTTATCATCTTTTGCCAAATTTACTTCCTCCAATGCTGAAGCCTGAACCCGTTGAGATACCTTCATTTCTCTTTCGATAGCTTCCTACTGCATTCGGATTTCCTTCATTGTTTGCTCATCTAATGGTAACTCCTCTTGTGCATCCATGTATGGTGTTAGAGTTTGTAATATGTCTACTTCGAACAACGGGATAATTTTTGGGTTATCATTAAACTAATGATTTTCTTCGATCTCATCTAGTCCTTCCATCATATTTACAGTCTCAGCATGAATTGGCAAACATTGTTTTCTCGTCGTAATCTTATTCTGAGTAGACACCCGGATTTTCGTCTTGCCTTTCCGGAATGTTAATAAATTCTGATTCCAGTTTTGCTTAATATTAGAGTTTTTAACCATGGTCTACCTAATAGCAAAGGATATGCTCCAGGAGCTTCCAAATGAAGCACTACTGTTGATATTTGAAAAGTGTGACCTCCTAATACGACATCCAACTACCGCAGTAACCTGATTGGTCGTACCGTACTAGTATCAGCCATTCTTAGCCAGAATGGACATGCTTCCCATTTGGTAATGCCAAGGTTTTCACAAGTAGTTCTAATAATTACATTCACGCTTGATCCACCATCGACAATAGCACCTTCTATTTCTTGCCCATGGATTATTACTTTAATAGAAGGATTTTGCTCATCCATAATTGAAGGATTATTACTCGGCTGATTATAGTGAACATCTACCTGTTCCGTCCCTTTTTGGGCAATTAGCGTCGCCACTTTTTCTGTGAACCTAGGAACTAATTTGAGTAATCCCGTCAAAGGCAATGATACTTGGCAATCCGCCAAGATTTTCCAAGTTTCTTCTTGTTCTAGTATGGCCATAACTCCGGGCAATTCATTAGCTTGATTAATCTCATTATCTTGGAGCATTCGGGACACATTGTTTTTATTTGCTTCTTCTACCCATTCCTTGGCTGCTTTCCGAACAGTTTCCTGAATTTCCCACTTTGATTGTTTACTTTTACTTCTAGTGGTCACTTGCTAAATTTTCAGCATGACCATATGCACAACCAATGTTTTTCCTTTTCCTTTTGACGAACATTGATTTGCATAATGGCCCTCCTGTCGGCATATATAGCAGGTCGGAACAAATGGTCCACTCCCTTCACCTTGCGCAAACTGATGATTTCCATCCTCATTAGAATCTGGGGGTTGTTGAAATTGCCGCGATGCTTTTTGCTTATAGAATTTTTTATTTTTATAGAGATTTTGTTTAAACCGACCTCCATTGTTTTGTTGATAGTTGTTATCTTGTGCCACCGAGAAATCTTGATTCTGTTGATAATTATTTTGTCGAGCGGTTTCTTGGTACCCATTATTGAATATATGTCGGTTATTCTAGTACCCATTTTCCAGAAAAATTTGTTGTACCGGTGTCATTTTGTTAAGAAGTTTATATTCACATTGCTCGACCGAATGAAGTTTGGAATGACATATTGTGCAATGTGTTCGCAAACTACATTCTATTGCCGAATGCCCAGTATTCAAACAAGTCATACATTGAACTGCTTGCCGAAATTGCAACTCCTCCCGAGTTGGCAACGTATGATGTAATGCTGACATATCCATACTCTTTATATTTTTTGGATTCCGGCCCATAGTGATTGCTTTATCAATCACTTGCTTGATCATCTGATTCCGGAAATCGAACACTGCTAATGTTGTTCGTAATGGTTCACGAATTCCTTCAAGGAATACATCCTATAATTCGTTGTCCGGAATAGGCCTGGAAATCTAGAGTTGTAAATTCTGACAACGGATGACACATTGAGACACCGTTTCATGCGGCTCCTGATACAACGCATAAAAATTGCGCTATCAGATCCTTTTCAGGAATCTGACGGTGAAATAATTTGCAGAAATTTGGTATTTAATTGTTCAAATGTTTCGAACGCACGGAAACCATTTTGCGCAAACCAATTAGCGGACTGACCGTCTAATGACAAAACAAACTCAACAATTTTAGATTTATCTTCGGCTACTGCCGATAGCCTCTGAGCTCCATGGTTAATTTCCCATGTTGTCATGAAATCCCTAACATGTGCTTCTCCATCAGCACCTTCCCGAAACTTAGAATATGGGTAAGCCATATTGTCTTCACTCCAGATATCATAAAATTATATCTCCTCCTCCTGATTCTCGTCCAACTGACTATCAATTAAATCGGGGAGCGCAAACCACCTTCTACTTGTTTCTGGCTGTAACTCTGCAGCCGAATCTTTTTCTTGTGTCTTCGTAATCGAACGTGTACGAGGACGTTTACAACTGACTGGTGTATCTGGACCAGACGACATCCATTCGACTTGTTCTCTGCTAACTGCAGATGTAACCAGGGGTGCCAAAATTATACTGTGTTGTTCGGTTGACAATAACTATTGCCGACACTGTATAGGTCGAACATTGCTCACCGAATGTTCTATCAATGAATTGTTGTTTTAGACGAATAGATACTAAAATGGTTGTAAACTTATCGATGTTTAGTAAGCATTGAGATCGCTATTTACGTAATAAGTTATAACAGAAAGGAAATAGATTGTCCGGGTAACATCGCTCATGCCCAATGAGGTCGAGTATAGTGGTTGTCCACCATATCTTCATCGACTTCGTCTCTTGCCATCGTTATGGCATTTGTTTTTGCTTTTAGTGGCTTCTCTTCTTCCTCGTCCAATTGTTGCCTTTTTCTCTTCACAAGGTCCACGATCGTATCATGGAACTCCTTCTTCGTAATGCCGAGCAATTCCCTCAAGGACAAGGTTATGTGGCTATCGAGAACACATTCCTCGATAATCTTCTTTAGATCTATCGTTTGCTCTATGTCCGACCTTAGCTTGTAGGTATGCATAATTCTTGTCTTCTGAGCGGGGTCTTCGACACCAACCTTCATGGGCCTTACCATTTCTTCGACTCGTTTGCTCAACTCCCCTTTCCTGCTTGAGTCTCCTTCCTCCATTTGTAAAGCTCGACTTGTTTCTGCATCTTCTTTCTTTTTCACGCTCCTTGTTTCATGTCTTTTTGATGGGTTGTCTTTCCCTTCCATTCTTTTTCTCTTTTCATCCACGAACACCTCGTGGTTGACACACATCACTTCTGCGAGTATGGTATTGTCATCCACAGATCCGACCATCCGGTTATGCTTTGCACACTTCGGTCTGCAAGCTCTACCTCGTTCAGAGTGACCTTTCCCTTGTTCTCATACTCGAGAACGGTAGACCAAAACTTTGCTCCCGCTCTAGCAACTTCAGTTTTGTCTTTCTTGACTCTTATTTCGGGCAATGCAGCATTGTGCATCCACATGAGTCGTCTCGGCATCTTCCATGGCTTTCTTCATTCCCCCTCTTCCGAAATTCACCCATAGGGGTCTTCTAGTCTCACTTGAGCAGATCATGTTGCCATCCATGTATACGATATTTTGTCGAATGACGTCTCGAAGGCTTGCATAATCCCTTCTCATGTGGTCCCACAATCCCTTCTCATGTGGTCCATGCTATCACACCAAACGCATCTAAAGGGTTCTTTTCCTTTGGGGCCCCGACGATTCATGTTGGCTAGCGTGACCGTCTCGAACTTCTTCGCCAGTTCTTCGATGATGTCATCATCAATCTTCTTTTCTTCGGAGTTACTTTGTTTGGGTGGCTCAACTACTTTCGGTTGTCTTGTTTTCTCCGTGATAGTTGATCTTGCCAAGTCGGTGTCATCAACCCACTGACGACGCTTGTCGAGCCTATTGCACGCCCGCTTCACCGCAATCCAATCTGCCACAAGCCCGTTTGCTTGGGTATCATCTTCAAGAAGAGTCCCCAATTCTTGTCTATCCTTCATATCCACAACTTTCAAAAAGTACAAAGTCTTGTCCTCCTCAAGTAGCACTTGGTCCGTGGCGGGGAGACGACTATACATCTGGTCGAACTCATCGTACACCCTCAAGGTGCTCATCTTCTTATTTTTCTTCTCTATCCACTTCATCAAGGCATGTTGAGTCATTCTCGACAAATCTTCCGTCGCGAACTTCGCTAATATTGCTTTCTCGAACTCAAACCATGTTATCTTGCCTTCTTGAAGCTTGATGACACGTCTTTGGATGTTGTTGGCGACCACTCTCTTGAAACTTGTAATTTGGCGCGCTTCAAACACGTCCCTTTCATTCATCTCCCTTTTGTATGCATCAAGGAACTTCGTAATGCTCCTTCTGTCAAATTGACCCTCGAGCTCCACCACACGGTCGATTGTTGAAGGTTTTTAGGGTTAGGGTTAATATATTATTATGATGAAGATAGACGTGGTGTAATATTGAAGATGATGAACGACATGATGGTGAGAGAGATCATGAAGATGTTGACAAGCGTTGAGGGGGTGGGGGGTAGTGCCTAGAATGGCTCCACCCCCCTCCCAAGGGGGTTCAACGTAAGAGGGAAGAGAGAGAGAGAGACTCAAGATTGAGAGAAAAAATGTTCCTTTTATTCATTCATTCCCCATAAGGGGTTAATATAGGTACAAAAGGGTAGATACACAAGGGTGCAAGCCCCCTTGGCATTCACACCTAGTCACTCACTCACACCTCTTTGTATCCACCACACTCACACTTACATTTACACTCATAATCGTATAACATTACACATACATATCAACACATTACATCTTTCACCCTCAGTTATCACACTTATCAATCACACGTACGTCTCGTACGGTAACATCGACGACCTTCTCCACGCTCGCATCATTGTCCCGAGATCTCATCATTTGTTCGACGATTAGCATCATCCTTTCGAACTCTCCCGCTCGATTACTTGAGGACACCATCTCCAAGTATCGGTGGATCCTTGACTTGATCCTTCCTACCACCTCTTTCACGTCGGGTTCACCACTTAATTATGTCGTGAAAAATCCGTCACTACGTGCGGATCGTGAGGCGGAACCGATGGGGTTCTCGACCGGAAGGATTTGAAGTTTGTACTAGCTTTAGCAAGAAAATATTTAAGATAGATTGAAAGAGAGAGAGAGATTGAGATAAGATAGAACACTTGACTTTAGATTGAGAGAGATTGAAATGGAGATAGAGATTAAGATTGAACCCTTGACTTTAGATTTGAGGAACAAGATATATCATCAATTGGATAACGAATTTTCTTCTTATTAAATTCTTGATTAATACATAGTTCCCTTTGATCTTTTTCATCCCTCTTTTATATATGCCCCCATGCATGTGAGGGTACAAGACATGCATACAATGCATGTTTGCCATTTGGCACTCATGCATTACATGTGATACATGATAACCATGTCACTCAATCAAGCTCTAATATACGAATTTAAATGTGAAAGCATAATGATAGAAAAAACATTTCTAAAGAAATGACTTGTCTTAGTTGTAAATTTATTACCTCCTAACTTGGAGGTGCAAGGTTCAAGCCTTGCTTGCATCCCTTTCTATACAAAATTTTACTAGGTTTTTTAGTCTAGATGATTTTGTTCGTTTCACACCTAATCTTCGCTTTCAACTTATCCGGTCCGCATCCGACCTGGTGATTCGATCCGGTCCAGTTACGGTGCCATCCATCAGTCCGGTTCTGGTTCCATTACCATCCGGTACGACACCATTACGAGTAGTTAAGCCACAATTTAGTCCAAGAACATTCTGTGCTCCACACTAGATAGAAAATAATAAGTTTTGGCTTTGCTTATATAATGTGGGATCCTGATTTGTCCTATCTATGTGGGATATCACATAATTTTGTTTTTCTCTTCTTCTTCTCAAACTTTACATTCACATAACTTGACATTTAGTTGTCTGTTTTAAATGTAGTAAAGTACATTCGGAAGCTCTTGAAGAAATCCATCTTTTCGTACCAAGATATTAAACTAATCTAAAATACTATCTTTACTATTATTGTTTCATATTGTGTGTGAAGAACCACACTCGATTTTGTATGTTCCTAGCAATTTTCACACCATTGCCGAAAATCTTCATGACAACACGTCCAGCTTGTCAGTTATCAACACCTTGGTCAGCATATTCGGCCCTTTCTCCTCTGTGTGGATCTTCGTCAGCATGAACTCTTGATCTTCTACTCTCTCCCGGATCCAGTGGTAGCTCCGCTCGATATGTTTCGTTCGGGAATGGTAGGACGCGTTCCTCGCAAGGTGGATGCCACTTTGACTATCATAGTAGAGTCGGTATTCCTCCTATTGGATCCCTAGCTCTCCGATGAAGTCCTTCATCCAGATTATCTCGTTGTCGGCTTCCACAACTGTTATGTACTCCGCCTCCGTGGTTGACAACGCAACCGTCTTCTACAACCTTGAGTACCACGAAACAGCTCCCCCTGTATAAGTCATGACATATCCGAATGTAAACCGACTAGTATCCGCATCAGCCAACATATCTGAATCGGTGAAGCCTTCCAAGAGGGGTTTACCAGAGCCGAATCGGAGGCACATACTCAAGGTGCCTTTGAAATACCGAAGTACTCACTTTACCGCATTCCAATGCTCTCATATGGGATTGCTCATGAACCCGCTCACCACTCCGACTGCATATCCGATATTCGGCTTGTGTCTTGTGGTATCCTTGGTCAGTCATGAAGGAATCAAATTTCCGGTACCATTGCCGGAGAGCTTGCTTTAGTCCGTATAAGCTCTTCTTAAACCGGCACACCAAATGCTCCTTCCCTTTCTTTATAAATCCTTCTGGCTGCTGTATGTAGATCTTCTCTTCGAGGTTACCATGGAGGAACGTCGTCTTTACGTCTAGTTGCTCTACCTCAAGGTCCATGCTTGCCACTATGCTTAGCACCGTTCCGATGGAAGTCATCTTAACTACCAAGGAAAAGATCTCGTCAAAATCCACTCCTTTCTTCTGTTGGAACCCCTTCACCACGATCCGGGATATGTATCTCAGTGGGTTTCCGGCATCTCCCGGTTTAAGGTTGTACACCCACTTGTTCTGGAGTGCCCTCTTTCCTTTTGACATATCGTCATGCATGGCACTCAACCACTTGCGGTTGTGGGTGTCTTTCTTTGCTTCTTCGAAGCTTTCCGGCTCCCCCTCATCAGTCAACAATACGTGCTCTGCATCCAGAAATCTCCGGAGGGCTCTTCTCTCTTGGAGAGGATATCTCCATCCTTGGTTTCTGACTACCGATTCCTCTGTTTGTTCCTCATCCTAATCCGATTCGGGATCTTGTCTGGTTCCGATGTCTTCTTCTTCTTCTTCTTCTTCGGTCGGTTTAGTTTCTTGTCCATATCCGTCCGGTTCGCCGAGTGTCATCCGGTTGCCAGCCAACATCCGGTTTTCAACTGGGTAGGTCCTTGTGTCCTGAAATCGGTTTTCATTAGATGATCCGGAGTTCATCATCTTCTTCTCCGACTCCCAGTCGGCAATGGTCCTGTCTTCCCCAGAACACCTTCTTGTCGACCAGATCCCACACCCGGTAACCGAAGTCATCATCCTCGTATCCAAGGAATATGCATGGTCTAGACTTCGGATCCAACTTTTCTCTCTTGTCCCTTGAAATATGCAGATATGCGAGACACCCGAACACCTTCAGATGCCCGTAAGACACGTCCTTACTGGTCCATAGTGTCTGTGGTGTGTCTCCATCCAAGGGTACTGAGGGTGATCTGTTTATCATGTAGGTCACCTTGATCAGTGCCCCAACCCAAAACATCTTGGGTAACTTTGCATGTGCTAGCATGCTCCGAACTCTCTCCATCACAGTCCGGTTCATCCGTTCGCCCAACCCGTTCAATTCTGGTGTCTTCGGCACGGTGAATTCGATCCAGATTCACTTCAACCGGCAATACTCCTCGAACTACCCCCAATATTTTCCTCTGTTATCTGCTTGAAGCACCGGTTTCTCTTTCCACTTTCGCGTGAAGCTCCTTAAAGACGGATAACACCTGATCCTTTGTCTTTAGCGGTGACACTCACAACTTTCGGTTGTGGTCGTCTATGAATGTCACAAAGTACTGCGATCCGGCATGTGACTGCGTTGTCATGTGAATCTTCTCACACTATGTAAATAAATAAATAATAAAATAAGTACTTTATATTAGTTTAATGGCATGTTATAGAAGATGGATGTTTGAGAAGATAGGGAAAATAGAACTATTATTTATCCCACATAGATAGGAAACTTAAGGCCCTAGCTATATGAGCACCTTGAGACCCTCATTTTCATTTGTGCTAAGAGCACTTTGGCCACTTTGTCTTGATGGATGATGGTGGCCAAGTTCCCAAAATCCGGAAACCGGCCGGTAAGCAAAATCGGAATCGGCAGGTAAGCAAAACCGGAATTGGTCGGTAAGCCAAACCGGAACTGGCCGGTAAGCCAAATCGGAACCCGAAACCGGCCGGTAAGCTAAACCAGAAATCGGTTGGTTAGCAAAACCGAAACCAGCCGGTAAGCTAAATCGGAGACCGGTTGGTAAGCAAAACCGAAACTGGCCGGTAAGCAAAATCGGAAACCGGCTGGTAAGCAAACCAGAACTGGCGGCAGAGCCGGCGAGGCGGCGGCAATCGGCGACTGGATGGAACCGGCGATCGGACGAGGCTGGAAGCAAACCGAACGGATGATAGGATCATGTGGCTAATTAAAGTGAAGTGAAGAAAACTAAAGTAAAAGGTCATGTGGACGGTCGCATGCAACTAAAAGAAAAAGCCATGCAACCAAAAATAGATGCAACTAAAAGTAGAAGCAATGCAACAAAAAGTGGACATGCATATGATCAACGGGGAACTCCATATATATTCCATTTTTTTCCTATACTCATACTCTCTCCATTAATTTTCTTTTCCTTCTCAGCTCCCTTATCTTAGGGAAGCCATAACTCTCATAAACCCTAAATTCCCTACGGAAGCCATAACACTCAAAAACCCTAATCTTCCCTACGGAAGCCACAACACTCAAAACCCCGAATTTCCTTACGGAAGTCATAAACCCTAATTTCCCTACGAAGCCATAACACTCAAAAACCCTAATTTCCCTACGAAGCCATAACACTCAAAAACCCTAATGTTTCCTACGGAAACCATGTCTCTCAAAACCCCTAATTTTCCTTTTTCTATTAAACATAGTAAACATAAACTTCTGAATCCCAATCTTGGGACATATTGTAATTTCTTTTCCTTTGCTAATGAAAAATTATTAAATTTTCTCCTTTCTCTTAATTCTTAAAAGTATAAACGCACGAATCTGATATCCTCTGGTCGGAGGCCCCGGGGTCCTGCCTCAAGTTCATGTGTCCTCGTCATATTTTCGCGACATCGTGTCCACTTGATACACATCAGTATGCACCAGCTCTAGTGGTGCATTCCGTCTCATCGGTGGTCTTGACTTAAATGAGGTTCAGTTTTCCTTGCCGGCCAAGCAATTGGTGCACGTCTTTCACCTCCGGAATGAGATTGACTTTAGCAAGTCTTCTCATCCCCTTCTAGCTCATATGACATAGTCTCTTGTGCCACAACTCACCCGCAATGTCAGATGCTACGTTCACTTCTTCCCGACATATCCGGGCATGCATCAAATATAGTGTGTTGATCTTCCGGGCTCGAGCCACAATCAAGATTACTTCGCTGAATTTCATGACTCCGTTCCGGATGCTACCCATGTAGCCTTCATCATCTAGCCAACCAGCTGATATTAGGTTCAACTAAACCTCTGAAATGTGTCAGACTTCTTTCAACAGCAACTTGCATCTGGTTGATGTCGTCAACAACACATCTCCTATGCCGACAGTTCGACATGTACCTTCATTCCCCATCTGAACACAACCATGATCTCCGGTTGTGTAGGATGAGAAGCCTGTCATGTCCAGTGTAAGATGGAACGATGCTCTTGAATCGACAACCCACGTTGTCTCGTCACCGACAAGGTTTAACTCATTCTCTTCGGTAATGAGCATCAATTCTTCTTTACTTGTCGCGATTGCCAACGTTCCCTTCCAATCCGACCCTTTCCGGTCTGAACTGTTCTTCGAATCGGCACTGTCGGTTCCTTTCTCTTTCCGGAAGTGTTGATAGTTCTTCTGGAAGTGCCCATGCTTTCCGCAATAAAAGCAAGTAGGCCTCCCCCTTGACTTTGACTGTGTCCCCGACTTTCCTGGTTATGGGGACTCTGGTTCCGTCCTCTTCCTCTCTATCTTTCCGATTCGTTAAGGAGGGCTTTAGAGTCGGAGATGACTTCTTTGTCTTTCCAATGTGCCTCTTCATCTAGCAAGCTTGGCTTGAATCTTGCTAGGGACAACTTTTTTCCTTCCAGCCCGGCGTTGCCCAACGTGACAACTAGCGACTCCCAACTTATCCGGGAGGGAACCAAGTAGGAGTAATGTGAGTACCTCATCGGCAAGAGGTACTTCCAACAAGGTTGCCTGGTTTATCAGTCCCTTGAAGGCATTCATGTGCTCCGCCATATTGGAGTTGTCCTCGTACCAAAGCCTCACTAGCTTCCGGAATACCGAAACCCGATTAACAATATTCTTGTTCTCGAACATGATGCTGATCTTCTCCCAGAGTTCATGAGCCTTACTTTCTTCATTATTGTTGTACAGGCTCCTGCCGATGAAGCACCGGTGTCGTGAGGATTTTCGGCCATGGTGAGAAAACCTGAGCAAAACGAATAAAGTGAGATGTGCAACATTGCACATATACTTAGGAAAATTGTGACATAGGAATAAATAGACAAATGTAAGAAGGAAAAGTAAAGTGTGGGGTGTAAATGTGATGTGCACTTTGTCGACTAGAGGAAAGTACATGAAGAATGGGTGTAGGGAGTAGTGGGAATTGAGTGTGAATGTGAGAGGAGAGAGAGTTAAAGGCCCACCGATTTAAGATTAAGGCCAAATATTCCCCATTGAGAGAAGGGGATTTGACTTCTCCTTTTGTAATGTGCCTCAACCCTTGTGAAGGGGTTGCCTATTTTGAGTGAGGAGGGGCTTCCACTTTTTGGGTTTCTTTGGGTTGCCACTAGGGTTTCGGAATTTTGGGTTTTAGGATCTCGTTTTAGGGGTTTCATTCGTGTTCTTCTTCTTTTCCCCTATCCGGTTAGGGTTTCATCTAGAGGGTTTACATTCGATCTATACGGCCACGGTTGTAATTGGTGTGGTGCTTTCCATAATGTATATTGTCTTGTTTAGATCTTATTCTCTTGAATCTTAATCTTTCTCTTCCTTCTCGGTTGAACTCACAAGCTTCTCTCCCTCCTCTTACTCCCTAGTCTAAAACCCCCATGCTCCCGTCCTATCCGACACACACGAGCAAATTTCAGCGACACCGGATGTATGCCGTCGTCTTCATGTGCATCACCTCCCACATTGTGGCGTCGATCTTATCCGGTCTCTTGTCCCCGAACTGAACCGACAACCAACGATCTTTAACCACCAACATATCCCTCATCTTCGACTTCCACACTGAGTAGTTGGAGCCGATGAGCTGGAACATGCCGCCGAACGATTCTTCCATTTCCTGTGTTGTTCGCTCTGATACTAGTTGCGGAAATAGCACGGAATATTGCTCGGCCACAACCGAGTCTTGAATCACTTCGATGAGAATCAAACACAGAGATGGGGTTGGAGATTAGTACACGTACACACACAAACAATAGAGAGTACACATGATGTTTACGTGGAAAACCCTAATAGGGAAAAACCATGGTAGCCCACAAACTCCAAACTATCACTATATAAGAAAGGTACAATAAGAGACTCAGAGGCAACGACCTCGAGCTCTGTATCTTCGCCAAGCGGCGGTTAAAACAGAGTATCACTCTGTATCTCTCTCTCTCTCTCTCTCTCTCTCTCTCTCTCTCTCTCTCTCTCTCTCTCTCTCTCTCTCTCTCTCTCTCTCTCTCTCTCTATACAACAGTTATGCACATACAACAATATGACAACTTTGCCTTCTGTGATTGCCCTAGGTCATATTTATACTCATATGAACTTAGGGCTATTTACAAATATAGCCTCAATAGGCTTACTCAAGTCTTCTCTTCCGGTTCTCACCGGTTTCCGGATCTCTTCCAGTTCTCACTGGGCCCTCTTCATTCATAACCGGATCCCATCCGGAGGGACCAACTTCCCAACAGTAATTAATTAACTACTAAACATTAGAAAGCACGAACATAAAAATCAAATAGTTCAAAGACATAATTGTATTGATGATGAGCTCATCTTGCAATTATCAATGTTCTCATCTCGCAACTAGTGAAGGTATCAATTTCTTTAGTTTAGAATTTTACAAAAAAATGAGTATGAACTATAGAGATTGAATCAAAATATGTCATTATAAATTATAATCAAAAGTTCAAAAACTCATAAAGCGTACAACTTACCACTAGGGTGAGCTAATTTCTTACTACAAAAAAAGGAACACTCGTTTTTCCCTTTTCAAATGTTTTCAAACGTTTGTATGCTTGCACGAACATGTTTATTATGTTCTATGGGTGGTGGTATGGGATGTCGTTGAAGGCTCGGGTCCATCCCGATTCCTTCGCTTGGGGATGCTTGGGCGGATAGGTACCCTTCTTTCTCTTTACTATCTATCGTTTATATTTCCTTATTTAAAGTTTACATTAGAAGTAATCTCTAACATGTGGTATCAAAGCAACTTTCTAATGTTTCTTTTGTCAATGTTTATTTCTTTTTTATCTGGTGATCGATTAATGTTCGATTGAACATTGATCTAGAAAGTCGTCGACAAAAGAACTTCTGTATTTCCCTTTTGTTGATTAGTAATATATATTTTTATTCAATTCTTTCTTCTCGCATTCTTAAAACATTCTTAAGTGTTATTTGAAATGTAAATCATTCAATGTTATTGTATTGGTCATATTTTGTGCGTATAAAACGTACATACATTATATATGTGTATGAGCTTTATATTTCTATTGCGTATTACATACGTTGTTACATTTGATATGAGATCAATACCTTAATTGTGACGTGTGTCGTATATGTATGAGGTCAATATCTCAATTGTGTATTACATTCATTTCTATTTTTTGGATGTTGCATGTGCGTAGAGGCTACATGCCTCGATTATGTATCTCGATTATATCATCCGTTGGTTAATGTCTTGTTAACAATTCTTTTATATATACATATGTGATCACTTGTATATGTATGTGATTATATACATGTCGTAAACATGTAGTGTATATGTTTGAAATTTGTTACATGATATTGGTATGTTAGATGGTGTCCTTTTCGGGGTTAGGATCTTGGTGGCCGTCTTCACATTTTCGTGGGAAGGCATATTCACCATATTTTTTAACAAAAAAATTGTTATCCCCCTTGGTCACCCCGATTGTGCCCTACATTACGATTAAACAAGCATGGCCACAATGATGTGTGTGGGCGTACGGGCTTCACCCACATCATACAAGGTCTCCCTTATGAAACCCACATCCAATATCCAACACTCGTTACATGATTACGAGGCTAACACAAGACCATCATTACGAAAGGCTTCACTATTGGGTTGCCCCTTATGTTATGCATTGTAATGATGAGACTTGAGGTTGCGTAATATACCAACATCATTTTCCAGTTACAATGAGGTGGGAAAAAAAAACAAAAAAGGATTGGGGACATGTTTTTCTTTATTCAAAAAAACATTATAGGTACATGCCTTCGTTTCTCTTATATGCAAAATCAAAGTTGCAAACCATAAGGGTCAGATTCTTGATGTCCTTGAGGTCTATACATACCATTTAAGTAGTTGTAAATGCTCTTTCCCTCACTATGTATTGGGACCCGATGATTTACTACATGCAAATTGTTATATCAATGGATGTTCAATACATTTCTTATTTGATTCAGGGAGCTCACGTAATTTCGTGAATGATCATTTGGTTCAGATATTGGGAATCCAACCCATCGTAAGTGATCACACCTATAAGGTGCACTTGACTTATGGAGGGGTGCAACACATCAACGAGATGATTTATTCATTCGTAATTTATTGTTAAGAATTAGGTAAATAATTAAGTATAGGTTAATTAGTACCTAATTATGTGATTACGTTAAGTGGAAGATTATGTGATATGTGTGTGTATGTGTGTGAGAGGAAGAGAGAGAGAGAGAGATACACTTATGAACAACACAAGATGGGGGATGAGTAACTATATTAAATTAACTTTATCATCATCAAATACAAAAATACCCACAATGAGGTATATATAGATCTCATGTGCAAGGGTGCACATGTGCGAGGAGAATATAGGTACAAGGGTGTAAGTCCTATATTAAATGTACTTGGGAGTGGAGGATCTAGAATATCCCACTTAAGTACAAGGTCCTATTTAAGGCGTTATAGTCAACACTTCTAACTAGATTCTATCTAGGTAACTACGAAGTTACATGGTTGACTACCTAACTAAACTAAGTTGAGCTTGATCTCTCAACACGCCCCCTCAAGCTCAAGTGTGAGGTGTCCGACATCTGCTTTGGCTTTCGGCGTTGTCCAGCTTCTGTGTGGCTTCCATCCGGCCTTCGGCTTTCTTCGCCGTGGCAATCTCGGGTCCTCTGCCTCAAGCTGGTGACGAAGGCTTGTAGTGTGTGGGCGAAGGTCGACTACTTCCACCCATCGTGGGTTATGAGCTGCTTCAGTGGAGCTCTTGGGCTCTTGTTCGTCCGCTACCTTCATCGCGAAGGCATAATGATGGGCCATGTACTTGTTGTAGCCGAGCCGAGTGACGAAATTCTTCTCTCTAGAAGAGCGTCAAAGTTTTTCGCTCGCCGATGTGAGCATCTTCTTTACTCCGGGTGTCCGCATGATGGGTACACTAAACTCATTGTCTAGTGAGGGAGCCGACACATCTGAATCACTGTCGTCGGGGTGATCGACTTCGTATTCCGGCATCTTACCTTTGACTTTGTCCAAGTTCATACTTGGCCGCGACATGCTTGGGTCGCGTAGGGGCTCTTGTGGCCCACTAGGCCTTGCCGTAATCGGACTTTCTTCGAACATGTATTCCAAGCGATCTCCATCTTCTACCTCTTGTTCGGCGGATTCTGGGTCGAGCGGAGTCGGAGTCGAAGTTGTCTCTGGTGCTACCAGGATGCGGACTCGTCGAAGACTACGTCTCGACTTACCCGAACCGCTTGGGTAGAAGGGTTGGTATGCCTTCTTCTCGGATGAGTATCCTATAAGGATACATTCCTCCGACTTCGCGTCGGGCTTCTGTCAGCTTTCATTCGGGATGCATACATTAGGAATGCTTCCGAAAAACTTAAGGTGTGACAGGATCAACTTCTTTCCGACGAGGAGCTCGTATGGAGTTAGCTCATGCACTCCATTAGTGGTGCATTGATTCATGAGATAGACGGCCGTGGATGGCACTTCGGCCCAATAGAAGTTTGGCATGTGCTTCTCATGCATCATGGGGCGTGCTACCTCAAGTATTTGCCGATTCTTCCTTTCGGCTACTCCATTTTGTTGGGGTGTGTGTCGGCACGAGAAATCTCTCTGAATGCCTCCACTTTTAGGTAGGAGGTGAATTCATCGGAGAAGTACTCCTTGCCTCCATCCGATCGTAGGCATCGAATGTGCCGATCGGTTTCTTTTTCGACTTGGCCCTTGAGCTTTTGGAAGTGGGAGAACACTTCGCTCTTCTTCTTCATCGGGAAGATCCACCCGTAGCGCGAGTAGTCATCGATGAAGGTGACATAGAATCGGCATCCGCCAATCGTCGGTGTTTGAGCCGGTACCCATACATCCCAATGTATGACGTCGAGGAGGCCTTTGCTTGCTGAGCTCTCCTTCGGGAATGGGAGTTGACAATCTTCTTCATATTTTTCTACTTCTCAAGTGTACAATCTTTCTTCTTCTCAAGTAAACAAATTTCATCTAATCTTACATTGATCGTCATCTCTTCGATAATTCTGCAAACATCCTCCCTAGTCCAAGACCCCGGTGGTCTCTCGAGTAGCACACGCACACGCGAATCTTCGCGACATCATTTGGTGAACCCGACATGAAGAGCAGCAAGGGAGGACGAAGATGGATGGCGAATATCTCATGGAGGCAATGTCAAAAAGGATGATGGAGTTTCTAAGAGAAGGGAAAAGAAGAAATGAAGCCCAACAAGCCGTCGATAGGGTAGTCGAGCGAGTGAGCTATTTCAATGGTGCCGAAGTCCAAAGTTTCCTAAAAGTCTACAATGCGGAGATGGATTCAAGAGGTGTGGACAAAGCTATGAGGCTAGAGTACTTTTGTCAGGTGGTGTCTCAACCGATCTTCTAAGATGTAAAAGAGCTTCTAGAAGCTCATGATTCGTGGGCGACTTTCGAGAAGGCTCTATTGGAGGAATATGGCTATGAGAGACTGAAGGGATGAGATCGACGCAACTTCGACCAATGGGTGACATCGGCGAAGACCCACGAAGGCGCGACACAAGCATTCGTAGACTTCGAGCATCGTTTTTCTCAACTCTCAGAGCGGGAACAAAGATTAGTGGGGGTTGATAAGGTCCTTATGTTCGTGAAGTCAATCGATCGAATGGAAAGGATGTCCATCGGCCTCAAACTCGAAGAAGATGATGGTGCAAATGGCCTCATCGAGGATTGGAGCAAAGTGGAAAGTGTATGCCGACTAGACGATAAGGGGCGAGCGAGAATATCGACGACAACAAGACGGCCCATGAGGGACGATCGAAGAGGGGCGAGATGCAGCAACGCGCCACCAACAAAAGAAATAAAGCTTAAAAGGGAGACAAAACCGAGGCGAATGGTGATCGAGGAAGAAGAGACCTCCCAACAAATGCGGGTTAATGAAGTGGCCGATACAAAGGCTCAAGTTCGGTATGACGGTACCGAGAGAGAAGGTGCAAAACAAGTCACCTTCTTGTCTTACGAAGAAACGACGGCCAAGGAGGAGGCCGATGACTCGAGGACGACGAACACCACTTCGAGGGAGGATAAAAGTTTCGGAACACACATTCTGTACGAAACATTGGGTGATGAAGGTGCAAGCATGAGAAAAACTTGCATGATCGAGGGAGATAAAGTGTTTGAGTCTGAAGAGATTGAGGAGGTAGCCATGACAAACGACTGTTATAGGTTTTAGGGTTAGGGTTAATGGTAATGATGATTATCGATGACGAAGATAGAAATGGTGGAATAGTGAAGATGGTGGAGAGTATGATGGTGAGAGAGATTGAGATGAAGATGTTGACAAGTGATTGAGAAGCATTACGGGGTGGGGGGTGGTGCCTAGAATGGCTCCACCCCCCTCCCAAGGGGGTTCAACGTTAAGGGGAGATAGAAGAGAGAGATGACAAGAGAGAGATTGAGAGAGAGAAAAATGGTTATTCATCATTCATTCCCCATAAGGGGGTTAAATAGTACAAGAGGGGGTAGATACAAAGGGGTGTAAGCCCCCTAGAGCATTCATACTGGACACTCACTCATACCTCCTCGTATCCATCCACATGCACACACGTGTGCATGTGTTCACATACGTATCGACTCACGATTACATTTATGCCCCCTACAAACACACAACAATCATCATGATAACATTTTACCCTCGCTCATCACATTGACTCTCCGTACATCTCGTACGGGGTAACACAATATGGCACGCCCGTGGGAAAGTGCCTTGCACGTCGATCCCACATGCCATGATGATGATATTTCTTCGACCGGAACTTCCATCGGTCCTTTCAACGATCGACTCCCTCGATCGGAATGCTTGACTCGAACATCTTTGTCGGTCAGCAAATCGTCCGCGACACAAACATTCTCGTTTTGTCGACTTACGAACTTCGTCATGGGTCCAAAATCATGTCGTATGTATGTGTGTTCTTCCTTTGTTTTGAGTGTGTGTGAGTAGTCTTGGGGATTTTCAAAATTCTAATGGTGCCCTCGTATTTTTTAAAATTTTGATATGTACCCTTGAGGTTTCACAATTTCATTCAGCACCCTCAAGGTTTCAATATTTGTTACATGCCCCCCCCTTTTTTTTCTTCTTTTTCTCTCTGTTTTCAATTTTATTCTAGGTTTTTCTCTTTATTTCTTCTTCTTGCTCTTGTATCTCTGTCTCTCTCGTGCTCACGTCTGTCTCTGTATACCTTTCTCTTCTTCGATTTTCTTCTTTCTCTTCTTTTTCTCTCTTTCTTCTTCTTTTTCTCTCTTTCTTCTCCGTCTCTCCATGTCTTCCATGACTTCTTCCATTTTTCCTCTCTTTCTTTCTCTTCTTCTCTGTTTGTGCTGCTCCATCCTTTCTTCTCCTTCATTCTTTTTTCTTCCTTTTGCACTATTTCTCCTCGTTCTATGCCTGTTTTTGCTTCCTCTCCTTCTGAAGCTCCATAGTATCCATCCCTCGGCGCCAGTCGCCGTCTGTCTCTGCCTCTGCAACCGTCTCTGTGCGGCCACTGTCCGGCGTCATCGTCTTTATTAGCCCTATCCGGCCTATCTCTATTCCGGCCGTCGATCCGGCCGTTGTTCACCCTTCTATTCGTCCAATGTCTCTGTCCAGCCCTTTCGGTTGCCTCTCCGTCACTTTGGCCATCTCCTAGCTGTTGTTGTCCGTTGTCCGGCCGTTGTTTGGTCGTTATCATCAGACATGTTCGTCGTCCTGCCGGCTCTGTCTGACTCCCGCCACCATTTCCGTTTTCTTCTCCGTCTCCAGCCACCAGTTTCGCCGTCTTTGTCTAGCACTGTCATTCATCTTCCGGTTCATTTGTTTGTCTGGTCCGGTCTGTTTTAGTCCATCCCGCCGTTCTTACTGGCTGTTTCTGGTTATGCGCCCGCCCGCTGCTGCTCTGGCCGACGATCTGTCGTCATCCATCATTCCGGTCGTTTCCGACTCTGTTGTCCTTCCACTCCGGCCGTCGTCAATTTCTGTTGCCTCTTTTGGCCTTCCATCTTTGTCACGGTTTCGGCCTTCCTCCAGTTGTCGGTGTCTTGCGTCGTCGCCATCTGGATGTCGTCATTGTCTTCCCGTCCGCGTCTGCATTTCTATCTCCGTCTCCGGCCATCATTGTTCGGCCGCCTATCCATCTTTGTTACGCTTCTGCCGTTGTTCGGGCGCCTCCGTTCCTACGCCGTTCGGCCACTCCGACTGCTCTTCGGTTGCTCTTCGGCCCGTTCAAGTTCGATCAGGCTGGTTTTCCGGTAGTCAGTTCGGCTGTTATCCGGCTACTCCCATCTCTGGCCATTCCAGTCGGCTCCCGCTCCGGTCACTATTGCTTTTCTCAAGCTTTCCATTGGTTGGTCTCTGTTTGGCCGACTCCATCTTCGTCCAGTGTCTCTCCGATCTTATTTCGGCGTCATCATTGTTCCTGTCGTCGGTTGTCGAGCCGTCGCCATCGCTCCAGTCCCTATTTGGCCATTCCCGCCGTTCTGGATGTTGTCCAACTACTCCAGTCTCTTTACAGCCGTTGTCTGGCTATTCTAGCCGCTTTGACAGTTAGTGTCGTCCTTGTCTTTTTGGTTGTCTCTCGCACCACACTTTCCTGCACACGCACATTGTCGTTAACCACACACTTGAACATACGTTTGTTGCGTATCCTTGTGCGACGTCCTCTCGCACAACATCACTGTGTTGCATTGTGTTGCATTCCTCGACCTCGACGGCTTCTAATCAACATCACCATTTCCCGCACATCATCCATTTGATTTCTCGCACATTTCATCGTTGCCATGTCTTTGCCGCATCCTAGTCTTCGACTTCGTCTCCAAAGGGGGGTCGCCTTAGTGGTCGCCAAAAGGTGTTATAGGTTTTAGGGTTAGGGTTAATGGTAATGATGATTATCGATGACGAAGATAGAAATGGTGGAATAGTGAAGATGGTGGAGAGTATGATGGTGAGAGAGATTGAGATGAAGATGTTGACAAGTGATTGAGAAGCATTACGGGGTGGGGGGTGGTGCCTAGAATGGCTCCACCCCCCTCCCAAGGGGGTTCAACGTTAAGGGGAGATAGAAGAGAGAGATGACAAGAGAGAGATTGAGAGAGAGAAAAATGGTTATTCATCATTCATTCCCCATAAGGGGGTTAAATAGTACAAGAGGGGGTAGATACAAAGGGGTGTAAGCCCCCTAGAGCATTCATACTGGACACTCACTCATACCTCCTCGTATCCATCCACATGCACACACGTGTGCATGTGTTCACATACGTATCGACTCACGATTACATTTATGCCCCCTACAAACACACAACAATCATCATGATAACATTTTACCCTCGCTCATCACATTGACTCTCCGTACATCTCGTACGGGGTAACACAATATGGCACGCCTGTGGGAAAGTGCCTTGCACGTCGATCCCACATGCCATGATGATGATATTTCTTCGACCGGAACTTCCATCGGTCCTTTCAACGATCGACTCCCTCGATCGGAATGCTTGACTCGAACATCTTTGTCGGTCAGCAAATCGTCCGCGACACAAACATTCTCGTTTTGTCGACTTACGAACTTCGTCATGGGTCCAAAATCATGTCGTATGTATGTGTGTTCTTCCTTTGTTTTGAGTGTGTGTGAGTAGTCTTGGGGATTTTCAAAATTCTAATGGTGCCCTCGTATTTTTTAAAATTTTGATATGTACCCTTGAGGTTTCACAATTTCATTCAGCACCCTCAAGGTTTCAATATTTGTTACATGCCCCCCCCTTTTTTTTCTTCTTTTTCTCTCTGTTTTCAATTTTATTCTAGGTTTTTCTCTTTATTTCTTCTTCTTGCTCTTGTATCTCTGTCTCTCTCGTGCTCACGTCTGTCTCTGTATACCTTTCTCTTCTTCGATTTTCTTCTTTCTCTTCTTTTTCTCTCTTTCTTCTTCTTTTTCTCTCTTTCTTCTCCGTCTCTCCATGTCTTCCATGACTTCTTCCATTTTTCCTCTCTTTCTTTCTCTTCTTCTCTGTTTGTGCTGCTCCATCCTTTCTTCTCCTTCATTCTTTTTTCTTCCTTTTGCACTATTTCTCCTCGTTCTATGCCTGTTTTTGCTTCCTCTCCTTCTGAAGCTCCATAGTATCCATCCCTCGGCGCCAGTCGCCGTCTGTCTCTGCCTCTGCAACCGTCTCTGTGCGGCCACTGTCCGGCGTCATCGTCTTTATTAGCCCTATCCGGCCTATCTCTATTTCGGCCGTCGATCCGGCCGTTGTTCACCCTTCTATTCGTCCAATGTCTCTGTCCAGCCCTTTCGGTTGCCTCTCCGTCACTTTGGCCATCTCCTAGCTGTTGTTGTCCGTTGTCCGGCCGTTGTTTGGTCGTTATCGTCAGACATGTTCGTCGTCCTGCCGGCTCTGTCTGACTCCCGCCACCATTTCCGTTTTCTTCTCCGTCTCCAGCCACCAGTTTCGCCGTCTTTGTCTAGCACTGTCATTCATCTTCCGGTTCATTTGTTTGTCTGGTCCGGTCTGTTTTAGTCCATCCCGCCGTTCTTACTGGCTGTTTCTGGTTATGCGCCCGCCCGCTGCTGCTCTGGCCGACGATCTGTCGTCATCCATCATTCCGGTCGTTTCCGACTCTGTTGTCCTTCCACTCCGGCCGTCGTCAATTTCTGTTGCCTCTTTTGGCCTTCCATCTTTGTCACGGTTTCGGCCTTCCTCCAGTTGTCGGTGTCTTGCGTCGTCGCCATCTGGATGTCGTCATTGTCTTCCCGTCCGCGTCTGCATTTCTATCTCCGTCTCCGGCCATCATTGTTCGGCCGCCTATCCATCTTTGTTACGCTTCTGCCGTTGTTCGGGCGCCTCCGTTCCTACGCCGTTCGGCCACTCCGACTGCTCTTCGGTTGCTCTTCGGCCCGTTCAAGTTCGATCAGGCTGGTTTTCCGGTAGTCAGTTCGGCTGTTATCCGGCTACTCCCATCTCTGGCCATTCCAGTCGGCTCCCGCTCCGGTCACTATTGCTTTTCTCAAGCTTTCCATTGGTTGGTCTCTGTTTGGCCGACTCCATCTTCGTCCAGTGTCTCTCCGATCTTATTTCGGCGTCATCATTGTTCCTGTCGTCGGTTGTCGAGCCGTCGCCATCGCTCCAGTCCCTATTTGGCCATTCCCGCCGTTCTGGATGTTGTCCAACTACTCCAGTCTCTTTACAGCCGTTGTCTGGCTATTCTAGCCGCTTTGACAGTTAGTGTCGTCCTTGTCTTTTTGGTTGTCTCTCGCACCACACTTTCCTGCACACGCACATTGTCGTTAACCACACACTTGAACATACGTTTGTTGCGTATCCTTGTGCGACGTCCTCTCGCACAACATCACTGTGTTGCATTGTGTTGCATTCCTCGACCTCGACGGCTTCTAATCAACATCACCATTTCCCGCACATCATCCATTTGATTTCTCGCACATTTCATCGTTGCCATGTCTTTGCCGCATCCTAGTCTTCGACTTCGTCTCCAAAGGGGGGTCGCCTTAGTGGTCGCCAAAAGGTGTTATAGGTTTTAGGGTTAGGGTTAATGGTAATGATGATTATCGATGACGAAGATAGAAATGGTGGAATAGTGAAGATGGTGGAGAGTATGATGGTGAGAGAGATTGAGATGAAGATGTTGACAAGTGATTGAGAAGCATTACGGGGTGGGGGGTGGTGCCTAGAATGGCTCCACCCCCCTCCCAAGGGGGTTCAACGTTAAGGGGAGATAGAAGAGAGAGATGACAAGAGAGAGATTGAGAGAGAGAAAAATGGTTATTCATCATTCATTCCCCATAAGGGGGTTAAATAGTACAAGAGGGGGTAGATACAAAGGGGTGTAAGCCCCCTAGAGCATTCATACTGGACACTCACTCATACCTCCTCGTATCCATCCACATGCACACACGTGTGCATGTGTTCACATACGTATCGACTCACGATTACATTTATGCCCCCTACAAACACACAACAATCATCATGATAACATTTTACCCTCGCTCATCACATTGACTCTCCGTACATCTCGTACGGGGTAACACAATATGGCACGCCCGTGGGAAAGTGCCTTGCACGTCGATCCCACATGCCATGATGATGATATTTCTTCGACCGGAACTTCCATCGGTCCTTTCAACGATCGACTCCCTCGATCGGAATGCTTGACTCGAACATCTTTGTCGGTCAGCAAATCGTCCGCGACACAAACATTCTCGTTTTGTCGACTTACGAACTTCGTCATGGGTCCAAAATCATGTCGTATGTATGTGTGTTCTTCCTTTGTTTTGAGTGTGTGTGAGTAGTCTTGGGGATTTTCAAAATTCTAATGGTGCCCTCGTATTTTTTAAAATTTTGATATGTACCCTTGAGGTTTCACAATTTCATTCAGCACCCTCAAGGTTTCAATATTTGTTACATGCCCCCCCCTTTTTTTTCTTCTTTTTCTCTCTGTTTTCAATTTTATTCTAGGTTTTTCTCTTTATTTCTTCTTCTTGCTCTTGTATCTCTGTCTCTCTCGTGCTCACGTCTGTCTCTGTATACCTTTCTCTTCTTCGATTTTCTTCTTTCTCTTCTTTTTCTCTCTTTCTTCTTCTTTTTCTCTCTTTCTTCTCCGTCTCTCCATGTCTTCCATGACTTCTTCCATTTTTCCTCTCTTTCTTTCTCTTCTTCTCTGTTTGTGCTGCTCCATCCTTTCTTCTCCTTCATTCTTTTTTCTTCCTTTTGCACTATTTCTCCTCGTTCTATGCCTGTTTTTGCTTCCTCTCCTTCTGAAGCTCCATAGTATCCATCCCTCGGCGCCAGTCGCCGTCTGTCTCTGCCTCTGCAACCGTCTCTGTGCGGCCACTGTCCGGCGTCATCGTCTTTATTAGCCCTATCCGGCCTATCTCTATTTCGGCCGTCGATCCGGCCGTTGTTCACCCTTCTATTCGTCCAATGTCTCTGTCCAGCCCTTTCGGTTGCCTCTCCGTCACTTTGGCCATCTCCTAGCTGTTGTTGTCCGTTGTCCGGCCGTTGTTTGGTCGTTATCGTCAGACATGTTCGTCGTCCTGCCGGCTCTGTCTGACTCCCGCCACCATTTCCGTTTTCTTC
The DNA here is from genome assembly GCF_043228905.1 of Azolla caroliniana. Classification (NCBI taxonomy): domain Eukaryota; kingdom Viridiplantae; phylum Streptophyta; class Polypodiopsida; order Salviniales; family Salviniaceae; genus Azolla; species Azolla caroliniana. The sequence continues at coordinate 11,844,934 of NW_028230437.1, read as the reverse complement.
TCCGTCTCCAGCCACCAGTTTCGCCGTCTTTGTCTAGCACTGTCATTCATCTTCCGGTTCATTTGTTTGTCTGGTCCGGTCTGTTTTAGTCCATCCCGCCGTTCTTACTGGCTGTTTCTGGTTATGCGCCCGCCCGCTGCTGCTCTGGCCGACGATCTGTCGTCATCCATCATTCCGGTCGTTTCCGACTCTGTTGTCCTTCCACTCCGGCCGTCGTCAATTTCTGTTGCCTCTTTTGGCCTTCCATCTTTGTCACGGTTTCGGCCTTCCTCCAGTTGTCGGTGTCTTGCGTCGTCGCCATCTGGATGTCGTCATTGTCTTCCCGTCCGCGTCTGCATTTCTATCTCCGTCTCCGGCCATCATTGTTCGGCCGCCTATCCATCTTTGTTACGCTTCTGCCGTTGTTCGGGCGCCTCCGTTCCTACGCCGTTCGGCCACTCCGACTGCTCTTCGGTTGCTCTTCGGCCCGTTCAAGTTCGATCAGGCTGGTTTTCCGGTAGTCAGTTCGGCTGTTATCCGGCTACTCCCATCTCTGGCCATTCCAGTCGGCTCCCGCTCCGGTCACTATTGCTTTTCTCAAGCTTTCCATTGGTTGGTCTCTGTTTGGCCGACTCCATCTTCGTCCAGTGTCTCTCCGATCTTATTTCGGCGTCATCATTGTTCCTGTCGTCGGTTGTCGAGCCGTCGCCATCGCTCCAGTCCCTATTTGGCCATTCCCGCCGTTCTGGATGTTGTCCAACTACTCCAGTCTCTTTACAGCCGTTGTCTGGCTATTCTAGCCGCTTTGACAGTTAGTGTCGTCCTTGTCTTTTTGGTTGTCTCTCGCACCACACTTTCCTGCACACGCACATTGTCGTTAACCACACACTTGAACATACGTTTGTTGCGTATCCTTGTGCGACGTCCTCTCGCACAACATCACTGTGTTGCATTGTGTTGCATTCCTCGACCTCGACGGCTTCTAATCAACATCACCATTTCCCGCACATCATCCATTTGATTTCTCGCACATTTCATCGTTGCCATGTCTTTGCCGCATCCTAGTCTTCGACTTCGTCTCCAAAGGGGGGTCGCCTTAGTGGTCGCCAAAAGGTGTTATAGGTTTTAGGGTTAGGGTTAATGGTAATGATGATTATCGATGACGAAGATAGAAATGGTGGAATAGTGAAGATGGTGGAGAGTATGATGGTGAGAGAGATTGAGATGAAGATGTTGACAAGTGATTGAGAAGCATTACGGGGTGGGGGGTGGTGCCTAGAATGGCTCCACCCCCCTCCCAAGGGGGTTCAACGTTAAGGGGAGATAGAAGAGAGAGATGACAAGAGAGAGATTGAGAGAGAGAAAAATGGTTATTCATCATTCATTCCCCATAAGGGGGTTAAATAGTACAAGAGGGGGTAGATACAAAGGGGTGTAAGCCCCCTAGAGCATTCATACTGGACACTCACTCATACCTCCTCGTATCCATCCACATGCACACACGTGTGCATGTGTTCACATACGTATCGACTCACGATTACATTTATGCCCCCTACAAACACACAACAATCATCATGATAACATTTTACCCTCGCTCATCACATTGACTCTCCATACATCTCGTACGGGGTAACAACGACATCGAGTCGAAGGTGGCTATGGACGAGTCGACAACAAATAGCCATGTCAAGACTTTCTCCACACTTGTTCCAGAGACTTCGGCGGTTGCGCCTATGTGCCAAAGTGAGACCGGAGAGACAGAAGGTGGTGACGGGAAGACGAAGGCCCAACACAAGGAGGAAGAAGATCGAGGAAGAAAGGATATCCCCACATCTATTCTAGAGACTTCGGCAGTTGTGCACGTGCGCCAACGTGAGACCAGAGAGACGGAATGTGTGGAAGGAAAAGCGGACGACCAGAAGGGCAATGAGGAAGACAAGGTAAATGTGCATGAACGAAGGGATTCCTTCACACTGGTTCCGAAGACTTCGCCAGTCGAGACTGTGTGTCGACATAAGACCGAAGATAAAGGAGGTGGCGGAGAGGAGACAATATGGCTCGAGGCGAGCATACACGGAGGGAAGGATGTGGCCGACGAGGAGGCCAAGGATGAAGTCGTGGTTGAGTTCGATGGAGAGGCAGCATACAGGAAGGAAGGAAGAGTTGAGAACCAGTCGAACCAGAAGACGATCCGGCTGGGATTCCGACCCGAACGAAGGAAGATCCACATGGGAGATGATCGACAAAGGCCGACCCGGCTGAAACTTGATTCAGAGGAAAGCGATCGGATGATCCCGATCCAAAAGGGGCCCGACCTGGCCAGAATCAATCGGTCAAGCCCAACTCGGCGAAATACAAATGCAGACGAAGGCCAACCGAGCCAAGAAGCGATCGGCGGAGACCGATCCGGACAAGGGCAAACCTGGCATAATCGGAGATCGACACGAATGATCCACAACACCCAGTTGAAGACGGTGAGCGCGAGGAGTGGCCAAGAGTCCAATCGAAGGACGAAGGAAGAGCAGTCGGATCGACGACATCGTTTGGTAGATCTACTACAACCGATCGGGGAAGAAGGTGTGAGCGCCGGATATGGTGGATCGGGCGGCTACAGTGGTTTGGTTGGAAAGATTGCGCATACTCGAAGTGGAAGACGAAGTCAGACGAGGTCGACGAGCATGCGGAGGAACTCGGTTGATCACCATTGCCAAAGATCTCACCTCTTTACCTTTCTCGGCACATACCGGAGGATGTGCAGGTTTGGTGGGGGTGGATGTCGTGACGATTTTCAGCTACGGTGTGAAACCGAGTGAGACGAATAAACCAAGGATGTGCAACATTGCACATACACTTAGCAAATGAGCCTCCTAAGGCCTAGTGGCACTTGAGTTCATATAGAGGGGTGCAAGCAAGGTTTGAACCTTGCACCTCTACGATACAAGATAATTGCCTTACCACTAGGACAACTATCATATAATGTAGATTTTATGTATTTACTTTTCATATATGAATTATAGATGAAACAACCATTAGAAAACCATGTGCACAAAACCATGGTTCTAAACCCATGGTTTGTCCATGACATAAGCAAAACCGTGTGCACAAAACCATGGTTTTAGCCCAAGGTTTTGTGCATGTTACAAGCATGGAAAGTACAAGGTCCTATTTAAAGTGTTATAGTCAACACTTCTAACAAGATTCTATCTAGGTAACTACGAAGTTACATGGTTGACTAACTAACTAAACTAAGTTGAGCTTGATCTCTCAACATTTACATAAATACTTATGTAGAAAATGTGGAGTTCCATGTAATGAATCTTCATACCACAGATGTAATACTGGGTTATCCATGGTTCTTTAATAAAAACTCTTCTTTATATACTGATTGGGATCACTATTCAATAACATTTACACTAAACGATTACAGTACCCATTTTATTCAATGTGTTAACAACAATCCCCTTAGATTGTTTCCTCTCCATCACTATCCAAGTTGTCTTTTTATACTTTATGTTATTGTGTACCTGAACCAGACACTCAACTCTATAATATCTTACTTTGAACAAAAACTACTTGATGAAATCTTAAACTATTTTCATGATGTTTTTCCAAGTGAAGTACCACATGAACTACCTCCTAAACATAATATAGAACATCATATAGATCTTTTACTTGGGGTTCACCAATAAGTATACCTCTGTATCGATTGAGCCAATTTGAAGAGGATGAGATCTCTAAGCAACTCAAGGAATATTTATGAATGGGTTATATATGTTATAGTAAATCACCATGGGGTGCACTAGTTCTCTTGCTAAAACCGAATGAGGGCACATGGTGTATGTGTATTAATTACCGATGTTGAATAAAGTGACGATCAAGAATTCATATCCATTGCCTTTTGGTTATAACTTGGAAATTTTGTCGTTATTTTCTTGGATGATATTTTAGCTTATAGTTGTACATTAGAAGAACATGGTAAACATGTCTGCTTTGTTCTACACACATTGAGTGACAAAGAGTTCTATGCGAAGATCTTAAAATGAGAGTTCTTCAAGAAATCAATTACATATCTTGGACATCTCATAACTGAATGAGGTGTCAAAATTGATACTTCTCCCATTGAGAAAGTCAAACTTTGGCCCACGCTTTGGAATATTCGAGAAGTTTGATCATTCATTAGTTTTGTCAGGTTTTTACGAAAATCATTTCACAATTATTCCTAGTTGATGATACGGTTTATTGATTTTCTCAAATGTCACATACGTAAGTCTACAAACCCGATAGTATGGAATGCTACATTAGACCTCACCTTCAAGGAACTCATGGAACATGTCTACAAGTTTCCTTTGCTTCTTTGACCATATCCTTCAAAACCATTCCATGTTGAAACTGATGTTGTTCTATATCAAGATGGTAAACCAATAACATTTAAGAGTAAGAAACTTGATTCTACCTAGTGTCAATATACAGTTCAAGAAAAGCAATTATTCATATTTATCCATGAATTAAACTCATGGCGTTGACCGACCACCTTAAGGGTCATAAAAGACAATGGTTGTATCTTATCCAGGACTTCGATTTTACCATATGATATCGTAAGGGTTCCATGAACACTATCGCTAATGCACTTAATCACATCCATGAAGTTAACATGCTTAGCTGCATTGAAATAACATCATATCTTTATGATTACCATTGAGAAAGTATCCTAATGAAAATACATTGGGCAACTGTTGAGTCTAGAAGAAACATCACCACATTCTCAAAGGGCTCCTTCTACATTGCTAACGGTCTATTCTACCATAACAGATTGTTTGAGGTCGAAAAGGGAATTCTTTTTGAAAGCCACAATGCACCCTCAACAGGGCAACCTGGAATACATCGCACACTCGGTCTCATCTCCACTCAATTCTATTGTCCTAAGATACTTCCTAACATACATAACTATGTGACTGAATGTCACCAATGTCAGGTTAACAAAGTCGCGTGACTCAAGGCCTCTAAACTTTACATTCCTAGTAGTAAATGGGAAAGTAAATCCATGGATTTTATTGTTAGCCTTCCTCGCACCCGAAAAGGCCATGATGCCATTTGAATTATAGTTTATAGACTAACTAAAATGGCCAAGTTTATTGCTACTAAAACCACACAAATCGTTTTTGAATTGGCTTAAGTCATTCTATTGATGAGTTATTTCGCTTTTATGAGTTCTACATGGATATTGTGAGTAATCGAGATTCAAAGTTTACTAGCGACTTTTGGACGCAAATCTTTAAGAAGTTAGAAATTATCTTCAACATGAGCTCCATGGATCATCCTCAAATCCAATGGGCATATGGAACAGGTAAAATCAAATTAATCAAGACATGCTTCGAGTATACATTGCTATGAAGCCAAGAAAATTGGAACGTTATCTCCCAATTTTAGAGTTTGCTTATAATAGTTCCAAGCATATATCGATGTGATATAGTCCTTTTATGTTGATGCATGACTTTTAGCCACGAGCCTCGATTGGTGCTAATATACATCATGATGAGTTGAGAAGTACACAAAAAATTCTAAGGGATATGTTATGTTGCATATTGCATGAGATAAAGTAAATGAGGTTAAGATAGACCTTGTTTTTATGCTGACCATAAAGGCAACCTCGTGCATTCAACCCTAGGTAGAAGGTATTTCTATGTGTGCCTCACGATTCTAAGACATTGTCTACATGTAAATGCACTAAATTAGCCCCACTGTTTTGTGGACCTTTCATAGTCCTCAAAGACCTATCATTGCATTCTCCCTTATCGTGTCGAAATCCATCTAGGTTTTCATGTAAGTCGTTTAAAAGAACTTCTTGATTTTGGCAATCATCACTTGCTGTTACCGGCTGGCAAGAAGGCTTAAGGAGGTCCAAATGAGAGTGTGAAAAGGAATAGCTATTCGGGAACTGTTGTAATTAGTAATCTTATTAATATATGAGAAGATGTGGACGGACGGACCGGAATCGGTATGCCGATCTGGATCCGAACCGATCCCGTAAAGGTGCCGGTTGGCACCGTTTTGTATTTCGCACCAGAGACCTATATAAAGGCCTGGTTATAATGTAATCAAAAGCGGATAATTAATAGAGCTTATTGTCTTAATCTTCCAGTGTTGATTACCGTTCTGTATTCATTGTTATATCTTATGCGTGTTAATTACAGATTGCTAAGTAGCCAATTAAGGTCTAATTAAACGTTGTGCCGTAAGTCATTCTGTCGTACCACCCCATCTCATACCCCTTCTATCCTCTCTACTTTTTATCTCTCCTCTGTCGTACTTTTTACACGAGCTTCTATACCTCCTTTCCACCCTTTCTTTTCCCTTTTCTTCTGCATGTGCACTATTAATTGCCTTTGTGTGCACACACATTGCACATGCACATTTTGACCCCCCCTTTCGCCGGTTTTTCCCACACTCGAGCACGCCACATCATGGCACCGGGACACCTAATCTCCAAGCGGTCAAGGTCAATGAACACAAGGAAGAGGCCACACAAGCGCACAACCATGGATGGAAGACAAGGGGCAAGAAGATTTGAAGGGTGTTACCGAGGATAACATCTCGACAAAGAAGGACTCTAATGTGAGGATTGTCAACTCTAACACAAGATTATACAACGAGAGTGAACGAAGAATATGGTGGATCGGATGGCAATGCTGGTTCGGGTGGAATGAATGGGTGTGCTCAAAATGGAGAGACAAAGTTGACATAGTGAGAGAAACAGAGGGACTACGGGCAAAGGAGAATTATGAGCACCTGCAATTTCGGCACATACCGGAGGATGTGCGAGTTCCGAGGGGGTGAATCTTGTAGTGTATTTCGTATGTTACGTGAAAAACCTATAAAGTACCTAATTCGATAAATATGAAAATATATATTACATGCATAGGGCAAGATTCAAACCTTATACCTCCATGTTAATAATTTATAGCTTTACCATTATACTAACACATCATAAGTGTTAGAAAAGTTGATATCCCACATACAAAGGTTATTTCACATATATTTTTTAGGAGAAGCTACTTTTACATGTCGAGTGCATAAAACTTTAGTTAGAAGAAAAAACACATGATCGAAAAAGCTATCCATGCACATCTCACGTGCATGAACACTATTATTAAAACAAAAAGCATAATAGAAAAAACTAGTCATGCACATCTAGCGTGCATGAACACTTCAAAAAAAGCATGATGCTTTCCATGTGGTTGTCACGAATGGGTGGACTGAGGCTAAGTACTAAGACAGAGCGAGAGCATAAGCAAAATCACAAGATTTTCAAGGACAAGTACATGAGGCTCAATATTAAGAAATAGCAGGAGAGAGAGCATAGACAAGAGAACAAGCAAGAGAGAGGATAGACAAATAAACAAGAATTGTATATGCTTTCGTAACTGGTGTTGTTCACCTTGATTGTAATCAAGGTGCACCCCAGTATTTATACAAGAATGTGGAGGTATGCATGAAAGCTAGAAGACTTCTAGAGAGTGCATGAAGATGCATTCTCTAGAAGGTTCTTGAAAGTTCTAGTGATCAACCTATAATGAAATAAGTTGAGTCCTACACAATACAATAATGTATAGATGAATACGGCTCAATTGGTAAGGTTGCCCAATAAGACCAGAAGTCCATGGGTTCAACCCTCACCATTCCATGTGGCATCCTGTCTATGACATTAGCCTCCCTCTAAGGCCACCTCCTTGGACCCGTGGCCGGTTTTTATGGATAACATTCATGAAATGCTCGAACTATGTCTGGGGCATGCTTGAGATGATGTGCCGGCTCCCATGTTGCTTCGGAGATCGGGTACCCTTTCCAGAGGACAAGGTATTGAAGCTGGCGACGGAAGAGGCGAGAGTCGAGAATTTGGTTGACCTCATATTCTTCTCTAGTTGAGAGCTGGATTGGTGGTGGAGGAGATGGGTGTCGACCAGGGATTTCAGATATATGGCGAGGTTCTAGAAGGGAGACATGGAATACATTATGAATACGAAAGTGGGATGGTAGCTCTAAGCGGATAACCATGGAACCAATTTTCTCAATGATTTGGATAGGGCCTAACTTCTTGTAATCAAGCTTCAGACAAGGACGAGTGGTGTCAATATTGTGATGGAGAAGCCAAACAAAGTCTCCTACCTCAAACTGGGGAGCATCTAAGCGATGATGGTTAGCTTGCTCCTTGTAGCGTTTGCCAGCGAGGGTGAGCTTCAAGGAAAGCTCACAATGTATATCCTCCAAGAGACATGCCCAGTCCTCCGCAAAAGGATTGACAGAGTCAGAGGGAAGCGAAATGTTGAAGCGGGCGCGGAGACCGTAGTTGGCGAAAAATGGAGTAACTCCCGTAGATGCATGCAGAGAGTTGTTGTAGGCAAACTCGGCAAGTGGGAGAAGGTCAACTCAGTTGTCTTGTTGGTAACTAAGAGAACACAGCAAGTATTGTTCCAAGATTTGGTTAACCCACTCTGTTTGTCCATCGGTTTGCGGATGATAAGTGGAAGATAGATTCACAGTACAACCAAAGGTTTGCAGAAGGCGCCGCCAAAAATTGGAAAACAATTGTGGTCCTCGATCAGAAGTGATATCGTTCAAGAGGCCATGTAGTCGAACCACATTTTTGAAAAACAAATCGGTTGTCTCCTCTCCGGTAATTGTTTTGGCACATGGAGCAAAATGAGCCATCTTGGTGAAGCGATCGATCATGACGAATACCAAGCCATAACCACCAACAAAGGGAAGGTCAGTGATGAAGTCCATGGAAAGAGAGGCCCAAGGCCGTTTGGGGATTGGGAGAGGGTGAAGGAGACCATATGGTCGATGATGAGATGCTTTAGAGCGAGCACAAACATCGCATGACTTAACGAACTTGTTGTATATGGGGTAGTTGATTTCTGGGGCCGTGAATTTCCAAGAGTAGTAAGCCACCAGGTGAAGCACATCGACCTCATCTGGCTGGGAGAGGATCGCCCCAATGGCGAAATCGGAAGCATCCATTTTGACTTGGAAAGACTTAGTTGGGTCGGGATGTAAAAGGACTTTCTATGTGTCCATTGTGATTCCCTGTGTCGAAATGACATACCCAAGAAACTCTACAGAAGTACGATCAAATTTACATTTTTCACTTTTAGCATAGAGTCTGTGCTCGCGAAGTTTGGCGAGGACTAACCTGACATGTCTCCTTGATGTTTGACGAGAAGACCAAGATATCATCTAGATAGAGCACAACAAAATGATCTAGATATTCTCGGAATATGTCATTCATCATATGCTGAAATACTACAGGAATATTAGTGAGGCCGAAAGGCATTGCATATAGTCAAAATGTTTGTAGCGCATTTTAAAGGTGGTGTAGGTCAATCTTGGAAAAGATCTTCCCAGTCCGGAGTCGATCCAACAGCTCTAGGATGAGAGGCAGTGGTTAGCGGTTGCGAACAATAATCTTGTTTAGACCTCGATAGTCAACGCAGAGGCATAAGGATCCATCTTTCTTTTTCACGAACAAAATAGCAGCTCCTGCTGGTGATTTTGAGGGTTGAATAAAACCCTTTTCAAGGTTCTCGTCGAGATACATTCGGAGTGCCTAGAGTTCTGGTTCCGACAACCCATAAATTGGGCCAAAGGGAGGACTGGCACCTTCTTGCAGATCAATCAGACAGTCATAGCGTCGATGCTCAAACAAGTGATCAGCATTCTTTTTCTCAAATACGTTGTTAGAGACATAGAATAATGTAAGCATTAGATAAGGATAGAATATAGATAGATAGATAGATAGATAGATAGATAGATAGATAAAAAGGAGAGAGAGAAAGAAGGGTGTCGATCCACCCGACCACCCCCAAGCGAAGGGATCGAGACGGACTCGAGCCTCAATCAGCGTCCCATACCACCGTCGTGGCGTCGAGTCGTACCTGGTGCTAGCGTGCTCGCTACAAGAGTTGACCCACCACAAGACAGAGTCTCGACGTAGTCAACAACAAGATGATGAAATGAGGGTAGCTAGGCCTCTTATTTATAGTGATACCCAAGGCCCCCAGGCAAGTTCACACTTAGCCTAATGGGTTGTCTCAATCCTGAGGATTAAAAGTAATCCTCCCCTTCTTTACACTCTCGATTAAGCCTCACACTTATCCACGTGTATAGAATACTACGGTAAATTCTGACCACGGGATATTATATGGTCATGCCCGTAACATACGTCCTTGAAGTCTTCATACTTGGACGGTAGTGAGTCAGTAGTTGTCCTCATTGGATTGCTCGTTGAGGCACTATGCACTATTTTCCTTGTTGTGACTGGGATGTGAGCATCCTCTTTGAAGTTGATTCCTACATTAATGGGAGGGTGAGCGCCTGCAACAACATGAGATATTTGCTTGCACCTCCGAGTTGGTTTGGGAGAAAGTAATCGAGTGATTGTGCCAATCAAAAAGTAGATTTTGTGCCTTCAGCCAAGACAAACTAAGGATGATTGGATGTCACGGTGAAGTGATAACATAAAATGTTAAGGCCTCCTGGTGGTCCCCGAGCTATAAGATAAGTGGGATAGTGGCTTCAGTGACTGCTCCCGAAGAAAGCATGCGTCCATCGATAGCTTCCACTGGGATTGGCTTGGACAATCGAACAACCGGGAATTTGTGTTTATGAACGAACCTTTCGTCCGTAAAACACGTTTTTGCCCAGGAATCTAGAAGTGCTAAGGATCTAATTCAAATCGGCTTGAAATGGATGCTTACCAAAAAGGAGAAATCTTCTGTCGATGTAGCCGAACTATGGGGGCGACACGAATGCAGATTGTCCAACCACATGCCTCCTACTGTAGTTGGACACCGTTGTTTCCCCGTTGTTGGGGCCATCTTGTCGTATTGTTTGTAGATATTTGTCATTGATTATTCTTGATTGGGAAAAAACGAATGAGATGGGTGGATGCACCACAATATAAACATAGTCTGTTGGTTCGGTGATACCTCTGTTCACCCTCAGTGAGTGGTAGGGTGTGAGCTCGATCAATTTCCATCGGCACGGAGTCATCGTACGATGACGATGGAGAAGATCTCGAAGAGGGTTTCCACCTTGAATTTGCTCGTTCCTCTTGAGGAAGCTCAAACAACCGATTGTCACAACTAACTGCTTGCGTGATGGCTTGCGGCAATTACGTAGGCTCCGGAAAGTTGAGTAGTAAATTTTTAATCTCGCTTTGAAGGCCCCGACGAAAATGGTCGCAAAGAACTTGGCCATCCCACTGAACATCACATGCTAATTGTCTAAATTCAGAGGCATAAACGGATACCAGACGCATATCTTGATGTAATGAATAGAGTTTGGTGATGGCAGTTCGGCATTATTCCGTATCCCCAAATGTTGCCTCAAACTCTGCCAGAAAGGCAGGAAAATTTTGTAGAAGTGGTGATGAAGTTTCGACCAACTGCGCAAACCAGGCTTGTGCAGCTCCGGACAGAAGGGTCCCGATGAGACCAACTTGACGAAAATCATCCACATACTGTTGAGGTTGTAGTTGGATAATAAGCTTGATCTGATTTATGAACCCTCAGAAGTGCTTCCTCATGCCATCGAACTTGTCAGGTAAACTAATATTGGGCTCCAAACTTGTAGTGGGATGGGAAGGAGTTGGAGAAAGCATAGACAAGGAACCATGCTCGATAGGTAGAACATTTGTTGATGTAGGAGGAGAGTTGTTTTCTTCTTCGAGTTCCATCAGTGTTCCAACTTGAAGCTTCCGTAACGATTCCCGAAGGTTGTCATTCTCAAGTTAAAGTTGATGCATGGCTTCCATCAGGTGATTTATTCTCTCGGTAAGATCCGACATGTTGAGGCTTAGAAAATGGAAAGGTTAACAAACTGTCACGAACAGGTGGAATGAGGCTAAGTACTAAGAGAGAGCGAGAGCATAAGCAAGATCACATGATTGTCAAGGACAAGTACACGAGGCTCAATATTAAGAGATAGCGGGAGAGAGAGCATAGACAAGAGAACAAGCAAGAGAGAGGATAGACAAATAAACAAGAATTGTATATGCTTTCGTAATTGGTGTTGTTCACCTTGATTGTAATCAAGGTGCACCCCAGTATTTATACAAGAATGTGAAGGTATGCATGAAAGCTAGAAGACTTCTAGAGAGTGCATGAAGATGCATTCTCTAGAAGGTTCTTGAAAGTTCTAGTGATCAATCTATAGTGAATAAGTTGAGTCTTACACAATACAATAATACATAGATGGATCTAGCTCAATTGGTAAGGTTGCCCAATAAGACCAGAAGATCATGGGTTCAACCCTCACCATTCCATGTGGCATCTTGTCTCTGACAGTGGTAAGATATACTTAGCCTCTTCTGTTACGATATGAAGGGAAGAGAAAGATGTATTGAGATGATGGATTCTTGGGTTTTTTATTACGATCTAAATATTGAGTAATATAATACTTGTGGGATTCACAACTGTTGATCTCTTTTCTCAATCTACTCTAATCTATTCTAAACTATTTCAATTTATTACTGTGATTTTAAATATTAAGTTCAACTAATTCATTATATTTGTGGGATTCACGAATTTCTATCTCTTTCTTAATATCTATTCACATTCGTATCTGTTTTAGAATTCTTTGCCTCCTAGTAGAAAACCCCAACGGTTCCCACCCGACTCATGCAACGATCTGGTGTCGATAGGCACGACAACATAACACAAGATGAGCTCAAAGAATATGTGATTAGGAATAGATTTCACAATATTAAACCTGAAACTATTAGATTAAGAAAGAAATTCCTTTTATAAAATAGGGATTACAAGTTTTTGGGGTAAATGATTACAATAGTGCTAACCTCTCAGAAATAAATCATAAACGAAGAACCCTAAATTTCGTGAAGAAGAAGAAAATAAAACCCTAAGTCAACAAGTATGTTGTAGAGAAGAAGAAGATGATGAAGAAGAAAAGAATAATTCGAGAAGTTAAGTTCGCAATTAGAGCTTCAAGGGGAGATCCTTGAGTTTTGGTGCAACATCCCAACAACAACGGTGACATCACCTCTTGTCGATGTTGGTCTTACACACCCTCTTGATTCGTAACCCTAGCTTCCTCACTTCTTAATCTTGGTAGAGCTTCTATGTCTTTCACTTTCCTTCCACCTTAACAATGAGCTCTCATTTTCCTTTTATAGGATTCAAGAGACTCTCCCCCGAATAAAGTTAGTGGATGTTTCTTTATTTTAGCATGCACCATGCTTTTTCTTTCCCAATTACACGCTCTATTTTTTGACCTATCACTCATATTACGCAATTGAGCTAAGACTTTTTTATCAATTGAGCTTAGACTTTTTTATCAATTGAGCTTAGACTTTTTTTCCCAAACTCTTATCAATTGAGTTAAGACTTTTATTGTTTTTAAATGCAACACGTTACTTTTCCTACATACCACAACCTCAACTTATCATTCAGTCTCTTTGATATTCCTATTTTAACTTATTTCCTTTTATGCATTTCCCACATTATGACATCCACCCCACCGAACGTGCATATCCTTTGATATGTGCAAAGTGTGGTACCAACATTCACTCTTCACCTCCATTTACCACGTCCAGTTCTTCATCACTATCGTTGATCTTAATGTTGGGAGATCGGTCCCTCCGAATCGGATCCGGTTATGAATGAAGTGGACCCGGTGAGAACCGGAAGAAGAAATATTTGTAAATATGTTTTTTGAGTAAGCCTATTGTGTCTATATTTGTAAATAGCCCTAAGTTCATATAAGTATAAATATAACTTAGGGAAATCACTTAATGTGTGTGGTTGTCATATTGTTGTTGATATAACTATTGTATAGTTAGAGAGGACATATAGAGTTATACTTTGTTGTAATCGCCGGTTGGCAAGGATACAAAGCTCGAGGTTGTTGCCTCCAAGTCTCTGATTGTATCTTTCCTATATATAGTGATAGCTTGGAGTATGTGGGCTCCCGTGGTTTTTTCCCATTAGGGTTTTCCACGTCGTCCTCTCTAATGCGCGATGCCTTTCTCATTCCTCTCCCTCTCTTTTATAGCCCAAGGAGGGAGGCCGTTATCACCCATTACATCAACTAGACATCAAGACGGCATTCCTACATGGCGACCTTAAAGATGAGATCTACATGCATCAACCAAAAGGATTTGAAAAGAACGGGAAGGTACTGGAGAAGAGCTTATACGGATTGAAGCAAGACCCCCGGCAATGGTACTGGAAATTTGACTCATTCATGACCAACCAAGGGTACCACAAGACGCAGGCCGATCATTGCGTGTTTGTGAAGAAATTTGACGAAGGAGATTTCCTGATAGTCCTCCTATATGTGGATGATATGTTGATCGTCAGACGAGACCAAGGCAAGATTCAGATGCTGAAGAAGGCTCTGAACCGAACATTCTCAATGAAAGACTTGGGTCCAGCAAGACAGATATTGGGAATGCACATCATTCGGGTCCAGTTGAAGAAGTTGTTGTGGTTGTCACAGGAGAAGTACGTGACAAAGGTGCTCCAATGGTTCAATATGTCGGAGGCGAAACCGGTCGGATCGACACTTTCAACAAATTGCAAGCTATCCGGAAAACAAAGCCCGAGGACAAAGGCGGAGAAGACGGATATGATGAAGATACTATATGCCTCTGCCATCGGGAGCTTGATGTGAGCAATAGTATGTACCCGGCCGGATATCGGATATGCAATCGGACTGGTGAGCGGGTTCATGAGCAATCCCCGAAGAGAGCACTAGAACGCGGTCAAGTGGATACTCTGGTATTTGAAAGGCACCTCGAGTATGATAGGAACTATGTGCTCCCGATGAACAACGCTCGGCCACAACCAAGCTTAGAATCAAACACAGAAAAAAGGATAATGAAATGCACGACACAAAGGAGAGAAGAGTACACAGGATGTTTAACGTGGAAAACCCTGAGAGGGAAAAAACCACGAGAGTCCACAGACTCCAAACTATCACTATATCACAATGATTACAACAGTGAGCTCACGGAGGCAACGACCTCGTGCTCACGATCTTCGCCACAGACGGCGGTTACAATAGAGGCAACGACCTCTTCCTCCCTCTCTCTCTCTCTCTCTCTCTATACACTGTTACGCTCTCTCTAGTCTTGCACCAACAAGAATGACAACAACATTTTCATAAGTTTGCCCTAAGTCTAATTTATACTAATATGACTTTTGGGCTATTTACAAATATAGTCCCGATGGACTCTCAGAAACATATTTACGAATATGTCCCTTCATCCGGTGAGCACTCCTCACCGGGCCTGCATCATCCGGCGCTTGCCGGGCACACGTCATCCGGTTCTCACCGGGTCTTCCATTGCCGGGTACTCCACATCCGGTTCTCACCGAGTCTTCACCATCCGGCTCTTGCCGGGTACTCGTCATCCGGTTCTCACCGGGTCTTCCGTTGCCGGGTACTCCACATCTGGTTTCCTAACAGAGTATATGCCTTACAGAGTTTGCTCATCAGTACTGTTCTTCTCACTTCCCATCCGGAGGGACCTGTTTACTAACAGATTATATGCCTCCGGTTCGGCTCCGGTAATCCCCAACTTGACGGATTCACGCATTCGGATATGTCGGCTTATGCGGATACCAGCTGGTTTACATTCGGATATGTCATGACTTGTGCAGGGGGGGTTGTTTCATGACAGTCGAGGCTGCAGGAGATGGTTGCATTGTCAACCAGAGAGGCGGAGTACATGCCAGAGCTGTAGAAGCCGGCAAGGAGATAATCTGGATGAAGGACTTCATCGGAGAGCTAGGGATCCAACAGGAGAAATATCGGCTCTACTGCGGCAGTCAAAGTGCCATCCACCTTGCAAAGAACGCAACCTACCATTCCCGGACGAAACATATCCAACAGAGATACCACTGGATCCGGGAGAGAGTAGAAGATCAAGAGTTCGTGTTGACGAAGATCCACACAGAGGAGAACGGGTCGGATATGCTGACCAAGGTGTTGACAACCAACAAGTTGGACGTGTGCTAAAAGCGGATCGGGTTGGCAAGACATCCCATGCGGAGTAAAGGCGGCGATTGTCAGGAAATTGGTCCCTCCGAATGGGATCCGGTTATGAATGAAGTGGACCCGGTGAGAACCGGAAGAAGAGTTACCACTGGATCCGGGAGAGAGTAGAAGATCAAGAGTTCGTGTTGACGAAGATCCACACAGAGGAGAACGGGTCGGATATGCTGACCAAGGTGTTGACAACCAACAAGTTGGACGTGTGCTAAAAGAGGATCGGGTTGGCAAGACATCCCATGCGGAGTAAAGGCGGCGATTGTCAGGAAATTGGTCCCTCCGAATGGGATCCGGTTATGAATGAAGTGGACCCGGTGAGAACCGGAAGAAGAAATATTTGTAAATATGTTTTTTGAGTAAGCCTATTGTGGCTATATTTGTAAATAGTCCTAAGTTCATATAAGTATAAATATGACTTAGGGCAATCACTTAATGTGTGTGGTTGTCATATTGTTGTTGATATAACTATTGTATAGTGAGAGAGGAGATATAGAGTTATACTCTGTTGTAACCACCGGTTGGTGAGGATACAGAGCTCGAGGTTGTTGCCTCCGAGTCTCTGATTGTATCTTTCCTATATATAGTAATAGCTTGGAGTCTGTGGGCTCCCATGGTTTTCTCCCATTAGGGTTTTCCACGTAAACATCTTGAGTACTCTCTATTGTGTGTGCGTGTACGTGTGTTCACTCTCTATTTCCCATTTTTGTGTTTCATTCTCATTCAAGTGATTCATTACTCGTTTGTGGCCGAGCTATATTCCGCGCTATTCTCTTCACTTAAGACCTTCAATTTATGGTTCTTTGTCCTCTCGTTCTAGCATGTCTTAATTCTCTTCCCATCTATTCGTATTGTTAACCTCATTCCCTCCAACTTAGTGAGGTGGTAGATAACATTATCATTAACTTTGATTAACATGTACGGCCCAAAGCATTGTTTCACAAACCTCCTCGTTGTACTTTGTTGGTTGTCCAAAATAATGTCAAACGTAGACGATGTGTTCGATCAAACCTCCCCTTATTACGGAGCCTAGCTTCCTTTAGTTTGTTCAATGCCAACGTTAAGTCCTCTAGGCATCTTCCAATTTGTTCACCGGTAGTGTCGGAAGCAACGTTCACTTCTTCTTCCCAGCATACCCAGACGTTCATCAGGTAGAATGTGTTGACTTTCCGGGCCCGAGCCACTATTAGGCTCCCCTTACTAAACTTCATGACTTCGTTCCGGATGCTACCTTTGTTGCCTTCATCATCTAGCCGACCGGCTGATATTAGGTTCAATCGAACCTCCGAAACGTGTCGGACATCCTTCAGTAGCAACTTGCATCCGTTTGGTGTTGTCAACCACACGTCTCCTATGCCGACAATTCGGAATGTACCTTCATTCCCCATTCGGACACAGTCGTGTTCACTGGCTGTGTAGGATGAGAAGCATTTCCGGTCCGGGTTAAGGTGGAACGACGCTCCGGAATCGACAACCCACGTTGTCTCGTCGCCGGCAAGGTTCAACTCACTCTCCTCGGTGATGAGCATTAGTTCCTCTTCACTTGCCGTGATCGTCGTCGTTCCCTTCCGGTTTGGGCCTCGCCAATCCGAACCGTTTCGGTCTTGTGACTTCTTCGAATCGGTACTGTCGGTTCCCTTGTCTTTCCGGAAATGCCGACAGTTCTTCTAGAAGTGCCCCGGCTTGCCGCAATAGAAGCAAGTGGTCCTCCCCCTTGACTTTGACCGTGTCCCCAATTTTCCCAGTTCGGGGCACTCTGATACCTTTGTCTTCCGCGTTCCGATTGGGTAAGGAGGGCTTTGGTGTCGGAGATCACCTCCTTGTCTTTCCGACACGTCTCCTCATCTAGTAAGCTTGACTTGACCCTTGCTAGGGATCGTTGTTTTCCTTCCGGCCCGGCGTTGCCCAACGTGACAACTAACGTCTCCCAACTATCCGGGAGGGAACCGAGCAGGAGTAGAGCAAGTACCTCCTCGGCGAGTGGTACTTCCAACGTGGTTGCCTGATGTATCAGTCCCTGGAAGGCATTCATTTGCTTCGCCATACAGGCTCATGTCAATGAAGCACCGGATGTATGTCATCGTCTTCATGTGCATCACCTCCCACACTGTGGCGTCAATCTTATCCGGTCTCTTGTCCCCGAACTGAACCGGCAACCAAAGATCTTTGACCATCAACATATCCCTCATCTTCGACTTCCACACTGAGTAGTTGGAGCCGATGAGCTTGAACATGTCGTCGAACGATTCTTCCATTTCCTGTGTTGTTCGCTCTGATACCACATTGATGAGAATCGCAGAATGTTACTCGACCACAACCGAGTCTAGAATCACATAAAATTAGGATGGAGAACATAGAAATGGGAACTCAAAAGTGAACACAGGATGTTTTCGTGGAAAACCCAGAATGGGAAAAACCACGGGAGCCCACAGACTCCGAACTATCACTATGGAGAGAAGGGGGTGCAATCAGAGACTCGGAGGCAACGACCTCGAGCTCTGTTTCTTCGCCAACCGGCGGTTACAACAGAGTATTTCTCTGTACCTCACTCTCTCTCTTTGTCGCTCTCTCTATCGCTCTCTCTATACAACAATATGACAACAACTACACTAATAAGTGTTTGCCCTAGGTCATATTTATACTAATATTCCTTTAGGACTATTTACAAATATAGCCTCCATGGGCTTACTTAAAAACATATTTACAAATATGTCTTCTACATCCGGTTCTGAAGATCCCATCCGGAGGGACCGAAATCCCAACATTTTTTCCATGGTGGTTCCCCAAGGATCAACCACTTTTGTATGGTGAGTTGTTCAGGAGCAACGATTCATTAACCTACCACTTTCTATGGTGTACCCTCCATAGTTTCTGATTTTACATTATTTGCTTCATCCCCCTATTATCATCTTTACAAACTCATCATTTTTGCTTTCCACCATCTCTCCTTACGACTCTTTGACATTGTGTTCACGAAAGATTTCGTGAAAATTTGCAAGAAGGGTGTGAAAATTGTGCACATGACAACTAGGAATGAGGGATTTGGTGGTGTTGTTGTAAAGAATTATGTGTGGAAGCGTAAACAACTGGCTCGTCCAGATAACAACAAACAACACAGAAATAGAGATGAAGGTTTAATGGAAACCTTAAACACACCTACACAGGAGAGACAAAGAGAGCAGAACTCAATTCAAAATAATAAAACTCTCTGTTTATATGAATGTCCTACAGAACACTTTTTATACAAGTTCTTAAAACGACTAACTGAAGTACTGACATGTACTTCAATGCTCATACGTAGCAATGGGCCCGGTTTCGGCTCAAACCGAACCGAACCGAACCGTTAAACCGTGGCTTAACGGTTTATTGGTTCAAAAATAAATAAACCATTTGGTTTCAAATGTTATGATCCGGTTTGGTTTTGGTTCGGTTCAGTTTTGAATTTCATGGTTTAGCGGTTTAGCAGTTTCGGTTTTTGTGGTTTGGTTTAAAGGTTTATAGGTTTATAGGTTTATAGGTTAAAAAATATTCCTAAATTTTCACCTCTAGGCTAACTTTTAACTTTTATATACATTATAAGTAGAGTGTCCTTTTGATGTATGATTATCAAATTTATGATAAGTATAATGACCAAATTTATAATATGTATGATGACTAAATTTATGAAAGGTATGATGACCAAATTTATAATAAGTGTGATAACTAAATTTATGATAAGTATGATAACCAAATTTATGATGATTTTCTCACATAAATTCATAATATGTATGATAATCAATATCTCAAAAAAATGATTTGGTTTGGTTTTGATTTATGATAAACCGGTTTGGTTTGGTTCTAAAATTTCCGTAAACAATTTGGTTTCGTTTTTATTATAAATAAATGGTTTGGTTTGGTTTGGTTTCAAGGCCAAGAAACCGAACTGAACCGGGCCCATTGCTACTCATACGGGCGACTGACATTGACTCTGAGGAATATGCCTACGTACTAGGCTCAAACCGTAGGCCTCCAACGGCCTACCGGTTCTCACTATTCCGGAGTACGATCCGGTTCTCCAGTCCGGCTCTAGGTTCTGCATACCGATCTATTCGGACACTGATCCAGGTATCTATTTGGTTCTCCGTTCCGGATACCGATCCGGTTTTGGCTTATTGAGCGGATCCGGATTTGGTTGAGCTTGTCCGCTCAACACTCTCCCTCAAGCTCAACTTGAGGTCGAATCGTTGTGTGTGTGTCCACTGGTCTTTTCCTCCGGCTCCTCCTGGCATCTTCCCACATGGCTCGCGCTCCTCAGTCGGTCTGGTTCCTCTTCTCACGACCCGTCCAGTTCCGCGCACCTCGACCTTCTCGGTCGGTTTGTCTGCTCCTTTGGCCCAAGTCAACTCCCTCGTTGTCGCAACTCTGATGCTTCTCGACCCATCATCGCCTCTGTGTCAATGTCGACTTCCCCTATCCTCTCGATGGCTTGGCCAAATGATTTGGCTCCTCCGAATCGAATATTTTGATTGAATCGGTTGATTCCGATTCGCTTCGACTCATGACCGAATCAGCCATCCCTAATTCATTCCTGTTCTTGTCTGAGTTGGCTATGTCCAACTCTTCCTCAATCTTCAGACCCTTCACGACATCAGACCATGTCCATGGCTTGCTCTTCTTGGCCTTGTTGGCTTTAACTCCCCCTTTTTCGGTTGGCTTTGGCTCTAGCTTCCCTTTGTGGTCGCTCCCCCTGCATCTGACAAGTCTCCACTTGTTCGTTCTATCTACACATGTCTATCCGTCCTTAACTTCTTCAGCCGACTCGAACATTCCGACTTCTTCAGTTGATCCGAAATCGAATTCTTCATCCGATTCGGCTTTCCAGACATCATCATCTCTCTCCTCCTTTTCGGTGTCACCTCTCCCCCTCAAGTTCGGCATATCAAGGTGCTCGAGACCAAGCAGGCCCGAAAATTGCCGCAACTTCTCTAGGCCGAGAGGTTTGGTGAAGATGTCGACAATATGCCGATCTGTCGAAACATATATTAGTTCGACTTCACCGTAGAGGACTCGCTCTCAGACAAAATGGTAATGCACCTCAATGTGCTTAGTCCGGGCGTGGAAGACGGGGTTCTTCTTTAGCTGGATGTTGCTGAGGTTGTCATAGTAGATCGTCATCGGATCAAACACCTCCACCTACAGATCCTTCAATAACCATTTGAGCCAAATGACCTTGCATGTCACGACGGCCACTCCTCTATACTCGGCCTTGGTGCTTGACAGTGCGGCTATCGACTACTTTTTGCTGCTCCAGGCGACCACGACGCTTAGGAAGTGAAAATGCGAATCCAAATGTTGACCTGCAGTTGCCGACATTTCCGGCCCAATCGACATCCGTGTAGCCGACTAATTGTCCGGCTACACTGGCCCGATATCGCAACCCTCTGTCCTTAGTGTCATTGACATACCAGAGTATTCGGTGCGCGCACGGAAGATGCTCCACAATCAGATGTGCCATGAACTAACTAATCAAGCCGACTCGATAGCTGAGGTCCGGCCAGGTGATGGTCAAGTAGATAAGGCTTCCGACAGTCTGTGAGAACCATTTCAGATCGCATGCCATTCCGGAGTCGGGGTGAAGCTTCACATTCCTATCCAACGAAGTCGAGACAAATTTGCATTTTGTCATACCAAATGTGAAGAGCATACTCAACACATAATGACGTTGACTAATTAGTATGCCTTCCGGGGTGCGGATCACTTCAATCCAATGGAAGTAATGAAGGTC
This sequence comes from Azolla caroliniana, assembly GCF_043228905.1. NCBI lineage: Eukaryota > Viridiplantae > Streptophyta > Polypodiopsida > Salviniales > Salviniaceae > Azolla > Azolla caroliniana. Next base: position 11,823,123 of record NW_028230437.1, on the reverse strand, counting down.
CCCAAGATCCTTCATTTCAAATGATGCCGAGTGTTTGGACTTGACGCAGTTGATTCCTTCCTGGTCGGCGTCAGCGATGACTAGATCATCCACATAGAGCAAAATGCTTTCCGGCCCGTTATGACCCTATCAGATGGAGAGTGAAGAATCTGATTTCGACAATGGAAACCCCATCCGACGCAATTGTTGCATGATCTTTGCGTTCCAAGCATGTGGGGCCTACTTCAGTCCGTGTTCATACCGGACTAAAATTCGGGGGGTTGAACCATATATACATGTTCCTCAAGATCACCTTGCAAGAATGCGTTTTTCACATCCATTTTATGTATTCGTCATTGCCACTACAAGCAGGACACGGACAGTCGTCATCTTCGTGACCATCACGAAGGTCTCATCATAATCGAGTGTGTTGTTGCGCGTAGCCCTTCGCCACTAACCGGGCCTTGTACCAATTGATGGAGCCATCGGCATTGTATTTCACTTTATACACCCATCGGAAACCGATCGGCTTCACTCCTTTCAGTACGTCCACCAAGTCCCACGTCTCATTTTCCATGAGCGCGTGGATCTCTTCCTCCATGGCTTGCTGCTAGTTCGGATCCTTAGCCGCCTTGGCGTAGCTCTCCGGCTCACGCATGACTGCCACCTTCACCATGTATGCATAATGATGCGCCATATACTGGTTATATCCGTATCAAACTATGGGGTGCTTTTGGCAGGTAGGTCAGCGCAACTTTTCGCTACCGATTTGATGGCCCTCTTGGCCGACTCTGGCCTCTCCTCCAGAGATCCTTCTTCGTGCTTCCCAAAGTCGGATTCACTACGATCTGATTCATCCCTACCGATGTCATATTCCGGCATCTTCTTCTTCCATTTCTCCTTTCGCGTGAACCGCCTCCTCAATTCCTTGCACAGGGAGAGCACGGTCGAGTCTCCACTACTCGCTGGTTCGTCATCCGGTTGATCGCTCCGACTCAACCAATTCGGAATCAGTCCACTGATCTGGATGGAAGTCGGACTATCTGGTTGCTCGGATTCCACTATGCCTCCCTCTATTCCGGAATCTGTTGCAACATCTTCAGTAATCAGTTCGGGTTCGGGTGATGAGAAGTACAAAGATGTTGATTCATCGAAGACGACATCGCGGCTAACTCGGACTTGCTTTGACCGGGGGTTGTAGCAATTGTACCCCTTCTGCTCATCGGAGTAGCCAACCAAGATACACTTCTCAGCCTTGGCATTTAGCTTCTTTCGCTTCTCATCTAGCACATGCACATATGCAATGCTTCCGAATACCCGTAGGTGCACCAAATTCAGCTTTTGCTCGAAGTACAATTCATGGGACAACACCTTTGTCCCGGAGGCAGATGTTCGATTCTATATGTAGACGACAATCCGAATTGTCTCGGCCCAATAGTTCCAAGGCATGCACTTCTCTTCTAGCATTGCCCTTTCTGCTTCTCCCAACGTCCAATTCCAACATTCGGCCACGCCATTTTGCTCCGACATGTACTTGCAAGAGGACTCTCAATGAATTCCCTTGGTCTGTAGATAACTCGTGAACTAGCCAGAAAAGTATTATTTTCTGTCATCCGAATTCAAGCACTTGACCTTTCTTCCGATTTCTCATTCCACATGAGTCTTTAGGTCCCGGAAGCACGAGAAGACTTTGTTCTTCTTCTTGATCAGATAGATCCAAGTGTGTCGGCTGAAATCATCGATGAAGGAAATGAAATATCAATTCCCGCTGATGCTCACGTTTTGTGTCAGTCCCCACACATCCAAATGAATAAGATCGAGCCGATTCTAGCTCCGATTCTTCTCGTTGGGGAATGGAAGCCTATGCTGCTTCCCGAGCTATCAAGCTTCACATATTTGGTCTTTCCGGCCACTGAATTTTGCCCCAAAAACCACATGTTTCGACTGCATCTCCTGAAGCTTCCAGAAGTTGATGTGGCCTATCCGCTTATGCCACAGGTCGATGTCTGACTCGACCTTCTGCCCTTTTGCGGACATAACGGTGCCCACATCATTGGTTTTGAGGATGAACATTATTCCATCCCGGCACCCTAGCACGATGATACGACCTTCCTCCTCAATGACGCATCCGTGGTGAGTGAATTGGACCTACATTCCTTGATCTACGATCTAGCCGACCAACATTAAGTTCTTGGTGATCGTCAGAATATGCAAGACGTTCCTCATTATTCCTTTTTGGTCAACATGGCTCAGATGGACATCTCCGATGTGCTTGATGGAATCGATTGTGTCGTCTCCGATTTCAACTACCCTCAGCTTCTCCGGCTTCTTGAGAATATAGAACCACTCTTTGTGGTTCGTCATCTGGTTTGAAGCTCCGGAGTCCACATACCAAACTTCTTCTAACTTAGAGTCGCATACTCCCATCCGATTGACCTTATGCTTCATTACGAGGGTTGGTCCTTACCCGACTCTCTCCGGGGCCCCAATGAACTGCGATCGGTGACGCATGTCTGCGTCTTTCTAGGTCGATCCGGCTTTGTCCGAGTCGACTCTTTTCTTCCAGCACTCGCTTTCGTTGTGGCCCTTTCGACCACAATACCAGCATTTTGCGTTAGCCTTTCCTTGTCGATTTCCGGCGCTTTGACTCACCCAATTTCCAGAGGGTCCGGAATTGTTGTCGGCACCATCTTTGTGCCTCCGATTTTGCCCTTGTCAACCGCCTGCATTGCGCATCGATCCGCCTCGACCGTCACGACCATGCGGCCTCTCCGCCTCCATGTACAACAATTTGTTGTCGGTGTGCGTACTCGCCGACGCACCCACGTGGTTCTCCTCTACAAGGAGCATCGACAATAAGTCGAAAAAGAGGGTGTATTCTCCCTTGTACAAATTGTCATTCGGAATGCTCTGAACTTCGATGCCAGGCCCCCGAGACAGACCTGCACCATCTCATCTTCCTCGATGGTCATGTTGATGGAGGCAAGTGAGTCACAAATGTCTTTGATCGTGGCCATGTAGTCGGCAACCGACAGATCCTTCTGTCAGACATTGCTCAACTCCATCAGAGATGCAGCTTCCGGGCCGTGGTGCTTGCGGCGAAGATCTTCTTCAGGTTTGCCCAAGCTTCCTTTGGCATCTTGGTGTCCTAGATACGACTAAGCAGTTGATCTCCGACAATGAACGCAAAGTAGTACATTTCCCTACTTGCCGCTTGTTCCCAAGCCAGAAATTCTCTATGTGCCGCATCAGGTGTTGTATCATTAGCTCCGTCGACATAACTCGAGTAGCTATGCCCGAGTAGGTACTAGTGCATCTTGTACAACCAAGATGCGTAGTTAGATCTGTCGAGCTTCTCTGTTGGGAGCGAGCTAGCCATTCCTCAGTCCATTCTCTCCTTCTTGTTTGTTTCTTTTACCGGAAATTAGGTTTTTGTCTACCTAGCAATTTCTGTCTGCAGCAGAGGATTTGTAACCCTCACACTTTGATGCCATGTAAAGAATTACGTGCAGAAGCGTAGACAACCGGCTCGTCCGGATAACAACTGACAACACAAAAATAGAGATGAAGGTTTAATGGAAACCTTAAACACACATACATAGGACAGGCAAAGAGAGCAGAACTCCATTTCAAAATAATAACACTCTGTGTGTATACGTCCTACAGAACACTTTTTATACAAGTCCTTAAAAGGACTCACCAAAGTACTGACATGTACTTCAATGCTCATACGAGCGACTGCCACTGACTCCTAGGAATATGCCTACGTACTAGGCTCGAACCTCAGGCCTCCAACGGCCTACCGATTCTCACTATTCCAGAGTATGATCCGGTTCTCCGGTCTAGCTTCAAGTTCCAAATACTAATCTAACCATACACCGATTTGGGACCTATCTGGTTCTCCGTTCCAAATACCAACCCGGTTGAGCTTGTCCGCTCAACTGTTGCTAATGAATGTTTCCAAGAGTTGAGTGGGAATGTCACATTTCATAATATGATGATCCCTCCTCTTTAGGTCATGTGATTGCACAAGTTAAGGTGTATGGTCAATGTGTATTTATTACGTTGAATGTGTGGGAAAAAACTTGCGCTCCTCTTTGTGTAATGTGATTTGAAATATAATTATTGAGTTGATATATGTGTTATATAGGGGGAGAAAGGAAGGTAGAGTTTGAGAGTTTAGGGGTCAAAAGGGTATTTTAGCTATATAAAAATTGTGTTGGAGCTAGAGGTTATTTTGGGAACATAATATTCCCCCTCTAGGCGTGTGGGTAAGTAGGGCCTTGTGACCTAGGCCCGATGTCGAAGCTAGGCCAATCTAATCATAGATAAGTTGTGTAACAAGGTCCAATATATTGCCATTGAGCAATACTAGATGCAACCATTTTTGCTTAAGATCACATCGACCATATTTTTTACAAATCTTGTTGCTTAGATATCACCACAACCATATGTTTTACAAATCTCGTCCAATCAAATAAACTCAATGATGATAGATTATATTAAATCACTATGACGGTCATGAATCTCACAAGTTACATAAGTTTCCAAAATGAACAAATCAAAATTCACAGATTTTGGTTACTATACAATTGAACCCTTTTAGGGTGAAAAGACAAAGAATAAAAAAAATGGTGTTGCAGATATATCCTTGAGTTTTGGCATGTCGACATCATCACCTTAGTGGTCGTGGTCCTCTCACACACACCTGCATAATTCAGTTTCCTCATTTTTACTTATAATGATCACTTTTACATTACACAAGATTAGTTAATAAAGTTCAGTCATTGCATGTTTAATTATACATTTGAAGCACATTAAATAGAGAAGTAAAATCTGCACCAAACATGAAAGATTCCTTATTAGACCAATGAATGAGATACCCCGTCCTTATCAAATAAAAATAAATTAAATAATTCCTAATAAAATTCATAACGCAAGTAGTTTTAAGTCTCTTTTGGAATTCTGGGTCCATGAAAAGGATAGCCTTTTTTTTTTTTGCATTATCAAACAGCTAGACACAATGTGCGCCCACCCGTCTCAAAATTCCACTTCACCTCCAATCCTTTGTGACTTTAAAAGTATTGTCTGTAGAAAAGCATTCATAAGCAGCAGAAATAGTAATTTTGGTTTGATTTGGCAACGTGTGCTATACATTATAAATTATAATGAACGAGGGGTTGGGATCTGATTTGAAGTAACCTTTGGTGACAGCCAAGCAAACATTCAGGAGATTAGACCCTTCAATTTGTCTCGATTTTTCTTCTATATCAAACCTATTCCTTTCATTCCAATGAACATCTTTTCATGTAACATATTGGCACAAAAAACATTGCAGACTTCCCTTGTACACCAGGCGATGGTATTTTTATTGTAGTAACCTTTCAGGGAATGCCTGCCACTGGTGAATACCAAGCATAGCATATATTACATCAAAACATTCACTTCGTCCAAAATTTCCTTCTAATGGCTTTATTTTGTAGTGATGAGACCAATGTCCACCTTCAGTGAATGGCAAGCAACAATAACCCTTCCAAGCAATTTCTTTGTAAAGAAAGGAAATTTTTCACATGTGACATTACCATAACTGCCCGACTACAAATTTCCTTTACACCCAGAGTTCTTTCCTTCTTTATCTACTTATCAGATTCAGCTTTATGAACTGTCACACATGAATTATTGGAATCAATCGTATTGAAACAACCTGTTCCTTAGGATTCATGAAAAGCTGAAGATTTTCACACATTCTTGGATGTTACTTACATTGAAGTAAGTAGTTGAGAACCGTCCAGAGTGTCTTTCATTCTCTGTTGACTTCTCATGTTTGACTTCCATACATGAATTACTTGAATCATTCTTATTATAACCGCCTATTCTTTCATGAAAAGCTGAAGATCTTCTCACACATTCTTGGATGTTACTAACATTGGAGTAGCATAGTTGAGAATAAACTGAATTTAAATCAGTCTTATTACAACAGCCTATTCCTTTGGATTCATGAAAAGCTGAAGATCTTCGCACACATTTTTGGGATGTTACTTACATTGCAGTGGCATAGCTGAGTACAATCTGAATTTGAACCAGTCATATTACAACAGCCTATTCCTTTGGATTCATGAAAAGCTGAAGATCTTCTCACACATTCTTGGATGTTACTTACATTGGAGTAGGCATAGTTGAGAACAATCTGAATTATAATCCTTGCATAGCATCAGAAAACACAGGATATTATGAGTTACAGTTAATCTTGTATGCTTTAAAGCATGTTTCAATGCTCCTGCAAGAAACTCTTGTTCTGAGAACATGTGAGTACCAGATCAGGATATGCTTGTGCAGTGGTCTACTGACCACCGGTCCAGATTTCCCCATTGAAGAACTCATTTCTTCTTCTTGCTGAGTAATATCCATGATTTTCAACTCTTGGAGAAGCCATGTTGATGTTGCTATTCCTCGAACATGAATTGGTAGTGTTATGTGCACATTCAAGGTATCGGGAGGTAACTGAAGTAACTTCTACAAGTTCTGAAGTACCACACCTTCCACAAGAACCTAATCTTGAAAGGCCGTTGCTGAAAGGGCTTCCAGCTCTATGGGGTGAACTATTTCTAGATGGCAGTCCCCATTCCTCTATAGTGATCCCTTGCCTCAATGCTAGCTCCAAAACTTGCCTCTGTTGCAATCCTGATCCTTTTAATACAGCCCATAGATTTCCCAGAACTTCCCTTTGATTGTCTATGATTTGATCCCTAATCGCAATTTGAAACTGCAATTCTGTGTTTGACATACCCTGCATCATCAATTTTTGAAGTGTTAAAGATGCTAATCCTTGCAATGAATTTATATATGTTTTCATAGCTTACCAGCAGCCTATATTGACTTAGTATTCTCAAGTATGTGGTGTTACTATTACTGTGTACAGCTTTGTCAATGATCTCCTGCAAATCACTCCGTTGAGCCTCGTTTTGCTCAATTTCCTGGTTTTATTAGAGAATTATTATCACGTGAACTTAAGTTTTACTTTTGAACAATAGTAAATTGTGTCGATTTTTAAAAATCAACATCAGCTACCTGTCGATAGATGGCTCCAGCCTCATCATTATCTCGAATGTTGTCAAGAATTAACTTCCTCCTTTCACATAGAGCCTCCACTATTCTGGTATCTTCATCCCTCTGCTTACAGAAACACATCAGTTATTGAGTTACTAACTACAAACTTGAAATTAAGGATTAGAAATCTCAATGATGCTAAAAAATACAGAATATTTTCCTAGCTGGTGCAATAGTTTTCTTATTTTGTGATGGGATGCAGTATGCTCTGTTACAACCCAAATGATCATCAAATTTTCACTTCAGCTACCCATTTTGTTCCCAGAAACTTCATCTGCGTCAAGCTACCATGTGCAGTCATCAACTGTTAAAATACACTATTTTCCTGGCTGGTGCTATAATTTTCTTATTTTGTGATTGGATGCTGTATGCTTCTGATACAGCCCAAACGATAATAAAAATATTGCTTTAGCTATCCCATCAAACTACCATGTTCAGGGTTAATTTGAGTTAGGATGTAATTGAGAACGTCACATTAGGAGGCTTTTTATATTCTCCAAGGGTTTACTTGATGCTCTTACCAGCATCAAGAGGCTTCAGTATCTTCATAAACACAAACTAAGAGTTTCATCATCTCTGGCCACCTCTAGATGTGTTGGTTACTCTCAACTTCCTCATTAAACATAATCCCTTGATTGCACATTGGTCACATTGGCACCTTCAGATATCACTTTGACTGTTTCATATTATTTATCTTTTCTGTGCTGTGTTTAAATTCATCAATGCATAGTTTATTGCCAAACTTTGGTCCTTATTTAGAAACCCATCACATTTCACTCCCATATAGATCAACCTACCTAGGGCATATGAATAAAATAGTGATATATTAAATTGTGTAATCAGCAAAAATTTCATCAGGGCAATCTAAATGTAAGTTAAGCCGATCTTATAAATGCAGGTACATAGCAAAAATATAATATGAATAAATTTGAGAGGGCAAATACCTGATGTTTTGCAATCTCGTTGTCAAGTTGTTGTAGCTCATAATGGTTGTATGAATTTTTATCTTCCAACTCAAAAAGTGCTTTCTGCAGATTGATCCTTTCTTCCACGTTTTCATTGATATCATGACTAAGCCTATTCAACCAAGAAAGTCCATCATTTTGGTTTCTCCCAGTTGATAGACCATTAAGCTGGACTTCTTTCTCTTCCAACTCTTTTTTCAAGAGACTAACTTCATTCTGCAATTGATATATAAAGTTTGGAAAGCATTTAATTGTGTAACAAGTAGATGACCTTTATTGCATAATTACCTGGAGACTATTAATCATTCGCTGGTAATCTGCAACTCGGGAATCAACTGAGCCAATGTTTTTCTGGAATAATGAATGAGAAAGAATTACAAAGAAATCTAATAAATTCCAGATGCATTCATAGAGAGAATAGTAGACATGAAAGAGAACCTGGACATGGGTCTTTATTTCCTTCGCTCTATTAGCATATTTGAGTGTGTTAATAGTGTGATGGTATTGGTGATCAGCAAATGACACAGTAGCAATCATGCAAGTTCGAGAGTTTCCACTGAGACCGTCTTTCAATATTCTTGTTAATTTACTACCCAATAAAAACCCACTCATCAACATTAACATTGGTACATATATGCGGCATAAATGGATGGAAAAAATTCTTTGTGAATACCTATTCCGATAGGGAACATATGCGAGACCTTTTTTCTGTTGCTTGCCCAAAGCATTTATACAGTTTGCCAAAGCTAGTAAGGATTTATTAATATTGGCACCATCCCTCAATTTCCTTCCTGCATTATTTGTCTCAGAGGCTCTTTCACTGAACATTCCGGAGAGAAGAAAAACTTATTAGACATCTGACAAAAATAAACACCACAAAAAAACTAATGAAACATGTACCAACCTTCCTGCAAGATCAACCAATGCCATCTTTCCTTGCATCATTTGGGACCCGAGATGATTTCGATAGTACTTTGTTACAGTAATTTCTAGAACAGCATGAGAACTGAAAATTGCATTAGCAGATTAGGTTATGGAAATTTATTAACACTACATATTTCTCGGGATTCATCATCCATACAGTTTAATGTGCTCTGAGATGCTGTGTATCATCAAACATACCGTGATGAAATTGCATTCGCATCTGTTTTCTCTGTCTTTCTTCTACTGTTACCAGCATGTAACAGTTCCAGTATCTTGGGAGTAGAATTCACCTGAGTCACCAAAGTAGATGTTATGTGTTTTAGTAAGACTAATAAAACTGCGTAGACACTGAGTAACATAATCCATGTTCGCCCGTGTGTCAATTTTCTTAAGATGACATGACTGATATTTTCATAATAAGAATCATTCTCGACTTTCTTAGCAAGAAATCTAATTAGAACCCATGGATCAGATGGAACATCTTACTTGAACTCTCTTTAAGCCTGGCACGATAATTCCTTGTTCTGGGTCTTCCCGCAATTCCAAGTGTCCAGATGATTTATCTAATAAATCATATATAACCTGCTGAAAAGCAACAGTAATGCTTTTTACCTATATTAAAACATAACCTAAACGAAAATGATCTGGTTTTGTAAATATAATGTGCTCTATATACCTCATTGTAAACTTCCAAGTAAGAGCAAGTGACCTCATATTTATTGTCTTTTTCTTGCTTGGAAACACACCTAAAAATCTCCTGGAGGCTTAGAACCATCAGCCCAGGATCATCTGCCTTTCCCACCATTGTATACGTTTTACCACTGGCATCGCAATCACAATCAATGAATATAAATTAAGCATATTGGCAATTTTTAGATCTAATTTATAAATCTTCCTAGAAATATAGTCATTGCCACATACCTCCCCGTTGCCCCATAAGCAAAAACTGTAGCATTTAAACCTTGAACAACACCTTTTACCATAGGAGCAACAACACGATCATAAAGGTCCTTCAAGCAACACAAACAAGATATAGAAATAGCATTAAAAGAAGAAATGAAAAAGGAGATAGAGAAACAGAAAACAGAGATGTATGCCTCTCTCAAGACTGAGTTATTAGAAGAGATGCGGAAAGACATCATACGCCATGTGAAGAAATCACACTTGGAGCTCAAGGATGACATGACACAATACCTTAAGGATGAAATATCCGCAAGTAATGTTGAGTTTGAAGCTATAAAAGTGGATTTAGAAAAAGGAGAAGAAGCAATGGAAAGATGTATCTCTACAGTGAAAGCCAATGTCACTAAGGAAATGCAAACATGGGTAGACATGGCTAAAGATGCCAAAGATCAAGCTGAGCACGCCCAAAAAGAAATTAAATCAAATGCTCCTTGGATAGAGGTAGTGAAAAAGCAAAAAGAAACATCTATGGATAGGATGGAATTGATGAATGTTACATTAGAAGAAGAAGCCGAGAGGAAAGCTCGTGTGTTGCATGTACGAGTGGTTGGTTGGGCCGAAAAAAAAAGCCCACAAGAATATGCCAAGAATCTCGGAACAAAGATTGGGGCATCAAATATTCCATTTGCTTCAACGTGGAGGGTGGGAAGAGATGAGTCTAGAGCTAAAGCCCTTATCATCCGCTTCATGGATATTGACAAGAAAAAAGCTTTCCTCTCTAAAAGAAAGGCACTCAAGGGTGAAAAAATATACTTACTACTTAGATGATGATCTCACTCCAGCCCAAGTGGCACACCGCAAAGAAAACATGCCACGAGTGCTTAATGCAAGAAAGGAAGGAAAACGGGCCGTATATAGAGATGGCAAGGTCATTATTGCAAAGAAGATAGCCGCATGACGATATATGGCCTATGAGACCCTACGCATGACCATATGGAATTGCAACGACTCTCCACGGACAGATGTCGGATATTTTGAAGATACCTTGAAAAACAGAAAAATTGCTATGTATACAGAGACCCACCAATGCATGGCTTGCAAACTCTCCGAGGTACAAGGATATAGATGGGAGTCAATATGTTGCCCCCAACCTCGGACACCAAGAAGCACTAGAGGTTCGGGAGGAGTGACTGTGGTATACAAAAAGGAGCTCCATGATAAGAGTGCATGTTGTCCATAAGGATGTAGATGCACACTACATGTGGATACGAATCAAAAGAGGGGATCTTAGGGAGGTATATATTGCAATTTGCTACTTTCCACCTGCCTACTCAAGGTTTGCACCACTAGGTGAATCACCATATCTACCATTATATGATGATACCATAAGATTTGCTACTATGGGGGACATAATACTATTAGGAGATTTTAATGCACGAACCAAGGATGAGCAAACAACTATGTTTAACACCAACGAGGCTGTTTATGGAGAAGTTATGGCAGAAGAGGTTGGTCTACAGCGACAAGCTCAAGATATGAGTGTTATAATTGAATATGGAAAACACTTTCTAGCCTTGGGAAGTGCGCATGGATTCGTGATAGATAATGGCTTGTCCCAATGGCCGAGATCAGATACTTTGACATGTTGGAACCCAAAAGGAGGTGCAAGCACAGTCGATTATCTAATGGGCGCTCCATCTCTCATACTTGAAATAAAAGAGTTTCCTATATCGGGTAGACCTATTGGCTTGGCAGCAAATCATGCATATCTACGCTTCGCGGTAAAGGATGGATGCACAAAGGATGTATATGCTAAGGAGAGTGGGCTGGCTAAGTATCTATTTACTTGCGAGACAATTGATGTGTATAGTTGTGGTGTATACAATGGCATGCTAGATTTGGATCCTTTCGCACCCGTTGAAGAACTTACCCAAGGATTGTCCAAATCATTGCATAAAGCAGCCACAAATGCCTTCCCTCACACAACAGCCAATCCCCCCAAACTTGGTAGAGTATGATGAGGAATGTCATGATACAAGGAGATGCTTGCAGCGTGATGTAACTTGGGGCATTTATATACACAAACAAGCGAGAGCAACCTTCCAACGCCTCATAAGGAAGAAGAAGAGATTGTATTTAGCTAAATTTGAAGATCATTTGTATCACTTGTTTCTAGGACAAGAAAGTAAAAGAGCATGGAAAATGTTTAATGAGTGTCAACCCACCACACAACTGACCTCACCTCAAGTGTGGCATGAATATGCAAAGGTTCTATATGATATCCCGGGGCAACCTCCTCTTCCCCACCTGAATGGTTCACGCCCACATGAATCAACCTTTTTTATACCACAAAATGTAAGAAATGTCATTGATTGGCAACAATTTGGGAAGGCCCAAGATCATGATGGATTGGTTGGTGAGCACTTTATCTATGCCCATGACACCTCTTTGGTCTCTATATAGATGAGGTATCACATTACATAGAGAGATTCGCAGGTTCAGGAGCATGCATAGTAAGTATAGCTATACAAATATTACTCTATGCTGATGATATGGTGCTGATTTCGAACTCTCCAGAGGGACTACAAAGACATCTAAATGCCTTAAAACTATTTTGTACGGACAAAGGTTTGTCAATCAACATCGATAAAACTAAAGAAGCATGGGTAACAAGATCAGAACCAGAATTCGTCTCGGGAGAGGAAAAGGTGGAATATACACGTTCCTACACATACCTAGGAGTAACATTACAGGGCCTAAGTTCTCCTTACAAAAGGCTGCTTGTGCCCGAATTTCTCGTGGATATGCAGCCCTTAGTGCTCTTGAGAGACAATGTGCACATTTGCAGTTCCAAGAGCCACAAACTAAGTTGTGGTTATTTGATACACTTGTCACACCAACTCTTCTCTATGGAGTAGAAATATGGGGACCGAGTCTTAACAAGGCAAATCATTGGAAAGATTTAGAGAGACCTTTAGTGTCAATGATTGCTCGCACGATAAGGAGCAAAGCATCGGTGCCCCACGATATAATCCGGGCAGAGATGGGAGCAGCACCTATAATCACCAAGGCATTGTTCCGATCAATGACATTTATCCAACGTCTTTGGGAGCTCCCTAAACGAAGGTACCCAAGGTTGGCACTTATGTCATCAAGAAAATTGGCTCAAAATGGAGACACTCATTGTTGGTATGCTGAAATGCAGCAATGGTTTGAGTCACATGGCATGAGTATAAATGCACTACCCCCGTTCCAATATAGCTTGGACTGTCCTCATCTAAATATGACCAAAGTGGAAAAGAATAGAGTGATTCGAACTGATATGATTAACTTGGAAAACAAGATAACATGGATCAGCCCCAACATACCACTTGGTACGAAGATGGCCCACTATACGACACACTTCTTACACACATCGGAGGACGGATTCATCATCAGGCCACCTTATATGGACATACATCTATCCTATGCATTGTGTAGTGTGATAGGGCGGATGCGAACTTCATCACATCAGTTACAAATTGAGGTAGGCAGATATACACGACTATCTCTAGAAGAGAGAATTTGCCAATTGTGTCATCAAGGAGTGGAATCCGAAGAACACTATGTTTGTCACTGTAGTGTCTTTTGTGAAATCAGAGGGAGATACCATTGCCTCTTTAAACAAGGCTTTGGCCCACTACGCAAGGTAATGGAATATGAGGACCAGCGGTGCCTAGAACTTTTCTTGCTAAAGCTCAAGCGACATTGGGAAAAGTTGTTGAAGAATACAGCCACACAAGCTCATCCACAAAGAACAATCACAACTTTCTTTAGCCCCATCACTCCTACTAATGCTACAGTTCAATCACGGGATACACAAATGGGCTCCCGACCAGGACATAACAAAGGGGTTACAATTGATCGGGCAATAGCAATTTGCCGTGCACGTAGGCCCCGACCCCATGGACCACGACCTCGTCACCCTTGTTATCAACAAATAAAAGCCATTATCTCCCGCCATCGCAAGTGCTTCCCTCGCTTCGGAGACAAAAGATACAATATATCTAACATGAGAATCTGACATTTGCCGAAAACCAAATTCCCTCATCTCTTTTTATTTTATATACTTTTATATTTACGAAGTATTACTTACTTTTTTTATTTATTTATTGTTCTCAAAGACAAGACAACACTTAAGATGTAATCTCTTGTTTGGTCTTATAGGCCATTTTGGCCTCGTAAAAGACATTAATATATCTTTCTTTCTTCTCTCTCTCTCTCTCTCTACATGGCTGTCTCTCTCTCTCGTCAACCACACATTTAAATTACATGTATGTAGAAACCACCATTATAATATTGTTGCCCTCCCTTTATAGGTAGAGGAGCATTCCAATAGTGCCATGAAAAAAGTTCAGTAACCGCAACATGATGTTGGGAATAAAGGGCCATCGTGCCTTTTATTAGTGCACGAGTGTGAACGCATTCGTAGCACATTTTGACTTGTATATACATATATATATATATATACATAGATTGACATATTCGCATTCGTGGGGGTTACCATACGAATACATACGAATACGCATAAGAATACATGGAAAAATATTCGTTAAAAAAAAAAGAAAAAAAAAGAGTTCCTACTTTTTAGTTTCTAATATATATATATATCATATAACAAAGAGACTTTCACATTAAATATGGGATATTTAACTTGACATTAAAAAGGAGGCTTGCACTAAATAATATTTTTATATAATAAATGGAAAACTTAAAAGTTAAAAGTATTTGTTTTATTTTTAATAAATATAAAAAAATAATAAATAATAAATAAAAGGTTCATTAATTTCTCACTTTACTCTCCCACAAAAATTGATATTTTTATCTATTATTAAAAGAGGACCTCGTACTAATAGTATTTTTATAATATATATAAAACTTAAATGTATTTGTTTTATTTTTTAATAAAACGAAAAATAAATAAATATTTGTAAATAAATTAACTAAATAAAAGGTTCCCATAAATTTCATATTTTTATTTCACATTAAAAAGGGGAACTCACACTAATAATATTTTATAATATTTATCAAACTTAGATGTATATGTTTTAATTTTTAATGAAACAAAATATATATATATATATATGTAAAATAAATAGAATAAATAAAAGGTTCTCACAAAATTTTATATTTTTATATCACATTAAAAAGGGGACCTGACACTAATAATATTCTTATAATAGATGAAAAACTTTAAAGTATTTGTTTTATTTTTAATAAATAAATAAATAATAAATAAAAGATTCATTAATTCCCCACTTTTTACTCTCTTGACATTAAAAAGGGGACCTTAGACTAATAATATTTTTATATATAATATATAAAATTATTTTTTGAAATAATAAATAAATAAACAAATGGTTCTGTAATATTCTTGGGGTCATTTTGTATTCTCGAATTTTACGAATATTACGGATGTCAAATATTACGAATTTCACGCATGGGTCAATCTATGTATATATATAAAAACTAAAAAAAATGGTACACTCTTTGTACCCAAGACAACGTGCATCTCTCTCTCTCTCTCCCTTTGTCTCTCACTCAGACTCTCTCCCTCTCTAGTTAACCTAAACTCTAATCCTCATGCTGCCTTTCAAACTGGTCATGTCTTTTTTTTTCGCGAAGCATGTCATGTTTTTCTAAAGAGCAAGTTAAAGCAGGTCTTCTTTTCTTTTGCAAAGCAATTCACATTTTGACCGTGTACAGCAGAAACATCTTGTAGGCTTTGTCAATGCATGTACAACAGATATTGCCTCTAAAAATTTATCTAGAGATCTGAAATTTAAAGCATGTCATGTTTTTCTACAGAGCAAGTTAAAGCAGGTCACGTTTTTCTGCAAAGCAAGCCTTCTTTTCTTTTGCAGAGCAAGTCACATTTTGACCGTGTACTGCAGAAACATCTTGTAGGCTTTGTCAATGCATGTACAACAGATATTGCCTCTAAAAATTTATTTAGAGATCTAAAATTTTATGTTTTCAGTGTGGCTATATATTGTTGGTTGGTACTTGTTTGTATCTTAGTTCACTTGTGTGAGAGTCTAGGCTTGGTTTTTTTTGTTTAAGTTTTGGTCCTTTTGGGCTATGAGATCAAGACAGTAGCCATCTTATGCACATCAAGAAGCTTGAGGGTGCACATCAAGAAACATCTTGTAGGCTTTAACAATGCATGTACAACAGATATTGCCTCTGAAAATTTATCTATAGATCTGAAATTTTCTATTTTCAGTGTGGCTATATATTGTTGGTTCACTTGCGTGAGAGTTTAGGCTTGGGTTTTTTTGCTTAAGTTGTAGTCCTCCTTTTGGGCTAGGAAATCATCATGACTGGCAGCAATGACAGTAGCTATCTTATGCACATCAAGAAGCTTGTGGGTGCACATAACTTTGTGGTATGGAAAAAGCAGTGTTACAACATCCTGCTGCAGAAGAAGCATGCAAAGCTTATTAAAGTCAAAGGGGTAAAGCCTACAGATATAGACCAAGATCATTGGCAAGAGTTGAATGAGCTTGCACACTCGACTATTCAGTTGTCAATTTTTGATGCCTTGCTGTTTAATATTGAAGGTTTGGACATTGCCTATTCTATATGGACTACAATAGAGGAACTGTATGCCCAGAAGACGGCAGCTCGCAAAGTTTATTGGCTTAAGAAACTTATGGATTTGAGCATGACAGAGGGCACATGCATGTCAACTCACCTGAGTGAGTTCAATTCCATTTTCAGCCAACTGGTTGACTTGAAATTCATCATTGATGATGAGTTTAAGGCCACGTTTTTACTTTGCACCTTGCTAGAAAGTTGGGATACTTTCAAGACTGCTATGACCAATTCAAATGCGATGCTTCTTTATGCCGATGTAGAGAGTTCGCTACTCATGGAAGAGATAAGTTGGCAGAACAATGCATCCAATAAGTCCTCTAGTGTGTTGCATACTAGGGGTAGGTCACAGCAAACAAGCAAATTTGATAGTTATGGCCGCAGTAAATCACATGGTAAAGATGTAGAATGCCATCACTGTGGCAAAAAGGGTCACTTTAAACGTGATTGTTTCAAATGGAAGAAAGAGAAAGGAAAGGGCAAGAAGGTAGATGATTGCATAGAAGAGAAGAGGGCTAAAGAAAAGTAATGTTGAAATTGAAGAGGTGAATGTAGTCACTCATGACAATGATAGTGGAAATGTACTCTTTGTCTCTTCATGCCATAGAGAACATGCTTTACTTGCATATACGGATGGTGACATGCAGACTTGGATACTCGATTCCGGTGCTTCTTTTCACGTCACCCCTCATCGTGAGTGGTTTTCAAATTACACAAGGGGTCGACATGGTAGTGGAAATGTACTCTTTGTCTCTTCATGCCATAGAGAACATGCTTTACTTGCATATACGGATGGTGACATGCAAACTTGGATACTCGATTCCAGTGCTTCTTTTCACGTCACCCCTCATCGTGAGTGGTTTTCAAATTACACAAGGGGTCGACATGGTGTTGTCCATCTTGGGGACAACAATGCATGTGAAATTGTAGGTATTGGCACTGTGCAATTACAGTTTTAGCATGGTTCTACTTTCACACTTCAGCATGTATGGCATGTACCTCAGGTCAAGAAGAGCTTGATTAGCACAAGACAGCTAGATGCCGATGGATTTCACACCACCTTTGGTGATGGGAAATGGAAGATTTGTAAGGGATCTTGAGTTTTTGCCAAGGGTAGTAAAAGTGATACTTTGTATCCTCTCCATGTATCAAGTGTGAGTGACCATGTTTCCGTAACCGAGCAGCCAAGCATCTCTCTGTGGCATGGCCGGTTGGGACACATGAGTGAAACTGGTATGAAAGTACTTTCTCATTTGGGTTACTTGCCTTTTCTTCGTTATGCTGATTTTGAGAATTTTTATCATTGTACTTATGGTAAACATATGCAAACATCTCATAAAAAGTCTCTTTCACTGAAGTCTTCCCCGCTTGAGTTAGCACATTCAGTTGTATGTTAGATTAGTCACTTTTGTCAATCATGCTACACGGAAGGTATGGGTTTACCCTATTCATAGCAAGGATGAAGTGCTAAACAAGTTTTGAACATGCTTGGCATTAGTTGAGAATCAAATTGATATGTGGAATATGTGTCCAAGGCCTTTCAAGCATTTTGTGACCGCAAAGGGATAAAGAGGGAACTCACTACCCCTTATAATCCACCCCAAAATGGAGTTGTAGAGTGTATGAATCGGACTATTCAAGATAGGGTTCATACTATGCTATCTCATATTGCATTACTCCATGGTTTTTGGACAGAGGCTGTTATGACAGCTGTTCACTTGATTAATTGGTCACCTAACAGGTCTTTGGGAGGGGGAATACCTCAAGAAGCGTGACCTTCATATGCTCACTTGAGAGTGTTTGGCTGTGAGGCTTTTGTGCACATCTGTAAAGAAGAACGCCACAAACTTGAGCCAACAAAATCCTGCAAATGCATTTTCCTAGGATACGGTGATGAGGGTGAAATGGGGTATAGATTGTGGGACCCCGAGAAAAGAAAAATAGTATGCAACAATGATGTTATCTTCTGGGAAAATCGCATGCATAAACAACCCGAAAAGACCGAGGAAGTATGTAGGGTTGTATTCCGAGAAGAAATACCTTTTAGACAGAAAAATGTGCCCATTGTACAGCAGCAAACACCTGCTGTAAACTTGCCTGCAAATGCAGAAGATGAGGTTGGAAATTATCAGCCAGCCTTTGGCCATAATGATGAGCCACCAAATGTGCAGGAACGGCTAGAACAGCAAGCTGTTAATGCTGATTTGCAAGCTCAACAGCTACCAAACAATGAGCATTGGGTTAAGAGATCATCTAGAGTTACTAGACAGCCTGACAGATTTGTTCCTGATGCAAACAGTGTGGCTGATTATGTCATGGTGACTGATTGTGGCGAACCGTCTTGCTTCAAGGAGGCAATGGACAGACAGGACAACCAGAAATGGTATAAAGCCATGTTGTCAGAGATGGAATCTCTTGAGAAAAATGACACTTGGATTTGGTTCAGTTGCCTAAAGGGCAGGAAACACTTCCATGCAAATGGGTTTATAAAATGAAGGTCATTTCTGATTCCTCGCCAAAGTACAAAGCAAGATTGGTTGCAAAAGGATACAAGCAGGAATATGGAGTTGATTTTGATGAGATCTTCTCCCCTATAGTCAAAATGACTACATTAAGAACCATTTTGGGCCTAGTCGCAGCTGAAGATATGGAACTCATACAGATGGATGTGAAGACCGCTTTTTTACATGGCGATCTGCATGAAGACATATATATGCAGCAGCCTAAAGGTTTTGTGGCTAAAGGCAAAGAGAAGATGGTTTGTAAGCTCAAAAGTAGTTTGTATGGGTTGAAACGAGCACCGTGAGAATGGTATTATAAATTTGATACATTTATGCAATCTCAAGGTTTTCGTAGAAGCTAAGTGGACCACTGCTTGTACACCAAGAAGGCAGGAGATGGCGGCCTGATTATCTTGTTTTTGTATGTTGATTGCTGGCAAGGATATTCATGCCTTGGATTCATTGAAGCAAAGCCTTCATGGCAGCTTTGATATGAAGTATCTTGGTGATGCAAATCACATCGTTGGCATGCGAATACTCCGAAACTGGTTGAAAGGGGTACTCTTTCTATCTCAGCAGGAGTATATCTCTAAGATTTTGCAGCGTTTCAATATGGAGGGGGGGAAACCAATTGGGGTTCCATTGCCTCCATATTTGAAACTCGGTGCAGAAGACAGCCCTACTTCTGATGATGAGAAGGCTGAAATGGCTAAGGTTCCATATGCCTCAACCGTTGGCAGTTTGATATATGCGATGGTTGCTACATGCCCTGATATTGCTTTTGCAGTGGGAGTGGTTAGTAGGTACATGGCAAATCCTGGCAAAAAGCATTGGGAAGCGGTGACAGGTATTATGAGCATAGAACGTAATAAACGTGCTCGTACAAGCATTCAAACGTTTGAAAACGAACACGTTTGAAAATGGAAAAATGTGTGCTCCTTTTTATTTATTTTTTTCATTTATCATCATTACAAATCAGCTCACCCCAGTGGCAAGTTGTCATCCTACTGCTGTCTATGTCTTGGGTTCAATTCCCAAATTTCTCATCTCTCTCTTGTTAGTGTCATGTCATAGAAAAAATTTATGTTAGTGTCATTTTTCTTTTTTTCTTTTTTTTCTTTCCTTATTGTTAGAAATTAGCTCAAGCTAGTGGTAAGTTGCCATGCTACTATTGCCTATGTCTTGGGTTCAATTCCCAATTTTCTTATATCCTCTCATTAGTGTCATCTCGTGGCAAAATTTTATGTTAGTGTCATGTTCCTTTTTTTTTCTCTCTTTGTTATTAGAAATTAGCTCACCCTAGCGGTAAGTGGTTATGCTACTACTGCCTATGTCATGTTTTCTTCATATTCTCAAATATACGTTTTATGAGTTTTTGAACGTTTGATTATAATTTATAATGACATATTTTGATTCAATCTCTATAGTTCATACTCTCTTTTTTTTTAAGTTGTAAAGTGAGGAGGATAGAGATGTCTTGATTCTTAAGAAGCATCCCAAAGGTATGCATGTGATACAATGCAAATATTGCAACCATACTTATGTTGGTGGTTCACAATGGATTAGAATCCACTTATTGGAATTGAGAGTGAATCAATATATAATATAGAGCATAGTCAATCCAAACCAACTTTGAGATGATTTACCATATACATTTGATTGAATCATTCTTGAATGTGAATGCACGTATGATACATATGGTTCATTATGAGATACCTCAAAGGCACAAAGGACTTGTGCATTTGCTTTGGAAAGCAAAAGGCATCTGTCATTGGTTTTACGGATGCGGACTATGCTGGTCACACGGACTGCAGAAAGTCTACTTCTGGGTATGTGTTTATGTTCACAAGAGATGCAGTCTCTTGGATCTCCAGGCTACAAAAGTGTCGCATTGTCTACTACAGGGGCAGAGTATGTTGCTGCCACTGAGGCATGCAAGGAGGATTTATGGCTTTCATATCTAGTGAGAGATATTGGCATTACAAAGTTACCTATTCTTAATTGTGACAATCAGAGTGCTATCATGCTAGCTCGGAATACCGTCTTTCATGCAAAGACGAAGCACATATAGGTGAAGTATCACTTCATCAGAGATGTACTTGACAGTAAGAACATTGAGCTTGACAAAATGTATACAAATGATAATCCTGCAGATCTTCTCACGAAGGGTCTTCCAACTGAACAATTTGCTCATTGCCGACAGATGATGGGAGTTGGATAGATGTATGTAGTTCAGCTTTGTACATACTTGGACTTAGCTAGCTTTCTTCTTCTTCTTCTTTTTCTCCTCAAGGCACATTGCCTTTAGGTGGGAGGTTGTTGGGAATAAAGGGCCATCATGCCTTTTATTAGTGCACGAGTGTGACCGCACTCGTAGCACATTTTGACTTGTATATACATATATATATCTAAAAACCAAAAAAAAGTGGTACACCCTTTGTACCCAAGACAGCGTGCATCTCTCTCTCTCTCTCTCTCTCTCTCTCTCTCTCTCTCTCTCTCCCTTTGTCTCTCACTCAGACTCTCACTCAGACTCTCTCCCTCTCTGGTTGACCTAAACCCTAATCCTCGTGCTGCCTTTCACATGAAACAATCCCGCATGATGTATCATCTACACTTGCCACAAAAGCATGTCTTTGAACTTTCTAATGCATATATTTACCCCATGTCTATCATCAAATGTAAAATCATTTCTCATATTTCAATTATGTTGCAACCCCCAATACCTTGAGAATTGGAACAAGATTTCCATCTCAACAAGGAAAATTGTCAAACCAATATGTCTTTCAATTATCAAATGTGTCTTTGAACCCCATAAATGAGCATAAAAAACAAAAGGCATTCTAGATATGCCAATTATGCAATAATCCCCAATACATTAGATATTGAAAGGCTATCTAAAAATGCAGAGAACCGTATTCCCGACTCCGCCTTACCAAACACCCATTGGAAAGGGGATTTTGACTATCCTCTTATAGAAGCCCACACAGTAGATATAAATTTCCAAATAGCCCTTGTTGCTAGACAACTGATAAATCAATGTCGAGAATGTCCTCTCAAACTGACCAAAACAAATATTCTAGAAACGACACTTCGCCTTCACATAGCAGCTCCTAGATAGAGGTAATCCACCCACCATGAACCTCCAAACAAACACCTGAGCTCTGAAAGGAAGATGAGATTGCTACCTCATTTGTATCACTTTGCCACCACCTATTGGATCTTCTGATTCCCCATTTTTTATTAACCCATTCTACCATCCATACATACCTATCAATTAGTTTATGATATTCACCATTTTTTTTACTTGGGTTAGGCTTTTATGACCTACAAATGCGCAATCTACCTCAAGCGTAACTCAAGTCAAATCTTGAATTGGATATTGCCAATTAACATTTCTTGCAACTGAGACCATATAATATAGTAATTTCTAGGAATACGAATCCTTACCCTAGTTGTCTGAAAAGCCATTATTGTTTTGGGTTCCCAACATAGCATCTTGTACTTTTAGTCTAACATGAAACAACCAGGTTTGTGATTTCCAATATATAAATTCATTTGCAATTCGTCCGGATATCCAATCTAGGATTTTGACATTAGACACATACCAATCAATAGGATAAACTAAATGATGACAAATCAAACCATGTTGTACTACCACCCTTATCCAGCCAGGATCTTCCAAATTTCTCTACGTACATGCAATGAGAATTGATTTGTGCATGTTAATCTTCAATCCTGAAGCTATAGTAAACAATTCCCACACTTGTATAGCCTTTGCAATGTTTTCTTGCAAGGCTCCCAAAAACATAAGTTAATCATCTACTGATGTTCACACAATGCACGATTTGCCCAATAGTAAAGAAAGTTCTGTCTACTCTCAATCTCTAGATATATTATGTAAGATTACTAAAAGTGATTATAATAGCAAAGTGTAACGAATTTAATGAGCATCCTTATCTAACTGATTTCAGGGGTTGAATGGGTTTGATGATTCCTCCATTAATAATGACATGAGCAATAGAACCCACCTCCAATATTTATTTATTTTAACATACGCTCATCAAATCCCATATAAGCCATTAACTACCTCACAAATGACCAATTCACATTGTTATAAGTCTTTTCTAGATCTATTTGTGCCATGATCAACTCTTGTTTGGTCTCCTTAGCATTAGTCATCAATACATTTAGAATTCTATGTAGAATATTCCTTCTTCACATAGAACTGTGTTCTGTGAATAATGGTGGGCAAATATTTCTGAAACCTATTACCAATGACATTGGCAAATAACTTGTATATTTCCCCATTAAAGAAATAGGTTGCCATTAAGTAAAAGATGATGGACATGGAGCCTCAAGCAACAAATTTATCAAACCAATCTTGCTGAAACATAATCAATGATTGGTTCCTTCAGCTTTTGTACATGATTCTTATGGAATTCATTTTGTAAGTACATCCCAACCATGGCTTTTATCATTTGAAAACTGAAACATCACTTTCTCCACCTCATCCTCAATAAAATTTGCCTCAAGGATTTCTCCCATCTCCTGAGACACATGACCCCTCAATCCACTCAAAACAATATTACAACCATGTGTAACATTATCAGCAATATAGGTATATGAATCAAATAACTGTGTGAAATATGCCTCACATTGTTGCAATGAACTGTGGATTCATATACATTTGTCAATTTACTTCTGGCCATACTACATTGTATCTAGCATGTGATTCATGTAGGGAATGAAAACATTTATGCCACTGGTAATTTTATCCTCTAGCTCATGTCTCATTTCATACATCTGACCTTGTTGATAATTGTGCATTTGTAGACCCTGCAATGAGCTCACACGAATGCTTTGAATCTCCTGAAGTACCTCATCCCTTGGCCAATAATTTGCATTGCCACAATGAATTGTTGATCCATATACATTTGTCGATTTACTTCTAGCTTTACTACATTGTATCTAGCATGTGATTCATGTAAAGCATGAAAACATCTATGCCATTAGTAATTATTATCCCCTGGCTCATGTCTCATCTCATACATCTGAGCTTGTTGATAATTGTGCATTTATAAACCCTGCAGTGAGCTCACCAGAATGCTTCGACTATTCTGAAGTACCTCATCCCTTGGCCAATAATTCAACAAATTATTAATCCACGATCTATCCATCAAATATATCATGGCAAATAATTTTTATCTTTTGATTGGAGCATGTTTTATCTCATAATGTCTAGATACTTTTTGCAAATTACTAACAAACACATCCCATGCAACACATCATTCAACTTGAACAATTGTTACATATATCTATGGAATACTTCATGATGGAAAAAACATGTGTTACATCTCAAAGGGGATTTTCGCAAAATGCCATAAAAACAAGCCACTAACTATTGAGTAAATTCAAATACAAGTGTAAAATGATCAACTATGATATACCCATGATAAATTGTAACATCCAATATCTCTAGCAAGAAATTCGAATTATGCACTGTGTACATTAAATCCATCTTGTTCCCTATAGACCTATAATGCACAAATTGAAATGTTTATCTAGGAATCATCCCTTGAATCCACTTACTCATATCACCTTTGAGGACTTCAACCTGAAATTGTTCCCATGCTTGTAATTCAAGGGCATCCATCAAAGAGTGTGGAGATGTGGATTGGTCTGCCTTGCCACATACATTAAAATTCCCCATTAGAATCATTGATGATCCATGCCCAAGGACGAAAGCCTAAGACTATACCTCTACTCTTGAGATACATTCAATGCATACGTTCAAACCAACCATATTTATTCTCCTTCATATAAAATTTCTACCATTCCATTGACATCTCTTGGTATAACCTCTGGTTAGAATCTATCCCCTACAAGCATCAAAACACTTGAATAATCACCTCGCTTTATCCCACCATAAAATGTCTTATAACCATGTAAATTAATAGAGGACCTTGCTCTTTTATGGTCCTTATGCTCCACTACACATAATACATCCCATTGATTTTGTAACGAAGTACATCATAACTCATGCATCTTAAATTGGGATCAAGCTCCCTCTTATATTCCATGTAGTTACTCTTATTTCTTGATGTTTACTTTTGACCTTATCATTTCTCTTGCTTTCACTACTAAAATTCTACCAAATCTTGAGAGAAACCTCCCAGAACTGCACAAGGATTGCTTTGATTATGCAATTTTGTTAAAGTAAATGAGAATCACATGACTGTTGTCTTTGCTTTCATTTATCCAAGGAATATTCACCCTGCCCTTATTGTAAAATGTTAACCTTGGGAATCATTCAAATCAGTGGTTGTTGTAATGTAAACATGAAAACAAGGAAACATATAAGAAATAAAGAGACAAAGAGAGAAAGAAGGGTACCGTTCCACCTAATCACCCTCGAGCGGAGGGATCGAGACAAACCCAAACCTTGAATGGCATCCCATACCACCAGTACGGGCTTCGAGATGTATCTGGTATTGGGGTGTGACAACCACAAGACTCTATTCACCACAAGATTACAATCTCTATGTAGTCAAATAAAACCCCAATGAGGATAGGTAGGTCTTATATTTATAGCCAAACCCAAGGCCCCCAAGCAAGTTCACTCTTTACCCTTAAGGGTTGGTTGTCCCAATCCCTAGGATTAAAAATAATCCTCCCTTCTATACATTCTAGATCAACCCTCACAATCTTATCCTCATGTGTGGAAAAAACCACAGAACAAACTACCATGGAATAAGTTATGGTTATGCCCATAACATACTCCACCTCTTTAAACCATTTACTCTTGCATTGAAAAGTTAGGGAAGTTAGTTTTAATGGTGTTTTCGCGTTCCCATGTAGCATCTTTAATAGACTTACCCATCCATTTAAATTTTAGATTCTCAAATTGTTTTAGAACCTAGATGTTTTGTTTTAACATCAAGAATTTTCTCTAGTACATGTGGTTTAGAAACTAAACCCTCAGAAGTAACCAAAGTTTCCGTTGTAGCTATATTATTGTCAGAACAAGGCGATAGGATCGTGAAAGGTCCACAAAGTCATGGGGCTAATTTAGCGTACTTACTCATTGACGATGTCTTACAATTTTAAGGCATGCGCACAAATAACTTTTGTCTATGGTTGAATACATGAGGTTGCCTATTATGGCCGGCAAAAAAATATGCTCTATCTTGAGCCATACACATCTTTCTTTTTTTACATTGGGCAACGGGATTTCAATAGGATTATGTTATGCAAATATTCTCTCAAGATAGAAATCAATCTCTACATAGGTGAGAACCTATGCACGGCAAGAGGATTTCAATAGGATCATGTTGTGCAAATATTATCTCAAGATAGAAATCAATCTCTACAGAGGTGAGAATCTATGCACTTAGGCTTTCACATTTATCCAAACAGTGGCTTCAATTTTAATCATTTCTGACAGCTTGATGATGTTACCAACTTCGACATTCGAGGTAACCAAGCTCCATTTAATGTATGGAGCTAGGCATATTTATGATGGAACTAGTGGACACAATAGAACTCGGTAACCAATTTCCTATTCACAAATGAAATTTAATTGGATTTGACGTTTTCCTTGCACAACAAATATTTTATAAAAATGGCAAATTTGAGCACCTGATTCTTGAATTCCGGCCCCAAGGCATAATCAAAGGTATATCTTTTCTCTTGATTTCTGGTTCCATCAATATCTGAAACCACGACAATCTGGAGGGAGATCACATGCCATATATAATGTTTATTATAGAATGTTTAAAACACTAGTTATCTTTAGCAAGAGAAGGATAGAGTTATCCTAAAGCACCTGATCATCATCAATGTGGATAATTCCTCTGTATCGAGATCTTTCCGCAGGTGTTAATGGGCGACACCTCACAGCAACCTGTTATCAGAAAAACCTCATTTGGTTCAAATATATGCCATGGGGGAAAGTTGTATCAACGTCTGTCAAATAGGGGACAGGTCTATACAGAGAATCGTCAAGCTACAACAGCAGAAAATTAGTCTCTCTTCTATGATAACGAAAGAAATAGATGAGATTCAACAGAATATCACAATTGAAAAACTTCGATGAGAGGAAGATTTGAAATGAGCTATATATGGCTATTTTGAAGTATGCACTAAGATGTTGGTGCACACACACACACCCACACCCACAATGAAAGAACCCTTTATATGAGCACTGCTTCTTGAAGCATGTAGTCAGATGTTTATACGAGAGAAAATGCTGATAAGAACAGAGAGTACCCAACCTGTAACGTTGTGGCTTGTTTGTTCTGGGGGGCTCGTATGGTTCTGATCATAGCTGTCATGAAGCATTGCCAAGATCTCAATGAAGAAGATTGGCTAGTCACTGTGTTAAACCTAAAGGTGAAGACGAAATGTGATCATTGAAGAAGAAACACACGAAAAAGAAGATCGTGAGTTAATTTTCCTGTGTTAAACTAAAGATGCAGAGGAAAGTGTTTGGAGGGACAAATTCCGAAGTATTTGCACAGAGATGTAAAAATATGTACTTGGGCGTAGAAAAAATTGGTTTCTGATCAGGGATGTCCTAGCTTTGGAGAAGAGAATTTAATACTGTTATTTATTCTCAGGAATATAATAGAGATCGTTTTTTATCTGCCTGATGTAAATCATGCGATTTTCTGGCTATGGGGGAGAGAAAAACTAATAAGGGAATAATCAAACGAAGCTGTCTTCTGTCTTTAGTTTTCTGTTTCTTCTTTTCTTGAAGCTTTCTCTCATAAGAGACTTTTTTCAAGTTCTTTTGCAGTTCTTCATCGCCTACTAGAAGATGGAAGAAAACACGGAGTGCGAAAGTAAATTTGATCTCCTTCCTTTCGGCTAATATGCCGAGGGAGATGAAACTTGTAATGTGTGTGTGTGTGTGTGTAACGATCATTTGTTTGCGCTAAGCTTCATCTGTTCTCAGAAATAGTACTTAGCACAAATCTGATCCAAGAGTATGTAAGAAAAGGGCAAATATGTCAGTGATTCCATGGATGGCTATGGCGGAGATGAAAATTACAGCCGAAATTGGAACCCTGAAATATCCACCGCCAGAGAGCAACAGATATATGGAAGGATTCTTATGAAGCGATTTTCAGGAAACACCCAGAGTTTCAACGACATGTTCCGGTTCAAAGAGGAGCTGAGCTTATGTTATGTACATACATACATATTAATGTTGCTGCTGCTGCTTCTGCTTCTGCTCAGGAAAGTTTGGAAATTGGTTCGAGTACATACATACTGTTTGTTGTAAAGAAAGGGTTTTTTGTTTCTCTTTAGGATGATGACTGAACAACAGCAGGAGAGAGAGAGAGAGAGAGAGAGAGAGAGAGAGAAATCTAAAGCAGACCAGATTAGGGTTTCTCGTTATAGAAGATTAGAATGCGCTGAACAGAGATATAAATTAGGGGTATCTCCGCTAAGCAAAGAGATAATAAAATAAGTAAGTAACGTAGAATGCGGTGAGCAAAGATATGTATGTATGTATGTATGTATTAAAAATTAGGCATTCTTCTGCTGGCTGAGAGAAAAGAAAGTAGAGTGCGCTGAGAGAAGAGGTAAAAAATTTGGCATTCTTCTGTGCTCTGATCTGATTGATCTGCTCTGCTCCGAGGAAAGCAGAACGGCGGGAGGGAGCAAAAATAAGGAAGGCGGCTGAGAGGGAGATATGTATGTATGTATGTATGTATGTATGTATGTATGTATATATGTATAGGTGCTCATAACTTCATTCATTTATTCATTCATTCAGGACGTACGCTGCTGAGAGGGGGAGGGGGAGGGGGAGGGGGAGGGGATTTACAAGTTTTAGGGTTCCCGCTGAATGGAGACGCCAAATTGATTCTTAGGGTTGTATGTATGTATGTATGTATGTATGTATTACCATTACATATATATGTATTTACCATAGCCTATACATATTGATTGATATACATACATATTATATGTATAGCTATAATAGCTAGCTGGTCTGGCTGACGCCATGCGGCAGGCGCCTAGGCAGTCTGTCCGTCAGTCTGTCGGTCGGTCAAAAGTCAGCCAGCATTGCATTCCGTCAGTCACTTCGTCCGTCCGTCAGTCAGTCACGTCTCTCTTTCCAAAGAAATAAAGAAGACCTCGTATACATAGATACACATGTATACATACTTCCTTCCTTCCTTCAATACATATACATATATAGCTTCTTTTTTTTATATGAAATGGTACCTCTCGTGAGCTGAGCTGAGAGAGCCTTTAGATATATACATACATACATATATATATATATAGATATATATAGATATATATATATATATGTACATGCATGGAAGACCTCGAGGTACATACCGAGTGTCGATATGCTTGCAACTTTTCCCCTAATCTAAGAGTAGGCTATGCGTGTGTTTGGGCAAAAGGAAGTTCTAGATTCCTTCTATACCACAATTTGGTGTTCAACAAAGAAGGATGCCCACTCTCCCCAAATATTTGTTGTGTATATGCATTGATGGATCAAAACAAATGGTTGTCCAAGTTTGGAAAGGAATAAGTTGTCATTGAGAATGTTGTCTTTTGGTACATAGAGCATGTGGTGGTTTTTACAAGTACTTGTTGAGATGCACGTAAGTTTATGAGGGCATTCAAAGAGGTTTGCATGTATACCAAGTTCAGGGCATTCAAAGATAATGCTTGTGAAGAGACAATAATCCATCAATTATATACAATAATGAGCCACTATATAACCATAGAAGGCTTTCAATACCTTGGCCTTGAAGTTCCCTCACGTCGTAGATGGAATGAATGTGTTGATTGGTGCATGGCACTTAGAGAGCCAGGAAATACCACATGCAATGGTAGATAAATTAAATATTAGGTCCTCAAGAAGTACCTTTTCAACACTTTGGTGGCACGCACTAGTGTGGGGTTGTAGCATCCGTAAGTCCTCTTGGGAAAAAATTGAAAATGTCCAAAAGTGTTTTCATATAAAGTTTGTCTAAATCAAGAAACAAATATCATACCATGAACCCTCCTATTTCTCTAGACAATGTCACTTCCAATTGGGACCGTGACCATGGAATAATAGGTTCTTAAGTACACTCTTTAGGTTCAAAAAGACCCTCATATGAACTACTTCGAATCACATGGGAATCAAGAAAAAATATCAAATGACACAAAAACAATTTTTTACGCTTTACTTGGATCTAAGGTGTGAAAAATGGTTAGGAATATGGAAGTGCAACATAGTTGAGATTCCTTTGTAAACGGTGTCATTTCGCAACATCAATGTACCATGACATGGAAAAAAATGTAGGCTTACACTTTCACATATTATATTACATATGTTGCTAACTACAAAATTATATTATTTGTCAAACAGGGAAACCGCACACATCGGTACATGTTGCAGCCCGTCTTTATTTTTCTATTTGGTATCAAATATTAAGCAAGGAAAATAGCAACGATGCAAGGAATACTTCGAGATTTTGGTGAAATATACATGGTTGAATCATTATCCAATAAAAGCGCACAAATTGAGCATTGCCATTTCTAGCCCAACTATATCTTCTTCTATGACATTTCTAACCACTCTAACATGGTTTACCTTTTCTAACTTGACTACTGCAATTTTTTGCACTATTTCTAACCCAACCCATGTTTTCCATCATGGCTATAAACACAGCTACAATATTTCTAATGCGGCTAATATTTTCTAACCTGGTAATATTTTCTGTCTCGACTAATATTTTTTTAACTCAACCATATTTCAAACATGATTAATATTTTCCAGCCTAACCATATTTTCCAACCTAGCCAATATTTTCTAACATGGCCATAAAATTTCCTAACCCAGTAGAAATTTGAACCTAGTCAATATATTCTAAGCTAGTCCACACTTTGATATTCATTTGAAATGTGAACTGTTGGATCAATGTAGACCTGAAATTTGAAATTTGATTTATGTGGTGAGTGAGGATGGGGAAAACATAGAAGACAATTATGTTCTAATATGGGACCATATTTACGAGTTGAAGCATGAATTGATTCAAGCAATACATGATAATCTAATTCTAGTTGTTATCGGTGAAACAGGTTCAGGTAAAACCACTCAAGTTACTCCATACCTTGCAGAAGCAGGATACACAACTAGAGGCAAGATCAGTTGATCACAACCATGAATGATGGTAGTGTGTTTGTAGCGCAAAGGGTTGCGAAGGGATTTGGTTGTAGGTTAGGGGAAGAGGTTGGATATGCAATCTATTCAATGATGGTACAAGGCCTAATAATGTTATCATGCTCTGTGGGGGGGAGGGGGGGGTCACTTAAGTGGAACTGACAACTATAAAGGTAGGGATTATTTGTGTAATTTCAACACTACTCTTTTACTTGTTCTTTATATGCAACATCTGAGGGGTAACGTAGAAAAATAACAAAAAAGAAACAAAACCAAAAAAGAGGAAAATTAGAAAATAGAGATCGAAAATTAGAGAAAAGAAACACACAAACAGAATACAAGAGACAGAAAGGTAAGGAGGAAGCTTGAGATATCGTTCATCTCGATCAACACCAAAGCCCTACTTATGTCATCTGTGGAAGAGTTCTTATTCCATTGATATCACACACAACTCACATATACAAGTAAACCTTCCTACATTCTTCTTAACATTATGTCAAAGTAGGTGTAGGCAGAAGTAGTGTTGGATGCAGTCGTCAGATGTGCAGAACAATATCTCAGCACTCCTCGTGATAAAGATCGTCAGAGAATAGATAGAAAATTCGACAAGTAGGACAAGAAACAATGATATTGAGTCTTGACGATGGTTTGATTTAGATGTAATCTAAAGGAGATGTGCTCTAGACATACACCAATGCCCATTTCTTTTTGCTTCCATGTGTATGGTGATAATGTTTTTTCACTTGGTACCAAGTTTGTTGTAAACTTGATGGTTCAATGATTCCACAATGACGATGATGAAATTTTGGACATCGTCATTGTATTTGTAAGATTGGTATGCTCTAAATGCAACAGGGACTTCTTTGTATTTGCATTTCCATATTTATAATTGTTGGGTGTCAAACCCAACTTCCCCAACGTAATGGCTTTCACACTAGCAATGGACACACTAGGTTCTGGCTAGTTTTGTAAGTAGTAGAAAGGGCAGTTGCCCTAAGTTAGTTGGTATTTAAACCAACTATTTTGTAACCTAGTAAACAGTTGGATGTATGTTTGGTTGTAACCATTTTCTTGCTAATACAACTTCTTGTTCTCTGTCTCTAAGTTCTCTCTCTCTCTCTCTCTCTCTCTCTCTTACTCACACACACACACACACACACACACAATTTCCTTCCGCTGCACGAGATCATCTAGACTCTCCATTTCTTTATATGGTATCAGAGCGTGTGGTAGTTTGATAAAAACTCACTCAAGTATGTTGTGTCACACGCTGATGATCAAACAAAACCAACTTAACAACAGGGAAGAAAAATGACACCATGAACACTCAGATGGGAAACACTCTTCCTATCGAGAAACTCGACAGATCAAACTTCGCATCTTGGGAATACAAGATGCACCAATACCTTTGTTGGTGTCATGAAGACATACATTTTGGCTTACAAGGATTCAAACCCACAACGTCTTGTTCTACATATTAGAACTTTAACCATTATAATAACATATATAATATATAATCATAATAATTATAATATAGAGTATTCTACAACATTTTAGAATACTCCATAAGGACCTATAAATAGGTGTCTATTCATTCATCACAACTCATTTGGTTCAACACCAGTCTTCAGCCCCTTAGCCTACTCTTTGTAACCTTTGTTCTCTTATAATATAAACTCTTTTCCATTTCTAGTGTTCTCTCTCTCCTACTCTCAAGTCACGATAGTTTGAACCAAAACTCTATTTTCTTCTTCTCCAACTTGTTCTTCTCTTAAACTTATTCAAGCAAATCTAGCAATTTTCTGTCATAACACTATGGAGTCTGTCGGCAAGCAAGAATATGTGTGCGTTCTCTCCGAGCTCAACATGCTAATAACCAAATTCCTGGCATTGGAGCAAGAAAATCAAAGATTGTTGGGAGACCTACGACAAGTAAGCGGTGAGAAAGTACAATAATATGAAGAATGATCTCAACGGGTGCATCAATTGAAGACTACTCTATTGCAACGACAAGCGGTGGAAGTTCAAACCTCGCCGAAAGAACCAAACATTAGTCTTCCGGCCAAGTTTGATGGTACGAGGTCTCAATTTTGTGGATTTTTAAATCAGGTACGACCTGTGATTAAATTGCATCCTAGCCATTACCCAATTGATGTTGCTTGAGTGGGACTAGTTGGTACATTGTTAACCGGTACTGAGTTAGCATGGTTTGTACCACTCCTAGAGAAGCACTCACCATTGTTAGAGGATTTTGAAGGATTTATAAAAGAATTCCAAGCCAACTTTGGAGACACCGATAGTATGAGGACAACAATAAACAAAATTTGATGATTACGACAAGGAGATCGTCCTGCTTCCACTTACGCTGTAGATTTTTGTTTCCTAGCATGTGATATTCCATGGTGTTAGGCGGCGTTAATGGACCAATTTCGTCAAGGTCTACGCAACGATGTGAAGGATTTGTTGGAAAATATAAGGAAAAGAATAAAATTGTAAATAATTAAAATAAATAGTTATGACTCTTGATACGAAGAGTCACATGTATCCTATATGAAAACATCACACGCTTCTCTCTAATTGAGAGAGAAGAGAAACAGGAAATCAAAAAAATCATAATTCATCCTTCTCTCTTTCTCTATCTCCCTGTCTCTGTTTCTCTACATGGTATCAGAGCAAGATTTCATATACAATTATAGAGAAACAGAGAACAGAATCAACAAATCACTCAAGAATTCTTCCCCTCCTCAAAGACCTCATAGATAAACAGCAAACAGAGTCAACAAAACGCTATGTGGACCAGAATTCTTAATTTTTTAAAAGACCTGTACATTCCTGGTTCTGAATTTTTTTATTCAACCATGGCTTAGGCAACTCCTTCATCATCCCAAAACCTCCTGTATAGAAAAACAACAATTACCAAATTGAATGGCACCAACTATAGAGTCTGGAGTAGCAAAATGACCCTCATATTCAAACAACTAAAATTATGGGCAGTTGTTGAGGGCAGCGAGACGCAACCCACAACGTCAGACCCGAACTACGCTGCATGCGAAGAAAAAGATCTAGCAGCAAAGCTAGAAATTATGTCGAATCTCGAGGACCAACAAGTCGACGCGCTCAGAAATTGTTGCACTGCAAACGCCATGTGGATCGACTTGAAAAACGAATTCGAACCAACTACAGATGGAAATCAGGTCATGACTCTAAACTCATTAGTAATTTTAAAGATGCAAGAAGAAGAGGATATGTGTGCACTTATAAACTCATGGAAATGCAAACTAGATGAGTGTCGTACGTCTAGAGTTGAATTAGAGTCAAAGTTGCAAAGACTTCTCCTATTAGGTGCATAGCCACCATCATGGAGCACTTTCGTCACCACCCAAAATTTCAACACAAACACAACTCTCATTGACCTCATAAATTGTATAAGACAAGAAGAGGCAATGAAAAAGGCACGCTGGCCGGAACAAACACAACACACATTAGTAATGATAGCATACCATAACAAACTACCCTCTCAAAATCAAAGAACAGAATACAAGCCCAAATATTACCCAGAAAATTTTAGATCACAAACCGGAGGCCTTAGGTTCTCACAAATTTTCGGCACCATTTGCAAGAAACCTGGACATACAAACAATCAATGTAGGTTTAGAAAAACCAGAATTAAACAACCATATCAAAGATCTAGATCTCGAGTAGAAGCCCACTTAGCTGAAGAAATTTCAGAAGATGAATCATACCCAACTAAAACAAATAATGAAAAATTTGACGATGGTTATGACGACCTCATGCAAGCATTCCTTGCCGAAGCTTTAATAGTAGGAATCGATACAAAACAGAAATCTGACAACACCTAGTATTTCGTTACCGGTGCCACCCATCACATGACAAATAATAGACAATCCATAAAAAATTATAACCCCTTACCATCACCAATCCCCGTCGTGTTTGGTAATAATGGTAGGCTAAATGCTTTAGGAAAAGGAGACGTAAACCTCTTCCTAGAAAACAACCAAGTTCTTATAGTAGACAATGTTTATTTTGTTCCTGGAATAACAAAAAACCTACTATCCGTTTGTCAAGCAACCAAAAATGGCACCTCCATAAAGTTCGAAGAAACATATGCACAAATTAAACATAAAACCCCGAATGGACAGATAACTAAATACATCTGTAAACATCTAGACGACGGACTCTATCGCATCCCATGCACACCCACAACCATCACATTAGAAGCACACTATACATCAACAAATGAACAATCTACTTTAACGAATTTGTGGCACCATCGACTCGCACACACTCATCTACAAGCCATAAAAAATATGCAATTTCATAATATGGCATTAGGCCTTCCTAAAGCCCACCTCACAAACTTGAAAATCTGTGAAGGGTGCATTCTTGGAAAAATGCCCCAACATCCTTTTTCCACGTTGACAAACCACAAGTAGTCAACCCCTACAACTTTTCCACAGTGATCTCTGCGGCCCTTTTCCTACAAAATCAATTAGTGGATCAGTATACTTCATAAGCTTTATCGACGACTATAGTAAATTCACCGTTATTACTTTCTTAAAAACAAAAAATCAAGCTCTATCTGCATTCAAAAATTACCTTCACCTCGCTGAAAATCTAACTAACCACAAACTAAAATCCCTACAAATCGAAGGAGGAGGGGAATACCACTCAAAGGAATTCATAAATTTTTGCAAATCATAAGGAATCCACCATCAGAGGTCTGTTCCACACACACCTCAACAAAATGGCACTGTAGAAAGAAAAAATAGAAGCTTGTTAAATGCTACTCGCAGCATGCTACATGCTGCAAAACTAGATTCGAAATTCTGGGAAGAAGCTATTGCGACAACTTGCTATATCAAAAATCGAATCTACCATCACTCCCTAGGCTTCCTCACTCCATTCGAACTCTGGTATGAACATAAACCACACCTCCAAAATCTTAAAACAATCACGACCTCATGCGACCGACATAGACATACCATCGCGACTGTTCTGAACTGTCCATTGTTGACTTACACAGCCGACAATTGAAGACCACGTCACCCAACCCTCATCCTTCACTCAGTTCCCATAACAGAACTGACCACTCAAACATTGGGCATCCATATGTCTTGTCACACCCAAAGACTTTGAACAATTTCAACTCTCCAAATACCCCACAAACTAAACACTTGCCCATCTCTAACATCGACACTACACCTCCTAGATGCCTTAGAAAACTATCAAACATCTACCAAGAATTAGACGAACTAGAGTGTCATTTTAGCGATCTTGACACGGGGCATACATCCAACCTCGACGTAGACAGTCCACATATCGATTTCGAGGAACCTACCAACGTCGAAGAAGCACTTCAAAGCCAAAATGCAGATAATTGGATAAATGCAATGAAAGATGAAATGCATTCCCTCACCAAAAATAAAACATGAGACCTAGTGGAAAAGCCCACCGATCGTAAGATCGTCACTTGCAAGTGGGTACTCCGAGTAAAGTATGACCCCCAAGGACAACCTGTTCGTTTCAAAGCAAGACTAGTTGCTCGAGGTTTCACACAAGTACCCGGAATAGACTTCACAGATACTTTCAGTCCCACACTACAAATAACATCCTTTCGACTACTTGTGGCCATCGTTGCGGTTCAAAAGCTTGAGCTTCATCACTTGGACATTCAAACCGCATTTCTACATGGTGACCTCGAAGAAGAAGTTTATATGGCGCAACCCCCCTATTTTTAAAATATACAATTTCCCACACACGTCTGCAATCTTCGGAAGTCCATCTACGGCCTACGACAATCACCTCGAGCCTGATACTATCGTCTCCACACTTTCTTAATAAAATGTGGCTATAGTAGACTTAAAAGTGAACCTAACATCTATCTTAGAAAATGGGCATCCAACTTCATCATATTAGGAGTATATGTAGATGATTTTCCCTTATTATCAAATTCTCTATCTTATTTAAGTTTTTGTAAACAAGAGTTGAAATCAGTTTTTCCTATCACCGATCTTGGACCCATGACCTATTTTCTAGGAATAGAAGTAAAAAGAAATACAAGTCTAGGACAAATATCACTCTCACAATCTCGATACATTGATAATATTCTAAAACGTTTTAACATGGAACATTGCAAACCCATATCTACCCCACTTCCTACCACACTTAAGTTGTCCATTGAAGATAGCTCAAAATCACTCATAGAAGAAACTGAAATGGAAAACATTCCCTATAGACAAGTAATAGGCTCCATACGATATCTAGTTAGTAGCACAAGACTAGATTTATGCTTTAGTACAGGATTACTATCACGCTTTATGACGAACCCTGGCCCCAAACATTGGCAAGCACTTAAGAGAATTCTTCGATATCTTAAACATACTAAACACTTGTGTCTTATTTTTCAATCCATGCATTCGGAGTCGATCCAACCAAAATTGTGTGGATGGGCAAACCCCTCAACTGCTCTTCATGGATGGACCGACACCGACTGGGGAGGAGATGTGGATGACCGAAAATCCACAAGTGGCTATGTGTACACCTTTGCCAGAGGAGCGATTGCGTGGAGATCGAAAAAAAACAAGCTACGGTTTCACTATCTTCGACAGAAGCGGAATATGTTGCTGCTACCCTAGCTGCAAAAGAAGGAATTTGGCTAAAAGCCATATTAGAAGAAATTTTGCTAAAGAAGAACCAATAGAAATCTACTGCGACAATCAAGCATGCTTAAAGTTGGCAAGCAACCCAAGAATTAGTGACAATATACGTCACATATCTTTCAAGCACCACTTCTTAAGAGACATGATTGAAAAAAAGAAGATCAACATAAAGTTTATGCCATCAACTTTGATGTGGGCAGATTTCTTAACAAAGCCAGTAGCAAGTCATAAACATCTACAATGTTGCAAAAACATCGGACTACTCAATCATACAAAAACCAAAGATAAAAGCTTAGAATTTTGATTATTTTCCTTAGGGAGGAGTGGTGGAAAATATAAGGAAAGGAATAAAATTGTAAAATAATTAAAATAAATAGTTATGACTCTTGATACGAAGAGTCACATGTATCCTATATGAAAACATCACACGCTTCTCTCTAATTGAGAGAGAAGAGAAACAGGAAATAAAAAAAATCAGAATTCATCCTTCTCTCTTTCTCTATCTCCCTGTCTCTGTTTCTCTACAGGATTTACCTCTTACCTTCCATGATGATCCAAAATCTATTATTGAAGCAATAAGTCGGGCCGTGCGATGTGACAATCGCTTATTTGAGCGGCGTTCTAAACGCCCGAAAAATTTTATGCTTCCGACTAGCAGAAACATATGCTTCGGTGGTCACAACTCCACCCCAAGTGTCAAAGCCAAGTTTGGTGGAAGGCCCTACTCCAATGGAAATCGAGACAACACGACGTCGAGGACCATTATCGGATGCTGAAAAGCAACGACGTCGAGTGAATTGTCTATGCCTCTATTGCCGTGGTCTAGGACATATTGCTGTGAATTGTCCACATAAACCATGATGACAAGTTTACCAAGTAAGTGCCCATGACAACCCCATTTCAATTTCCGTCCCACCTTCTTGTAACCCAAGTAGGCCTAGTTGTCTCTGTCCTAAAAATACATTTGATGTCTTAGCCAATTAGATGATGTGTTAAACAAGTAAGCCAGGCCAAAATCGGAGCCATTTTGTTGGACAACCCTAGGCATATAGCGTTCGTCCCTAGTCATGGTTCCATTTCATCCGGTCAAGTTAGTTGAGTTTTCTCTACACAAGTCAAGCTTAACACATCTAGGTGCCATTGAGTCCCAACTTCTGCCCTCTTAGACTCTGGAGCCAACTCATGTTTCATGGATTGTGAGTTTACTGTAATGCATAATATTCAGTTGCATAAGCTCCCAAGCCCAGTGTCTATCGGAGTCATTGATGTACGCTCCATAGCATCAGGTGATATAGTTGAATGGTCTGAACCAATTCGTGTAGTCCTAGGCAATTTGGCCAGTGTCATTTCGTTCAACATCATTAGTAGTCCAGAGCACTCCCTAGTTCTTGGTCTTCCACGGTTTGAGCTACATAACCTAACTATTGATTGGAGAAAAAGAACCATGACGACAAGTTAACCACGTAAGTGCCCATGACAACCCCATTTCAATTTCTATCCCGCTTCTCGTAACCCAAGTAGGCCTAGTAGCCCCTGTCATAAAAATACATTTGATGTCTTGAGCCAATTAGACGATGTGTTAAACGAGTAAGCTCAGCCAAAATCGGAGCCATTTGGTTAGACAAACACCATAGGCATATAACATTTGTCCCTAGTCGTGGTTCCATTTCATCCGGTCAAGTTGGTCGACTTTTCTCTGCACAAGTTGAGCTTAACACATATAGGTTCCATCGAGTCCCAACTTCTACCCTCTTAGACTCTGGAGCCAACACTTGTTTCATGGATCTTGAGTTTGTTGTAATGCATAATATTAAGTTGCATAAGCTCCCAAGCCCAGTGTCTGTTGGAGTCATTGATGGATGCCCCATAGCATCAAGTGATATAGTTGAAGAGTCGGAACCAATTCGTGTAGTCCTAGGAAATTTGGCTAGTGTCATCTTGTTCAACATCATTAGTAGTCCATAACACTCCCTAGTTCTTGGTCTTCCATGGTTTGAGCTACATAACCCAAGTATTGATTGGAGAAAAAGAACCATTGAAGAGGTCACATTATAGTTTGAGTCTCTTAAAACTCCAACAAGGGATATGAGACCCAAAACATTTCAACAATATCTATACATCGGTTACGTGAGGAAGGACGAAAGGAAAACATGTTTGTGTTCATAGTTTTAGCAACTCCCACATCGAGCTCACAAGAATTGGGGGTCCAACTACCAAAGAAGTATACAGAATTCTCCGATGTGTTCGATAACGTGAATGCCAATAGACTACCAGAGCATCGACCATATGATTGCCTGATTGATTTGCAGGCCAAAAAAGAGCCTCCATGGGGGCCAATTTATAACCTTTCGCCCACAGAGCTAGAGGTTCTTTGAGAATATATTGACGAGAACTTGGCAAATGGGTTTATCCAATATTCAAGATCTCCTGCCTGTGCACCCATATTTTTGTGAAGAATAGTGCGGAATACTGCTCGGCCACAACCGAGTCTTTAGATCACTTCGTTTAAGGATCAAACACAGAAATGGGAATAGAGATGAATACTCGTACACACACGAATAAATAGAGAGTACACAAGATGTTTACGTGGAAAACCCTAATAGGGAAAAACCACGGGAGCCCACAGACTCCGAACTAACACTAATGAGAAAGGTACAATCAGAGACTCAGAGGCAACGACCTCAAGCTCTGTTTCTTCGCCAAGCGGCGGTTACAACTGAAACCGTTTTGTATCTCACTCTCACTTTCTCTCTCTCTGTCACTCACTCTATACAACAGTTATACATAAAATAATATGACAACAACACTATCACAACACACCTAAAGTGATTGCCCTAAGTCATATTTATACTTATATGAACTTAGGGCTATTTACAAATATAGCCTCAATAGGCTTACTCAAAACATATTTACAAATATGTCTTCTCTTCCGGTTCTCACCGGGTCCACCGATCCGGTTTCCGGTGTCATGGAGAAAACCGGCCATAGGAGGAAACAAGAGAAAAGATGCAAGAACCGACCCTTGCGCGTGGCCGCACTATTTACATAACTAGGTCTGATTCAGCTGATGTAAATATATTAGGTAGTGCGCGTTAATTGTCTAGGGAATCCAAGCGTATCTCTGTCCGACGGGACAGAGGATAAATGTATGTAACCGAGGGTGTAACGGTCTTCCCCGACGGCCTATAACAGGGAGGGGAGAAGACTGATACAAGAATCGTGCATTTTTTAGGACGAAGTGCTGTCGGACTGGGAACCGAGCTCTCTCCTCCACTATCGCTGTTGCTTCTGTAGGGATTTGGTTTCGGTTGGTTGCCTTTGTTGCGTGAAAGCCCGTGTGCTTCCGGTAGAGGCTCCACTGCGTATTTCAACGCGTGTGTTCGTTTGTCACTGGCTTGCCGTTTGTAACATTGCAAGCTCTGTAATCTATATTGTTATTGGAATTGATTCTTTTGTTTCTGTCTCTTTGCGTTTCTGCGAATCTCTCTTCCTCTTCTCTCTCACACTCCTCGGTTTAGGGCCTCTATGGTCCCGCCTTATTTCATACGTGAGAGCGTAACAACACGACATTAATTTGGTGAACCTGACGTGAAACAATGCGGCAGAGGAGTTGAAGATGAGGGTATCGGAGCTCGCCGAATCCATGGCGGCAACGGTTGATAAGATAGTAAGTGCTCACGAGGGCACAGGCGCCCTCGACAGGGCCATCGAAGTGATTGTCGACATGATAGGCCAGTTCAATGGAAAGAACGCCACGAGTTATTTGGAGGCCTATCGGGCTGACATGGTGATGAGGGACATTCCGGAAGAAATACGGGCTCGATGACTCGCTTCGGCTATTAAAGCGAGATTTCATGGAGTGGGTGGAGACTCCCGGAAAAGGTAGGAATGTGTCGGCACTTCTCCGGGAGTTTGAGGAACGATTCGTGCGGCTCTCGCCGCTGGACAAGACAGTACTAGACACGAGACGTGTCCTACTGTTCGTTAAAACAGTGGATGTGCGGGATTGGGAGCAAGTGGGTCTCCTACTGGAGACAGAAGATGGGTTGACAACTGACTGGGCTGTGGTGAAAAGAGTCTGCGCCCGTTTTGACAAACGGCGTGAGTGGGGCGGCGAGGATTCGTCGCCGGCTAGACCTGTCCTGGCAAGGAAGTTCGACGAACTTTCGCCAGCACGGAAGGAGGGAACCCGAGACTGGCTTGATAGAGGCTCACCCTCAACCGACGCACCCAAGGGTCCGTTTGGAGGAGCGGCTCTGGAAGAACTGACGCAGATGGTGCGTGATCTCCAGATCGCACAGGCCCGGAGAGACAGCGGGGAGCAATTGCACAATCGGCGACCTCCGGCAGGGCAGCGGTGCATGTGGTGTGACTCGGTTGGTCACATCTGGAAGGAGTGCGCGGATTTTGCAGAGGCGCTCCGGACCAATGTGGTGTACCTGTGGAACAGGTGGGTGCACGCCAACGACACTCGGAGGGCCTTGGAGTTCAATACGGGGCACGAGGGAATGGGGCGATTGATGGAAGAAGCTGCGGCACGACATGCAGAGACTGTCCACTACTTGGCATCGACGGGATTCCAGGTTGGGGGCGATGAAGGCCGTAAAGCGAAAGACTCCGGTTTCTGGCCGCTGGTGCTAGAAGGTCTCTCCAGTATAAGGCTGCGGAAGGAGGAAGCGGACCGCGTAGAGCAACGGGTCCGGGAGGTCACTAGATGGTTTGACCCAGTCGAGGAGAAGACCGGATTCGTGGAGGCGGCATGCCAGAACTACGAGGTTCTAGTGGAGGACAAGCACGCGGGAAAGGGCAAAGGGGCTGGACCTTCACAACGGTACGAGACCCGGTTTGGCCCAAAGAAGGACGATGCCAGCAATCCCGGCGTACCGGACAAACCCAAGCCAACCGGTTACCGGTTGAGCGCTGAGATTGAAAGAACTACGGACCTACGGAAGGTCCTAGAGGAGCGGATTCTCGACAGTAAGGTTGAGTTGTCGTTATGGGAAGTTCTTGAGATCGCAAAGAAGGAGTTCCACGATTTTGTCGTGGACTTGGTGAAGAGGAAGTGGCTCTTGACAGAGCCGGAACTGGAGAAGCCTGTGGAGGTGCGGACGACACACTTGGAAGACACGACCCTAGAGGACGAGTTGGCGGAAAGCCATTATTTGAAGTTACACTGGGCTAGGGCCACGATAGAGACCCCTGTTCAGATCGGCGACATCCAGGAGCCGGTGGTGGCGTTGATAGACCACGGCTCGGAGATCAACCTGATGTCCATGGACTTCTACAAAAAGGGGAAGTGGCCCATCAACACCAAGCACAATTGGAAGATACGCGCGGCGACGCGCGCTATGGAGGAACTGCACGGGGCGTGCCTGAATGTAAGCATGCAGATTGGGGATGTCAAGATTGACCAACACTTCTTCGTGCAAGAGACGTCCTCACACCCGGTGATTCTCAACGAACCATACATCACGATGGCGCGCATGGAGACCAAAGTGCTTGACAACGGTTCGGCGTAAGCATGCGTCAAAAGCCAAGACGGACGTTGCTCCGTTCAATTCCTGACCGTGCGGGCGAACCACGAGCGTAATCGCGAGACCCTCGACGGTGATAGCCGAGGGGATTTTTAGAGAGGGCTACAAGGTGTGGGGCCGCGATAGTCTGGACACCATGGAGGAACCCCACACATTTACCATAGGAAGGAAATTTTGGTTCTCTGATAACGGAGGTTGTATTATAACCGGAATTAGCGGTCGGGAAAGGAAGCAGGTGGAGGAACGACTCAGGACGTGTGGAGTTCTCGCCCCCGATGAAGAAATTAGCGGTGCCGTGGAGGCAGTCTCTTTTGACCACACCTTGGGGGAACTTCAGAAGGTGTTCGTAGAAGGCCTCAGGGAGGACCAAACGGTTTCGGTTAGTTCTGTGGAGATACACGAAGTCATTACTGACTTTGGGGAAAGGGTCGAGTTTGATCGGACGGCCCGCGTAGATACGAAGTACAAGACTATGGACCGGAAGGTGAGGCTGGTCGCGACACCCTTGCCGGAGGGCAGCGGGGGGCGAATAAAGGGGGTCGCGCCCGACCCAAGTTTGCGGAATCCGGCTGCCATAGGACACCGGTTCATCGACATAACGCTACGGGAGCTCAAGATCAGTGGGGGTGGCTTCTTGCTGCCGGTGGAGGAGGACCGGTTTTGG
Source organism: Azolla caroliniana (assembly GCF_043228905.1). Taxonomy (NCBI): domain Eukaryota; kingdom Viridiplantae; phylum Streptophyta; class Polypodiopsida; order Salviniales; family Salviniaceae; genus Azolla; species Azolla caroliniana. Next base: position 11,779,046 of record NW_028230437.1, on the reverse strand, counting down.
AGGATGCGCGGAAGGCACGGGAAAGCTTTCGCATTCTCACCGGAGGAGATCAGGTGCGTAAACCCGACGATCGTAGAACCGATGGTGATATTCATAGTGCCGCATGTGCCGTGGAATCTCAAACCGATTCCGGTACCCAGAGCTGACGTCCCGAAACTGATGGAGTTGTTGAAGCAGAAAGTGGAGATGGGCATCCTCAAACCATCGAGTGCCCCGTATTCGAATTGGTGGTTTATTGTGCCGAAGAAGAATGGCACGCTGCGCTTCATTCAGGACCTGCAACCGGTCAATAAAGTGACCATTTGGAACGCAGGAGTCGGACCGATGATCGACGAGTTTGTAGAGGCCTTCACCGGGAGGTCGATCTATTCGGTCGGGGATCTATACGCAAGGTACGACCAGATCCAACTAGCCAAGGAGAGCAGGGACGTCACGACGATGCAGACACCTCTCGGCTTAGTGCGGATGTGTACCCTACCGCAGGGAGGGACAAACTCAGTGGCGCACATGGTGAATGCGATGAACAAGGTGCTGAGGGGCTGCATCTCGGACATCACCATGCCATTTCTGGATGATATACCGATAAAGGGGTGCCCGGTGGAGGATAAGGACGAAACAGTTGGGCCGGACGGATGTCGGAGATTCGTGGCGTACCACATTTACGACTGTTAGAAGGTGCTGCAAAGACTAGAGGGTGCGCGGCTCACCCTCTCTGGAGTGAAGTCGTCTTTCGGGCAGTCGGAGATCTTTGTGGTTGGTCACCTATGCGGGCCCTACGGCTGGAAACCGTCTCTGGCAAAGGTACATGCCATCTCCACAAGGAAGGAAGAATGCAAGTTGGTTACGGAGGTGCGGAGGTTCTTGGGGGCATGCGCGTTCTATCACATTTGGATCCCGCACTACGCACACGTCGCGGAACCGCTGTACGGGTTGCTAAAGAAAGGGTGAAAATTCGAATGGAGTAAGGAACATACGGAATTGGTCCGAAGATTAAAGGAGGCGCTTACTGCGGCACCGACTCTCCGAAAAGCGGTTTTGGCATGGAGGTCCCCATCTACGTAACTGTAGACACAAGCCCGACTGGGATCGGATGGGTGATCAATCAAGAGGACGAGAGTGGCGTGCGGTTCCCGATCTGGTTCGGGGCGAAGGTATTGAGCGAGCGGCAGCGAGGATACACCCAAGTCAAGTGTTAACTATGGGGTATCATTTCGGCAGTCAAGGTCGACAAGGACTATCTAATCGGGACGGAAGTAATAATCGAGACAGATTGCCTACCAATTCTCGGAATGGTTTCCAAATGCGCGACTCCGGATTTGGCAATGCTCAGGTGGATTGTGTACATCAAGTCCCTAAATCTAGAGATAAGACACATCTTCGGTAAAGACAACACCATGGCCGATATGCTTTCAAGAGCACGGTTCGACGACGAAGATGGCATGGCATGGTTTTGGAGAATGAAAAAGTTGGTTAGGACTTCTTCGAGTCAGCTCGCATAACGACGAGGGCAGGAGCACTCCGGTGCTCAACGAGTTCAACGAGAGCGAGTATGTCGGGGAGTGGCTCTAGATTGGAAGGTTCTTGAGGACAATGACGCCGGACATGGCGTGGACTAAAGACGAGGTAAACCGGATCCGAAAGAAGGCCTACCGATTCTTCCTATGAGACGGAAGCATATGGAAGCACCCGAAGAAGTGAGGTGGCATTCCACTCCGGGTGGTAACGGGAAAGGAAGAACAGGAGGCGCTAATGACAGCGTACCACGAGAGCCCTTGGGCCGGACATTGGGGGACATGGGGCACCTTTGAGAAGCTGAAGGAGAAATATTGGTGGTTGGGCTTGTACCAGGGCGTGCACCGGTTCGTGACGACGTGCGAGAGCTGTCAGATGCACTCCGCGATCCGGCATCGAGACAAGTTGCACCCGACTTACCCGCCGACCGTCCACTTGAAATGGATGGTGGACTTAGTAATGATGCTAGTGGGAGTAGGACAGATGCGGTATCTGGTGCTTGCGCGGGAGGACTTAACAAATTAGGTGGAAGGTTGCGCACTACAGAACAAGACAACAATGGTTGTATGCAGGTTCCTGATCGAAGAGGTGGTATGCCGATATAGGTGCGTAGGGAAGATCATGGCTGACCGGGGAGAGCTGGATGTGCAAGAAGCCGAAGAGTTATTGAACAGGTTGGGGGTGAAGCTCTCTCTCACTACAACGTACAACCCGGAGGCGAACAGAAAGGCAGAACGCGGACACAGGCCGATCGTGAAGGCTTTAGTATGCGCATGCGGAGGACAGGTTGGGAATTGGCCACGACTCCTTCCTTATGCACTATGTGCAGACCGGACGACGCATAGTTCAGTGACCGGGTACGTGTCGACAGAGCTGATGTACGGCCAGAAACTGGTCATGCCTGTGGAACGAACAATTTCCTCGTGGGCGGCGATAGATTGGAGGAACAAGATGAGCCGGGAAGAGCTGTGGCGGCGCGGATTCGACAGCTCGAGTGAAGACCAAAGGACGTGGAGCGGGCAAAGGCGAAGCTGCAAACGGCGAGGGAGAGGAACAAAGGCCAGTTCGACCGAACACACCGGTTGCGGCCAAAGAAGATCGAAGAAGGCGACTGGGTACTCGTGTACGACAACAGCCTCGACAACTAGCACAAAGCGACGCGCAAATTCGCGAGGAGGTGGTTTGGGCCCCAATGACACCTACCATCTTGCTGACCTCGACGGGACGCGGTTAACACTACCGGGAGCCGGGAAGCGGATCAAGGTGTTCAAGAAGCGGCACAAGGACGAGCCGGACCTGGGGAGCGAGGACGACGATGACGATCGGTTCGGCGCGGACGAAGGATCGGGGAGCGACGAGTAGAAGCGAGCCAGTTTCTCTAGTAACTTTTCCTCTCTAGTGCATACCGGTGGATGCGCGGTTTAGTGGGGGTGGATGTCGTGGAGAAAACTGGCCATAGGAGGAAACAGGAGAAAAGACGCAGGAACCGACCCTTGCGTGTGGTTGCACTATTTACATAACTAGGTCTGATTCAACTGATGTAAATATACTAGGTAGTGCGCGTTAATTGTCTAGGGAATCCAAGCGTATCTCTGTCCGACGGGACAGAGGATAAATGTATGTAACCGAGGGTGTAACGGTCTTCCCCGACGGCCTATAAAAGGGAGGGGAGAAGACTGATACAGGAATCGCGCATTTTTGAGGCCAAAGTGCTGTCGAACTGGGAACGAGCTCTCTCCTCCACTATCGCTGTTGCTTCTGTAGGGATTTGGGTTAGGTTGGTTGCCTCTACTGTGTGAAAGCTCGTGTGCTTCCGGTAGAGGCTCCACTGCGTATTTCAGCGTGTGTGTTCGACTATGCTGAGTCTATCACCAACTTGCTGGTTGTAACATTGCAAGCTCTGTAATCTATACTGTTATTGGAATTGATTCTTTCGTTTCTGTCTCTTTGCATTTCTGCGAATCTCTCTCCCTCTTCTCTCTCACGCTCCTCGGTTCAGGGCCTCCGCGGTCTCACCTTATTTCATACGCGAGAGCGTAACAACACGACACCGGATCTCTTTCGGTTCTCACCGGGTCATCTCCATTTATAACCGGATCCCATCCGGAGGGACTGATTTCCCAACAATGTCCCCCTTCACTCCGGCATGGGATGTCTCGCTAGCCCGATTTGCTTTTGACACGCGTCCAACTTGTGGGTTGTCAACACCTTGGTCAGCATATCCAACTCATTCTCCTCAATGTGGATCTTCGTTAGCACGAACTCTTGATCTTCTACTCTCTCCCGGATCTAGTGGTACCTCCGCTGGATATGTTTCGTCTGAGAATGGTAGGCCGCATTCCTTGCAAGATGGATGACACTTTGACTGTCGTAGTAGAGCCGATATTCCTTCTGTTGGATCTGTAGCTCTCTGATGAAGTCCTTCATCCATATTATCTCCTTGTTGGCTTCTACAACTGCCATGTACTCCACTTCCGTGGTTGACAATGCAACCGTCTTCTGCAGCCTTGACTGCCACGAAACTGCTCCCCCTGCATAAGTCATGACATATCCGGATGTAGATCAACTGGTATCCGCATTAGCCGACATATCCGAATCGGTGAATCCGTCAAGTTGGGGATTAACGGAGCCGAACCGGAGGCACATACTCGAGGTGCCTTTCAAATACTGGAGTATCCACTTGATCGCGTTCCAGTGCTCTCTTCCGGGATTGCTCATGAACCGGCGCACCACGCCGACTGCATATCCGATATCCGGCCGGGTACATTCCATTGCGTACATCAAACTTCCGATGACAGAGCCATATGGAGTCTTCATCATATCCGTCTTCTCCGCCTTTGTCCTCGGGCTTTGTTTTCCGGATAGTTTGCAGTTTGCCGGAAGTGTCGATCCAACCGGTTTCTCCTCCGACATATTGAACCGTTGGAGCACCTTTGTCACATACCTCTGCCGTGACAACCACAATAGCTTCTTCGATCGGTTCTGGATGATGTGCATTCCCAATATCTGTCTTGCCGAACCCAAGTCTTTCATTGAGAAAGTCCGGTTCAGAGCCTTCTTCAACATCTGAATCTTGTTTTGGTCTCGTCTGACGATCAACATATCATCCACATATAGGAGAAGTATCAGGTAATCTCCTCCGTCAAATATCTTCACAAACACGCAGTGATCGGCCTGCATCTTGTGGTACCCTTGGTCGGTCATGAAGGAATTGAACTATCAATACCATTGCCGGGGGGCTTGCTTCAATACGTATAAACTCTTCTTCAGCTGGCACACTAGGTGCTCCTTCCCTTTCTTCTCAAATCCTTCCGGTTGATGCATGTAGATGTCTTCTTCAAGGTCGCCACGTAGGAATGCCGTCTTGATGTCTAGTTGCTCTACCTCGAGGTCCATGCTTGTCGCTATGCTCAATACCGTACAGATGGATGTCATTTTTACTACTAGGGCAAAGATCTCATCGAAGTTCACTCCTTTCTTGTGCTAGAATCCCTTCACCACGATACGGGCTTTGTATGTTGGTGGATTTCCAGCGTCTCCCAGTTTCAGCTTGTACACTCACTTGTTCCGGAGGGAGTGCTCTCTTCCATTTCGGCAACTCCATCAATTCATACGTGTGGTTCTCATGCAGGGAATCTATCTCGTCCTGCATGGCACTCAACCACTTGCAGTTGTGGGTGTCTCTCTTTGCTTCTTTGAAGCTTTCCGGCTCCCCCTCATCGGTTAGCAACACATGCTCTGCATACGGAAATCTCGGGGGGCTCTTCTCTCTTGGAGAGGATATATTCGTCCCTGGTTTCTGACCACCGGGTCCTCCGTTTGTTCTGAATCTGAATCCGATTCAGGATCTTGTCCAGTTCTGATGTCTTCTTCTTCTTCTTCGTCGATCGGTTCAGTGTCTTGTCCGTATCCGGCTGGTTCGTCGAGTGTCACCCAGTTATCGGCTAACATCTGGTTTTCAACCGGGTAAGTCCATGTGTCCTCAAGCCGGTTTTCATTGGATGATCTAGAGTTCATCACCTTCTTCTGCGACTCCCAGTCGGCAATGGTCCTGTCTTCCATGAAGACTATGTCCCGACTCTAGAACACCTTCTTGTCGACCAAATCCCACACTCGGTAACCAAACTCATCATCACCGTACCAAGGAATATGCATGGCCAGGACTTCGGATCCAGCTTTGCTCTCTTGTCCTTCGCCACATGCATGTATGCAAGACACCCAGACACCTTTAGATGCTGGTAAGATACATCTTTACCGGTCCATACTTCTGAGGTGAGTCTCCTTCCAAGGGTACTAAGGGTGATCTGTTTATCACATAGGTCGCCGTCGTCAACGCCTCAGCCCAAAACGTCTGGGGTAACTTGGCATATGCGAGCATGCTCCAGACTCTCTCCATTATGGTCCGGTTCATCCTTTTGGCCAACCCATTTAGTTCCGGCGTTTTCGGCATGGTAAATTCGAGCCGGATTCCCTTCGACCGGCAGTACTCCTCGAACTGCCCCCGGTATTCTCCTTCTTTATCTACTTGAACCGCCTTTAGATTCTGGACGGTTTCTCTTTCCACTCTCGCGTGGAGCTCCTTGAAGACATATAACACTTGATCCTTCATCTTCAGTGGTGTTTGCCGGCCAAGAAAATGGTGCACTTCTCAAGTTGCATGTCCTTCACCGTAATAAGATTGTCTTCGGCAAGCCTCTTCATCCCCTTCTCACTCATGTGACAGAACCTCTTGTGCCACAACTCACCAACAGTGTCGAATGCTATGTTCACTTCTTCTCGGCATATCCGGGCATGATTTAGATACAATGTGTTGACCTTTCGGGCTCGTGCCACTATTAGGCTCCCTTTGTTGAACTTCATAACTCTGTTCCGGATGCTACTCGTGTAACCGTCATCATCTAGCTGATCGGCTGATATCAGGTTCAGTCGAACCTCCGGAACGTGTCAGACATCCTTTAGCAGCAACTTGCATCCGGTTGGTGTCGTCAACAACACATCTCCTATGCCGACGATTCGGCATGTACCTTCATTCCCCATCCAGACACAACCATGATCACCGATTGTGTAGGATGAGAAGCATTTCCGGTCCAGTGTCAGATGGAACGACGCTCCGAAATCGACAACCCACGTTGTCTCGTCGCCGACAAGGTTTAACTCATTCTCCTCGCTAATGAGCATTAGTTCTTCTTCACTTGTCGCGATCGCTGACGTTCCTTTCTAATCTGGGCCTCTCCGGTCTGAACCGTTTTGATCCAAAATCTTCTTCGAATCGGTGGCGCCGGTTTCTTTCACTTTCTGGAAATGCCGACAGTTCTTCTAGAAGTGCCCTGGCTTCCCATAGTAGAAGCAAGTAGGCCTCCCCCTTGACTTCGACCTCGTCCTCGATTTGTCCCGGTTTTGGGAACTCCGATACTGGCCTCTTCCCTGGTTCTGGTCATCTTCCATAACCAAGGCCTTCGGATTGGTTCCAGACTCTTGGTCCTTCCGGCGAGCTTCTTCATCTAGCAGGCTTGACTTGACTCTTGCTAGGGACAACAGTTTTCCTTCTGGCCCGGCGTTGCCCAACGTGACAACTAGCGTCTGCCAATTATCCCGGAGGGAACCGAGCAAGAGTAATGCGAGTACCTCATCGGCGAGAGGTACTTCCAATGAGGTTGCTTGGTGTATTAGCCCCTGGAAGGCATTCATGTGCTCTGCCATACTGGAGCCGTCCTGGTACCGGAACCTCACTAGCTTCCGGAATACCGAAACCCCATTAATGGCATTCTTGTTCTGGAACATGATGTCGATCTTCTCCCAAAGTGCATGAGCCTTGCTCTCTTCATTGAAGTTGTTGTACAGGCTCATGTCGATGAAGCACCGGATGTATGCCATCGTCTTCATGTGCATCACCTCCCACATTGTGGCGTCGATCTTATCCGGTCTCTTGTCCCCAAACTGAACCGGCAATCAAAGATCTTTGACCACCAACATATCCCACATCTTCGACTTCCACACTGAGTAGTTGGAGCCGGTGAGCTTGAACATGCCGCCAGACGATTCTTCCATTTCCTGTGTTGTTCGCTTTGATACCAATTTGTGAAGAATAGCGTGGAATACTGCTCATCCACAACCGAGTCTTTAAATCACTTTGTTTAAGGATAAAAAACACAGAAATGGGAATAGAGATGAATACTCGCACACACACGAGTCGATAGAGAGTACACAAGATGTTTACGTGGAAAACCCTAATAGGGAAAAACCACGGGAGCCCACAGACTCCGAACTAACACTATATGAGAAAGGTACAATCAGAGACTCGGAGGCAACGACGTCGAGCTCTGTTTCTTCACCAAGCGGCGGTTACAACAGAATCCGTTCTGTATCTCACTCACTCACTCACTCACTCACTCACTCACTGTCTCTCTCTGCCACTCACTCTATACAACAGTTATACATACAACAATATGACAACAACACTATCAAAACACACCTAAAGTGATTGCCCTAAGTCATATTTATACTTATATGAACTTAGGGCTATTTACAAATATAGCCTCAATAGGCTTACTCAAAACATATTTACAAATATGTCTTCTCTTCTGCTTCTCACCGGGTCCTCTCCATTTATAACCGGATCCCATCCGGAGGGACCGATTTCCCAACAATTTTTTGTTAAGAAGAAAGATGGTTCGCTTCGTCTGGTCGTGGATTATCGGGGATTGAATAAATTAACTATTCGAAATCGATATGCTCTACCATTGATCTCAAGCCTTTTGGAACGCCTCAGCGGAGCTAAATATTTCACATAGTTAGATCTTCCAAGTGCTTACAACCTTGTTTGAATTCGTCCTGGGGATGAATGGAAGACTACTTTTCATACTCGTTATGGCCATTTTGAGTATACACTAATGCCATTTGGTCTCACGAATGCACCAACAGTTTTCCAACATATGGCGAATGACATTTTTCGAGGTTTCCTCAATATTTTCGTCATAGTTTACCTAGATGATATCTTGATCTACTAAAAAACTCAGGAGGGGCATGATATACACATTCGACAAGCTTTGCAACGGTTGCGTGAATATGGTCTCTATGCAAAATTGGAGAAGTGTAGTTTCAACCAACATTGTTACCGTACGAGATGTACGAAGAGTTGAGTGTAACGCGGGTGAAAGAGTAAAGGGTTAATGTGTATGTGTAAGTGTAATTATGCGTGTGACTAGATACGTATGTGTACACATGCACATGTGTGCGCATGTGGATAGATAAGAAGAGGTGTGAGTGAGTGATTAGTGTGAATGGCCAAGGGGGCTTGCACCCCTATGTATATGCCCTTTTGTAACTATTTGTTGAGCGGCAAGCTCAACCGAAGCCGGATCGGCTGAATAAACCTGAGCCGGTAAGCGAGATGAATCGGTATGCCGGTGAGCAACCGAGCCGGTAAGTAGTAAGGACCGGTGAGCTGGGGAGCCAGTATGCCGGATCCAATCCGTAACCGGAAGCCTAGTATAGGTTAGACTACTAGGCAGTTATAGTCTCGTAGTTAGTGTCAGATGCTCGTGTGAGCATTGAAGTACACCGTACTTCTAACAGTCCTGTGTGGACTTGTATAAATAGCGCTGATGAGCGCGTTGTAGATACAAAGCACAGAGTATTCATATAATTTTGAAAAATAGTGTGTCTTGCTCTCTCTCTCTCTCTCTTTGTCTCTCCCGCGTACTCTCTCTCTCTCTCTGTGTATTGTTCTTTCTAACGCTTCCGCAAGCAATCTTTCACATGGTATCAGAGCGCGTGGGTTGAGAACCTTTGTTGCAGACATCTATGCTTGTGAAGGAAACCCTAACAGATCGGAAAGCAGACACAAAAAGGAGAAATGGACAGAGGTATGGCTACGTCGCTCTCGGTGGAGAAGCTTGATAGAACCAACTACGCATCTTGGTCATACAAAATGCACCAGTACTTGCTTGGGCATGGCTACTGGAGTTATGTCGACGGAGTGAACGACTCAGGACCGGAGACGACACACAAGGACTTCCCAGTGTGGGAACAGGCGGCAAGTAGGGTGATGTACTGCTTCGCGTCCAGTGTTGGTGACCAGCTGCTCAGCCATATCCGTGACGCCAACACACCGAAGGATGCTTGGGGAAACTTGAAAAAGGTTTTCGCTGCAAGCGCCACTGCTCGGAAGCTGCAACTCTAACAGGAGTTGAGCAATGTTCGACAGAAGAACATGTCGGTGGCAGATTACACAGCCCGGATCAAAGGGATTTGTGATTCGCTTGCCTCTATTAACGTCACTATAGAGGAAGACGAGATGGTGTAGGTCTGTCTTGGAGGCTTGGCGTCCAAGTTCGGAGCTTTCCGGACTGCGGTTTGTACAAGGGAGAATACGCTCTCATTTTTCGACTTACAGTCGATGCTCCTTGTAGAGGAGAACCACGCCGGTGCATCTACCAGTGCATCCCCAGACAACCGGATGCTGTACACGAGAGCGGATCGGTCCCGCGGGCGTGGTGGACGAGGCAGGTCGGCACGCAATGGAGGCGGCCGACAAGAGCAGGAACGAAGGCACAATGAGCGTGCCGACAACAGTTCCGAGACTTCCACAAGCACAGGGAGTCAAGGTGGTGTTGGAGGCCGGCAAGACAAATCCGTTACGGAATGCTGGTACTGTGGCAAAAAGGGCCACAGGGAAAGCGAGTGCTGGAGAAAGCGTGCCGATTCGGACAAATCCGGATCCGGCAAGACCAGTAAGGAAGGCCGACAAAGCTCGCACTACGCAAACAGATAAGGAGGATCCAAGAACGGTAAGGGGCCAGCCTTGGTGATGAAGCACAAGGCAAACTCAATGAAGAAGACCACTTCCAAATCGGAGGAAGTGTGGTATGTTGACTCTGGCGCATCGAACCACATGATGAGCCACAGTGAGTGGTTCTCCTTTTTGGAGAAGCCGGATCAACCGGGAGTTGTCGAAACCGGAGACAACACTCCCCACCCGATCGTGCACGTCGGAGAGGTCCCTTTGAGCCACGTCGGATAGAGGGGGAAGCTGATGAATGTATTACATGTTCCGACGATCACGAAGAACCTGGTGTCGGTCGGACAGATCGTCGACCAGGGGATGCATGTGCGGTTTACGCACCTCGGGTGCTTCATTGAGGATAAGGGCGAAGTTATTGCGCAAGGGCGCAGAGATGGGAGGATGTTTATCCTCAACACCAATGATGTTGGCACCGCACTATTCGCCAAAGGACAGAAGGTCGAGTCAGATATCGGAAAAATGCATCCTAGTCGGCTATGCTCAAGAGCAAAAGGGCTATAAGTGTTATAACCCCCGGACGAAGCAGGTCCGAGTCAGCCAAGATGTCGAGTTTGATGAATCAACATCGTGGTATTCCTTACCAACTCTGACTTCCGATCCCGACCCGATGTCAGAGGATGGGGCTAGTGAGCCTGAACCGGCCTAGGTAGAGAAAGATGAAGCCGGGACTCAAGATGAGAGTCCGGAATCATTCCGATTAAGGGGACCGAATGAGAGACTGGATCAGTCCAACCAGTCGGATGATGACACGACGAGTAGTGGGGACTCTGTCGTGCTCTCCCCGCGCAAGGAACCGAGGAGATGGTTCACATGCAAAGAGAAAGGGAAGCAGAAGATGCTGGAATTTGAGACCGGCAATGATGAGTCGGATCGATGCGTATTTGACTTCGACAAGGACATAGGCAAATCTTCGGGAACGAAGACCGAACCGGCCAAGAAGGGTCTCATACCGGGTAACGGTGAGTTACGCCGGTCCACCCGCCAGAAGGATCCCGTTAAACGGTACGGGTATAACGAGTACATGGCACATCATTATGTGTACATGACCAAGGTCGCGGAAGTGCGTGAGCCGGAGAGCTACGCAGAAGCGGCAAAGGACGCAAATTGGTGTGCCGCTATGAAGGAAGAAATGCGGGTACTGGATCGCAACGAAACTTGGGATCTGGTTGACCCTCCCCGTCACTGTAAACCGATCGGATGCAAGTGGGTGTACAAGGTAAAGTACAATGCCGACGATACAATTAACCTGTACAAGGCCCGGTTAGTGGCAAAGGGATATGCGCAGACCCACGGAATCGACTACGACGAGACCTTCGCTCCTGTAGCGAAGATGACGACGGTTCGTGTGGTACTGGCGGTTGTTGCGGCAAGGGGGTGGCATCTTCATCAGATGGATGTGAAGAATGCCTTCCTTCAAGGAGATCTTGAAGAAGAAGTCTTTATGACTCAACCCCTCGGATTTCAGTCGGAGGTGAACAAGTCGGCGGTATGCCGACTGAGGAAGTCGCTGTACGGCTTGAAGCAAGCCCCCCGTGCTTGGAATCCTAAGATCACGCACCAGTTGCGAAAGATGGGGTTTTGACGGGAACTTGTCGTTCCTTATGCGCAACTCTCGGCCACAACCGAGATTCTTTTCATACACAGAAAACGGGAAATAGAACACGACACAAAGGAGAGGAAGATACACAGGAGGTTTACGTGGAAAACCCCAAACCTGGGGGAAAAACCACGGCAACCCACAGGCTGCAAACTGTCACTATGTAAGAATGTACAAAAAAAAACAATGAGTCCATGGAGGCAACGACCTCGTGCTCACGATCTCCGCCACAGGCGGCGGTTACAAGAAAGGCAACAACCTCGTCTCTCTCTCTCTCTCTCTCTGTACAGTTACGCACTCTCTCTTCTTCTTGCCCCAACAAGAAAAATGACAACAACACTTAAAAGTTTGCCCTAAGTCATATTTATACTAATATGACTTTTTTGGCTATTTACAAATATAGCCTCGATGGGCTCTCCGAAACATATTTACGAATATGTCTCTTCCTCCGGTTCATACCGGGCCTGCACCATCCAGCTCTCCGTAGCTGGGTACTCCTCATCCGGTTCACACCGGGCCTGCACCATCCGGCTCTCCGTAGCCGGGTACTCCTCATTCGGTTCACACCGGGCCTGTATCATCCGGCTCTCCGTAGCCGGGTACTCCTCATACCGTTTCGGCACTGTTCTTCTCCCTTCCCATCCAGAGGGACCTGTCTCCCAACAGGTTTGTTGCCTCTAAGTCGGACTCTTCCCTATTCATCTGTCAAGGCTCAAACGGTTCAATATGTATCTTACTCTATGTTGATGATTTAGTCATCACCGGCCCAGGTCTTCCGGAAATCAACCGCGTCAAGTCCCAGTTGTTGGACGCATTCGATATGAAGGACTTGGGGGACCTTCATTATTTTTTGGGGATCAAGGTGATCCGCACCCCCAACAACATATTGCTTTCTCAACGCCATTATGTGTTGAATATGCTGGTTCGGCATGACGGGATGCCGACCTGTCTCCACGCCCCTGGACCGGAATTAGAAGATCCGTCCCAACTTCGGACCAACATGCGATGAGAAACGGTTCCGACAAATAGTCGGAAGCCTGGTCTACTTGACCATCACCCGACCCGACATTAGCTATCCGGTCGGAGTGGTAAGCCAATTCATGTAGAAGCCGACCGTGGAGCACCTTCAGTTCGCGCAACGGATACTGAGGTATGTAAGCGGCACTAAGGACCGGGGGCTCTTATATCGGCAAGGTATAACCGAAGAGCTTGTTGGCTACACGGATGCCGACTGGGCTGACGATGCAACAGATCGTTGCTCAACTTCTGGCTTTATGTTTTCTCTTGGGAGCGTGGCTGTTGCGTGGAGCAGCAAAAAGCAGCCAACAGTGGCTCTATCCAGCACTGAGGCTGAATACCTCGGGGCGCGACCGTTGCCACCTGCGAAGCCATTTGGCTTCGGCGACTACTGCAAGACCTGCGGATCGAGGTGCCGACCCCGATCCCGATCTATTGTGATAACCTCAGCAGCATGTAGCTCGCCAAGAACTTTGTGTTCCATGCTCGCACAAAGCACATAGAAGTGCATTATCACTTCGTGCGTGAGCGGGTCCTGAGCGGTGAAGTTGAACTACGGTATGTTCACACGGTTCGGCAAGTTGCCGACATCTTCACCAAGCCGCTCGGGTCAGGCAAGTTGCAACACTTTACCGAAATGCTTGGTGTTCAGCATCTCGACGTGCCGCACTTGAGGGGAAGACGCAAGGGCAAAGACACTACCGAAACGGGCAAAGGCAAAAAAACTGTTGAACCCGTAGGTAAGAGAAGAACCGGTAGAGGTGGAGACAAGAAGAAAAATGAAGCCGAGTCGATGAAGGAAGTCAGCACATCCGGCACATCCAAACAGGTCGGAGTAAGCGGCTGTGAAGAAGAAGTGTACACTCAGGAAGAGAAGTGCATGCTATGCGGAGGTCATCACGATCGTAATGGCCATGATGCGAAGTCGAATGAAGAATTCGACTTCGGTGAACCGGCCGAAGAAGCCAAGGGAAGCACGAAGAAGGCCTAAAGCCGAAAATCAATGGTCCGATGTGGTGAGAGGCCTAAAGCCGAAAATCGAATCGGAGGATACCGATTCAGACAAGAGCTGGAACGAGTCGAAGACAGCCGATTCAGATCAACAGACAGATCTGGATGAGTCGGATCAACGAGAGGCCAAGGAGACACGGACGCAGCGGAAGTCGATGCCATCGCAGTGGAACCGACGGATCGGCAAGCGCCGGAGTCATAGCAGCGAAGGAGCTGAGATGGGCCTATTGAGTAGACATGCCGAAGGTCGAGGCGCGCAGAACCAAAGGGGTCGCGGCAAACGGGACCGGACCGGACAAGGAGCGCGAGCAAGGCAAAGCGATGCCATGAGAAGTCGGTTGAAAGAACCGGCTACCACAGAGGTTGACACTATGACCCTACCTCAGGTTGAGCTTGAGGGGGAGTGTTGAGCGGCAAGCTCAACCGGAGCTGGATCGGCTGAATAAGCCTGAGCCGGTAAGCGAGATGAATTGGTATGCCGGTGAGCAATTGAGCTGGTAAGCAGTAAGGACCGGTGAGCTGGGGAGCTGGGGAGCCGGTATGCCGGATCCAATCCGTAACCGGAAGCCTAGTATAGGTTAGACTACTAGGCAGTTATAGTCTCGTAGTTAGTTTCAGATGCTCGTGTGAGCATTGAAGTACACCGTACTTCTAACAGTCCTGTGTGGACTTGTATAAATAGCGCTGATGAGCACGTTGTAGATATAGAGCACAGAGTATTCATATAATTTTGAAAAATAGTGTGTCTTGCTCTCTCTCTCTCTCTGTATTGTTCTTTCTAACGCTTCTGCAAGCAATCTTTCACACTATTTAATCCCTTATGGGGAATGAATGAAGAATGAAAATTTCTCTCTCAATCTCTCTGTTTTTTATTTTGATTTTTTATGATAAAGTAAGTTGTTAGCACTACAAGCATTGCGTTGTGGGTTCGAAACCCAACCTCCTCACCTCTCTATTATATACTTCTTATATATCTCAAAATTCACTAGATGCCACTGTGGAATGTAGGGGTTGAACCCATGACCACCTGGTCTCCATTGGGCAACCTTACCAAGTGAGCTATATCCATCTGGGCAACTCTCTCAACTCTCTCTCTCTCTCTCCTTACTTTGAACCCCCCTGGGGAGGGGGGTGGAGCCATTCTAGGCACCACCCCCCACCCTACAATGCTTCTCAATGCACATCAACATCTTCGCCCATCAATCCCGCAATCCTCATCATCTCCATCCCCATCAACATTCATTATCATCATCATCGTTAACCCTATTTCCATCTTTATCCTTATCATCCTTTACCCTAACCCTAAAACCTACAACACTGTTTTGGCGACCACGATTCCTGTAAAATGTAGCGAACGACGGGGAATGGTTGACTAAACCGACGAATGACCTAGTCACCGAACGAGCGAGAAGACTAGTTGAGAGACTTCCGAGGCGGGATGCCTACTAGCAGGCGGCCGAGGAGATCCGATAGGATCGGTCTTTTCCCAGAGAGATTCAACAGGTCGCGGAGGAGACAGTCCAGTTGTAAAACCAACAACATTGAAACGACACAAAATTGAAAGGCAGTAGTTTAAGCAGTTTGCGCGACACAAAATTGATACTGAAAACCCTAGCCAAAGGCATCAAGGGTTTCCATTTTTATCATTATCATCCTTTACCCTAACCCTAAAACCTACAACACTATTTTGGTGACCACAATTCCTATAAAGTGTAGCGAACGACGAATGGATGACTAGGCCGATGAATGACCGAATGAGTGAGAAGACTAGTCGAGAGACTACCGAGTCGGGAGACCTACCAGCAGGCGGCCGAGGAGATTCGATAGGATCGGTCTTTTCCCAACGAGATTCAACAGGTCACAGAGTAGATGGTCCGGTTGCAAAACCAACGACATTCCAACGAAGGCAGCAATCTGAGCAGTTTGTGCGACACAAAATTGATACTGCAAACCCTAGCCAAAGGCATCGGGGACTTGGAAGCATGTTCTGCATTTGAATCAGAGTTGGATGGGGAACACATCTTCCTTTCAAACTACCGAAGTAGTCACGACACTCCGGAAGAACCAGAGGACGACGGTTCAGAGCACACGCCGACAGCAGAATCAGACACGATGTTACCAATATCGCCATAAAACGAGAGAAATCCGGACCAACAAACCAAGAGGACGGACAATCGAGTACCAACACCAGCATTGGACCAACAAACGGAAGAGAAGAACGAGCGCGTACCGATGCCACCACGAGACCGACAATCAGAGAAAAAGGATGATCGGGTATCGACACCACCCCCAAAACAACCTTTAGAGGACAACACCATGCCGTACCCATACCTAAAATACTGGGATGACCCAGATGTAGAGGCACATGTCTATGCCTTCTTACAGACATGGGAAGCTAACCAGTCTCGCAATGATTGACAAAAGCAGAGGTCAAGAGTTCAAAAATCACTGAGTTCGGAATGACCTTGGAAGGACCAACAACGAGGTGGCATGCAAAGCATCTTCTCAGTAGCTTTGCTATGTTTGATGCCCTGAAGGAAATTTTTTTGCGACTGTTTCATCGATAGGTGGAAAAGTGGGAGCTGGTTGGACAATTTTACACGACCTATAAGGAACCTAATGAGACGGTTCTACAGTTCATCATTCGCTTCCAAACGCTGCACAACTAGTTGACCAGAGCACCCCCGGAGGATGAGGCGAAAGCAATATTTTTGGCTGCGTTCCGTGAGCCTCGTCAGACAATGCTAGCAATGCTGGATTTCCGGATCAACCCTATTGATCAAGTTATCGACCGTGTATTGGAAATGGTTAAGAACAATAATTACATGTCGATGGGAACTCTTGAACGAGCGCTTCCTAAAGAGGAGGATCTGCGATTCGGCCAGGTAGTGCAATGCACCACATGCCTCAACCCCGGACACTCCACATTAGAATGCACAATGCAAACTCAGTGCATATTGTGCCACTCCCGGTCACACACTATAGACTAGTGTGAGTACAATTCGTTAAATCGGCAAGTGGCACCAGTCCGACATATTGAGCTCCGAAGTGAGCAAGGACCGAACAAGGAACATATATGGAGGGATGAATGATATTGACCAGAATGTGGTGATCGGTATGAGGACAGACGAAGAGACAACTACGATCGGGATCGCTACGAGTGTGATTACTCCCTGAATTATGATCGGCGAAGGGATGATAGAAGGTACCTAGAACGGCGAGCCTACATAGACCAGGACAGATGAAAACCGGAACGCCAGGGATACCGTAATCACCGATGCAATCAGAATCATAGGGGGATTTTTCGCCGAGATGAGCATCGTGAACATGCCCAGGAATACCGTTGGGAGCTGGATATAAACGCGGTCGTCCCACAACCAGAGCAATGAAGGCCGGAAGATACCAACCGGATGAATCCCGATATCCAGCCTGGTAGCTCAAAATAAGGGGAATCAAGCAATATCCGAAAAGTAGCTAGTGCCCGGTCAAGTCTAATGAGAAACAACCGGCAATGAACATGGTGACCGCAGAAGTCATGGATGTACAACAAGTCACCACCCGATCGAAAGGGAAAGCTGTAGAGTGGGAGACCTAGGAGGCAATCCGAAAGCAGGCTACCAAGTGGATACAGAAGGCCAATGAACGGAACATGGCCAAAGTAAAAGAGCAGACCAAGTTTCCAGAGGAACCACTCGAGACCACAGATGACGACTCAACCTGGCAAGCGTTGCAATAATGCCAAATTATGCTACCTCTCAGCCACCTATTACAATTGGTTCCTCAATTTACAGCAGGCCTTAAATCGGCAATAACACCATAGAATCCGGAGTCGACACCAACATTATTTTCCAATCAAGAGGATAGACCAACCGTAGTGGACACAAGTAGTATGACAATCATGGTGATAATAAAAGGAAGCGAGATACCAGGAACCATTATTGACGGAGGTTCCCATGTAAATGTAATAAGCAAGCGGACATGTGATACACTAGGCATCAACGAATGGGAATCGGGCAGACACCAGTTCGGTCCGGTGAACCAGACTCATCCAGGACCTTGACATTACAATCGGAGGGCACGCGTTCCGAATATCCGCAGTGGTACTGCAACCTAACGCATTGGGGGCTTATCCCTTGTTATTATGATGACCATGTATTCGAACAGTGCATATTAAGCAAAACTGGCAAAAGAACGTAATTACCTTCCGGCGAGGGAAAACTAAGGTGTGGGTGTCGACAGAACAATGGGATGGTACAACTAAGTAGCTAACACCGCTATACGCGGAGAGTATTAACATGCTGGATGGATTGTCAGATGACGTGGTCGACCGATATCTAGAGCAACACCCCAAGATTGTGTCGTTATTTGAAGTAGATGTTGTTGAAGCCGTCACGCCGTACGTTATGCACCAGGAGGACGAATTGGATGAGCCGGATAGGGAGGCAGTGCGGGAACTACGACAGGCACAGGAATCACTGGAGAGGGAAATGGCAGTATCCCAAAGAATAAATGCATCGAATCTGGAAGAAGTCGACCTCAGGATATGAGAGGCGTCGAGACCAGCAAAAGTGGCAAGGAAATGCCATAGGAATAGAAAACGGCAATGGTGGAGCTACTCAAAGAATTCCGGGATGTTTTTGCATGGTCATACGAAGATATGTGAGGGTTGGACCCCCATTTGTACCAACATCAGATCTATGTGTCATGATATGGCAAGACTCGAACCCATAACCTTATGGTATATGGGTCGAGCTCTTAACCATCACACCATCTATTGTAATTCATAAGATATTATTTTCATTTATATTTTATTATAAGAAAGTAATGTATATTCCAGATTTCTCTGGAACATTCTAGAAGTTTCAAGATTACTCCTGACAACACTATAAAAGAAGGCACTAAGCATTATGTTGAACCAAATTGGTTCAACACCAGTCTTAAGCCTCTTAGCCGATTTGTACTTAACTTTCATATAATATAAGAGCTGCTGTCATCATCCTTCTCTCTCTCTCATTCTCGCTATCTCTCTTTTCGCTTCTCTCTTTCTCTCTCTCTCGGGAGTCTTACGTAGTCCCGTCCTCTTAGTACTAATAGTACTGCTCTTCTTTAGTACTAATTCCATCTTTGCTTTAGTACTATTCTTGACAGTTTGAACCGATTTCCCAGTCCTCCAACCTACTTGTCGTTCTCCCTCATCCTCCTACCCTTTTCCCTATACTATGGCTATTGTTAACGCCCAAGAATATCAATCCGTTTTCTCCGAGCTACAGTGCTTAAAAGAAAAATTTGTTGCCTTGGAACAAGAAAACCAACGGCTGATAGGGGATTTGCAACAAATCGCTCTAGAAAAACAACAAACGCAGAAACAACATGGGGAGTTAGCATTACGGGTGCAACAACTCGAAGCGGCATTGCAACAACAAGGATCAAGTCCCCAAGGATTTCATAAAGAGCCGAAGATTGGACTTCCTGTGAAATTTGATGGAACGCGATCGCAATTCAGGGGATTCCTTAATCAGGTACGATTAGTCCTCCAAATGCATCCTTCCCGATATCCCACTGATGCATCCCGAGTCGGCTTAATAGGCACGTTGCTTAGCGGCTCAACCTTAGCATGGTTTGCCCCGCTTCTAGAAAAACAATCGCCCTTGCTTAATAACTTTGAAGATTTTATTAGTGAGTTTAAAGCCTGCTTTGGAGACACCGACAGCATCAGGACGACAATCAACAAGATCCGGCGATTGCGTCAAGGCAATCGTCCAGCCTCTACCTACACTGCGGTGTCGTAGTGTAGGTTGCACACTATGCGGAAATTATATTTTTGTCCCTCCGGATAGAGAATGGAGTGCTCGGTGAGAACCGAAAGAAAACGGCATACCGGCAAGGAGGAAAACGGCATACCGGCAAGTAGGAAAACGGCAGACCGGCAAGGAGGAAAACGGCATACCGGCAAGGAAGAAAACGGCATACCGGCAAGGAAGAGCCGGATAAAGAGACATAAATGTAAAAAACAAAGGAAATACTCACTACTGCGCAGGGCGTGATTCGAACTCTGCACCTCCACGTTGACAAACCCCAACCTTACCATTACATTAACTTATCTTAAGTGTGTTAAATATAGATTTAATACGTATAAGACCTTTATTTATGCATACCTTTATTAAAAGGTAAATCGTGTATTTTTTTAATATATGAAAAAGAAAAGAAAAAAAAACACGAGACACTAAAAATAACTCATGCACATCTAGCGTGCATGAGCCCTATACTTAGGAAATAAAAAAGCATCACATGTACATTTAGTGGACATGAACACTTTTTGTAAAAAAAAGCATGAAGCCATGCTTAGCTCTTCCTTCCTTATATAAGGAGGAGAGAAATATATAAAGGGTTGTTGATTATTTGGATTAAGTATGAATCAATACAAAAATTATTCGTGGGATTCACGATTTATACATCTACTTCTCTCTTAACACCCTAAGTACCAATTAATATAGTATACTCGTGTGATTCACGAGTTTCTTATCTTTCTCTTTGCTATTTACTCATAATTAATCTCTATCTCACGAACTTCTTCCTCCTAGTCCAAGACCTCTGTGGTTCCCACCCGACTCACGCAACGATCCGGAGCCGATAGGCACGACAGCGGATTTCTGCCTACTCGCTTCAGATATACCCTGGGATGATCAAGCACTAATGGAGCAGTTTCGCTATGGCCTGCGAAACGATGTCAAAGATCTACTTCTAACTTTCCCTGAAGAACCAAAGTCGCTTACGGAGGCAATCAGTTGAGCGGTCCGATGTGACAACCGCCTCTTCGAACGGCGTTTGGAACGTCAATTACAGATACCACGCTCTAGGCCAGAGCCCACTTACGCCGCAGTCGCGGCTAAACCGTTTGCACGAGACATACCTCAAGCAAATACTTCGACACTGATGGAGATCGATACCATGCGTCGACGCAACCCGTTATCGGAAGAAGAAAAGCAACGACGACGTGCCAATCGATTATGTCTTTATTGCGGTGGACCAGGGCATATCGCCATCAATTGTCCCCATAGGCCAAGAAGACAGGTAAATCAAATCGTCGCCTGTACTAAACCCGAGTCAATTCTTCCCTTCGGAGTGTCTGATAGTATTAATAGTACTAATAGAGTGTCAGATAGTATTCATAGTACTAATAGCCCAAGTATCTCAAACAAATTTGAAATCCTGAGTCAATTAGATGAAGAGTTAAACGATTGAGTCCAGCCAAAATAGGAGCCGTTTGGTTGGACAACAGCCCTAGATCTGTACAACCCATTAGTGGTTCCATTCCTTCCAAGCAAGTTAGCAATGTGTTCCTAGCCCAAGTCATTGTTAGTACTAAAAGTACTCTCCCAGTACCCGTCCTAGCACTTTTAGATTCCGGAGCTAATTCCTGTTTCATGGATTGAAATTTTGCCCAAGCTTCTCAGATATCCCTAAGAAAACTTCCTTGTCCTGCATCTGTAGTAGTCATTGATGGTCGTCCCATTGCTTCCGGGAATATTGTAGAAGAATCAGAACCCATTCAAGTTGTCCTAGGTAGTTTTGTGTGTGTAATATCATTTAATATAATTAGTAGTCCAGAGCAACCCATTGTCCTAGGATTACCTTGGTTTGAATTACATAATCCAGCCATAGATTGGAGAACAAGAGAAGTCTAATATCGACCACCCCAAGAATCTACTCACCGAGTTTCGACCATTTCACTCCATCAATTACGCGAAGAAGGACACAAGGAGGCAATGTTCCTATTTGCAATATCAGTACATCCTTCCAGCACTATTAAGAAGGACCCCTCAGTACAACTTCCGGCAAAATATCATCCTTATGTCGATGTATTTGACAAGGTAAAAGCCGGTACCTTTCCTCATCACCGTCCCTATGACTGTCCCATCGATTTACAACCAGGAACCGAGCCACCATGGGGACCAATTTACAACTTGTCATCCACCGAGTTAGAAGTCCTTCGAGCCTACATAGAGGAGAACTTGGCTAGCGGGTTCATCCGTCATTCGAAATCTCCGGCCGAGTTAATGGTGTCAAGAAGAAAGATGGCTCACTTCGTCTCGTTGTTGATTACCGCGGATTGAATAAGGTCACCATCCAGAATAGGTATGCACTTCCTCTTATATCAAGTCTTTTAGAGCGAGTTAATGGTGCCAAGTTTTTTACCAAAATCGATCTACGAGGAGCGTATAACCTCGTGCGGATCCGACCGGGAGATGAATGGAAGACCGCCTTTCGCACGCGGTATGGGCATTTCGAGTATACTGTTATGCCGTTCGGCTTAACCAATGCACCCGCAGTTTTCCAACACATGGCAAATGATATATTCAGAGACCTCTTGGATATATGTTTGATCATCTATCTGGATGATCTATTGATTTATTCGAAGACCCAGCAAGAGCACGATTCTCATGTACTATTAGTACTAAAGCGACTCTACGAGAATGGTCTTTATGCCAAGCTAGAAAAATGTAACTTTGACTGCAAGCGAGTGGAATTTCTAGGCTACGTCATCTCCTCAAAGGGCATCGCCATGGATCCAGCTAAAGTCCAAACTGTACTAGAGTGGCAAATTCCACGGTCGGTACGAGATGTACAATGTTTTCTAGGTTTTGCTAACTTCTACCGTAAGTTTATACAAGATTATTCAAAGATTATTTTACCCCTCACACAACTTACGAAGAAGGGCCAAGCATTTCTTTGGTCCATCGAAGCAGATATGGCTTTTCGGCATCTTAAGAAAGCCTTTACATCAGCACCGATTCTAGCTCATGTGGATACCAACAAACCATTCATCATGGAGGCCGATGCTTCAGATTTCGCCCTCGGTAGCATCCTTTCTCAACAAGGAGATAAAGAAGAGTTGCATCCGGCGGCTTTCCATTCGCGCAAATTTGATGTTGCGGAAATCAACTACGAAATACATGACAAGGAGTTATTAGCCATCGTGGATTCATTTGTGCAATGGCGGCATTTCTTAGAGGTCTCTCCACATCAGGTCATTGTCTTTAGTGATCATAAAAATCTTGCTTATTTCCAGAACGCTCGCGTACTAAATCGACGGCAAGCTCGGTGGGCGCAATTCCTCACGCATTTCGACTTCAAAATCACATATCGACTGGGGAAGCAGCAAGGAAAAGCAGATGCACTATCACGACGTTCATATCTTGCACCTCGTCCTGGTGATCCAACATTTGATAATCAAAAGAAAGTAATCTTGGGACCAACACGATTGCACACGACGCGGATTTTTCACACCCCGATGGATTCACGGATTACCGATGACATACGTGCAAACTTGAAGACAGATAGTTTTGCTCAAGACATCCTGGCACACATTGATACTTCTCGGGCATCCTGTTCTCAGTCTCAACAACCAGGTATTGACTACCGACAATTCGAATATCATGATGGTTTGTTATTCTTTAAAAAGCGCGTATATGTCCCCGATTGCTCCTGTCGCCTTCAAATCGTCCAACATTGTCACGACACCCATACGGCGGGACATTTCGGTAGTACTAAGACATTGGAGCTAGTGCAGCGATCATTTTGGTGGCCCCACATGCGCCGTTTTGTCGACGACTACGTTCGGACCTGTGATGCTTGCTGCCGAGCAAAGATGCCACGACACCATCCATATGGCTTGTTGGAACCCTTACCGATTCCAAGTAAGCCGTGGCAGTCTATTTGTCTTGATTTTATCACAGATCTGCCGATCTCGCAGGGGTTCGATGCTATCTTAACCGTCGTTGATCGATATACGAAGATGGCACATTTTGTTCCGTGTACTAAGGCCATCACTAGCGAGGAAACCGCTGCCCTAGTCATGCGTGAGGTATTTCGGCATCATGGCCTCCCAGACAGTATCATCAGTGACCGAGGATCGCAATTTGTCTCCAAATTTTGGCAGCATCTCTTCAAGATGCTCAAGGTCTCTTGCAACCTCTCCTCCGGCTACCATCCTTAGACCAATGGGCAGGCGGAACAAACAAACCAAACGCTGGAGCAATATCTCAGGTGTTTCCTGAGTTATCAACAGGACGATTGGGCCGAGATTCTCCACTTTGCGGAGTTTGCGTATAATAATGTTGTTCACTCCTCGACTCGAGTCTCCCCATTTTACGCTTATACTGGTTCTCATCCTTACTGGTTGGTGATCGACACCCCGGAGTTACCTACCAATCCTCGTGCCGGGGATTATTTGGAGAGACTACCCAAGATCCAGACAGATCTCTCGACTCATCTTCGTCATGCTCAACAGACACAGAAGACTTACGCGGATCGTCATCGGCTTCCCTCCTCTTTTGCCATCGGAGATCGAGTATGGCTCTTACGTCGTCACATTCAAGACTACTCGACCGTGCGACAAGTTGGATTATCGACGACTCGGTCCTTTCCGTATTACGGGTAAGGTTAATGATGTCACATTTCGCCTCGATCTCCCTCCGCAGCTTCAAATACATCCAGTTTTCCATTGTTCTCTTCTTGAACCTTATAAAGCAAACACCATTCCCGATCGTGTTACACCACCGCCACCCCCGCTGGAGTTGGACGTCGGCCCGGAGTATGAAGTTGCTGCCATCCTCGATTCAAAACTTATTCGCAACAAACTTTATTATTTGGTCGATTGGCTTGGTTATAGTCCGAGCGAACGCACTTGGGAACCCGTCGAGCATGTTGCCAATGCTCAGGATTTGCTTGCTGATTTCCACCGAAAGTATCCGGACAAACCCGGTCCGCAATCAGCGCCGACTCGTTCCACTTGTCGTCTTTAAGGGGGAGATAGTGTCATGATATGGCAAGACTCGAACCCATAACCTTATGGTATATGGGTCGAGCTCTTAACCATCACACCATCTATTATAATTCATAGGATATTATTTTCACTTATGTTTTATTATAAGAAAGTAATGTATATTCCAGATTTCTCTGGAACATTCTAGAAGTTTTAGGATTAGTCCTGACAACACTATAAAAGAAGGCACTAGGCATTATGTTGAACCAAATTGGTTCAACACCAGTCTTAAGCCTCTTAGCCGATTTGTACTTATCTTTCATATAATATAAGAGCTGCTGTCATCATCCTTCTCTCTCTCTCATACTCGCTATCTCTCTTTTCGCTTCTCTCTTTCTCTCTCTCTTGGGAGTCTTACGTAGTCCTGTCCTCTTAGTACTAATAGTACTGCTCTTCTTTAGTACTAATTCCATCTCTGCTTTAGTACTATTCCTGACACCATGCAGGGAATCCATCTCATCTTGCATGGAACTCAACCACTTTCGGTTGTGGGTGCCTTTCTTTGCTTCTTCGAAGCTTTCCGGCTCCCCCTCATCAGTCAATAAGACATGCTCTGCATCTGGAAATTTTCGGGGGGCCTTCTCTCTCTCAGAGGGTATCTCCATCCTTGGTTTTTGACCATAAGCTCCTCTGTCTGTTCTTCATCTGAATCCGATTCGGGTCTTGTCCGGTTTCGGTGTCCGATTCTTCTTCTTTGGTCGATTTGGTTCTTTGTCCGAATCCGGCCGGTTCATCATGGTCTTCGTCTGACATTCGGCTTCCTACCGGATATATCCTAGCATCTTCGAACCGATCTTTGTCGATCGACCCAGAGTCCACTATCTTCTTCTCCGATTCCCAGTCGACAATGGTCTTATCTTCCATGAAGACTATGTCTCGACTCTTGAAAAACTTCTTGTCAACCAAGTCCCACACTCGGTAGCCAAACTCATCATCGTTGTATCCAAGGAATATGCATGGACGAAACTTCGGATCCAATTTCACTCTCTTGTCCTTTGCTACATGTACATAGGCAAGACAACCAAACACCTTCAGATGCCGGTAAGACATGTCTTTACCGGTCCATACTCTCTGTGGTGTGTCTCCGTCCAAGGGCGCTAAGGGTGACCTATTTATCACATATGGTCGTTGTCATCAGAGCCACAACTCACCGGCAGTGTCGGATGCCACGTTCACTTCTTCCCTGCATATCCGGGCATGTGTTAGGTACAATATGTTGATCTTCTAGGCTCGAGCCACGACCAGGCTTCCTTTGCTGAACTTCATGACTCCGTTTCGGATGCTACCTGTGTAGCCTACATCATCCAACCGTCCGACTGATATCAAGTTAAACCAAACCTCCGGAACGTGTTAGACATCTTTCAACAACAACTTGCACCCGGTTGACGTTGTCAACCACACATCTCCTATACCAACAATTCGGCATGCACCTTCATTCCCCATCCGCACACAACCGTGATCTCTGGCTCTATAGGATGAGAAACATTTCCGGTCGGCAGTTAGATGGAACGACGCTCCAGAGTCGACCACCCATGTCGTCTCGTTGCTGGCAAGGGGCAAATCATTTTCCTCAGTGATGAGCAACAATTCTTCTTCACTTGTCGCGATTGCGGATGTTCCTTTCTGATCCGAACTCCTCTGGTCCGAACCCTTCTTCAAGTCAGCATTGTCGGTTCCTTTCTCCTTCTAGAAATGTTGGCAATTCTTCTTGAAGTGCCCCGACTTTCCGCAATAAAAGCAAGTTGACCTCCCCCTTGAGTTCAACCTCGTCCTTGATTTGTCCCGGTTTTGGAGACTCTGATTCTGGCCTCTTTCCCAGTTATTGTGGTCTTCCGTAACCAAGGCCTTCAGATCAGTTCTGGACTCCCGATCCTTCCGACGAGCTTCTTCATCCAGCAAGCTTGATTTTACCCTTGTTAGGGATAGGTGTTTACCTTCTGGCCCGACATTGCCTAAAGTGACAACTTGCGTCTTCCAACTATACGAGAGGGAGAGTAGCAGCAACATGACTACCTTGTCAGCTAGTTGTTTGGTTTATCAGCCCCTGGAAGGCGTTCATGTGCTCCGCCATACTAGAGGCGTCTTGATATTAGAGTCTGTGAATGCAAACGTGTGGAAGCGTTAGATAGAACCGGCTTAGCCGGTTAGCAATAGAGAATAAGATGAAGGTTTAATGGAGAAGTTTAGTATACAAAGAGTATACGTGGGAGAGACAGAGAGAGCAGAACGTAAGCGTAGATTCAAAAAATGAAAATACTTTGTAACTCTGTACATACAACGTGCTAAACAACACTATTTATACAAGTCCATAAAGGACTGACGGAAGTTCTGACAGGTACTTCAATATTCCTACGTACGATTGACACTAACTACGAGACAAAGATTACCTAGTAGTCTAGGCTACTACTAGGCTTCTGGTTCCCACTCGAATCCGGCTCTCCGATCTGTCTCCCCGATCCGGCCGATTGTTTTTGGATACTGATCCGGCTCATCCTTCTGGATGCCGATCCGGATCTGGTTGAGCTTGCTTGCTCAGCACTCCCCCTCAAGTTCAACTTGAGGTCGGATCGTGGTGTTAGTGTCTGCGGCAGTCAGTTCTTCTACCCGGCTCCTTCTGGCGTTGCTCCGCCTTGGTCGCGCTCCTCGTCCAGTCCGGTCTTGTTTGCCGCGACCCTTTTGGTTCTCCGCACCTCGACCTCCTCGGTTGGCTTGTCTGCTCAATAGGCCCATTTAAGCTCCCTTGCTGCTATGACTCTAGCACTTGTCGGCCCATCGATTCCTTCATGTTGGCATCGACTTCCGCTGCGTTCGTGTCCGTTTAGCCTTTAGCTGATCCGGCTTCTTCGAATCTTGAACCGAATCGGGTTCCTTTGATTCGTTCCGGCTCTTGTCCGAGTCGGTGTTCTCCAACTCGTCTTCCAGTTTCAGGCCCTTTAGCATATCAGACCATGTCCGAGTCTTGGCCTTCTCTTTCCGGTCGGCTCTATCTTTCTTGACTTTACCGCTGCTGTTGCTTATTCCGACTTGTTCCGATGTGCCGACTTCCTTCGTCGACTCGGCTTCCTTTTTCCCTTCATCTCCCCCTTTGTTAGTTCTTTCTTCCTCTGTGGATCCTTGTCCAATGCCATCTGTTCCCTTTCCTTTTCTCCCCCTCAAGTGTGGCACAACGAGATGCTGAATACCGAGCATCTCCGAAAAATGCCGCAACTTGTTTGATCCTAGCGGCTTGGCGAAGATGTTGGTAACCTGCTGATCTATGTGAACATACCGAAGTTCAATCCCCCGCTCAGGACCCACTCATGAACAAAGTGATAATGCACTTCTATGTGCTTTGTCCGAGCATGGAATGCAGGGTTCTTGGCGAGCTGAATGTTGTTCATGTTGTCACAGTAGATCAGGATCGGGGTCGGTACCTCGATTTGGAGGTAATGCAGTAGTTGCTGAAGCCAGATGGCTTCACAGGTGGCATTGGTAGCACCCCTGTACTCAACCTCAATGCTCGATAGAGCCACTGGTGGCTGCTTTTCGCTACTCCATGCAGCAACCACGCTACCAAGAGAAAACATGTAACCGGAGGTGTATCGGCGATACGATGCATCACCAGCCCAATCAACATTTGTGTATCTGACTAGCTCTTCAGTTATACCATGCCGGTATAATAGTCCCTGATCCTTCGTGCTGCATACATACCAGAGTATCCGGTGTGCGCATTGAAGGTGCTCGATGGTCGGCTTCTACATGAACTGGCTGATCACTCTGACTGGGTAACTAGTGTCGGGTTGAGTGATTGTCAGGTATATGAGGCTTCCGACAATTTCTCGGAATCATTTCTCATCGCAGGCCGGTCAGGAGTTGGGACAAAGCTTCTGGTTCCGGTCCAAGGGTGTGTAGACAGGTTGGCATTCCGGCAATCGGAACTTGTACAACATATTCAACACGTAGTGTCGTTGTGAGAGCAATATGCCATCGGTGGTTCGGATCACCTCGATCCCAAGAAAATAATGAAGGTCCCCCATGTCCTTCATTTCAAATGTGTTTAATAGTTGGGACTTCAGTCGGCCGATTTCAATGAGGCCAAGTCCGGTGATGACTAAATCATCTACATAAAGTAAGATGCAAACTGGACCATCCGGACCTTGCTGGATGAACAACGAGGAGTCGAATTTAGAGGTCACAAACCCCATCTTACACAACCGGTGCGTGATCTTCGCATTCCAAGCTCGGGGGGCTTGTTTCAGACCGTAAAGCGACTTCTTAAGCCGGCACACCGCCGACTTGTTCATCTCCGATTGAAAACTGGGGGGTTAGATCATATAGACCCATTCTTCAAGGTCACCTTGAAGAAACACATTCTTCACTTCCATTTGGTGAAGATGCCATCCCCTTGCCGTAGCAACCGCCAGAACCATGTGAACCGTCGTCATCTTCGCTACTGGAGCGAAGGTCTGGTCGTAGTCAATTCCGTGGGTCTGTGCATATCCCTTCGCCACTAACCGGGCCTTGTACTGGTTAACCGAACCGTCGGCCTTGTACTTTACCTTGTACACCCATTTGCAACCTATCGGTTTACAATGTCGGGGAGGGTCGACAAGGTCCCATGTGTCGTTGGCATCGAGTGCCCGCATTTCTTCTTCCATAGCGGCACACCAATTTGTGTCATTTGCCGCTTTTGCGTAGCTCTCCGGCTCACGCACTTCCGCCAATTTGGTCATGTACGCATAGTGATGCGCCATGTACTCATTGTATTGGTACCACGTAATGGGGTTCTTCTGGCAGGAAGACCGGCGTTGTCGCGAAGATTCGCGCGTGCGTGTGCTACTCGAGCGACCACCGGGGTCTTGGACTGGGGAGGATGTTCGCGGAATTATCGAAGAGATGACGATCAATGTAAGATTAGACGGAATTTGTTCACTTGAGAAGAAGAAAGCTTGTACACTTGAGAAGTAGAAAATAATGAAGAAGATAAAGACAAATATAATTATATTGATGATAATGGTGTTGGTGATATCACATATTGAGCCCCCCTTACACAAGCCCAACTAGAGGCTTTTATAGGTCTTTCCATGCTCGTGACATGCACAAAACCATGGGCTAAAACCATGGTTTTGTGCACACGGTTTTGCTTATGTCATGCACAAACCATGGGTTTAAAACCATGGTTTTGTGCACATGGTTTTCTATGGTTGTTTCGTCTATAATTTGTATATGAAAAGGAAATACATAAAATCTACACTATATGATAGTTGTCCTAGTGGTAAGGCAATTATCTTGTATCTTAGAGGTGCAAGGTTCAATCCTTGCTTGCACCCCTCTGCATGAACTCAAGTGCCACTAGGCTAGGTTTATTTGCTAAGTGCATGTGCAATGTTGCACATCCTTGGTTTATTCGTCTCACTCGGTTTCACACCGTAGCCGAAAATCGTCACGACATCCACCCCCACCAAACCCGCACATCCTCCGGTATGTGCCGAGAAAGGTGAAGAGGTGAGATCTTTGGCAACGGTGATCAACCGAGTTCCTCTACACGCTTGTCGACTTCGTCTTCCACTTCGAGTATGCGCAATCTTTCCAACCGAACCACCGTAGCCACCCGATCCACCATATCCGGCGCTCACACCTTCTTCCCCGATCGGTTGTAGTAGATCTACCGAACGATGTCGTCGATACGACCGCTCTTCCTTCGTCCACCGCGCGTGTCCTTCGATTGGACTCCTGGCCACTCCTCACGCTCACCGTCTTCAACTAGGTATTGTAGATCGTTCGTGTCGATCTCCGATTAGGCCGGGTTTGCCCTTGTCCGGATCGGTCTCCACCGATCGCTTCTTGGCTTGGTTGGCCTTCGTCTGCATTCACATTTCCTCGAGTCGGGCTCGACCGATTGATTCTGGCTGGGTTGGCCCCCTTTTGGATCAGAATCGTCCGATCGATTTTCGCCGAATCAGGTTTCGGCCGGGTCGGCCCCGGTCGATCGGCTCCCATGTGGATCTTCCTTCATTCGGGTCGGAATCCCGGCCGGATCGTCTTCCGGTTCAACCGGTTCTCGACTCTTCCTTCCTTCCCGCATGCAACCTCTCCATCGAACTCAACCGTAGCTTCATCCTTGGCCTCCACGTCGGCCATATCCTTCCCTCCATGTATGCTCGCCGCGAGCCATATTGTCTCCTCTTCGCCACCTCCTTTATCTTTGGTCTTATGCCGACACACGGTCTCGACTGCCGAAGTCTCCGGAACCGGTGTGAAGGAATCCCTTCGTTCATTTACATTTACCTTGTCTTCTTCATCGCCCTTCCGGTCGTCCTCTTTTTTGTCCACACATTCTGTCTCTCCGGTCTCACGTTGGCGCACGTGCACAACCGCCAAAGTCTCTAGAATAGGTGTGGGGATATCCTTTCTTCCTCGATCTTCATCCTCCTTGTGTTGGGCCTTCGTCTTCCCGTCACCACCTTCCGTCTCTCCGGTCTCACGTTGGCACATGGGCGCAACCGCCGAAGTCTCTGGAACAAGCGTGAAGAAAGTGTCGACATGGCTATCCGTCGTCGACTCATCCATAGCCACCTCCGACTCGATGTCGTTTGTCATGGCTACCTCCTCAATCTCTTCAGACTCAAACACTTTTTCTCCCTCGATCATGCAAGCTTTTCTCATGCTTGCGCCGTCATCACCCGATGTTTCGTACACAATGCGTGTTCCGAAACATTTATCCTCCCTCGAAGTGGCGTTCGCCGTCCTCGAGTCATCGGCCTCCTCCTTCGCCGTCGTTTCTTTGTAAGACAAGAAGGTGACTTGTTTCACACCTTCTCTCTCGGTACCGTCATACCGAACCAGAGCCTTTGTATCGGCCACTTCATTAACCCACATTTGTTGGGAGGTCTCTTCTTCCTCGATCACCATTCGCCTCGGTTTTGTCTCCCTTCTAAGCTTCATTTCTTTTGTTGGTGGTGCGTTGTTGCATCTCGTCCCTCTTCGATCGTCCCTCATGGGCCGTCTTGTTGTCATCGATATTCTCGCTTGCCCCTTATCATGTAGTCGGCATACACTTTCCACTTTGCTCCAATCCTCGATGAGGCCATTTGCACCATCATCTTCTTCGAGTTTGAGGCCGATCGCCATCCTTTCCATTCGATCGATTGACTTCACGAACATAAGGACCTTATCGACCCCCACCAATCTTTGTTCCCGCTCCGAAAATTGAGAAAAATGATGCTCGAAGTCTACGAATGCTTGTGTCGCACCTTGGTGGGTCTTCGCTGATGTCACCCATTGGTCAAAGTTGCGTCGATCTCGTCCCTTCAGTCTCTCATAGCCATATTCCTCCAATAGAGCCTTCTCGAAAGTCGCCCACGAATCATGAGCTTCTAGAAGCTCTTTTACATCTTTGAAGATCGGTTGAGACACCACCCGACAAAAGTACTCTAGCCTCATATCTTTGTCCACACCTCTTGAATCCATCTCCGCATTGTAGACTTTTAGGAAACTTTGGACTTCGGCGCCGTTGAAATAGCTCATTCATTCGACTACCTTGTCGACGGCTTGTTGGGCTTCATTTCTTCTTTTCCCTTCTCTCAGAAACTCCATCATCCTTCTTGACATTGCCTCCATGAGATATTCGCCATCCATCTTCGTCCTCCCCTGCTGGTCTTCACGTCGGGTTCACCAAATGATGTCGCGAAGATTCGCGCGTGCGTGTGCTACTCGAGCGACCACCGGGGTCTTGGACTGGGGAGGATGTTCGCGGAATTATCGAAGAGATGACGATCAATGTAAGATTAGACGGAATTTGTTCACTTGAGAAGAAGAAAGCTTGTACACTTGAGAAGTAGAAAATAATGAAGAAGATAAAGACAAATATAATTATATTGATGATAATGGTGTTGGTGATATCACATATTGAGCCCCCCTTACACAAGCCCAACTAGAGGCTTTTATAGGTCTTTCCATGCTCGTGACATGCACAAAACCATGGGCTAAAACCATGGTTTTGTGCACACGGTTTTGCTTATGTCATGCACAAACCATGGGTTTAAAACCATGGTTTTGTGCACATGGTTTTCTATGGTTGTTTCGTCTATAATTTGTATATGAAAAGGAAATACATAAAATCTACACTATATGATAGTTGTCCTAGTGGTAAGGAAATTATCTTGTATCTTAGAGGTGCAAGGTTCAATCCTTGCTTGCACCCCTCTGCATGAACTCAAGTGCCACTAGGCTAGGTTTATTTGCTAAGTGCATGTGCAATGTTGCACATCCTTGGTTTATTCGTCTCACTCGGTTTCACACCGTAGCCGAAAATCGTCACGACAGCGTAACTTGTCATCACCCGGTTTGGGGCCCTTCTTGGCCGGTTTGAACTTCATTCCCGAAGATCCGCCTTCATCCTTCCCGGAGTCGGAGTCGTTCTGATGCGACTCAACGTTGCGGATTTCGTATTCCGACATCTTCTTCTTCCCATTCTCTTTGCGCGTGAACCTTCTCCTCGGTTCCTTGCGCGGGGACTGCACAAGAGAGTCTCCACTACTTGCCGGTTCTTCATCCGATTGGTCATCTCGACTCAGCAACTCATTCGGTCCATTGAGCTGGAATGAGATCAGACTCTCTTCTAGAGTGCCAAAGTCTTCATCTTCTACCTGGACCTCCTCGGGCTCACTAGCGTCATCTTCCGGAATCGGGTCTTCGTCGGGAGTTGGAGTTGGTAAGGCGTACCATGATGCCGTCTCATCAAACTCAACATCTCGGCTTACTCGGACCTACTTAGTTTGGGGGTTATAACACTTATACCCCTTCTGCTCATGCAAGTAGCCGACTAGGATGCATTTCTTCGACTTCGGATCTAGCTTCTTCCGCTTCTCATCCGGTACATGCACATATGCTATGCTACCGAATATCCGAAGGTGTCTCAAATTCGGCTTTCGCCCGAAATATAGCTCATGTGATGACACCTTGTCTCTCATCCGGTTTTGGATGTAGACGGCCGTCTAGATCGCCTTAGCCCAGTAGAATTGGGGCATGCTCTTCTCCTCCAGCATTGCCCTTGCCGCGTCGACAATCAACCAGTTCTTCCTTTCGGCCACACCTTTTTGCTCCGGCGTGTATCTGTAGCTGAATTCTCTCCGAATTCCGTTCTGCTGCAAATAACTGTTGAATTGACCGGAAAAGTATTCTTTTCCGCCATCTGACTGCAAGCACTTGACCTTCCTCTCTGTTTCCCATTCAACTAAGCTTTGCATGTTCTAGAAACATTCGAAGACTTCGCTCTTCCGTTCGATGAGGTAGATCCACGTGTGTTGGTTGTAGTCGTCGATGAAGGAGACGAAGTATCGACTCCCGCCAAGACTAACGTTCTGTGTCGGTCCCCATACATCGGAATGTATTAGATCGAGCTTGTTACGACTCCAGTTTCGTTCGGTGGGGAATGGAAGCCGGTGTTGCTTCCAGAGTTGGCAGGTTTCACAAATTTCGGCAAACCGAAGAAAACTTGTTTCGATTGTAGGTCATGAAGCCTCCGGTAGTTGACGTGGCTGATCCGCTTGTGCCACAGGTTGATGTCTGGCTCAACCTTCTGCCCTTTGGCAAACATGGCGGTGCCAACGTCATTGGTGTTGAGGATGAACATTGTCCCTTCTTTGCACCCTTGCGCAATTATCCGGCCTTCTTCCTCGATGAAGCACCCTAGGTGCGTAAACCACATCTGCATTCCCTGGTTAACGATTTGTGCAACCGACACTAGGTTCTTTGTGATAGTCAGAACATGTAATACGTTCATCAGCTTCCCCTTTTGTCCGGCATGGCTTAAAGGGACTTCTCCAACATGCAAAATCAAGTGAGGGGTGTCTTCTCCGGTTTCGACAATCCCCGATTGTTCGGGCTTCTCCAAAAAAGAGAACCATTCTTCATGGTTTGTCATGTGGTTGGATGCTCCAGAATCAACGTACCATACTTCCTCTTATTTGGAAGTAGTCTTCTTCATCGAGTTAGCCTTGTGCTTCATCACGAAGGTTGGCCCTTTACTGGCTCTCCCGGTTCTGAATCCTTCCCCTTCCACGTAGTGCGAGCTTTGTTGGTTCTCCCGATCGGTTTTGCCGGATCCAGATTTGTCCGAATCGGCTCACTTCTTCCAGCACTCTCTTTCCCTGTGGCCCTTTTTTTGCCACATTACCAGCATTCTGTGTCGGCCATTCCGTGCCGGTTCCTGGCGCCACTTTGACTCCACCTAGTTGTGGAAGGTCCGGAACTGTTGTCGGCACCACCTCTGTGCCTCCGGTCCTGCTCTTGCCGGCCGCTTCCATTGCGTGCCGACCTACCTCGTCCACCACGTCCATGGGGACGATCTGTCTCCATGTACAACATCCGGCCATCCGATTGAGTGGTCCTTGACCCACTCACGTGGTTTTCTTCGACCATCAGAATCGATTGCAAGTCGAAGAAAGACAATGGTTTCTCTCGGCTGTAGATCGCTGTCCGGATTGGCCCGTACCTTTGCGCTAGACCACCGACGCAAATTTGTACCATCTCGTCTTCATCCACCGTCACATTCATGGACCCGAGTGCATCGCAAATCTCCTATATCTTGGTGGTGTAGTCCGTAACCGACATCTCTCTTTGCCGGATGTTGTTCAGCTCTTGCCGAAGCTACAACTTACGGGCTGTGATACTCGCGGTGAAAATCTTCCTTAAATTTCCCTAGGCCTCCTTCGGTATTTTTGCATCCTTTATGTAGCCGAGCATCTGGTCGTCCACATAGGATGCGAGGCAGTACAATACTCGGCTCGCTCCTTGCTCCCAAACCGGGAAGTCATTGTGTGCCGGCTTTGGCGCCACCTCGTTCATTCATTCCACGAAGCTCCAATATCTATGCCCCAGCAAGTATTGGTGCATTTTATATGACCAGAACGTGTAGTTGTTCCGGTTGAGCTTCTCTCTGGGAAGTGAACTTGCCATACCTCCGTCCATATCTTTCTCTGTCTGTCCTTATTGGGTATTAGGGTTTGTCTTCGAAATTGTCTGTCGGTTGTAGAGGTTCTCAACCCTCGCGCTCTGATACCATGTGAATGTAAACGTGCGGAAGCGTTAGACAGAACCAACTCAACCGGATAGGAACAGAGAAAAAGATGAAGGTTTAATGGAGAAGCTTAGTATACAAAGAGTATATGTGGGAGAGACAGAGAGAGCAGAACGTAAGCGTAGATTCAAAAAATGTAAATACTCTGTAACTCTATACATACAATGTGCTAAACAACACTATTTATACAAGTCCATAAAGGACTGACAGAAGTACTAACAAGTACTTCAATATTCCTACGTACGATTGACACTAACTACGAGACAATGATTACCTAGTAGTCTAGGCTACTACTAGGCTTCCGGTTCCCGCTCGAATCCGGCTCTCCGATCTGTCTCCCCGATCCGGCCGGTTGTTTCCGGATACCATCCAGATACCGATCCGGATCATCCTTCCGGATGCCGATCCGGATTCGGTTGAGCTTGTTCGCTCAATAGAGTCTCATTAACTTCCGGAAGACCAAGAATTGATTTACAACATTCTTGTTCTCAAACATGATGCTTATCTTCTCCTAGAGTTCATGATCTTTACTCTCTTCATTGAAGTTGTTCTATAGGCTAATGTCAATGAAGCATCGAATATAGGTTGTCATCTTCATATGCATCACCTCCCCTGTTGATGCATCAATCTTATTCGGTCTTTTGTCCCCGAACTATACTGGCAACTAGAGATCTTTAACCACAAGCATGTCCCCCATCTTCGACTTCGACACTGGGTAGTTGGAGCTGTCATGAACATCGACTCGAATGTGAACCTTAGGCCCTTGTATATATATTTCTCCTAGAAAAACTTTAGACTTCAAACCTTTGTATAAAGAGTGGTATGTAAGACCTAGTATGTAAGACCCAATATGTAAGACCCAATATGTAAGACCCAATATCTAAGACTCAGTATGTAAGACTCAATATGTAAGACCCAGTATGTAAGACTCAATATGTAAGACTTGGCATGCAAGAATTAGTATGCTTGATATTATAGTATGTAAGACTTGGCATGAGCATGCTTATCATGCATCACTACATGTATAAAAAGGGTTGATCTCCCTTGTTAACATCAAGGAGATCAACACCAGTCATGGAATAGATATTTTTACTCATTGTCATCAACTTCTCGATCTCCCTATCTCATCAACTTCCCCATCTCTTTACCCCCAATTGTTCATCCGTGAGAGATTGATCTCCTTCTTTCCTTCTTTCCTTCTTTCTCAACACTATCATGTCAGAATCATCTAGTAATCTTGAGCAAATTTTGGTGGTCGTGCAACAACTCCAACATGAAAATGTGAACTTGCGAAACTCTGTTCAAGAACTTCAGGCAACCACACCGGTTATACCTCACCCAATTGTTGACCCTTATGCTATAGAACTCAATGTCAGCTTGCCAAACAAATTCGATGGAACAAGGTCACGGCTAAGAGGTTTCATCAACCAAATCCGCCTTATTATTCATCTTCAGCCCCGACACTATTCTGATGACTTTTGACAAGTTAGGCTCATCAACACGTTGCTGACAGGACAAGCACAAGCTTGGTTTGCCCCTCTAGTGGAGACCTCTCTCTTCATCTCTCTTGAATGACTTCCAAGCATTTCTTACTAAATTTGAGGCAACTTTTGGTGAGACCGACAAACGACGAGCCGCACTCAACAAACTATATGCGTTACAACAAGGCGATCGTGCAACATCAATCTATGCATCCGAATTTCATCAGCCCTCCTTGATCAATTCCGTCGAGGATTACGAGGTGATATAAAAAATCTTTTACTTAATTTTCTTGAGCCCACATCTTTGAATGAGGCTATTTCCCAAGCTGTGCGTTGCGATAACCATGTCTTTGAGTTCCGGCCAGAGGAACGTCCTCACCGGATCCATCCACCTTGGCAGCCGCCACGCGAAGTCACCTACCATTGTTGACAACACCACCTCCCATGTCATCCTCCACTTCATCTTCAACTCCTGCCACAAATTCTAGCTCGCCAATGGAGATCGATCGAATTTGCTATCGACCATTGACTAATGCGCAACGACAACATCGACGGGCCAACAATTTATGTCTCTATTGTGGCGGTCCTGACCATTTGATCCGCTCTTGCCCAAAAAAGGGACCCCGTCAAACACCACATCGTGTGGATGGGGTTGACATTTTCGGTCAACAAGAAAACTCCAATGTCCAGTTGCAGTAGGGGCTGTGCATCTGGACCACAAGAGTCGACAATTATGTCAAGGGCCCAATCAACCGACTTCCTTGACAACAAGTTTCAGGATTCCAATCACTCTTCAGTTTGGCTCTACAACTCTGAAGACAAAAGCTTTGTTGGATTCTGGGGCTACATCGTGCTTTATTGACATCATGTTTGCACGGAAACACAACATTCCAAGCAACAATTAACCGTCCCGATTCCAGTTGAAGTGATCGACGGTCGAACGCTCTCTTCTGGTGCCATCACAAATACAACAATTCCCTTGGGTCTCCACATAGGAGCCCACCAGGAAGAAATCACTTTTAACCTCATCACATCACCTCGACATCCTATCATCTTGGGGTTATCATGGCTCGAAACTCATAATCCAGTTGTGGATTGGTGATCTCGCTCCATCAATTTCACCTCCAATTTTCACTCACAAGGTATTACGTCCACCCGTCTCCGAGCCAATGCTCCACCATTTGTTTGGCCGCCTACTCCGGTGAGGACCGTCTCAATGGTTGCTCCCACTCACGTTTTGGGGACAACTCCCATTTTTTCTCCAGTGAGGACCACATTGTCATGACAATTTTCGACTACGGTGTGAAACCGAGTGAGACGAATAAACCAAGGATGTGCAACATTACACATGCACTTAGCAAATAAGCCTAAAGCCTAGTGACACTTGAGTTCATACAGAGGGGTGCAAGCAAGGTTTGAACCTTGCACCTCTAAGATACAAGATGTTTGCCTTACCACTAGGACAACTATCATATAATATAAATTTATGTATTTCCTTTTCATATACGAATTATAGACGAAACAACCATAGAAAACCATGTGCACAAAACCATGGTTCTAAACCCATGGATTGTGCATGTCATAAGCAAAACCGAGTCCCCAAAACCATGGTTCTAAACCCATGGTTTTGTGCATGAAGAGAGCTATAAAAACCCTAGTGGAGCTTGTGTAAAGGGGGGCTCAATATGTGATATCACCAACACCACTATCATCAATATAATTATATTCGTCTTTATCTGCTTCATATTTTTCTACTTCTCAACTGTACAATCTTTCTTCTTCTCAAATGAACAAATTTCATCCAATCTTACATTGATCGTCATCTCTTCGATAATTCCGCGAACGTCCTCCCCAGTCCAAGACCCCATTGGTCGCTCAAGTAGCACACACACGCACAAATCTTCGCGACATCATTTGGTGAACCCGATGTGAAGAGCAGCAGGGGAGGACGAAGATGGATGGCGAATATCTCATGGAGGCAATGTTAAAAAGTGTTGAGAGACAAGCTCAACATCAGCCGGATCGGCTGAAGAAGCTGAGGACCGGATCAGTTGGGACCGATCGGTTAGGCCGAGTGCATAAACCAGGAGGCCGTTAGGAAAGATATTCCGTGAGGAATATATTTGGGAGTTAGTGTAGGAGCTCTTGATGAGCATTGAAGTATTGTCAGTACTTCGGTCAGTCCTTCTAGGACTTGTATAAAAGTGCTCACTGAGCACGTCTTATGTACAGACTGAGTATTATTGTTGAATATAGTTTTCTTTGTGTCTACTCTCTCTGTCTCTCCCGCGTATACCGTGTAAGCCCAAGCTCTCCATTGAACCTGTGTTTCCTTCCTCTGTTCTGTCTTCATACCTGCTTTTGCACGCTACTTTCTACATGGTATCAGAGCGCGAGGGTTGAGAACCTCTCTGCAGCCGACACAACTTGACGAAGAAGAACAAGAAGAACGATGGATAGAGGCATGGAGAGCTCGCTTCCAACAGAGAATCTTGACAGAACCAACTACGCGTCTTGGTCCTACAAGATGCACCAGTACCTGCTCGGGCATGGCTACTGGAGTTATGTCTAAGGAGCTAATGACGCGGCACCCGAATAGACACACAGAGACTTCCCGTCGTGGGAGTAATCGGCGAGCAGGGTGTTGTATTGCTTCGCGTCGTGTGTGGGCGAACAACTATTGAGCTATGTTCGGGATGCAAAGACGCCGAAGGGTGTGTGGGAAAATCTGAAGAAGATTTTCGCCACGAGCACCACAACCAGGAAGCTTCAGCTCCGACAGGAGTTGAGCAACCTACGACAACGCGACTTGTCAGTGGCGGACTATACCTCGAAGATCAAGGATATCTGCGACTCCCTCGCCTCCATAGAGGTGAACATCGAGGAGAGCGAGATGGTCCAGATCTGTCTCGGAGGTTTGGCGTTGAAGTTCGGAGCGTTCCGAACGGCTGTGTGTACCTGGGAGAATACGCCGTCCTTTTTCAACTTACAATCGATGCTCCTGGTAGAGGAGAACCACGCGGGTGCGTCAACGAGCACGCACACCGACAACAGAATGCTTTACACGGAGGGAGATAGGCCTCGTGGACGTGGAGGACGAGGCGAGCCGGCGCGCAATGGAGGTGGCCGACGAGATCAAGGAAGATGGCACTGAAGTGATGCCGACAGCAACTCCAGACCCTCCAGAAACAGGGGGAGTCGAAGCGATGAGAACCGGCAAGGGAAGCCCATCGCAGAGTGCTGGTACTGTGGCAAGAAAGGCCACAGGGAAAGCGAGTGCTGGAAGAAGCGCGCCGATTTGGAGAGAATTGGTTCCGGAAATAGCTCTAGACATACCGACAAGGGAAATCGGCAGCGATCACACTATGCCAAAGACTCCGGGAGAGTTGGAGAAGGGTCTGTCTTCGTGATGAGACACGAAGCAAACTCAATGAAACAGAGCACCCCGAGATCGGACGAGGTGTGGTACGTAGACTCCGGTGCGTCAAACCACATGACGAGCCATAAGGAGTGGTTCTCGTACCTTGAAAAACCGATACAACCGGGAGTAGTCGCAACAGGAGACGACACTCCGCATCCGATTGCGAATGTCGGAGAAGTTCCCCTTAGCCATGTCGGGCAGAAAGGGAAACTCAAGAATGTGCTGCACATTCCAACAATCACGAAGAACTTGGTCTCGGTCGGACAGATTGTCGACCAAGGGATGGAGGTTCGGTTTACACACCTCGGGTGCTTCATTGAGGAAGAAGGCCGTGTAATTGCGCAAGGGCGCAGAGACGGGAGGATGTTCATCCTCGATTCCACTGACGGCGGCACCGCAATGTTCGCAAAGGGACAAAAGACCGAGTCGGACATCGACTTGTGGCACAAGCGGATAGGCCACGTCAACTACCAGCGGCTTTAAGATCTGCAAACGAAACAGGTACTGTTCGGATTGCCCCAGTTTAGTGGCCGAAAGGCACAAATTTGTGAAGCCTGCCAGCTCGGGAAGCAACACCGACTTCCTTTCCCCAACGAGCGAAACCGTAGCCGGAACAAGCTCGACCTTATACACTCGGATGTGTGGGGGCCGGCACAAAATGTTAGTCTTGGCGGGAGCCGATATTTCGTCTCCTTCATCGACGACCACACGCGACACACGTGGATCTACCTCATTGAGAGGAAGAGCGAAGTCTTCGACTGTTTCTGTGACCTCAAAGGGTTCATGGAAATGGAAACGGGACGGAAGATCAGGTGCCTGCGGTCGGATGGCGGGAAAGAGTACTTTTCCGGTCAATTCAACGGTTATCTACAACAAATGAGAATTCAGCGCGAATTCAGTTGTAGATACACGCTAGAGCAGAATGGCGTGGCCGAGAGGAAGAATCGGTCAATTGTGGAAGCGGCACGGGCAATGCTGGAGGAGAAGAGCTTGCCCAAGTTCTACTGGGCCAAGGCGGTAAGGACCGCGATATACATCCAGAACCGGATCGGAGACAAAGTGTCGGTGCACGAGTTATATTTCGGAACGAAGCCGAACTTGCGACACTTGAGGGTGTTCGGTAGCATTGCGTATGTGCATGTACCGAAGGAGAAAAGGAGGAAGCTGGACGCAAAGGCCGAGAAGTGCATCTTGGTCGGTTACTCGGACGAGCAGAAGGGTTATAAGTGCTATAACCCTCGCACCAAACAAGCACGTGTCAGTCGCGACGTTGTGTTTGACGAGTCCGCGTCCTGGTACCTGCCCCCGACTCGGAACCCCGACTCCAATCCGAGCTCTGACGATGAGGTCAGCGAGGCCGAGATGCCTTCGGATGAGCCCGAAATCGAGACCCGCGAAGAGAGTCCGATTTCACTCCGGTTAAGTGGACCAATTGGACGACTGAGTCGGTACGACCAGTTCGATGAAGAGCCGGCGAGTAGTGGAGACTCGGCCGTGCATTCCCCACGCAGGAAGCCGAGGAGACGGCTTACGCGCAAAGAGAAAGGGAAGAAGAAGGTGTCGGATTCCGGCACGGAAAGGAACGAGTCAGACCGACGCGAGTCCGACTCCGAGGGAACCGGTGATAGGTCTTTAAAGATGAAGTCCGCGTCGACCGAGAAGGTCTCGACATCGGCTGATGTGAGATTACGCCGATCTACCCGCCAGAAGAATCTTGTTTTGCGGTTCGGATATAACGAGTACATGGCGCATCACTATGCGTACATGACCCGTGTAGTGGAAGTGCGTGAGCCGGAGAGCTATGCAGAAGCGGCTAAAGACGCGAATTGGCATGCCGCGATGGAGGAAGAGATGCACGCATTGGCAGAGAACGAGACCTGGGACCTGGTTGACGCACCAAAAGGGGTAAAACCGATCGGGTGTAGGTGGGTGTACAAGGTCAAGTACAACACCGATGGCTCGGTCAACCGGTACAAGGCTCGACTAGTGGCAAGGGGCTATCGCAGAAACACGGCATCGACTACGATGAGACGTTTGCGCCGGTCGCAAAAATGACGACCGTCCATGTTTTGCTCGCAGTAGCCGTAGCCAAGGGGTGGCACTTACATCAAATGGATGTAAAGAATGCGTTCCTACAAGGTGACCTTGAGGAACAAGTGTACATGGTACAACCCCCCGGATTTCACTCCGGAACGAACTGCTCGGCAGTATGCCGACTGAAGAAGTCCCTTTACGGACTGATGCAAGCCCCGCGTGCCTGGAACGCGAAGATCACACAACAACTGCGTCGGATGGGCTTCGTCACGTCAAAATCGGACTCTTCCCTGTTCATCCGGAAAGGTCGACTCGGACCGGTTAGTATTTTACTATATGTTGATGACTTGGTCATCACCGGCGCCGACCTAGGTGAAATCGACCGCGTGAAGCTCTAGGTTGCGGCATTGTTCGACATGAAGGATCTGGGGGACCTTCATTACTTCCTCGGGATCGAAGTGATCCGTACCCCCGAAGGCATATTGATCAACCAACGTCACTATGTGCTGAGTATGCGCTTCAAATTCGGGATGGCCGACTATAAGACCGTCTCGACTCCTCTGGACAGAACCGTCAAGCTTCGTCCCGATACGGGAAAGGTATGCGACCCGACGAGGTTCCGACAAATTGTCGGAAGCCTCATATACTTGACCTTCACCCGACCCGACCTCAGTTATCCGGTTGGAGTGATCAGTCAGTTCATGGCGCGACCTACCGAGGAGCACCTTCAGTGTGCGCAACGCGTACTACGGTACGTAAGTGGCACTAAGGACCGAGGACAGCTATATCGGACCGGTGCAGCCGTGCAGTTAGTCGGCTACACCGATGCTGATTGGGCTGGCAACGCTGCCGATCGCCGATCCACGTCTGGATACACGTTCTCCCTCGGGAGTGCCGCGATTGCGTGGAGCAGTAAGAAGCAGCCGATAGTTGCACTATCGAGCACCGAAGCGGAGTACCGAGGAGCGGCTGTCGCGACATGCGAAGCCATATGGTTGAAGCGGCTACTTAAGGACCTGCAAGAGGAGGTGTCCGATCCAACGACGATCTACTGCGACAACCTCAACAACATCCAACTCGCGAAGAACCCCGTCTTCCACGCACGGACCAAGCACATTGAGGTGCACTACCATTTCGTCCGTGAGCGTGTCCTTTCCGGTGAAGTCGAACTTCAGTACGTTCCGTCGGATCGGTAGGCTGCCGACATCTTCACCAAGCCTCTTGGTCTGGACAAGTTGCGGCAATTCTCAGGTGCACTCGGATTGCATCACCTTGACGTGCCGAACTTGAGGGGGAGAACAGTCCCGAACGACCAAGCAAGGCAACAGGAAAGGAGCGGAGACCGCGGCACCGAGTCGGTTGACAAGTTCGACTTCGGATCGGTTGAAGAAGCCGAGGGCGGACCCGTGGAAAAGTTCGGAAGCGAACAGAAGGGGACTAGCCGAAGGAGAGAGCTGAAGCCAACCACGCATAGGGGAGATGACGCCATCGAGGGCGAGAAGACCGAAGACGAGTTGGAGACAGCCAACTCGGACGAGAGCGAAAACCGATCGGAGGCAGCCGAGTCGGTTCGGATGTTTGATTCAGATACGCTGAATCAACTGAGGCCCAAGCGGAAGAAAAGGTAGCAGGAG
This sequence comes from Azolla caroliniana, assembly GCF_043228905.1. Classification (NCBI taxonomy): domain Eukaryota; kingdom Viridiplantae; phylum Streptophyta; class Polypodiopsida; order Salviniales; family Salviniaceae; genus Azolla; species Azolla caroliniana. The sequence goes on along the minus strand of NW_028230437.1, from coordinate 11,734,652 downwards.
AAGCGTCGACACCGCAACAACAGAAGAGCTTATAAGGGCCGCATGAGCATACAAGCCGACCGGAAGGGTCGAAGCATGCGGAGACGAACAGGTCGAGGAGCGTGAGCGAGGCGTGAAGCCAGGAGGAACCGGAGCCGTGAGCCCGAGGATCCCGAAGAGCCTCGAATTGAGCTTGAGGGGGAGTGTTGAGAGACAAGCTCAACATCGGCCGGATCGGCTGAAGAAGCTGAGGACCGGATCGGTTGGGACCAATCGGTTAGGCCGAGTGCATAAACCGGGAGGTCGTTAGGAAAGATATTCCGTGAGGAATATATTTGGGAGTTAGTGTAGGAGCTCTTGATGAGCATTGAAGTATTGTCAGTACTTCGGTCAATCCTTCTAGGACTTGTATAAAAGTGCTCACTGAGCACGTCTTATGTACAGACTGAGTATTATTATTGAATATAGTTTTCTTTGTGTCTACTCTCTCTGTCTCTCCCGCGTATACCGTGTAAGCCCAAGCTCTCCATTGAACCTGTGTTTCCTTCCTCTGTTCTGTCTTCATACCTGCTTCCGCACGCTACTTTCTACAAAAAGGATGATGGAGTTTCTGAGAGAAGGGAAAAGATGAAATGAAGCCCAACAAGCCATTGAGAGGGTAGTCAAGCGAGTGAGTTATTTCAACGGCGCCGAAGTCCAAAATTTTCTAAAAGTCTACAATGCGGAGATGAATTCAAGAGGTGTGGACGAAGCTATGAGGCTAGAGCACTTTTGTCGGGTGGTGTCTCAACCGATCTTCAAAGATGTAAAAGAGCTTATAGAAGCTCATGATTCGTGGGCGACTTTTGAGAAGGCTCTATTGGAGGAATATGGCTATGAGAGACTGAAGGAACGAGATCGACGCAATTTTGACCAATGGGTGACATCGGCGAAGACCCACCAAGGTGCGTAGACTTTGAGCATCGTTTTTCTCAACTCTCGGAGCAGAAACAACGATTGGTGGGGTTCGATAAGGTCCTTATGTTCGTGAAGTCAATCGATCGAATGGAAAGGATGGCCATTGGCCTCAAACTCGAAGAAGATAACGGTGCAAATGGCCTCATCAAGGATTGGAGCAAAGTGGAAAGTGTATGTCGACTACACGATAAGGGGTGAGTGAGAATATCGATGACAACAAGACAACCCATGAGGGATGATCGAAGAGGGACGAGATGTAGCAATGCGCCACCAACGAAAGAAATGAAGCTTAGAAGGGAGACAAAACCGAGGCGAATGGTGATCGAGGAAGAAGAGACCTCCCAACAAATGTGGGTTAATGAAGTGGTCGATACAAAGGCTCAAGTTCGGTATGACAGTACCGAGAGAGAAGGTGCGAAACAAGTCACCTTCTTGTCTTACAAAGAAACAATGGCCAAGGAGGAGGCCGATGACTCGAGCACGGCGAACGCCACTTCGAGGGAGGATAAATGTTTCGGAACATGCATTGTGTACGAAACATCGGGTGATGAAGGTGCAAGCATGAGAAAAGCTTGCATGATCGAGGGAGATAAAGTGTTTGAGTCTGACGTGATTGAGGAGGTAGCCATGACAAACGACATCGACTTGGAGATGGCTATGGACGAGTCGACGGCGGATAGCCATGTCGAGACTTTCTCCACACTTGTTCCAAAGACTTCGGCGGTTGCGCCCGTGTGCCAACGTGAGACCGGAGAGACAGAAGGTGGTGACGCGAAGACGAAGGCCCAACAAAAGGAGGAAGAAGATCGAGGACGAAAGGATATCCCCACATCTATTCTAGAGACTTCGGCGGTTGCGCACGTGCGCCAACGTGAGACTGGAGAGACAGAATGTGTTGACGAAAAAGCGGAGGACTGGAAGGGCGATGAGGAAGACACTGATTCAGCGGAAATTGATCGAACGATCCCGATCCAAAAGGGGGCTGACCAGGCCGGAATCAATCGGTCGAGCCCGACTTGGCGAAATGCGAATGCAGACAAAGGCCAACCGAGCCAAGAAGCGATCGGCAGAAACCGATCCGGACAAGGGCAAACCCGGCCTAATCGGAGATCGACACGAACGATCCACAACACCCAGTTGAAGACGGTGAGCTCAAGGAGTGACCACGAGTCCAATCAAAGGATACGCGTGGTTGACGAAGGAAGAGTGGTCGGATCGACGACATCGTTCGGTAGATCTACTACAACCGACCGGGGAAGAAGGTGTGAGCACCGGATATGGTGGATTGGGTTGGGTGGCTACGGTGGTTCGGTTCAAAATATTGGGCATACTCGAAATGGAAGATGAAGTTAGACGAGCATGCGGAGGAACTCGGTTGATCACCGTTGCCAAAGATCTCACCTCTTCACCTTTCTCGGCACATACCGGAGGATGTGCAGGTTTGGTGAGGGTGGATGTTGTGACAATTTTCGGCTACGGTGTGAAACCGAGTGAGACGAATAAATCAAGGATGTGCAACATTACACATGCACTTAGCAAATAAGCATAAGGCCTAGTGACACTTGAGTTCATACAGAGGGGTACAAGCAAAGTTTGAACCTTGCACCTCTAAGATACAAGATGTTTGCCTTACCACTAAGACAACTATTATATAATGTAAAGTTCTTATTCTGTTTAAGAAATTTCACATAAAGTGTATTCTCACAATTGTCACACCGGGCCCATAATCCCTTATGAGTATTGATATTAATTTTTTTCTCCTTGTCTTTTCCATTTTCACTCGAATCCTCCGAAGTGTCTTCTAGAAAATCTCCGATGATCAACCCACTGAATTTGCATCTATCTTCAAACCAATCTGTTAGAGACATAAATTTATCCTCGTCTACTTTTCACCCCTAACCCAAGGAATTTTTTTTGGTGTTTAGATTACACCTATCTCATCAACAAAATAATTGAATGGATAATTTTATGTACCATCAAACAAATTTCATTAAATATTATCTAATTGGCATAGTTCCCAGCTGGATTTTTTAAGCTGTTGACGGGTTTGATGGCCCAACAAACTAAAAGACAGTCGGAGGATTTATTCTACAACGTATTGTCGTACAATATGTCACAACATTTTTAATACTGATCCAGTAAATCGTTGATTCGATCTAATCAACCTGTCCTCGCCCTGCCCTCTACTTTTGAGTTTGAATTGATGGGGGATCGAACCCCTAGATCCATGGTACAGGACCATGTGCCTTCGTCCAACGAGCGACCAATTCTATTTCCGTATATGGGGAAGGGGTACGGTAAAGATAGATTCTCTCCCGATATTTCCTGCCCATTCCACGGGTCCCCCATGATCGCTTAGTGGTATCAAAAGTTTATGAAAATCGATTACAGGGTATCGATTGTCTCAAACTCAAATTTGATCTCTTTCCATACTTCACAAGCGGCAGCTAGTTCGGGACTCCACTTACTAGCCTCACGAATAATCTCGTTACCTTCACGAGCAAGATCACGGCCTTCATTACGGGCTTGAACACAAGCCTCCAAAGCCACTTTGTTAGCTATAGCGCCGGTTGCGTTCCCCCAAGGATGGCCTAGGGTACCTCCACCAAATTGTAAACGGAAGCAACCGATGGAAATACGTCAGTTTCTTACTCATGTAAATAAACTATTTCTTAACAACGGCGACGACTTTTCCGGAGTCTTATTTCGGTTTTGGTTGGCCAATCAGGTTAGGAATTCCTGCTTGACCACCAATTCAAAACCGCTCGTGACAGTTTCCCGTCATACGGCTCCCCGCATCTCATCAGGTGAGGGTTCTGACAGGAACTACACGCTCCCTATGCGCAACGCTCGGCCACAACTGAGCTTAGAATCATACACAGAAAAACGGGAATGAATGCACGACACAGTGAAGAGAAGAGTACACAGGATGTTTATGTGGAAAACCCAAATACGGGAAAAACCACGGCAGCCCACAGACTGCAAACTATCACTATGTCAGAATGTACAAAATGGTAAAGCACCGAAGCAACGACCTCGAGCTTTCTATCTTCGCCACAGGTGGCGGTTACAATAGAGGCAACGACCTCTTCCTCTCTCTCACTCTCTCTGTACACAGTTGCGCGCACTAATCTTGCGCCAACAAGAATAACAACAACATCACGCAAAAGTTTGCCCTAAGTCATTATTATACTAATATGACTTTTCGGCTATTTACAAATATAGCCACGATGGACTCTCAGAAACATATTTACGAATATGTCTCTTCATCCGGTGAGCACTCCTCACTGGGCCTGCATCATCCGGCGCTTGCCGGGTACTCGTCATCTGGTTTTCACCGGGTCTTCCGTTTCCAGGTACTCCTCATCTGGTTCTCACCGGGTCTTCCATAGCTGGGTATTCCTCATCCGGTTTCGGAGGGACCTGTTCCTCTCACTTCCCATCCGGGGGGACCTGTTTCCTAACAAACTCCCCCTTCACTCCGGCATGGGATGTCTTATTAGTTTGATCCGCTTCTGACATGCATCCAGCTTGTCGGGTATCGGTACTTTGGTCAACATATCTGACCCGTTCTCGGCCATGTGGATCTTCGTCAGCGCGAACTCCTGGTCATCTACTCTTTCCCGGATCCAGTGATACCTTCGCTGGATATGCTTTGTCCGGGAATGGTAGGCCGCATTCTTAGCAAGGTAGATGGCACTTTGACTGTCGCAGTAGAGCCGATATTCATCTTGCCGGATACCGAGCTCTCCGATGAAGTCCTTCATCCATAATATTTCCTTACCGGCTTCCACAGCCGCCATGTACTCCGCCTCTGTGGTTGACAGCGCAACCGTCTTCTGCAGCCTTGACTGCCATGAAACAGCTCCCCCTGTATATGTCATTACATACCCAGATGTAGACCGGCTAGTATCCACATCAACCGACATGTCCGAATCGGTAAAACTGTCAAGTTGAGGTTTACCGGAGCCGAATCGGAGACACATGTTCGAAGTGCCCTTCAAGTACTGGAGTATCCATTCGACCATGTTCCAGTGCTCCTTGCCAGGATTGCTCATAAACTGGCTCACCACTCCGACTGCGTATCCAATATCTGGTCAAGTACACACCATTGCGTACAGTAAGCTCCCAACAACAGAGGCATATGGAACCTTCATCATATCCGCCTTCTCTACTTTCGTCTTCGGGCCTGCAGTTTGCCGAAAGTGTTGATCCGACCGGTTTCGCATTTGACATGTTAAACCGCTGAATCACGGCAATCACGTACTTCTCCAGTGACAGCCACAATTGTTTCGTTGGCCGGTTCCGGATGATATGCATCCCCAACATCTGTCTTGCCGGACCCAAGTCTTTCTTTGAGAAGGTCTGGTTGAGAGCCTTCTTCAGCACCCGTATTTTGTCTTGGTCCCATCCGACGATCAACATGTCGTCCACGTACAGAATGTTGGGAGACAGGTCCCTCCGGATGGGAAGGGAGAAGAACAGTGCTGATGAACAAACTATCGGCCTCGGCCGAAACTGTATGAGGAGTACCCGGCTACGGAGAGCCAGATGGTCCAGACCCGGTGAGAACCGGATGAGGAGTACCCGGCTACAGAGAGCCGGATGGTGTAGACCCGGTGAGAACCGGATGAGGAGTACCCGGCTACGGAGAGCTGGATGGTGCCGACCCGGTAAGAACCGGATGAGGAGTACCCAGCTATGGAGAGCAGGATGGTGCAGACCCGGTGAGAACCGGATGAGGAGTACCCGGCTACGGAGAGCCGGATGGTGCAGACCCGGTGAGGAATGCTCACCGGATGAAGAGACATATCCGTAAATATGTTTCTGAGAGCCCATCGTCGCTATATTTGTAAATAACCGAAAAGTCATATTAGTATAAATATGACTTAGGGCAAACTTATAGAGCGTGTTGTTGTTTATTGTTGTCTGCGTGAGATCAGAGCGCGTAACTGTGTACAGAGAGAGTGAGAGAGAGGAAGAGGTCGTTGCCTCAGTTGTAACTGCCGCCTGTGGCGAAGATCGTGAGTACGAGGTCGTTGCCTCCGTGAACTCACTATTGTACATTCTAGCATAGTGATAGTTTGCAGCCTGTGGGCTGCCGTGGTTTTTCCCTTGGTTTGGGGTTTTCCACGTAAACATCCTGCGTACTCGTCTCTTCTTCGTGTCATTCATTATTTCCCGTTTTTCTATGTATGATTCTAAGCTCGGTTGTGGCCGAGCGTTGCGCATAAGGAGCGTTGTAGTTCCCGTCAAGTGGTATCAGAGCGAAACGACACAAAAAATGGACGAATCGTTTGGCGGCATGTTCATGCTCACCGGCTCCCACTATTCAGTGTGGAAGTCGAAGATGAGGGACATGCTCGTGGTTAAAGACCTCTGGCTGCCGGTTCAGTTCAGGGACAAGAGACTAGACAAAATCAACGTCGTGATATGGGAGGTGATGCACATGAAGACAACGGCGTACATACGGTGCTTCATCGACATGAGCCTCTACAACAACTTCAATGAAGAGAGCAAGGCTCATGAGCTCTAGGAGAAGATCGACATAATGTTTCAAAACAAAAATGTTGTTAATCAGGTTTCCATATTCCGGAAGCTAGACTCCGGTACCAAGATGGCTCCAGCATGGCGGAGCACATGAATGCCTTCCAGGGGCTGATACACCAGGCAACATCATTGGAAGTACCTCTAGCCGACAAGGTACTAGCACTACTCCTGCTCAGTTCCCTCCTGGATAGCTGGGAGACGTTGGTTGTCACTTTGCGCAATGCCGGGCCGGAAGGAAAGCGGTTATCCCTAGCAAGAGTAAAGTCGAGCTTGCTAGATGAGGAGGCGCGTCGGAAAGATAAGGATACGAGCTCCGACTCCAAAGCGCTCCTTACCGAATCGGAACGCGGAAGACACAGAAACCGTAGTCCCCAGAACCGGGAGAAGTCGGGGACACGGTCAAAGTCAAGGGGGAGGCCTACTTGCTTCTATTGCGGCAAGCCGGGACACTTCCAGAAGAACTGTTGGCACTTCCGTAAAGACAAGAAAACCGACGGCACCGATTCGAAGCGGACACCGGACCGGAACGATAAAGACCGTAGGGGACCGGACCGGAAGGGAACGACGGCAATCGCGGCAAGTGAAGAGGAGTTGATGCTCATCACCGAGGAGAGTGAGATAAACCTTGCCGGCGACAAGATGGCCTGAGTGGTAGACTACGGAGTGTTGTTCCACCTTACCCCGGACCAAAAATGCTTCTCATCCTACTCAGCCGGTGATCACAGCTGTGTCCGGATGGGGAATGAAGGTACATGCCGAATTGTCGTCATAGGAGACGTGTGGCTGACAACACGAACCGGATGCAAGTTGCTGCTGAAGGATGTCCGACACGTTCCGGAGGTTCGATTGAACCTGATATCAGCCAGTCGACTAGATGATGAGGGCTACATGGGTAGCATCCGGAACGGTGTCATGAAGTTCAGCAAAGGGAGCCTGATTGTGGCTCGGGCCCGAAAGGTAAACACTCTGTACCTGATGAATGCCCGGTTATGTCCGGAAGAAGTGAATGTGGCATCCGACACTGCCGGTGAGCTGTGGCACAAGAGGCTGTGTCATATGAGCGAGAAGGGGATGAAGAGGCTTGCAGACGACAACCTCATTCCAGTGAAGAACTTGCACTTAGAGAAGTGCACTGATTGTCTGGCCGGTAAGAAGAACCGGACCTCCTTCCGACCAAGGCCACCGATGAGACGTAATGCAACACTGGAGTTGGTGCATACGGATGTGTGTCAAGTAGACACGAAGTCACATGCCGGAGTGCAGTACTTTGTGACGTTCATAGATGACCACAGCCAGAAGTTGTGGGCCACACCATTGAAGACGAAGGATCAGGTGTTATCCGTCTTCAAAGAGCTCCACGCGAGAGTGGAAAGAGAAACCGGCCGGAAGCTAAAGGCGGTTCGAGCAGATAACGGAGGAGAATACCGGGGGTAGGTCGAGGAGTATTGCCGCTCGAAGGGAATCTAGCTCGAATTTACTGTGCCGAAGACACCGGAACTAAACGGGTTGGCGGAGAGGATGAACTGGACCATAATGGAGAGGGTCTGGAGTATGCTAGCGCATGCAAAACTACCCAAGAAGTTTTGGGCTGAGGCATTGTCGACGGCGACATACGTGATAAAGAGATCACCCTCAGTACCCTTGGACGGAGACACGCCACAAAGAGTTTGGACTGGTAAGGAAGTGTCCTACCGGCATCTGAAGGTGTTCGGGTGTCTCGCATACGTGCATGTAGCTAAGGACCGGAGAGGAAAGTTAGATCCAAAGACCCGGCCATGCATATTCCTCGGTTACGGCGACGATTAGTTCGGCTACCGAGTGTGGGACCCGGTCGACAAGAAGGTATTCCTGAGTCGAGATATTATCTTCATGGAGGACAAGACGCTCGCCGAATGGTAGTCAGAGAAGAAGATAATGAACTCCGAGTCGACCGGTAAGGATAGACTCTACAATGAATAGACCCAACCGGCAAGAGACCGGATTGCACTCGAGGAGCCAGCCGGTTACGGTGAGGATATCGAACCGGCAGAAGAAGAAGTAGAGGAAGCTGAAACCGGAACCGGCCAAGACCCCGAATCAGATTCGGATGAAGAGCAAATGGAGGAGCCGGTTACCGAAGCCCGAAGACGGAGATATCCTCTTAGAGAGAGAATGGCCCCCCAGAGATTTCCGGATGCAGAGCATGTTCTGTTGACCGATGAGGGGGAGCCGGAAAGCTTCGAAGAAGCGAAGGATGACACCCACAGCCGAAAATGGTTAAGTGCCATGCAGGACGAGATGGATTCCCTGCATGAGAACCATACGTACGAAATGGTGGAGTTGCCGAAAGGAAAGCGGGCACTCCGAAACAAGTGGGTGTACAAGTTGAAACCGGGAGATGCCGACAACCCCCCGAGATACAAAGCCAGGATCGTGGTGAAGGGGTTCCAACAGAAAAAGGGCGTAGACTTCGACGAGATATTTGCCCCGGTTGTAAAGATGACCTCCATCCGGACGGTGCTGAGTATAGCGGCAAGCATGGACCTCGAGGTAGAACAGCTAGACGTGAAGACGACATTCCTTCACGGCGACCTCGAAGAGGAGATCTACATGCAGCAACCGGAAGGATTCGTGGAGAAAGGGAAGGAGCAACTGGTATGCCGGCTGAAGAAGAGCCTGTACGGACTAAAGCAGGCTCCCCGACAATGGTACCGGAATTTCGACTCCTTCATGACCGATCAAGGGCACCACAAGACACAAGCCGATCACTGTGTGTTTGTGAAGAAGTTCGAAGGAGGCGACTTCCTGATACTCCTTCTTTACGTGGATGATATGTTGATCATTGGACGGGTCCAAGTCAAAATACGGATGCTGAAGAAGGCCCTAAACCGGACCTTCTCAATGAAAGACTTGGGTCCGGCAAGACAGATGTTGGGGATGCATATTATCCGGAACCGGTTAGCGAAGCAATTGTGGTTGTCACAGGAGAAGTACATGACAAAGGTGCTTCAGCGGTTCAACATGTCAAATGCGAAACCGGTCGAATCGACACTTCCGGCAAACTGCAGGTTATCCGGTAAGCAAAGCCCGAAGACGAAAGCAGAGAAGGCGGATATGATGAAGATTCCATATGCCTCTGCCGTCGGGACCTGGATGTACGCAATGGTGTGTACCTGACCGGATATAGGATACGCAGTCGAAGTGGTGAGCCGGTTTATGAGCCGGTTTACGCGGTCAAATGGATACTCCGGTATTTGAAGGGCACCTCAAATATGTGTCTCCGATTCGGCTCCGGAAAACCTCAACTTGACGGTTTCACCGATTCGGACATGTCGGCTGATGTGTATACCAGCCGGTCTACATCTGGGTATGTAATGACATATGCAGGGGGAGCTGTTTCGTGGCAGTCGAGGCTGTAGAAGACGGTTGCATTGTCAACCACGGAGGCGGAGTACATGGCGGCTATGGAAGCCAGCAAGGAAATATTATGGATGAAGGACTTCATCGGAGAGCTCGGTATCCGGCAAGATGAATACCGACTCTATTGCGACAGTCAAAGTGCCATCCACCTTGCTAAGAATGTGGCCTACCATTCCCGGACGAAGCATATTCAGCGAAGGTATCACTGGATCCGGGAAAGAGTAGATGACCAGGAGTTCGCACTGACGAAGATCCACACGGCCGAGAACGGGTCAGATATGCTAACCAAAGTACTGATACCCGACAAGCTGGATGCATGTCGGAAGAGGATCGGACTAGTAAGACACCCCATGCCGGAGTGAAAGGGGAGTTTGTTGGGAGACAGGTCCCTCTGGATGGGAAGGGAGAAGAACAGTGCTGATGAACAAACTATCGGCCTCGGCCGAAACTGTATGAGTACCCGGCTACGGAGAGCCGGATGGTGCAGACCCAGTGAGAACCGGATGAGGAGTACCTGGCTACGGAGAGCCGGATGGTGCAGACCCGGTGAGAACCGGATGAGGAGTACCCGGCTACGAAGAGCCGGACGGTGTAGACCCGGTAAGAACCGGATGAGGAGTACCCGGCTACGGAGAGCTGGATGGTGCAGACTCGGTGAGAACCGGATGAGGAGTACCCGGCTACGGAGAGCCAGATGGCGCAAACCCGGTGAGGAATGCTCACCGGATGAAGAGACATATCCGTAAATATGTTTCTGAGAGCCCATCGTCGCTATATTTGTAAATAGCCGAAAAGTCATATTAGTATAAATATGACTTAGGGAAAACTTTTAGAGCGTGTTGTTGTTTATTGTTGTCTGAGCGAGATCAGAGCGCGTAATTGTGTACAAAGAGAGTGAGAGAGAGGAAGAGGTCGTTGCCTCAGTTGTAACCGCCACCTGTGGCGAAGATCGTGAGTACGAGGTCGTTGCCTCCGTGAACTCACTATTGTACATTCTAGCGTAGTGATAGTTTGCAGCTTGTGGGTTGCCGTGGTTTTTCCCTTGGTTTGGGGTTTTCCACGTAAACATCCTGCGTACTCGTCTCTTCTTTGTGTCGTTCATTATTTCCCGTTTTTCTATGTATGATTCTAAGCTTGGTTGTGGCCGAGCGTTGCGCATAAGGAGCGTTGTAGTTCCCGTCACAGAAGAAGTATCAGGAAGCGTCTCCTTCGAACTTCTTCACAAACACGTAGTGATCGGCCTGCGTCTTGTGGTACCCTGGATCAGTCATGAAGGAGTCGAACTTCTGGTACCATTGCCGGGGGGCCTGCTTCAACCCGTAGAGGCTCTTCTTCAACTGGCAAACCAGGTGCTCCTTCCCTTTCTCCATGAATCCTTCCGGCTGCTGCATGTAGATCTCCTCTTTGTGGTCACCGTGAAGGAATGTCGTCTTCACGTCCAGCTGCTCTACCTCGAGGTCCATGTTTGCCGCTATACTCAGCACCGTCCGGATGGAGGTCATCTTTACTACTGGGGCAAATATCTCGTCGAAGTCCACACCCTTCTTCCACTGGAAAACCCCCTCACCACGATCCTGGCTTTGTATCTCGGGGTGTTGCCAGCATCTCCCGGTTTCAACCTGTACACCCACTTGTTTCGGAATGCCCGCTTTCCTTTCAGCAACTCCACCAATTTGTACGTATGGTTCTCCTACAGGGAATCCATCTCATCCTACATGGCACTTAACCATTTGCGGCTGTGGGTGTCGGCCTTCGCTTCTTCGAAGCGTTCTGGCTCCCCCTCATCGGTTGGCCATTCTCTCTCTAAGAGGATATCTCCGTCTTCGGGCTTCGGTAACCGGCTCCTCCATTTGCTCTTCATCCGAATCTAATTCGGGGTCTTGGCCGGTTCCGGTTTCAACTTCCTCTACTTCTTCTTCTGCCGGTTCGATATCCTCACCGTAACCGGCTGGCTCCTCGAGTGCAATCTGGTCTCTTGCCGGTTGGGTCTATTCATTGTAGAGTCTATCCTTACCGGTCGACTCGGAGTTCATTATCTTCTTCTCTGACTCCCATTCGGCGAGCGTCTTGTCCTCCATGAAGATAATATCTCGACTCAGGAATACCTTCTTGTCGACCGGGTCCCACACTCGGTAGCCGAACTAATCGTCGCCGTAACCGAGGAATATGCATGGCCGGGTCTTTGGATCTAACTTTCCTCTCCGGTCCTTAGCTACATGCACGTATGCGAGACACCAGAACACCATCAGATGCCGGTAGGACACTTCCTTACCGGTCCACACCTTCTGTAGTGTCTCCATCCAAGGGCATTGAGGGTGATCTCTTTATCACATACGTCACTGTCGACAGCGCCTCAGCCCAAAACGTCTTGGGTAACTTTGCATGCGCCAACATACTCCAGACCCTCTCCATTATGGTCCGGTTCATCCTCTTGGCCAGCACATTTAGTTCTGGCGTCTTCGGCACGGTAAATTCAAGCCGGATTCCCTTCGAGCGACAGTACTCCTCGAACTGCCCCCGGTATTCCCCTCCGTTATCTGCTCGAACTGTCTTCAGCTTCCGGTTGGTTTCTCTTTCCACTCTCGCATGGAGTTCTTTGAAGACGGATAGCACCTGATCCTTCGTCTTCAACGGTGTGGCCCACAACTTCCGGCTGTGGTCATCTATGAACGTCATGAAGTACTGCGATCCTGCATGTGACTTCGTGTCCACTTGACACACATCAATATGCACCAACTCCAGTGGTGCATTACGTCTCATCGGTGGCCTTGGTCGGAAGGAGGTCCGGTTTTGCTTACCGGCCAGACAATCAGTGCACTTCTCCAAGTGCACATTCTTCAATGGAATGAGGTTGTCTTCGTCAAGCCTCTTCATCCCCGTCTCGCTCATGTGACACAGCCTTTTGTGCCACAGCTCACCGGCAGTGTCGAATGCCACGTTCACTTCTTCCGCACATAACCGGGCATTCATCAGGTACATCGTGTTGACCTTTCGGGCCCGAGCCACAATCAGGCTCCCTTTGCTGAACTTCATAACACCGTTCCGGATGGTACCCGTGTAGCCTTCATCATCTAGCCGACCGACTAATATCAGGTTCAGACGAACCTCCAGAACGTGTCGGACATCCTTCAGCAGCAGCTTGCATCCGGTTGGTGTTGTCAACCACACGTCTCTTATGTCGACAATTCGGCATGTACCTCCATTCCCCATCCGGACACAACCGTGATCACCGATTGAGTAGGATGAGAAGCACTTTTGGTCCGGGGTAAGGTGGAACAACACTCCGGAGTCGACCACCCACGTCATCTTGTCAACGACAAGGTTTAGCTCACTCTCCTCGGTGATGAGCATCAACTCTTCTTCACTTGCCGCGATTGCCGTCGTTCCCTTCCGGTCCGGTGTCCGCTTCGAATTGGTACTGTCGGTTTCCTTGTCTTTTCGGAAGTGCCGACAGTTCTTCTGCAAGTGTCCCGGCTTGCCGCAATAGAAGCAAGTAGGCCTCCCTCTTGACTTTGACCGTGTCCCCGACTTCTCCCGGTTCTGGGGACTATGGTTCCTTTGTCTTCCGCGTTCCGATTCGGTAAGGAGCGCTTTGGAGTCGGAGCTCGTATCCTTATCTTTCCGACGCGCCTCGTCATCTAGCAAGCTCGACTTTACTCTTGCTAGGGATAATCGTTTCCCTTCCGGCCCGACGTTGCCCAAAGTGACAACCAACATCTCCCAGCTATCCGGGAGGGAACCGAGCAGGAGTAGCGCTCGTACCTCGTCGGCGAGAGGTACTTCCAATGATGTTGCCTAGTGTATCAGCCCCTGGAAGGCATTCATGTGCTCCGCCATACTGGAGCCATCTTGGTACCGGAGTCTTATTAGCTTCCGGAATACCGAAACCTAGTTAACAACATTTTTGTTTTGAAACATAATGCCGATCTTCTCCCAGAGCTCATGAGCCTTGCTCTCTTCATTGAAGTTGTTGTATAGGCTCATGTCGATGAAGCACCGTATGTACGCCATTGTCTTCATGTGCATCACCTCCCATATCGTGGCGTCGATTTTGTCCGGTCTCTTGTCCCCAAACTGAACCGGCAACCAAAGATCTTTAACCACGAGCATGTCCCTCATCTTCGACTTCCACACTGAATAGTTGGAGCCGGTGAGCTTGAACTTGCTGCCCAACGATTTGTCCATCTTCTGTGTCGTTTCGCTCTGATACCACTTTGACAGGAACTAAACGCTCCCTATGCGCAACACTCGGCCACAACCAAGCTTAGAATCATCCACAGAAAAACGGGAATGAATGCACAACACAGTGAAGAGAAGAGTACACATGATGTTTACGTGGAAAACCCAAATACGAGAAAAACCACGGCAACCCACAGATTGCAAACTATCACTATGTCAGAATGTACAAAATGGTAAAGCACCGAAGCAACGACCTTGAGCTTTCTATCTTCGCCACAGGCGGCGGTTACAACAGAGGCAACGACCTCTTCCTCTCTCTCACTCTCTTTGTACACAGTTGCGCGCACTAATCTTGCGCCAACAAGAATAACAACAACATCACCCAAAAGTTTTCCCTAAGGCATATTTATACTAATATGACTTTTCAGCTATTTACAAATAGAGCCACGATGGACTCTCAAAAACATATTTACAAATATGTCTCTTCATCCGGTGATCACTCCTCACTGGGCCTGCATCATCCGGCGCTTGCCGGGTACTCGTCATCCGGTTCTCACCGGGTCTTCTGTAGATGGGTAGTTTGCTCATTAGTATTGTTCCTCTCACTTCCCATCCGAAGGGACCTGTTTCCTAACAGGTTCCGGAATACGAGCTCCCATGCCCTCTTTTGATCGTGACGATGCCCATGCAGCCAACAACTGCCGCAAATTGGCAGCTCATGCCTCCCGGACGACGACGTAGATGCGATCCATCTGTGATGTCCACAGGTGGCCGGCCAGCGGAAAGAACACCTACGCCGTGGTTGGAGTTCTACTTCCTTGTCGTCGCTTTAGCCCTATCGACTAGCTAGGGCCATTGCTCAGTTTGTTTCGTCACGCGCTTGCTTGTTAAACCAACTTTTTAGGGTTGGGTTTTCTATTTTAAATAAGTATCTCTAACTCTTTTTAATTCTGTCAAATTTTTTCATTGTTGTCCGAAAGAAAGTTGGATATTGCTAGCATGAAAACGAAAGAATACTAATTATTTGCTCAAGCACACCCATTCCATTCTACATAGTTTCTTGGAATGAAATTGCTTCTAGCACAGTCCCATACAGGTGAGTTAGAGTGTTCTAGAAACTTTGGTGTATTCGCTTCATCGGAGATATATCTCGAAATACTTTCATTAATGTCTTTGTTTGAACCCCCCCCACGACTCGAACTATCTAGAAGCAGATTCCAAATCTGCCTACCCGTAGTGGAAAGAACATCATTTGATAATCTTATTTCCTTTTCATATACGAATTATAGACGAAACAACCATAGAAAACCATGTGCACAAAACCATGGTTCTAAACCCATGGATTTTGCATGTCATAAGAAAAATCGTGTCCCCAAAACCATGGTTCTAAACTCATGGTTTTGTGCATGAAGAGAGCTATAAAACCCTAGTGGAGCTTGTGTAAAGGGGGGCTCAATATGTGATATCACCAACACCACTATCATCAATATAATTATATTCGTCTTTATCTTCTTCATATTTTTCTACTTCTCAAGTGTACAATCTTTCTTCTTCTCAAGTGAACAAATTTCATCCAATCTTACATTGATCGTCATCTCTTCGATAATTCCGCGAACGTCCTCCCCAGTCCAAGACCCCGGTGGTCGCTCGAGTAGCACACGCATGCGCGAATCTTCACGACAACGTCAACAGTCGCTCCCACCCATGTTTCAGAGGCAACTCCCATTTTTGCTCCGGTGAGGACCAAGTTATCAGTCGCTCCCATTTCCTCTTAAGGGAGAACCATGTCAGTGGTTGCTCCAATAAAAACAACATCAATAGTTAGTCCCGTGTCGGCCTCGGAAACAGTTCCAACTCTTGCTCAGGTAAGTGATACAATGCTGATTGCATCCATTTCTAATTCTAAGGACATGGCGGTCATGTCCACTCCAAATACTACCCTATGTACTAGCTCTTTTCCATCAAAATACAATGATTTCTCTGATGTATTGGAGAAGAAAAATGTTGATCGCCTGCCCGAACATCACCCATACGATTTTCCAATTGACTTGAAAGATGGTGCTTGTCCTCCATTTGGCCCTATCTATGGGTTATCTAAATTTGAACTCAAGACCCTCAAAATATACATTGAAGAGAATCTCACAAAGGGATTCATTCGCCACTCAAAATCTCAAGTTGGCTCTCCTATTCTATTTGTCAAAAAGAAAGATGGAACGTTGCGCCTATGTATGGACCATCGCGGGCTCAATCAAGTCACGGTTCGACACCGCTATCCACTACCTCTAATCCCCGAACTCCTCGACCGACTTCGGGCTGGGCATATATTCTCAGAAATCAATCTCAGAGGCGCCTACAACTTGGTGCGTATCAAGCCTGGAGATGAGTGGAAAACAGCATTTCGAATCAGGTATGGGCATTTTGAATACATGGTAATGCCATTTGGTCTCACAAATGCTCCTGCCATTTTCCAACATATGATGAATGACATCTTCCGAGAATATCTAGACCAATTTGTGGTCATCTATCTCGACGACATACTTATCTTTTCACAGGACTACATAGAGCACACCAAGCACGTTTGACTTATCTTGACCAAACTTCGGGAACTTGAACTTTATGTGAAACCTGAAAAGTGTGAGTTTGATCGAACCTCAGTTGAATTCCTCAGGTATGTCATTTCATCTGATGGTATCACTATGGATGAGAAGAAAGTCGAAATGGTTCAACAATGGGAAGTCCCCACCAGGGTCAAGGATGTGCAATCATTTTTGGGTTTTGCCAACTTCTATCGTCGATTCATTCAAGAATTCTCTACATTGGCACAACCACTTATAGCACTCACTTGGAAGGATTCCCCTTTTTGCTGGACTCCCACAACCCAACTAGCATTCGAGACACCAAAAAAAGCTTTTACCTCAGCTCTGGTACTTCTACACCCAGATCTAACCAAACCATTTACGATCGAAACTGATGCCTCTAACTTTGCCATCAGTGCCATTCTCTCTCAATCAGATAACAATGGGATTCTTCATCCTATTGCCTTTTATTCTCGGAAGTTCACACCTCCCGAGATCAACTACCCAGTTTATGACAAAGAACTCTCTGCCATTATTGCAGCCTTTGAAGAATGGTGTCCTTACTTAGCAAGCGCCCAACACTGTGTCCAAGTGGTGACCGATCACAAGAACCTCATCTACTTCACCACTACTCGCATTTTGAACCAGAGGCAAGCGCGATGGTCGACCTTCCTAGCTAACTATGACTTTCAAATTGTTTTTCATTCCGGTGCCCAACATGGTAAAGTCAATGCCCTATCTCGACGTTCGGAATTCAAAATTCAACCAAGAAATGAGACCTACAATCAACAATCATGTTGTCTCCTACAACCACATTAGATTCAGCTCTTTGCAGCTTATATGGGTGCAGATGAATCATTACTCAATGCAATAGCCATAGATACTGCCACCGACAAATTTGCAAAAGAAATTAAGGATAATCGAGTCAACAAATCAACCATAAAGGAGGTATAGAATAGTCAAGAACAATTTATGTTTCGAGATCTTTTTCGGAACAACTTAATGTATGTCCCAAATGGTCCTTGTCGTATCCGTATCATGAAGGAATGCCATGATGATGCCCTAGCTGGACATTTTGGCGTTGCAAAAACTTTGGAGTTAATCTCTAGAAGTTATTGGTGGTCACAACCTTGGAAACTTGTTAAACAATTTGTGAAAACATGTGATACATGTGCCCGCGCCAAAGCAATACATCATCATCCCTACGGTCTACTTCAACCTTTGCCAATTCCAAGTAGGCCATGGGCCTCCATCTCGACGGATTTTATCACCGACCTTCCCAACATTGAGGGATTCAATTCAGTATTAGTGGTGGTGGATAGATTCACAAAGATGGCACATTTTATTCCATGTTCTAAAGCAATTTCAGGGATGGAAACAATAGATCTATTGTTAACAAATATTGTGCGCCTTCATGGTTTACCGGATGACATTATCTCTGATCGTGGTCCCCAATTTATGTCTCATTTCTGGAAGCGCCTCTTCCAGATTCTTGGAACTTCCACAAAAATTTTGACAACCTTCCATCCTGAGACAGATGGC
The DNA here is from genome assembly GCF_043228905.1 of Azolla caroliniana. NCBI lineage: Eukaryota > Viridiplantae > Streptophyta > Polypodiopsida > Salviniales > Salviniaceae > Azolla > Azolla caroliniana. The sequence goes on along the minus strand of NW_028230437.1, from coordinate 11,716,470 downwards.
CAAATGGAACGAGTAAATAAGATCCTAGAGCAATATCTCCGATGTATGATAAGTTATCAACAAGATGATTGGATCAAATTTCTTCCAATGGTTGAGTTCGCCAACAACAATACTCTCCACACATCAACTAGTGTAACACCCTTCTTCGCAAATTATGGATTCCACCCACGCTTTAGTATAGGTATCCCTGCTGGTTCTGTGAATCCATTTGCTAAAGAGCGAGCTTGTCTAATGAAAGAAGTGCATCATGACCTATCCCTAGAACTCTCAATTGCTCAAGAACGACACAAAGAGAAGGTTGATCAACATCGACGGGTTGCGCCTGTTTTAAAGTCGGTCACATGGTATGGCTATTACGTCGGCATATTCCGACAACTCACCCATGCAACAAACTTGATTACAAAAAGTTGGGGCCATTCCACATCATTGATAAAGTCAACATTGTGGCTTTCCTTCTTGCTCTTCCATCACACTACTGAATTCACAATGTCTTCCATGCATCACTTCTTGCGCTCTATCATCCATCCTCAATTCCAGGAAGAAGCATCGAGCCACCTTCCCCTGTGGCTTTGGCGACCGGGGATGAGTATGAAGTCGAGACCATTCTGGACTCGTGCAAGAGCCAACGAAAGCTTTAGTATCTGGTATTGTGGAAAGGATATCCCATCTCTGAGGTTACATGGGAGCCCGCTAGAAATTTACTAAATGCCCCGGAAGTGGTTCATGATTTTCATCTCTGATATCCTCACAAACCCGTACCTTCTTGAAGTCGGCACTTAAGGGGAGGATAATGTCATGAACATCGACTCGAATGTGAACCTTAGGCCCTTGTATATATATTTCTCCTAGACAAACTTTAGACTTCAAACCTTTGTATAAAGAGTGGTATGTAAGACTCAGTATGTAAGACCCAGTACATAAGACCCAGTATGTAAGACTCAGTATTTAAGACCCAATATGTAAGACCTAGTATGTAAGATTCAGTATGTAAGAATCAGCATGTAAGACTTGGCATGCAAGAATTAGTATGCTTGATATTATAGTATGTAAGACTTGGCATGAGCATGCTTATCATGCATCACTACATGTATAAAAAGGGTTGATCTCCCTTGTTAACATCAAGGAGATCAACACCAGTCATGGAATAGATATTTTTACTCATTGTCATCAACTTCTCGATCTCCCTATCTCATCAACTTCCCCATCTCTTTACCCCCAGTTGTTCATCCCTGACAGGATTCGGTGAGCTTGAACATACCGCCGAATGGATCTTCCATGCTCTGATTCCAGATTGTGCGGAATAATGCTCTGCCACAACCGAGTCTCACTCACTTATTACCAGCCGGCAAAGGAGTCCAGAGTGTGAAACGAAGGAGTTATTTAATTATCATGAATGGTTGTAAGTAAGCTATTAGTGTGGACAGACGGACCGGAATCGGTATGCCGTTCCGGATCCGGACCGATCCCGAACATGTGCAGATGGCACCGTTTTGTACTACAGACCGGAAACCTATTTAAAGGCCCGGATACAATGTAATGAGCAGCGGATAATTAATAAAGATTAGTGTTTTTATCCCTCTGTGTTAATTGTCGTTCTGCATTCATTGTTATATCTTACGCGTGTGATTATTAAGGACGATCTTGCTAAGTAACCTAATTAAGTCGAATTAATCGTTGAGCCTAATCCTCTTGCCGTAACACCCCTTTGGTGAAGTGTCTTCCGTAGACACCCTATGTTAGGCCATTGTCCGGCCCTAAGAGTTAACACAGTTTCTGGCGACCACGATTCCTGTTTTTGCAGCGAACGACGGAACGAATGGATGACTAGATCAACGCACGATCTGGTTACAGATCGAACTCGACGCCTTGCCGAAAGGCAAAGGAGACGTGAGGCTTTCCAGCAAGCGGTGCAGGAAATTAGAGCGGATCGCTCGTTTTCCAACGTAATCCGGAGAGTAGCGGAGGAGTCCCTCTGGTTACAGCAAACATCGCACCCGGATGACAGCAGCAGCCTAAGCAGCCTCCGGGAAACCGAATCCCTTCTCCATGCGTTAGCAAGTGGAGAAGGCGAAGCAGAAGCCTTTTCAGCGTATGAATCGGATTCCGAAGGGGAATACAGCGTGCACACGAACTACCGTAGCAGCAATGAAATCCCGGGCGGACCGTAGGACGAAGGATCGGACACCTTACCGACACCGGAACCAGAAGTGCTAAGGCTGGAACCTCCGGAACCAGCAGAGGAAGAGCGACCTCCGACACTGGAAGTCGAGGAGGAGAGGCCTCCGTCACCAAAAGAAGAGGAAAGACCACCGACGCCGGAGACAAATCAAGAAAGACCACCGACGCCGGAGAAAAACCAGGAACGACCACCAACACCACCAGCCCGTGCACCGATACCGGACGACGACATGCCGTTCCAGTACTCCAAGTATAGAGATGATCTGAACGCGGAAGCTCATGTTCACGCCTTTGAACAGACATGGGAAGCAAACCATGTGTCCCAGCGATTGAACCCGGAGGACGAGGAACGCTCTAAGATAGCGGAATTTGGCGTCACATTGGAGGGACCGGCAGCAAGATGGCGTCGGACGCAGGACCTGTCGACCATCACCACCTTCACAGATTTAAAAGCTAAATTCTTGCATTTTTTCCAAAAGGAGGTGGACCAGACAGTAATGGTGGGCTTATTTTGTACCATCCGACAGGAGGCAGGGGAGAGCATTCCCCAGTTTGTCATCCGGTTTCAACGGATGCATAGTCAGCTTGCCCGCGCACCCCCGGAGGAGGAATTACGGACTATATTCCTAAATGCGCTCCGGGAACCCCTACGCACGGTTTGCACGGTAATTGACTTCCACGCAAGTACCATTGACCAGGTCATTGACCGGGTGAGAGAGATGGAAAAGACAAGCTCTTGGCTCACACTGGGAGCACTCCAACGGGCGTTACCGTCCGATGAAGACCTCCGGTTTCGGCAAGCAATACAGTGCACAACCTACTTGAATTACGGACACTTGGCACTAGAATGCACTATGAGGATGCAATGTCTAATCTGTCAATCCAAGGGCCATGCGACGGATAGGTGCGAGTATAATCTATTGAACCGGCAAGCACCGCCCGTCCGACAAATTGAGCCAAGCAGCAGCCGGGATGAAGAAGAGGAACGCTGGCGGCGAATGGACCGCGACCGACCGGCACAGGATGTCTGATATGGCGGTCGACGGGAGAATGAGGTCCGGTACGGTGATCGGCGGGATAACTATGACCGGTACGATAGATATGATCGGTACCGAGATTACAATAGACGATACGAACATTACGACCGGGAGCACTCCCCCGGGTATCGTCAGCAACGGGAGGAATATGACAGATTTAACGACCAACCTCGTCAAGAGTACCGCAATAAGAAGAACTATAACAAAAAACGGCATTTCAAAAAAGGCGGCTACCCACGAGATCCGGAACAAGGAGCTTCAAGCAGCCAACCAGCCCAAAACCCTGCGCTTACCACGGGACCTGCCTCGGGTACAACAGACAATGCCGAATCCAGCAATACCCGGAAAGCCTACTGCTACTACTGCCGACAGGAAGGCCATTATAGTAATCAATGCCCGGCGGAGAGGTATGACAAACGACCGACAGTAAATATGGTAGTCCCTGAAGTGGCAGATCTACAACAGGTGACCACAAGGTCGAAGGGCATGGCCAAGGAATGGGAGATGCAGGAGACCATCCGGAAGCAAGCGACGGTATGGGTGAAGAAAGAAAACGAGCAAAATGTCACAGACTTACAGCGGCAAAAGGAGAACACCGTAGGGCTTGCCGGCGGCAGTCACTCCAAGAACGAGACATGGTAGGCGTTGCAAGAATGCCAGATTACGCTGCCACTAGGAAGACTCCTACAGCTCGTGCCGAGATTCACGAAAGGACTGAAGATGGCCATGACGGAAGGAGAATCATCACCGGCACCGGTACTCTTCTCGAATCCGGAGGAGGGACCAACGGTGGTGGACACCAATAGCCCAGTAATTACTGCCATTGTAAAAGGGAAAGAACTCCCCGGCACAGTAATAGACGGAGGCTCTGGGGTGAATGTAATAAGCCTCCGGACGTGTGATGCCCTGGGAATCCACGAGTGGGAGCCTTGTCCGTTCTGGTTACGGATGGCCGATACAAGCTCAGTGCGGCCGACAGGATTAATACGAAAATTAGAAGTCACCGTTGGCGGTCATACATTTCACATTTCGGCAGTAGTGCTACAATTACAGGCACAAGGCGCATACCCGCTATTGTTGGGGCGGCCGTGGTTGAAAACGGCACATATCAAACAGAATTGGAGGAAAAATATAATTACCTTCTGGCGAGGAAAAGCCAAGGTACGGGTACCAACACCGTTGTGTTGGCAAGGAAGGTACACCGTTGTATGCAGAGTCCGTCAACATGCTAGAAGGGTTAACTGACGAAGAAGAAGCTTAGTACTTGCAGGAAAACCCGAAGATCGTACCCCTCTTCGAAATTGACATTGCCGAAGCAGTAGCACCATACTTACCACAGCCGGAAGAGGCTGAAGCAGAACCGGATAAAGACGCAATCCAAGAGTTACGGCAAGCGCAGGAAGCGTTGGAACGGGAAATGGCCATTTCATAGCGCGTAAAAGCGTCGCAACTTGAAGAGGTGAACCTAGGGACCACGGACAAAGCAAAACTGGTGCACATCGCCAAGGAGATGAAGTCTGAAGACAAAACGGCGATGATCACTCTTCTCACAGATTTTCGTGACGTGTTCGCCTGGTCATACGAAGACATGCAAGGGCTCGACCCTCAGTTATACCAGCATCAGATTCACTTGAGCAAGGACGCAAAACCAGTGGCACAAAGACGGTACCGGATGAATCCCAATTATGCCGCCAAAGTCAAGGAGGAAATTGACAAACTGCTAAGAGATGGCTTTATCCATCCGGTAAAGAAAGCGACATGGTTGAGCCCGATCGTAGTCGTACCGAAGAAGAACGGAAAAATTTGAGTTTGTGTGGACTACCGGAAACTCAATGCGGCTACGGTAACGAATGCGTTTCCACTCCCGTTCACAGATGGAGTGTTGGATGCCATCACCGGCCATGAGGAACGGGTGGCCGAGCTCCAGCAGGAAGTTGATCAGGCAGCGACGGCACTCGCCGACGAACGAGCGGAAAATACAAGACGATTGGACGAGGCAGAGAAGGTCCGGATGGAGCTCCAGAGGTAGCAGCAGGAAGAAAAAGAGAGAGCATCAACGGTATTGCAAAAATTACAAAGCACATATCAAAGGCAATTGACGCATTACAAGGAGCAGGCGGAAGACAACGTCAAAATCATCAAGCAATTGAAGGAGGAATGGCAAGCTGCGGAGATCAAATCGCAGATGGGAACGGGCCGGATTCAGTGCATCCTCCGGGCATGGCTGAATCAGACAAAACGCTTGATTGACGAAAGCTCCGTAAGATGGTGGACAAAGTGGGCACAAAATACGGCGGAACTCCAATTGCTACGGGCAGACGTGGCAAACTGGCGGAAGGAAGGAGATTATTGTTATACGTTGACTTCCTAGGACTTCACCGCCATACGAAACGAGCTGGCCGAAGACTTCCAAGTCCTGGCGGATGAACAGCTGGTGCAAGTCCGGCAACTCGTAGCTCAGCTAGATGATGATAGGCTGGACGCTGAAATCCAGTTTGAAAGCTACGAGCGATCCCGGGTTCGGGAAGAAAAAGCACGGGAAGCAGCAACGGTTAACCTTAGTGATGAGGAACCGTCGCCGGCCGAGGGCCAAGCCGGAACCAGTCAACCGGAGACCACTACGACGGAAACGCCGGTGTCAGAGCAACAAACGGAGGAGCAGCCGCAGCGGCCACCAAAGGACCAGTCGCAGCAGCCATCAACGGAGCAGCAACAGCAACAGCAACCCCAACAACAACAACCAATTCCAGATGAACCATTGGAAACTCTCGAACAAAGTATTCTGGATATTTTGGACGAAGAATAGCAAGGGTTGGATGGTGGATTCGACGTACAAGGTGTTGTCCCACAGGCGTGCCATGTGTTACCGGCCGGCAAAGGAGTCCAGAGTGTGAAACGAAGGACTTATTTAATTATTAGGAATGGTTGTAAGTAAGTTATTAGTGTGGGTATGTCGTTCCGGATCCGGACCGATCCCGAACAGGTGCAGATGGCACCGTTTTGTACTACAGACCGGAAACCTATTTAAAGGCCCGGATACAATGTAATGAGCAGCGGATAATTAATAAATATTAGTGTTTTTATCTCTCTGTGTTAATTGTCGTTCTGCATTCATTGTTATATCTTACGCGTGTGATTATTAAGGACGATCTTGCTAAGTAATCTAATTAAGTCGGATTAATCGTTGAGCCTAATCCTCTTGCCGTAACACCCCTTTGGTGAAGTGTCTTCCGTAGACACCCTGTGTTAGGCCATTGTCCGGCCCTAAGAGTTAACATCACTCAATGGAAGAAAAATAGAAAACAGCACTAAGACATCACAGAGTATTAACGTGGAAAACCCAAACCGGGAAAACCACGGGAGTTCTCGAAACTCCAAACAGGATCACTTGAGGTACAACAATGTGAGACTCAGAGGCAACAACCTTGAGCTCTACCTTCGTCAACCGACGATTACAACAGAAAAGTTTTCTGTATCTCTTTGACTCTTTGTCTCTTACAACGATACAACATAACAACTACAATGATGATCACAACATAATAGTATTGCCCTAGTTATATTTATACTTATATAACTTTGGGTCTATTTACAAATATGATCTCAATGGTCACGTCTGAACATATTTACTAATATGTTCTTATTTTCTGGTTCATACCGGATCCGGCCGGACTCCTTCCGGATCCATCCAATCTGGTATACAAATACCTTCTGAACCCATTCAGTCTGGTTTCTTCCTTCAGCTCGTTTGATCCGGCTCATCTGGATGGGACATGTTTCCCAATAGTATTGTGTATTTTCAAGCTTCCATTAAACCTTTGTTTCTGTTTTCTGTTGTTGTCTAACTGAGCCGGTTGTGTACACGCTTCCGCACCTTACCTTTTACATGGTACCAAACTGTGAGGGTTAGAATATCCTCTACTGTCGACCAAAGCTTTCTACACAAAGAAAGCTCTAACACCCAGTTAGAATAGACAAGAAGAGAAATGGGCAGTGGAATGGCTAGCTCGCTTCCGACAGAGAAGCTCGATAGAAGCAACGACACATCTTGGTCATACAAGATGGACCAATACCTGCTCAAATATGGATACTGGAGTTATGTTGACGGAGATAACGATGAAACACCAGATGCGGCACACAAGGACTTTCCAGCTTGGGAACAAGCGGCAAGCAGGGTAATGTATTGCTTTGCGTTCAGTGTCAGTGATCAGCGGCTCAGCCATATCTAGGACACCAAGATGACAAAGGAAGCTTGGACAAACCTGAAAAAGGTTTTCGCCGCAAGCACCATTGCCCGGAAGCTGCAACTCAGATAGGAGTTGAGCAACATCTGACATAAAGGCATGTCGATGGCTGACTGCACAAGCTGGATCAAGGAGATCTGTGACTCTCTTGCCTCTATCGACGTGACCGTCGAGGAGGATGAAATAGTGTAGGTATGCCTCGGGGGCTTGGCATCGAAGATCGGGGCATTCCGAACGGCGGTTTGTACAAGGGAGAATATACCTTCGTTTTTCGTCTTACAATCGATGCTCCTTGTAGAGGAGAACTATGCGGGTGCATCAACGAGTACGCACACTAACAACAAGATGTTGTACATGGAGGCGGAGAGGCCTTATGGTCATGGCGGGTGAGGCAAATCGACATGCGATGAAGGAGTCCGACAAGAGCAGAATTGGAGGCACAAGGATGGTGTCGGCAACAGTATCAGGCCCTCAACAAGCATGGGGAGTCAGGGTAGTGCCAAAAGCAGGAAAGGGAAGGCCACAACATATTGTTGGTACTGTGGTTGAAAGGGCCACAAAGAAAGCGAGTGCTGGAAAAAAGGTATGATTCAAACAAAGTTGTATCGAACCGGAGAGACGCAAATACGCATCACCAATCGCACTTCGCCAAAGGCTCAAAGAAAGCTAGATATGGACCGGCCCTCGTAATGAAGCATGAGGCCAACCGGATGGGAGAATCCACCTCAAAGTCGGAAGAGGTGTGGTATGTGGACTCCAAAACTTCAAATCACATGACGAACCACAAAGTGGGGTTCTCCTTTCTTGAGAAGCCAGAGAAGTTGGGGGTGGTCAAAACCGGAGATGACACCCCACATCCCATTGAGCATATTGGGGATGTCCCTCTGAGCCATATCCACCAGAGAGGAATTATGAGGAACGTCCTACATGTTCCGACGATCACAAAGAACATGGTGTCCGTTGGCCAGATCATGGATCAAGGAATGTAGGTCTGGTTCACTCATCACGGGTGCTTCATTGAGGAGGAAGGCCAGATCATCGCACAAGGGTGTCAGGTTGGAAGAATGTTCATACTCGAAACCAATGTTGTTGGCCCCGCTATGTATGCAAAAGGGAAGAAGGCTGAGTCGGACATCGACCTATGGCATAAAAGGTTTGGCACATCAACTTCCAGAAGCGCCAGGAGATGCAATCGAAACATGTGGTTTCCGGTATGCCAAAGATTAGTGGCCAGAAGGGCCAGATTTGTGAAGCTTACCAGCTGAGGAAGCATCATAGGCTTCTGTTCCCCAATGAGAAGAATCAAAGCCGGAACCGGCTCGATCTTATCCATTCGTATGTGTGGGGACAAGACAAAGTGTGAGCATTGGCAGGAATCGATATTTTGTCTCCTTCATCGACGACTTTGGCTGACACACCTAGATCTATTTAATCGAGAGGAAGAGCAAAGTCTTCTCATGCTTTCGAGATTTAAAGAGTCATGTGAAATGAGAAACCAGAAGGAAGATCAGATGTCTAAGATTGGATGGCAAGAAAGAGTACTTTTTCGGCCAATTCACAAGTTATCTACAGTCTAAGGGAATCTGACGAGACTTCTCATGTAGATACACACTAGACCAGAACAACGTGGCCAAACAACGGAACCAGACATTGGTAGAGGTGGTGAGCAAAATGTTGGAGGAGAAGAGCATACCCTAGATCTATTGTCGTCTATATCTAGAATCAGATATCTGCCTCCGGAACAAAGGTGTCTCCGCACGAACTATACTTCGAGCGGAAGCCGACTTTAGCGCACCTTCGAGTATTCAACATCATTGTGTATGTGCATGTGCTAGATGAGAAGCGAAAAAAGGTAGATGCCAAGGCCAAGAAGTGTATCTTGGTTGGCTAGTCAGACGAGTAGAAGGGGTAGAAGTGTTGCAACCCCCGGTCGAAGTTGGTCTGAGTCAATCGTGATGTCGTTTTTGATGAATCAACATTTTACGTTGTCGCGTGGCGCATGACACACATGCCAAACGTCGAGATGTGCGCGTCACAAGTGCGGACAAGCACCGAGCCTCTATCCACTAGTGGTTATGGAGGATTGATGATGGGCGGCTGAAGTGATGCACTAATGTCGTTAGAGTGAGAGAGAGAGAAACAGAAATTGAGGAAGTTTTTAAGATATATAGATAGATACATACACATCACCAATAAGATAACTAAGTTTTCTTATTATTAATTTTCGATTTGATACATAGATTGATTCATCCATTGATTAATACCCCCCCATTACACAAGCCTTACGAGGGCTTTTATAGGTTTATCTATCCTTTTAACATGCACAAAACCATGGCTTGAACCCATGGTTTTTGGGCACACGGTTTTCCTTGTGGCATGCACAAAACCATAGGCTAAAACCATGGTTTTGTGTACACGGTTTTGTATGTTTGTTTCCTATGGAATACTAAATATGAGAAGGAAATATACACAATCTAAAGCACTTAATAGTAGCTTTAGTGGTAAGATAATTGCTTTCTATCTTAGAAGTGCAAGGTTCAAATCTTGCTTGCACCCTTCTATATGCACTGAATGTCATCAGACCCTAGGCTAATTTTCATATTTATAATCATGTGTGTGGAGCCACACTATTTCACAATTTCTCCCATTGGACACAGAACATCACGACAACGTGAGTGACATGGATGAGGATGAACCAACTGATGACAAACAGATAGTTGACAATGTTGAAGAGAACAACCAGGATTAAGGGGGGATTCGACCGTGCAAAGCACTGTCCCACGGGCGTGCCATGTGTTAGTTGGTCGGCTACCCGAGGTATAAAAGTCGACAAAAGGAGTTGGAATCGGAGTCGGAGCTGGACGTGTATGAAAAGACAGAATTTGAATTGTGATTTTGCCAAGTATAAAAAACAAGAATAAGGAAATAGGATGGTTTTGTATAACTATAGGTTCTTGCCGAACATTCAAGTGCAAAATTTTGGAAGAGTCTCTCAGGTCGCCTATAAAAAGGAACCGAGAACATTGTATCATTTTCGTTCTGTTTTGGTTTAATATAATTTTTGGTAGTTAGGGTATCCGTTGTGTCAACTGTCCTATTTATTCTCATATCTATTTACTGTGTCGTATGTTCGAACTCAGTCTTTGCTATAGTGATTTATAATTACAACTAACAATCGATCAATAGTTACATTTTAAGTCTATTAAGTGAGTTCTGAGTAACCTATGTTATAGTACGTTTTCATTAAGGAATCAATATCAACAAACACCATATGTCCAACCACAATCATCTTGATAGAACGTTATCGGAAATAAGACATTCGACGTATTGCGTCTATCAACTGTCGGCTGCCATATGTCGGCAAAACAACAACATTGGTGCAGAATGACCATTGGGACTTGGTTGAACCCCCAAGGGCGTGAAATTGATCGAATGGAGGTGGGTGTACAAGGTAAAGTACAATGTCAACGGCTCCATTCACTGTCACAAGGCCCAATTGGTGGCTAAAGGCTACACACAGCAGCACGACATCGACTATGACGAGACATTCGCGCCAGCTGCCGACATGACAACTGTCTGGGTGTTGCTGGCAGTAGCAGCGATAAAGGGATGAAATCTACATCAAATGGACATGAAGAATGCGTTCATGCAAAGAGAACTTGAGGAACAGGTATACATGGTGCAGCCCCTCGGATTTTAGATCAGATTGAACATGTCGGCTATCTGTCGACTGAAGAAGTCCCTCTATGAACTCAAGCAAGCCCCACGGGCTTGGAATGCGATGATCACGCAGCGACTGCGTTAGATGGGGTTTGCTATGTCGAAGTCAGACTCTTCGCTTTTCATCCGGCATGGTCGGCATGGGCCGATAAGCATTTTGCTATATGTAGATGCCTTAGTCATCACTAGCATCGACCTGGAAGAAATCGGTCACGTGAAGTATTTGTTAGCGGTGTCGCAGTATTCCGCGAGTACATGTAGGATCCGAGGCGGGACCACGGGGGTCTTGGACTAGGGAGTAGAGGAGAAGGAATAAGACACAAAATGGAAGCTTAGCTCAAGAGGAGAAGAGGAAGAATAGCACATAAACATAGAATAGAATAGATAGAGGCAAGATACACCGACAAGACAAGAAACATCAACATGCTATATTAAGAGTTCACAAAAGATTACAACCAAGGCCGCATAGGCCGCATAGGCTGCACCCAAAATGACTACAAGAAAACCCTAACCGGATAAGTAAGCAAAGAAGCATAGAAACCCTAAAAGAAACCCAAGAAGAAAACCCTAGAAGAAACCCTTAAAACCGAATAGAACCCCTCGACCTAAGTGGTATACCTCTCTCACTCAAAATAGGCAACCCCTTCACAACAGACCCCTCATTCCCTTTTATAGTAGTAAGGGGTGAGGCAGATTACAAAAGGAGAGGTCAAATCCCCTTCTTTCAATGGTGAATATTTTTCCTTGATCTTATCGGTGGGCCTTTAACTCTCTCTCCTATCACATTCACACTCGATGCCCACTACTCCCTACACCCATTCTTCATGTACTTTCCTCTAGTCTACAAAGTGCACATCACCTTTATGCCTCTACGAACCTCATGGTGCACCTTTAGCACCTTAGATTATTACCCTTCCCCTTACATTTTGTTATCTTATTCTCATTATACAAATTTACAAGTGAATGTGCAATGTTGCACATCCCCATTTTATTTGTCCTACCCAAGTTTCTCACAGTAGCCGGAAATCTTCACAACACCGCCACGGAAGTAACTTCATATCTTCTGGTAACTCCTCGATTATGAAGTCACTTTTACGTGACTTTTACTTTATCTCCACTTGAGGATCTATCTTAACCATCTTTTCCCGTTGTCCTTTCACCTCTTTCGCTCCCACATGCTAAATATTTTATCTTGCAAATCCCATACCTCCTTTGTTCTAAAGGCTTGCTGAAACCACGAATCATATTTTCGCAATCCTTCTGACTTCGTGCTTTCATCAATCGTTATACCCACCTCCAACAAACATTGTCGACGTAGTCCAGGATGTAGTCTAAGACTATATCTTTGCAATGCATTGACGTACCCATGATGAAAAAATCTTATTCGCTCAATACAAGACATCTTTTGTTTGTAATCATTATCAATATTATGGTCCCAAGCTAACAGATTGGCCTCTTCATGAGTAAGACCTGCATAGACTTTACATTCGGTGTACTTGAAGCATGGCGTCAGAGGATATTCTTTGACAAGTTGACGTCGGGATTCAGCCGAATGGGATCCTCCAATAACATATTAAGTACACTCATCAGCAGAACCATACTTGAAATCCACTATTGTGAGGCATTGATCAAGATCAACCATTACGAGGAATGGAACTATTGTTGCATGTGTATTAATCTTCATTTTGTTCTTGAGGTTCTGCACGTGCACAATATGGAGCTCTTGGATTTCCAATGGATGTCTTCCTGTCACAGGATCTACTAGTGGCCTTTAATTGAACAGATAGGCAAATGGAAAAGCTAGCCTTTACGTACTAGTTCCGTCTTTACAATGTTTTATCTTAATCGATTCTGCTCGGACTTCAATATGCTTGATGATATATGCCCTCTAGGAGGAACAACTTCGACTTGTTGCTCCTCTTCCACAAACTCCAAGACATCAAATTCGGCATCATCAAGCTTAGCTCAATTCTGGTACTTCTTATGTTTCGGTTTGGACTTCCGAGATGGTTTTGGAGGTGCCTCAACTTCGGTGATCATAAGCTCCCTGGTAACATAAGGGCAGAGTGCAACAATCAAATTATTTTTTGTTTGTAAGTCTTTACGTAAATTTTTGGGATGGCAACAATTAGCCACTAAGTTGGCTTCATCGACTTAGACACGTCAATTCCCACCCGAGCTTTCCACATCCAAGAGAAGAGTGTTGGAATCATTATCTTCATATTCAAGATTTTGAAGCTTCCCATATGAAAGCAACAATGGGAAGAGAAAGAGTTAGGCACAACAAGATGTAACTATATTATTCTCAGAGTTACAACAACACAATATACAAGATGAAGAACAACCACAAAACTAGGTTACAAGAGCCAGTTTAAATACCAACTAACTTAGGGCAACTGTCCTTTTCATTATTTACATAAGTGGCCTAAAACCTAAACTATCCAAATAGGATAGTGTGAATACTTCCATTAGAAACCCATATTCGACATATACCCTATTGGTAGTGAACTGGGCAAGAGCGGTTCTTAGTCACTCTTGAGCTGCTAACTTAACCAACCATAGTGATAAGTGCTAACACACTCTCTATCGTGTTACTCTCGCTCGTAATGGAAGTAGATTAATAGAAAAAGATGACAAAATATGATTATTACACCACTTACTAAGAAAGAGGTTTAGCACACATACAATAATAGAGGGGTTAGGGTTTGGCTTAATTAGCTCCCAACCGTAATCATTTCTAATTCGAATGGAAGATAAAGGAGATGTACAAACAAATCTTTTTGGGGTGTTACCTCTTTAGATAGATAGATAGATAGATAGATATAGATGTATATGAAGGTCAAAGTGTACTAATGGTGCATTCACATTTATTTACTAGTAAAAGGCACAATGTCATTTATTTCCAACAACCTCCCACCCAAAGGCAATTTGCCTTGAGAGGACAAAGGATCAACTAAGTATGTACAAAGCTAAAATACAAATATCTATCCAACTCCCATCTTTTGTCGACCATGAGCAAGCCGCCCTTATGGTAGAATCTTCATAAGAAGATATGAAGGATTCTCATCCATAGGCACTTTGACAAGGTCAATGCTCTTCATGTCAAGTACATCTCTGTTAAAGTAATAATTCACTTGTATGTGCTTCATCTTTGCATGAAAGACAAGATTCATGCTAGCATTATGCACTTCGACTATCACAACAAAGAACAGATAATTCTATAGTGCCAAGATCTCCCACCAAACATGAAATCCAAAAACCCTCCTTGCATGCCTTAGTGCCAACCACATATTGTGCCTATGCAATAGAGAATGGAACACCCTTTGCTAAAATAGACATTCAAGATATTGTTCCTCATGTGAATGTAAACACATACAAAAGTGGACTTTTTGCAACCTACATTATCAATATAGTCTACACATTCATAAAGCCAACGATAAGCAAATGCACAAATCCTTTGGCCTTTGAGGTATCTCATAATACCTTTCACTACTTCCCAATGTTTATGCTAAGGTTTCCATGTACCTTCTAACCACTCCCAATCAAGCAAGACACTTCCCCACAATCTATCATCATGACATAATCAAACACATTATTTTTGGTGAATCACATAGTGAGTTAGTGCTTAACTTAATCACTTTACACACTTACGTGAAAGATTAAGGAAATGGGAGAAAGCTCAAGATTAGGTTATAGGAAGAGAGAAAAATTCAAGAGGGAAGAAGAGCTACAAAAGTCGCTTCACAATTTGATGGCCATTTGGGCTAAAGTTTTGAAGGGAATTTTGTTCTATTCCCCTTTTCTCTAATGTTCTATTGGCTTGGTGCCAATGTCTTCAGGTATCATGTTACATACAACAGGTACTTAACACATCGTGTCTGCATACTCTTCTTTGCATGAGTTTTGCATATGAGCATCAGAAATAAAATGATCAACATCAAGATTTGAAACCTTGCTACATCCAAGTTACCACCACTGAAAACTAGGAGATGCAAATTGCCCGTCCACCAGAAGAAGTGCACTATTTCCACCAAGAAGAATTAATTCTCAATTTAACCTTAACCTTTGGTTTTCACTCTCATTCAGACTTACCTAATTGCTAATCACTCAAGAAAACTGGTTTCTGTCTAGCCCTATCTCATCTTTGGTGTTCCATCACAGACGAATGCCTATTTACAAGCAAAATTATGCATTAATTTCTTGTCTAATATGGGCAGTAGGCACTTGTCTAACATGCAATAGACACCGGGCTTAATTGAAGCCACAATATTAGCATTAACTTATGAATGAGCCATTGTAACTTTCTGAATGATGTGGCTACTGCTGCTACTTAATCAATCATTATCAATCAGACTGAGCAATCAGTTCAAGAACTTTTGCTCCTTGACCAATCACGATAAATTATGATATGCCAAGAAATACCCCATTGGTTGTTCATATTTGCTCACGCCAATTAGTTCAGAACCTCAAAATTAAAAATTACTATATTACATGAAAAAATTATACATATAAATTTACAATAATGATGGATGATTCAATATTTTCCCTTAAGGTTCCTAGCAAGGTTCACAAGATTTTGGTACAGAAATAAGGTTATGCTTTCTCATATAAGTAAGCCAAATAGCCCAACTCTTGTCATGCTCTAGTGTTTTAGAATTTCCTATAACTATTAAACCACACTTGGCCCTGGTTAGTGCTACATTCATACGGCGAGGATCACTTACAAATCCAAGCTGGCCTTTGCCATTGGATCGAACTGTTGAGAAGACAATAACCTGAAAAAAAACACATTACATACATGTTAGTGTTGTTTTCTACATGTCATACTTTATGAAACTTTAGAAGAACTCGCCTCCTTTTCTCTTCCTTGGAATCCATCCACGGTCTTAACCTCAAGCCCGAAGAATTTGTCATCCTTGCCATTACCATCAAGAAACAACATATCATGCAGTAGTCTGACCTGTCTCAACAAGTGACCATAGGTCCATAAGCTTCCCTATGTGACAATTTGCACATCGTGTTTATTGGGCAGTGACTCTCACTAGTGACCAATTAGAAAGCTTACTTGTGCATTGTATGGAGAAATCACTCCAATACCTTCCCACCCATTTTGTATGTCATTTCCAGATTTTAGAAGCTGTAGAACCTTGAGAACCTGCCATAAATACCCAGCATAGTTATATCAAATCATCAGGTAATCATACAATACAAAATGAGTTAATGTTATCTAACAGTAAACGTAGGAATAGAAAACAAAAACACAAACCAGGCTTGCCTCCGCGTGATTAAACATGGAATTTCCATCAAATGTAGACTCTTCTTTACCATCCAAACAATCCACAAAAGTGATGGGTTTTCCCTTATCTGGCCAATGAAACCTAGAAAAAACCAAAAATAATAAACATGAAACCTGTTAAAAGATTGGCATGATGTTTAAGATACATGAAGCACTTACAAGGATACAGAAAATCGCACGGAATCCCCATTGTACAATAGGAACCAATATACATACACCTTCAAACTTAAAATGCACAAAATAGTTATGAATTGGATTATGATGATAATTACAGACTATGAGGTTGCAAGAGGTTTCCCAATGCAAGATGGATAAAATAATATTTTGAATGACATAATCTATCAACTGACTCAAATACATTATCATGGAAGAAAGTCTACAAAGTTTTATTGTACTGGTTGTTTGAATTACATCTATGTGTGAGATATTGCTATAAATCTGACTTGCTAATAAATAAAATTTGACTCATCGACTTTATAGAGTACAATAACCAAATAAATATCAATCTTGTAAGGCTGAGACTTTGTTAATATAATAAATAACTAACCTTATAGATTATGGTACAAAATAATTTTATAAGACAAAGATTCTTACTGTATGGATTTGAGTGAGTGATTGAGTGCACATGGCCAACACGATGCCTTGGGTTTTGAAGGAAGTGAATATTATACTTCAAAAACTTTATAATAACAATGACTACTGTTTCTACCGTTAAAAACATTTTGATGATCAAGGATAAGAAATTTTAATATTTCTGCAGCATTGAATGTTCACAATTAACCAGCTATCCCTTCCAAACTTTTCCCACTATCCTTACCTGTTTTGTTGCAAATGATGCATATCCTTGGCCATGGCCAACACGATGCCTTGGGTTTTGACGGAAGTGAATATTATACTTAAAAAACTTTATAATGGTGGTGACTACTGTTTCTACCATGAACAACATTTTGATGATCAAGGATAAGAAATTTTAATATTTCTGCAGCGCTGAACATTCACAACTAACCAGCCCTCTCTTTCCAAACTTCTCCCGCTATCCTTACCTGTTTTGTTGCAAATGATGCATATCCTACCACAGTTGGTTTCATGCACTACACAAATTACCTTTACATGCTAAATACTAACCCACATGGCGCTGGCCTATCAGAGGGTAACAATTCTGTCCTCAATCTTCCAGAGTAGAATAATTTGGAAGGTAATGCCGAAATTTCTGGATGCATCCTGCATGAGTTCCAATACAGAAACATCATCATCCAAAAATCATTTGAATATGTGTTGCTCTAACGTTGAAATACTTGCAAGGAACATTTCATGCATGTTTATGAAAGATATCAGATTTCCTAGGTAAGAAAGAAAGAAAGAAAGAAAGATATATTAACATCTTTTAAGAGGCCAAAATGGCCTATAAGACCAATTAAGAGATTATATCTTGAGTGTTGTCTCATCTTTGAGAACAAATCAAAAATAAATAAATTACACAGTAAATATAAAAGTAAATAAGATGAAAAGAGAAGAAACGAGGGAATCTAGTTTTTGGCACATGTGAGATTCTCAAGTTAGGTATATTGTAGCTTTTGTCTTCAAAAGATCTCTAGCATAGGTCGATCCAGAATGGAAATGTCTCCAAAGCAAGGGAAGCATCTACGATGACGGGCGATAATGGCTTTTATCTGTCGATGACAAGGGTGTCGAAGGCGTGGTCCATGGAGGCGGGGCCTACGTGCACAGCAAATTGCTATTGCCCGATCAATTGTAACCCCTTTGTTATGTCCTGGTCGGGAGCCCATTTGTGTATCCCGTGATTGACTTGTAGCATTAGTAGGAGTGATGGGGCTAAAGAAAGTTGTGATTGTTCTTTGTGGATGAGCTTGTGTGGCTGTATTCTTCAGCAACTTTTCCCGATGTCTCTTGAGCTCTAGCAAGAAAAGTCCTAGGCATCGTTGGTCCTCATATTCCATTACCTTATGTAGTGGGCCAAAGCCTTGTTTAAAGAGGCAATGGTGTCTCCCTCTGATTTCATAAAAGACACTACAATGACAAACATAGTGTTCTTCAGATTCCACTCCTTGATGACACAATTGGCAAATTCTCTCTTCTAGAGGTAGTCGTGTATATCTACCTACCTCAATCTATAGCTGATGTGATGAAGTTCTTAGCTGCCCTATCAAACTACGCAACGCATAGGATAGATGTATGTCCATATAAGGTGGCCTGATGACGAATCCATCCTCCGATGTATGTAAGAAGTGTGTCTTATAGTGGGCCATCTTTGTACCAAGTGGTATTTTGGGGCTGATCCATGTTATCTTGTTTTCCAAGTTAATAATATCAATTCAGATCACTCTATTCTTTTCCACTTTGGTCATTTGGTCCAAAGCAAACAAACAAACTCTCAAGCAAAATTAATCAAATCAAAATGGTCCAAAGCATGGGACTAAATTATAGAATCATCTGTATTCACTTTTGTGTACCAAGTACTAAAATAACATCTGAATGTGAATCATGATTTCAGTTTCGATGTTCATGAATAAGTTTGGCAATAAATCAACCTTATCCAACAGAAAGCTAGAAATGAACCTTGAGAATGGTATAGGTTCTGTCCCTCTATTGAGAGACTACCAAATTAAAGCCCTTGTGTTGCCAGAATATAGAAATCAGTATACCAGTCTGTCACTTCTTTCATTTGCCACTATTTGATCCGTGTGTGCAAGATATCAAAGTGAATACATACATACATATATATCTATATATATATATATATATTCTATCAACGTTATAATTTTACCTGTTGTAAAGTTACTGAGAAAATATATAATTAAGATCAGAAAAACATCTCTTCACCATAACTTGATGGCAACTTAATGGCATAATTTATTGAAAACTCTATGTCAAAAAAAGAGAAGACTCCAAAATTTCCTTGAAGTCTGTTTCCTTGAGTTCATTTATTCTCAAAATGAATTTGACTTTTCATTATTCCCCCGAATGTCTGTTCAAGCAATTATCCATGACATTTGAGTAAATTCCATTCCCAGTTTCATCCCAATTATATGTTCTATTTGAGTGATTATATAGTCAGTGAATCCCCTTGATTTCTCCTTCAGCAGTAGAGCAAGGGCATTTAGGGATCTAATTAAGACTTTGACCCATTAGAGGAAATAAAAAAGAGGGATATTTTGAAGTTTTCCTAAGAAGAGTAATTTGATGTCTTATTTTCAATGCACCTTCAAAATAATGTAACCACCTGTATTGTGTATCAAGGAAGCAAGGATTTAGACCACATTCTTGTAAATGTTGATAAAGGCTCACATCCAAACCTTCCTGCAGAAACCAACAACAAGAATGATAAACCTTCCAGAGCCAAAACTTTTCATAGGTGGAGGGGGGCATTGAAATTGTCAAATGCTTCACCAGCAGTGTGATGTTGATATATGTACATGGCTAGAAATAAAGCTAATCGCATTGACACAGCTATTGTGGTACTAGTTGATATCATTCACTCCGTTTGGTACATGTTTACATACATGACAGCATGATAGTCTTTAGCATAATCTGGACATACGAGAAAACTCAAAACAAAATGAAAAGAGCAAAACTTTATTCAAATTTATTAGATTTGTCCTCCATTGTGATTTTTAAATGACAGCATGATACGTCTTTAAATAATAGCCTCTTGATGCACATTCTGATCTAAGCCTCTTTAATAATAACTTCGTTAATAGTAGCCTTCTCAATAATAACCTCTCTAAGCATCTTTCTTTTAACATTGTGGCTCTCTGGTGCCATTTTCACACTCACTGGAAGTCCAACACTATGCCACACCTATGGGATAGTGGATTCCGTGGAGTAAACTGGCTTTGGATGGGGGAGGCAGCAACAATGGGGGAGCGTTGTCATAAAGTGCTATGGTCACAATGAGATAAAATGGCTAAAACCAGATGTATGAAGTAAGGTTAAAAAAGCAAAAACGGGTTCGTGAGTAGAGGAGGAAAGGATATATGGCATTAAGCAGTAAGTCAATTGGTTAAGGTGAATGGCTTTCAAATCAACAGTTGCGCATTCGAGCCTCACATCAACCAGAAATACCACAGTTCACTTATGGGAATTCAGAAAATAAAAAGATGCCACATACATTGAATCAGGCACTCGTGATAAGAATAGCAAACACAAAGTAAAGTGGAGAAGTGACTATAAGAAGAGACCTGGGCTATTGTTTTAGGGTTCTCTTCTTTTAAGGGTTTTTTTCTCCTCTTGTTCTTGGAGCTTTTGTGTAACTTTGGGGCTGCAGAATAGGGAGAATTAATGCCCAGAATTCAACACCAAGGAGAATTCAGATAGGAAGTACTTCATGAAGGCCTAAATGTTTTCCTATACCTCATTCAAAAAATTGGTTCTACATTTTCCATTTTCAACAATATGCTAACTTGTTGCCAAACAAAGAGCACTAATAATTACAGCAAGATACCTTACATCAAATCAGCAATTGTACTTTAAACACTGAAGATGAGACTAGTTTCAAAAGTTTTTGTTGCAAAACCTAGTTTAGTACCTGCACATTTAAACATGATACTAATTCAAGGATATCAGAAAAAATCAGAAGATGAGGCTAGTTTCAAAAGTTTCTGTTGCAAATCCACGTTTGAAACAGAAAGATTGTCTCATCCCATAATTGTCTCATAAAAAATTTGACACATGTTTGGAAATTGTTTTTTTTCAATTCATAATCTTGTGAAATCATGTTAAAATTTCATCTCAACTTCTAACAGGTGTATCATTGAAAAAGCTGCCTTTTGGTAACTATTCTGCTGGTCATGAAATCATAACTCCCCCATCACATGCGGAGGCAATAAAAAACATGTGTCAAGATGTATACTAATGGCATAACATTGACAGTTCAAGACTATCTAGAACATGTATTTCTTCAACCATTCTCTTCTAATTTTCCATTGAATTTAATTGCATGCTCTAGTTTCTACCACATGCCAATGAAAACACCACCAAAACTCTCAGCCTTTTATTCTTGTCATCCACTACAACTATCAATGGCACAAAAGAAGATATAAAGATATATTACCTCTGAAAGATCATAATGGCCTACAATGCTTGACAAAGATTACAACTGTTTATGAATTCTATTCTAATTTCCTAACAACTAAATGGCTTAGGAATGTAATTATGAATACCCAACATGTAACATAAAATAGGTATTGACTAATGTGAAAAGCATCATCATTATCCCTGTCAAATCTTCATAATCACAAATTAGGGTAAAAGAATGAGAGATTGGTGTCATTTTCACCCACATGCAATAGAAAAAAGGCCATGAAATGTCAGTTTAATAAAGAATGTAAGACACATTAAACTTTTTGCATGGTGAAGGTAGTCCTTGGACCTTGGTGGTCGATGACATGATATTTGAACAAATGCTTGATACACAAATTTGGGAGAAAAACATAAGCATGTCTAAGTTTGCAAACAAGGAAATTTTCTTTACATGACTATCATATCAACTAGAATTAGCTCAGGCAACATTTATTTAAGTAGCACACCTATCAAACTGAAACATGAAAAAGGCTAAGCATCCAACTACAGACAAGTATTGGTATTCATGAAGAATCAAAATGTTACATGATCAGTCACATAAAATATTTATGAAAAAAAAACAATTGGAAAAAATATTATTTGAAATACGAGAAAAATACCACTATAGCTTTTGAGGACAAAACAGTGGGAGGAAGTTGAGCTGGATCACCAACTAGCACAATACCATCTGCCCCACTCCTCAATATTGGCACCAATGTTGCCGGTTCAGTTGCCTAGAAACATGAAACAGTCGCATATATTACAAATGCCTAAAAGAAGAGCAAGTTCACAATGAGTCAATGTTTTGACAGAAAAAGGCAAGATTCCTAGAAATTTAGATTCAAAGAATACATACAAATTATAGAATAATTTAGAAACTGAAATCTCAAAGGATGAAAATTTCTCAAACCTGGGTTGCTTCATCAATTACACAGATATTGAAAGAACGATTCATCAAAACTTCATCCCCAGCACCAATACAAGTAGAAGCAATAACATCCGCCCTAAAATATATAAACTGCCGTATGAAATGTACAAATTGCAAATAGCTTTATGATGTAATGGAAATGTTCTAACCTGTCAAGAACATCTTTCAAAGCTCTTGCTTCAAGATCCTCTGCCTTTTCCCACAATAGCTTGGAATTATTTACACCATCTGCCCGCCTTCCAGTGTTATTCAAGTCTCTTGATTTCCTCATTTGGTCTGCTGATTTCCTCTTTTTTTCCAAGACTCTTTTCATCAAAGGATGCTTTGCAAGTAAAGCATCCATTGTACATTCATGTAGATCAAATTTTACCTTCACAATTCAATTTTACCCTATGAGACACAAATATCCTTATCCAATCTATCCATTACAATTTATAGAACATACCATTAGAACATAATCACTGCAGGGTTACCTTAACGGGTTGACCAATACGAACAACTTGTAAACCTAATTTCAGCAAGCCTTCAACCATATTATCAACTGCAACATTGCTGAATACAACCGATTAAATATTTCAGGCAATCACATCTGAATTAAAAGAGAGCTGGCAGAATCCGACAACCACCACATTCCTAGACAGAATGTAAATTAATTGATGCGGTAAACGTGGCCCCTGGTGAGTGCTCCATCCGGTGGATTCACATCTTAAGAAAACAGGAAAAATGCACATCTACGTCAATTCACCCACCTATCCGCACAGGCCAGCACTTTTAATTGTTGTCTACACAATGCAGCAATAAGATGTGTCAGAGTCTTTGTCTTCCCAGTTCCTGGTGGACCTTGCCATAAAGTTACCCTTTGAAATGCAGCTGTTTCTATGGCAAGTTTTTGGCTTGCATTCAAGGTTGTCCCTGAGTTCTGCAAGTAAGACCTTATAATACCCTTCGCATCTGGTAAACTTTTTCTACTCATATGGGAAGGAGGATTTTTTGTTGCCTTCACCTCATCTAATGCTTCAGAGATATCGTGACTATCAAATGGTGCCTGTTTAGGTGTTGAGTACAAGAAATCCATTACACCACCTCTGGCATTTACGAGATTCTTCCCACTGATCTGGGAAGGAGGATTTTTTGTTGAATTCACCTCATTTAATGATTCAGGGATATCATCACTATCCAATGGGACCTTTTTATATCTCAAGTGCAGTTCTTGGCATTTCATAATAAGCCCTCTTATGGCAGAAGCACCTTCACCAACTGCAAAACTGCTCTCCAAAGACGACCCAAAGTGAATGTCACTAACCTTCACAATAGCTTCCAAGTGGGATCTTCCATTATGTTGCTGAAGCATAGGAGATGAGAAGACATCCACAGCAAACAGGCAACGCTCATACGCTACATGATTGGCATAGAGATCCAACCGCCATTTCTTTTGGAAATTCAAATCTCTTGACTTATTCCAAGGGACAGCTACTTTTATAAACCTGTCCAACAGAGATTATAGGTAAAAACCCTGCTTGAACTCTTCAACATACATTTAATGGTGTTAATGACAGGAATTCTCAATCCAATCTCATTCCCAGATCAAATTATAAATATGCAGATATCCATTGCTCACTCCCAACTTCTAATGTTAGAAGAGAAAAATAGTAGTAGAAGTAATAAATAAGCTCTTTTTGCATTTCAATACAACTAGAGACTAATTCTAAATTTGAGATTAAATAATGTCACTAAGGTAGCTACTTTCTTGCCCTTTCAACCACAACAGCCTCAACAACAGCTTCATCTTCAGACAAAGGATGAATCCTACTCATTACAACAAGATCTCCCTGCAATATACGACAAACAAGATATGACAGTATTAAAGATCTTTACTGGAAGGTTTTTCCTGAAATTTAACTTAAATAGAGGATTTGCAACTCATAGTAAGAAATAATCAGAGATAAATTGGGAGAAAAATGATGCTCGCGTGATTATATGATATATAGCTTCAATAAATTAAGATTAAATAATAATGTTTAATAAGTGATTTCAAATGCATGCCTATCAATCATACAGATCAGATAATAACTATTTTTGGAACCACACATTTCAAAGCTTTGTTCTACAGGCCCTTGTTTCTCCAATCTTTTTTCTTCCTCGTGCTGTTCTCTTCATGCGTCCTACTGTTTCTTGATTATGGATTAAAAATTGAGACACAAGCTTACCTCTTCTCTGCTTGTGCCTTCCTCGTCCTCTCCTTTTTCACCATTTATTCTCCCTTAATTTCATTCCTTCATATATCCTGCTTGCTACTGAGGTATACTGATTGCTAATGCAGGTAAGGAAAATAAATAATGTAGATGTTTCTATTGGCATTTTAATTCACCCTCTCTGAGGATCAAAACAGTTTCCGGTGAAGCTACTTCCTTTCCATAACTTCGTCTAAAAATCATGATGATGAGAAACATACAATGAGTGATGATGTCTCCTTCCTCTTTCTGTAAAAACTTTCAGATATACTGTCTCCCTCCTCTTTCTGTAAAAACTTCCAAATGTTTTCCGAATCCTGCCCACATGGCATCAACTTGCTCTCATCATGTGCTGCTGGAGTATGCTTCATGTGCATTAATCGGCCCACTCTTTTCTCTGCTTCCCATGCTCAGTTTTCAACCCTCCCCTATAAGAATTATTATTTTTATATCTCCTTAATATTTTTTATGTTTCCAATTTAATTACCTTTGAGCTTTTTATCTTCCAAGAGCTACTTTGCATCTTATGAGACAAGCATTCAAGCATTCAAAGCCAATGAATGCACTTTTCATACCACCGGACTATCATAAGACAATGTTGCCTCCAGAAAAACAATATTGAAACATTTCTTTTAAAGAACAATGCATCGGGATTTTCGTCTATGGTATACAATCTATTCTGGCTTAATTGTGTTCGATGGATATTACCCATGAGGTTTAGTGATTTCCACTATCTTTGCAACTTATACAAGATGAAGATGAATTCATGTTTTGGCTAAGATAACCGTCAATCTTAGCTGTTCATTGTTTTCATCTCTCAAGACACTTGTATAATGCATACAAAATTACATTGATGGATTTGCAAGTTCTAAGAATGCAAGATATTGTCACCCTAATAGTCTATAACTAGCCAAGGTTCTTGTTAAATTCCATGTGCATCATTGTAAGTTCCCCAGATACCAATATCTATAACCATCTTTTTATGAATATCATTGTTTATATTTATTTTACATTGTTCCTTTCATGTGCTTTCCACTAACCAGCATCCAGTCTCAATCTTTGTACTCCTTACTCTCCACATGCTTTTCAATTGACAGTCATTCTCATTGAGCTACTGTATCTTGCCTGGATACATAGTGGCAAAAAGACCCTCTACCTGGTAGGATAAAAACTCAGGATCCAACTGTATTACCAGCACAAAAAATGTATGTACACGCAATTCAGCAAGGCCTTTTCATAAGGGCATGTTGCCGAATTCGCCTCTTCGGGACAAATGAAGTTCTATCAAGCAATTAACTTTCATAAGTGTGATTATGCATACATCAAAGGTAAATTGCTCTAGAGGGAAACAGAAATATTAAGCTCACAAATAATATCAGCACTAAGGGTCGTTATGAAATATGTCACATGAGTTCAATGGAAGGCATATTTCAAGTGCTTTTTTAACACATGAATGGGTACCATACAAAGGGGGTATTTGCAGATTGATTAGCAAAGGGTATGATTAATCATGGCAAAATTTAGAAACAAGGGAATTTGTAATTCTTCCTTTAACATTTGTTGTTAAGGCAAAAACAGGAGTGGCAGCAGCCAGTGTGAGAGAATGTGCTAGCATTAAGTGCAGGAGAAGGCCACTGACAGAGAAAGACAAGAATATACTAGTTCTGGTGTGTACCAAACCCATGTGGTGGTGCACAAAGAATGTATTTATACTTCAGAGTGTTAACTCATGCGGGTACATTCACACTTTCAAATAAATAATAGCTGGCCAAAGTGAACAATGGTATTAACACAAGGTTCGGAGAGCAAATTTCACATACTCCCACCAGTTGCATCCACTGCTATGCTGAGGTTTGTCAAGACTTCTACTGATAACATATGTCAGACTAGGATTATTGCTCAAAGAAACTACAAGTGCTTCCCATTTCATTGAGAATATGTTCTCTCGCACCAACATATGTTAGACTAGGATTATTGCTCAAAGAAACTACAAGTGTTTCCCATAAGTTTGCAGTGTCATAATTAATAAAATGGCCTTCCGCTTGTCCATCAAAACAAATATTTGCATTTATCAGCTGATTCAGAATACCTATAAATGCAATCAAGTGCTCAGACGCTGACTTGAACTTTTCCAGTCACATATTTACCAATCTCCACATCAAATGCACCTGATTCAGTTATGTTACATGTAGTCTTTCATTTTACCTATATAGTTTAACCTATATTCAAGCTTTTAATATCTGTAAGGATATCATCAGTGACACACATTTTGGCATATGCCACAACTTTCTTGTTCATCTGGACCCAATCTTCATCAGATAGTTGTTCAGGCTTCTTTACTTGCAAGGCATCTTCACAATCTTTCAAGAACAAATACATTGCATACGATTTTTCCAAAGGTCAAAACCCTGACCATCAAACCATTTAATTTCCATCAGATGTTTTGTGTCAGAACTAGAAAAAATGGTAACCATCTTGTCAAAATCACAGGTATCACCCAAATACACTTGCTACTGTAGCTCGATCAGTGATAAACTTCTGTTGTTTAAACACAGAGAACCTACAAAGGCTGAACCAGCAAATGACCAACCAACAGACAAGCTGAACCAGTACACCAGCACTTCTATATGTGCCTTACGTGCATGCAGAGCACTAAGAACCAAAACAAAACTATATTCAGCAGTTTATAACTTAGGGTTTGTGTGCTATCTCTACTTCCATACAGACAACAACAGCTGTCTGGTTGCCTCCTGCTGTCTGGCAGAGTGGTGCAGATTGACCTTGCGCTGAGCTAATACTGAGTTGTATGGCAGAAGCAAGTGGTGGCTGAGAATGTGACAGAATGTACAATAATGAAGTGCAAGGAGGAAGGCCACAGACAAAGTGACCAAAGAGCTTTTACACCTAACAAATGCAAGTGATATAGTGTTTAAATATAGTAATCCATGTGTAAGTACATGTTCTTCAATAAAATTGCAGAAGTGACCTACAGGTTACAAGTTTCCCCCACCAGCTACATTCATAATGGCTTTCATGTTTTCTATTTCAAAAAGTACACAGGATATAAAAGCTCGAAATCGAAGAACTTACACAAATGGCCAAACAAGATATGATTAATATAAATCTGAGAAGCTGATTTCTGCCAGAGAGATACTTGATGAGTATATCAATAGTTAAGCATCTAATCAATTGAAATGATTTAGATCAAGAAATAGTTTTGCATGACCAAAAATCTTTTCATTCCAGCCTTGATATTTTAATATTAATAAAGCAAAACGATTGACAAGAGATTGAATTAATTAGAGAAAAAGTTAGAGAAGTTGACAAATTTTGTGGAGTAACAGTTATTTGCAAACTAAAAAATCATTTTCATTCGAGCCTCAATTTGTTAATTTCAAGCACAATTCTGCAGAACAGAGTTTTATACTAGAAGACTGTGCCATTAGCAAGTTAAGATGAAAACATAAGGTTATGGTTGGCAATTGAACTGTACTCTCTATTTCCAGTCTCTTGTTGTTGGTTCTATCTGTTAATCACTATGCCCAAATTGCATCCCCTTTCACCATCAATTCTTCTGCTCCCTTTTCTCACTTCCCCCTCACTTATGGATTCACCATGTTAAGATCTTAAAATAACTAAAAAAGAAGCCATTTTGCATATTTATCTTCTTAACACCTCAAGCATCATGTCACCAAGCCACCCTGCTAAAGTTCTTTGGATGTACTGTGATACTTACTATCGCAAGTAGTCTTTATTTTAATCAATCTCTCTTAATGAATGCCATGATACTTATAGCTCTTGTGCATACCTATATCTCATTGATAATTTCTTTCTTTAATTAGTCTCTAATTATATCACTGCATGTAATGTCTTGTCTTCAATTGAGGGTTATAAGCACATACAGAAATCCTGTTTTGCAGAGCACTATGTGTTATTTATAATAGATGCACTTAGTCCACACAACACCTGGCTGAACTGATTATGTGGAGGCAGAATTCCATCTCCTGAACTTAAATATAATCTTAAGATCCTGTCTCTGCATTCCATGGGTAAGAAATAAAGGCTTGTGTTAGCTTCGATTCCACATCATGAGATCAAAGAGCAAGCAACATTGAATGCAAGAAAAAGTGGTCTATGTTAGCATATAATACCACATTAAGACCGATGTGGCATCAGGATTTGAATTCAAGAAACATGATCCATGTTAGCTTATAAATCCACATTAAGATATCATTGGAATTCACTGATCTTGAAAACAAGTAAAAAGGTTTACTCTAGCTTGTAAAAAAATCAATGGGCTTCCTAACAAGAGAAAAAAACGTTCGTGCAAATTTATAATTCCCCATTAAGATATCAAATGAGCTACCAGTCTTTGAATGAAGAAAACTTACAATTCCACAAACTTATGGGATTCTGAATGCGAGAAAAAATTTGCTGATATGTTACAATTCAATGGTTAAAATATCATTGAACTTGAATGCAAGAAAAGCTAGTTTGCACATTAAGATATCACTGTTAACTATCGACCTTGAATGCAAGAAAAATGTCTATGCTACCTCATGTTTTTCATATTAAGAGAGATCAAGGAATTTGAATAGGGTACCTGAACAAACGCCCTTCCTCTCGTAGGGATAAATCGAACAAAGCCAAGCCTTCAGATTCCAGCTTTTTGTTAGACCATTGCTTCAGCTTTCCTTTAATTTCTTGCAACTCTTCAGTCTAAAGACACATAAAGAGAAATATACAAAAGGAAAAATAAAGAAATACAATAAAAACAAGTGAATATATATATTCAGTTGAGATGGAGAGACTTACAAGCTCAGCTTGAAGAGCCTGTGTGAATCGGTTACGATAGGAGAGCAAAGCTCGACGCTTTATCTGTTGTTTGAGTGATCGTTGCCTTGAAGATTTCCCATCTGTTGGGAGATGGAGATCATCCGAGGTAAGATCTTCTTCTTGATGCTTCTTCTTGTGCTTGCATCTGAAGATGAGATGTTTGCATGATCTGCTGGACGAACGAAGGAAGTGGCGTTGTGAAGCGAGGAAGAAATAGAATGACGTAGAAGGAAAGGGAGGAGATCTGCGGAGCAGGATCTGCGTGCAGAAGAACGGAGGAGGAGCGAAAACCATCGACATTACGAGGTGACTCGTGGTAAGACAGAGAGAGAGGAGGGAAGCTTATCGAAGAAACTTGGCGATCGCCATCGCTCACTGTTCTGTGAGCGCAATTCGTGTATGTGTATGTATATATATGTATGTATGTATGTAATACACAGTACAGTGTGCACACACACCCACCTGCTCGTGACTAACTACTACTACCAAATATTTAAGAGGGCCAAGTGAGGGAATCGCGGAGAGGGACGGTGCAGGTCGCACCGCTGATGGCGTGTTCGATCTCCACCGTCCAAGATGGATAACAAGCTCACAGCGTCTATCGACTCTGTGAAAAGGAACCCCGCTGTCAGACAGCCTCCGTACGCAGGAGCCCGACTCTGTCAGAAGGAGCCCCGCTATCTGACAACATCAGTAAGAAGGAGCCCGGTTGTTTGACAACCTCTGTTATCAAGAGCCCGATCGACTCAGGGAAGGAGCCCGACTTAAAAACAAACATCAAAAACTCCAAAAAATGGTAAGTGTATAACAAATATTTGCCATGAAAATGATCATAAAATTTCTCAAAAAAACCTAAAGATTCAAATAACAAGTCTTATATAAAATATTAAAACGTCAAATGTTGACAACCCTAAAATGAAATATGAATATACACATTACATATTAAGATTATGGCTCATGTCGGGATGATTGCAAGATGCAACCACAATTTTTACAACATGTAACATTCGAGTCCCTTGAATTCAAGGTCAAGCCATCGCAACGCAAACACCGAACCTTCTCATAGTCACCTATTGGCAATCACCTCCTAGCCCGACTTGCACCTCTTTGTAGCTTTCCGGAGTGGGATTTGGAAGTGTTTGGGGAGCTGCCAATAAGTTCTTGCGAGATGTCTATTGTTGCACTTCTTTTGGCACCGATTTGTTGGTTGCGACTTATTGATCTGTCATCTTCTTCATTGGTTGATTTTGGTGCACCAACGCGATACACCTTCTTAACCACATCTTCCAATGTTTGTATACCTTCGACAATAGTTGCACGGTCGAAGGTTCCTAACCCTTGCTCGAGACATTGAAGTGGTTTCACGAACATTTGTATTTTGGACTTGAATGATTCAATCTCGGATGTTGTCGGGTTTGTCTCCTCGACTCGTTCTACCTCTGCCTCCACTTCTATTTCTGTATTATGGTCCATTCGCATTTGGATCGCGTGATCTATAAAAGGCAACGAGCCACATAAATGTGGCATATGCCTCTCAATAATCATTTGGATACCAAGTAAATGCTTACATTTACTCACAATGTTTGAGTTGTACTTACTTTTGGCAACAAGTTGTCCACCCATGACTTTTTGGCGTGAAACTGACACAACAAAAGTCGACAATGTGTTTGCGACCGTTGCCCATTTACAACAATCCAAGATTGACGGTCTGTTGCAACCACATTAGTTATGGCATTACATAATGTCCAACATTTATCAATCACTATCGCATTTGGTCTCACCGTGGGCATCCTTGTGAATATGACTCTCAAACAAGTTTCTAATGTGACTTGCTCATGATTTGACCCCTTATCAGAACTGCAAAGCATGTACCATAATGGGATCCCAATTCCCATGGCGCTAGGGGCAACTGCTACATATAATGGTAGCCCGAATTGGTTTGTTTTAAATGTCGAGTCGATTGCCCAAGAGTTGTTTAGGGTCAACTGCTCACACATTTCCAACATCCATTGATCTTGAAGTATCAAGATAAATGGTTGTTTGGTGGGAGATCCTGGTTCACCAAGCAAGTAGGGTTGAACATGAGTCACTTTCCCAAGATCTCGGAGTGCATAGGCATCTTGCATCATCAAAGCCCAATCAACCTTAGTCATGGCACTCCCGATTTTTAACCTATTTGCCATGTTATGGACCTCCTTTGGTATCATAAAGAACTGATAGCTAACAAGCTCTAATGGACTAGCCTTGGAGTTATGATATGCTTCCTTACACATACTCATTCGTGCCACATGCCTTGCACACCCAACATCAAATAGGTCATCTTTGCAACAACTTATGACATTGGGGTGTACTGGCAAATGGTACACATCCGACCTACTACATGGTACATGACCACTATGAGGTCCATATATTGAAATGGTAAGTGTCTCATTGTCAACACTGTCATTCATTCTAACGTCCACATGGAATGTGCACCCACATGGAATGTGCACCCACATGGAATGTGCACCCACATCGGGGTGTGCATCTGTGTCGTTGAGTGGAATTAGATGCAAGTTGAGATGTCCCAACACGATGGCAACTATACCTAGTCACATGCATACCCTTCTTGACTCCTTTCCTTAAACGTGTGTGGTACTTGGTTTGCAAATCTATGAGCGCATCATCTAATTGGTGGGTTTCTACCTTGATCACTTTTATGGGTAGGGTCTTGTTATATTTGGCCATGCTTGATCCCAAACCTTCTATCGGGTCGACCTTCGATACCATTTGGCAACCACAACTTGTAATGAGTGCTTTTATGTACTCCGGTGGGATGCCATAATCACGTACATCAATTGCATAAACTAGCTTTAACTCTTTAAGAGTCTTTGAAAATGTGTGATGGGATGTGTCACCATGTGACGCTAATACCATTTCCCTCCATTTCTCAACGTATAATACTTGAAGATTAGGTGATGCTTTAAGGTAAATTGCACTCTCATTCCCGAGTAAGAGACAACTCTTCATGCGCCCATGCATGAAGTGAAAGAGGTGCTCCCCTCGCGACATCACGTAATGCTTCCAATGTTACCTTAACTTGTCCCAATAAATCTTTAACCATCAAATTATACGTACCTCTTGAAAATGCAAAATACTTGGGGGAACAATACATGAAGGGATCAACCGCCTCATCCTCACAATCGGAATCTGATGACTCAAAAAGAATATCCAATTTGTCCTCAGATACAAACGATGCATTGGACGACCATGACGTATCCTCCAATTCATCTTTCGACATGGCGAAGACACCATGATGCATTGTGCTCTCCATAGCAAATACAATATGATTGAGAATGACATTGATTGAGGTGAATGTGAGAGATTATGTGAATGAATTCAAATAATTCACATGAATGGAGTGGATTATTTTAGCTCTTCTTCAATGAATTAGTTCAAGAATGTTTAGGGTTATTAGTGAACGATCGAGAATGCGGGTGAATGAAATGAGCGCAAGTGATTAATAGACTGTTAAGGAAGGGAATGAGTTCAATCCTTAGTGAATGAGTCTACCTCTTAGTGCATGCTACTAAATTTGGTGAATCAATTTGTTGTAGTCGTTAGTATGATCGTTGAAACGCCATCATTACATGTAGTTGGGCAATTGACTATTAATGAGTCGGGCTCCTCGTTAATCAGTTGGGCTCCTCATTAATTAGTCGGGCTCCCTCCTATAACATTGTTGTACATTGCTTTGTCTACCTTCTCCATTATTGACTAGTATTGCATTATTGTACATTGCTTTGTCGGCAATCTCCATTATTGACTAGTATTGCATTTACTAGTTTTGGCATTATTGTACATTGCTTTTGATACCTTCTCCATTATTGACTAGTATTGCATTATTGTACATTGCTTTTGAATAAGATTCACATTGAGTCACACACTAACTAGAATGAGATTCAAATTGAGTCATATACAACCAGAATGAGATTCAAATAATAAGACTCACAACCAGAATGTACATCAAATTGAGTCATATACAACCAAAATGAGATTCAACTATTTATTTGATATTACAAAAAAGTTGGCAATCTGCATGAGATAGTACATCGAGATCATATGTTGTTGTCCAGAGGACAGAAATGTAAATTAGGAAATTAGCAAACGACGGTAGTGTAACCGAGTAGGAAAGAACGCCAGCGAGCACCGAGTTCGAGCATCACGGGCCATCGACGGCTCGGCTGTGTATTAGGGGAAACGTTATTTAAACAAGGTCGAGTACCTCAGAGGAGAGGGGTAGAAAAAGTATAGGCGGAAGCACTAGCAAATTCCATCGTAATTAGATACTATTGTAAGGTCATCGGCCGTAGGCCGCGCTCTGTAACCCTTTTGCTGTCGCATTAATACATATCTGTTATTGTGCCCATCTTGCTCCATGAGTTTGTGTTTTCTCTCGTGTTTCTGAATTAAGTGCCGTCCACGCCTATCAAGATCTCACTAGTGTTCCATCTCGAATTATTTTCTACCTCACGACGCCTCTGTTTACGAGCCTTCACGTAACACATCCTTTGCTACCGATAACCTCAGGTCTATCGAAGGTGTCACCCAAAGGAACGGGTAACACAATTTGGCACGCCCGATTACAGCTGTGAGTGCACAACGAACTTCGTTGAAGGTAACCACCAGCCGCCGTTACGGCGCCCTCTCGCACCACGAGGTCTCGGCCACCTGCCCGACGCCCTGAGCCAGTCGAAGGAACTTCCGACTCGGCGGTCACTGACCAATCCTTTCCCGAGCAATCGGAGGCTCCCCCAGTGCAATCCTCGCCACCGGACACTCAATCGAGAGTTGATTCCCCACCACAACCCCCGCCAAGCCCTCCGGAGGTCACTCAACCGGAACTAAACCCTTTCCCGGAGCTACCAGAAGACCCAGAGTACATCATGCCGTACCCATACCCACGTTACACCGACGGACCAGACACGGAGTCACACATCCGTGCCTTCATAATTACATGGCAGGCCAACCACTCAATGCATCGCCTCACGCCGACCGAAATCGATGCCTCAAAGATTGCCGAGTTCACACTCTCCCTCGATGGACCGGCCGCACGATGGTACTCTCGCCTTGAACTAGGAGAGGGAACCACCTTCCAAATCGTGCGCACAAAGTTCCTTGAACTCTTTCATCGCGAGGTGCCCAAACGGGAACTGCTCTGACAATTCTTCTCGATATGCCAAGAACCGCACGAAACGGTCGCACAGTTCACGATCCGGTTCCAGGATCTCTATAGACAAGTGGCCGACGATGTCTCGACACAACATATACCGGACACTTTCCTGTCCAGTTTACGAGAGCCTCTCCGAACGACTCTCACACTTACAAATTTTGCCAACCAAACTATCGAGGAAGTCATAGCGCGAGTCCTCGCCCTCGATCGATCCCAACACGGCGCGGCCTTCTCTATGACCTCCCTACAGAATGCCCTTCCACAGGAGGACAACCACTTTCGCCAAGCCCTCCAATGCACGATCTGTTCAGGCTCAGGTCACCTGGCTCTCGAATGTCCTCATCGCCCATAGTGTCCAATTTGCCAATCGCGATCTCACACCGTCGAACAATGCGAGTACAACATGCTCAATCGCACTACGACCGCACCAGTTCGCCAGATCGAGCCCAAGAACACGTACTCTCGACAGGATGAGCGTAATTCCTACCGAGACAACGATAACGATCGCCCGCAATCACCGGATAGACGACGCCGGGACGACGATTACCGTCGAGATGGCCGCCGGGATTGCTATCGCGACGACCGGAACGACGATTATGATCGTTACGACAATGATCGGGATGACAGGTATGATCGGAGGAACTCACGTAACGATCGGCGAAACGGAAACCGAACCTCATGCAACAATAAAAGGAACAACGACAACCGCCGACGAGAGGCTCCTCCAAACGACCAGCGGAACACCAATGCACCTCGGACCAACCCACCACCAAACGAGACAAGGAATCAACCGCAACAATTCCCACACACAGACCGGGATGACACCAACAACTCGGCCAACGTTACGTGTTTTAAATGTAACCAACTCGGCCACTATGCCACGCAATGCCCAACAACCGACCGTGGCAAAGCACCTGCGGTGAACAGTATCATGGCTGATGTTCAAACCGTCACTACTCGGAGTAAAGCGTAGACTATACTGTGGCAAATCTAGGATGAAGTCCGCCAGGCATCAAAAGAATGGATCGACACGGCCAATAAAAAGAATTCCGTGCGCATGCAAACTGACATGAGAGACGTGCCCAGCGAAGCACCACAAACCTCGGTACCATCCACGTCGTCGGAGGACGACCAACTATGGGATGTTCTTACCAACTCCCGCATCTCGCTGCCCCTACATAAACTGTTACCACTCATGCTGAGATTTCGAGACACCCTGGCGGCACTCCAAGCCCATACTAAGCCCGTGACGCTACCGGTACGCCTCACCAAAGCAGGCACAGGTCCACCACTCATGGATTCTCAGAACCCTGCCGTGCGAATCATCATTAAGGGACAAGACCTGCACGGATGCATCATCAACGGCGGATCCGGCATAAACGTTATTAGCGAGTCAACGTGTCACAACCTCGGCATGAATCAATGGGAACCATGCCCCTTTTGGCTTCGGATGGCCGACACCCGCTCCGTTCGCCCCATTGGTTTAATCCGCCATCTCGACTTCACACTCGGAGGCCACATGTTCACGATCTCGGCCGTCGTGCTAAGACTGGAGACACAAGGCGCCTACCCAATGTTACTAAGTCGACCATGGTTGCGTACAACGAATATCAAGCAGCATTGGCAACGCAACATGATCTCGTTCTGAAGAGGCAAGAGAAAAGTCCGAATCATCACTGAAGAATGAGTCCCCGTGGCCCTCAACACTTCGCCGTTATATGCGGAAGGGGTCCATATGCTTGACGGTTTGGCCGATGAGGAGGTCGATGACTTCCTAGATGATCATCCCACGATCATCCCTCTCTTCGAAATCAATGCCATACCAACCATCGAGCCACCTAAAGACGAGGAAGTCACGGAGGAATCACCACCCCAAGATGAACCAGATCCAACCACAGTTACCGAGCTACGCCATGCTCGGGATGCTTTCGAACGCGAACTCGCCATTTTACAACGAGTCAAAGCATCAACCCTGGAAACAATAAACCTCGGCTCGGACGAGAATCCTCGTATGTTACAAATTGCCAATAATCTACCAACTGGAGAACGGGCATCCCTCATACGATTGCTTACAGACTACCAGGATGTTTTCGCTTAGTCTTACACCGATATGAAGGGGTTGGATCCTCACTACTACCAATATCAAATCCACCTCTTACCCGACACTCGACCGGTTTAGCAGAGGCGCTACAGGATGAACCCCAACTACGCCGCTAAAGTCAAAGAGGAAATCGACAAACTACTCCGAGTGGGCTTCATTCGCCATGTTAAACGGGCCACGTGGTTAAGCCCGATCGTAGTAGTCCCAAAGAAGAACGGAAAAATCCGCGTCTGCGTCGACTATCGGAAGCTTAACACGGCAACAGTCACCAACGGTTTCCCTCTCCCGTTCACGGACAACGTCCTCGACACGGTAGCCGGCCATGAATGCCACAGTTTCCTCGACGGGTTTAGCGGCTATAACCAGATAAGAATGCACCCGGAGGATCAGGAGAAAACCGCTTTCGTCACGGAATGGGGTGTTTTTGTGGCAGAAGTAATGATGTTCGGTCTAAAAACGACGCCGGTTATGTTCTAGCGCATCATCACCGAAATCTTTCATGACTACATCCCGACGTTCATGCAAGTCTTTCTCGACGATTTCGCCGTGTATGGCCATCGACGGGAACACATGACCCAGTTATGACTCTGCCTGGACTGATGTCGCCAAGCTCGATTGAGCTTAAACCCGGCGAAATGCGTGTTCTTAGTCCCCAACGGCAACCTTCTTGGCCACATTGTCAGTCAAGAAGGCATCGCTATGGACCCGGATAAAGTAAAGACCATCCTCACCACCCCCGCACCCTCGAACGCAAAGGCACTAAGCCGATTTTTGGGACAAATCCGGTGGCACAGCCGAATGATACGACATCTGGCCGATTTCGCGACACCTTTACACGCGGCAGTCCATCGCCTTCCCTTCCAATGGACGTCAATCGAGGACACGGCCTATCAGACCCTGAAACTAATGCTCTCACATGCCCCGGTGGTCCAGCCTCCGGTTTGGTCCGATTCGTTTCATGTCTTCGTAGATGCTTCAGACATCGCCATCGGAAGTGCCCTGATGCAATGCACACCCCCGATTTGGTATAGGCCCGTGTACTACGCCAGCTGATGGCTCTCGACAGCGGAAAAGAATTACTCCACCACCGAGCGGGAGGCCCTCGGTATGATTTATAGCATCAATAAATTCCGGCATTACCTCTTGGGCCGGAAGTTTACCTTTCACGTGGATCACTCGGCCCTTCTTTATTAGGTCAATAAACAAGCCCTCACCGAACGGTTGGCTCAGTGGATGCTCCTACTCCAAGAATTTGATTTCCAGATTCAGCATCGACCCGGGGTACAACACGCCGTCGCCGACTATTTGAGCCGTCTTGAGTCAGGGGAACCGACGGAAATAACGTACGGCGAGCTACCGGATGCCAGCCTATTTAACCTGACCACGATGCCAGACGATAATGAAGATGAATGGATCACGGAGATGACCCATTTTCTCACTACCGGTTTACCTCCCGAGCACATGCCCCTTGATGCGAGAAAACGCCTAGCAGTGCGTAGCCGGAATTTTTACCTCGTCTCGGACATTCTCTACCACAAAGGCTCGAACGGCATATGGCACCGAGCGATTCGGCAATTCGAGAAGAACGCCGTTCTTCAGGAGGCCCACTAGGGAGTAGCTGGGGGGCACTACGCCGGGGATTCCACGGCAAGGAAGGTTTGACAAAGCGGATTGTGGTGGCCGACAATGAAGAGAGACGCTCACGAGTTTTGTCGGCAGTGCGATTTGTGCCAACGATTGGGGCAACCAATGGAACAGTCACGCATGCCACACCAGCCGATTCTTCCGTTGGACCCATTTCAAAAATGGGGTTTGGATTTTGTAGGCCCTTTCAAGCCACTTGCGGCCCGTACAGGGAATAGGTATATTATCGTGGCCACGGACTACTGCACCAAATGGGTCGAGG
The DNA here is from genome assembly GCF_043228905.1 of Azolla caroliniana. Taxonomy (NCBI): domain Eukaryota; kingdom Viridiplantae; phylum Streptophyta; class Polypodiopsida; order Salviniales; family Salviniaceae; genus Azolla; species Azolla caroliniana. The sequence continues at coordinate 11,677,705 of NW_028230437.1, read as the reverse complement.
CTAAGGCACTCCGAGACAACACGGCGATATCCACGGCTAAATTCGTGTACGAGCATCTTTGGTGCCGTTACGGATGCCCAATCGAGCTTGTTAGTGACCAAGGTGGGCACTTCATCAATCATATAATACGTGAGCTTACACACCACTACGTGGTGGTGCACAAGAAAAGCACACCATACTACCCGCAGGCGAACGGCTTGGCGGAATCGACCAATAAAATCCTCCAAACCATACTGAAGAAGATCGTCAATGAAAACAGGACCGATTGGGATGACAAACTCCAGAGCGCGCTGTGGGTGTATCATACGACTTTCAAAACAAGCATCCAATCAACCCCCTTTCGAATGGCGTTCAGGTTAGAAGCCGTAATGCCCGTCGAGTTCCAAGTCCTGAGCCTCCAAGTTCAAGTCAAAGCACGGCTCCCCGAGGCCCAATCCGAGCAATACCGGCTGGAACAACTCCTCGAACTCGGCGAAGACAGGATAGAGAGTATGGCCCAGCTCGAACAACGCCAACGACAACGCAAGGCTTTCGTGGATCGACATCGAAACGGGCTGGAGAAGGAGCTCACCATCGGCAAACCGGTTCTTCTTTTTCAAACACGACTTGGGTCAATGCTGGGAAAATTAAGATTTCGGTGGACCGGTCCATTCGGGATTATCGACGAGTTCAACGGGACGTTCCAGCTCGGCACACTCGCCGACGACACTATCAAAAGTTGGGCCAATGGTTTCCGACTTCGACCATATCGAGGCACTACACCACCCAACCCGTTTACCGAGCCACACGGCACAAACGAGTTTCGGGAGACCACCACGGAGGAGGCCACGTGTCCCCCTTAATAAGGACTCACCCACCTTTTTGAAATTAATAAAGTAGGTAGGATTAACCATAGTTTAGCCGTCGATTAGCTACACCTACACCACCCACCTAGGCACCCACAATTTAGGAGCACCCCTAGCCACCTCTCATTTAGTACCTATTTAAGCACATGCAAAGCACTCGAAGCACCCCACTCACCTTCAGGACACGTGGCGCTAGTCACTTATTATGGCACCCACGACTCAGAATCTTTAGGATTCGCTTCGGGCACAAAACCCTAGGACTAAGTTACTAAAACCGTTTCCAAAACGCAGCACATACACAGAAGTTCATTATCGCTCCCAACCTCCATCGCTCTCAAGCTCAGAAGGAAGAACCTCCCAACGAGGAGATCACGGACATGGCACAGAAGGAACTCGCCCTGGCCAACAGACCTCCCGAGGACGCCCACACGGTACCAGATCCAGTCGAAGTAGAGGTCAGCCCCCTCGAACCCACACCACCACCAGACGAATCGGCCGCACCTGAGGCGGATGCCCGAGAGGATATGACACCCCCGGACCAAACTCAACCCCCCGCACCGACAGTCCAACCAGACCACCCCGCCACCACCCCGGACCCCGAAAACATCCTCGACATCTTAGAAGAGGAATGAAATGAGGATCACGCCTGAAAGGCAATTTTTGTAATGTTGTTAGTATTTTGTAAATCGTGGGTCCGACGGACAAGGTCCTGTCCCACGGGCGTGCCAGGTGTTGTCCAGAGGACAGAAATGTAAATTAGGAAATTAGCAAACGGCGGTAGTGTAACCGAGTAGGAAAGAACGCCAACGAGCGCCGAGTCCGAGTATCACGGGCCACCAACGGCTCGGCTGTGTATTAGGGGAAACATTATTTAAACAAGGTCGAGTACCTCAGAGGGGAGGGGTAGAAAAAGTATAGGCGGAAGCACTAGCAAATTCCATCGTAATTAGATACTATTGTAAGGTCACCGGCCGTAGGCCGCGCTCTGTAACCCTTTTGCTGTCGCATTAATACATATCTGTTATTGTGCCCATCTTGCTCCATGAGTTTGTGTTTTCTCTCGTGTTTCTGAATTAAGCGCCGTCCACGCCTATCAAGATCTCACTAGTGTTCCATCTCGAATTATTTTCTACCTCACGACACCTCTATTTACGAGCCTTCACGTAACACATCCTTTGCTACCGATAACCTCAGGTCTATCGAAGGTGTCACCCAAAGGAACGGGTAACACATGCTAGTGATTAAAATAACCCTATGCCCAGAGTCCTTTGTGTCCATTTTGGCATGATTTTCCGAAGGAGCTCCACATCTTCGAATCCAAACCATTGCTCCTTACCTTACACCACAACATGCCATTAACCTAAGCCCTTACAAAAATAAATGCTCAAATTCAATTATCATAAATACTTACAAATTGATCAGACTCAAATCCTTGAATGAACTCCTCAACCAACATTCGAATGGTTTGCATCACGTAATACCCACAATTCGTCCCATTAGGTTGGGTTGGGATATGCAATACCTGGAACCGCTCGTTGTTGATGATGCAATGGTCGTGTGTGGCGTTAGAGATATGTTGTACAGCCAAATCACCCAATGTCTTCTTGCCGGCAGTCAGTTGATTAGTTAGTAGATCGCAAAAAACAATTGGGCTCCTCACCCTAGCATCGAGACCTATAGGAGTCTGTCGCATCTTCAACCAAAGCACCCAATGGCCTGAGTGCAATATTGGAATGAAGACATATTCCCGTTCAGGGACCCGAGTGAGTATGTCTTCACCCTTATCACTTTGGCCTTCTAGTTGTACCCATAGTGGATCCACAATATGAAACCGCTTGTTGATCTCGGGGGGCAACGAGTACTCCATCCATAAGTGGAAGAGGGTCATCATCCATGTGGATGCCATCTCCCCTACAGTGCACAACGAACATAGTTCTACCTCCGTCAAAAAGACCGCTAGATCTAGTCATCGGCAAGTCACATGAAACCTGTTTATTAGGCCAGATTAGTAACTACAAAAAAAACATGAAGTTAACTATTGATCTCATGCCCCCACCATAACGGCATACCTAGTGAACTTATTTCTTGTTGTGTTATCCCATGTTTTCGTGATTGTCCTAGGACCAACAAAGACAATCTCAATGTTCACACCCTCATCTGTGTCAGATGATGTAATGAACGACAATTTACCAGGGTCCACTTTTTTCTTGCGGATTTGGATTTTAGGCCTCCTTGGTTGTCGGGTTGTCGATTCTAACAGTTGGTCTTGACCACCATCGATCTCAACATGTGCCTCATCTTCTAGCATGGGAATTCCATGATTCTTACACTAAAATTCATACATAAGATTCACACACTAGATTTAGACTCACGTAAGATGCACACATAATCATAAACCATACTTACATAAGCTTCAGACACAACCGCAATCTTCAACTTCAATTTTGCCATCCTATGCTCCTTTCCCTCGTCATACTTAGCCATCTCTTGGCTGACGAATTGGGCAATGAAATCAGCCTCCTTGGATGTTCGAAGTGTGTCCGTAGTGGCTTTGAAGATCTTAATCGCTCTTGTCCTCAACTTCCTCATGTGTGATTGGCGTGACCTGTTGTACTTTAGCTCCGGATCCAAAAAACGCTTTATTGATCATTGTCTTTCGTAGTGGCTGAAGAATGACGTGGTTGTACTCCTCATGGAGGTCGATTGCTCTTCTTCTATCTTTAGCCCCGAAGGCAGTATTACACAGATGCCATGTGCCTTCTGTAACTGAGCCTCCATGTCAGTTTTTTTGCGAAACCATCGTACCTCTTTTCTACATGAATCTCCAACGATACATGTGCGACATTTGATACTTGTCGAGTATCTTCTCGCCTTGAAGAGGGACATAGGGTCCACTACAACAATGGTGTGACATTTGCATTAGAAAAACCCAATATATACTTACTTCAATAATGATTATAAGAATGTACATCAACTCACCATTTACAGTGATATGTTCAACACCTGGCCCCACATCATGTATGGGGTTCGTATCCATGTTCGAGTCTTCAGTAATGATGTTTTCAACATCCATATTGTTGGATTTGGGGCAGCTAGCACCCTTTCTTACAAAAACCCTAAACCATCATTCACGTTAGCACACAAACATCACTATTTATATACAATATATAGTTGAGAAATGATTCAGGCCATACCTCCCTTCATAAGGTATTGTTTCACCCCAATACACATCAAAGTCTATGAAGGTCTTGGACTGACTAGCCATCTGTACAAAACACATGCCATCTTCAAAAACCACCAATGGATCTATGATCATATTTGGATATCTAAAAATAACTTAGAATTACTACTAATTGTATCAATCTTACTTTATAAGACATCCCAAACTAACTTGAATGGTTTTTATAAATCAAATTGATGCAAAAGATTGACCCCTTCATTTGTAAAGATAATAGTCACATCGCATTCATTGCTTCCAATCGTTAAGCTTTTCAAACATTAAGAATGCAACCAAATGTAGAGACAAGAAGAATTTATAAAGGGGCTTCAGGACCGTGATTATGCTATGCCCATAGAGAAGCTCATTGTGGTTGCTTTAGTGGACAATGTAAACACTTAACCTATCATACTTCAAACTATGCAAGAGAACAATTACATGACTATGCCATGCTCATAGAGAAGCTCATCACCATATTTCACGGACAATCTAAACGCTTCAGATTATGTGAGAGAACAATTTCATCATGATCCTATCCTTCACCATATTATGATATTGAGGAGTTTATGGACTATTAAATGAACTCTATGTTTTGTTTAGGTTTTTTCTTATTACTTAAGTTTGTCAAGAGTATGTCACCAACTTGAGAAGGAAGTATTGCAACATGGCCAAAACTGGAGAAGACTATTTTTTTCTGGGTTGATTGAATACAAAATGGAGTAGGATACCCCATAAGAACATTATTGTTATCTCATGGAGGATTTTAAGTAACATAGCTACTGTCACATTAGCATGCATAGTCTTCTAAGTAGTTCCTCATTCATAAAAAAACCGAGTACATAGAAATGTTGTGAATAAGCTTAACGGCTAGAAAGACTCGTTTAGGATAGATATCATATAAATTTTTTTCTCCAGCAATTCCAAGAGAAAAATACACGGGCATGTCATCTTCAGTAGGACGAGATTTCTGAGCTTTCACAAATTGAACACACAAATCTTAATCAATTCATAAATAGACAAGAAATATGATACATATCCCTCTGGACAGCAGGACACCAGGTGCTCGCGGACAGTAGGACAACAGGTGGTGCGCCTCATTGAAGATGCCTACAACATGAACCCTAAACCCTAAACCTTTGGCTACCTGTTTGTAAACATGCAAAAATGACAGGTATGGGTTTTTATACTCAATCCTAAACTAATGAGTCGGGCTCCCTTTCATAGAGTCGGGCTCTTTCTTTAATGAGACGGGCTCCCCAAAAAATTGGACTTTTGATGGCACGCTTTTTCGCGCTTTTTCTTCATCCAAATTGGACGGTGCAGATCGCACGCGCCCTCATCTAGTGACCTGCACCGTCCCTCTTCGCGATTCCCTCACTTGCCCTCATACATTCCCATTTACATACATATGTACATACATACATACATATATTCATTCTTTTCTGACTTGTCTATTATGACACAAATCATAAAGAGGGTTGTCGAGGGAATCGCGGCCACAGACGGTGCAGGTTGCTCAGAGAAAGGCGTGTGTGATCTGCACCGTCAGATTTGGATAAGAACGAACACGCGAAAAAAAAAAGCTGTAAGAGGTCGCCCAACCTACCTATCCTGGTCGTGATACCTAGATATTATGGTTGCCCAACCTAACTAGAGTGGTTGCCCAACCTGTTTAACATATGTGGTCTCCCAACCGGTTTAATGTGGTCGCTCAACCTACCTGATTTTGGTCGCCCAACCTGCGATTTTAAGTTTGGTCGCCCAACTAATTTGATTGTGGATGCCCAACTGAGTTATATTTTTAAAACAGTTGGGTGACCAGTTTAAGCAGGTGGCCCAACCCAGGTAAGTTTATATTAAGTTGGTTGCCCAACCATCGACCTCATCGAAGCAGGTCACCCAATCGACGACTATAAAACCCTGAAACCTGTCATTATCTCTCATTTTTTCAAACGAGATTGACAGGGTTTTTTTGCCGGGAAAGAAAAGTATCTTCAAGTGGCCTGCAATCGACATACGCTGTCGTAGTGTAATTCGCACACTACGTGAAATATGTAAAAAATATATCCGATTTAAGTACCCATAAATAAATAAAAGAAAATATTGTTACATGCATAAGGCAAGATTTGAACCCTATACCTCCATGTAAACAAACCCAAACTTTACCATTGTACTAACTTATCATAAGTGATATAAAATATAGATTCAATATATATATAAGAGTTATATTTACGCCTATTTTTACAAAAAAGTAAATCATGCACTTTTAGAGTGCGTGAAAACTTGATTTGGAAGAAAAACGCAAGCCAACTACTCATGCACATCTAGTGTGCATGAGCACTATATTTAGGAAATAAAAAAGCATGGTTGAAAAAGGCAACTCATGCACATCTAGTGTGCATGAACACTTTAGGAAAAAGCATGATGTTATGCTTAGCCTCTTCCATCACTATATCAGGAAGAGAGAAAAGATGTATATGGTTGTTGATTTTTTATACGGGTTGATTAATATAAAATATTCGTGGGAATTCACGATTTTGCCATCTATTTCTCTCTTACAATCTAAGTATCAATTAATACACTATACTCGTGGGATTCACGAGTTTCATATCTTCATCTTGCAATCTATTCGTAACAAACCTTATCTCATATTCTTCTTTCTCCTAGTCCAAAACCCCAACGGTTCCTACCCGACTCATGCAACGATTCAGCGCCGAAAGTCACGACACAAGTGGCGAACCCGATGTGAAGACGGGTGGTAAGGAGATGGAGAATCAACAACCGGAAACTAACAACATGATGGCGATGTTCGAGCGGATGCTACAAGAACAACACGCGATGTCGGAGATTGCGGCGGCAATAGAGCAGCTCGTGCAACGGAGCAGACAATTCAACGGGAAGGATGTGTTGTGATATTTGCAGGATTACAAGGAGGAAATGCTATGTTGCGGAATATCGGAAGGATTGCAGGTGACATCCTTCAATCGGGTGGCTATGGACAGGCTTCAAGGGAGTATCCACGGGATATGACAACAAAATCCGACGTGGGAAACATTTGAAGAAGCGCTAAAGACCACCTTCGCCATCGAGGACTTCTCCAAGGCAATGCGGAGGGGATTCAAAGATTGGGTGAAAATGCCAGACAAGGGGCTGAAGGTCCTTGATGTGTTTTTGACATTCGAAAGTCGGTTCAGGAGGTTGTCAACGAGAGATCAAGCTATCCTCGCACCGGACAAAGTGATCATGTTCTTATGAGCCGTGGATGTCCGGGACCAGAAAGATCTTAGAATGCTTCTAGAGGACACCACTACTGAGAGTGGCCTCACCAATACATGGGAAAACATGCGGGATATCGTCGCACGATACACAAAGAGGGGGCAATGGCTTGGTAGTGAAGAAAAGAGGGTTTTGGAACCAATTCCGAAACCAAGATCCGGATTGGAAGACTATCAACCGTGGGCTCGAGAGAAGGGAATTGATGCAACCACGGTGGAGCAGTTGCTAAAGGGATGGAGAATCTGAAAATCGCGATGGTGAAGAAGTCAGATGACCGTCCCACAAGTTCCAAGTATATGGGTCATTGATGCATATGGTGCGATAGCACTGAACATGATCGAAGGGATTGCGACGAGAATAAGAAGGCGCTATGATGGTACCTTATCTACTACGAGGGAAATCAGATTCATTCGATGGACTCTTGGAAGCCACTCTGACCAAAATTCCAAAAAGGCGGCATGAAGAAGGTCCTAGAGGAGGAAATAGTGGCGAAAAGCAATTATGCGACAACCGCAAGGATATGTGTGGGTGAGTCATCTGGAGCAAAAGCGTCTTTTTGGCCGGAAGTGCTAGAAAACCCCGAGAAAGTTGACTCTGATGAGATCTGAAGCACTGCGGAAGGCATCCAAGAAGCTACGGGATGGGAGTGCCTTGTCAATAAGAATAGTGTGTACGCCTTATGCTAATTACATGAGGTGTATGTAGATGAGAAACGACGGCGCACGAATGATGCGGCTGGACCATCGAAGAAGCCGGAGAGCTGGAACTCCGAAGGGAAGGGGAAAGGAAAACCAATTCTGGCATTCAAACTCCCTTCGAACATCGTGCAACGAATGGACTTAAAAAAGGTGTTCGAGGAGAGAATCCTCGATAGCTGGGTAGATTTTTCGCTTCGGGAATTACTCAGAATAGTGAAGGAGTTCCATGATCTTCTTGTGGATCTCATGAAGAGAAAAAGACAAAATACGGAGGAAAATTCTCTAAGGGTGAATGCAAATACCGTTCTAATGATTGACACCGAAGTGGAGGATGAAATTCCGAACTCCCACTACACAAGGCCACACTAGGCACGCGCAACTACAGAGACTTCGGTCCGAATCGGAAACATCAAGGAGCCCATACTAGCATTGATTGATCACGAATCAGAGATCAATTTGATGTCCAAGGAGTTCTAACAGAAGGGGAAGTGGCCTATTAACACTAATCATGGGTGGAAGATCCGAGAAACCACTAAAGCAACAGAAGATTTATTTGCGGTTGTCCGGATGTGACGGTAAAGATCAGAGATGTGGAGATTGACCAAAATTTCTTCGTGCAAGATGAGGTCTCACACTTTGTGATCCTCGGGCAACCCTTTATCACGGCCTCACGGATGGAGACAAAGGTGCTCGATAGCGGAGCGGCTTTTGCACAAATTCGGAGCCAAAGTGGAGGGAAAACCATCCAATTCCTAACCGTGCCATCAAATCACGAAAGGAACAAGAGAGAGCTCTTGTCCCAAACAAAAATGGATTTTAAAAGAGGACTGTTATGGAGTGGGGAAATAATAGTCCGAGAAGCCCTGATACCCCACATAGGAAGAAAAATCTCGGAGCAAAACAAGTACGAATTGGTTCGGATGGAGCATCTACGTACACGGACGTAACCGGAGTAATGAAGAAAGAATTCTGAAAGGTGCAAGATGAGTTACGGTATGCATCGATAATAAAAGAAGATGAAGAAATCGTGGGAGTAGTCGAAGAAGTGTTCTACGGGAGCACGCTACAACGGCTTGAAGAGCTTGCAGAAGAGAATAGCCAGGGACTGGGTAGTTCCAGTGGAATCGGTCGAGATGTATGAGATCATTGCGAAAATGGGGCCGGATGCACTCTGCAAAGAAGCAATGGTATGTATGCAATATAAGACCGTGGAAAAGAAGGTGAAACCGGCCGCGGGACTGTTGCCCGCCGATAGCGAACAAAAGATGAAAGAAGTCTCGGGAGATCCGACACTTCGGAAGTCCGTGGATGTCGGACATGCCTTCACGGATGAGACCTGGAAGAAACTTCGGATCGGTGGAGGTGGGTTCCTCTTACAAAATGAAGAAGAACGGTTTTGTGAGATATTGGAGCAACATGGAAGAGCATTTGCATTCACATTGAAAGAGATAGGGTGTGTTGACCCAAAGATAGTGGAGCCGATGGTGATCTTCACGATTGATCATGTGCTGTGGAACTTGAAGCCGATTCCGGTGCCACAAGCGCATATTCCGAAAATCATTGATTTGCTCAAGGAGAAGGTGGTGATGGGGATTCTAGAGCCATCCAACGCTCCATACTCAAATCGATGGTTTACGGTTCAGAAGAAGAATGGGTCACTCCGATTTATTCAAGAATTGTAACCGGTGAACAAGGTCACGATCCGGAACTCCGGAGTTAGTCCGATAGTGGACGAATTTGCGGAAGCGTTTGCCAGTCATGTGATATACTCCATGGGAGACCTATACTCCAGGTATGACCAATTTCAACTAGCCATGGAGAGCCGAGACATCACTACCATGCGAACACCGATAGGATTGGTCCGGATGTGCACGCTACCACAAGGCGCAACAAACTTGGTCACACATATGATGAATGCGATGAACAAGGTGCTTCGGGACTGCATTCCGGAGATAACGATGCCGTTCCTAGATGACATTCGAATAAAAGGATGTGTGGTGGAAGAAAAAAATGAGACTATGGATGATCAGGGATGCCGAAAGTTCGTAGTCGACCATATTCGTGATTGCAAGAAAGTGTTACGGAAGTTAGAAGATGTGCACCTAACACTCTCCGGAGAGAAATCGACATTCGGACAAGAAGAGATATTGGTAGTCGGACATCTATGTGGGCCCTATGGCTGAAGACCATCGCCAGTCAAGATCGATGCGATTCAAGCTATGAAAGAAATATGCGAGTCACAATCCGAAGTCCGTAGATTTCTTGGGGCATGTGCATTCTATCACATATGGATTCCGCACTATGCACACATTGCGGACCCACTCTATCACTTGTTGTGGAAGGGGAAGAAGTTTGAATGGAAACCGGAACATACCAAAGCCGTGAAGAAGCTCAAGAAATCACTACAGAGGGCAGAAGCACTTAAGAAGCCGAACTATGACCGACCGATTATAGTAATGGTTGATACAAGTCTAATCGGGATCGGATGGGTCATCAATCAAGCCGATTCGGATGGTTCACAATATCTGATCCGATTTGGAGCAAAAGTTCTCAACGAAAGGCAACGCGGATATGCACAAGTCAAAAGAGAATTATGGGGAGTTGTGTCGGCAATAAAATCAGATCGAGATTACTTAATTGGAGCCGAAGTAGTGATCAAAATGGATTGTCTTCTGATACTCGGGATGATGCGGTGTTGCACGATACTGGATGTGGCTATGCTAAGATGGATTGCATATGTAAAGTCGCTTAATCCGGAGATACGACATATCTGCGGAAAAGACAACGCGGTAGTGTATATGCTATCAAGGGCATGGTTCGGAGACGACATAGCCGAATCTGATAATGAAGAAGTTTCCGAAAACTACTTTACTTCGGAGAACATATGCCGGGTGAATGTAATTCGAGAATTCCGGGAAGAAGAATACGAGGGAGAAAGTTTGTTGATCGGGAAAGTGCTACAAGAAATCGAGGAATCATCGGACAATAAAGAAAAGAGAGCTGAGATCCAAAGTAAGAAGCGTCAAATCCAAAAGTTTTTCTTGAACAATGGATTAATTTGGAGGGAGCCGAAAAGATTGAATGGTATACCACTACGGGTAGTTGGAACAAAAGAGCAACGAAATCGGATAATGTCCGAATTTCACAAATCCGATTGGGCTGGACATCGGGGAACATGGTCAACATTTGCGAAGATCAAACAAAAATATTGGTGGAAGAATATGTACAAAGATGTAGCGGAGTTCACAGAAAGCTGTGAGAAATGTCAAATCTACTCCGTAGTTCGACACCGAGATGAATTACATCCGACAATCAACTTCAAATGGATGGTCGACATTGTGGCCATGCCAACTGGGATTAGACAAAAGAAGTACTTGGTGTTAGCCCGGGAAGATCTAACAAACCAAGTAGAAGGACGGGCACTATGGAGTAAAACATGTTCCACAGTATGCCAAGTTCTCTTGGAAGAAGTGTTCTGTAGGTACGAGTGCGTAGGACAAGTGATTGATGATTGGGGAGAACTTGACTCTGATAAAGCTAGGGAATTCTTCGTCAGACATGGAGTACGGTTAACACTAACCACGACATACAATTTGGAAGCTGACGGAAAGATCGAGCGAGGACATAGTCCAATTGTTAAAGCACTTGCAAAAGCATGCGACGGAAGGGTGAAGGATTGACCGCAAATGCTTCCGTATGCACTATGGGCGGATCGCACGACGCATAGTTTCGTGACCGGTTATATGCCAACCGAACTTATGACCGGGCAAGCATTGGTAATGCCGACGGAAACTGCAATTGCAACATGGACAATGTTACCGTGGAAGGAAGAAATGAGCCGGGAAGAACTATTAGCGGTCAAGATACGACAACTAGAGGGAAGACTAGAAGACATAGCGGAAGCAACACGCCGACAACAGGAAGCGCGATTCCGGAACAAAAGTCGATTCGACACAAAGCATCGACTACGACCACGGAAGATTGAAGAAGGAGATTGGGTGATTGTCTACGATAGCAGTTTGGATCATCAACATGCAACGATACGGAAGTTTGCTAAAAGGTGGTTCGGGCCATACGAGGTTTGGAAAGTTTTCGACAACGGAACTTACCGACTATGCGAGTTGGATGGAACAGTACTACGGGTGCCTATAGCGGGGAAACGGGTGAAGATTTTCAAGAAGCGAACTAACGACGAACTTTATGTAAGCTTAGACAAGACCGACAATGAGGAGCAATCAGACAAAGATCGCGGTGATGCGGAAAGCGAAGAAAGTGGACTACAATTGATAATCGACATAAGGGGAGAATCGGAGAGTGCTACGGATGAAGGCGAAAAACAAGCATCGGGAACTTCGGCACATACTAAAGGATGTGCGGGTTCGGAGGGTGCGAGTGTCGTAGTGTAATTCACACACTACATGAAATATGTAAAAAATATATCCGATTTAAGTACCCATAAATAAATAAAAGAAAATATTAAAAATATTGTTACATGCATAGGGCAAGATTCAAACTCTATACCTCCATGTAAACAAACCCAAACTTTACCATTGCACTAACTTATCATAAGTGATCTAAATATGGATTTAATATACCTATAAGAGTTATATTTATGCCTATTTTTACAAAAAAGTAAATCATGCACTTTTAGAGTGCGTGAAAACTTTATTCGGAAGAAAAACGCAAGCCAATTACTCATGCACATCTAGTGTGCATGAGCACTATATTTAGGAAATAAAAAAGCATGGTTGAAAAAGGCAACTCATGCACATCTAGTGTGCATGAACACCTTAGGAAAAAGCATGATGCTATGCTTAGCCTCTTCCATCACTATATAAGGAAGAGAGAAAAGATGTATATGGTTGTTGATTTTTTATAAGGAGTTGATTAATATAAAATATTCGTGGGAATTCACCATTTTGCCATCTATTTCTCTCTTACAATCTAAATATCAATTAATACACTATACTCGTGGGATTCACAAGTTTCATATCTTCATCTTGCAATCGATTCGTAACAAACCTTATCTCATATTCTTCTTTCTCCTAGTCCAAAACCCCAACGGTTCCTACCCGACTCATGCAACGATCTGGCGCTGAAAGGCACGACAACGTGGCAATCAATCTCATCCTCTACTATTCCCAGGTATGTACTAAACCCTATAACATCACATTTTTTGATTTTTTTACATGTGGTAGGAATAGTTGAGGGGTTAGGGTTTGGAATAGTTGAGGGATTAGGGTTTGGGAGAAGGTTTTGGTTGATATTATGATTTTAATGTGATAGTATGACTTGATTTTAGAATGATAGGGACAATGTTTAGGGTTTAGACTCAAAGATATTATTGTATAAATTGTTTAGGGTTTAGGAGTGAAGAGGTTTAGGGTTTAGAAATTGTTTAGAACATGTTTTTGATGATTTTAATGCTTGCTATTAGAATGTTTATCGGTTTAATGCCTTGCTAGATTAAAGTTAATATTGTGTGATATGTGACCTTAAAGTATACGGTTTATTTATATGTGACCTTAATAGCTATATTGGTTTACGGTTGAAATTATGATTTCAATGCTTGATATTAGAATGTGAATGGTTTACATCAAGCCTATAACATCACATTTTCTGATTTTTTTTACATGTGGTAAGAATAGTTGAGGGATTAGGGTTTGGGAGAAGGTTTTGGTTGATATTATGATTTTAATGTGATAGTATGACTTGATTTTAGAATGATGGGGACAATGTTTAGGGTTTAGACTCAAAGATATGATTGTATAAACTGTTTAGGGTTTAGGAGTGAAGAGGTTTAGGTTTTAGAAATTGTTTAGAACATGTTTTTGATGATTTTAATGCTTGCTATTCGAATGTTTATTGGTTTAATGCTTTGCTAGATTAAAGTTAATATTGTGTGATATGTGACCTTAAAGTATACGGTTTATTGATATGTGACCTTAATAGCTATATTGGTTTACGGTTGAAATTATGATGTCAATGCTTGATATTAGAATGTGAATGGTTTACGGTTTAAGGATTTGCTTGATTAATCTTAACCTTGTGTGTGTTTGAGTATTAAATTCAGAAAATGTTTGATTACTTGAATGGTGGTAGATGGCTTCCAGGTCCAAGTACAAAGATTGGTGGGTTCCGATACTGGTGACATATATCCAACTCAAGAGAGGTATGTCACAAACCAATCTCCCCTAATACTGATAATGAGATGTGATGCATGTATGTTGACTCGTGATTTGTTAAAGGTTTTTCGTTAGAAGACATTGGAGAAGTTCGTCAACCGACATGTCTAAGGGTGGGGAGAGAATGGATCAGACACTAGTGGTTCATCTGCCTCAGATCGAGCCGATACATGCCATGGCAACATTCGACGAAGATGCTCCTCCAAATGGTATGTGGATTTGGTGTCGTTGTACTATGTCAATCTTAAATATGTAACACATACAGAAACAACAGATGCTCCTAGCCCATACTTGTTGTATAAGGTTGGAAGAGATGCAAATGGGAACAAGGCATGTGCGTGTATCTACACTGAGTATTGCCGCCTCTCGCCAAGGTGGTATCGCAAAAAATGTGACATGGAATCACATTTACGCAGGGAACATGGAATTGACATAATCTTACCACGAGGGATGCATATAGAGGAGGAGGATGGTACTCCGGGGCATGCTTTAATAGCTATGAGCGTCAGAGATCACTCAGAAGATTCATGGACCCCAAAATCAAGCCGACAATCATACATTCGGAAGTTGAAGGTTAGGGTTGTTTCGAGGTACAACTCTATTCCTGATGAGCTCCGTCTTGACACAGAGGCAGAGTTCATGGCGCGATTTATGGACCACGAGAGATGGCCATATACGACTCCAAAAAGGATGAGCGTTTGGAGATGTTGAAGACGAAGATTGCATCCGGTATGGATTCTTATGTAAGTATGAGCGAGGATTTCATTTGAGATATGTGTTGGAGGGTTTATTGGCAGAATTCAGATAATAACATGTGTCTTATTGTGGTGAAATAGTGTAAAAAGGCGGGGATATCCACCGAAGAGGGTGTGTGTGTCCACGGATGTGGGTGAGGCTCTAAACCCAACTGAGGGTCGTGTGTCCACTCCACCGAGATGGAGACGGCAGAAGATGCCAGTCCAACGGAAGGAGGTCGAGTCAAACACTGATGTTGTCCCCCTAACATTAGATTCAGATGACGCTGCATCGGATGTGGCCACAGTTCAAATTCATCACGGCAAGGGCATTAGATTGTGGATCCAAACCAAGAACAAACACTTTTCCAGGTAGTTTTTATTTGAAATATAAATTAGTATCCTATTAACTGACATTGAGTGTGATATACCTGCTCAAACTACATATTTTTATGCATTCAGGTACCAGCTGACCTGCCAACATCTTGATATGGCCGTTGACGTTACTGAGTCAGATCTTGAGACCATGTGCAAGGACAGAGAAATGGCAACGTGCGGAGTCTGGCAGAGTTGGTGATTCGGACCATTTCATCTAAATCGTCAGACCACACCATTGTGTCCGAGGGTTGACATCACGTATTGCACATCCCAACTCAGCCAAATTGTTGGGATTGTGGCTTTTACGTGATGAAGACTATCCAGATGCTGGTGGAAGAGTTCTTACGAGGATGGATATCTCCGATTTTTGTAAGTGTAATTGCAATGCCTTATTCATGTGGATTGTGTATAGATGTGTTCTTATACATTCGTGGTGACAGGGCACAGAGATGTGGTTCACCAAACGTGAAGTGGATTCACTTCGGATTCATGTGAACGAGAGGGCATGAAGAGTACTAGGATGTTTTCAGCACATATTTTGTTATAGAGTTGATGTTGTAGCTATATTTTGGAATCCACACAAATTTTGTATAGCGAGTATCGACTCATTGTATATCGTGAGTACTTATTAATGGAAAAGTTGTTTACAACAAGTGTTTATCTCAAGTTGATTTGCTGTTTTAAACCAATCTCAAGTTGTGATCTAAAGTTGATTTGCTGTTTTAAACCAATCTCAAGTTGTGATCTCAAGTTGATTTGTTGTTTTAAACCAATCTCAAGTTGTGATCTCAAATGATTTGCTGATTTCATGCGTATGGTGTATTTTCTTTGATTTGTCTTCTGAGTTGAGTAAGATGTTTTCAAAGATATGGTGTATTTTCTCTTAATTGTGTCTGCTGATTCGAAAAAGCAGTTTTCAAAGATATCCATGTTCCAATCTCAAGTGTTCAGGTCACCCAACCCTTGTAAAAAACATCGATGGTAATAAACCAGGTCGCCCAAACCTCTTAAAAATCATTCTCTCTTAATCTAGGTCGCCCAACCTGTTTAAATATGGAAAACATTATAAGCAGGTCACCCAATCCTTGTAAAAAACATCGATGGTAATAAACTAGGTTGCCCAAACCTCTTAAAAATTATTCTCTCTTAATCCAGGTCGCCCAACCTACTTAAATATGGAAAACATTATACGCAGGTCACCCAGCCCTTGTAAAAAACATTGATGGTAATAAACCAGGTCACCCAAACCTCTTAAAAATAATTCTCTGATAACCTAGGTCACCCAAACCTCTTAAAAATCATTCTCTCATAATCCAGGTCGCCCAACCTGTTTAAATATGGAAAACATTATAAGCATGGACATGATGACACTACCAATATTCTGGAGAGACATTGGCAGTTTATCAAATATACTCCCTTGAGAGGGAGGATAAACCGATCAATTACCGATCTTGTGCATGTTTTAATCGGGGACAATCAAACTGGCACTTGCGTCGGGGGCACTGTTATTGAATGGTACAAGCAACAACAAGAAATATGCGAGAGTGGTAGATTTGCACCCCATGCAAATTGTAGGGATCAAACAACAAGACTTAAAGAGGCCGAGAGGCTATTAGAGAGGTATGAAACTAATGATGCGACAATGCATATCGTGGACGAGCCCCGATATTGGTTTAAAATATTGAGCTTGTCAAAACCTAATGTATGGTATACTGTATCACTCCAATGCTCATATTGTGATTGTCAAGACCCTACGAGTAAATGTAAGCATATACTCGGCATCAGGATGATTATTGAGAGGCACATGCCACATCTATGTGGGTCGTTGCTATTAGAGATATGATCTAATGTAAGCGTATGATAAGGACAAATGAATGATAGGTAGATAGATAGAAAGGAGAGAGAGAAATAAGGGTGTCGATCCACCCAACCACACCCGAGCGAAGGGATCGAGACGGACTTGAACCTCAATCGGCGTCCCATACCACTGTCGTGATGTCGAGTCGTACCTGGTGCTGGCGCGGGAGAGCGATGTAGCAACTTTCTTCTTCTACACAAACTCTAAATCAAAATCTTCATAACCCGCACAAATATCATCTTTGAACACAAATATTACAAGTTACTACTTTCTCTTTCATTCGTTATCCTCATAATTGGGGCATAGTTCATTGAAAGGATGAATGGATATAAGAGAGACAAATTGAGAGACAAAGAGAATTAGGAGAAGAAAATACCAATTTGAAGAAGCAAAAGATTGGTGTTAAAAATATGCAAGGAGAGGATATAGATACGATGTCACAACCATCATACGCATGCGTATTATGGCAAAAGGCGAGGAGGGGGGGATGAAGAATCAATATTGGGAAATAATTCATGCAGTTGCTAACCTACCACTACATGATATTTTACTTAGCAATATAGATGTGATGGTGAATTAGAAGTGAATGATATTTGTGGAGGTGGAGATTTCGCATAGGGACACCTTCAAGGCTTTTTCCATGTTTCATGAGCTAGATATTATTTGCTTCTTTATGAGGGAAATCCTTTAGTAAGTCAGGTTACTCAATGGCTAAATGCTATGGTGCGTAGAAATAGAGTGAAAGATGTTTGCAAAGCTCCTTAAGGGGTTATTTGAGGTCATTTCTCGAGCTAATGAACAACGAGATAGATTGTTGTCTCATCTACTTGTCTTTTACGATAATAATTTGGTCTATATTGTCCTTTTGAGATCATTGGCCAAGTTTCACAAGATTTTGAAACAAGAGTGTCCAATATAGTTTGAGGTAGGGTCTAAAATTTCCCTGAATGCCAAAACATATAATAAATATAGGTTATGTCTGTCATGGAATACAACTAGGTCATTTCATTGCTAATTGCATTGGGAATCATTTTACTAATCATTGGTTCAGATGTGGCGACTTGGGTGAAAATTCGATATTTGTGTTGCACACTAATTATATGTATCATAAGTTGGTTGAAGATAGAGCTTGCTTATCAAATAAGGTTTTGGATATATTCTACATTATCCAATGTGTTGTCATGAAGTGCGCTAGGGATCGACAACGGCTTGGCTCAAGCCTAAACCGGTTTAAAACGACTTAGCGTCTCGGCTCATCTCGGCTTAGGTTTGAGCTTGACTAAATGGTTTGAGCTCGGTTCGACATGGCTTGAGTCTTGCCAAACCGGCTCAAACCGGTTAAGCTGTTTAGAAACTTGAGAGAGAGAGGGACGGAGATTACATAGACGAGGAGAGAGAGAGAGTGAGGGACGGAGATTACATAGACGAGGAGAGAGAGAGAGAGAGAGTGAGGGAGGGAGACTACAAAGAGGAGAGATAGAGAGAGAGTGTGTGTGTAAGGCAGACTACACAAACGAGAAGAGAGAGAGAGAGAGAAAGAGAGGGAGACTACATAGAGGAGAGAGAGGGAGGGAGGGAGACTACATAGAGGAGGGAGGGAGGGAGCTTGTATAGTACATAGTGGATTGTCAGAGACAAAGACAAAGAGAGAGGGAGAACTACACAAATGTGAGAGAGAGGGGGAGGTTTCCAAGCCGTTTCCCAAACCAGTTTATGGATCGGTTTGGTTCAGGTTTGAGAACCCTAGCTGACCGAACTGTTGCCAATCCCTAAAGTGCGTGTCACATGTGCACAGACAAGCATCACGCCTTTATCTGCAAGTGGCGATGGTGGAGCCAAAAGTTGTTGCAAGGATTGTTGTTGCCGAATTAAGTCTCGATGTTGAGAATCAAACTCAACTTCCCGGGGTGCAGTACCAAGACTTCCCAAGAGGTCACCCATCCCCACTACTGTTCTGGCCCAAGCGTGCTTAACTGCATAGTTCTAATGGGATCCGGTGTATTAGTGTTGGTATGACCGCACCACGACAATGCTCTACGTTTTGAGGTACATGAAGGGAACGAAACCAGGCACGGCCCAACCTTCGGTGCCCGCACCGAATACTGAGGTATGTTGGCGACACTAAGGACAAGGGATTGTTATACCAACATGGTATAAACGAGAAGCTAGTCGGATATAAAGATGCCGATTGGGCCGCTGATGCGTCGGATCAGCAGTCAACATCCAGATTTATGTTTTCTCTGGGTAGCATAGATGTTGCGTGGAGTAGCAAGAAGCAACCGACAGTGGCTCTTTCGAGCATTGAGGCTGAGTATTGAGGTGCTACCGTTGCCACCTGTGAAGCCATTTGGCTTCGTCGGTTGCTACAAGACCTCCAAATCGAAGTACCGACTCTAATTCCGATCTGCTGCAACAACATGAGAAGCATGCAACTAGCCAAGAACCTTGTGTTCCATGCTCGGATGAAGCACATAAAAGTGCATGCATTATCACTTTGTGCGCAAACGGGTCCTTAGCGGTGAAGTTAAACTCTGGTATGTACGAACGGATCGACACGTTGCCGACATCTTCACCAAGGTGCTTGAAACCGACAAGTTGCAACATTTTACGGAGATGCTTGGTATTCAGCATCTCAACATGCCGCACTTGAGGGGGAGAAAGGAGGAAACTAGAATGGATAACGGGAAAACAGGCAAAGGCACCGAACAAGCAGCCGAAAAGACGGAAAAAACTGAAGCATGGGGAGACAAGAAGAATAGGGAGCTGAGTCGACTGAAGAAGTCAACACGTCCAAACAAGTTGGAACAAGCGGCGACCAACCAATTCAGACAAGATCTAGAACGAATCGGAGGCATCCGATTCGGATGAGGTGTTTGATTCGGTGGAGCCGGATCAACTTAAGGCCAAACGGATGAGGATGTAGCGGAAGTTGACACTGACATGGAGGAACCGACGGGTCGTGAAGCGCCGGAGTCGCAACAACGAAGGAGCTGAGATGGGCCTTATGAATAGATAAGCCGATCAAGAAGGTTGAGGTGCGCGGGACTGGACAGGTCGAGGAGCGCGAACGAGGCGTGAAGACGCCAGAAGAATCCGACCGCAAGGTTCGGCAGACATTGACACTGCGATCCGACCTCAAGTTGAGGTTGAGGGGAAGTGTTGAGAGGACAAGCTCAACCGGATCCAGATCGGCTAAATAAGCTAGAACTGGATCGGTATCTGGAACGGAGAACCAAATAGGTATCCAGATCGGTATCCGGAACCAAGAGCCGGATCAGAGAGACGGACTGTATTATAACTGGTAGGCCGTTAGAGACCTACAACCTTAGCCTAGTATGTAGGCATATTCTTTGGAGTTAGTGTTAGTTGCTTGTATGAGCATTGAAGTACTTGCCAGTACTTCTATTAGTCATTTTAAGGACTTGTATAAAAGGTGTTCTATAGGACATTTGTATGTAGAGAGTGTTATTATTTTGAATTTAGTTTATGTTATCCTGCTCTCTCTGTCTCTCCCACTCTTTGTCTGTGTTTTGTGAAGCTTCCATTAAACCTATACTCTTTCTATTGCTATCCGGGTGAACCGGTTTGTCGAAGCTTCTGCATATTAACTTTGACAACATCTTTCTCCTCTTCTTATATAGTGATGGAAGAGGCTAAGTATAGCTTACCACATGGCAAGCATCATGCTTTTTCTAAAGTGTTCATGCACACTAGATGTGCATGAATTGCTTTTTCTTCTAATAATAGTGTTCATGTATGTGAGATGTGCATGGATAGCTTTTTCTTTCATGCCTTTTCTTCTAACTAAAGTTTTATGCACTCTACGTGTAAAAAGTAGCTTTTCCTAGAATTTAAACTTGAGGATAAACTTTTCGAAATATTAAATCTCTAATTATATTACTTATGATGAGTTGGTACAATGGTAAGGTTTGGATTTGTTAACACGGAGGTACATGGTTTGACTTGCCCTATGCATGTAACGTATATTTTTGTATTTTCTTCTATTTCTTTATATTTATTTAATTGGGTACTCTGTACTTATTTCACGTAGTGTACAAATTACACTATGACAACAAGAATGGGTGTGAACGACCATGTGTGGCTCTCACTGGAGGCTGGAACACGAACGGATGTGAGCGACCATGTGAGATTCTCATTGGAGACTAGAACATCAACGGGCGTGAGCGACCATGTGAGGTCCTCATTGGAGACTAGAACATCAATGGGCGTGAGCCACCATGTGCGATCCTCACCGGGAACAAGAACACCAACGGGCATGAGTGACCATGTGCGGCCCTCATAAGGAACTAGAACACAATGGATGTGAGGTCCTCACTAGGAACTGGAACATCAACAGGCGTGAGAGACAAATTCAACATGAGCCGGATCGGCTAAAGGCAAGTACGTTGAATCGGTTGAAGAAGCCGAGAGCCAAGTCAACTAAGGAAGATCGGTTGGGAGCCGACAAGCCATTAGAGGCCTACATTCCTATTTTAGTAATTATGAATACTATAGACATTTAGTGTTAGAGCTCACGTGTGAGCATTCAAGTACTTGAGTCAGCCTATGTTAGAGGCTTGTATACGAAGTGCTTTATGAGCACATTGTTTTGTACTGAGTCATTTTTTCAAATAGACTTTTTCTTGTTGTCTGCTCTCTCTCTCTCTCTCTCTTTGGGCCCGTTTGAATCCAGCCACCATTTTCTATGTTCTATAGCTCGTTGGAAAGCTCTTTCAGAGAGCTTTCTAAGGAATGCCCTAAGTCGAGTGAAAGGTACATTCTCTCTCCTTCTCTCTCCTTCTCTCTCTCTCTCTCTCTCTCTCTTCCTGTAGGGTTTGGTCCTACAATTGCAAACACTCGTAAAGCCACCACAAAGTCCGGGAGTATGATTGATAATGAACCGAGATCACCAACAAATCTTGATTCCAATGCAATAGACAAAATGCTTATGGTTCACTTGATTTCTCTTCAAGAAACCATAAACAAGCAAGGTGAAGAGATTAGGACGGTAATGAAAGAGAATGCTAAGTGCCAAATTGTTGTCATTGAGAATGGAAGTCTTAAGAAAGTGGTTGCAAAAGTTGAAGATAAGATTCAAGAATGTAAGAAAGATTCTTTCGAAACAAATGAGCGCCTTAACAAGATTGAGTTAAAGGAAGCATTAAAAGAAGAAAAATTGGACACAATGAGGCGGGATGTTAGTGAGATGAAAAATGTATGTACAACGAAGTCATGGGCCGATGTATGTGGTGGGGATGTGGTATCTGTTACGGGCATGGCCATATAATATCCCGTGGTGAGAATTTACCATAGTATTCTATACACGTGGATAAGTGCGAGGGTTAAATGAGAGTGTAAAGAAGGGGAGGATTACTTTTAATCCTCGGGATTGAGACAACCCATAAGGCCAAGTGTGAACTTGCCTGGGGGCCTTGGGTATCGCTATAAATATGAGGCCTAGCTACCCTCATTTCATCATCTTTTGACTACGTCGAGACTCTGTCGTTGTGGTGGGTCAACTCTTGTAGTGAGCGCGCGAGCACCAGGTATGACTCGACGCCACGACGGTGGTATGGGACGCCGATAGAGGCTCGAGTCCGTCTCGATCCCTTCACTCAGGGGTGGTAGGGTGGATCGGCACCCGTCTTTCTCTCTCTCCTTTGTTATGTTTATCTATATTTTATCCTTATCATACACTTACGTTAGACCATAGCTCTAACAGTTGGTATCCGAGCTTATGTTTCTAATGTTTCCTTTGTTTCTTTTTGTGTTCTTGATGGATGGTGATCGATCGACGTGCGGTCGACCTTGATCCAGATAACAATCAACAAAGGAACTTCGGTAATTTTTTCTTGTCCCATCTAATCATGTATACTTTCAATATGTAATTTTTTTCATTGATTCAATGATGTTGTAGTGGTAATTAATTGGTTTATAAAATGTTTACATATGCGTATGAGGTTAATACCTCATTTGACATATATTTAATATGTGATTAGTGTCGTATGTGTACGAGGTTAATACCTCAATTGCGTATTACGTTCACATACATATGTTACGTACGCATATGAGGTCAATACCTCGATTTTTATGTAAATGATATGCGTTTGGTGTTGTATGCGTTAGAGATCAATACCTCAATTGCGTATAACGATTAACCCTTATTATCGGATGTTTCTTGTGCGTAGAGGCTAAGGCTATATGCCTCGATTACGTGTCTCAATTTTATCATATGTTGGCTATTTGATGTTACGATTATTCTTAATATACACATATGTGGTCACGTGTATACGTATTTGATCGTATATGTGTGATAAATATACGTATGTGTATATTAGTTATTATGTGATTTATATATCGAATGTTGTCCTTTTCGTGGAACGGATCTTGGTGGCCGTCCTCACATTTTTGTGAGAATGGCGTAGTAATTATCCTTTTTTCAACAATCTTTTTTGTTGACATCCCTGTTGGTCACTTCGATTTCATTACGTAACCAAATGATCATAGCCACAATGATGGTGAGAACATAGGGCTTGACCCACTTCATGTGAGATCGCTCCTATGACACACATATACAACATCCCTCCCTCATTACATGGATACGATGCCACCATGAGATCATTCTTACGAAAGGCATTCGTAATGACATAACCATATGATGGGCCACGTGGGCCTACTATGAAAAGAGGGCTCATTTGGCTTGACCATTAGGTTGCATTTTGGCGTATGCCATCGTAATTATGAGAGTTGAGGTTAGGTAACGTACCTACATAGTTTGTGGTAAACGAGAGGGATATAAGGACTCTTGACATATATGTTTCTTTTAAAAAACATATATGGGAAAATGCCTCGCATATCTCTTACGCATAAAACGTTGAACATTCAACACGAGCAATCTATTTGGTTAGCTCAAGTGTTTAATGCATTTGTTTTCGAGGTCCCGAGTTTAAATATGACCAAGACTATACAACATTCTTGATACATATGATTATAATACATGTTTAGAATTTAGGTCTAAGTGCACTTCGGGGTCCTCATAATAAGACTTAAAGAGCTGAAACCACATATGTGGGCATGGAAACATAGTTTATTGTTAACATTTTTTTCATGTATAAACTATTCATGATCGAACATACATGGTTGAACCTAGGGGAGCCGCCATGAAAAAATCGATATAGAGATCAGGGAAAGACATTCATTGTCACCCTCATGGTTTTTAAAACACCTTTGTGTTACCATAGTAACCTGATCTTGAACTTTATCTCATACATCTAGAGGGGTATTGACGTGAGATCATGATATCGATTAATGTTGGCCCATGATATGTTTACATCACAACATGATGTTATGACTATTTGTCTAGCCTTATCCTATTTCTTTGCAAGAAACAATCATTCAATGGCTCAGAATAACGACCCGATGTCATCTGCTCAAGCGAAAGGAACTCAAGGCAATTCTCCTAGACCAATGTCTAGTGAGTCGTATTTTTTACAAATACAACATTTCCTTAGTTCACCGCTCATCAGATGTCCGAACTTTGGCAATCTCAAAATGCTCTCGAGGCACGTGTCATTAGTTTACAACGTGACACTAATAGACTCGATGAGGATCAGGGTCAACCATCATTTGTCGTAAAGCCATTTACGGGAGAGAAAAAGGAAAGAACCGAAGAAGCAATCTGCACGTGGTTGGGCTGATGGGAGTCTCATTTTGAGCTCTATCCCACACCAGATAATATGAAGATTGCATATGTCGACCGAGAACTAGGGAGTAAGGCCGCCGCCTGGTGGCGTTGTTGTAGTGTAATTTGTACACTACGTGAAATATGTAAGAAATTATTGAGAATCAATTCGTAAAACCACAAGATCAAACAATGCTGAAAATACACTACACAAGCACACGACGACACAGTACACAGAGATTTATGTGGAAACTCTAAAAACGGGAGAAAACCACGGGAGAGCAAAAACTTGACTATACAGTGGATGTACAAGGTAGAGATTACAACACTTTGATTATGAGTGTATCACCCACACAGGGTTCTTGGCATCTGCTATTACGCACACAGCTATGGCACTGCTCTCTCTCTCTCTCTCATGTCTCTCTTACGCACACTTCTATTGTCATCACTCATTTATGTTTGCCCTAGATGTATATATATACTGATACATCGTATGGACTATTTACAATTGTAGCCACTGCTACATATCATTACTATTATTATTATTACTATAGTAATCATAATAATCAATCTGTTTAAATAATTGACTCTCTGTTGTTGACTCTTCGACTGTCGGTACTTCCGAACAATCGATTCCTTCCACTGGAGGGACATATCCCCAACAAACTCCCCCTTCACTCCTGTGGTAGGTTCTTCGTGAGCATGTCGGATCCATTGTTGTCCGTGTGGATCTTCACAAGTGTAAACTCTCCTTCTTCGCCTTTCTCCCGCAACTAGTGATACCTTCTCTGTATGTGCTTGGTCTGGGAGTGTTATGCAGCATTCTTGGCAAGATGTATGACACTCTAGCTATCATAGTGAAGCAAGAATTCCCTCTGCTTCATCCCTACCTCGTTGAGAAAATTTCTCATCTAGATCAGCTCTTTGTTGGCCTCTATTGCTGCCATATACTTTGCCTCTGTAGTCGACAAGGCTATAGACTTCTGCAGTTGTGATTTCCATGACACTGCTCCCCCTCCATAGGTCATCATGTACCTTGACGTGGATCGACTTGAGTCTACATCTCCCGACATGTCTGAGTCGGTAAAACCTTCCATCACAAGTTTTCTGACACCATACCCCTGAGGTGCCTTTTAAGTACCAGAGTATCCACTTCACTGCTGCCCAGTGTTCTCTTCCTGGAATACTCATATATCGGCTTACTGCTCCCACATCAAATGCTATGTCTAGTCTCGTACAGAGCATAGCATACATTAGACTACCGACGGCCGAGGCATATGGTACCTTCCTCATCTCGGCCTTCTCCTTCTCCCCTTTCGAGCACTACTTCGCATTTAACCTACAATTTGTCGGCAACACCGAGCCGACTGACTTTGCGTCCGACATGTTGAACCTTTCTAGGATCTTTGTCACATACTTTTGTTGTGACAACCATAGCACCTTTTAAGTTCTGTCTCGAACTATGTGCATTCCTAAGATCTGTTTAGCTAGTCCAAGGTCTTTCATGGCAAACAACCTGCCTGAAGCTTTCTTCAAGCTTCCGATCTTCCTTGTGTCTTGACCGACTATCAACATGCCATCAATATATAACAAGAGAATCAAGAAGTCTCCTTCTTCGTACCTTTTGACGAACACACAATGATCGGCCTATGTTTTCTGGAACCGGTGTTCCATCATGAAGGACTCGAACTTCTTGTACCATTGGCGTGGAGCTTGTTTCAGACCGTACAAGCTTTTCTTTAGTCATCACACTAGGTTCTCTTTCCCTTTCTCCTCAAAGACATCGGGTTGCTGCATGTAGATTTCTTCTTCTAGCTCCCCGTGTAAGAATGCGGTTTTGACATCCAACTGTTCGATCTACAGGTCCATACTAGCCGCTATACTCAGAATAGTTCGAATGGATGTCATCTTCATGACTGGTGCGAATATTTCGTCGAAGTTGACGCCCTTTTTCTGTTGAAAACCCTTCACCACTATGCGGACTTTATACCTGGGCTCACTGTCGGCTTCTCCAATCTTCACCTTGTAGACCCACTTATTCCTGAGTGCTCTCTTACCTTTCGGCAACTCTACCAGGTCATAGGTGTAATTATCGTGCAGGGATTCCATCTCATCTTGCATCGCGCTCAGCCATTTCTCTTTTGTGCTCGTCGGCAATGGCTTCTTCATAGCACTCCGGTTCACCTTCATCAGGCAAGAGGATGTATTGACTGGCATATGTTGTCGGTGCTTTCCCTTCTTTGAGTGGGTATCTCCTTCCACTCGTTGTTGGCTCTCTTTCGGATGTCTCTGCCAACTCTTCTCTCCACTCGGGTTCCTACACGTCAATCGGCATCTCCAGGTTGGATGACTCCAACTCATACTCTTCAATTGACCTTAGCAGCTCTGCCAACTCTGACTCATAGTCGACCAGTCTCTCCGAGTCGACTGACTCGGATTCGGCTGTGCCGACTGGCCGTCTCCGAACAGTTGACGTTGTCGGTTCACTTGACCTTAGATCGACGATAGTCGGGGTTGACTGGGGAGTCGTATCCGACTTCTGTTGCTTCCAGTCTTCAATCGTCTTATCTTCAAGAAAGACCACGTCCTGACTTCTCACTACCTTCTTGTTGACTAGGTCCCATAGCCTATAGCCGAACTCATCTTCCAAGTATCCCATGAATATGCATGCTTTCGACTTATTGTCGAGCTTTGACCTCTGATCCTTCGGTACATGCATATACCCCAAACATCCGAACACCCTCAGGTGTTGGTAGGAGACATCCTTCCCTGTCCACACTCTCTGTGGGACATCACCCTTTAATGGTACCGAGGGAGACCTGTTGATCAGATAAACAACTGTGTACATTGCCTCAACCCAATAGGATTTCAACAATTTCACATGAGAGAGCATGCTCCTTACCCTCTGCATGATTGTTCGATTCATCCTCTTTGCAAGCCCGTTCAACTCTGGGGTCTTTGGCATTGTGTATTCAATCCAAATACCTTGGCACTTGCAGTATTCCTCGAATTGCCCTCCATACTCACCACCGTTGTCGGTTCGAACAACCTTCAACTTCCGACCCGACTCTTGTTCAATTCTAGCTTGGAACTCTTTGAAAACCGACAGTACTTGATCCTTTGACTTCAATACGAAGGCCCATGTCTTCCGACTATAGTCGTCGATGAACGTCACAAAGTACTATCCACCTCGATGCGATGGAGCATCTACATAACACACATCCGTGTGTACCAATTCCAATGTAGCTTCTCTTCTTCTTGGTGGTCTTGTGTGGAATGCCAATCTGTTCTGCTTTCCGACTAAGCAGTCGACGCACTTCTCCAGGTGCACTCCCTTGACTTCTGGTAGAAGCTTTTGGTCAGCTAGCAGGTGCATTCCTTTCTCACTCATGTGGCCAAGCCTCTTATGCCATATCACTCCTGCCGAGTCGGTGACCACATTTACTTCTGATTTGCACAGTCGGGCATGCATCATATATAATGTGCCTTCTTTCTGTGCTTGGGCCACTATAAGATTTCCTCAGTAGAACTTCCACTTGCCATTCCATCATTTAACCTTCCAGTCAATATCAGATTCAATATGATATCGGGGACGTGTCGAACATCCTTCAGAGTCAGTCGACACCCTGTCGACGTCGTCAAGCAGACACTTCCGACTTCGGCTATCTTGCACTCTCCACTATCACCCATTTTAACATAATCGTGATCTCTGACTATGTATGTTGAGAAATACTCTCTCGACGGAGTTATGTGAAACGATGCCCCGGAATCGATCACCCAAGTGCATTCTTCACTTGCAAGATTTGCACTTGTCTATTCACAAATGAACAACAACTCTTCATTGCTTGTAGCAATGGCAGAAGTGTTCTTCTCATCAGGAATCTTCCTAGGTTCGACATTGTTTTTGACACCCTTATCTTTTCTCATGTGTCGGCAGTCCTTCTGGAAGTGTCCAGGTTTACCACAGTAAAAGCACACTAGCTTCTGGACTTTGATTTGGCTTGGGACTTTTCTCTCCTTGGTGGACTTCTTTGCCGGTTCCTTCCTTTGTCTGAATGTTGTGTTAAATTCGACTCCGACTGTGATAGGACTCCCATGTCCTTCCTCGCCTCCTCATTTAGGAAGCTTGTCTTTATGGTTTGTAAAGACAAGTTTTCTTTTTGACAAGAGGTGATGAGAGTAACCACTAGGTTCTCCCAGCTATCCGACAGTGTGCACATCAGCAGAATGGCCTGCATCGCATTATCTAGAGGAAACTTGGTTGCAGCAAGTTGATTCACATACCCCATGAATGTGCTGATGTGTTCGACGATGCCCTCACAGTCCTTGTATTTCAGCCGTATGATCTTCGACTGTCGGTTGTCGACTATTTCCGAATAGTCGGTTCCTTCGACTCTTCGACTCTTCGATTGTCGGCTACTTCCGAACAGTCGGTTCCTCCCACTAGAGGGACATATCCCCAACAGAAATATCCAATTAAGTATGCATAAAGAAATAAAAACAAATATTAAAATATATGTTACATGCATAGGGAAAGATTCGAACCTAGTACCTCTATGTAAACAAACCCCAAACCTTACCATTGTACTAACGTATTATAAGTGACAAAAAAAAAGTTACTCATGCACGTCTAGAGTGCACGAGCACTATATTTAGAAATAAAAAGCATGCTAGAAAAAGCAATTCAGGGACATCTAGTGTGCATGAACACTTTAGAAAAGCGTTATGATATGTTTACATCACGACATGATGTTATGACTATTTGTTTGGCCTTATCCTATTTTTGCCAGAAATAATCATTCAATGGCACAAAATAACAACTCGATGTCATCCGCTCAAGCAGAACGAACTCAAGGAAATCCTCTTGGACCAATGTCCATTGAGTCGTATTTTTAACAAATACAAAATTCCCTTAGTTCAACCGCTCATCAGATGTCCGAACTTCGGCAATCTCAAAGTGCTCTTGAGGCACGTGTTGTCATGATATGGCAAGACTCGAACCCATGACCTTATACTACATGGGTCGAGCTCTCGACCATTAAACTATACATTGTAATACATAGAATATTATTTTCATTTATGTTTTATTATAGAAAATTGATGTATATTCCAGATTTCTCTGGAACATTCTAGAAACTTCAGGAGTATTCCTTAGAACACTATAAAAGGAGGCACAAGGCATTATTTCGAACCAAATCGGTTCAACGCCAGTCTTAAGCCTCCTAGCTATTGTACATTTTCTTCACTTAATATATATCTTTTCTTATCATCACTCTCTCTCTCTCCCTCTCACTCACTCTTTCCTTCTCTCGAGAGTTCTTCACCTCTCTTAGTACTAATACTTCTTTTAGTACTAATTCCTTCTTTGTCTTAGTACTGTTCCTGACAGTTTGAACCGATTTCCCTACCTTCTGTCTCTCTCATTTCCTACTAATCTCTTATTCCTCTTTTCTTTCATCCCATGGCCACTGTTAGCGCTGAAGAATATCAATATGTTTTCTCGGAATTTCAATGCTTGAAAGAGAAGTTCCATGCTTTGGAACAAGAAAACCAACGGTTGCTGGGGGATTTTCAGCAAATCTCCTTAGAAAAGCAGCAAACGCAACAACAACATGGGGAACTTGCGTTACGCGTGCAACAACTCGAAGCAACCATCGTAGCGATGCAACAACAAGGGCCCGGAACACAAGGGATTCATAAAGAACTCAAGATTGGCCTTCCCACGAAGTTCGATGGAACGCGATCGCAGTTTAGAGGGTTCCTTAACTAGGTACGATTAGTTATTCAAATGCATCCTTCCTAGTATCCCACCGATGCATCACGAGTGGGTTTAGTAGGCACTTTGTTAAGTGGCTCAGCATTGGCATGGTTCGCTCCACTATTAGAAAAGGAATCCCCGTTACTCAACAATTTTGAAGAGTTTCTAGGTGAGTTTAAAGCATGTTTCGGAGATACTGACAGCATCAGGACCGCAATCAACAAAATTCGGCGATTACGCCAAGGTGACCGTCCAGCCTCCGCATATGTTGCAGATTTTCGCCTACTCGCCGTTGATATCCCTTGGGATGATCAAGCGTTGAAGGAGCAATTCCGTTATGGTTTACGCAACGACGTCAAGGATTTACTCTTGACCTTCCCCGAAGAGCCAAAGTCCTTAACAGAAGCAATCAGTCGTGCGGTGAGATGTGACAACCGCCTCTTTGAGCGACGTTCGGAATGACAACTACAGATGCCGAGGGCAAGATCAGAGCCCACCTATGCCTCAGTGGTAGCAAGACCTTTTCCGAGGGAGTCATATAATGCGCCTCCAGCGAATACTCCGATTCCGATGGAGATTGACACTACACGTCGTCGAGGGCCATTATCCGAAGAAGAAAAGCAGCGATGCCGTACAAATCGACTATGTCTTTACTGCGGTGGACCAGGACATATTGCAATAAATTGCCCCCATAGGCCAAGAAGACAGGTAAACCAAATAGTCGCTAGTTCTAATTGTACTAAACCCGAACCTATTTCAGTAGGGATATCTGATAGTCCTAATAATACTAATAGCCCAGATCTAGCAAACAAATTTGATGTCCTTAGTCAGTTAGAAGAAGAGTTAAACGACTAAGTCCATCCAAAATAGGAGCCGTTTGGTTGGACAGCCCTAGATCTGTGCAGCCCATTAGTGGTTCCATTCCCTCTAAGCAAGTTAGTGATGTGTTCGTAGCCCAAGTAATAGTTAGTACTAAAAGTACCCCTCCAGTACATGTCCTAGCACTCCTAGATTCCGGAGCTAACTCTTGCTTTATGGATAAGAAATTTGCTCAAGCTCATAAGATATCCCGAAGAAAACTCCAGTGTCCAACCTCTGTAGTAGTATTTGATGGACGTCCCATTGCTTTCGGAAATATCATAGAAGAGTCAGAGCCCATTAATATTGTCCTAGATAACTTAGTATGTGTAGTATCATTTAATATTATTAGTATCCCAGAACATCCCATAGTTTTAGGATTACCGTGGTTTGAGTTACATAACCCAGACATAGATTGGAGAACAAGAGAAATCCGGTGTCGACAAACCCAAGGGTCAACTCAGAAGATGGCAACCATTTCGCTATGTCAGTTGCGTAAAGAAGGCCACAAGGAGGAAATGTTCCTCTTTGCAATATCAGTAAACCCCTCCAGCACCACTAAAGAAGGATCCACCGTTCAACTTCCCGAGAAGTATCGTCATTACGCCGATGTGTTCGATAAAGTACAAGCCAACATACTTCCTCATCATCGACCGTACGATTGCCCCATCGATTTACAGCCGGGAAAAGAGCTGCCATGGGGACCGATCTACAATTTGTCACCAACCGAGCTGGAAGTCCTTCGGGCCTATATAGAGGAGAATTTGGAAAATGGTTTCATCCGGCATTCGAAATCTCCAGCCGGCGCGCCCATTTTCTTCGTCAAGAAAAAGGATGGATCGCTTCGTCTTGTTGTAGATTACCGTGGCCTGAATAAGGTTACAATCAGGAATAGGTATGCTCTTCCCCTTATGTCAAGTCTTTTAGAACAGATCAATGGTGCCAGGTTCTTCACGAAGATCGACTTACGGGGAGCATATAACCTCGTACGGATCCGACCAGGAGACGAATGGAAGACCGCGTTTCGCACCAGATATGGGCACTTCGAGTATACGGTCATGCCGTTCGGCCTCCACATGGCTAATGATATATTCTGAGATCTATTGGATGATTGTTTGATCATCTATTTGGATGATCTACTGGTTTATTCAAAGACCCAAGAAGAACATAATTCTCATGTACTATTAGTACTAAAACGACTTCGAGAATATGGTTTGTATGCAAAGCTGGAAAAATGTAGTTTCGGGTGCAACCAAGTGGAATTTCTCCGCTACATCATTTCGTCAGAAGGCATTTCCATGGACCCAGCTAAGGTAAAAAAGGTGGTAGAATGGCAGACTCCACGTTCGGTGCGGGATGTGCAATGCTTCCTAGGCTTTGCCAATTTTTACCGGAAGTTCATACAAGATTACTCAAAGATCGTTCTACCTCTCACACAACTTACCAGGAAGGGACAACCGTTCATTTGGTTTGAAGAAACGGACGTGGCTTTCGAGAGTCTTAAAAAGGC
The DNA here is from genome assembly GCF_043228905.1 of Azolla caroliniana. Taxonomy (NCBI): domain Eukaryota; kingdom Viridiplantae; phylum Streptophyta; class Polypodiopsida; order Salviniales; family Salviniaceae; genus Azolla; species Azolla caroliniana. Next base: position 11,644,707 of record NW_028230437.1, on the reverse strand, counting down.
ATTTACATCGGCTCCAATTCTAGCTCATGTCGATCCGGAAAAACCATTTATTATCGAAGCTGACGCATCGGATTTTGCATTGGGGAGCATTCTGTCACAACAGGGGAATGATGAGAAGCTACATCCTATGGCTTTTCACTCACGCAAGTTTGACGCCGCCGAAATCAACTACAAAATTCATGATAGGGAGCTATTGGCAATAGTGGATTCTTTTATGCAATTGAGGCATTTTTTGGAGGGATCCTCTCATCCGGTCACCGTATTTAGTGACCACAAGAACCTTGCCTACTTTCAGGATGCTCGTGTGTTGAATCGACGTCAAGCTCGGTGGGCCCGCTTCTTCATGCGTTTCGACTTCAAAATTACATATCGTCCGGGGAAGCACCACCCGGTTATTTCCCGGACCCGTCTCTCAGCACGGTCCGTTTCGTCTTTCCTTAGCCGTGCGCCGGTAAGACCTTCCAGCATTGCCGACCAGAATCCGTCTTTGCCCTCCTTTCGGGCCTCGCTGCCCCCGACCCGAATGCCGGCCGACGCCGAGTAGTGGATGGCCTCCACGTGTCGGGCCGCTGCCTCTTCCATCAGTCTCTTCATACCTCCTCGTCCATTGTTTCGGTTCAGGGCCCTCCTGGTGTCGCCGGCGTGCACCCGGCCTTCCCACAGGTACACCACCCGGTTCCTCAACGCTTCTGCGAAATCGCCGTAGTCCTTCCGGATGTGGCCGACCTCATCGCACCACATGCACCTATTCCCTACTGCCGGCCGTCGGTCACGAGCCGGTTCGCCACCTTCCCTTCGAGTCTGGGCGATCTGGAGATCCTTTATCGCTCGCGTCAACTCCTCCAGCGCTGCTCCTCTGGACAAGCCACTGACCATGCCGGTCGAAGCCGGGCCGGTTTCGAGCCATTCTCGGGTTTCTTCCCTTCGCCCTTGCGGTGCCGGTTCAGTCGATCGTCAGCCCGTCTTCGGTTTCCAGCAAGGAGCCGACTTGATCCCGGTCCCGCTCGTCCACCAACTTGACGAACAGTAGGACCTGGCTCGTATCTAGAATGGTTCGGTCAAGCGCCGAAAGGCGCGCAAAGCGTTCTTCGAACTCCCGGAGGAGTGCCGACGCGTTTCTTCCCTTGCCGGGGGACTCCACCCATTCCATGAAGTCTCATTTCGAAAGCCGGAGCGCGTCGTCCAGCCCGTATTTTTCTAGGAGTCGACCTTCGAACTCCTCCCAGGTACGGCTCTCCGCCCGCACCTCGAGCACCTCCGCATGGATGCTCGGCATCGTCACTCGAGGGAACCCGGCAAGACGCCTCTCTTCCGGAATGTCCCGCATCAGCATTTCTGCCCCGTAGGACGCCAAATACTTCGTGGCATCCTTTTCGCTGAACCGGCCGATCGTACCAACGACCGCCTCAATGGCTCTGTCGAGGGCGCCGGAGCCCTCGCGTACGCTCAGTATCCGATCCACGGCCGAAGCCATGGCCTCCCCAAGATCCGACCCTTTCATCTTCTGCTCTTCTGCCGCCTCTTTCACGTCGGGTTCACCAAGATGTCGACGTTTTCCTCGCGAATGCGTGGAATGAGGCGGAACCTCGGGGGTCTTGTACCAAAGAGCAAGAGAGGAAGGAGAAGAGACCCTCTACGTGCGAGCGTAGATCCACAGGGACACAACCCTTCGACGCAAAGACGCAAGTGGGACAGTGACACAGAAAGACACGAATGTATGTATGTATTAACAAAGACAAACAACAAGAACACGAAGACAACAAAACCACGAAGTCGGTTACAACCGAACAGGCCGGCGAACAGATGTCGATGCCTGTTCGTAAACGCACAGAAAGACAGGAGCAGGTTGGAGGTGCTGCCGGAAGCACTCGGGCATTCCTCAGAGCAGCGCGAGCCTCCCGAAACCTGCACAGAAGGAAGCTATGGAGTTTGCGAACCAGAGAGAGAGAGAGAAGCCTTCGCACGCAAACCGACAGCACTTCGTCCTCGACTCTCCGCGCTCCCCTCCCCCTTCTTGTCTCCCTCCTTTTTATAGGCAAGGAAGGAGCCGTTTCTCCTTTACTTCCTACCCACTAAATCTACCCGCTTAGGATCTTCTACGGACAACATTCGAGAAGAGCCGGTTCCTACACTCCTGTGCACCGATTCCGCTTGTGGACGGTTTTCTTCATGACAACGGGCCGAACCGTTTCTTCAACTCGTATGCTCGGCTCCCCTTTTCAGCTTGATTCTCGTTCCTCCGTTTGAAAAGGTTGACTCGTCTCTACATCGTCCTTCTTTTTCGCGTTCCTTGTTTCATGTCTTTTTGATGGCCCTTGCTCTTCTATTCTCTTCCTCTTTTCTTTGACGAACACCTCGTGGTTGTCGCACATCACCTCTGCGAGTATGGTGTTGTCGTCCACCAGATCCGACCACCCGGTTATGCTTTGCACGCTTCGGTCCGCAAGCTCTACCTCGTTCGATGTGATTTTTCCCTTCTTCTCATATTCGAGAATGGAAGTCCAAAACTTTGCTCCCGCTCTAGCAGCTTCAATCTTGTCTTTTCCGACTCTTATTCCGGCCGACGCAGCATAGTGCATCACATCCACATGAGTCGCATCAGCATCCTCCATAGATCTCTTCATTCCTCCTCTTCCGAAATTCACCCGTAGGGGTCTTCTAGTCTCGCTTGAGCAGATCATGTTGTCCTCTATGTATACGATATTTTGTCGAATCGCCTCTCGAAGGCTCGCACAATCCCTTCTCATGTGGTCCATGCTATCGCACCACATGCATCTAAAGGGTTCTTTTCCTTTAGGGCCCCGACGATTCATGTTGGCTAGCGTGACCTTCTCGAACTTCTTCGCTAGCTCTTCAATGATGTCGTCATCAATCTTCTTTTCTTCCACGTTACTTTGTCTCAACGGCTCAACTACTTTTGGCGGTCTTGCTTTCTCCGTGGTAGTCGGTCCCGTCATGTCGGTGTCATCAACCCATTGGCGACGCTTGTCGAGCCTATTGCATGCCCGCTTCACCGCGATCCAGTCCGCTACGACCCCATTTGCTTGGGTATCATCTTCGAGAAGAGTCCCCAACTCCCGTCTATCCTTTATGTCCACGGCCTTCAAGAAGTACAAAGTCTTGTTAAGAACTCGACGTTCCTTATGTCCGACGCTCGGCCACAACCGAGATTCTTTTCATACACAGAAAAACAGGTAATGAAACGCGACACAAAAGAGGAGAAATGGTACACAGGAGGTATACGTGGAAAACCCCAAAATAGGGGAAAAACCACGGCAGCCCACAAGCTGCAAACTGTCACTATGTAGAAATATACAACAGTGAGATCACTGAGGCAACGACCTCGTGCTCACAGATCTTCGCCACAGGCGGCGGTTACAACAGAGGCAACGACCTCGTCTCTCTCTCTCTCTCTCTCTGTACAGTTGCGTGCTCTGATTTCTTCTTTCAACAACGAAAGAATAACAACAATAATGACAACCGCGCACACACTAAAAGTTTGCCCTAAGTCATATTTATACTAATATGACTTTTCAGCTATTTACAAATGTAGCCTCGATGGGCTCCATCCGGCTCTCCGCAGTCGGGTACTCCTCATCCGGTTCATACCGGGCCTACACCATCCGACTCTCCGCAGTCGGGTACTCCTCATTCGGTTCATACCGGGCCTACACCATTCGACTCTCCGAAGTCGGGTTCTCCCCATTCGGTTCATACCGTTTCGGCCTCGGCCTGTCGGCCTCGGCCGAGTTTGTTCGTCGGCACTGTTCTTCTCCCTTCCCATCCAGAGGGACCTGTCTACCAACAAGTCTTGTCCTCTTCAAGCAACACTTGGTCCGTATTGGGGAGACGACTAAACATCTGGTCGAATTCGTCGTACACCCTCGAGACGCTCATCTTCTTATTCTTCTTCTCTATCCACTTCATCAGGGCATGTCGAGTCATCCCCGTTGAGTCTCCAGTCACGAACTCCGCTAGTATCGTTTTCTCGAACTCGGACCATGTTGTCTTACCTTCTTGAAGCTCGATGACGCGTCTTTGGATGTTGTTGGCGACAACTCTCTTGAAGCGTGCGATTTGACGTGCCTCGGACACGTCCCTTTGATTCATCTCCCTCTTATATGCATCAAGGAACTTTGTAACGTTCCTTCCATCGAATTGGCCCTCGAGCTCTACGACACGATCGACAGCCTTCTCCACGCTCGCGTCGTTGTCCCGAGATCTCATCATTTGCTCGACGATTAGCATCATCCTTTCGAGCTCTCCTGCTTGGTTGCTTGAGGACGCCATCTCCAAGTATTAATCTCGACTTGATCCTTCCTACCGCCTCTTTCACGTCGGGTTCACCACTTAATTATGTCGTGAAGATCCGTCACTACGCGCGGATCGTGAGGCGGAACCGCCGGGGTTCTGGACCAGAAGGATTTAGAGTCGATACAAGCTTTGGTGAGAAAGTACTTAAGAAAGATTGGGAAAGAGAGAAGATGAGATTACACGATTGATTTGATAACGAATTTCTTCTTCTTAATTTTCATAAAAAAAACCGTCCTTTTTCTCCTCCCCCTTCCCTCTTTTATAGATGCTCTCATGCATGTGAGGGTACAAGACATGCATAAATTGCATGTTTGCCATTTGGCACTTAAGTACTACATGTGGTGCATGCTAACCATGTCACTCATTTTAGCTCTCATGTATGAGAATTTACATGTAAAAGTACAATGATAAAAATATAATTTCAACTAAATATCATGGCTTAATGGTAAGCCATTTGACTCCTAACTTGGAGGTGCAAGGCTCGAATCCTTACTTGCCCTCCTTGTATATGTAAATATGTATATATATTTATTTATGACGCCGGTTCGCCGGATGCCATCGCCAGATACCGGTGCCGCCGCAGGATGGGATACCGGTGCCGACGCCGGATGCCGTTGCTGCCGTCGGATACCGGTGCCGGATGACGTCGGATCATCGGCTCCATCGCCGGTCCGGTTTTGGTTGGCCAAAACCCTTTACGAGTAGCTAGCCCACCTCCACTCTTAGTTCAAGTTACCTTGAATTCTCTATGCTCCACACAGACACAAAGATAATATCTTTTGCTCCACCTTATATATGATGAGAGCTGTATTTGTCGTGCCTATGTGGGATATCTCACAATTTTCTCCTTTCCTTTTACAAACTTTATACCCTCATATCTTGACATTTAGTTGTCCGTTTCTCGTGTAATAAAGTGCATTCAAAACCTCCATCATTTTGTACTTAGATATTAAATCTATTTAAAATGTTATCTTCACAATTATTGTACTACGTGATTCATACTCGATTTCGTACGTTTTATAGGATTTTCACACTATTGCCGAAAATCTTCACGACAGCGCCGGAGTCTACGTACCACACCTCGTCCGATCTCGGGGTGGTTCGTTTCATTGAGTTTGCTTCATGTCTTGTCACGAAGGTAGACCCTTCTCCGGCTCTCCCGGAGTCTTCAGCGTAGTGCAATCGCTGCCGATTTCCCTTGTCGGTATGTCCGGAGCCATTTCCGGAACCGGTTCTCTCCGACTCCGCGTGCTTCTTCCAGCACTCATTTTCCTTGTGGCCTTTCTTGCCACAGTACCAGCACTCCGCGATGGCCTTCCCTTGCCGGTTCTCATTGCTTCGACTCCCCCTGTTTCCGGAGGGTCCGGAGTTGCTGTCGGCATCACTTCGGTGGCTTCTTCCTTGATCTCGTCGGCCGCCTCCATTGCGTGCCGACTCACCTCGTCCTCCACGTCCACAGGGCCTATCTCCCTCCGTGTACAACATTCTGTTGTCGGTGTGCGTGCTTGTAGACGCACCCACGTGGTTCTCCTCTACCAGGAGCATTGACTGTAAGTCGAAAAAGGACGGCGTATTCTCCCGAGTACACACAGCCGTTCGGAACGCTCCGAACTTCGACGCCAAACCTCCGAGACAGATCTGGACCATCTCGCTCTCCTCGATGTTCACCTCTAAGGAGGCGAGGGAGTCGCAGATATCCTTGATCTTCGAGGTATAGTCTGCCACCGACAAGTCGCGTTGTCGTAGGTTGCTCAACTCCTGTCGGAGCTGAAGCTTCCTGGCTGTGGTGCTCGCGGCGAAAATCTTCTTCAGATTTTCCCACGCACCCTTCGGCATCTTTGCATCCCGAACATAGCTCAATAGCTATTCGCCCACACACGACGCGAAGCAGTATAATACCCTGCTCGCCGATTGCTCCCACGACGGGAAGTCTCTGTGTGTCGATTCGGTTGCCGCGTCATTAGCTCCTTCGACATAACTCCAATAGCCATGCCCGAGCAGGTATTGGTGCATCTTGTAGGACCAAGACGCGTAGTTGGTTCTGTCGAGCTTCTCTGTTGGAAGCGAGCTCAGCATGCCTCTATCCATCGTTCTTCTTGTTCTTCTTCGTCAAGTTGTGTCAGCTGCAAAGAGGTTCTCAACCCTCGCGCTCTGATACCATGTAAAAAGTAACGTGCGGAAGCAAGTATGAAGACCAAACAGAAGGAAGAACACTCACGTTTAATGGAGAGCTTGAGCTTACGCAGTATACTCGGGAGAGACAAAGAGAGTGAGAGAGAGAAAAACACAAGAACTATATTCAACAACAAACAATCTTTATTCAGCACACTCTATACATATGTGTGTTCCATGAACACTTTTATACAAGTCCTCGAAGGACTGACCGAAGTACTAACCGTACTTCAATGCTCTTTAAGAGCTCCTACACTAACTCCCAAATATATTCCTCACGGAATATCTTTCCTAACGGCCACCCGGTTTACGCACTCGGCCTAACCGATCGGTCCCAACTGATCCGGTCCTCGGCTTCTTCAGCCGATCCGGCCGATGTTGAGCTTCTCTCTCAACAGTCAGACACACAGCACAAGATGGTTTCGGACCACCGACATCGGTTTTTTAAGGATCGGCTTCAGCTCTTTCGACCCGACTGGTTCGGTCTTCTGTCTTCGGATCTTGCCGACTCTAACAAAACCGACTTGTCCGATAAACCTTGTATATACCTGTAATTTTTTAGATAACCCATCTATACGCCCATTACGGGGGAGTGTCGAATACGAGTGTATAATGGCCGTATTCACACTGTCCCTTTGGACAACCCAAGTTTGGGCTATTTTTGTAAATAGCATAAAGGGCAGTTGCCCTAGGACAGTCACTATATAAAGTGACTTTGTAACCTTTAGAAAAGGTCGGTTGTCATTCTTTGTAACTGTTGCTATTGGAATATAACGATTTGTTTGAGCCTATCTCTCTCTCTCTATCTATCTATCTTGCTTATGCGCATACACAGGTTCTTCTTCAAACAGAATGTTGCTTGCACTTCCGCATTGATGGCCTTGTCCCCAACAGCACGTTCTTCACCTCCGGAATGAGGTTGAAAAAGATTATGTGCGGAAGCAATAGAAAACCGAACACAGAAAATACGCAGGTTCAATGGAGAGCTTGAGTATACACAGTACACGGGAGAGACAGAGAGAGAACACACAGAAAACTCAATTCAATACTCAATCTATCTATACACCGTGCTCAGTGAGCACCTTTTATACAAGCCCTAGACACAAGTACTGACAGAACATAACCACTCATAAATGAGCCTACTACACTAACTCCCAAAATTATTCCTTACGAGGAATATCTTCCCAATGGCCTCGCGGTTTACGCACTGATACGGCCATGTTATGCATACCGATTTATGCACCCAGTCTACGCACTGGGTACGCATCATATTACACACGAATGTGAAGCTTGTCTCTCAACACTCCCCCTCAAGATCAACTTGAGGTTCCACCTGCTCCGCCGGATCTAGGCTCTGGTTCCTTCTGGCTTCACGCCTCATTCGCGCTCCTCGACCCGTTCAATTCCGCGCGCCTCGATCCTTCTGGTCGACTTGTCTACTTACACGGCCCTTCTCAGCTTCCTTGCTATTGTGGTGTTGGCGCCTCTGTTGTTGCCTTCTCTTCTGGTTGGCCCTTGGTTGATTCAGCGTATCCGAATCAAAGATCTGAACCAACTCGGCTTCCTCCGATCAGTTTTCACTCTCATCCGAGTTGGTTGTCTCCAACTCATCTTCGGCCTTCTCACCCTTGATGGCTTCATCTCCCCCTCGCTTGGTTGGCTTCGGCTCTTTCTTTTGACTGCTCCCTTTATGTTCGCTTTCAGACTCTTCCGCGGATCTGCCCTCGGCTTCTTCAGCCGATCCGAAATCAAATTGGTTATCTGACTCGGCGTCACGGTCTTTTCCACTCTTTTCCTGCTCCCTTCCATGGTCATCATGGACGTCTCTCCCCCTCAAGTTCGGCACGTCGAGGTGACGCAACCCAAGCACACCCGAGAATTGCCGCAACTTGTCTAGACCAAGAGGCTTGGTGAAGATGTCAGCATTCTGCCGATCCGTCAGAACATACTGCAGTTCGAGTTCACCGGAGAGGACACGCTCACAGACGAAATGGTAGTGCACCTCAATGTGCTTAATACGGGCGTGGAAGACGGGGTTCTTAGCTAGCTCGATGCTACTGAGGTTGTCGCAGTGGATGATCATTGGATCGGATACCTTCACCTGCAGATCCTTAAGTAGCCGCTTCAACCATATGGCTTCGCATGTCGCGACAACCGCTCCTCTATACTCGGCTTCGGTGCTCGATAGCGCAACTGTCGGCTGCTTCTTGCTACTCCACACGATCACGACACTCCAAAGAGAACGCAAAACCCAACGTGGATCGACGATTGGCGGCGTTTCCAGCCCAATCAGCATCGGTGTAACCAACCAACTGCGCAGCAGTATCGGTCTGATATAGTAGCCCCCGGTCCTTAGTGCCACTGATGGAGTACGCGTTGTGCGCACTGAAGGTGCTCCTCGGTTGGTCACTCCAAACTTCGACGCCAGTCCCCTGAGACAAATCTGCACCATCTCTCCTTCCTCGACGTTCACATCGATAGAGGCTAAGTAGTCACATATCTCTTTGATCTTCGAGGTGTAATCAGCCACCGACAAGTCACGTTGTCGTAAATTGCTCAGTTCTTGTCAAAGTTGAAGCTTCCTGGCTGTGGTGCTTGCGGCGAAGATCTTCTTCAGATTTCCCCAAGCATCCTTTGGTGTTTTTGCATCCCGAATATAGCTCAGGAGTTGTTCTCCCACACAAGACGCGATGCAGTACAGTACTCTGCTCGCCGACTGTTCCCACGTCAGGAGGTCTCCGTGTGTCGATTCGGGTGCTATGTCATTTGCTCCGTCGACATAGTTCCAATAACCGTGCCTGAGCAAGTACTGGTGCATCTTGTACGACCAAGACACGTAGTTGTTTCTGTCAAGCTTCTCGGTAGGAAGCGAGCTAGCCATGCCTCTATCCATTTTGTTTTTCCTATTCTTCTTAGTTAGTTTTCTTTTCACGCTATGTCAGTTGCAGAGGTTCTCAACCCTCGCGCTCTGATACCATGAAAAAGATTATGTGCGGAAGCAATAGAAAACCGAACACAGAAAATACGCAGGTTCAATGGAGAGCTTGAGTATACACAGTACACGGGAGAGACAGAGAAAGAACACACAGAAAACTCAATTCAATACTCAATCTGTACTCAATCTATCTATACACCGTGCTCAATGAGCACCTTTTATACAAGCCCTGACAATAGGGCTGACACAAGTACTGACAGTACTTAACCACTCATAAATGAGCCTACTACACTAACTCCCAAAATTATTCCTTACGAGGAATATCTTCCCAATGGCCTCGTAGTTTACGCACCGATACGGCCATGTTATGCGTACCGATTTACACACCCAGTCTACGCATTGGGTTACGCATCATATTACGCACGAATGTTGAGCTTGTCTCTCAACACTTCACCTCCGAAATGAGGTTTTCCTCAGCAAGTTTCCGCATCCCCTTTTGGCTCATGTGGCACAACCTCTTGTGCCACAGTTCACCGATTGTTTCGGCTGCCACATTCACTTCCCCGCGGCATAATCGAACATTCATTACGTACAATGTGTTGGTTTTGCATTGTCACAAAGTTTCGCGTGTGTGTATTGCTTGAACAGGACCGCTAGGGCCTTGGACCGAGGAGACAAAAGTAGTGAGGAAGTGGGAGATTAAGACAAAGACATAGGGAAATATACATAATTTGTTATATAGATTAGGGTTTTTGTTTTTAATTTTTTTACAATTGTTAGGCTTGACAGCACAATTTCGGTGGTTATTACAATAATCAGTTATAAATCAACCAAAGCCTAAAATAATCAAGCGAAGGCGAGTCTAGTGGGCTCCGAGCCCGACTACTTTCGACGGCTATGTTGGCTTGATTCAAAGTAGCCCTCGTGCCACTACAACCTCCCTTCCGCAACCAACCACCAAGTTGACTACCACCGAGATGCCGAAGAAGCCATTGTGGAAGGAATTCAAGACCTAAACTCTCTTGAGTAAGACGTAGAATAGAATCTAAACTCATAAACCCAAAAAACCTAAGTCCTCTAGTATGTTGAGAAGAAAAGAAGCTCTCAAACCTTAACCCTAGAAGGAAAAGATGAAAGAGAAAGGGAGGCTACCAAACCCTAACCCTTGAAGAAGAAGAAATCCTAGTGGTACACCCCTAAGCCAAAATGCGCGACCCCATATTAAGCCCTATTCATCCTCTCTTATAGAGGACAAAGGCACCTATATTAACATTACATGCTTTTTCTTTATTTCCTTTGTCACAAAAAAGGAAGGTGAACAAAATACTCCTTGGTTTGCACCAAGAGAAGCTTGAACTCTACACCTCTCTATATATACTTATTAGGCCTAACCACTAGAACATGATGTCGATCTTCTCCTAGAGTTCATGAGCCTTACTTTCTTCATTGAAATGGTTGTACAGGATCATGTCGATGAACACCGGATGTATGTTGTCGTCTTTATGTGCATCACCTCCCACACTGTGGCGTCGATCTTATCCGGTCTCGTGTCCCCGAACTGAACCGGCAACCAAAGATCTTTAACCACCAGCATATCCCTCATCTTCGACTTCCACATTGAGTAGTTGGAGCCGGTGAGCTTGAACATGCCTGTCGAACGATTCTTCCATTTCTTGTGTTGTTCGCTCTGATACCACTTTGTCGAGAATCGTGACCGGCCACAACCGGCTTATCATTCGGATGTTTGGGTGCAGGGAACGTAAAGTAGAATGCACTCAGACAGAGTGCGAAAACAGAAATGGCACAAGAGATAGAAACAAACGATCTTTAACGTGGAAACCCGAAATGGGAAAACCACGGGGGTCCACAAACCCCAAGAAACAGAATCATTATGCTAAAAGGAGGAGTACAACTAGAAGCTCTGAGGCAACGACCTCAAGATTCTACTTCATCAACAGACGGCTACACAGTTACACACTCTCTCACTCTCACTTACTTATTGTTATGCAGTTACAGAGGCAATGACCTTCTAAGTAACTTTTTAACAATGACTCATCATAATCATCATGATTGCCCTAAGTACTTATACTAGTACACCTTTTGGGTTATTTACAAGTGTAGCCCATAAGGGCATATTTAGACTATTTACAAGTATAGTCTTCCGAGTTGGCTGTCTACACGATTTCGGTTTCTTGTCAACTCGGCTCTTCTCTTCCCATCCGCAGGGACAGATTTCCTAACACAAGATACTCTGGTCAAGGGGTTCGAGAGGTTCCTCACGTTGCTGCTCTTGCTCTGGCTGCTCCTTGCATTGCTCCTGTTGCGGTTGCTCCTCCTGTTGGTCCTTTCCATCTCTGGCATTTCCGTCTTCTCCAGCTCCTGCCCTCGGTTCTTATTCTCGTTGCTCCTATTTGGCTTTTGCTAGTTTAGATCCGGCTTCTTTGTTCTGTCTCTGTTCGGCTGCGCTGCTCCTGCCTTTGTTCCATTTGGTGGTTGATCCGGAGATTGTTGTTCATCATTGATGTTAATCATCGTCGTCATCTGTGCCACCTCCTTTCATTGATGCTCCCATTCCAATCGCTCGAACTAGAGTTGGGTGCTGAGTTGGTCATCGTCCAATCATTCTAACCATAGTTCTAGCCATACGTCCCATTCGTGTCATACTCAAACGCCAATATTCGTATCATACTCATACGTGAAAAGGCTCCAAGTATGATTGAAATCCATACGCTCCAAGTACATAGTGTGTGTGTGTGTGAGGGGGAGAGAGAGAGAGAGAGAGAGAGAGAGAGAGAGAGAGAGCGTGTGTGGTCTAGAGAGAGAAGCCCTGTTTTGGATGTGTGAGGAGACAATGATTGAGTGTATATCTAGACTCTAGAGAGAGAGAGAGAGAGAGGAGCTATGGGTTTTGTCTGTGTGAGGGAGTATGTAATATGTATATTAGATATCTAGATTTTGTAGAGAGAGAAAATCTGTCAGTTCTCGTGTGAGAGAGAGAGAGTGCGTGTGTGTATGTGTGTCAGATGTCACTTCTATTCACAAAATATTATGAATATCAAAAAAAAAAAAAACCAAAAAAAAGTCAAAAAAAAAAAAAAGCCAAACGAATATCGCGTATCATACGCATACGTTTGCAAACGTTCGCGTACGTCCAGTAAATTGGACGTACGCGAATATTAGGAACTATGATTCTAACAACCTTCGGACAACAGCCAATTGCTCTCCAGCCAAGGACAGAAAGTCATCCGACAACTCTTCCCGGATGGTGACAATGCTTTCTACATCCATCTTATAGAAGTGGTCGTCGTCTTTTCTCCGGTTCTCGATGTCCGCTCATAGGACCTGTAATTCGGCCACTTGTTGCATCCACGTTCTCCACCATTCTACCAAGCTTTTGCCGATCATCCTCTTCCTCCGTTCTTTCCATGCCAACAAAATGTCCCGGATCTGGTTTAGCCCTAGCTTGGACTTGTCCTCCGCGACCTCCTTTTCCTCCTTCAATTTCTTTATCAGAGCCGTGGTTGCCTAGGCTTGAACCATAGATTTCAGCAATTGGGTTTGATAGGTTGTTTGCACCCTATCCAGAGCCATTTTTTCCTATTCAACCTCCTGGTAATGCTCCCTATTGAGCTCCATTCTTTCTCTTTCCGCCTCCTCTAGCATCTTCGCCGACTTGACTACCTTTGTCCGTTCCTCTGCCAGTGCATCCGCTTTCTTTGCTACATCAGCCCGGAGTTCTCTGATCTTCTTTTGTTGCCGATCACCCTCTGCGATTAACTTCTTATGCTCCGCATCAAGTTGTTTGCGATCTCGGTGCAACTTCTCAAAATCTTTTGTTTTTTGTTTTAACTTCTGGTTGATTTGCCCTCGTGCATGGTCCTCCCTTTCCTTTTGTTCCTAGAGCTCCTCCTTGAGTCGTTCGATTTCCGTTGCTGCACCTCACCGGAGCTTCTCCTTTTCCTGCAGTAGTTTTTCTCTTTCTTCTTTCAGTCGGTTGTTGTTAGCCTCACTTTTCCGAAGGGTCTCTTCAATCCTCTGCTTCTCCTCCTCAGCTATCTTCTTTTGCTCCCTTTCTCTGCCCCGTAGGGCCTCTTGAGACGACAATTCTTCTTTCAAGGTGGTGATTTCTTGTTCATGCTTGTAATCATTTATCGGTGTTGTGCTAGACCCCGGTTCTTTGCTTGTCTGTGTATTAGCCGGTGCCATCGGCTCTGTGGTTGTATTTAGCCCTATTTGGGCCACACCGGCCACTTGTTCCTTGACCTTCTCCAATTCTTCTTCTAAGCTCCGGATCCGTATCCAAGCCTTTTCTAATTCTTCGGTCGTGGCTAGCAACCGATCCATTTGCATCCTTTCTTCTTGCTCCATCTAGTTCACAATTCTCGGCACCTGCTCCCCCAGCCATCTCAACCATTACCAGGAGGTTCCTTGTTGTATTGGGAGAACGAATGGCAGTCCATGCGCCGGTGTTGGTTTGGGCTCGGTTTTGAACCGTTGGACCTGTGGCACTAGTGTCGGCTCCGGACGGCGCTCTTTGTGCTATTATTCTTGAAGGCATGGTGAGGTTTGAATCTCTGTAATCGGCTCCTTCTGGCCTTTTTTCCGGTTCTGCCTCTGTCCAAGGTTCTACCACCACTGAGCAAGTCGTCAGGGTGTTGTCCAACATTGCACCCGCTCCTTCCCCCTGCCGCTCCGTGTCGTGCTTCCGTGGATGACGCTGGAGGGTTTCGGTCGGTTCTTCCTCTACCTCTTCCTCTGTGGTTTCTTGGTGCACCCTCCGGACCATATCGTCTCCTTCCTTCTCCTATCGATGTAGCTTGATCCTGAATGCCTTGGCCAGCTTTTCCACCGGCCCCACTGTCTCTGTTGGTTGCTTCCGGCTCAACTGCTGCTTTTCCTTCTCCGTTGAATCCCTTAGTTGTTCTTGTTCCTTCTACACCGAACCTCCCTCTGTCCATCTAGGTGTCTGAGGAGCTGTTGCCACTTGGATGGCTTGTTCGGCGTTGTGTCTGCCGGTCGAGCCCTCTCTTTGCCTTAATGGCTAGCACCGGCAGGGCGAGAAGTGTTAGCCACTACGCCATCGCCGTCCAAACCTTCTTCCCATCTACCACCGATTGGATGGCCGCTCGTAATGAATTAGTGATGATCATCGGCCAATCCACTTTAACTCCTTCGTGTGTTGCGATGATAAACCCGGCTCTGTTTTTAGGCATTGTCAAAGGGCGGGGGTGCACGAAACCATATTCGTGGAGAACACATGCTACCTCCCGAAACATGGCCTCTTCACCACCCTGTGTTCTATACGCCTTGTTGGCAATGGAGTACTCACCTAAGTACTCTATCAAGGTCTCAATGGAGTATAGTCCTCCCTCCGGTAGTTCGATGAGGGCACGCATAGCTTCCTGCGTTATTTCCTCGAGGTCAATCCATAGAGAGACCTTCTCTGGTTCCTCGTGCAGCGGTGCTTCTATTATACGGAGGAATCCCTCCAGACTGTATGTCTTGGCTGCTTCATATAGCGCCATGGGTGCGGGGTCTTATTCGCTTTCGCTGGTGTTAAGAAGTTTCGGGGTGTTCGGGCTTCTCTGTGTTCGTCGGATTACTTGTAAGTGCTTCTACTCTCCAAGTGCTCTGTTTTCGCGAAATGATAGTGTCTTTGTTGCTCGGATGTTTTGTGCCCCCATTCTGGTTCGCTGCCAATAGTAGTGTACGCCGCGTGGTGTGCTTTAAATGGCTGACGTCACGACATTTCAGGGTGTCCGTTCGTTCAAATACGCGACTCTCTAATTTTTTTACTAACAAACGCTTTATTATTCCGTAGTATCCGACGCCGTCGGATCCGGTACTGGTTCCTAGTTTCCTTTACCAGCTTCTATTCCGTCGTCTGGTTGCTTGAATGGGTTTCGTGGCATTGGTCCATGATAGGGTTTTAGCCGGAATCCATTAACCCACTTCTCTAGGACTTCACAGGCTAATGTGTCAAGCTGATAGGACCCCTTGAATTCTCGTGTTATCCAATATGGTCCGGTCCACCGGAACCGTAGCTTTCCCGGCATTGTGCCCATCCGGGTCTGGAACTCTAATACTACTTTGCCGATTCCGAAGTGTTTTTCATTCCCCCTTTTGTGCCGGTCCACAAATGCTTTCCGTCTTCTTTGCTCTAGTTCCAATTGTAACACACTGGTTATCCGGTGCTCTTCTAATTCACATCAAGTTGCCAACCGGATCTTTTCCGATTCCTTCTCTCTTAACCGTTCCCGAACATGTATCTGTAAGCTAGGAATGTGAAATTCCATCTGCATGACTGCTTCCAAACCGAACGCTAACCAGAATAGTGTTGTTCGGATACTAGTCTTGTATGTCGTCGGTATGCCCACAACGCGCTTTGCAACTTTGTATCCCAGTCGGTCCGGTTTTCATTTACGATTTTTCGGAGAATATTCTGGAGCATTTTATTGGTGGATTCCGCTAATCCATTGACCTACGGGTAATATGGCATACTTCGCTTGTGAACCACCGTATAGAATGTCGTCAAGCTTTCCACAACCTATCCGAGGAAATGTCCACCTTGATCACTAATAAGCTTGATCGGACAACCGTATCTACACCAAATGTTTTCATATAAAAATTTAGCTATGGATGTCGCGGTATTGTCTCTGAGTGCTTTGGCATCCACCCACTTTGTACAATAATCAGTTGCCACAATTATGTACCGGTTGTCGGTTCTCATTGCCTGTGGTTTGTTTGGTCCGACAAAATATAGTCCCCATTTTTGAAAGGGGTCCAACGGCAACACCGGTTGATGCAGCATCCGTGCTTGCTCCGTTGGTTGGCCCAGTCACTGACAAAGGTCGCATTCCTTTGCATACCGCATGGTATCCTTCAATGTTGTGGGCCACCACAATCCGCTTCTCCAAATTTTCCTTGCCGTAGCGTCTCCGGCATAGTGGCTTCCTGCCACCCCGCAATGCGCTTCTCGAAGTATTGCCTCCTACTCGTCGTTCAGGACTGCACACTGCCAGATTCCATCGGCTCCTTCATGGTTTAGGGTGTCCTGTAATAAGCAAAAATGTCGACTCTGCACTGCCAACCGCTTCCATTCATCCCAATTCAATTCTTCCAGAGGCAGTCCGGTGCTCAGGAACTAGTGCATGTTTGTAAGCCACTTATCGTCTCCGATCACTATTTCATCCGCCTTCATCTCCGCAGTCACCCTGAATAACTGTTCATCTGTAAACTCGTCACGAACACCGTCTCCAGTTTCCCCGGATTCTAATCGGTTTAAGTAGTCGGCTACTGCATGTTGCACTCCCGGTCGGTGGAATATTTCAAATTCAAATTCTTCAGCAATAGCGTCCACCAAGCGAGCTTTCCGGTTAAGGATGCTTTTGAGACCAAGTACAATAGCGCCGAATGATCCACCTGAAATCAAAATTTTCTTCCTAGGAGGTAATGGCGGAATTTTGTTACGCTATAAACCATCCCCAAGGCTTCTCTTTCTGTTGTTCAGTAGTTTTGTTTGGCCTTTGAGAGCTACCGACTGGCGTAGTACACCAGCCGGTACCCCTTGGTTCGGTGAGCTGCATGAGAACGTTGCCGATTGCGATATCTGACACATCCACGAACACATGAAAATTCCTTGGTCCAATCCGGGGGTTGCACCACCGGCACCTGCGAACAACATCACTTTCAACACGTGGTATGCCCTATCCTCCAGCTCCGTCCATTGGAATGGAATTCGGTGAACGGCCGCATGTAAGGGTGTGGCAAAGTCGACCAAATACCGTAGCATTCGGCTATGCCACCGGATCTGTCCTAAGAACCGACTTAGTGCTTTGGCATTTGCCAGCGGCGGTGCTTCCAAAATTGCTTTTACTTTATCCGGATCGACCGCAATGCAATCCTTGCTCACAATATGTCCTAATAATGTCCCACTTCCCACTCCGAACACACATTTCGCCGGGTTCTGGCCCAGCCGGTATCCTCGACACTTCTCTAAACATAACCAGAGATTATGTAGGTGTTCACCTTGTCGTCTACATACCGCAAAATCGTCTTGAAACACCTGCCGGATACCGTAGCATTCGGCTATGCCACCGGATCTGTCCTAAGAACCGACTTAGTGCTTTGGCATTTGCCAGCGGCGGTGCTTCCAAAATTGCTTTTACTTTATCCGGATCGACCACAATGCAATCCTTGCTCACAATATGTCCTAATAATGTCCCACTTCCCACTCCGAACACACATTTCGCCGGGTTCTGGCCCAGCCGGTATCCTCGACACTTCTCTAAACATAACCAGAGATTATGTAGGTGTTCACCTTGTCGTCTACATACCGCAAAATCGTCTTGAAACACCTGCCGGATACCGTAGCATTCGGCTATGCCACCGGATCTGTCCTAAGAACCGACTTAGTGCTTTGGCATTTGCCAACGGCGGTGCTTCCAAAATTGCTTTTACTTTATCCGGATCGACCGCAATGCAATCCTTGCTCACAATATGTCCTAATAATGTCCCACTTCCCACTCCGAACACACATTTCGCCGGGTTCAAGCCCAGCCGGTATCCTCGACACTTCTCTAAACATAACCAGAGATTATGTAGGTGTTCACCTTGTCGTCTACATACCGCAAAATCGTCTTGAAACACCTGCCGGATACCGTAGCATTCGGCTATGCCACCGGATCTGTCCTAAGAACCGACTTAGTGCTTTGGCATTTGCCAGCGGCGGTGCTTCCAAAATTGCTTTTACTTTATCCGGATCGACCGCAATGCAATCCTTGCTCACAATATGTCCTAATAATGTCCCACTTCCCACTCCGAACACACATTTCGCCGGGTTCAGGCCCAACCGGTATCCTCGACACTTCTCTAAACATAACCAGAGATTATGTAGGTGTTCACCTTGTCGTCTACATACCGCAAAATCGTCTTGAAACACCTGCCGGTTTAGTAGATTATATTCACATCGATCCAATGTGTGTGCTCGGGAATGGCATAACATGCATTGTGCTCTCATTGTGTATTCTATGGTTGAGTGTTCGGGGTTAAGGCACGTTGTGCATTGTACGGCCTGCCAAAACAGGAGGTCTTCTCGGTAGGGAGTGCTCGTTGGAGTGCCCCCATTGACAGCCACGAACTATTCTTGTCCATTTCCATTACTCGGTCCATGACTTGTTCTATGGTGCTGGTTTGGAAATCTATTACCGCGCACATTGTTCGGAGAGGTTCCTGAAGCGCTGCCAAAAATATCACTTTCACTTCTTCTTCCGACGGAGCTCTGGTGAGTTGACTGTGCAGCGTCTGGAACCGGATGATGAACTGCGGCACGGTTTCTGTCGGGTCCTACCGTGTCGTGTAGAATTGACCGACGATTTCCCTTTGTTCCACCTGTCTGTGGAAGAAGCGTAGAAACGTTTTCTTTAATTCTTCAAATGTGGCAATGCTGCCAGGAAGGTGCTTGTCATGCCATCGTGTTGTCGGTCCCTCCAAGGTCATGCCAAATTCCGCTATCTTCGAGCGTTCGGCCTCTGCTTCATTCAGCCGTTGTGAAACATGGTTCGCTTCCCATCTTTGGACAAAGGCGCAGATGTGGGCCTCCGCGTCCGGGTCATCCCAATATTTCAGATACTGGTATGGCATGGTATCGTTGTCTATCGATTCTGCCGGAGGTAGTGTCGGTACCCACTCCTCCTATTTCTTCGGTGACTCAGGTGGTGGTGTTGGAGCGCATTCCTCCTGATTCTCCACGTGGTTGAGTGGTGGTGTAGGTACTTGCTCATTCGAGCCTGGTTCGTTCATCGGGGATGCCGGTTTTGTCGTTTCTGGTTCTGGCATCGGTAGGTTTTCCGAATCATCGTCGTCCAGGTCTTCCAGGGTGTCATAACAGCTTCGATAGTTCGACTAAATGTTGTGCTCCCCGTCCGAATCCGATTCAATAGCAAAGAACGCTCCCGAATCTCCCTCGTCCGCCACGAGGGTCTGCAGGATGGATTCCGCCATTTCCTGTTCCAGGGATTCCTATGCTTGACATGATTTTCGGATTGCTTCCCGATCTGGCTCGTCACCGACTTCTTCCGGTTGCACGATGTACGGGGTAACTGTTCATCGGCTAGCCCTTCTAGCCTGTTAATGCTTTCCGCATATAGTGGCGTCCACTCCTTACTGGCGCCGATTCGTGGGTGTGTCGGTACTCGCACTTTTGCTTTGCCGTGCCAAAAAGTGATGATATTCCTCTGCCATGGTCTTCCTAGCAACAAGGGATATGCTCCTTGTGTGTTTGGCTGCAGCACAACCAAGGGAATGCATGTCCGCCAATTGTGACCTCCAAATCTCGGATCAGCCCAGTTGGCCGAACCGAACTGGTATCAGCCATCCGGAGCAAGAATGGGCATGGTTCCCACTTCCAGATCCCCAATGTATCGCATGTACGTTGGCTAATTACGTTCACTCCCAATCCGCCGTCCGCAATTGTTCCCGGTACTTCTCGTCCTTTGACGATGACTGTGATTACAGGGTTGCTCGTGTCCACGACAGCCGGTCCTTCTTCCTGATTCGAAAAGAATGTCGAAGCCGGTGCGGGGTTTTGTGGGGCCAATACCGATTTCAACTCGTCGATGAATCAGGGCACTAATTGCAGCAGACGGCCTAGTGGTAGCATAACCTGGCAATCTTGTAATGCTTGCCACGTTGGATTCTCGTCCATGGTCTCTGTTTGTTCCTCTAGAGGTTTCATTTGTTCTCGTAATTTGGTCATGTTCCGTTCGTTCGCCTTTTCTATCCATTCGGTGGCCTGTTTTCAAATTGTTTCCTAAGCCTCCCATTCTGCCATTTTTCCTTTCGATTGAGTGATGACCTGCTGAATATCAGCCACCTCTGCAATCACCATATTCACTGTCGGTTGTTTCTCGTTGGTCTTGGTTCCCGCCGCTTCTTTCTCTGCAAATTTCTCCTTCGATTATGGCGCCAGTTGTTCCGATATCCTTGCCGATTTGAGGGGTGTCTATCCGAATTTGCATATTCTCGTCATTAGTCATCCCTCCTTCTGTTATAGTCGGGGGAATAATCGCGATCATACCTATCACATTTGTATTCTCGGCTCCTATCCCTATGACCCCGATCATACTCTCGTCTGTCGTATCGGATGCCTTGTATTGGTCGGTCGCGGTCATCACGCCTGAACCGTTCGTCGTTGTTTTGCCACTACGTCCGAGGTTCAATCTGCCGGACAGGTGCGGCCTGTCGGTTTAGTAGACTATATTCACATCGATCCATTGTGTGTGCTCGGGAATGGCATAACATGCATTGTGCTCTCATTGTGTATTCTACCATTGAGTGTCCGGGGTTAAGGCACGTTGTGCATTGTACGGCCTGCCAAAACCGGAGGTCTTCTTCGGTAGGGAGTGCTCGTTGGAGTGCCCCCATTGACAACCACGAACTGTTCTTGTCCATTTCCATTACCCGGTCCATGACTTGGTTTATGGTGCTGGTTTGGAAATCTATTACCGCGCACATTGTTCGGAGAGGTTCCCGAAGCGCTGCCAAAAATATCGCTTTCACTTCTTCTTCCGGCGGAGCTTTGGTGAGTTGACTGTGTAGCGTCTGGAACCGGATGATGAACTGCGGCACGGTTTCTGTCGGGTCCTACCGTGTCGTGTAGAACTGACCAACGATTTCCCTTTGTTCCACCTATCTGTGGAAGAAGCGTAGAAACGTTTTCTTTATTTCTTCAAATGTGGCGATGCTGCTAGGAAGTTTCTTGTTATGCCATCGTGTTGTCGGTCCCTCCAAGGTCATGCCAAATTCTGCTATCTTCGAGCGTTCGACCTCTACTTCAGTTAGCCATTGTGAAACATGGTTCGCTTCCCATCTTTGGAGAAAGGCGCAGATGTGGGCCTTCGCATCCGGATCATCCCGATATTTCGGATACTGGTATGGCATGGTGTCGTTGTCTATCGGTTCTGCCGGAGGTAGTGTTGGTACAAGCTCCTCCTGTTTCTTCGTTGACTCAGGTGGTGGTGGCGGAGCGCGTTCCTCCTAAGTCTCCAAGTGGTTGACTGGTGGTGTAGGTACTTGCTCATCTGAACCTGGTTCATTGACCGGGGATGCCGATATTGTTGTTTCTGGTTCTGCCGTCGGTAGGTTTTCCGAATCATCATCGTATGGGTCTTCCGGGGTGTCGCGACAACTTCGATAGTTGGACTAAACGTTGTGCTCCCCGTCCGAATCCGATTCGATAGCCGAGAATGCTCCCGAATCTCCCTCGCCCACCACGAGGGTCTGCAGGAATAATTCCGTGTTCCGCAAACTGCTCAAACTGCTTCCTTCGTCCGGGTATGGATTGTGATGTAACTGTAGTGACTCCTACGCGACCCGCCGAATCACGGTAGAAAAAGACCGATCGGATCGGATCTCCTCAGATGCCTGTTGGTAAGCCTCCCGCTTCCACAGTCTCTCGGCTAGTCTTCTTGCTCATTCGGCAATCGGGTCGTTTGTTGGCCTAGTCATCCATCCCCTCGTTGTTTGCTACTTGCTGCAGTAATCGTGGTCGCCAAATTATGTGTTACTCCTAGACTGGACTTACCTCTAACACAAGGTGTCCCTTCGGAACACTTCACCAAAGGGTGGTTACGGTAAGGGATTGAACACTTGACCACCATAACCGATTGTCTTTCGGTTTGGTATTCGTATTCACAACACACCCCAATTACACGCCTAAGATCCATACATTGAACGTAGAACAGAATGAACATAAATATCCACAAGATATAATAACAAAGCATTCTTATATTAACATTCCGTCCCTTAATACATCGATACCCGAATCCTTTTATAGGCCTCCGGTTCTTTGTTACAAAACAGTGCCTAACCGGCAACTGGCTACGAATCAGTACGGATCCGGGTCAACATACCTATTATGTATCAGTCCGTTCCTATAATTAATAATATCATTATATATCCAGAACTCGGCTCGCACTTTCCTCATTACATACTCGGCTGCCAACGGCCAACAGGAGTTGTAAGACGACCCGGATTTGAACTTGTGGTGTAAGGTTCCAAAAGCGATACATGAAACACTAGATGAAGACGCATGTGTGGAGGGAGGCCAAGACGAAATGCAACATCAGTTATCTTACCAGTGATCATGTACAGGCCAAAACGTTGGTAATCCAATTTACCGCAAGGCCTAGTGGTCTTGATGTTGTGTTGGAGAAGCCATACATGATCCCCAACACGAAACTTTTTGGAGGAGTCTAGGCGATGATGATCCGCAAGCCTCTTGTGTGCAACTTGATTGTCATGCAAATTGTGGACAATGGTAGTGTGAATTTCTTGGGAGCCACTAAGACGATCCTCCGCAGCAGGGTTGGTAGGAACTTCTGAATGCGCATTCATTGTCCACCGAGGATGACAACCCGTATAGGCGAAAAATGGAGAATATCCCGTAGAAGAATGGACTGAGTTGTAAGTGAATTTGGCCAAATGCAAAAATCAACCCAATCATCTTGTTGATAGTTGATGAAACAACGAAGATATTGCTCCAAAGTCTGGTTGGTACGATCAGTTTGGCCATTAGTCTCGGGATGATAGCCCGAAGAAAGCTTCACCGAAATTCCAAGGAGTTTGAACATGTGCTTCCAAGACTTTGAGATGAATTGTGGACCAAGATCACTAATAATAACATCCGGAAGACATGATGCCTGAATACTTCATGCATAACTAGATCGACCGCCTCTTGACTAGTAATAGACTTCGTACATGGCAAGAAATGTGCCATTTTGGTAAGTCGATCGACCACCATGACAATTGCATCAAAAACTTTCGAAATTGGGAGATCGGTAATGAAATCCAAGGATTTTCCGGAATGGGAAGTGGTTGTAGTAAGCCATAGGATCAGTGCCTAGGACTCTTTGATCGACAACATGTATCACAACTGAGAACATACTCCTCAACAAAATGATGAAGGCGAGGCCACCAATATTCCCGAGATACAAATTCTAGAGTTTTGCGAACTCCAAAATGTCCAACCATTGGTGTGTCATGGCAATGTTATAAAACTTGTAGCCGCGAGGGACCATCAGGAGCATACAATAGGTTTTGTCGAAATACAAACCCACCATGCCAATAGAACTCACTATAGTCATGAAGAGGGTTTTTCAACTGCGAGCAAGAAGCACGATCGGGGACGATATGATCCAAGTCATCATTTGCGAATTCATCAGTGGTCATATGATCTTGAATGGAATCAAGAAGAGTGGAATCTTCAAGTATTGTTATGGCATTAGCTGCCATTAATCGTAGGCGATTAGTACCCAAAAGGATTTGTTTTTTAAGCTCAAATGCAAGTTCCCCTGAACAAAGTTCCATATAAGAGCGTCGAGAAAGAGAATCTGATTTGCCTTGTTGCATCCTAGGGCGATATATGATTACAAAGTTGAAGTGAGTCAAAATTTGCGCCCATCAGGCTTGTCGTCAGGGTCTCGAGCATTTTGGAATGCCAGGGGGTCTTATGATCGTTATAGACAATGATCTGTTGAGAAGAAACTTCTAGAAAATGTCACCATTGTTGAAAAGAATCCACAATTGCAAGAAGTTCTTTGTCGTGGATCTTGTAGTTGATCTCTTTAGCTTCAAACTTTCAGGAATGAAAGGCGACAGGGTGTAGCTGTCTGTCATCTCCAGTCTGTGATAGAACACTCCCTAGTGCAAAGTCAAATGCATCAGCTTCACGGATGAATCATTTTGTTGGGTCGACATGTGCTAAAATAGGTGCCATTGTGAACGCGCCACTGAGACATTCCAAAAGATTCAGGATTAATGGTCAAGCATATCTATTCTGGATAGTCACTTTGTTTAACCCTCAATAATCCACGACCAACCGAAGAAACCCATTCTTTTTCTTAACGACGAAGATAGGATCACCAGCAGGGGATCTAGAATCCCAAATGAATCCGTTTGCCAGATTCTCATCGATATATTCCCGCAAAGTCTCTAGCTCTATAGGTGAGAGATTATAAATCGGCCCCCATGAGGTTCTTTCCCTAGTTGTAAGTTGATAGGGCAGTCATATGGTCGATGCTCCGACAACGTATTGGCCTTCACCTTATCAAAGACGTCTTAGAACTCTTTGTATTTCTCTGGTATTTTAATGTCCGCTTCATGTAAGGTGGATGATGGAGTTTCTACTATTGCAAATACGAACATGTCCTCGTTCCCCCTATTACCGATTAGGAACACGGTCTACAGTCAGTCCTTCTACCTAGACCTCAGAATGGTTGTGGAACAGCGAATGGGGCGTCTATGCGTAATGCGTAGGGGAATGATCCCCGTAACCTATCAGCGTATAAGGGAGACGGCTACAACCGACTCCTTAGCAATGGTTACACTTACGTTCTTACATGCTCAGGTATTCCAGACACACAGTAGATGAGCCGTAGCTATACACAAACTTTCAGAGAAGATAGGATTCTATTACGATACGCTACTTTACAATCCAAAATATACACGCTCCCTCTAACAGAGGTTTTCTACCCTTTATATACGTAGGGTCTATTTAGCTGTTCACGCTTCCTGCGTCAACCGTTACATGCGATATGATCTTATATTATTTCTTATTCCTACGCTCTTGTCCGTCGGTTACTATTCCGGCGGACAACACCTGGCACGTCGGACCCATCCCGTTAATCTTCTTCCAAAATGGCCCGGATGTTTGGCCCTGCTATGGTGTCCGCGTCCGGAGGCAACGTAGGGCTCGTAGCTGTAGCGTGGTGTGGCTCCACTGTTTGGTCGGAATGGCTTCTCCCGATGTCACAATCGTCGTGTGTGGGTTCTTCTTGAGCTAGTGGGTTGGGCTCTGCCGTCGTCATGCTTCCGGTTGGTCGCGGTTCTGTCTAAATAGTGACTTCCTCCGTGGTGTCAGCCGTCTTTGTACGCTCCGGGGAGTGGGGTTGCGATTCTGCCTGGCCTGCAACGTTCTCCGTGTGGTCCATTGATAGTGTGGGCTCCGGTAGATGGGGCTCCTCTTGGGCAGCGGTTTCGCTGTCTAGTACTGTGGGGGACTCTGCTCGTCGGTCCGCACTGTTCACCGTCGTCGTAATTTCTAGTGATCTGGCCTGAGGTCCCTCTTCCTCGGCCATGTCCGGCATTGGCGTCGTGCTAGATTCCCCATTTGTTCGCGTGGTGCCGGCTTGTGTCATCTGGTGAAATAGCTCCTCCTGGCTTTCACCAAAATCATCTAAGAGTTGCGCGAGTTCTTCGGAATGTTAGTCCGCTAGCGCACGATAGTCTTGCGCTAGGTCCTCGCGTACGGCCGCAATGCTCTCCTCATTTAGTTTATAAAAACCTCGGCCGTCTTTTCACCGGTTCTCCTAGTCCGCATGATACGCGTGCAATTCCGCTGCTTAGGTTGCCCACACCATCCATCCTTTGTCCAGCGCCGTTTTCAATTGCGTTGTGAACCTCTCCCGATTTGTTTGGAGAAGGATACGCACGTTGTCTGTGATGGCCTGGCAACGGTTGTGTGCGTCCTCCATTGACTTCTTGAGGTTTGCAATTTCTTGTTGCCTAACCGCCGCCGCTTCTTCGTACGTGGTCTTATGGGATTCCTTTGCATGTTGTTCTTCTAATTTCCCCATTTCATTGTTTAGGCAGATTTCGAGTTAATGCCTTCTTTCTTGTTCGACCACCAGCTTCTCGTCGAACCATACCTTCTTTTTCTCCAGTACGGCCCGAAGTCCCGCGATTGCCGCCTCCGATTTCTTCGCTTCATCCCGTAATTGGGTGTTTTCGTCTTTTGTCCGGATGTGCTGAGCTACCTCCGTAGCGAGTTTCTCTTCAAGGGTTTTTACTGCCTTCCGGCCGTTAGCCCGGATTTCCTTTTCTCTGTCTGAGGATTGGCGCAGTTCGGTCAATTTCTGATTCCACTAGTTGCACGGCCCTTTTCGCTTTTGAGGCGATGGTGGCTCAATTTCTTCCTTCAAAGCGTTGATGGCGTGGTCTAGTGGCGGAGTTGCGTGTTGCGCCGTAGTCGCGTTAGCTTCCAACTCCGTGATGCGTTCGTTGGCTTTTTGCAGCTCGGCTTGGGTCATTTTCACCTTTTTCCAGACATTCTTATTTTTAATGGCCATCTCCTTGGCGCGCGTGCTGACCTTTGCCAGTTCCCTATGGACTTCGACTAGGGCCGTGTTTAATGGGGGTAGCTCCATCCCGACTCGGCGTACCCCGGCGTTCCTCTATCTGTCGACCCTGGCTAGCCAGTCCTCATCGTCGCTCTCCGTCATTTGTGTTAAGGCGCGCTCCATCATCTAGCGCTCCGCGTGTTCCTCGGCCATTCGTTGGGACGCCTTTATCTGTTGTGTTGCCAAGAATTCCATGAGCTCAAACGAGGTTCCGAACTGTAAGGGGGCGTTGAACTCATGGGCCGTATCCAGGATATCTGGATATGCCAAAACCTCGCTTTCCGCCGTCAATACAGCTTTCCCTCGTTGGGACTGGGTCGTAATTATCGGTCGTGGCTCTCGGATGATTTCGAAGGTGGTATTGGACTCCGTAGCTGCGGAGCCATCGCCTTCGGTCGTTGTCTCTGCCGCTGTGGGGACGTCTTTGACCAATCCTTGCCCATCTTTCCTGTCCAATCTACGTCGTTTCGGTCTGGGGCTATCCTGCCGTGTTTCGGTGTCTGGCTCTAGAGCTGCTTCCGTGGAACGTGCCAGTTGTTCCTCCTGTGTTGTCTGTGTGTCTGGTTGGGCAGAAGGTGTTGTCAGCGTGTCAGATTGGGCGGGTTGAGGTTCCTCTTCCCACTTTGGGGCAGCTAACTCCACTAACCTACGCTTCGCGGATCGGGGCGAGTGCATGGGTCGGCTGGGTTGTGGTGCCGGTAGGCCTCAGGGTGGGAATAGCCTTGTAAGGTACTGTTGTATGATCGGCTAGAGCTTTTTTCCTGCCTGATACGCATGCAAGCCTTCCCTTAACGCTGGTCCTGTGATGACCCCCCAATTGACCGCACGCCCTTCAAAGGTATCGATAATGATGCCTGCCTTCTGCTTGGGCATCCCATATGCATTGACATGTACGTAGCCTACCTCTAACAGGAACTTGGCAACTTCACGGAAGAAGGGATCCGGGATCTGCTTCGTTCTATAGGCCTTGGCGGAGGAGGAATATGGCCCGAAATATCTCTGCAGCACTTCTATAGGAGGGATTCGAAATGCCTTTCGCCTAGCGATGACAGGTCCAACTTTTTCCGAATGGAAGAGTTCTTGACCGTGCCGATGTTAAGCTTTCTGGCGATGTCCATGGCGTCCGGGTGTGGCGGTGCCTCTACGACCCAGATGTATCCATCCACGCGTTTCTTCACGAGCCATCGGCGTAAGGCAGTAGAGATGAAGATCGGCATCACCAGAGTGGGTTCGTGGGGAGGAGACTGGTGGTTGTGGTGGGCTTTCACTCTATGATAGGATGGAGGAGAAGGTGAGGGGGAGGAGCGTTGGGAGCATTGATAGTTAGAGGTGGGTTTCTGTTTTGTGCAGAAGATCTTCTATTTCCTTCTTTTTGTGGCTTAGGGTTCATTGGGCGGTGAGCCATCATGGTGCCGTGTGTTCTTGAACTAGGAGTCTGTGCATGCATTTAGTCCTTTTAATAGTCGCTATCTTCTCTCTCTCTTTTTCTTTTTTTTTTTCATAACAATTATATACAGCCTATTTTTACATAATGGTACAAGTGGGTCCGTCCGTTTACGCCGCGGGTTCTCCGGCTCTGTCCTGTTTGGCAGTGAATGGGTTAGGTGGCGTAGGGTCTAGGTAAGGTTTAAGGCGAAACCCATTCACCTTTTGCCATAATACTTCCCCGGCCAGCGTACCTAGTTGGAACGTGCCTTGTTCCGCTCCAATTATCCAGTATAGGCCAGTCCAGCGAAATCGTAACTTCCCCGGCATATGGCCCATGCGGGTTTGGAAAACCAGTACCGCTCGACCGACGGCGAACTCCTTTTCCCTTGCGTTCCGATGCCGATCCACAAATGCTTTACGTCGTCGTTGTTCCTGCTCCAACACCGCCATGCTATGTATGCGTTTTTCCCCGAGTTCGAGTAACTGGTGGAGCCGTACCTCCTCCGACTTGGCTTCCGATAGTCGGTCTCGTACCTGAATCCGCAAACTGGGTACCTGGAATTCGACCGGCATCACAACCTCTAGCCCAAACGCTAGTCGAAACGATGTTGACTGTATGCTTGTTTTGTAGTCGGTTCTGTACGCCCATAACGCACTCTATAATTTGGTATCCTAGTCTGTTCTATTTTCATTGACGATTTTCTTCAAGATGGTCTGCAACGTCTTATTGGTGGATTCCGCTAATCCATTCGCCTGTGGATAATATGGCGTACTCTTCTTATGGACTACAGTGTAATGATGTGTTAGTTCCCGAACCACCGTATTGAGAAAGTGACTCCCCTGGTCACCGATGAGCTCAATCGGACAACCGAACCGACACCAGATGTGCTCGTAAAGGAATCTCGTTGTGACGGCCGCCGTATTTTCTCGTAGTGCCTTTGCTTCTACCCACTTGGTGCAATAATCCGTGGCTACCAATAAGTATTTATTACCTACACGGGTTGCCGCTGGTGTGAAGGGGCCCACAAAATCCAATCCCCATTTTTGGAAGGGGTCTAGCAGTAATACGGGCTGGTGCGGCATCCTTGCGCTCTCCGTGGGTTGGCCCATCCGTTGACACAAATCACACTTTCTACAATACTCGGATGCGTCCATCTGCGTTGCCGGCCACCATAAGCCCGCTTGCCATATTTTCCGGGCTGTCACATCGCCCGCGTAATGGCCGCCTAGCGTGCCGCAGTGCGCTTCCCTTAAAACTGCTTCTTTCTCATCCTGACGTACCCCACATCGCCAAATGTCGTCACTTCCTTTGTGATATAAAACTCCTTCTACGAGGCAGAAGTTACGGCTTCGGACAGCTAGTCGTTTCTTCTCGTCCGTGCGTAATTGTGGTGGAGGCAGTCCTATAGTCAGAAAGTATGTCATTTCCATAAGCCATCGGTTTAGAAATGTCGATTATGTTCTGTCTGCTAGTGCTGTTACCCGCAAGATGTCGAGGTCCGGAAAATCGTCGTCATCTCTCTATACTGTTTCTCCATTCTCGAGTCTACGCAAAAAATCTACCACTACGTGTTGCGTCCCTGGTCGGTGTTGGATTACAAAATCGAATTCTTGAAGCAGCAGCATCCATCACGCTAATTTCCCCGTCAGGGCTTGTTTCTCCATTCAATATAGCAGTGCCGAATGATCCACGTGGAACGTGAATTTCCTCCCTAGTGAATAATGCCGGAATTTATTGATACTATAGATCATCCCTAGCACCTCTCGCTCCGTTGTGGAATAGTTACACTCTGTTGTTGATAATTTGTGACTCGCATAGTACACTGGCCAGTACCAGTTTGGTTCGGTGAGCTACATTAGCGCACTTCCTATTGCTATGTCTGAGGCGTCGACGAACACGTGGAATGGCTTCGCCCAAACTGGTGGTTGTACGACGGGGGCCTGTGTGAGCATTATCTTAAGTGCTTCATAGGCCTTGTCCTCCGTTGCAGTCCATTGGAAGGGAGTCCGATGCACGGCAGCATGCAACGGCGTAGCGAAGTCCGCCAAATATCATATCATCCGACTATGCCACCGTACTTGTCCTAAAAACCAGCCAAGTGATTTCGCGTTTGTCAGAGTTTTGGCTTGCGTAATCGCGGAGATCTTGTTCGGATCAACCGTTATTCCCTCCTTGCTAACTATATGTCCCAAGAGGGTCCCGTTGGTCACGTCGAAAGCACATTTCGCGGGATTCAAGCTTAAGCGTGCGGTGCGGCAACGTTCCAAGCACAGTTGCAGGTGCGTAAAATGGTCTATTGTTTTCCCATATACCGCAATGTCGTCTAAAAAAACCTACATGAATGCCGGAATGTATTCCCCAAAGATCTTCGTAATTGTCCGTTGAAATGTTGTTGGCGCCGTCTTTAGCCCGAACATCATGACGACTACCATATAGACTCCCCAGTCCGTGACAAATGTCGTCTTTTCTTGGTCCTCGGGGTGCATGCGTACCTGGTTATACCCACTGAAGCCATCTAAAAATCTGTACATCTCATGTCCTGCGACGGCGTCCAGCACACTATCGGTGAATGGTAAAGGGAATGCGTCCGTAATGGTGACGATGTTTAATTTTCGGTTCCATGCATACCCGTATTTTGCCGTTTTTCTTTGGAACGACCACTATCGAACTTAACCATGTGGCTTGTTTCACTGGCCGTATGAACCCCGCCTTTAGGAGTTTGTCAAGTTCTTCTTTTGCGCAGGTCGCGTAGTTTGGGTTCATGCGATAGCGGCGCTGCTGGACGAGTTTTGCGTCGGTTGCTAAATTGATCTTATGTTGATAGAACTTGGGATCTAACCCCTTCATGTCCTCGTGAGCCCAAGCGAACACATCTTTATATTTCTTGAGTAGCGCGATCATCGTTTTTCTCTGGTCCGGCCTTAATTCCTTTGCGATTGAGAGGAACCGGGGTTCCGACTCCGTACCCACATTTACTTCTTCCAAGGTGGAGGCGGTGACTCGTCGTGAAATTTCCATTTCCCTTTCGAATGCCGCTCATGCTCTGCTGAGTTCCGATATGGACTCTGGGTTTGGTTCGTAAGCCTCGTCGTGGAGAATAGTGGTCGTGGCATATTCTGCCGCGGTTGCGATGACGTCGATTTCGAACAGCAGAATGATCCAAGGGTACTCATCTAGGTATGCCTCTAATTCTGCATCCTCCACCCTAGCCAACATATTTATATCTTCTGCGTATAATGGTGTTATACCCTTGGGTTGTGGCATGCTTCCTTCCGTAGGTACGCGAACCTTAGTGCGTCCGTGTCGGAAATTGATACAGTTGTGTTGCCAGCTCTTCTTGATATTTGCTGCCCGAAGCCATGGTTTGCCCAAAAGCACTAGGTACGCCCCTGGGGCGTCTAATTCAAGGACGACCGCCGAGATGTCGAAGCGATGTCCGCCCACGATAATGCCTATCTTGCGAATTAACCCCAATGGTCGTACTAAGCGGGTATTTGCCATTCGGAGCCAGAATGGGCAAGCCTCCCATTCTGAAATGCCTAACTGCTCGCAAGTTTTTGCGCTAATTACATTGACGCTTGAGCCGCCATCGATTACGCATCCAGGAATTTCCTGTCCGTGCAATATTAATGTAATAGCCGAGTTGTGGTGATCCACTACAGGCGGTCCGTCGCTAACGTCTGTAAGGTTTATAGCGACGCTCACCCCGGGTATGCCCGTCACCCATTCTTCCATGGTCTGGTGGAAGCGTGGGACTAGTTGTAGCAACTTCTCCATGGTTAACGTTATTTCGCAGCCCGCTAACGCCTGCCAAATGGGATTCGGGACCGGTCCTTCGTCCTCCGCTCGCTCCCTCGTATTCGCGGACTCCTTCCGCATGCGCTCGGTATTGGTCGCGTTTGCTTTTTCCACCCATGCCTGGGCTTGTCGTCGTAACTCATCTTGCGCAACCCAATCAGTTGTAATCGTATTGACGGCGGGTCCCTTGCCCTTGCGTGTTGGGCATTGCGTGGCATAATGCCCGGGTTGCTAACAAATAAAACAATGTATGCTTGATTCGCCCTTCTCGGCTCCTGGTGGTGTGTGCCGATCTCCTGGTGCGACTTGCTCCTCCCAGTCCGGCCTTGTTTGTCGGAACGCACGCGGTGGTTGTTGTTGGTCCCGTCGTGGTTCTTGGTGTCGCTCATCTCCCGAGCTTTCATCGTAACGCCGGTGTTCTCTATATTGCCGTGGCTTCCCACGATAACCATTGAAGCCGCCACGTTTGTTTGTCGGTCGATGATTCTCATAGCGTCGGCCCCCTTTCGCATAACTCGGATGTCCCTGATAATCCTCATCCTCTGGTTCGTCTTCCTCGGAATCGTTATGATTTCGGCGATTCCGGTGATGCCGGTCGTCAGGTGGGTTGCGATCCACATACTGTGGTCGGTCTTCTTGCCTCCTTTGTTCCGTACGGCGTGGGGGACGTTGTGTGTCCATGCTGCGGACTGTGGGAGCAGCTCTGTTCAACATATTGTATTCGCATTGGTCGACTGTGTGAGCCTTCGAGTGGCAGACTGGGCAGTGGATTCGCATGTTGCACTCCACTACGGAATGCCCCGAGTTCAAGCAAATCGTGCACTGGATGGCTTGACGAAACTGGCATTCCTCGTCCTGGGGTAACACTTGTCATAAGGAGGACATAGAAAACCTTTCCTCCTCCTCATCCAACTCGAGCTGTAATGCTCGTTCAATGACCATATCCGTTGTTTCCCCTTTCACGCTATTGTTGTTGAGCGTTGCCCATATGGGTCGGCGTAATGCTGCCAGAAATGTCTCTCGAGCCTCATCCTCCGCGGGGCTCTGTTCTAGTTTCCGCCGTAAATTTTGGAAACGTAAGCTGAAGTCTGCTATCGTCTCTGTCGGCCATCCAATGTTAACCCAA
The DNA here is from genome assembly GCF_043228905.1 of Azolla caroliniana. Taxonomy (NCBI): domain Eukaryota; kingdom Viridiplantae; phylum Streptophyta; class Polypodiopsida; order Salviniales; family Salviniaceae; genus Azolla; species Azolla caroliniana. The sequence goes on along the minus strand of NW_028230437.1, from coordinate 11,611,756 downwards.
ACTCCGTCATTTTCGACTGGTGCGTTGCCGCCTCCGAAAGGCTCTACGCCATGTGGTTCGCATTCTAGACATAAAGGAACATGCGAATATGGGTTGCGGCGTCGATTTCGCCGTTAAAGCGGGGATATGCAAAGGCCATGTTGGGGGATACGGCGGGTCGGGAAAGACCACAGGGTGGCTGTGGTGAGCGTAATCCCCGTGTATCATCGAGGTATTTGGAGTGCACAGAATCCTCTTTGTAATCCCGGTAGGTAGTACTAAGGTCGCTGAGGCGAGGCTTTTGCCATGCACGTTCCTCTGCCTGGCGTGTGACGGACCTTGTGATTGGTCGGTCTTGTCGTGTTGGTTCTCTAGGGCGTCTGCGGCTAAACATCCATTCATCGTTGCTCTTCTGTGAGAAGACACAGATCACCGGGCGTGCCAAAAGTGTTACCAATTAGGAACACGGTCTGCAGTCAGTCCTTCGACCTAGACCTCAGAATGGTTGTGGAACAACGAATGGGGCGTCTATGCATAATGCGTAGGGGAATGATCCCCGTAACCTATCAGCGTATAAGGGAGACGGCTACAACCGACTCCTTAGCAATGGTTACACTTACGTTCTTACATGCTCGGGTATTCCAGACACACAGTAGATGAGTCGTAGCTATACACAAAATTTCAGAGAAGATAGGATTCTATTACGATACGCTACTTTACAATCCAAAATATACATGCTCCCTCTAACAGAGGTTTTCTGCCCTTTATATACGCAGGGTTAATTTAGCCGTTCACGCTTCCTGCGTGAACCGTTACATGCGTTATGATCTTATATTATTTCTTATTCCTACGCTCTTGTCCGTCGGTTACTATTCCGGCGGACAACACCCCCCTGCCTCACGTAATCGACGTAGAGAGATGGTTGATAACTTATGGGATCCAGTATTTGATGTTAGAGATTTGAGGGAGGCAAGCTTTGTTCATTTTTCTTGGGTCTCCTTAATTGTTCTTTTCATCCAATCAATCTTTGGGTTATGGAGTTCAAACCAAGCGAGACCTAGAACTACTGGGTGTTCTGGACTACAATTAATGTTGGAAAAGATTATGCTTGCCAAATCGCCAAGAACTATACGAATTGGCTCGAACTCCTTGACTATATCACCTGATGTTATGGGACAGCCATCAATAACCCGTACGGTTACTGGGTTCGGGAGATTATTCAAGAGGATGTTTTGTGACAATGCAAACTCACGATCCATGAAACAAGAGTTGGCTCCAGAATCTAGGAGGGTAGAGGCTAGGACTCGATGACATGTAGATGTGGTAAGCTCATGTTGAGCGGACAAGCTCAACCAAATCCGGATCGACTGAATAAGCTAGAGCCAGATCGGTATCCAGAACGGAGAATCGGATAGGTAGCTGGATCGGTGTTAACTCTTAGGGCTGGACAATGGCCTAACACAGGGTGTCTATGGAAGACACTTCACCAAAGGGGTGTTACGGCAGGAGGATTAGAATCAACAATTAATCTGACTTAATTAGGTTACTTAGCATGATCATCCTTAATATTCACACGCGTAAGATATAACAATGAATGCAGAATGGCAATTAACACAAAGATAAAAAAAACACTAAGCTTTATTAATTAACCGCTCCTCATTACATTGTATCCGGGCCTTTAAATAGGTTTCCGGTCTGTAGTACAAAACGGTGCTATCCACACCTATTCGGGATCGGTCCGGATCCAGAACGGCATACCGATTCCGGTCCGTCCGTCCACACTCATAGCTTACTTACAACCATTCCTAATAATTACATAACTCCCCGTTTCACACTCTGGACTCCTTTCCCGGCCGGTAACAATCGGTATGAACCGGTTGGTTGTTAGAGGCCTACGAATCTAGCCTAGTACGTAGGCATATTTTTGGGAGTCCTGTCAATCGCTTGTATGAGCATTGAAGTACTTGTCAGTACTTCTGTCAGTCCTTTTAAGGACTTGTATAAAAGTGCTCACTAAGCACATTGTATGTACACAAAGTGTTGTGATTTTGAATTGAGTTTTATTGTTTTGCTCTCTTTGTCTCTCCCACGTACTGTGTATTATCAAGCTTCCATTAAACCTTCATTTTCTGTTTTTACTGTTGTTATCCGGCTAAGCCGGTTTGTCTACAAGATTTCGCACACTATTCTTTACATGGTATCAAAGCGCGAGGGTTGAGAACCTCTGCTGCCGACAACTGCTCGAAACAGACAAACCCGATAAAGACCAGAAGAAAGAAGAAAGATATGACAAAAGCATGGCGAGCTCGTTTCCCACAGAAAAGCTCGACTAGAGCAATTGTGCGTCCTAGTCATATAAAATGCACCAGTACCTACTGGGGCACGAATATTGGAACTATGTGGAAGGAGCAAACGAACTAGCATCGGAGCCGGCACACAAGGACTTCCTGGTGTGGGAGCAAGGAGCGAACAGAGTATTGTACTGCCTCATGTCTTGTGTGCACGATCAGATGCTCGGCTACATCAGAGACGCAAAGTCGCCGAAGGAGGCCTGGGAAAATCTCTAGAAGATTTTCACCGCAAGTACCACGGCATGGAAGTTGCAGCTCCGACAAGAGCTCAAAAGTATCTAGCAAAGGTGTTGAGAAATCGATGCAAAATTGATCACAATAAACGAACTACGCGCTGAAATACAAATCACAAGAAATGCCAGAAAGACAAGATAAACAGATGTACACAGAGATTTACGTGGAAACCCTAAAACAGGGAAAAACCACGGGTGAACAGATTCTTCACTATAATATAGTGGATATACAATACAGAGATGATTACAACACTCACGAGTGTATCAGCCGCACAGGGCTCTTCGCGTCTATTGTTACACAAACAACTATGGTGCGGCTCTCCTCTCTCTCTCTCACGCTCTCTTGTGTTCTACTATTCTACGCATACACAAAGTTTTCCCTAGTTGTATATATATACTTACACAACATTCTGGCTATTTACATACATAGCCCTCATGGGGCGCACACTTAGACTATTTACAAGTATAGTCACCCGAGTTGGCTATTTACACGATTCTGGTTTCAGCCAAGGCCGTCACTCATCAACTTGGCTCCTCTCTCTTTCCCATCTGAAGGGACTTGTTTCCACACATCATCATTATTATTATTACTATAATAATAATAGTCGAATCTTCAAACAATTGACTCACTGTTTTCGACTCTTCGACTGTCGGCTTTCTGAACAGTCGGATCTTCCTTGTCATCTGTCTGTTGAACCGAATCGACTGTCTCCGATTCGTTCTAGCTCTTGTCTGAATCGATTGCTCCCGATTCCTCTTCTGATTCCAAGCCCTTCACCACATCGGACCATGTCCGGGTCTTGGCCTTCTTCCTTCGGTCGGCTCTGTCGGCTCTGTCCTTGTTGACTCTACCACCTTCTGTTCTTCCCTCACCGGCACAATCGGCAGTCTCTTTGCCTTTGCCCGTTCTCCTCCTCAAGTGTGGCACGTCGATCGACTGTCTCCGATTCGTTCTAGCTCTTGTCTGAATCGATTGCTCCCGATTCGTCTTCTGATTCCAAGCCCTTCACCACATCGGACCATGTCCGGGTCTTGGCCTTCTTCCTTCGGTCGGCTCTGTCGGCTCTGTCCTTGTTGACTCTACCACCTTTTGTTCTTCCCTCACCGGCGCAATCGGCAGTCTCTTTGCCTTTGCCCGTTCTCCCCCTCAAGTGTGGCATGTCGAGATGATGAACACCAAGCATTTCGGTGAAGTGTTGCAACTTGTCTGATCCGAGCGGCTTGGTGAAGATGTCGGCAACCTGCTGATCCGTGTGAACATACCGTAGTTCAATTTCACCGCTCAAGACCCGCTCACGCACAAAGTGATAATGCACTTCTATGTGCTTCATGCGAGCATGGAACACAAGGTTCTTGGCGAGCTGCATACTGTTGATGTTATCACAATAAATCGGGATCGGGGTTGGTACCTCGATCCGCAAGTCTCGCAGTAGTCGTCGAAGCCAAATGGCTTCGCAGGTGGCAATGGTAGCGCCCTAGTACTCAGCCTCAGTGCTTGATAGAGCCACTGTTGGCTGCTTTTTGCTGCTCCACGCAACAACTACGCTCCCTAGGGAAAACATATAACCGGAGGTTGATCGGCGATCTGATGCATCGCCGGCCCAGTCGGCATCCGTGTAACCGACGAGCTCTTCGGTTATACCTCGCCAGTATAACAGTCCCCGGTCCTTCGTGCCGCTTACATATCATAGTATCCATTGCGCGCACTTAAGGTGCTCCACGGTCAGCTTCTGCATGAACTGACTTATCATTCCGACCGGATAGTTGATGTCGAGTCGCGTGATAGTCAAGTAAATAAGGCTTCCAACAATTTGTCGAAACCGTTGCTCGTTGCAGGCCGGTCCGGACTTGGGACAAAGCTTCTGGTTCCGGTCTAAGGGTGTGGATATAGGTCAGCATTCTGTCATGCCGAACTTGTATAGCATATTCAAGACGTAATGTCGTTGTGAGAGCAATATGTCGTCCGGGGTTCGGATCACCTCGATCCTGAGAAAATAATGAAGGTCCCCCAGATCCTTCATCTCAAATGCGTCCGACAACTGGGACTTGACGCGGTTGATTTCTGGAACACCCGGACCGGTGATGACTAGATCATCAACATACAACAGTATACATACCGGACCAACTGAGCCTTGTCGAATGAACAATGAAAAGTCCGATTTGGAGGCCACAAACCCCATCTTACGCAACCGGTGCGTGATCTTCGCATTCCAAGCTCGAGGGGCTTGCTTCAGGCCGTACAATGACTTCTTCAGCCGGCATACTGCCGACTTGTTCATCTCCGATTGAAAACTGAGAGGCTGAGTCATAAAGACTTATTCTTCAAGATCACCTTGAAGAAATGCATTCTTCACATCCATCTGATGAAGATGCCACCCCCTTGCCGCAGCAACCGCCAACAGCACTCGAACCATTGTCATCTTCGTTACAGGAGCGAAGGTCTCATCGTAGTCGATTTTGTGGGTCTACGCGTATCCCTTCGCCACTAACTGGGCTTTATGCCGGTTAACAGAACCGTCGGCGTTGTACTTTACCTTGTATATCCACTTGCATCCGATCGGTTTACAGTGACGAGGAGGGTCAACCAGTTCCCATGTCGCATTGACATCAAGTGCCCACATTTCTTCCTCCATAGCGACACGCCAATTTGCGTCCTTGGCCGCTTCTACGTAGCTCTCCGGCTCACGCACCTCCGCCACCTTAGTCATGTACGCATAGTGATGCGCCATGTACTCATTGTACCCGTACCGCTTGACGAGATCCTTCTGGCGGGTGGACCGACGTAACTCACTGTTACCCGGTTTGAGGCCCTTCTTGGCTGGTTCGGTCTTTGTTGCCGAAGATCCGCCTTTCTCCTTGCTGGAGTTGGATGCACACCGATCCGACTCATCGTTGCCGGTTTCGAATTCCGGCATCTTCTTCTTCCCCTTCTCTTTGCGCGTGAACCGTCTCCTAGGTTCCTTGCGTGGGGAGTGCACGGCAAAGTCTCCACTACTCACCGGTTCCTGATCGGACTGGTCAGATTGACTCAATCTCTCGTTCGGCCCACTCAACCGAAACGATTCCGGACTCTCATCCTAAGTCCCCACTTCATCATCCTCTACCTAGGCCAATTCAGGCTCATTAGCCTCATCCTCCGGCATCAGGTCAGATTCAGAGGTCGGAGTCGGTAAGGAGTACCACGATGCCGATTCATCGAACTCGACATCTCGACTAACTCGGACCTGCTTTGTCCAGGGGTTATAACACTTATAAATAACCCTTTTGCTCTTGAGCATAGCCGACTAGGATGCATTTTTCCGATTTTGCATCTAGTTTCCTCCGCTTCTCATCTGGTACATGCACATATGCAATGCTACCGAAGATCTTAAGGTGTTTCAAATTCGACTTGCACCCGAAATACAGCTCGTGAGCTGACACCTTGTCACCGATCCGGTTCTGGATGTAGACTGTCGTTTGGACTGCCTCCACCCAGTAGAATTTGGGCATGCTCTTCTCCTCTAGCATTGCCCTTGCCGCATCAATGAGCGACCGGTTCTTCCTCTCGGCTACACCATTCTGTTGTGGTGTGTATCTGCAACTGAACTCTCGCTAAATTCCTGTTTGTTGCAGATAACTGTTGAATTGGCCGGAAAAGTATTCTTTCCCGCCATCCGACCGCAGGCAATTGATCTTCCTCTTCGATTCCCGTTCCACCATGCTTTGGAGACTCCGGAAACACTCAAAGACTTCACTTTTCCGCTCAATGAGGTAGATCCATGGGTGTCGCGTATAGTCGTCGATGAAGGAGACGAAATATCGACTCCCACCAAGACTAACATTCTGTGTCGATTCCCACACATCTGAATGGATTAGGTCGAGCTTGTTACGGCTCCGGTTACGTTCGGTAGGGAATGGAAGCCGGTGTTGCTTCCCGAGTTGGCAGGCTTCACATACTTGGGCCTTCCGGCCGCTGAACTTCGGCAAACCAAAAACAACTTGTTTTGTTTGCAGGTCTTGAAGCCTCCGGTAATTGACGTGGCCTATCCGCTTGTGCCACAGGTCGATGTCCGATTCGACCTTCTATCCTTTTGCAAACAGAGAGGTGCCAACGTCATTGGTGTTGAGAATATACATCCTCCCGTCTCTATGCCCTTGCGCAATAATCTGGCCCTCTTCCTCGATGAAGCACCCAAGGTGCGTGAACCGCACCTGCATCCCTTGGTCGACGATCTGTCCAACCGACACCAGGTTCTTCGTGATTGTCGGAACGTGTAATACGTTCATTAGCTTCCCCTTCTGTCCGACGTGGCTCAAAGGGACTTCACCGACGTGCACGATTGGGTGAGGAGTGTCGTCTCCGGTTTTGACTACTCCTGGTTGGTCCGGTTTCTCCAAAAAGGAGAACCACTCTTTGTGGCTCGTCATGTGGTTCAACACACCAGAATCAACATACCACACTTCCTCCGATTTGGAAGTGGTTGTCAGGAACTCTATTAAGGCAGAGAAGGAATTAGTACTAAAAGAAGGATTAGTACTATTGTTGGGGAATAGTACTAAGACAGAGAAGGATTAGTACTATGAGAGGTGTCGAACTTTGAGAGAAGGAATGAGTGAGTGAGAGAGAGAGAGAGAGAGAGAGAGAGAGAATGATGATGCGAAAGATATATGTATTATATGAAGGAAGATATACAACAGTAGTTAGAAGGCTTAAGACTGGCGTTGAACCGATTTGGTTCGAACTAATGCCTTGCGCCTCCTTTTATAGTGTCTTCAGGAATACTCCTGAAGTTTCTAGAATGTTCTAGAGAAATCTGGAATATACATCAATTTCCCAATAAAACCTAAATGAAAATAATATCCTTCAAATTACAATTCATAACCTAATGGTAAAGTCTCGACCCGTGTAACAAAAGGTTATGGGTTCGAGTCTAGTTATGACACTATCCCCCCTTTAAAACGACGAGTTCCACGAGTCGTTTTAGATTGAGGACCCGGTTTCTCGGGGTATCGTCGATGGAAGTCTTCTAGAAGAGCACGAGCATTGGTCACATTCTCGATCGGTTCCCAAGTACGCTCGCTGGGACTATATCCTAGCCAATCGACTAGATAGTAGAGCTTGTTGCGAACAATCTTGGAATCGAGGATGGCAGCGACCTCATACTCAGGTCCATCTTCGAGCTCGATAGGAGGTGGTGGTTGTATAGTACGTCCTGGGATAGTGCTCTCGTGATAGGGTTCGAGGAGAGAACTATGAAACACCGGATGTATCCGAAGTTGCGGAGGTAGCTCGAGACGAAAAGCGACATCATTAATCTTCCCGATAATACGGAAAGGACCTAATCGCCGATAATCCAACTTCTCACATGGGCGAGTAGTCTTGATGTGTCGTCGTAGCAGCCACACCCGATCTCCAATGTTAAAACTGGATGGAAGTCGATGACGATCTGCGTAGTCCTTGTGTGATTGTTGAGCTTGCTGGAGTTGAGTGGATAAATCCGCTTGTATCTTGCGTAACCGCTCCAAACGATCCTCCGCGCAAGGATTTGTGGACACTTCTGGGGTTTCAAGGACACACCACCGGGGATGATATCCCGTATAAGCGTAGAATGGCGTGACTTTAGTCGATGCGTGGATAGCGTTATTATAGGCAAATTCGGCGAACTAAAGAATATCTGCCCAATCATTCTGATGATAGTTGAGAAAGCACCGCAGATACTGCTCCAGTGTTTGATTTGTTCGTTCGGCTTGACCGTCGGTTTGTGGGTGGTAGCCGGAGGAGAGGTTACAAGTGACCTTCAGCATTTTAAAAAGGTGCTTCCAGAATTTTGACACAAACTGGGGTCCACGATCGTTGATGATATTATCAGGGAGTCCGTGATGCCGACATACTTCCCGCATGACAATTTCGGCGGTGTCTTCACTAGATATTTCTTTAGTACATGGTAAGAAATGAGCCATCTTCGTATATCGATCCACCACTGTGAGAATCGCACTGAATCCCTTAGAGACTGGAAGATCTGTAATGAAGTCAAGAGCAATGGATTGCCATGGCTTGCTTGGAATTGGTAATGGTTCTAATAAACCATATGGATGATGTCTTGGCATTTTCGCTCTGCAGCATGTATCGCAAGTCCGAACAAAATCTTCGACAAATTGTCGCATACGGGGCCACCAGAATGATCGTTGTACTAAATCTAATGTTTTAGTACTACCAAAATGTCCTGCTGTATATGTGTCATGGCAGTTTTGTGCTACTCGAAGGCGGCAAGAACCATTAGGAACATACAAAAGTTCTTTAAAGAAGAGTAATCCATCACAGTATTTGAATTGCCGATAATCCGTACCTGGTGATTGTGATTGTGAACATGACGCTCGAGAGGGGTCAATTTGTGCTAGTATAGCTTGGGCGAAAGCGTCAGTCTTCAAGTCCTCACGTATAGTATTGGTAATGTCGGAATCCACGGGCATGTCAAAGACCTGTGCTGCTTGCAGTCGTGCTGGACCCAAGATTACTTGCTTCTGGTTATCGAAGGCTGGCTCACCGGGACGTGGTGTTAGATACGAACGCCGTGATAACGCATCTGCCTTCCCTTGGTGCTTTCCCGGACGATATGTAATTTTGAAGTCGAAGCGTGTGAGGAAGTGGGCCCACCGAGCTTGACGTCGATTCAGTACACGAGCATCTTGAAAGTAGGCAAGGTTCTTGTGGTCACTGAATACAGTGACCTGATGAGGAGATCCCTCCAGGAAATGCCTCCATTGCATAAAAGAATCAACTATTGCTAATAGCTCTTTATCATGAATTTCGTAGTTGATTTCGGTGGCGTCAAACTTACGGGAGTGGAAAGCCACAGGATGTAGCTTCTTGTCGTTACCCTGTTGTGACAGAATGCTCCCCAATGCGAAATCCGATGCGTCAGCTTCGATAATGAATGGTTTTTCCGGATCCACATGACCTAAAATTGGAGCTGATGTAAACGCCTTCTTAAGACTCTCGAAAGCCATGTCCGTCTCTTTAGACCAAATGAATGATTGTCCCTTCCTGGTGAGCTGTGTGAGAGGCAGCACAATTTTTGAGTAATTTTGTATGAACTTCCGGTAAAAATTTGCAAAGCCTAGGAAGCATTGCACATCCCGCACCGAACGCGGAGTGTGCCATTCTATCACCGTTTTGACCTTGGCTGGGTCCATGGATATGCCTTCTGAGGAGATGACATAGCCGAGAAATTCCACTTGGTTGCACCCGAAACTACATTTCTCTAACTTTGCATACAGACCATGTTCTCGAAGTCGTTTTAGTACTAATAGTACATGAGAATCATGTTCTTCTTGGGTCTTTGAATAAACCAGTAGATCATCCAAATAGATGATCAAAAAATCATCCAAGAGATCTCGAAATATATCATTCGCCATGTGCTGGAAGACTGCCGGCGCATTAGTGAGTCCGAACGGCATGACCGTATACTCGAAGTGCCCATATCTGGTGCGAAACGCGGTCTTCCATTCATCTCCTGGTCGGATCCGTACGAGGTTATAGGCTCCTCGTAAGTCGATCTTCGTGAAGAACCTGGCACCGTTGATCCGTTCTAAAAGACTTGAGATAAGGGGAAGAGCATACCTATTTCTTACTGTGACCTTATTCAAGCCACGGTAATCTACAACGAATCGAAGCGAGCCATCTTTTTTCTTGACGAAGAAAATGGGTGCGCCGGCTGGAGATTTCGAATGCCGAATGAAACCGTTCTCCAAATTCTCCTCTATATAGGCTCGAAGGACTTCTAGCTCGGTTGGTGACAAATTGTAGATCGGCCCCCATGGCGGCTCTTTTCCCGGTTGTAAGTCGATGGCGCAATCGTACGGCCGATGATGAGGAAGTGTGTTGGCTTGTACTTTATCGAACACATCAGCATACTGACGATACTTCTCGGGAAGTTGAACGGTGGACTCCTCTTTGGTGGTGCTGGAGGGTTGTACTGATATTGCGAAGAGAAACATTTCCTCCTTGCGCCCTTCCTCACGCAACTGACGTAGCGAAATGGTTGCAACCTTCTGGGTAGATCCTCGGGTTTGTCGCAACCGGATTTCCCTTGTCCTCCAATCTATGTCTGGGTTATGTAACTCGAACCATGGTAATCCTAAAACTATGGGATGTTCTGGAATACTAATAATATTAAATGATACTACACATGTTAAGTTATCTAGGACAATATTAATGGGTTCCGACTCTTCTATGATATTACCAGAAGCAATGGGACGACCATCAATGACTATTACTGAGGCTGGACATGGGAGCTTTCTGAGAGATATCTGATGAGCTCGGGCAAAATTCCTATCCATGAAGCAAGAATTAGCTCCGGAATCTAGAAGGGCTAAGGTATGTACTGGAGGGGTACTTTTAGTACTAACTGCTACTTGGGCTACGAACACATCACTAACTTGCTTAGAGGGAATGGAACCACTAATGGGCTGCACAGATCTAGGGCTGTCCAACCAAACGGCTCCTATTTTGGCTGGACTTAGTCGTTTAACTCTTCTTCTAATTGGCTAAGGACATCAAATTTGTTTGCGAGATTCGGACTACTATTAGGACTATTATGACTATGAGGACTATCAGAGATTCCTACTGAAATAGACTCGGGTTTAGTATAGTCAGAACTAACAACGACTTGGTTTACCTGCCTTCTTGGTCTATGGGGACAGTTTATCGCGATATGCCCTGGTCCACCGCAATAAAGGCATAATCGGTTTGTTCGGCGTCGTTGCTTTTCCTCCTCCGATAGCGGCCCACGACGACGTGTAGTGTCAATTTCCATTGGAGTTGGAGTACTTACTGGAGGCGCATTATGTGACTCCCTTTGAAAAGGTTTCGCTACCACTGAGGCATAGGTAGGCTCGGATCTTGCCCTCGGCATCTGAAATTGTCGTTCCGAACGTCGCTCGAAGAGGCGGTTGTCACATCTGACCGCTCGACTGATTGCTTCTGTTAATGATTTTGGCTCTTCAGGGAAAGTCAAGAGTAAATCCTTGACATCGTTGCGTAGACCATAGCGGAACTGCTCCATCAACGCTTGATCATCCCAGGGGATATCGGCGGCGAGTAGACGGAAATCTGCAGCATATGCGGAGGCTGGACGGTCACCTTGGCGTAATCGCCGGATTTTGTTGATTGCAGTCCTTATGCTGTCAGTATCTCCAAAACATGCTTTAAACTCACTTATGAATTCTTCAAAATTATTTAGTACTGGAGATTCCTTTTCTAGTAGCGGAGCGAACCATGCTAATGCTGAGCCATTTAACAACGTGCCTACTAAACCCACTCGTGATGCATCGGTGGGATATCGGGACGGATGCATTTGAATAACTAACTGTACCTGGTTAAGAAACCCTCTAAACTGCGATCGCGTTCCATCGAACTTCGTGGGAAGGCCAATCTTGGGTTCTTTATGAATCCCTTGTGCTCCGTGCCCTTGTTGTTGCATTGCTACGATGGTTGCTTCGAGTTGTTGCACGCGTAACGCAAGTTCCCCATGCTGTTGTTGCGTTTGCTGCTTTTCTAAGGAAATTTGCTGAAGATCCCCCAACAAGCGTTGATTTTCTTGTTCCAAAGCATGAAACTTCTCTTTCAAGCATTGAAATTCCGAGAAAACGGATTGATACTCTTCAGCGCTAACGGTGGCCATGGGATGAAGGAAAAGGGAAATAAGAGACTAGTAGGAAAGGAGGGAGACAGAAGGAAGAGGGAGAGAAAAGACCAGACAGGCACCCAAAAATCGGTTCAAACTGTCAGGAACTCTATTAAGGCAGAGAAGGAATTAGTACTAAAAGAAGGATTAGTACTATTGTTGGGGAATAGTACTAAGACAGAGAAGGATTAGTACTATGAGAGGTGTCGAACTTTGAGAGAAGGAATGAGTGAGTGAGAGAGAGAGAGAGAGAGAGAGAGAGAGAATGATGATGCGAAAGATATATGTATTATATGAAGGAAGATATACAACAGTAGTTAGAAGGCTTAAGACTGGCGTTGAACCGATTTGGTTCGAACTAATGCCTTGCGCCTCCTTTTATAGTGTCTTCAGGAATACTCCTGAAGTTTCTAGAATGTTCTAGAGAAATCTGGAATATACATCAATTTCCCAATAAAACCTAAATGAAAATAATATCCTTCAAATTACAATTCATAACCTAATGGTAAAGTCTCGACCCGTGTAACAAAAGGTTATGGGTTCGAGTCTAGTTATGACAGTGGTCTTCTTCATCGAGTTCGCCTCATGCTTCATTACCAAGGTTGGCCCTTTACTGTTCTTGGATCCTCCCGATCCCTTCGCGTAGTGCGAGCTTTGCCAGCCTTTCTGTATCCGGATTTGTCCGAATCGGCTCGTTTTCTCCAGCACTCGCTTTCTCTGTGGCCTTTTTTGCCACAGTACCAGCATTCCGTTGCTGCCTTCTCTTGCCGTCTTCCGGTGTCGCCATGACTCCCCCTACTTGTCGGACTCCCGGAACTATTGTCGGCATGTTCTCTGTGCCTTCGTTCTTGTTCTTGCCGGCCGCCTCCATTGCGTGCCGACCCGTCTCGTCCACCACGCCCACGGGACCGATCCGCCTCCGTGTACAACATCCGGCTGTCAGTGGGTGCGCTAGTTGACGCACCGGCGTGGTTCTCCTCTACAAGGAGCATCGACTGTAAGTCAAAAAATGATGGCGTATTCTCCCTTGTACACACCGCCGTTCGAAACGCTTTGAACTTAGACGTCAGGCCCCCAAGACAGACCTGTACCATCTCGTCTTCCTCTACGGTAACGTTGATAGAGGCAAGGAGTCACAAATCTCTTTGATCCGTGCCGTGTAATCCGCCACCAACATGTCCTTCTATCGGACATTGCTCAACTCCTGTCGGAGTTGCAGCTTTCGGGTTGTAGTGCTCGCGGCGAAAACCTTCTTCAGGTTCCCCCAAGACTCCTTCGGCGTCTTGGCGTCTCGGATGTGGCTCAGCAGCTAGTCTCCGACACTGGACGCGAAGCAGTACATCACTCTGCTTGCCGATTGTTCCCACACTGGGAAGTCCTTATGTGCCACATCAGGTGTTGTTTCATTGGCTCCTTCGACGAAACTCCAGTAGCCATGCCCAAGCAGGTACTAGTGCATCTTATACGACCAAGATGCATAGTTGGATCTATCGAGTTTCTCCACATGGAGCGAGCTAGCCATTCCTCTATCCATCACTTCTCTATCTGTTGTTTTATGACCTGTTAGGCTTTGCTTTCAAGCGTTTGTCAGCTGCAGAGGAGGTTCTCAACCCTCACGCTCTGATACCATGTAAACGATTACTTGCGAAAGCGTTAGAAAACAGAGAAATTAGGGAACACACAGAGTACACGGGAGACACAGAGAGAGCAGAACGTAAAAGCTATATTCAAAAACAATATAATCACCCTGTATCTTACAACTATGCTCAGTAGCACTATTTATACAAGTCCTCGTAGGACTGACACAAGTACCACGTACTTTAATGCTCACATGAGCTTCTGACACTTACTACGAGACTATAATTGCCTAGTAGTCTAAACTAATACTAGGCTACCGGTTACCGATTGGATCCGGCTAACCAGCTCCCCAGCTCACCGGCTCTGTTGCTTGCCGGCTCGGTTGCTCACGGCTTACCAATCCATCTCGCTTGCCGGCTCAGGCTTATCCAACCGATCCGGCTCCAGTTGAGCTTGCCACTCAACATTTTATAACCTTCCTCTTCTTCCTCGTTCATGCTATTTTTAGAAGCTTTTTATCTCCCTATTTTTAGCTATGACACATCGACCTTCTAATCGTCATATCTCCCTCATCCGATCTCCAAATTAAGAGATTTTTAGAAACTGAAGTCGACGCTGATACGAAGGAATCGGTGATTAGAAGGGCATCTACTCTACTGAGGCAAGGAGAAGGCCATCAAGGGCCTTAGGAGCAGACAAACTGATAGAACGGGTAAAGGAGCGCGGGATTGGACGGGTCGTGGAACACAACCCAGAAGACAAGCTGGCAAAAGGAGATGAGGCAAAGAACCGGCAAAGCAAACGGAGGAACCTCAAGTTGAGCTTGAGGGGGTGTGTTGAGGGGGTGCGTTGAGAGACAAGCTCAACATGAGCCGGATCGAATGAATAAGCTGACAACCAAGTCGATTGAGGAAGATCGGTTGAAGAAGCCGTAGTAAATAGGAATATTATAGGCATTTAGTGTCAGAGCTCACGTGTGAGCATTCAAGTACTTGAGTCAGCCTATGTTAGAGGCTTGTATATAAGTGCTTTATGAGCACATTGTTTTGCACCGAGTTTTTCTTGTTGTCTGCTCACTCAGTATCTCTATCTCTCACTCACTCTGTGTATTCCTAATTGTCTTCTGTTGTTCGTCTGAGCTAGTTGTGTCTTTTGTGCTCAAGCTTTTGCATACGCAACTCTTTACAGTTATTATACAAAGTGGTGGGGTGTTTTGGATGCTCCTAAGGTGTGTTCCCACACTAGGGAAGTTGAGTTTGATTCTCAACATTAGTGAACTTGCTTTAGAAACATATGAAAAGCTCATTGGTAGCTTCCAACATCAGTCTTAGTCTAGGCAGATATTGTTAGTTGATGGATTCGAACCATCATATACTCTATCATTAGAAAACCAAGAGATAGTGACTATCAATCACTCGTGAGCCTCTAGTGTCACAACCCTAACTTTGTGAACTTTTTTTTTCCAGTAACACTTTTATTACTAGTGGGAAACCTCAAAGTGAGGTGAAACCCCACAAAGAATAAAGAGAAATGTACAAGTGTCGATTAGACACTAAGGAGCTTAAAATCAGTCAAAGTAAAGAGTGTAAATTTGCAGTGTGATGTCTCTAAGTTGTAAACAATCAAATAGAGATTGCCCGAGGGATTGCTTAAAGAAGTTAACTTCATGCAATTGGTTTCGATCAAAGACATTAGTATTGTGGGCTATCCAAATGGTCCAAAGTGCCCAAAATCTTGTCCATTGGAGAAAATAGGTCTTTCTAGATAAGGCACACAAAATTTATCCAAATAGTCAAAAATGTTTCCCAAACCTTCGGCTAGGAAATCTATGAGAAAGCGATCCACTTAGTCATTGTACAAATGTTGTAGTGAATGAGCAAGTCCATAATAAGTGTAGGACTGTTTCCAATCGTCCATCACATCTTGCACAATGCGGTGAGGCTATCAATCTCTTTTGAAGATTTGACCTAGTCAGGATCACACCCAATAGGCATCTCCATAGGAATACTCATTGCTTAAGTGGAAGACTAGAGATCCATAAGCTTGTAAGTTGGTTTTTCCACTAGGATTGGGTTTTGTGTAGGTGCCACAATGCATTTGTGTGTTCGTGAAACCACATAATGTGTTGTAATCTTATTCATTGGAATAACAATGTTGCCTTTTTGTAATATCCAGTCTTGAATACTGTGATCTCCATCTATAGGTGGCACGGGGTACTAAAGAAAGTATCAATCTTGTGACTTGATTCCAAATAACACGATGATGTGGCCCAATACTATAATGACATGTCATGTCATTGAAGCCTAATAGGTGACTTTGGTCATTTACCACATTTGCAATTGATTTCAACCCCTTCTTTGCTAAAAAATAAGCTTTCCTAGGCTCTTGTTCAGCTAGTGACCGTGGGAATATAACACTCCAATGTAAGATTTCGAGGTGTAAAGACTTCCCTAATTTTGAATTCCTACCTCTCCATTTTATGTGGTGCAATACTTCATTCCAATGCTTTAGAAGCGTTGAGCTAAATGGACAACCTTTGATGTGCTCATCAAGCTTTCCAATCACTACATCCCAATGGTTAGTATCCCATGAGCCAAATGACTTGGTTTTCAAATTATCAAACATATATGATAGCATTCTTGCCCAAGGCAATGTTTGTTCAACAAAATTGGGTAGTAAAGTTGCTTTTTTAGCCAACATATGCAACTACAAATTAAGAATATTTAAACCTCCAGACAATCGTGGAGTGCATATCGTCTTTGGTGATAGGAGTCGTATACCTCTACACAACTGCTTAGAGCACCAAAAGTTGCTTATGATTTCTAAGTTAATATTTTGTATCATGTGTTTCAGCCAATCAATCATAATTAAGCAATATTGCATGTAAGCCATGAATATAGATTGCATTGTCCTCAATCTGACATGGAGAGGCCATGTTGCAATCTTCCAATAGCTTAGCTTTTGTCACACTTTTTGCAAAACCCATTCAACCTTTCCTTTGCCTGTTGCATTCCATCCCAATGGATAACCAAGAACTCTCGCTTTAACTCTTAATTAAGGGACTAGTTAGGTAGGTCTTAATGAGAATTTCAAGGTTAAGCATACATATCCATAAAGGAAAACATTATATGTATTAATGTCAAACCTGTCTTGATTAGTATAAGACTATGCGACACACATACAAGAAGAGGAGAGGTTTAGTGTGTAACAAATTAGCACTTAACCTTAATCACTTTACTCACTGAAGTTAAAGAATAAGAAATTGGGGGTAGAGAGCTCTTGTTTAAGTTATATGAAGAGGGAAAACTCAAGAAGGAATAAGAGTTACAAACGTCACTATAACTTTTTAATATGAGGTTTGACCTCTTTCAAATTAGTGTTGCCATTTGGCCTACAACTTTGAGGTAAGTCTTATTCTATATAGGAATTGTCGACGGTTCAGTTTTGGCTTAACCATTTTGGCCTTGTCCAAACCAAACTAGTTAAGTCTTAATCAGTTTGTAAACCGTATTGGCACAATTTGGGTTTGGTTTGGCTCAAGCCTTGCCAAACAGAGGTCAAACTTATTTACGAAGCTCAAGCATGAACCAAGCCAAACTGAACTGACAAATTGCCAAACCATTTAAAAACGGGTTAACAACTTGTTTTAGGCTTGAACCAAGCCATTCCAGACTCTTAGTTCTATCCCCCTCTTCTTAGTGTTCATTGGAGCTCGATGCCTATTTTGGTGTCTATGTCTTCGTGGGTCATGTTATGGATGGTGAGTACTTAACAATACACCCTTAAAGTGTTTTGGGTTGGTTTATCACTTGTGCATTTTTGTCTTTGGTGTTGAGTAATCATGAGTCTTGTGGGAGTGTTGAAGTTGAAATTGTCTTGCAAGTCACATTGCATCGATTGTTTCGAGTGATTGTGTTGTGGACTTCTCTGAGTGACCTCTAAACACGAGAAACCAAGGATATATGTGAACCAGTTGTGATGCTCAACAACGAAGACTACCTTTGAGCTTGCCTAACAATTTTTCTCAACACAAACAAACTTACTCTCAAGTCTAATGTAACAAACTAGGGAAAATTAACTGTGGAATACCCTGAAATTCTCCAAATGTTAAGTAATGGCCAACCAAGGCTCGAGCAAATTAGATGTGACAATCCGGTGGTCGGTCCCTTTTTTCTTGATGATGTAATGAGAAATGGAGAGGGCTGCTTGCTTATAATTTTTATACAACGTGTGTGTGGTCGCTCGGTGGGTAATAAGTATAACACACACACACACACACACACACTCTCTCTCTCTCTCTGTGAATATGTATGTATGTATGTATGTATGTATGTATGTAGGAGGGAGGACATGTGGTGCGTGTACAAATAATTCCTTCTCTCTCTCTCTCTCTCTCTCTCTCTCTCTGTGTCTTCACAGTTGAGTTTTTCTCTTTCTTTCTGTACATGTGTGGCCTTTCTTCGCAGAAGAAGAAGAAGACACAGAGAATACCTCCCGCTCCCCGTAGTCAGGTAAGCTACTGTTCCTACTTACTTCCACCATGGTCTTTCCGAAGGAATTTCATGTTGAAGAAGCGTGAGTAAGTACTTCCCGTACCTTCCTTTGAGAAATTGAATGCTTTCCGTTGAAGAAGAAGAAGGAGGAGGAGGAGGAGAAGAAGAGGACGGGAAATAATAATCTACTATTATTTCTGTAGGAAGATCATTTAGTTTCTTTTTTTTGATGCATTTAAGTGACGAATTTCATATTAGTATATTATGTTAAGACAGAGCTAGATCTATCTAGGTTTTTTAAAAGTCATAAGACGTGTATATGAGACTTACACAGAGTTAGTTTTGTACAAGTTCTTTTTAGGACATAATCCCAGTACCTATGACTAGCATATAGATACAGAGTTATCTAGGTTTGTAAGTACCAGAATGCTAGCATTTTAGGTTAGCCTAGAGATACTTATTAATTGTAAGTACCAAAATGCTAGTGTTTTAGGGTAGCTCTGATGTACACCATTTTTTATTAATTGTCAGAGTCTTGGTATCTTAGATTTCTACAGTTAATTATGTTGAGGAGTTCTTAAGGTCAGAAACTATGGATCTTAATTTAGTAGGAAAATAGTTTTCCTGGGGTTTTTTCTTCTAAGGAATGTTAAAGACTGCAAATTTGCAAAAGACAGAAGAATTCAAATAGCTTGGCTTAGCTTTTTACCTGGTGGTGTAATGCCTGTCATTACACGACCTTGCAACAGCCCCCCCTGCTTGTTTGCTTGCATTTGAACCTTATCTAGGGTTTGGGGGTAAATTTTCTCATTCGTTCGAACACCACTCAAGTTTCTCAAGTTTTGGGGTAGAATTATGTGTAAAGGTAGCAAACATTAGACACATATTATGTGTAAAGAAGTATACACAATATACATACATTCATATATGTATGTGGATGCAAATATACAGACAGTGTATACACATACATACACATGTATATATTTACATGTGTATGTGTGATTATATATGCATCTATGTATCATGT
The DNA here is from genome assembly GCF_043228905.1 of Azolla caroliniana. Lineage (NCBI taxonomy): Eukaryota > Viridiplantae > Streptophyta > Polypodiopsida > Salviniales > Salviniaceae > Azolla > Azolla caroliniana. The sequence goes on along the minus strand of NW_028230437.1, from coordinate 11,592,430 downwards.
ATGTATGCTAGTGTAAAATGTACATACATATTGCAAAAATTTCCATATACACATAATATGTACACCTGTAATTTGTAAAGAAGGGTATCTTGTGCACGGAAAGGAAACTAGGGAGATTAGCAGAAACATTCCTCAGATGCTGGCACATAGCATTTATATGTCACATGCATATACATATTATGTGTAAAGAAGTATACACAATATACATACATTCATGTATGTATATGAATGCAAATATACAGACAGTGTATACACATACATACACATGTATATATTACATGTGTATGTGTGATTATATATGCATCCATGTATGTATGCTTGTGTAAAATGTACATACGTATTGCAAAAAATTCCATATACACATAATATGTACACCTGTAATTTGTAAAGAAGGGTATGCACATTGTGTATATATTGCAGGCATACCATTGTATTTGCATGTACAGATGCATCACATACCTATGCAAGCATATACATATATACACGTAAAGGATTATGTACAAGAGTATTTCACTATGCATGTATATTTGTATATACATAAGCCCATATGTATGTTTGTTGCATAAGTTCAAACTCTTGGTTTTTCGGGTACAGTTATATGGACATGTATTTGCTTATATATGTTGTGTCCTCCACTTCTGAGTATAGATTTAGATAAATAAGGTTACATTGGTTAATATCCGCAAAGTTGCGCATAATAGTTTTGCTAGGTGATGATCACTATGCCACATTGCGAATGTGATCGCTGCTTGCTGCATTTTTTGTTTGTTTTTCTCTGTATAAATAGCCCTCTTAAAATGTATTTTATCTATGCATTGGCCAACCTTGTCTTTTTGATGTATTGTGTGAGCTGCAATCATCAAGCTATAAATGATTTAGTTCAGCTTCAATCTTGACTCTTAAGACTGACGATTACAAGTTTGTTTTTATTAAGATCAAATTGTGCTGTTCAATTAGTTTTGAATCAGGACATGTTTCTATAGATAATTCACATGTTTATTACACTTTTGCCCTCCCAAAACAATATGAAAGATTCACCAAGAGAATATATTTGCTCTTTGAGTAGTGATGCTGTAGAATCAGGGATGCATTGTAAGACAAAATTCTTTTAGCTTGAAACTAAATTTTCTGTGGTGAAATTTCATTGATTTTACTACTATTTTCATTGCCAATGTTGTGGAAGTGATTGTGTATTTTTGGGAGATTGGAGTTTACCTATGCTTGTTTTCCCTTTGTGTGACAAATCTGGTGGCTCTATACATTTTTGTGAACGTTCACCTCTGTTTGAGTTTTCTCACCAATGGTTTGACTTTAATATTTGATCTCTTTCCTGGATATTTATGGATGCTAATTGTGAGAGAGAACAGAGAGGATGTAAAAGAAAAAAGATATGGAACCTTGGAAAAACATGTTTCATGCTGTCTTTCAGGTTGTATAGCTTGTCTATGTTCTGATTGCTATGAGTGTGGCTTTGTCGGAGGAAATGGCAGCTTCTGCTAGGCAGCCTCAATCAATGCAACCTGGTGTGTCTGGAGAGTCTTCAACGGTAAGGTCTGAAGGAGGTAAAAGAATACTGTTTATATAATCAGAGTCAGATTGTTTTGTATACTGGTAAGATGTGTTGCACTCTGGTGGTAAAATATTAATGTGGCTGTTAAACTTTGGAAATGGTCTCTATTATTGATGTGAATAATTAAAGGGCAAATATTGAAATATTGGAATTTCTCTTTAGTTCCCCCCTATGCCCGTACGTTTGCTATTTTCCCAAATACCCCTGGTTGAACCCCAAAAAGAGAGAAAAAGGTGTCAAAATAGCACATTTTATTGTTCAAAAAAGGCTCTTTTGGGGGTTGATCAGGGACATGTGAAGAAATAAAGAAAGTTGGGAATTTCACAGTTTTTGCATATTTTTATTGCCATACTTTTGGAGACTGGTACTTAAAATATTAGAATTTCATAGTGAACCAAATGAGTCAAGCACTTGTCATATATCCGAATCAGCTTGACCATATCTAAGTACTAACAAAATATTTGGAGTTGTATGTTTTTTGCAGTCAGCTCCAGCTAATATATTACAGACAGGACCCACAAATACAACACCTCCAGGAGGATACATGTCTCAGATACCCTCATATGTTGGTTTGAGGTGGCAACCATCTTCAGGTTTACCTCCTTCCCCTGGACCACCTGGTCTACCAGTTCCATCAGGCCCATGGATATCCATCCGCCCAGTACCGTCTGGAGCTCCAGTCTCTCAGAATTCACCAAGTGGAAACACATCTACTGGTCCACTGACATCATCAGAGAATTCCCCATTGGCAACAGCAGTGGGAAATTCTAAACCAGCTTTAACTCCAGGCAATACAGGAAATTCAGTGAATTTGGAACCATTTGCACAGGATCTGCCTGGGCATTCTACACCCTCTAGAAGCTCAGAGTCACCATCTGTGCCTCCTGTCCCTCCTGGAATTTCAGCTATGGCAATTCAAGGATCAACAAGCTCACATGTATCAACAATTGTAGGTGCTTCAGTCTCCTCTGTTGCTTCTCCTTTGCAATATGGGCAAAGGCCACCAGGTGAGGCCATTATACAAGGTCCTAGATCAATACCAATTCCATCACCAACTTCTGCCTCAGAAAATGCACCAACAATCAATTCCACGTTTCACCCTTCCCAGTATACACCTTACATAAATGTTCCTCCAGTTCCTGCTCCAGTGGCACCATGGATGTTTCCACCTATCCAGATGAATCCTCGGCCCATTCCGACTTTCCCAATCGCAAATCCGTATCTTCCATCAATTCGTCCTATAGTTCCTTTACAAGCTAGCATTATGAATAAAACATCTGACAACACAGTACCGTTGGCCCCTCCTGGGGAGCAGGGGTTCCCTTCGAAATCAGTAAGCTCCGAAGTAGGTAAGATATCATCTGTATCTTTGGTAGCAGACCAAGATGTAAATGGTCATTTGGCATTGTCATCTACCATTGCGTCAGAAAAAAACATGCCTGATTCTACCTCTAAGACCGAACTTCTGAAGGAGGATATTGTTGATGTGTGGACGGCTCATAAGACCCCAGATGGGGTTGTTTATTATTACAACTCTATCTCTGGTGAATCTACCTATGAGAAACCCCTTGGATTTCATGGAGAGGTGAGGTCATATTGTGAAGTTATCACACAATGTCTTTGTGAGGTTTATTGTATGCTTATTACTCAAATCATTCAATATAAGTTTATTGTCTGCAGGTGGACCGGGTGACTGCTCAGCCAACCCCCATCTCCTGGTATGGCTAATGACATTTATATAAACTTCAAAGAGCAGATGAAGATAAATGTCCGTAACTTCTGTTGCTGCTTTTTATTAGTTAAACAAATTTCTATTCAAAGTCAGGATAGAGTAATTGCTTGCTCATAATTCCGAATGGTTTTATGAACTCTCTTATATCACAGTTAATGATGTTCTGCTGCCTTGTGCGTATCTATGTATGGAACTTGTGATTTTTTTTTAAAGCCAAGGTATCATGCAAGGACATCCATAGAGGTTTAAACAAGCAGATCAACATTTGCATAATATGTATACAAAGATGTGTGTCTGTATGTACCTACATATAGTGTGTGCATTGTCTGTATGTGCATACACAAACATTGACACATATATACTATGCACATACTAGTATAAGCGTGTGTGTATATTCCTAGGGTTTTTATTGCACTTCCTTGCATTGTAGAGTTCATATACTATGGCTTTGAAGCATGACTTAAGTCTTAAAGAACATTTTAAAAAGAATCGGTTGAAATTCATTATTTTAAATGAGAACAGGAATATTCCAGTCATTCCATATTGTAGATAAAGGACCAAGAAGGCCTTAGTTACTTCATATCTACGTTACTTGGTAACATACAATGATACCAGAATGTATGCATAAATATCTGGTTGGTGTGCTTAAGAACTGCTCAGCAATTCTTGAAACTTTTACAGAGGTTATTACTGTAACTTTCCAAAGTTACAACCACCACCTCATAGGGATCTCTCATCATCGTGCTGACCCTTGTTGCAGCAAAAAGAACCCTTGATAGCCACCAAGTAACTCATCAGCCAAAGATTCAAGCAGAAATAACTCTTGATAGCTGCCATCTAACCAACAAGAAAAATATGTTTTTTTGGATATTGGGTGGTAGAAACTAGTGCTTTGCTATGACATCAAACATTAAATTGGTGTGTGCCCTGCTCTTTGACCCCTGCCCCCCTGGTGATCTTGTGCAAGAAAGATATTGAAATTTTGTAATTGGTCCTAAATTTTTATTGTTGAACTGTCATTTTTAAGAGATTTTAAGACCTTTAGATTGGTGCATTTGTGCATGCATTGGTCAATAAATTCCAAACAGCACTTTGAGTTTCTTTAAGATACTCAAGATTGTTATATATATGAACCACTTACACACGTTATTGATCTAAAGAAAAGTAAATGAGAATAGAAGAGGATGGCAATGATATCTAGGTCTATATATGAAGCACTTCGTACTTCTTGTATTTGAAGGAATTGAAGAAGGTTGAGTAGAGGAGGATGTGATGGAGAATGAACTTGATCTATCATTAGGAATACATCTAACGTGATATTTCCCACTAATGCAGAACTTTACTATTCTCATTTTGTGCCGTCTTCACCATGTGATATATGAATGTCTCGTTGTTTAGGTATCCCTTATTTCAAGAGTCACCCTTATTGCTACCAAATTGGAAGCCTCACTACAATCGTCCATGATCCTGAAAGTATCTTTCGGATTCTCCCATATCTCATGAACTGTGTATATGTTTTAGCAAATGATTGCTAATATATGCCTGCTTTGGATGGGTATGTTTGATCAAACCTTCCCACATTTGGCTGTGGTATGTGCAGATGTTCGATGGTGTCCTATCTCTGGAAATGACTTATCATATAAGAAATTTGGGGAGCTATACTATCTTTAATATCCTCTTGTTATCACTTACAAATGACCGAAACATTCTCCTTTTCTAGTCTGCGATGTATGAAATAGTTGCTTGTAGTGTATAACACATTTATTTCAGGTATTCACCTTCCATTATTTCATAATCTTTCATCTTGCCCTCTCTGTTTAGAGAGGGCAAGATGAAAGACCAAAACATTCTTCAATATCCTCTTGCTATCACTTACAAATGACCAAAACATTCTCCTTTTCTAGTCTGCGATGTATGAAATAGTTGCTTGTAGTGTATAACACATTTATTTCAGGTATTCACCTTCCATTATTTCATAATCTTTCATCTTGCCCTCTCTGTTTAGAGATGTAATCTCTTGTTTGGTATTATAGGCTTCATCTTAAAAGATAGTAACTTATCTTTCTTTTCTTTCTCATTCACTCACAATTTTCTCAATTGTATGCAAAATTTGTAAGTCCTTGGTATTTTTGTGGTATAAATGTCTGTCTGGAGTCAGGTTTCGGCTCTAATCAGCTTTGAACACTTATTATTATAGGGAAATGATTGGTGGAACAGGTTGGGCTTTGGTGACTACGAATGATGCCAAGAAATATTACTACCATACAGTAACTCAGGTGTTTATCATTCATTCCCATTCAATTGTGGTATTCATCAAGAAATCTTACTGTCTAGATTGGATTATTGCCAAGCTCAAATTTCTACTCTTTGATTTTAGGCTACGAGCTGGCAAGTGCCTGCTGAAGTTGTAGAATATCGCAAGAGACAATCCGAGGAGAAATTAAGTGTTTCTAAGGGTAATTCTGATAAAGGGGCTGTCTCTTTCAGTCTGAATGCACCTGAAGGGGCATCTATGGTACGTGAAGGACAGAAAGTTGGTCAAATTGCAACTTCTTCTGCGTTAGACTTGATAAAAAAGAAATTGCAAGATTCTGGTGGAAGTGACAACATAGATGGAAATTCCAACAGATTGGTTGATATTGAAGGTACTAAAGAGAAGTTGAAAGATAATAATACAGACAATTCTTCAGAGTCTTCATCTGATAGTGATGAAGAAGAGCAAGGCCCTACAAAGGATGAGCGTGTGTCTCAATTCAAGGTAAAGTTTATCTGTATTTGCAGTAACCTGTACTAAAATTTACAGAGTTTGCTTCTAATTTTTGTTTTTTGATAGGAAATGCTGAAAGAGAAAGGAATTGTCCCCTTCTCAAAATGGGAGAAAGAGCTTCCAAAAATCCTTTTTGATCCTCGGTTCAAGGTTTGGTTTTAACTTATTTGTTGTTGGGTCTATTTATTTCTTCATTTAGATGACTGCATTGTTTTCTATCTTTCTCTTAATTAATGTAATAATGGAATGTTGTAAGTGCTGCTTGCTAATATTCTATGTTTGTTAAGGAATTATACTATGTCCCATTTTACTTTTTGTCCTCTGCATTTTCTGCAATGTTTGCCTAATCTTTGTTTTCTTGCCCTCTGTGTTTTCTCCAATGTTTGCATAACCTTTGTGTTCCTATCCATTGTGTTTTCTGCAATGTGTGTCTAATCTTTGTGTTCTTGACCTTTCTGTTTTCTACAATATCTGTCTAATCTTTGAGTTGATCGCTGCATTTTTACAAAGTTGGCTTAACCTTTGTATTCTTGCCCGTTGACCTTTGTGCTGTTAACCTAATCCTTATACTTGCTGTCCAAGTTATGGAACACTCTAGGTAGAAGATAAGGACGGGATGGGAACACCTTAGGTAGTGCTCAAAAGGTGCAAAAGGCACACAAAATGCACCTTCCATAGGATTTTGAAGTGGGGAAAGGTCAATCATTTGAGACATGATGTAGAAAGAGCTTTGAAATAGGAAATGCAAAACTTGGAACTCAAGGATGAGATGGTGCAATATCTAAAGGATGAAAATCCTCAAATAAGGTTGAACTAATTACAATTAAAGTTGATCTACAAGATATCTTCAAGAACACAAATATTGTGAAGATATCTTCAAGAACACAAATATTGCTATGTATATAGAGACCCATCAATGCATTGCTAGTAAACTCCCCAATGTAAAAGGATATAGATGGGAGTCCGCATGTCATCCTTAACCACGAATACTAAGAAGCACTAGAGGCTCCGGAGAAGTGATTGTGTTGTACAAAAAGGAGCTCCATGATAGATTGCAGGTTGTGCATAAGGATGCAGATGCACAATATATGTTGATATGAATCAAAAGATGGGATCTTAGAGAACTTTAAATTGCAATTTGCTACTTTCCACTTTCCTATTTGAGGTTTGAACCTCTTGAAGAATCACCGTATCTACAATTATATAATAACATAAGATTTACTACTATTGTGTATATAGTACTATTAGAGAACTTTAGACTTAAGTGCACAAACTAAGGATGAACAAACAACTACATTTGACACAAGCAAGCTATATATGAAGAAGTTATGGCAAAAGAAGTTGGTCTAAAGCGACAAGCTCAAGATATGAGTGAAGTGATGGCAACACTCTTGGGTTGGGAAGTACACATGGATTGGTGAGATATAAATGTTTCCTAATGACCCGGATCAGATGCTTTGACATGTTGGAACCCAGAAGGAGTTGTTAGCACATTCGATTACCTGATGGGATCTTCATCTCTTGTGCTTGAAATAACAGAGGTAGTTATCTCTAGTAGATCTATTGGCTTGGCAGCGCTTTTTAGGTGGAGGATGGATGCACAAGGATGCTAAGGAGGTGGGCTGGTGTAATATCAATGGCATTATACAATGGCATGTGAGATATGAATCCTTTGTGCAGCCCTAGAGGAACTCACACAAGGATTGTCAAAGTCATTGCTCAAAGTAGCCACAAATGCCATTCCCCTCAAAATAGGCAATGCACCCAAACCTGATAGAGGCCTACAAAATAGTTGGTATGCTGAAGAATGTCGTGATACAAGGAGATGCTTGCAACACGAAGTAATTCAGGGGGATTTGTACACACAAACAAGCAAGAGCAACCTTCCAACACGGTGTATGGAAGAAGAAGAGATCACATTGGGCTAATATTGAAGCATACGTGAATTGCTTGTTCCTAGGACAAGAAAGTAAAAGAGCATGGAAAATGTTTAGTGAAGGCAACCAACCACACAACTGCGCTCACCTCAGGTGTGGCATGAATATGCAAAGGTATTATATGATATCCCTGTGCAGGCCCCACTATTTTTTTGGGGATAAGAACATGATACATTTTGTATGATGCTAGTTAAAAAGGGTGTTGAAACATGGGTTTATGAACACTTCCACCTCTCAGCTAATCACATAACATGAAAGAGTAATTTGATATAAAGTTTATTGCCCTACATATTGTAGCCTCAAAGGAAATGTTATCAAATGATTTGCATAATGAAAGAGGATTTCAGGGTATATGAATGCATGAACTAAAGGGGAAATGCCCTGAATCATTCGTTGACCCATGCATTCTGACCCGAAGAATGTCTGTCTATCATGGTGTGTGCAGAAAAATATGTAGATCAAAATTATGGACGTAGATTGGGGACTGGGGACTGTAATAAAAATTATATGTGTCACAAAATAAGTTGATACCTGAGATAAAGTAGCCAAGCAAACTGTTTGTGCTCACTAACTTCATAAGATTCATTAAGCTTCACATAAACATAACTGCTGCACAAGTGTATCTCATTGTAATGTGATGGTTGATTGATGATTTGTTTGTGTAACCAGCTGGACATGTTTCAATATGTTTATTCGGTGTGCAGAAAATAGAGGGAAATGTTTTAAGTGCATGCAATAGATAGTGCTTTCTCTCAAACAAACACTCATCTTTCTTAGAATTGATCGTTGAATTTATTGGTCATGACTATTTTTGTAGGCTGTTCCAAGTCACACAGAAAGACGATCTATTTTTTACCACTATGTTCGTACACGTGCCGAAGAAGAACGGAAAGAGAAGAGAGCTGCTCAGAGGGCTGCCATTGAAGGTTTTAAACAGCTTTTAGAGGAGGCATCTAAGGTTCGACTTTGATTGTAATTTCTTTCATATTTTTTTGGCTTCCTGGGAAATTGTATGTAGACTTCTGTAATTGGGCATTGGTGGAGTTCCCATGTTTGTCAGGCAATAATCTTTGTAGCATGTCTTCCAAATGGAGAACCTTACTCCACTTGTGTTTGAGTAAGCTCTCCATCCAGATATGTGAGACTGCATGGCAAGCATCTCAAGATGACCATCATATTGAATAAAATGGATCTCTTTGTCTTGTCCAGAAATTATCAAGCCATTGGAATTGTATCATTCCCAAGTTTGGAGACTTCATTGAATTCTCCTACACTTTTGCGTGCGTAAGATCTTGCCATTAATTCTTTAAAAGACACAGATTTATTGGTGACAGCTAGATTAGGCTGTGTTCACGGAGGCAAAGTGGTGGTTATGTGGGTGCAGGTACAAAATAATGAAACAATCAAATTGTGAATGTCGTTTGGCATTCCTTGGCAAGGCCTTGCCTTCAGGCACCCGCCAAACCATATCACTGACAACAATCGCCAAGTTTGTGCATGCACACATTCAAGGCTAGTCACATATAGCTGAGAGACCTGCAACATTTCTTTCATTTTCATAGTTAGCTTGGGTTTACTTGTTCCCACGTTATTCTATGTCAATCATACAGAAAATTGTACAATTCTCACCCCTAAATACGCCCAGTGTACTAGTAGTCGATTTAATATGCCACCCTAAAACTGAGGGTATTATCCGATTTATGCAAACCAATTTAATTCTAGAAATCTAATATTGATCAACCTTTCATTGATATGCAATTCAGGATTTCAGTCACGATTTTGATTACGAAAAGCTGGCTAAGGCATGGAGTGCTGATCCAAGATTTGACACATTAGAACGGAAGGATAGAGAAATATTATTGAACGAAAGGTAGATTCATTCTGCCTCATAAATTGAAAATTAGGGTTATATTTTCTGTATGTTTATTATGTGCGCTCATTCTAAAATTGTGTTACTAGTAACTGATACTAAAGAATCCCCCATTGTAGCTTTATATCTTTTGACAGAAGCAAACTTTGTGGTCTATAGTTATTCCCCTGATTGGAAATACAGTTTTTTTTCATGTCTTAATATTTGGATTTAAAGACCAAGCGAACGATCCGCGTGTTGCATTACCTTTTTTTGTATCTAATAACCTATACTGCATTGTAAATTTTGCATTGCATGATAATGTTGACCACACTATGGTTAAAAGTTATCATTGTTTACTCTTGTGGAGGCACAAATTCGACATCTGGTTGGCTTCTTTTTAAACTCATCTTGATTGCACTTGGCTTAAATTCATATAAACTTTTACCAGGATTTTACCATTAAAAAAAGCAGAAGAGGAGAGGATTCGTGCCATTCGTGATGCTGCAGCTTCAGGCTTCAATGATATGCTGAAAGAGATGGGAGAAGTAACAAGTACAAGTCGCTGGTCCAGGGTATAATATTTTGGAGCGCACTTCTGCACAAATATTTTGATATGCTGTTTAATTTGTTTATGCGACATAGTACATGGACAATGGAGCCTTTTTGTATACCCTGTGTGAGGAGTTAGAATATGTATATGTAGCAATTATCTTATATTTTCTCTTCATAGGATTAGGACTGTCATTGCTAATTTGCTTGTCATTAGCTAATGGTTTTTTGTTAAAGGGGAATTCTAATGTGACCTTTTGTGCTTGCAGATTAAAGACAAGTTGAGGAATGATCCTCGCTATAGGACTGTAAGACGAGAAGATAGAGAAGCCCTTTTCAATTCTTATGTGGCGGAGCTGCAAGCTGTGGAACAAGAGGCAGAACGCAAGGCTAAGGCAAAAAGAGAAGAAGAGGTTTATTTTTCTAGCTTCAAGTGGATGACACTCTATGTGTATGATTGTTTACACTCCTCTATGTCATCTGTCCACATTGGCTCAAAGGGAGTTTGATAAGCTATACCATCAACTTACAGGTCTCTTAATTCTACAGGACAAACTGAGGGAGAGGGAACGAGAAATGCGCAAGCGGAAGGAGAGAGAAGAACAAGAACTTGAGAAGGTTCGAGCTAAAGTGCGGAAAAGAGAAGCTGTTACTGCATATCAAGCTTTATTAATGGAAAAGATAAAAGACCCTGAGGTGAAAGCTTGCTTTATTGATTTTCAAGGGTTATTTAAACAGGCTTAACTATTTCATAATTGCATTTGATTCGACTTAATTCTGTGTGGTTCTTGGTAGGCATCGTGGACAGAATCTAAACCCAAATTAGAGAAAGATTCATTGGGACGAGCAACAAATCCTGAACTTGATCTATCCGAGCGTGAAAAGTTGTTCCGCGATCATGTGAAATCCCTCTATGAGGTATTCTACTTAGACACATCCATGGTTTTCTATTTAAGCTATTGAATAATGCGTTCAAATCCTATGCATGATCTGGCAGCGGTGTGAACGGGATTATCGGATTTTGCTGGCTGAAGTAATGACTATAGATGCTGCAAAGAAGCAGAATGAAGATGGGAAAACCATATTAAATTCTTGGTCTGAAGTGAAGAAGCTGGTAAAAGCTGATCCAAGATACAGTAAAATGCCAAGAAGAGATAGAGAAGCCTGGTGGCGTAGATATGCCGATGATATGCAACGCAAATTAAAACCAGTTTCTAGTAAAGAAGAAAAGCATTCTGGTGCTGACGGAGGAAAATCGGGTGCTGCAGAGGCAGTAGGTAGAAGGAGCTCAAGTTACAGATAAGCTTGATATGGGGTTGTCAATTCATTTCTACCAATATGTACAGGGAAGGCTAACAGTACGAGTTGGATGTGGACTTTCATGTCTTCAAAGACTCCATCCAACAGGGAAAGATGAAAATTTTGAGCTGCACGACAGAAGCACAAATCCATGAGTTTTTAACATATTTATTCTGGTCACTTCCCATCCATTATGGATTGGCACTCTAGTGTTAAGCTGTACTACCTAGTGTAGACATTGGAAATCTGGTTAATAGAATGTTGCGTTATTTGATCATGCCTAGCCTTGATACGAGCTAGTTGATATTATTTTCTATATGTTTGGACGTGCTGTACATTTCATTACCAAACAAACAGACAGTTAGCACTTTTGTGAGTAGGGTTCTTTTGTTCTTTGTTTTGGCCCTTCATGATGAAAGGATAAGAACTAATATTTAAGGTTAAAGATAACGATGGATATTTGTTTGCAAAATGCTTCCATGCAGGATTCAGCCTAGGTCTAAATTATAAAAATTGTATCAAAAGGAAACTAACTATACTGGCATAATCAACAAAAGGAGAAAACCACCCTTCAGGTTGGTTGCGGGTTCTGTGAGGGACAGTCAAGCTGTTTATTTTTTGAGAGGGAAGGTGTATCCTAGGACATTGTCAATATTCCTCTTATCTTGAAAACTGTTGGACAGTGGCATGTACAAAGTGATAAAGAAATCCCTTTGTATACTGTATGTAATTTTTTTTAAAAAATGGTAATCCTCAATTGTAGCTGTGGCATTACAGTAGTATTTTGCCTTTCATCCATACGAAGTAAAGGCCATAGGATGTGAAGTAGGTAATCTCAAGCCATTTCATAATCTTGAGGTGCATAAAAAAGTATATATATATATAAAGTTAAAAACAAATGGTAATCCTCAATTGTGGTAGTGGCACAAAATTACTATTTTTCCTTGTGTCCATATGAAGTACAAGCCATTGAAGGCTTAGTATTAGTAGGTAATCTGAAGCCACTTCTTAATCTTGAGGTCCATAACACACACACTTATATTATATCAAATTTTGAAACAAATGGTAACCCACAATTGTGGCTGTGGACAGTGGCACAACATTAGGGTTTTGCCTTTTATCCATTTGAAGTACAAGCCATTGGAAATCTTATAGGTAATCTTGTCAAGAAACCGAGTCGTCATAGGCGAAGAACATGTCCCATGTTTAAGCTTTAGAGTTTTATGTGTAGGAGCCAAAAAGAAACAATGAAGAGCTGTTGGCTAGAAGGCCATTATCCTTGCAAATTCAATATTTAAAGAAAAGTAGATTGTACATCTAATGCCATAAATTAATGGCTTACATTAATACATGTCGAATGTTTTCATCAATTGTGGGATAATGTATCATGCCAAAAACTTCCTCTTCACATACGTCACCCCCTTTCAGTAAAAGCCATGCCTTGGTGAATTATTAATGAGGGAAATAAAAAGCTTATTCTTCCAAAAAAAAGTTTATTTTATTGTAATCCATGATCAACAACCATAAACTTTAAATGAAATGTCATTATACCCTAATTGATCCAATAATTTCTAATTGAGCTTTCATATTTGTTAATGGTGTGGAGGTTAGTAGCATATTCTTGAGGGTCGAGATGTGTTGTACTTGATCGAATTATTGGATATATCTTCCCTTGAACAGATAGTCATTATTTCTTTTCAGATGAAGATCAAGGAGATAGTCAGATTCGATTCATACGGATGACTCGACATGAGGGATAGTTGTGGGCTAATCAAGGTGGCTCACTGTGTTCTACTTCAACATGGTTCATTACACCTCATGTGGCATTACAAGAGTTGCAAGTTGGAGAATAGGTGACAGGAAAAGAAGGAAAGGATAACTGTTATCATTATGGAGCTGGAGGACATGGTCACATTTGAACAGATGACAGCATAAGAGCAACTGGTGTGGACTAATAATCATGATGGCCCACTACGTTCTTCTATCTATGTTCACTACATATACAATGTCTCATGTCATTCTTTTTGTCTTTCGTTATCCTTCTTTGTGATTTTCACTAGAACCATTGTAATGTTTTCAGCCCATGTATACAAAAAAATTCTACTAATGAAGAGTAAATTTTAGAAAGAAGATTAGAAAATTGAGTTTTCATATTTATTCATTCACAAGAGGGATTTCATCAATAGAAATGGGAGTGGGGGATTGAATGTTTTGGTCTGACAAATGTTTGTCTTTTTGCAAATACAAATTCTCTATCTATCTTTATTCAAGTGCTTTTGGACTACCTAGTGATGATGGTTGAGCTGCCTTTTCTTTTTGTAAAGTTAGTCTCATACATACTTCCCCTGGTTGCGTAATTTTGTTTTACTCGTTTGTGCTGGTAAATCTTTTTCACTCTTTCGTTTGCAAGAAGTTAGTTTAACCAACCATATTATGCATTCATTCATGTTCCGTGGTCATCACTCACATATTCTGAAACTACTTACCATGTTCGATGAATTCATTATCTATGGGGAAGGGGAATCATGTTATTGTGGAAGGTTCTCAGGGGCGATGTAACCAATGACCATGATATCGCACCTACATAATACATAAATCCTGAAGGTCGCGACATAATCTAGTGTTGTTGCACTGACTGTAGCTTCTTATAATATGTAATTGCCTTGATAGAAGATAAGTTCAAACAACTGAATTGATACATGAAAGACAAGGAGCGTAGAGAATGAAGAAAACAACCCAATTGATGATGATACATTGGTGGGCAGCGGAGAGGAGAGAGAGTAGAGTCATTGCAGAAACATTGATTAAACCCCACCCACCCTACCCGTTCATACAAGAAGGGGAACGATCGATGATGGGATAGTGTTCAAAGTGTGTTAAGTAGGATCAACCAATTAATTGATACAAAAAAACATGCGAGGGATAGATAGAGATGGGTGGATCAACATCAGATTCATTTGCTGCTACTTACTGATGATGATGATGAAAGAAGGAGTTAGGGGCACTTGGGTCTTCCATTGTGGGTTGTTTGGGCGTAACAGACACCGCACATGAGCTGGTTGCCGGACGTCCCGGGGGGCACGCAGTTGCAGCGGAAACAACAGGTGGAGCACGCCCTCATGCACACATTGGGCCTCCCCGCTTTGCTACACCGGAACAAGCACGCAGATGTGCAATCTACACACATACATACATACATACAGTGTCCACACTTTTATTTTTTTATTTTTTTTATTTTTTTATTTTTTATTTTTTAATTTATTTATTTTATCATTATCATCACACACATGCATTTCGATCATAATGAATTCCAGAGTTTATCTATATCACATGCATACATATTTTTAGTTTGTGTGTGTGTGTGCATATATATATTATATGTCTACTACACACATAAATGTGTATGCAGCAGGAGTTACATACTTAGAGGTGCAGCAGGAGTACTAGGGGGGACCGTAAACAGTGGTGGTGATGGTGCTGCTGATGAAACCCCTGGGGTACTGGTGGAAATATCAGCTTTGACTTGTTGAACCTGAAAAAAATGTAACAAGAGTTGTACACGTTATCATTATGATTAGAAGAAGGAAGGCAGTATGATTATAGAGGAATTTTGATGACACATCACATGATTTACGCATATCTTGTTCTGAGGAGGGTAGGAAAAAGGGAGAGGGAGACCTGCTGATCATCATGTGGATGTGGTAAGAAGCAGAGAAAGAAGAAGACGACGACGAAGAGCGTGACATGAGGAATGGAGGCCGCCGCCATGGTGGAGTGGAGTGGAGTGGAGACACTTCTTTCTTCTAGGCTCTCTCTCTCTCTCTCTCTGTGTGGAGCTAATAATGTACTGAGAGAGAGAGAGAGAGGTGTGGAGTGAGGGGGGGGGGGAACCTTGTTGTTGTATCAGAATGTATGTATGTGTGTGAGTGATGAGTGTGTGTAGTTTTTGTACTGCTGCAGCCAGAAATAAGGATGAAGCTAGCTATAGCTATACCCTATACATTCATTCCTCATGTGTACATACATATATATATACATGTATATATGTGTGTGTGTGTGCATGCCAGCTCAATGAGGAGGGAGAGACGTGTATTTTGGATTTAAAGAAGAGCACGTATTTTAAACAAAATGTGTGTGTGTGTGTGTGTGTGTGTGTGTGTGTCAGTGAGCGAGAGATAAATAAAAAGAGAAGGGTGGGAGACAGCAAAGCTAAGCCCCAACATGTGTGTGTACTAGTAACTACTCTCCTCTCTATCTCTCTCTACAATTGTAGGGAAGAAATGCTTTGAAAGATGGGATTTATGAATCACACTTCCCTTGGAAGTTGGGATGCATCCATACTGATACACATCCTGAAGTGAGAGTTGAGGTAGTTCGTTTTACAATGCCGATGAGACAATGGCTTTGGAAAGATTCGGAAGAAGCTCAATGTTTCACGCACTGCCTTGTGTATGTCGCGCCAAACTTCATACCTATCTTCTACTCCAAATGGAAATGGAGAAACCCACAAATCACAATATATAAGGAGAGGAGAGCACATTCAATCGGAGCCACATTCCTCTCGCAATTTCAGTGGGCACTCCCAATTCAACATTCCATTAGTAGAATTCTCATACATACTACATCAAATTGTTTCACTTTTGGCCCCATAAGTCATATCTCTCTTTGGTCGTTGACTTGGTGGTTTACACAAGAACATCAAAATCAAAAAATTGAGACCCCAAGTTTGATCCTCACAATGGGCAAGTGGATCATAATTAGTCTCCCATGGATGTTAGAAATATCTCTCCCCCTCCCCCTCCCTCTATTGGTGTTAAGCAAGGATACCAACTCTCACCAACTCTATTTGTTCTATGCATTAATGAATTTGAACAAATGGTTGCCAAGTTTATAAATGAAGAAGGCGTTGAATAAGTCATCATTGGAAATGTAGCCATCATGCTTTTTGTTGTATGTGGATGATATAGTGTTTTTGCAAATACTTCAAAAGATGCGTAAAAGCTTATTAGGGCAATGGAAAAGTTTTCTTGCATACTAAATTAAGTGTCACGGTCAACAACTCTAAAGCAAAGTTTATGCTTGTGAAGGGCCAAAAAAAAGATAAACCATGCATCATCACCATAATGAGCGACTTGAATGTGCGGAAAACTTATTTTGGTCTTGAAATTCCTTCGAAGCATAGATGGAATGTATGTGTTGTCCATTCCTTAAAGGCGGGGAAGAGAGCATATTATACATTTCAGAACACAAACAATGATGGAGAATTTACGTGTTGGGTCTTCGGGAAATAATTTTCAACACTTTGGTGACGCCAGAGCTTCTCAATGGGGTGGACGCATAAATGCAAGATATGGAAAAATGGTTTGCAAGATGGGATGCAACACATTTGCTTCATGATACAACATAATATTCCTCTATAAATGAGGTCTTTTTGCAATGTCAATGTATCATGACGTGGGAAAAATGTGGTGGCTCACGCTTCACACATTATACCAAATATGTTGCATCAAGCTACAGAACCATATTCTTCATCGTATTAGGAAACCCATACACATCGATGCATGTTAGAGCCCATCCTATTGTATGCCACCTGAACAATTGCTTCCATATGACTTAGCTCACACGCATTGTGATGTGAGATGGGGCGTTTGGACACAAGTGATGAGAGTAGTCACCTATGCACACTTTGCCTGGAACAAGTTTGGGAGTCTAAGTATCACACTTTGACACAATGCTCTACATTTGATCATATTTGACGATGCTTTACACACATATTCGGCCGAACCCAATCCTTGCGTGATTTTTTTTCCCAATCACAATGTGCATTGTCGATCGTAACATCCATTGGTAAAGTTCTTAAACATCGAGAGTCTCTACTCACTTCTACATTTATTATGTTAAATGTAGTATTTTTTGTCTCGTATGTCATATTTGACATCCGAAGATGATAATATAATGTATTTATCTCTATCAATCTATAAGCACAACATGTTTTGTTTTTTCTCTTTACAAGCCACTACAACGGGCTTAGTTGCCTTTACATAGTCTTAAATAATGTATGACTATCTTTGCATGGTCCTCAAAGAATGCTATAAGAGGAGGATTGTTACACCTTGTCATACTATAGTTACAATGTAATGATGAGGAAGAAACCCCCCATCCAAACTCATTTCATATGAAATGCAAATTGAAAATGATGTGGCCTTGCAATACATCTTTTTTGAGTTGAATGACCTCCGATAGAAAGATTCAAAATTGGTTATGTAATATCAGTTGGGACCCTTTGTAAGGGGCGTGGCGCGATCCTTATGTGGGTCAAGGAAGCAAAGTCATCCCTTTCTTCCAATTCACGACTAGATTGGGTCACCATATTCTAGCTGCTCAAACCGCCTTAGAGCCGATTGCTGCAAAGGTATGGACACATATCATGTTCCTCATACAACTATTACTACTTTTTGGTAGAAACTCTGGAAACAATAACATGCTAGGTGAATTACCACATTCCAATGGCTATGAATACATAAGTCACTACTGGTTGGAGAAGGGCAACCCTTAGCACTCCTAATTGTGTAGCGTGCCTAAATGCATCAGAATCAATCCGACATACCTTGTGGGACTAGCCAGAGACCCATCGATTATGGCGGGGGGGTTGGCTGCCTATTGCAATTATGCCAGGTGCAAGGCATAATCAAGTGGGGAAATGTATGTTGGTCATCATAACAAGCCCCCAGTTGACTGGTACAAACATCAGGAGGGGAGGACTTTGGTGATAAAAGCACAAGAGATTCTTTTTCCCACCATCGACAATATCCACTCCAATGTCCTTGTACTATCTACAAATAATGTAAATCTACTAGCACATGTGACGTTGATTTCTTGCAACTTTGATGATTAAGTGAACAAAATACAAGTATGATATATTTATACATATGTGGGGAATTTGTGTTCAAGTCCTTGAATCAATGCTTTCCCTATAAAATCCACATGCTTTACATTTTACACTTCACAAATGTGTTAAAACAAACAATATAATGCTACCTTCAGAGAACTATTGGAGATACCAATAAGCATGGAAATAGAACATCAAATGATTTTGATAACCTTCTTTTTGGTACACTATAAATGAGAATTTGACCAAAAGAAGGTAACCCAACATTCATAGTTGAACATTCGTATGGGTTTAGAAAAAAAATGTAACATATCTAACTTAGTAGGTTTAGAGATTTTACGATTTTGTTTCCCCGTACTTGACGTTGAATGACTATTTGGAGAAACAATATAATCCTCGTTACTATCTATATTAAGTCACATGACATGCCTAACACGAGACTAAAACTTCTCATAGCTTTAGTAGATACAAAAAAACATTTGTATACTTTCTTATGGTCTTTTAGCTCACGCCATGAATTAGAGAGGCACATTCTTTCAGTATATACCAAAGGTACCTTTGGAGGAGCATTTACTAAATTCTCTCTCTTTTTGTGTGTGTCAATATTGGTTTATTTGTGAGACCAAAACACCATTTCCTATTTTGGTATATGTCAAAAGAGCATTGGTGAAATTATTATTTTTAAACCACTTTTATTCCATTGTTAAGGTAACATGCAAGATTGTAAAAGAGGATATATTTCGGGGGAAGCGTAAGTAGACGGAGCGGAGCAGGAGGTGAACCGGAAACGACGCGCCAGTGCAGGGCGGAGGTCTGCAAACGTGAGGCACAGAAGCCCCTCTCTACCCATTTCTACAGACAACCCACAGTTAGTGTCGTCACAACCTCCCCGTCGCCACCACCTCACGTTGCTCATTTAGGTCTCTCTCTCTCTCTCTCCTCCCCCCCCCCCCCCCCCCCTAGTTCAAAAAGTGAGAACCCCCCAACCACAGTTCGAGTAGTCGAGCCCCCACCCCTGTAAACCAAAAAAGAAAGAAAAAAGTCTGACTACTACCCCCCCAAACACATTGGAAGACTCTGTCAATCATGGAAACTTCGAACATCGCCACTATCGAACACATAACACAAACATGCCCCTCGATCGATAACGGAAAAATGCAAGATAAAAACAACTCTTGACTATCAACGCTTAGGTCCTTTTGTCATCACGGCGCAGATTAATGATGCAACATTTCGTCTTAACCTTCCTGCACATATGCGGCTTCACCCTATCTTTCATTGCTCTCTTTTGGAACCTTGCCGCACCTCTTTAATTCCTAATCGTGTCGTGCCACCACCGCCTTCTGTACAACTTGTGGACGGCCCCGAATACGAGGTAGTTGCTATTCTCGATTCTAAGATTGTGCGCAATAAGCTTTATTATCTAGTTGATTGACTTGGCTATCCTCCGAGTGATCGCACTTGGGAACCCATTGATAACGTTTGTAATGTTGAAGCTCTGGTCAATGACTTCCATCGTCACTATCCAAACAAGCTTAGCCCAACAATGTTAACGTCGACTTCCACTCGACGTTCTCGAAGGAGGGAATCATAGTGTCATGAACACATGACCATTATGGCGTCACCCGGACTTGAACCTCGAACCTTGTAATCTATACTTGAAAACCTCAACCATTAAGATAGCTTATTGTTATATGAAACAGTAAAAGCTACTTCTTGTATTACATTGATTATTGTAAAACCTCTAGATTATTCTAGAATGTCCTAGAGCATTCTAGGTCTAGAACACTCTAGAACATTCTAGAAATCTCTAAGCTATTCTATAGGAACCTATAAATAAGGGCATACATGTATTCTCAAATCAATTCGAATCAACACCAGTCTTTAGCTCTCATTACATATATTGTATTCATTCTCTTTCTTTCTCTATCTTATACATCCATTCTTCTCTTAGTATTTCGTTCCTTTCTTCTCGTGTTCTCTAATATCCTTCTTCCATCACTCTATCTTTTATCCTTGGTTTTGACAAGAGCCGGCTGCTACAAAGGTTTGGCACACATTTCAAGTTCCTCACACAATTATCACCAAGTTTTGGCAGAAAATCTGGAAACAACAACACGCGAGGCGAATTACCACGTTCCAATGGCTATTAATTAATACATAAGTCACTACCGATGGGAGCATGACAACGTGGGAACCTTAGCTGGTTCACCTAATTGTGTAGAGTGCCCAAATGCAGTAGAATCAATACGACGCGCTCTGTGGGACTGCCCAACGTCCCATCGAATATGGTGGGGGGTTGGCCGCTTGTTGCAATTATGCCAGGTGCAAGGCTCAATCAAGTGGGGAAATATATGTTGGCTATCATGGCAAACCCCGGTTGGGAGATACAAGCATCAGGAGGAGGGGATGACTCTAGTGATAAAAGCACAAGAGGTTTGTTTCTCCACCAGCGGCAATGTCCACTCAACTCCTCTTAATGACAAATCTCAAGTTGTGTTGGAATTGGTCAGCCCAATAACTCTTTGGATTCTATGGAAACAACGGTGTAGACGAGTCTTCTCCAACCAACAAGGTTACTACAAGAGATATGGAGTGAAATTGTAGCCACTCTAAAGAGCCAATATGATGGCCTCAAGGGCGACTCCGATGGAGTTGAAAGACACCGAATAGCCTTCATCCAACAATGGTCGTCCTCTCCCTTTCTTGAGTCAATGGGCATCCACATAAGATATAAGGTGGAACTATCGCGTCCCTCTAGGGATTTGTACATAATAGTCTCATTTGTAACATTTTATAACTAATGGAAGGAGTTTTTTTTTGGAAAAAATAAGAAGAATGTAACATGCAAGCATAGGAGTTTTGATGATTCCTTGGATGTAATAGTTATGGTGGAACTAGGCATTTGGATGGATAAACGTCATGCTTTTGAGGCACATGACCATCACAGAGGAACTTTACATTGCTCAATGTACTTGTCGAAAAAAGTTATAAAAAAAAATTACTTATACAAAAGCATTTACCTCTAACAAGATACACGTTGTACTTTTGGAAATAAAGTGCATATTGGTTTGCATTCTTAGCAAGCAAAAGTAAATTGATACCATCTCAAACTTAGCACCCTCCTTGAAAGAGACAACATGTGAGCGTGAATTGATTTTTAACTTTGATTTTAATGACTTCTGTCCACATAATATTGAAAGCCAAATGGAAAAATGTAAAGTCACTTGGATGAGGTACTTGAAGATCTTCAAAATATTGTTCTTTTTTTATTTTATTGATTTGATATAGTGGTCATTCCTCACTTTGGAGACGAAGTAGATATCCTTTTGATGTATGAAAGACGTAGACATGGTGGCTCGCCAATCACACTTGTATCATTCATTCATTTGCTAATGAAATGTTGCTATTCATGCTAAAAGAAGATAAAAAAATTCGAGACACCCTACCCATGATTTTATGATTGTTTCATGCAACTACTTAGACGTGGCCAAGGATAAATGGTAGATGACCATTTTTTTCATAACTAAACTTTGATAAGATCTCAAATTACTCTTTTTGTACAACTCATTGATATTAAGAAAAACAACAATGATGATACAATCAACAACTTTGAGGCAACAACACTTTTATTTACTAATGCATTCAAATAAGTTGTATTCCAAATTGGGTGTTCACCCATTAGTAGATGAGAACAATATAACCTTGAGTAGATGATGTGCTACACAAAAGGGGTTTTACTATCCAAAATGTTTACACTAAATATGAGAAAATCATATCACAAAAAATAATTTGCTTTGTTCTATTACTTCTTGCTAGAATAGGTTTTAGAAATTGGTGGCTGAAAAAACTGAGTTTTCATCACTAAAAATGTATATTTGTATACATACTACTCATACTCATTTATAATTCACCACTTATTACATAAGAATTTATATAAGTCTTAATTCACATAGGGAAGGTAAGAATTACATATCTCCGAATACATAGATGATCAGATTATGGATATTAGGCCAATATACACTAACAATACCTTTTAAATGGTTATACTTACGAAAGTTAATCTAAAATAGAAAACTCATTGAGTGAGTGCAACATTAAAAGCTTCAACAAAAGTGAGACGTGAGAGAGACATGCATGCACTCTCGAGTCTCCACTCACTTGAATGATGATATTGTCAACTTCAACACAAACTATGTTTTTTTGCTCAAATTTTGCATTCTTTTTTTTTCTAAAAACATCTACTTCCATTAGTTAAGAATGTACAAAGGAATCATTTACAACTCATATCTTACAAGACATCTTGCATGTCAAAGGAAAACAATGTGTAGATGAAACAACATAAAAAAACAACTCCAAAACACCACATCATTCTATGTGTATAGCATTACTCGAACACATATTCTCCACGTGAGCCTCATACAAAACAGAATTCAGCATAGATGTCCTCCATTCGCTCCTCATGGTAGCACCCATCTAGATGTTAGGAACACTTGGAGGGAACAGCCACCGCGGTGGTTGATAATTCCACTTCACTTTACCATCCATTAACTGCAGCATCGACGAACCGCTCCATTTCTGAAGGAATCGAGCTCTAGCTTCTTCACTTGCATCAGATGGCCCTTGAAGACTTTCAAACTCACCTCGCAACGTAGAAATAAGATTAAACCAGATCATCATTAAATTCTCAGCCGGTGGGGTTCGTTTACCTGCGAGGGTCTCCTTGCACCGAGATACCCACACTTGCCAGACCGTAAGGCCGATCACTAATACCCATATGTCCACATAGCGTTCCTGTAAGAAGAATAAACCTCCTTGCGTTGCTGGTTGCACAGATCCTTGCTTCACCATTAAAGAAGGACTGTTTCCATTCCACCCTTGAAACCTCGAGGCCGATTCAGTGGCCAGCCAAGTGATTGTTGCGCTCGATACATGAACCTCAACCCCAAAACGAGCCAAGATTCTTAAGCTCCTCAGCCAGATTTCTTGCGCTCGTGGGCAGCACCACAAACAGTGAGCAATGTCCTCCAAGCTCGCACTACACGCCTTGCAACCACTCATGCCGCCTCTATTCCCAAGCCACTCTCCCGTTGGAACAACCCGATGGGTGATTAACCAGAAAAACACTTTGATCCGCTCGGGAAGGGATGAGTTCCATATCCTGCTCCTGGTTCTATCCACAAAGACTGAATCGATAGTTGCATAGGTCCACTTGCTAGCACATTTCACACGATACGAACCTAACTTTCTCCCCAAGCACGTCGAGTATTCGAAGAAACCTAGTGATTTAGCTTGTTCTCCCTTCCACCTATATTCAGCGGGATCCCATTCTACGCGCTCGAGAGGCTTGCCTTCAACCACATACAAGATCCAATCCTCCTCGACCTCTTCGACTGGTGGATTCACCTTCCATTTCTTTCCATGTCTTGCCACAATTCTAATAGGGTACCAGCATGCACTTTCATCTAATAATCCCATCAGGACGGTCTTCCCACTCTTTCCTAGACCCTTGACATTGATAATATTTCCGGTACCATCACATTGTCCAGACCATTCACCCTCTTCCTCATTACCAATAGGAAGCGAGGAGACAGCTGTATTGACTACGTCAAGCATCTTTCTGCCATTTCTGACCTTTCCCATGTCTTCATATAATTGATCACGATTATTGCCGGACAACCGCAGCCAATCAGCCACCGAGTGTATCCCTAGACAATGCAATATAGCCCACGGCATGCGCTTGCTTTGTCCAAGCATCATTTGCATTCTTAAATGTCAAACGCAATGAATAAATAACCAAACTTGAAAATAGATTTGTTATAGTGTATTGTACGGGGGGACACATTGAAATTTCAAGATAACATTGAATTTCTCTTCATGCACACATGAATTTCAAGATACACACATCAAATTTCTCTTTGAGCACACCTGAATTCTCTAATACATATTTCTTGGTAGATGTAGTCATATTGATTGGATTACGACTAGAGGTTCAAAGATATTTAGCTAAAGAGGATAGTGCTCAAGTTTTTATCGAAACTCTGTTGTGATACAATGTAGTGATTATAACTTCAATGGAGATGACGACACATGTAAGAAGGTACTAGATGGATATTGGAATTAAACTATGAACTTGTGCATATGTGCTTAGATGTACTCATACAGAAATATGTGTTGCTCTAGCCTTTAAATGCATTTGAAATGTGATTGTTACAATTGTAACAGTCACGTCTTTTTAAGATAATGCTACCTAAAATGTTAGCTTTTATTAATATTAGAGTTAGTTTCAACATCATTTACCCCTTTTTGTGCTTTATTGCTTTCCATGGTTTTGGAGTACAAGGGCCCCTTGCCCTCGTGGTTAGTGTTTAAGCCTTTATTGTGCACTTAACCACATAGGCTAGTGACAGAAGCATGGAAGGAGTGGACTATGAAGTTGTTGATGAAAAGGGTTATAATTGCGATTTAGAAAAATATATTGCAAAAAAGGTCTACGAGAAGAAGGGTGTGGAGCTAAGAGGATATCAATCAAATCAAAGCTGAAGAAAAGCCATACGATTGATTTTACAATCGCCATGTGGCTCTACTTCCCTAGATTTTTTAGCTTGTCCACACTCCCCTTCTCACGCACTTGTTTGGGTTTTATTGATAAATTGGAGCAAAATCTTATGCAAACTTGTATATATACCTAGCTACATATGTACAACTTTTTAACCATCACTCTTTCTTAAAAACATATGCTAAGGGTCATGAAGATTTTTGCTCAAAACTACATTAACATTCTAGATCCTGCCATTCAAGCAACAATTTGATACTTGCACAGTTACACCCGGTTGGACGTCCTCCTCTAGGACCATCATTGGGCCTCGATGTTAATCTCAACCAAGGTGCCACTTGATTGCAAATTGGCAATCTCTAGTATCAGTTCAAATTTTGTCATCAACCTAGATGGCGTAACTTCAAGATAATGATTAACACTGCATTCTTCCACCCATATAGAGAATTCAGCCACTGATAATCCAACCTAGTATCAAGACTGATAATACAGGATGGCACATGACAAATTCTCTACTTGACAAAGAAAACATTGGACTTCTTCCATCAGTTTGAAATATAAGCAAAACAAAGCATAACAACATATACAAAACGTCTTGCTGCTACTATATTCTAGCATCAACAATTCGCACAGATGCCCACTACTGTTACGTTTCTCATATTCTTCGGGGCATGTGGTAGTACTCTTCTAGATATATGTTAGGAGTTTTAAACAATTTGCTTAAATCTTCTCATAACCCAAGTAAATAGAAAATTTCCCTAAAATCCAAAAGCACAGCAATGTATTGTGATTGTGAATATATAAACCTCAGTATTAGCAAGAATGCCGTGCTGGAACGAAAGAACCTATGTATTACAAAAATGGGGTTAGCTTTTTCTATACAAGGTACCAACACAATTCTTTGCTGGTTTTCTGGGTTCAAGAATTTTCTAATGTTGGCTCTCAGAATCATCTTGATCATGTTGAGATTTTCTCAGTACATTTCTAAATAATCACTGGTTCTGAAATCATTGTACAACCTTATCCTCCACCTTGGTCATTTTATGTCCTGATATTCTGTTCAGTGCCTCCAGCACATCACTTTCCTCTGATTTCATGGTTTTTTGGGTGTCTCAGGCATCACTTTCCTCTGACTTCCTTTCCTTTTTCACCGTTGACTTCTTTGGTGTCTCTGATATACAAATTTCTGTTGATCCTACTTTTTCCTTTTTAGTCTTTGATGAATTTTCCAGTGTCTTTAATATACCACTGTCATCTGATTCTACCTTTTCCTTTTTCACCCTAGATGATTTTTTTGGTGTCTCTGATATACCCGTTTTCTCTGAATGTGCTTTTTCCTTCTTCACCCTTGACAATTTTTTTGGCTCTGATATACTACTTTCCTCTGACTCTACCTTTTCCCTTTTCACTCTTGATGATGCTTGCGGTGTCTCCAATCCAGTACCTTCCTCTCGCTCTGATTTTGATTTTTTCACACTTAATTTTTTCGGTATCTCTGATTTAATATGTTCATTTGACTCAGTCTCTGCTTTTTTCATCTTAGATGATTTTTTCAGTGTTTTGGACTTTGACTCTTCTATCCGACTTTCACCAGATGACTCTAATTCGGATGTTTTATTTTCCTGTGATACAATTCTTTTTAATTGTGCCTTTGGGTTTGAATCGATCATCTCTGAAGACTTGTCGGCATCTATGATATCTGGTTCCTTCACCTTTTTCGGCCTCAACTTTTTAGGTGTTGATCTCATATCATCTGATTCCATATTTACTTCCAAATTCAATACTTTCACACCTTTCAGGCTTGTTGATGTTCTAGATGTGCCTGTGAATAGGATGCAGATATACACAAACCACACATAATCAATGCATCAAAATAATAATAAGACCTAAAATACTACCATTATCAATCTAACCTTTTGCCTTCTGCAGAGAACCTTCAGTATCAGCTTCTGGCTTCATGGCAGTTTTTGCTTTTGCCATATTTTTTTCATCAGACATGTCAGAACATTTATCTTTCACCACATTCGTCTGCTTCAAGTATTTTGCAGTCCTTTTAAGTTGAGCAAGCTTCCTTTCCTTTTCTTCAGCTGCCAACACTAACAGGCTCTTCCGACCTCTTCGTTTCACATCCTTCCCCTTTAGCAGTTCCACAGCTTTCTCTAAATTCATTTCTTCAATATTTTCATCCTGTAAAAGCATTTTACTATATTGGAAGAATGAAAAGAATTGTTATTCATATGTGGTGTAACGAAATGAAATGACAACCAAATACCTTTGGAACAAGAACTGTAGCACTACGGTGTCTGATGAAATATGATTTTTTTCCGATGCCAAGAACAACTGCATCTCCATCATCTGGGTGCTTTCCCTGCATACAACTCAATCCAGGTGAGCGTATATTTGAATTCACTTCAGAGCCAGAGAATGTGTTAACATCAATCCAGATAATATACTTGAATTCACTTCATCATACCAGTGTCAAAGGATATTTCATTAATTGAATGGCATTTTCCAGTGTAATCTCAGCAGGATTAACTCCCTGCATAACACATTTACAGGGAGGAACAACTTTTAACTTAGGGGAAAAAAGATTCACTATTCAAGAATACGATGTAAATGTTTCACAAGATTCAACCTATCATACCACAGGAATCTTGAAGAATTGCTTTCTCTTGCCATCTTGTCCAAGCTGTATGTAATATCCAAATGGTCCTTTTTTCGCACGAACCTGCACGTCAAAGATCAAGACAAGTTTATCACCATCTGTAATACTCAAGATGAGAACTCAAACTGAAGATACCCTAAGATAAATATAGTTTTCAGCCCATAACTCCTATATTAGATGTGTTCGTCGGTACTGTTGCAAATAACTACTCTGATGTCTTACAACTAATCTTATCCTTCATGTTTATCCTTTTCCAAGAAAACCTCATTACACCCACGTACCTCCAAGTTTGTACTGGGATCTAAACCAATAAAAATATCTACATGTTCGATTTGCTTGAAGATCATCTGAGTGTCCCTCTGATCTTCAGTTGAGTCAATATCCTCAGTTGAAAGAACCTCTGCTTTGAAGCTGAAAGAAACAACGAAGAATGAAGATTAATAGGTAAATATATGACTCAAATTTGATCAAGATGAAGATCAACATAAATAGAGCAAGATTTCGACATTTCATTCTTATAAATGTCTTGAACATTGATAACATAGTCCCCAGCATGAGATATAAACCTGCAATCTGGATAACTGTCACAACCAAAAAAGTAACCTGATCCATACCGACTCAGTTTGAGAGTAAGCTTTCCCAATCCACAACTAGAAGTACAAAAAGCTCCAGTAAAAATCCAAATTGATATATGGCCATATAAATAGTTGGCACAAAGATGCAACAAAGTATTACTTTGGACAAACACATCCATTAGTTCCAAGTCCTTTAAACCATTGAGTAGCAAATGTTTCCTGCATCATTTCAACAACCTGCCCAAAAACCCAGTACAAATGATATCATTCATATAGTTCTATAAAACATAAATGAAAAAGACATTGACACTTGCCGTTTGAATTGGAATCTTCATCACTGTCGAAATATCCTCATGAAATGGAGGCCAAAATTCTGTCAAAACTTCCTTCCACTCCAGATTTCCCCCAGAGACTTCATCCAACTAAAAAGATAATATTCATTGTATTACTTCCAGATTTCGCAATCCCTTATTTAGAACACTAATGTCATATCAAAGTAAAATATTTTTGAGAGATTCAAAATATGTGATGTACAAGAAATTACATTACCTGCTCTTCAAGATCTGCAGTGAATGAATAATCTATAAATTTAGGGAAATAGTGAGAAAGGAAAGCTATAACCTGCATTCAATATTTATGCATAATCAGCTCAAATTGCCATTAGGGATTGGATATTCAGTTAGTTTCAGCTCTCTTACCATCCGACCACGAAATTCTGGAATGATACGATGATGCTCAATTTTGACATACTTTCTCGACTGCAAACAGAAGAGATCGAATCAAATTCATAGAATGGTTTCAAGTCCAATCAAGCCAGGACAAAAAGATATTATACTGTTAGCACATGGTCAGGCACCTGTAATGTTCGCAATGTGGGTGCGTATGTGGATGGTCTTCCAATACCATGCTCCTCCATTGCCTTCACCTTTAATGAGCATAGTATGAACAAAGATAAGAAATCGATTAGCAATTAGCCAAGGAAACTATAAGTTAATAGCAAATATTGTGGCAACAACTTCAAATTTTATTCAAAACAGTACATTAACAACTAAAAGGAAACAGCAATCAGTTGTTCATGACTCACCAAAAGTCCTTCAGAATATCGCGGAGGTGGGCGAGTGAAATGCTGCTGTGGGTCAACCTTTTTCACCACTATGGCATCCCCTTTCTTGAAATTGAAAAATCAACATTAAGAAAGTGTAGTTTAGAAGGGTATATTTCAAATCATCTTAACTGCTTGGGTATCAGAAATTACCCTAAACCCTTTTTCATAAATGAAACTTAACATTAAGAAAGTCAATTAAAAGGGTATATTTCAGAAAGTTTAACAGACTGGGTATCAGATATTACCTCAAATGAGGGTAAATCATTGCCCTCATTGATTGTGACATCGTCATCCCCAACCTGTTCCACCATCTGTTCATCTCCAGAATCCAGAGTACATTGTTTATCCTGCAGTAACACAAATAATATATAAATCCATCTTTCAATGAGAAAGCAATCAGCATAATTTAGTGGTTGTCATCATTTCCGGCATGCAATCTGAACACATGCAAGGAATGTAAGGAATGGTCGAATCTTCTACATGCTGCACCCCTGATTAGAATAAGCCATCATTCCTGGTATCTTTGTGTGACACATTTTGAATAGCTATATACACCATACATGAAGAGGAATGATAACGACTGTAAACATACTTTTACTGATATTTTATCAATGTTAATTAGCATACAACAATCAAATAAGTGCTCTAAAGGTCGATCTCTAAGTTTTAGTGTAGGTTTACAAAAGGTGAAATATGAAAGTGTTTATCACATTCAAAAACAGCCTTTGGAAAGTAATAGATCACCAAACACACGAATTTCTTATCATAGTGATACTATACTAGTCCAAAGATCCAAAATCCTTTTCCAAACCTTTAAAATAGAAAGAAATTGCTTTGCAAGTTGAGTGAAATCTAGAAACCCAAACAGGTTACAAGAGACAACCCAATGCTTTTTTGCAAAACACTTCAATTGCAGATTGTATCAGTTCTACATTTTATAGGTCATTTCCATGCATGTGTATTGACAGATGTGCAGGTAAATAGACATCATATAATCAGTTACATCATACAGATGTAGTTAAATAGACCCACAAAGGGCTCAACATTTCAATACAAACACATCCACGCAGAAGGAGGGGAAGTGTACCTCTATGACTGCTAAAAACCCAGAAAATGAAACATAACTGCTGCTGGCCCGTGCACATATAGCTTCATCTTCAGTTATAAAGTCTACCAAAACCTGTTTATTACAAACTTCTATATCAAATTTTGGCATCTCTATCTATTTATCATATAATACATACATACATACATACATGCATGCATGCATGCATACATACATGCATGCATGCATACATACATACATACATACATACATACATACATACATACATACATACATACATACATACATACATGCATGCATACGTACATACATACATACATACATGCATGCATACGTACATACATACATACATATGTATGTATGTGTATGCATGTAAATGTATGTGCGTATGTATATATATAGATACACACACACACACACATGTATATATCAGATATAGTTTTGTGCCAATTCTTTGTAAGAAATTGCTCAATGAATCATTCCGTTTTTTAAGCCCTTTGTACCCAAAACTAGAAGATTTTCTTTCATTATCCATATATGTATAAGTAGAATGTAAGGACCTCATCATACACAGCCTGCTCCATTTGACATGCCATTGTACGCCTCCAGATTAATGTGTATAAGGACAGAGCATCTTTTTCCAATACATGTATCAATCTTGCTACAATGAAAATAGGTTGAGAATACCATTAAAGTCTTCAACCCAAGGATAGAAATAGCACTGATTATTTAGAGAAGCTATTTATTATAGCATTAGAATCTTCAAGCCAAGAATAGAAATTGCACTGATTATTTGGAGAAGCTACATGTTATGATACATACAAGGAAATCGGTAAATGTCCGTTGCCCTTATTGCTTCATGAGCCTCCTGGGCATTCTTCACTTTTGAGGTGAATTTCCTAGGTTCTGCAGGGACATACTTGTCTCCGTACCTACAAGAATATACTATCACATTTATTTACGTTAATTATTCCTTAAGTATTTGTAGACCAAAAAGAACTGATAAAAGACACAGAAATTATGTACCTTTCAGCAATAAGAGCACGGACATTCTGCACTGCCTCTTTTGATAGCTGTTTGTACAAAATCAGCAGTAAAGACTAGATAAACAAATCAAATCAATGAAGGAATCAAATGTAGACATGTAATAGGATTTCGAAATGTATACATCTAACCCATCAGTTCTCATGTAAGTTATCAATCCCGTTAGCTCTTCGGTGCCCAATTTGACACCCTCATAAAGCTTTTGGGCCAACTGTTCACCTAACAACCATTAAAGAATTACTAGGGTATATAAACTCTAAATGAATTGATGTAAAATGTCAGATAAAACAGTCAAAAGGTGCTCAAGTATTTGTGATAAATGGAATAAAACACATACAGTCATTGTCCGAACAGCTCCAAACCCCAACTTGGTTTGTGCATCCTGTTGAAGTGTTGAGGTCATGTAAGGTGGAAGTGGATTTCTCCTTCTTATACTCTTTTTCACATTCGAAACTTTGAGTTTAGCACCCATGAGCTGATCAGATAACAGCTTGGCAGAATCAGAAGATAGAGAAAATTGTTCAATCTTTTTCCCGTCATAATAAGTAGGACGTATTCGAAACAAGTTGGAGAGACCCATTTGCCCCTCACAGCAAGCAAAAGCCTCCATCGTCCAATATTCATGCGATGTAAACTCTTCGATTTCATTCTCTCTTTCACATACCAATCTAAGTGCAGCAGATTGTACCCGACCAGCTGACCGGCTTCCAGGAAGCTTTCTCCATAGAACAGGCGAAAGAGCAAAACCTATCAGATGATCAAGAGCACGCCGTGCAAGGTATGCATTCACAAGTGTCAACGATATATCTCTTGGAAGTTGCATGGCCTGCAGAACAGAAGTTCGTGTGATCTCATTGAATGTCACCCTTGAAACCTTGAGTTTCTTGCTCTTCAAAAGACCCTCAGCCTTCATCAGCTCTGACACATGCCATGCAATTGCTTCACCTTCTCTGTCAGGATCCGATGCAAGCACCAAAGATTTCGCCCTACATAAGATGTCCTCTTTCTCTATATATATACAGTAAAGGGCATTGTATTACATTATGTAAAATATAAAATCAACAAACGGGCTCTCTCTCTATCTATTTTTTTCATTTTTTTTATTGAGATGTTCCAGAGTCGTAAGCAGTCTTTTTATTAGTCCATACACCTGGATTCCATGTTTTCATCACTAACTGCACTAAGTTAGCATGACATTCTAATACTCGCATGTTCCAGAGTAGTAAGCCATGTTTTTATTAGTCCATACACCTGGATTCCATGTTTTCATCACTAACTGCACTAAGTTAGCATGACATTCTAGTACTCGCTGGAAACCCTTACCAATTGGCCTGAACCCATCTCAACTCTCTTCTCTCTCATTGGGGATGCACACTAGCAATAAGCCGAATTTCACCACCTGTAAGCCAGGTTCAAATTTCACTATTTGTATTAGATGACCACGTGGAATGTCTATATCAGTCTAGTCTGGCCAAGAGACCTTGGCTCCATGTTTTTATCACTAACTGCATGCACTAAGTTAGCATGGCATTCTAATATTTACTGGACACCCTTACCAATTGGCCTGCATTCATTTCAACTCTGTGCTCTCTCATTGAGGATACACACTAGCAATAAGCTGAATTTTACAACCTGCAAACTAGGTTCATCTAACTGTATTAGATGACCGCGTGGAATGCCTGTATCAATCTAGTCTTTCCGAGAGAGAAAGCAGGGGGTGCTGATGTTAAAATTTAACCAAAATTTCTTCACAACCACCCTATATTAATCCTCTTTACAATAACAATAAGTGGTTGGAATATCCAAACGTAGAGGAGTGCAGACTACATGAACCTTTTGGGACTCCTTTTTGCCCCCACGAAAGTTCAACTAAGATGATTCAGTATACAGAAGATGCAAGGTTTGATGCCTCTAACCTAATGTAGTTGAGTTGATATGGAGAACATTGGTAATGGCAATGTGTTGTTGTTGATAACTTTGGCAGTTGTTTATTATGCCTTGTTTTGGTAGATTTACTTTGGAAACTTCAATGATAAAACTATACGAGGCCATCCCTGTTTTGAAGTGCTATGAAACATAATGAATGAAATAATGGCCCTTCTAGGAAGATTTTTCTATTGACTTAGGAGAGCATTGAAAATGAGTAAGGAAAATTGCAAACTAGATTAATCTTGAACTTTACCCAAGGCACCAAAATGAAGGACTTGATTTGGATTGGTTATCCAAGAACCAACTCAACATTTGTTTGCATGGTGTTAATACTTAACTTGTCTAATGAGGAGTGTGGCAACACTAAAGGTCATTAGTTTCTCAAGGATGGAAACTCGAGTTTCTGTATGGCTTGAATTGTTTCGACGTCTTGAGAGCTGAGAATAATGTTGACAATTTTCCTTCTTGACTTTAAAAGGAACACTCCTCATTCTGTGATAAACGCTCCCGATCTTCCGAGGCCATCAGGTATGCCCACTAAAACCATCCAAGATGTTATAAATGTATTGCCCTACAATAGAATCTAGGATGTTGTGGATAAACAGTAACAAGAAAGCATCACAGATTGTAGGTTCATTTGGTCTGCAACAAGCAACACTGACCCCGATTGCCCAGTCCTTTTGGTACAACAATGATCAAATTCAGCACACTAATTGAAAGATAAACCTAAAAAAGTTCTAGCTACATTGCCCATTTTCGTATTCCAACTACAGTGGCCAATCATAATTATCACATATTCAAACTGCAATTCCCAATGCTGATTATCACACTCAAAACAACATAGCAAATTACCATAGGAACCGAAGGAAAGCTTTTGTCAACAAATCAAAAGCAAAAGTACCAAGAGAGAAACAACCACATACCCTTTAAGAGCATTCTTTATCTTTGCAACGTGGGGCTGAGCTGCTTCTGGAACCTCCCACACCATTGCATATTCATCATCGGGTCTCACAGAACCTGCTCTTGCAGCTAAATCTCGAACATGGCCATAAGTAGGCAGAACAATAAAATCAGACCCTAAATATTTCTCAATAGTCTTGGCTTTCACCGCAGATTCAACCACAACGACAAACTTCTTATTGTCAGACACACTTGATGGTGCAAATCCACTCTCCTCTGAATCCAACTTTGATGACCCATAACTTATTACATCAGTAGATGTATTGAATAGCCTCCATCGAGAGCAGCAGAAGGGCTGTTGCATCCATCTTGAACCCTGAAAGACACAATTCACATGTTTAATTGACGATTGATTAATTATAGTTTATACAGTTAAATGAAAATTTTGTTCTTATACACTCAAGAAACCCAATTCACATTAAGTGTACATAATATAGGTCAATGCAAATTTGATCATTATCGTCTCATAAAACTCAACTATTATGTTTTATAACGTCAATTGATTGGAGTACTTGATATAATTAAGTACTCTTATTCTCTCAAGGAACATGATGAACATGTTTATTATAATAACTAATCAAATGCACTTGATGCAATTCAATAAAAAAATCAACCCCTCAAAAGAGGGCTATTAAAATGTTTATATGTTACATTGATTTCATTGATGAGATTAAATGCTAACACTTTGATAACTCCTTCAAGAAAGGCATACAAAACCAATTTTGGCATCAAAGAACAATAGAAATCAAGGAAATGCCCAGGTTTGCACATATAAACATTAGGTAGGTGTAGATTAATAACTACAAGAAATAGAGAGTGGGAACGCAAATCAAAACCAGTTTCACTTCAAAGGAGCATTTTTGCCTTTCATTTACATTTTGTTGCAAAAAAATAAAGAGTATGTAATCATGTGTGTACATGATATAGAGTAAATGTAACACCTGAGGGTCCATAGTCATGGCTTAAAGACTTGATTATTGAGTGAAACCTTGACAACTTGATGACCCAATGCGAAATCTAGTGTATGTTGAAAGCAAAAGGCCTCACCTTGGACTTCAGATGCAAGACCTTTCCAGATTCGTCCTTTTTTTGCCCAAGAAGAAAACCACTGAAAGAAGAATAGCCGTGCGCTGAAGAATAGAAGATATATCTGTTGAACCTGCGACGCCGTGCTAAACCGAACGGGCATCTCAGCAAATTAGTGGAGGAAGAAAAAGCTGATGATTGTGGTGGTAATGATGAAATTGTCGATGAATTGTTGTGAAACTTAAGGGTTTGGAGGGGTTTCGAACTCAGTATCGCTTGCTTAAAGAGAGTGGTTCCACCACAGTGAAGATTAGGCAGCGCCATTGCCCCACATAGATTCCCTGTGCAATAATAATAACATCCCATGGCGGAAGGAAGGAAGAAAAGTGGCATGTCAGGCCTACCTACAGTGCCGCCCGCATCGCATCTTCTTCGTATACGAAAGAACAGCAGAGCTTCTTTGAAATGAAAGAACCCTAAAACCCTCGAAACAAATACAAAACCCTAAACTTCAGCAAATTTACAAACATATGCCTCCTGCGATTGCACTGCACACTCTCTCATACATACATACATATACATACATATCTATAAGAAGACTATACATATGTATATCTATTACATACATATGTCTCTGTCTATCATTTTCCAGAGGCTCGTTTCTACTCTAGTTGACCAAGTAATAAAATCTTTTTCCGCGTCGTCTTCCGGTCGTGTCGGATTACTGACCAATTCGTCTTCCGGTCGGGTTGGTTCCCGACTCTCTCCTCGTTGCCGCTCCCAGCCTCTTCTTCGGTACCTTTGGATATGCTCGTCCTGGGCCTCGCATCCTCTTCGTATGTGCCCGCTCCGGGCCACACCTCATCACGACCAGCGCCCATCTCTCTAGTCTTATGTCCGCACTCGAGCGCGACCGCCGTAGTCTCCGGTCTCGGTGTCGGGGTCTCTCCTCCGTCCGTTATGACCTTCCTCGTCGTCATTTTGGTCACCCACCTTGTCGTCGCCACTGTCCGTCACTCTAGGTCTCACACCGGCACTCGGGCCGGCCGCCAGAGTCGCTAGAACCGGTGTGGGTAAGGTCCCGACACCACCACTCATTGTGTCTGTAGCCACCTCCGTTCGGGCGTCGTTGTCCGCGGCTACCCCGTCCCCGATTACGCAAGCCTCAATTATGCTTGCCTCCTCCTCTTCCTCGTTCTCCTCGTCATCGTCTTGGTTGCCCACTTTGCCGCCACCACCTTCCGTCTCTCCGGTCTCACGTGGGCTCTCGGGGCCGACCGTCGAAGTCTCTAGAATAGGTGTGGGAAAAGTCATGTTCGTCGATGTCATGTTCGTAGCCACCTTCGTTTGGACGTCGTGGTCCGTGGCTATCTCTTCCTCGATTCCGCAAGCCTCAATTATGCTTGCTACCTCCTCGTAGAATGTTTCGGGCAATCGCGTCCCGAAACTTATGCCCACTCTTGAAGTGGTGTTCATTGCTCTGTAGTTCCCGGCCTTATCCGTGGTCGTCCTTTTCCCGCAAGACGAGAGGGTGGCTCGCTCTGCACCCTCTCCCATGTCACCGTTGTACGCTCTTTCGGCCTCCACATAGGGCCCGTCGTCCACGCATAGGGAGGTTTCTTCCTCCGCATCCTCCGATTGTCTCCAGCTTGTCTCCATAGTAGACCCTTCTTTGGCTTCGATTTGTGCCTTCACGATCTCGTACGCTTCCCGTACCAATGCTTCGATGTCGAGCTCCACCAAACCATTCCGCGGTGAGCTTTCCTCTGTTGGCGGTGACACGTAGTCACTCACCATCCTCCTTTCGCTGCCGCTTGCGGGCCGTGTTGCGGACGACTGCATCTCCTCGTGTCATTGGCATACCCTCTCTACCTCGTTCCAATCCTCGGTGAGGCCGTACACCCCTTCATCGTCTTCGAGTTCGGATAAAATGGCCATTCTCCCCTTTTCATCGACCGACTTTAAAAATAGTAAGACCTTGTCCACCCCCACCGATCTTCGATCCCGGTCAGAGAGTTGAGCAAAACGATGCTCGAACTCTCAGAATGCTTTCATTGCGCTCCAAGGAGCCTTCGTCGATGCTACCCATAG
Source organism: Azolla caroliniana (assembly GCF_043228905.1). Taxonomy (NCBI): domain Eukaryota; kingdom Viridiplantae; phylum Streptophyta; class Polypodiopsida; order Salviniales; family Salviniaceae; genus Azolla; species Azolla caroliniana. The sequence continues at coordinate 11,554,818 of NW_028230437.1, read as the reverse complement.
ACCGAACTCACATCGATCATACTTGTATGCCTCGTCTCGTCTCTCTCTTTGCCTTGCAAAATCCCTCACCATCCTCACCATTACTTCCGTGATGTCTTCATCTTCCATCCTCTTTCTCCCTTGCCACCTATTCACGTTGGGTTCACCAAAGATGTCGAGAAAATCCTCGCGTATGCGTAGAAGTTGGGCAGGACCGCGGGGGTCTTGAACCAAGGAATCAAGAAATGAGGAGGAAGAGTCTGTGGTTTACGTGAGCCCTGAGACCGCGGTTTAAACAGAGAAGGTTAACGAAACGAGAGAGATAATAGTGTAAGAGGATCGTGTGTAGACACGGGTGTAGACAGAGAAGCTAAGAACAACTTGCGTTCGGCAGATAAGTTTTTATTAATCGATATATGCGCGTAGCGCTGTGGGTGATTACAACCAAATCAGTGTTGGTGGTCGAGTGTAGGCTCTACAGTAGTCAGACACAAAGTGGAGTAGGCTCACAGAAGGTCGATCCCTGGTTGGGAGTAGCAATGGGCCCGGTTCGGTTCGGTTTCTTGGCCTTGAAACCAAACCAAACCAAACCATTTATTAATAAAAAAAACCGAACCAAACTGTTTTAAAATTTATGAAGCCATTTAAACCGAACCGTTTAGAGCCGAACCAGTAAACCAAACCATTTAAAGCATAGGAGAAACCAAACCGTTTACGAAAAATTTAAAACCAAACTAAACTAGTTTATCATAAATAAAAACCAAACCAAACCATTTTTTATTGATATTAATCATTATACTTATTATAAATTTGTGTGAGAAAATCATCATAAATTTATTCATCATAAATTTTGTCATCATACTTATTATAAAATTTGTCATCATACTTATCATAATTTTTGTCATCATACTAATCATAAATTTGATCATCATACTTATCATAATTTATCATCATAAATGAAAAAGAGACTCTACATATAATACATATAAAATTTAATAAGTTAAAACAAGAGTTTAAAATTAAAAGTTGAAAGTTATAGCTTATAGAAAATATTTATGAGTATTTTTTAACCTTTAAACCTTTAAACCGAACCACATAAATAGAAACCACTAAACCGGTCAATTCAAAACCGAACCAAAACCGATTAGTAACATTTGAAACCAAACCAAACTGTTTCGTTATCTTTGAACCTATAAACCGTTAAGCCACGGTTTTTCGGTTCGGTTCGGTTTGAGCCGAAACCGGGCGCATTGCTAGTCGGGAGCACTCGGCCGTCTGATGCGAGCAGGGGAAGGGCCTTCCGGTGATCTGTCGTAGGACTCCTCATCTGGTCTCCTCCCTGTTCCCTTTCTCCTCTCTCAATTACTTCCCCCAAAATGACATCCCTTCTAACTATCAAAGGTTGCCCCTTTTATAGCACAAGGAGCGACCGTTACAAGGCATTCATGACTTGTCGCTTTCCCTTCCTAGATTCTCCCCCCTGATTCGCTCTCCTCGTAACTCTCCCTACTTACGCGATGTCTGAATCCCTATTAATGCCTGAACTACCTATGCCTAGTAATTACACTATTTAATTCACTAGGGGTGTGCACTCGTGCACACCAGTGCTCCCGTGCGTTTCACCTTCATTCCACCTGTGGCTCGGAATCTTCACGACACCGTGTGCCCCGATGTCGATCCACAAACGCTTTACGTCGTCACTGCTCTTGCTCAAGTGTGGCCATACTATGGACCCGAGCCTCGCCTAATTCAAGAAGTTGTTGTAGCTGTATTTGCTCGGACTTGCCTTCTAATAGTCGGTCTCATACCTGAATCCTCAGATTGGGCACCGGGAATTCGATGGGCATTACGGCTTCTAACCCAAACACTAGCCAGAAAGGTGTGGACTATATGTTGGTTTTGTAACTCGTCCGATATGCCCGCAAAGCGCTGTGCAACTTGGTATCCCAGTCTGTTCTATTCTCATTCATGATCTTTTTCATTATGGTCTGTAATGTCTTGTTCGTGGACTCCGCTAAACCATTCGGCTGCGGGTAATATGGCGTGCTCTTCTTATGAACTACGACGTAATGGTGTGTTAGCTCATAGATGACCGAATTCAGAAAGTGGCTCCCATGATCACTAATCAGCTCGATTGGGCAACCAAAACGACACCAAATGTATTCATAAAGAAATTTTTACTGTGGATGCCGTCGTATTATCTCGTAACGCTTTTGCTTCTACCCACTTAGTGTAGTAATCCATGGCTACGAGAATGTACTTATTGCCAGTCTGTGTTGCTGCCGACGTAAAGGGGCCGACAAAATCCAGACCCCATTTTTGGAATGGATCCAACGGTAGAACCGGTTGGTGCGGCATCTTTGCGAGCTTCGCAGGTTGCCCCAACCGTTGACATAGATCACACTATCGACAGTATTGATACATGTCTTTTTGCGTAGTTGGCCACCATAAACCTGCTTGCCATATTTTTTGGGCCGTAACATCGCCCGTGTAATGTCCCCCGACCGTACCGCAATGACCTACGCGTAGAACGACTTCTTTTTCATCCTGGTGTATCCTGCGTCGCCAGATCCCATCGCTACCCTTATGGTAAAGTACTCCTTTGACCATGCAAAAGTTACGACTGCGGACAACCAATCGTTTCTTTTCATTCGTCTTTAGTTGCGGAGGTGGTAGTTCCGTGGTAAAAAAGTACGTCATTTCCACCAGCCAATGATCTAGAAAATTCTTTTATGCCTGTGACACCATAGTTGCGATCCTCAGAATGTCAGCGTCATGAAAGTTGTCATCGTCCCTCACCACAGTAATCTCCATTATCCACTCTGCTTAAGAAATCAGCTACGGCATGCTTCGTGCCTGGCTGATGCTGAATTGCAAAATCGAACTCCTAGAGCAGCAGCATCCATCTAGCCAGCTTCCCTGTCAGTGCATGTTTATCAACTTGATACAATAACGCCGCGTGATCTACGTGAAATGTAAATTTGTGCCTTAGTAAATAATGCCGGAATTTTTTGATGCTATATACCATCCCCAAGGCTTCTCGTTCGGTTGTGGAGTAGTTCCTCTCGACAATTGATAACTTATGACTGGCGTAATAGACCGGTTTGTACCAATTCGGCTATGTGAGTTGCATCAATGCGCTGCCTATTGCTATATCCGAGGCATCCACAAAGACGTGAAAAGGTTTATTTAGCCCAATCCGATGGTTGTACGACCGGTGCTTGGGTTAACGTTATCTTGAGTGTGTCGTAGGCTTTCTCTTCTATTGTCGTCCACTTGAAGGAAGTTTGATGTACGACAACGTGTAATGGGATCGCAAAATCCGCCAAGTACCGTAACATGCGGCTATGCCAACGTATTTGACCTAGGAAGTGGCTAAGGGTTTTGGCATTAGTAGGAATCTTTGCTTGAATGATTGTTGTGATTTTGTTCAGATCCATAGCTATCCCTTCCTTGCTTACGATGTGTCCGAGAAGTGCCCCACTGGTGACGCTGAATGCACATTTGGCTGGATTAAGGTTGAGGCGTGACGTACGACAACGCTCCAAACAAACTCGGAGATGGCCCAAATGTTCACTTCGTGTTCCATATACCGCGAAACCATCGAGAAAGACTTGCATAAAGGCAGGTATGTACTCCCCAAAAATCTCTGTAATTGTCTGATGGAAAGTGGCAAGCGCCGTCTTTAGCCCAAACATCATGACCACAACGACGGAAAGACCCCAATCTGTGACGAACACAGTCTTCTCCTGGTCGTCAGGGTGCATGCATACCTGATTGTATCCGTTAAAACCATCTAGAAAGTTATACATGTCATGGCCCGCGACCGCGTCTAGTACACTATCGGTGAAGGGTAAGGGGAACGCGTCCGTGTAAAGAATCAAGAGATTGATTCTTGTGAAGCGGAAGTGATATGAGTTATGTGTGTGTATATGAGAGAGACAGAGTGAGTGAGTGAGAGAGACAAGGAATACGCAAGGTAAAGGTATATTGACAAAGGAGAAAGACTCAACATTATACAAGGTGGGAGGAGGGTGCTTTATGTAGTCACCCTCTCTCTTCATTAACTACAAGGCTCATGGAGCATGGGGAATGTGAAAGCTCATAAGTTATGTGTCATAGAATATGATTCTATGACTCATACTAAATGCTAGAATACAAAGCGGTGACATAATGGTGACTCTTGACCGTTGAGGTGTCTCTTCACTCTCAAGGTGAGTTCACACACTAGACCAAGTTGAGCTTGATTCTCAACACGCCCCCTCAAGCTCAAGTTGGGTTGGTTTCAGACGGTATGTGAAATCCGCTTCAATTCACGTTCGGGAGTCCGCGTCGACTCGCTTTATGCGGAATTGCGGAATCCGTGCTCTAGCTTGCGTTGTGCGTAGTTACGAAGTCTGTGCTTCGGCTTGCGTCTTTCTTCGCGGCTTTGCGCGGTAGATCGGCTCTTTGCTGCTATGGTGTGTGGTTGCAGAATCTACGCGTTATTGTGTAGTGTCTTCAGTACTCCCCCTCAAGCTTGGCAGATCAAGGATCGTCAATCCGAGATCGGTCATGAATTGCCATAGCTTGTCGGCTCCTAAGGCTTTAGTGAAGATGTCGGCCGTTTGAAGATTGGTGCTTATGTGTTGTATGTCGACATCGCCAGCCAGAACGCACTCTTGGATGAAGTGATAGTGCACTTTGATGTGCTTTGTCCTCGCGTGGAACACCGGGTTTCGAGCCAGATAGATACTGCTCATGTTGTCGCAGTAAAGGGAAGTCGGATCCTTGATGGGTACGCCCAGATCCTTCAAAATCCTCTTGAGCCATACCGCTTCACACGCAACTACGGCTGCGCCCCCTGTATTCCGCCTCCGTACTCGAAAGAGCGACGGTGGGCTGCTTCGTGCTACTCCAGGATATTGCTCCGCTGCCAAGGGAGAAAACAAATCCAGAGGTTGATCTTCTATCGGCTTTGTAGCCGGCCCAATCGGCGTCTGTGTACCCCTCGAGTCGTATTGGCATCGTGGTCTTGTAGAGGATGCCGCAATCCATTGTGCTGCTCACGTACCGTAGAACTCGCTTAGCGCAATCCAAGTGAGTATCACGCGGTGTTTGCATGAATTGGCTAAGGAGACCGACCGGATAACTGAGATCGGGTCGAGTGATGGTAAGGTAGATGAGACTCCCGATGAGTTGTCGATACTGAGTCGGCTCACATGCTTTGGTGCCGGAGTTCGCATCCAGTTTGAGATTACGATCGAGCGGGGTTGCCACGGATTTGCACTCAGCCATCCCGAACTTGAATAACAAGTTGAGGATGTAGTGTCGTTGAGAGATCATGATTCCGGCCGGAGTCCGAATTACCTCGATGCCGAGGAAGTAGTGGAGCTCCTTCATGTTCATCATCTCGAACTTGTCGGAAAGGAGGGATTTGACCTTATTGATTTCGACGAGATGCTCACCTCCAATGACTAGGTCATCCACATATAAAATGATGACGATCGGACTTGCGGAATCGCTTCGTATGTAGAGGGAGTTGTCCGATTTTGACATACGGAAGCCGATTTGATGAAGATATTAAGTTATCTTGGAATGCCAAGCACGCGGTGCTTGCTTGAGGCCGTAGAGTGGCTTCTTGAGTCGGCATACAGCTTTTGGATGGGTGCTCGAGTTGAAGCCGGGTGGTTGTATCATGTACACCTCCTCTTCTAATTCACCTTGTAGAAAGGCATTCTTGACGTCCATTTGATGGAGGTGCCACCCTTTCGCCGCGGCAAGCGCAATTACGGTCCACACCGTTGTCATCTTTGCCACCGGGGCAAAGGTCTCTTCGTAGTCGACGCCATGTGTCTAAGCGTATCCTTTCACTACGAGTCGAGCTTTGTAGTGGTTTACGGAGCCATCGGCGTTATACTTCACCTTGTAGATCCATCTGCATCCGATCGCCTTTTTGTGTGGTGAGGTGGGAACGAGATCCCACGTCTTGTTCTTCCGTAGTGCCTGCATCTCCTTGTTCATTGCTTCGATCCATCGCGGGTCCTTTGCGGCTTCCGAAAAGGTTTCCGGCTCCCGTACTGTCACTACCTTCATCATAAAGGCGTAATGGTACGCCATATAATCGTTGTAGCCGAATCGGCTTACGGGGTTCTTTTCACGGGTGGATCGACGGAGTTTTTCATTTGCAGAGATGAGGGCTTTCTTAGCTCCAATTGGTACCTCGAAACCGCCGAACTCACTGTCAAATGAGTGAGTCGATTCATCGTCGTCGAAGCAATCGTCTTCATATTCCGCCATTTTCGCCTTGCCTTTGTCCATCTTCGGGCTAGGCCATGATGTGCTTTGATCGCTCAAAGGCTCTTGTGGTTCGCTCAGTCGGGTCGTGATCGGACTTTCTTCGAACATGCGCGTAAGGTGATCTTCATCCTCTACCTCTTGTTCGGTGGATTCCGGGTCGAGCAGGGTCGGAGTTGAAGTTGTCTTTGGTGCGTACCAGGATGCGGATTCGTCAAAGACGACGTCTCGACTTACCCAAGATTTTCGAGTTGAGGGGTTGTAGCACTTGTACCCCTTTTGCTCCAATGAGTATCCTACGAGGATACATTTCTCCGATTTCGGGTCGAGCTTTTGACGCTTCTCGTCGGGGATGTGCACGTTGTCGTGAAGATTTTCGTCCATGAGCGGAAACCCGAGCAACGAGAGCCAAAGAGCGATGTGCAAAGTTGCACACGTACATAATGTATTTGTAATAATAATAGGGGAAAAGGGAAATGCCCATAAGATCCCTAAGGTATAAAGGCGATGTGGTCTTGTGCGCACATCCACGCGAGAGAGAGAGAGAGGTACTATGCAGTACATAGGTACCTAGTTGTTTGTGAGGAGGTGGGAGTTAAGGGGCCATCAATCTCACCCTTCCCCAAATCAAGGCAAATATCCCCTTTGAATGAAAGGGGATATTTTAGTCTCATTTTTGTGAACGGTCTTCCCTCCTTGTGCTATAAAAGGAGAGGGAAGGCACCATTGTGGGGGTTGCCTATTTTGAGTGTGCGAGGTATACCACGTAGGTCGAGCGTTAGGGTTAGGGTTAGGGTTTCTTTACCTTTATCTTCATCTTCGTCGGTTAGTGTTTTGAGTAGTCATTTGGTGCGGCCTATGTGGCCACCATTTTGTAATCGTTCATTTCGTTTTAATACATCTTGTTCGATCTAATCTCTTGTTCATTCTTCTTCTTCTTGAGCAAAGCTTCCATTCCATGTCCGATTCCTTCTCCTCTACTCCTTAGTCCAAGACCCCCGTGGTCCCGCCCTTCTCCACGCACGCGCGTAGCAACGCGACATATTTGGAGACCAAATATGTCGCGTTGTTACGCGCGTGCGTGGAGAAACGAGGCGGGACCACCGGGGTCTTGAACCGAAGAGCAGGTGATAGGAGGGGAAAGAGAAAGAGAGAAACGACTGGTTACGTATGAGCAAAGAAACACAGGGACACGACCCGTCAACGCAGAAGACACGAATGGACAGAGAGACAGAGAGACACGAATGTTTGTATATTAACAAGTGACACAAAAACAACAGAGCACGTGAGCGGTTACAACCGAACAGGTCGGCGAACAGATGCCGATGCCTGCTCGTTTGCGCACGAAAGGGGATAGGATGGAGGTGCTTCCGGAAGCACACAGGCATTCCTCGAAGCAGCGCGAGCCTCCCGAAAACCTGCAAAGAAGAGCAATAGAGAACAAACAGAGGAGAAGCGTTCGGTTACGGTCCGACAACACTTCGTCCTCCTCAATGCGCGATCCCTTCTCCCTGCGTCTCCCTCTCCTTTATAGCGTCAAGAAGGGAGCCGTCTCCCTCATTTACTTCCTACCTACCGAATCTAACTACCTAGGATATACCTATGTACCTAATTCCCTATTATATACATTAAGGGCGCACACACATGAAGAGCCGGTTCACGCGCGCTATGCACCGATTGCGCTAAGGGACGGTTTTCTTCACGACATCCGCCCCCACCTAACCGCGCATCCACCGGTATGCGCCAAAATTGGGTTCTGGTTGGAGAAAACCAGTCCGGGTTCCGGTTCCTCGCCCATCGGTTCGTCCTCCGTTTCAGACTGTTCGTCTTTGCTGTCCAGGCCTCTTAGATCCGGTTCGCCATCGTGGCGCTTCTTGAACGCTTTGATCCGCTTCCCTGCCACCGGTATCGCCATCCTCGTACCGTCGAGTTCCGCCAGGTGATACGTCCCGTTGTTGTTGGCGCTCGTTATCACGTAAGGCCCGAACCACCGCTTTGCAAACTTCCGTGTTGCTCGGTGCTGGTTGTCGAGGCTGCTGTCGTAGACTAGCACCCAGTCGCCTTCCTCGATTTTCTTCGGTTGGAGCCGGTGCGTTCAATCGAACCGGGCTTTCCTCGCCGTCCGAAGTCTCTCCGCCGCTTGTTCCACGTCCTCTGGCCTCCGCTCGAGCTGCCGTATACGCGCCGCTAGCAGTTCTTCCCGACTCATCTCGTCTCTCCAGTCTACTGTCGCCCAAGAGGAGATCGTCCGTTCCATCGGCATGATCGGCTTCTGTCCGAACATGAGCTCTGACGGCGTGACCCCGGTTACCGAACTGTGCGTTGTCCGGTCCACCCACAAGGCATAGGGTAACAGTCGTGGCCAGTTCTCGACCTGGCCTTCGCACGCCCGGACTAGCGCTTTGACGATCGGTCCGTGTCCGCGCTCCACCTTCCCGTTCGCCTCCGGATTGTATGTTGTGGTGAGCGAGAGCTTGACCCCTAGCCGGTCGAACAGCTCCTCGGCCTCTTCGGCGTCCAACTCCCCGCGGTCAGCCACGATCTTCCCGACGCACCCGTACCGGCATATCACGTCCTCGATCAAGAACTGACACACGGCCGCGGTCGTTTTGTTCTGCAGGGCTCGGCCTTCCACCTGGTTCGTCAGGTCCTCCCGGGCCAACACCAGATATCGCATCTGCCCTACGCCCATCGACATCGTCACCAAATCTACCATCCATTTGAAATGGATGGCCGGAGGGTAAGTAGGGTGAAGCTTGTCCCGATGCCGGACTATGGAGTGCATCTGACAGCTCTTACAAGTTGTCACGAACCGATGCACGTCCCGGTACAGCCCCGACCACCAGTACTTCCCCTTTAGTTTCTCGAACGTGGCCCACGTCCCACGGTGTTTAGCCCAGGGGCTGTCATGGTAGGCCTTCAGCAACTCCTCCTGTTCCTCTTTCATCGCCACCACTCGGAGCGGGATGCCGTTTCTCTTCTTCGGGTGCTTCCACAAGTATCCGTCCCGGAGAAAGAATCGGTATGCTTTCTTCCGGATCCGGTTGGCCTCGTCCTTCTTCCATGACGCGTCCGGCGTCATCGTCCTTAAGAATCCCCCAATTTGCAGCCACTCCCCATTGTACTTGCTCTCGTTAAAATTGTTAAGCGCCGGAGTGCCCCCCCCCTCGGCTGTTACGTAAGCCGCCTCGAAGAAGTCCACGCCGACTTCCTCGTCCTCCGAAACCATGCCACCCTCGTCGTCGAATCACGCCCTCGAAATCATGTCGGCCATGGCATTGTCTTTCCCGGAAATGTGTCGTATTTCCGGATCCAGGGACTTGATGTACGCTATCCACCTGAGCATTGCCAGGTCCGGGGTTGCGCATCCGGAAACCATGCCGAGAATCGGCAGGCAGTCCGTCTCGATAATCACCTCTGTCCCGATCAGATAGTCCTTATCGGCCTTTACCGCCAAAACGATACCCCAGAGTTCGCATTTAACCTGGGCGTATCCTCGCTGTCGCTCGCTGAGGACCTTCGTGTTGAACCGGATTGGGAACCGAATGCCGTCCTCATCTTCTTGGTTGACGACCCATCCCATCCCGGTCGGACTTGTATCTACCGTTAAGTAGATGGGAGTAACTTTCTCGTAGACAGCCTTCCAGAGCGCCGGACTTGCAGCAAGAGCCTCCTTCATCTTTCGGACCGACTCCGTATGCTCGTCTCGCCACTCGAATTTTCGCCCCTTTTTTAGAAACCCGTATAGCGGCTCGGCAACATGGGCGTAGTGCGGGATCCATATGTGGTAGAACGCGCATGCTCCCAAGAACCTCCATACCTCTGTGACCGAGTTACAGTCGGCTTCATTGTGGAGACGGCTAGACAACATTCGAAAAGCTTAGCTGAATCTATTCTTCTCATTGTCGTAGTCACCCGAAGCAGGATCAGCTTGGATAATCGACACATACTCTATGTTTAGAAATCGACATTCAAAATTGAATCGACATACTCGGGTCCAACTCGACTAGGCTGGTCAGCTGTAGTCACTTCGGATCGAGTCTCCCGAATTTTGAATAAGATTCAGCTTGTGTTCAAACTCGACTAGAACAAATTCAGGGGAGCTAGTCTGCTGCACCCAACCACTGTTCGTAGCCAACCCCGATCAAAGCCTCCCAAAATCGACACAAATGACATCAACATCCGACTCATCAGAGATGAGTCTAAGGAAGTTTGACGGCTCGAACTTCAACTTCTAGAAGGAGTAGATGAAAGATTATTTAATAGTCAAGGGGCAAATTGACCCCATCGAAAACGAAAATGCTCCAGAAGGATACAAGCTGCTTGAATAGGAGAAGCTCGACAGAATTGTTCGAACCACTATTCGAATGCACCTATCGGAGTCCGTGTACTTTACGGTGCAATCGTGTTGGACTGCCTTCCAACTATGGAAGTGTAGAAAGTAGCGTGCGGAAGCAAGTATGAAGACAAAACAGAGGAAGGAAACTCAGGTTCAATGGAGAGCTTGGGCTTACACAGTATACGCAGGAGAGACAGAGAGAGAAACACGAAAAACTATATTCAATAATAATACTCAGTCTGTACATAAGACGTGCTCAGTGAACACTTTTATACAAGTCTTGGAAGGACTGACCGAAGTACTGACAATACTTCAATGCTCATCAAGAGCTCCTACACTAACTCCCAAATATATTCCTCACGGAATATCTTTCCTAACAGCCTCCCGGTTTACGCACTCGGCCTAACCAATCGGTCCCAACCGATCCGGTCCTCGGCTCCATTGTGGAGATGGCTTCCACCTTAGCCGGAGACGGTTTCCGGCCATACGGTCCGCATAGATGTCCGACGACCATGATCTCTGATTGCCCGAAGGCCGATTTCTCCCCGGAGAAGGTGAGCCTCGCGTCCTCTAGCCTCTGCAGCACCCTCTCGCAGTCGTCAACGTGTGTCGCCACGAATTTCCGGCATCTGTCTGGTCCGATCGTTTCGTCCTTGTCTTCCACCGGACATCCCTTGATCGAGATATCGTCCAAGAACGGCATGGTGATGTCCGGGATACAATCCCTTAGCACGTTGTTCATCGCATTCACCATGTGGGCCACCGAGTTCGTCCCTCCTTGTGGCAGGGTACACATCCGCACTAGGCCGAGAGGAGTCCGCATCGTCGTAATGTCTCTGCTCTCTACAGCTAGTTGGAATTGATCGTACCCCGAGTACAGATCACCGACCGAGTAGATCGACCTTCCGGCGAAGGCCTCTGCATGGATGCCCGGCATCGCCACTCGAGGGAATCCGGCAAGACGCCTCTCTTCCGGAATATCCCTCATCAACATCTCTGCCCGGTAGGACGCCAAATAACTCGTGGCATCCTTTCCACTGAACCGGCCGATCATACCGACGATCGCCTCAATAGCCCTGTCAAGGGCGCCGGTGCCCTCACGCACGCTCACTATCCAGTCCACGGCCGAAGCCATGGCCTCTGCAAGATCCGACCCCCTCATCTTCTGCTCCTCTACCGCCTGTTTCACGTTGGGTTCACCAAATATGTCGTGTTATTACGCGCGTGCGTGGAGAAACGAGGCGGGACCACCGGGGTCTTGAACCGAAGCGCAGGTGATAGGAAGGGAAAGAGAAAGAGAGAAACGACCGATTACGTATGAGCAAAGAAACACAGGGACACGACCCGTCAACGCAGAAGAGACGAATGGACACAGAGACAGAGAGACACGAATGTTTGTATATTAACAAGTGACACAAAAACAACAGAGCACGCGAGCGGTTACAACCGAACAGGCCGGCGAACAGATGTCGATGCCTGGTCGTCTGCGCACGAAAGGGGATAGGATGGAGGTGCTGCCGGAAGCACACGGGCGTTCTTCGAAGCAGCGCGAGCCTCCCGAAAACCTGCAAAGAAGAGCAATAGAGAACAAACAGAGGAGAAGCGTTCGGTTACGGTCCGACAGCACTTCGTCCTCCTCAATGCGCGATCCCTTCTCCCTGCGTCTCCCTCTCCTTTATAGCGTCAAGAAGGGAGCCGTCTCCCTCATTTACTTCCTACCTACCGAATCTAACTACCTAGGATATACCTATGTACCTAATTCCCTATTATATACATTAAGGGCGCGCACGCGTGAAGAGCCGGTTCACGCGCGCTATGCACCGATTGCGCTAAGGGACGGTTTTCTTCAGGACAACGTACGCAATGGAGCCGAATATCCGAACATGTGATAGGTTCGGCTTCTTTCCGAAGAATCTTTCGTGCGGAGTGACCTCGTGCACGCCAGATGTTGTGCACCGGTTCATTAGGTAGACAAACACGTTCACGTTCACAAGTGGAAGGATTGCGCATTCCACTTGTAGAATCTTCTTAAAACGAAGAAAATACACCCTCTCTACAATAATTGGATGCAATAGTATCACATGTTCCTCAACTTGATAAGAATTTGCAAATATAAAAATACATGATAGATCTACGAGTGGAGATCATTAGAAATCATGCAAGTTTAGACATGTTGATAAGTTAATGTATCTAAATAAAGTTCAACTATGGCTCAATATGGCACTATTGTGCGACAAGGGAAACACTAACTTAAAGACTTAAATTAATTAGGTAGGTTTTACAAAAATATGAGGTGTACTTGTATCCATACTAATAAAATGAGATATAATTTATACTTTGACCCATACGTGCATGTATGTAATTGTCGAAAATGTAGGATAGTGCACATTAGGATAAGTGATTGGAATAACTAACTTATTAAAGTATTCAATACTTATATTAAAAGTTGATCTAATCTATTCCTCAGTTTGTTCATATGGGATCAAACCATATGTGTATATAATTGTGCACAATGTAAGGCAGTGAACTTTAGGATAATGTCGTGGAAATAACAAACCTATTAGGCTTTCATACCTGTATTTAAAATTGATCTACTCTATTGCTTAGGTGATTCACACAAGATCAAACTCCGAACGATAACGCAACTGGAACCATTATCAACACACTACACAATCTAAGCAGCAATGGAATAGAAACATAATAGTTTTAACAATATAAGACAAAGATCCATAATAACAACATGGACAGTCATGGCAATAATTATAGGGCCATGTTCTGTTAAGGTTAGCTTGGACCAAAATCAGCCTCCATTTAAGCTAGTTCATGTTTCTCCATAAGTTTGGTAGTCAGCTATGCACGCGGTGAAACCAATATCATAAATCTACTAATCAAGTATATAAAAATAAAATTGAAACATATAGATGATTATAAAGAATAGAATCCACTAGGTAAAACCCAAAATCTGTATTAATAATGTGAAATCTTAACAAATCGTCAGTGTCATATTCTTTATAGAGTCTATTACATAGCAATCAATTCATCAACGTCATTTTCTTCATCATCTTGTGTAGAACTGTCTTCGGCTATACTTGCATTGGTTTCCCCTGTTAACCGAGCCAACGAAATATCTTCTATAAGCTCATCATCAAGCTCTATTAGCTCCCCCGGTTCGCCGGCTAACGGAGGAATAGGCTCTCGCGAAGCAGGTTGAAACCTTTCTGTATTGGCGAGGTTCTTTGCACCGACCTCCTCATCCTGGTCTGGGCACTCCCACAAAGCCTTAATCCGCATATTAATAAATATAACTTGGTCCTCGTCCTTCTCCAATGCAACTGTATTTCTAAACAGCTTCAATGCACATGCTGACGTAGTTCCTATGATGTAAGTAACAAGAAGATTTAGTTGTCAAACGAAAAAAAGTGATTGGTTATCTCAAGATCGTTACCCTAGTTCGAGGAATACCTGTGCCAGAAAAGAGATCTAATATCCAGTCTCCTTCGACAGAAAACATCTCGATCAAGCGCATCATAAGTCGTTGAGGTTTTTGGTATGGGTTGACAAGTCCCCGTTCTATCGTGGTGACATGTCGCAATTTCCGAGTCACTGCTGGATATACCAACAGATTTGAACCTCCCACAACATTAGAATGCTCTTTGATTCTCTGTTTTTTAATTTCATCGAAGTAGCCAACCGTTATGTATTCAATGGCATTAACGAACCGAAAAGTTGGCCCTCTATTTACATTGGTCTTGATCCTATAAAAAATAATTCATCGAGTTAAGAATAGATTCAACAACCTTAAGAATTGCAATATAATGAAAGACACCTATAAATAATCCTTACCATGCAAGGTTCTCGATGCCATGGCAACGAGATCTCAAAGCTTGAGCTACCGAGTACCCTTGGTCCATACTATGAAAGACAATTATTCGCCACAAGGATGCGGTCGTTAGCTCAGCGAAATCCTTGACCATCTTCTCCAATTGTTTAAACCTAAACGGTTCATCGTCGTATGATGACCCAGCCATTCGAAATCCGTAAGGAATATCCGCAATCATTAGCGTATATTCCTTCTTTGGCACCTTCTGGATCAAGTCGATGACATCACCGCAAACCACATTGTAGTAAAGATCTCTCGTAATATCTTTTTTGTGGCTAAATTTTTTAAACGAGCCATCTTCCTCCATTTCGTACGCCTTGACTAAGCGACGATCCTTTTCTTTTCTGGCTCGCTCGAGATGTGCAAGGAAGGATGTAGGGAAATCGTGTATATCCTTAACTTCTCCTTGTTTCTTGCCTCGACACGGTTTCTAATAGAAGCAATAGGACATCAGGTATTATTATACAAGCTCTACATATGATGAAAGGGTAATGAAAAAACATCAATACTAACCCAATCCTTGAATGCAATAAAATACTCTGATAACGCCTTATACGAAGACGTTAGAGGATAATCCTCGGTCACTTGTTCCCAAGTTATACATCCAAGTTGTTTCATCATTACTTCTTGGATCTTCATGTACACCTTATGACTGTAAAATTAGAAATCAAGATTAGAACTTTGAATTACACCAGATAGACTACAATTTCAGTATTTGAAAGACTTACTTATTGAACTCAGTGACCATTTCTTCAAGGCTTAAATCTTTCGCCACAACCCTTGACAAAACCGACACAAGAAGTTGCTCGTCCTTAATACCTTGCATCGCTCTCCATAGAGACAGCTTCATGTCGTCTGCCGCTTCTTCAATTGTCAAGTCAATTTTCTTGGCGGCTTGTGACTTTAATTCTAGTTGAGGGTCAACCCTACATTTCTTTTGTCGTTGACCCTTTACCTCCTTATTCTCCCACATTGAGAATATTTGATCTTGGAGGTCCCATACTTCTCCATCTCTAAACGCCAATTGAAACCAAGACTCATACTTTCGAAGACCATCGGACCTAACATTATCATCTACCACAATGCCGACTTCATGCAGACATTGACGTCGAAGGCCTGGATGTAACTTCACACCAAACTTTTGTTTCACATCTAAATACTCGTGGTGGAAGAACCGTATACGCTCAATAGACGACATTTTCTGCCTATAGTCATTATCATTATTATGGTCCCATGCCAACAGCTTAGCCTCTTCGGTTGTGAGCCCAACATAAATTTTGCACTTGGCATACTTGAAGAAGAAAGTGGTTGGATGTTCTCTCACAAGTTGCCGACGTGCCTCTGCTGAATGCGATCCACCAATGACAAAATAATTATATTGATCATGCTTTCTGATATCAAAATCTTCAATGGTTTCACATTCTTCAGGATCCACCATAACAATAAAAGGCACCACTGTGGCATGAGGATTAATTTTCATTTTTTTCTTGAGATTTTGAACATGCATGCGATGAGGCTCTCTAATCTCAAGTGGTCTTCGACCTGTTTTTTCATCAATAGGGGGCCGATGGATGTGTGTTATAGGCAAATTAAATACTTGCCCTTTCCTGACCAGCTTCCGTTGCATTAACTCTCTCCTTATTTTATTCTGCTCGGATGACAAGACACCCGAGGCTAGCTCGGCTCCTGGCGTCCCCTTATTATCCTCTTCTTCATTTTCACTTGTCGAATCCGTATCCGACATTTTCGTTGTCTTCTTCTTGGCTGGTCTTGACTGGACTTTGGATACCTTTTTTGTGGCCTTCAAGTGGGAGGGCTCTTCATCTCTTAGAGTTATATGGCCTTGTATATAAGGCCTCAAGGTAACAATCAGGTTTTGTGAGTTATCAAGTGCTTTTTTGAACACTTCAGGCCCACAAGATTCCTTTACTAAAAGGTCTTCTGAAAGGAACACTTTGCGTACCCCCTTGGAGCACTCTATCATTACCAGTATGTTGGCCGAATCTGCATCTTCGTAGTCAAATCGTAGAATTCGGCCATACATAAATGGAGTTTCTTTTCCTAGCTGCCCCTCACCCTTCTTCTTTGTTGTATACAATACGACTTTTTTCTTTGAGTCGACATATTGCATACACCATTCCTTGTCCGTTAGATCTCGGTCAGGAAGGTCTTCGCCTCCAGTAGCGGCGACAAGTTTCTTTTGGCTTACATCACTATGTGGCTGAGATTTTGTCTCTTCGTTAAAGAGAAGCTTTTTTCCTCTCTTCATGGTCTCAGGAGTTACCTTGGTCTGGGCTTCGATTGGAGAACCTTGTATGCGAAGCTTAATTTTCTTCACGGGTCGGTCTGACAGGTTCTCAAACGACCTATTTAAGAAAGTATATGCAAAAACATAAGTTAGACAGTCACGTAGATTGAAGTTGTTATTATAATGAAGAGCAGTTTCCAGGAGCAGTAACATATTCAAAAATCTATTATAGGCAGGCCTATTCAACCTAGAAAATATATATCGTAATAAGTAAAACGGGTTATATATTCTTTTAAATAGTAGGTATGACTTATATAGATTCTAAACCTATATTGAGGAGAATTTGCCATAGTGAAGGCAATTTGTAGATCATTTTCTACTATTTTAAGCTAAAGTAGGTCATAAAACACCTATAATTAGAGCATGTATTTATTTAAAAGTAAGTAAAGTCAACATAAAAAAGACTGATTTTGCCAGACAATTTGATATCATTTCCACCCCATAAACGATTTTTCTCTCTCAAAGCCTTCTTATATACAGGGACTCGATACGCCGTATCGAGTTCGTGATTAAAGTTTGAATTTTAAACACGAACTTGATACGCCGTATCGAGTTCGTGTTTAAAGTGTAGGTTTTAAACACGAACTCGATACGCCGTATCGAGTTTGTGTTTAAAACCTACACTTTAATCACGAACTCGATACGGCGTATCGAGTTCGTGTTTAAAACCTACACTTTAAACATGAACTCGATACGGCGTATCGAGTTCATGTATACAATACAAATATTTATACACGAACTCGATACGACGTATCGAGTTCGTGTTTAAGTCCTACACTTTAACCATGAACTCAATACGGCGTATCGAGTTCCGGTTTAAAGTGTAGGTTTTAAACACGAACTCGATACGCCGTATTGAGTTCGTGTATAAATATTTGTATTGTATACATGAACTCGATACGCCGTATCGAGTTCTTGAGAAACGAAACATATTTACAAAAATGTCCACAGTGTCAGAGGCCTACCTGGAGTCCTCGCGCTCGAATCTCTTGGAAGACATGGTTGATCGTGTTGAAGTGGAGGCGGAGATCGCGCTTTCGTGCTTTGTGCTCTGAGTGCTTTGTGTGCTCTGTGTGCTCTCTGCGTTCTGTGTGCTCTGTACGCTCTGTACGCTCTGGTGAGTGAAATATGATGAGGTCTTCCTATTTATAGGGATTGAACCCATGGTTAAAGTAACCATAGTCACCTTAACCAATGTTGGTAACTTTGAGGATAGTTAGTTTGTAACCATAGTCACATTAACTATAGTAACTTATGATTGTATTAATGATTACAAAGTCAAACTAACATATTGATCAATCTTTTATACTCATAACAACCTACAATCACTTCAAAGGTTATGAAGGAGACAATGATAGAGGTTCATGAATGTACCAATGATTGATTACTAAAAGCAACAATTTTTATGACTCTCAAATGTTATGTATTAAAGATGTGGGCATGAATTAACCAATGATTGATAAGTCTAATATTTAAAATGGTGAGCATTAAAGAACCAATGAGTGAGACGTTCTATATCAAAATGGGTGTCATTAATTAGCCAATGATTTTAACATTAATCCAACATATTCAAGGCTTGTTAATGATTAGTTTTATATTTTACTTGATTTAACATCATTTAGATCTAGTTTATATAATGATTGATAATTTAAGTTAAATTACTTTATTAAAAATAATTTTTAGATGTATTGTATTAATAGAATATTACATAATATAGACATTCTATTGATTTGGCTTTTGTTTAGAGAGAAGTTTATGTTTAGGGAGGAGTATATGGTTAGAGAGGAGTATAACTTAGAGAGCCCTATCTAGACCTTAAGCCATGAGTGAAGATTCACCGTTCTCGATTGAAGAATATTGTTTGTCATCAGACCCATCGTTTTCTACTAAAGAGTATTGTTTGTCAACAGAGTCACCATATTCGATTGAAGAATATTGTCTTTCGACCGACTCACCATATTCTATCGAAGAATATTGTCTGAGCTCATCTACAGGGAATGTAAATAATGACACATGTGAAGAGTTCTCTATTGAAGAATACGATATTAATAAAGATACCGAGAATGAAGGAAGTGCCCAGGAAACATTGAATAACATTGGCGATGGTCAGAACAGAGAATTAGACTGTAACAAGGTTACACCAACCTCTATGCAGGAAGAGAAATCTGGGAGCCCTATGCATATTAGAAGAATCCCACGAAGAATTCGTCTGGCTAGATTTAGCTTGGTGACATCAGATAAACAGATTGGATTTGATGTCAACAAAATATGTTGTGCCCGTGGTTGTATGTCTATGATTGGAAAATCAAAGTTGCGAGAATTAAGGCGATACTATTTTTCGATGACCGGTGATGAGCAAGACACTTACCTCGGATCACATATGCAACTAGTATCTGACAAATGTACGGGGATCAAAGTATCATTCGAGTATTATATCTTCCATGCGCAACAGATATGTAGAGTTGCATTCAAAATTGTGTTATGTGTTAGTAACATGCGGCTACATAGAGTACAACAACGTCTACTTAGCGGGGATCAGATGCTCAATTGTAAAGAGGTTCCAAGTATGAAAGGTGCAATTGGAAGACTGGCTATTGGCTGGATGAAAACTTACTTTCAGTTAAATTGTGAAGTAATGCCCACTACAGGTAGGATGCATCTTTCTGATAATTATACCCGTCGGGAAGTTTATGATGTCTATCGATCTGAAATGCTGGGCTCACGTAATAAGTCTATCCCCTATAGCCAATTCACAAGATTATGGAGAGCTCGGTTTTCAAATGTTATTATTCCTCGTAAAGTACGTATGGGTTATTGCTCCATTTGTGCAAATCTTAAAAGTTTGGCTAAAGGTGCAAAGACATCAATGGAAAAGGATACGAGTAAGAAGTTACTACAAGAGCATCGTGAGGCACAATCCTTAGAACGAAGGAAGGCGATGCATCATAGAGAGAAGTGTTTGAAGACGCCTGAACAATACACGTGCTTAATGATAGATGGCATGGACCAGAAGAAGACATGCTTGCCGCATATGCGGAGGCTCCCCAAAGATGTCAATGATGAGTGCCTTGTTCAAATGCACTTGGTGGGATGCTTGGCTTATAATAGGTCTGTTCGACCTCACGTCTTCATTACTTACCCCAATGTTCACAATGACCCTAACCTAACAGTTACAGTGATTCACCGAGTTTTGATGTCTTGGGGACAACCTTTCCCCCCTGTTCTATACATTCAATTGGACAATACTGCTAGAGAGAACAAAAATTCAACTGTATTTGGCTATCTAAGTATGTTGGTCAACCTAGAATTGTTTAGGAAAGTGAAAGTCAATTTCCTTTTGGTTGGCCACACACATGACCATATAGATCAGATGTTTAGCACATTCTCCAGACAGTTGTCTCGGCATGATGCTTTCACTTTACCTAAACTATTTGATGTCATTTGTGATGCATATACACCACGCCCAAAAGTGTTACACTTGAAGGAGGTATATGACTTTAAGAGATATATATTAGATGGGGGTGGTGGGAATGTTAAAGTGCTTGCTCAATTAAACAATATAAGTTTCAATCACATTTTTTTGATAAAGAAAAATGGAATAAGTGGTTCTACACTTTTGTATGCTAAACAATATTCATCTTCTACAACATGGGAACCTGAAGGTGGTTGCCAGTTATTACTTTGTATGCCGAGTACAATTGTCCATGGAGCTAAGCAAATGCCAATTGAGAAGAAAGGACAGTTGCAGAGCGACTTGGTACTAGAACAAAAACGGTCATGGCTCCAAGCCTTAGAAGAAAAAAGAAAACATATTGAGGCCGCCAAGAAATATGCCGCACAACAAGACACGTCATGGTGGGATGTATTTTATAGTGATCAGAAAGAAATTATAGACAATTGTGTATCTGTTGATAATTGGAATTTGTAAACGCCATTCACATGGTCGCTGCAACATGATCGCGTAAATAGAAGTCCGGAGCGACTAGTAAATGCGATTAATGACAGCTTGGTCCATCCACAACAAAGAGACATTTATGTGGGACCAAGGATGACCAAAGCAGCCGAAGCTAGATGGCAAGGAAATTTGCAAGAGCTCACCGCGGGGATGTTGATTGCAACGCCGGCTGATGAGAACTCACATGGCCACCAATTTTGGGTTGGTAAAATTCTAGAAGTGCTAATGCATGAAATAGAAAACACGATCAAGTCTATAAATGTTCATTGGTACAACACTAGAAGTGCAAATGCTTTTACAGGTAAGTATACATTGGAGATGATTGAATGCCAAACAAGAAGGGGAGGTAGGAAGAGGAAGCGAAACATTCGTAACACCTCGACCCTTGATATCTCTGATGTGGATATCATCGTGTATGACTTCACACTTACAAAAGCCGGACGATTAAGGAACTCAATAATAGATATAATAAAAGAAAAATTACCAGGTCTACAAGGTGGCTCGAGTCAAAGGCAAACGAGATCTGCTACATATAATCTAGAGTCAAACCATTTGGTTTATGACGAAGATAATGCACTGATTGGTACATCCGAGGATGATGAGGAGGAATCGTCATTGTATATTAGTTATAGTAGTGATTCTCCGTAAAGGAGTGATCATGAATGTATATTTGGCTATTAAGTGTAACTACATTCCGCTTGTAACAAATCGAGTAATATAAAATCATGTGTTTTGAATTCTTATGATTTCCCAAAAATCGTTTCTTATAAAATAACATTGGTTGTAAAGTTTGTGATATAAATTGAGAATGTATGTTTTTGAAATTCGTCTTTTTTTAGTTACTTCTAAATCACGAAAATAGTGGATTTTTAACCTTTTTCATAGTATGTTTGAACTTGTATGATACTGGTATCAATGTGTTTTGTAAAATCATTGAAAAACCCCTAAAATTTCCCTTATCCTTCCATTTATGCGCGATCCTTCCACTTGTGAACGCGAACGTGTTGACAACCGTATTTACCGCTTCGGCCCAATATGACTTGGGCATATGCTTCTCGTTCATCATGGCCCGTGCTACTTCGAGGATGTGCCGATTTTTGCGCTTGGCTACTTCGTTTTGTTGCGGAGTGTGTCGGCAAGTGAATTCTCGCCGAATTCCTTCCTTTCGGAGATACACCGTGAAATCGTCCGAGAAGTACTCCTTGCGGCCATCCGATCGAAGGCATCGTACATGTCGGCCCGTGGCTTTCTCGACTTCATTCTTGAAATTTTGGAAGTGTCTGAACACTTCGCTCTTTTGCCGTATCGGGTAGATCCAAGTGTGCCTAGAAAGGTCATCGATGAAGAGCACGTAATAGCGGCATCCGCCGAATGTTGCCGTTTGAGCCGGACCCCATACATCGGAATGAATTATGTCAAGTACGCCTTTGCTCACATTCCGCTCCTTCGGAAATGGGTGTCGGTGTTGCTTGCTGAATTGGCACGCTTCGCATACACCTTCAATCTCCTTCTCTTTGAATGTCGGGAGTCGGATGACGACTCCTTTCGATTTCATTGCTTTGAGTTTGTTGAGATTGATGTGGCCGATTCGCTTATGCCATAACTCTATGTCGGAGTCGGCTTTTGTGCTTTTCGCGAACATGGGGATTTCATCTCGTGCGAATCGAGAATGAACATCCGGCCCTCTCTTCTTCCACGTGCGATGATTCGGCCTTCTTTTTCGATGAAGCCCCCGTCTTGGTCGAATTGTACTTGCATCCCTTGCTCAACCATTTGGCCGACCGAGACCAAATTCTTTGTGATGGTGGGTACATGCAAGACATTTTTAATGTATGTTTGCTTACCTCTTTCGCCGAACGGAACGTTGCCGATGTGCCGAATCGGGTGCGTAGTGTCATCTCCGGTTTTGACATAACCGGGTTGCTCCGGCTCTCGAAGTTCGAGAAACCACTCTTTGTGGGATGTCATATGGTTTGAGGCTCCGGAGACAACAAACCATACGTCCTCCGGATTGAGGGCACTAGTTGAGGTAGAGGCCGACATAGACTTTGCTCTATGTTTCATCATGAACATTGCGCCACGGTCGGAGTTGTATGTGTACATTCCTCCACGATCCTCGTAGTTGGAGTTGTGCCCGTACATTCCGCTATACTCTTCGTAGTCGGAATTGTGCGCGTAATTCGTGAGTTGTCAGCTTGTGGAAGCCGATTCACGCATCTTCTTTCGGCACTCTTCTTCGTGGTGGCTGAGCTTTCCGCAATATCCGCATTCGGTTGCGTTTTGACGGCTCGGGCCGGAGTGGAAGCTCCACCTTCTTGCGAAGGTTCCTCGTTGGCCTCCGTTTTGCGGCCGAAATTGGGAGTTGTTGTCATAGGTCGGACCTCGTCCGCCTTGTCCTTGGCCGAATCGGCCTCTCGCTCGTCCACGTCCTCTTCCTCCATTAGAGTGCGTGTAGAGCATGTGGCTTTCCGCCTCATTGCTCCTTGTACGCACGTGGTTTTCTTCGACCAATATCATTGATTGGAGCTCGAAGAAGGAGGGAGATTTCTCCCGTGCTAGAACGGCGGTTCGCATCGCGCCGAACCGTGGTGCGAGGCTGCCGAGGCATATTTGCAACATCTCATCATCATCTATACTTACGCTTATTGAGCCGAGCGAGTCGCAAAGCTCCTTGATCTTCAAGGTGTATGTCGTGATGGACATGTCCCTTTGTTGAATGTTGTTCAACTCTTGCCGGAGTTGAAGCTTCCTCGCGGTCGTGTTGGCCGCGAAAATCTTTCATAGATTTTCCCACGCTTCCTTCGGCGTCTTGGCTTCTCGAATGTAACCGAGCATGTGGTCGTGAACACATGTCGCCAAACAATACATCACATAGCTTGCGGCTTGCTCCCATGTCGCGTATCCGGGAGCCGCTTCGGCGGGTTGGTCTTCATGCACTCCTTTGATGTAGCTCCAATAGCCTTGTCCGACAAGGTATTGGTGCATCTTGTACTCCCAAGATGCGAAGTTGTTTCGATCCAACTTCTCGGTAGGGAGAGCGCTCCCCATTTGAGTATTCATTATGTCGATTCTTCTTCTTCTTCTTCTCTCTTCGAATGCGAGCTATGTAGCGAAGCTACGATAGCGATGAGCCGGTTCTTGGTCGTCGGCGTAGAGCACAACACACGATCATGATGAGGCGAATGGGCTAGATCGAGCTACCAAATTGCTCTGATACCATGTAAAGAATCAAGAGATTGATTCTTGTGAAGCGGAAGTGATATGAGTTATGTGTGTGTATATGAGAGAGAGTGAGTGAGAGAGAGAGACAAGGAATACGCAAGGTAAAGGTATATTGACAAAGGAGAAAGACTCAACATTATACAAGGTGGGAGGAGGGTGCTTTATGTAGTCACCCTCTCTCTTCATTAACTACAAGGCTCATGGAGCATGGGGAATGTGAAAGCTCATAAGTTATGTGTCATAGAATATGATTCTATGATTCATACTAAATGCTAGAATACAAAGCGGTGACATAATGGTGACTCTTGACCGTTGAGGTGTCTCTCCACTCTCAAGGTGAGTTCACACACTAGACCAAGTTGAGCTTGATTCTCAAAGTCTGTAATCATCACGGCGTTAACCTTACGATAATCCACGCAAACGCGAAATTTACCATTTTTCTTTGGTACCACGACTATCGGGCTCAGCCACGTGACCTGCTTCACCGGCCGGATAAACCCTGTTTTTAGAAGTTTGTCAATTTCTTCTTTTACGTGAACAACGTAATTCAGGTTCATTCGATAGTGACGTTGCTGCACTGGTTTCGCGTCGATGGACAAGTTGATCTTGTGCTAGTAAAATTTTGGATCCAACCCCTGCATGTCCTCATGTGACCATGCGAAAACATCCTTATATTCCTTGAGCAGCTCTATCATTGTCATCTTCTCACTTGGGATCAAGTCCTTTGCAATTGAGAGTAGTCAAGGTTCCGCCGTGGTTTCGATATTGACTTCTTCTAATGCCGAAGCAGTGACTCGCCGCGAGATTTCCATTCCTCTCTCGAACCCTGCGCGTGCTCTACTTAACTCCATTAACGACTTTGGGTTCAGTTTGTATGCAACTTCCTCAAGTGTATTAGTTGAGACGTATTCCGCAACGGTTTCTATTATGTCAATTTCAAATAACGGAACGATCCGCGGGTGATCCTCTAGGTACGCCTCAAGCTTTGTATCATCTACTCCTTCCAGCATATGTATATCTTCAGCGTATAATGGCGTTATGCCCTTGGTTGGTGCCGCCGTTTCTTGAGTGGGCACGCGAACTTTGCTTCGGCCTCGCCGGAAGCTGATACAATTATGCTACCAATTCTGTTTGATGTTGGCTGAGCGTAGCCAAGGTCTGCCAAGCAATATAGGGTACGCTCTCAGAGCGTCTAGTGTGAGCACTACCGTAGAGATGTCGAAGCAATGGCCGCCAACGACAATGCCTAATTTCCGGATTGCGGACTCCTGCTTCATACGCTCCAAGTTTGCCGCATTTGCTTCTTCTACCCAGGCCTGGGTTGCCTTGCGTATCTCATCTTGTTCTGCCCAATTTGCATTCTTTGCCTATTGTCGTGTCGTGACTTGCTGGCCTTCTCTCGTGATGGTATTCATGGCTGCCTCCTTTCCTTTCCGACGTGGACACTGCGTCATGTAATGACCGAGATGTTGACACACGAAACAGAGTACGTTGGACTCGCCTCTTTCTACTACCTGAGGTGTATTAGTTTCCGCCGGTACTGCTTGTTCGTCTCGGTTATGCTGGAGTCGCCTGTTATTCCGGAGTTGTTGACGGTATTCTTGGCGTGACCCTTGATGCCGGTCATCCTTTGAACTTTTGTCATAACGACGTTGGTCCTTATGTTGACGATTGTTTCCATTTGTATGAGCCTCGTTGAATCCTCGACGATTGTTTGTAGGTCGTCGATTTTCGTAACGACGCCCCCCCCCCCCCCCCCGATTGTAACGGTTGGTACTCCGATATTCTTCCTCTTCTTGATCTTCTTCATCGGAGTACGGGTCGGTGTTACGGTTTTTACGATACTGGTGCTCCATGTGCTGATTTCGGTCTGTATACCGGGGACGTTCTTCCTGTCGTCCCGAATCATTCCTGCGAGATTGTTGTTGTGGCTCCATACGCCGTACTACGGGTGTGGGCCTGTTTAGCATATTATACTCGCATTGGTCCACCGTGTGTGCCCGTGAATGGCAAATGGGGCAATGTATTCGCATGTTGCAGTCGACCGTGGAATGTCCGGAGTTTAAACAGACGGTACACTGAATGGCCTGGCGAAATCGATGCTCCTCTTCCTGAGGCAACGCTTGTCGTAGAGATGCCATGGACAATCCCTCATCTTCTTCCTCTAATTTGAGTTGTAATGCTCGCTCGATGACCATGTTAGCTATCTCCCCTTTCACACTATGCATGTTCAACATCGTTCGGATAGGCCGTCTTAGAGCTGCCAAGAATGTTTCCTTGGCCTCTTCGTCTGTCGGGGCTCGTGTAAGATTCCACCGTAGACTCTGGAATTGTAGACTGAAATCCACTACGGATTCTGTGGGAAGTTGCTTGATGGTATAGAACTACCCGATTATTTCACGTTGTGGCACCTTCTGATGGAAAAAACACAAGAACGCTGATTGCAACTGGTCGAAGGTTGTGATTGTTGTCAAATCCATCTGGGAATGCCAGTGCGCAACCCGACCGTCCAACGTTAACCCGAACTCGGCGATCTTCGAAGTGTGAGCTTTCGTGTTTGGAAACCGTTGTGCCATAAGATTCACATTCAAAACATTGAGGAATAGCTGGGTGTGGTTAGCGGCATCTGCTTCTCCGTTGAAGCGGGGGTATGAGAAAGCCATTCCAGACGTTGTGTTGACGATCGACAGGGGAAAACTCTTGCTTTCGCGATGTAGACTATTGTGTCTTGGTCGTGTGACGACAGGACTTCGTGGTCGACGTTGCGTTGTTCTGTGAGCATGGAGACTACTGTGTACTCTTGGAAGGAGTAGTCGTGGTCGCTGAGGCGGGGTTTCCGCTTAGCGCACTCTTCTGTCTGGTGAGTGATAGACCTCGTCAGTGGTCGATCTTGTTGGGTGGGTTCTCTGGCTCGTCTACGGCTAGTCATCCATACCTTGTTGCTCGTTTGTGCTGAACCATGGTTCCACCATGCATGCCAAAAGTGTTGCCGATTAGGAACACAGTCTACTCTCAGTCCTTCGAGGTAGACTTCAAGGTGATTGCGGTGCAAGAAATAGATTTGTAAGTGCGTGAATTGTAACATGCTTACAAAGCAAAGCGTATCGTCGGGTGTGAAGGGAGACGGCTACAACCAAAGCTCACCAGTGCGTGATCTCATATGCACACTTACCCTACGCTTACTAGCCTATAGCTACCAACAGAGTACTACACTGAATCAGTAGACGATTTGCACAGGCAATGGAATCAAAGAAGATAGTACTGTATTACAGAAGGTAGCTCTCAAAATACACGCTAGTCCTTTACAAAGGATTTCCGCCCTTTATATACCTAGGGCTTTTAGTCCGTTACGCTCCTAGCGTGAACTGTTACATGCGTTTCTTTGACGCTTCTAATAATATATTCTATTCTTTTAAGCGTTAGGTTCGGCGGACAACACCGACGGACAACATCGATGGCAGTGAACACCTTGGAACTGAACGAGGTGTGGTATGTTGATTCCGGAGCGTCAAATCATAATCGGCCATGTTAACTTCCCGCAGTTTCGTGAAATGTAGACAAAGAACATTATTTTCGGACGAAAGTTAGTGGCCGGAACGGCCAAGTCTACGAAGCCTGCCAACTCGGGAAGCAACACCGACTTCCATTCCCCAACGAGTGTAATCGGAGTTGAAATCCGCTCGATGTGATCCATTCAGATGTATGGGGACCCGGAGGAAGCCCTTAATTCGTAACCTTCATCGATGACTTCACTCGGCACACTTGGGCGTGCTTTATCGTGAAAAACAACGAAGTCTTCACGTGTTTCCTGAAGGTGAAGAGCCTTGCAAAAAGGGACACTGGGCGAAAGTTCAAGTGCCTAAGGTTCGATGGTGGGAAGCAGTACACTAGTGCTTGAGTTATCTATAGAAGGAGTGAATTCAACTTGAATTCTCGTGTAGATACACGCCGCAACAGAACGACGTGGCCGAGAGGAAGAATCAGACGATAGAGGAGGCGGCAAGGGCAATGCTTGAAAAGAAGCATCTGCCGAAGTTCTATTGGGCCGAAGCGATCAAAACAACCGTCTACCTCCAAAATCGGGCATCTGTCAATGGAGGAGTGTCGCCACATGACTTGTACTTCAGGAAGACGCCGAACTTGGCACACTTGAGGGTTTTCGGTAGCATCACGTATGTGCATGTGCCGAAGGAGAAACGGAGGAAGCTGGATGCTAAAGCCTAGAAGTGTATCTTGGTTGGCTACTCGGATGAATAGAAGGGTTATAAATGTTATAAACCCCGAACCAAACAATCTCGCGTAAGTCGTGATGTTGTGTTCGACGAGTATGCGTCGTGGTACTTGCCTTCGCCTCCAACCCCTGATGAATTCCAATCTCTGACGAAGAGGTCAGCGGGGTTGATGTGCCTCGCGATGAAGGAGACATCGGAGCTCTTGAAGAGAGTCCGATCTCATTTAGGCTAAATGGGCCGAATGAGCGACTAAGTCGGCATGACCAATCAGATGCAGAGCTGACGAGTAGTGGAGACTCGACCGTGCATTCCCCGCGTACGAAGCCAAGGAGACAGTTTACGTGCAAAGAGAAGGGAAAGAAGAAGATGCCGGAGTATGACATTGATAAAGACGAGTCGGATCGAAGCGAATCCGACTACGAGAAGAATGAAGACGGATCTTCGGAAACGAAGTCCACGTCGGCCAAGAGGGCCTCAAAATCGGCTAATGAGCAATTACGTTGATCTACCCGCCAAAAGAACCCCGTGGTGCAGTTCGTATACAACGAGTACATGGCGCATCATTATGCATACATGACACGAGTGGCGGAAGTGCATGAGCCAGAGAGCTACACAGAAGTGGTGAAGGACGCAAATTGGTGTGCTGCAATGGAGGAAGAGATGCACACATTAGCGTAAAATGAAATATGGGACTTGGTTGACGCCCCAAAGGGTGTAAACCTGATTGGATGCAGGTGGGTGTAAACCTGATTGGACGCCGAATCAACTGAAGGCCAAGTGAAGGAAAGGGCAGCGGAAGAGGCACCAACACCGCGACAACAAGGGAGCTAAGAAATGCCGCACGAGTAGACAAGCCGACCAAAAGGGTCAAGGCGCGCGGAATCGAACGGGTGTAGGAGCGTGAGCGAGGCGTGAAGCCAGGAGAAGCCAGAACGAAGATCCAGAAGAGAAGGCGGAACCTCAAGTTGAGCTTGATGGGGAGTGTTGAGATACAAGCTTAACATTGGGTGCATAAACCAGTGCGTAGACTAGGTGTGTAAACCGGGTGTGCAACGAGAGGCCGTAGCGGTGCGTAAACCGGGAGGCCGTTGGATAGATATTCCGTGGAGGAATATATTTTTGGGAGTTAGTGTAGGGGCTAATTGATGAGCATTGAAGTATGTGTTAGTACTTCTATCAGTCCGTATGGACTTGTACAAAAGTTCTCTTTGAGCACATCCTATGTATAGAGTTTTAGAGTATTATTTTGGAATAGAGTTTTTTGTGTTCTGCTCTCTGTGCCTCTCCCGCGTACCTTGTGTTGATTAAGCTTTCCATTAAACCTTCCTTATCTTCCTTGTCTCCTGTCTTTTATCTATTGTTACCCGTTGTGTCTGTTAAGCTTTTGCACGTATTCTTTTACATGTTTCAGTTGCCATCAATATTCTTCATTGCATCTATAAATGATCTCCTCACAGAAGAGCGCTGAGATTGTTTCGCACCTAGATGACTACGTTTACAACATCTAGTATTAGATCTTGGTGTTCTCAATTCTGTTGCCGTCGTCTTTATCTCCATCAACAACTCTTCTTTTGTACACCGTGAAGATCTCGGTTGGCAACCCTCTACAAGATCGTTTTCGCGAAGAGAAACACCAACAAAATCTACACTCCACTGTTCTAAATCACCATTGAAGTGAGCCAATCGGTTGCACTTCACTCCTGTGATTGTAGTCGCTCGGAGTGAGATTTCGCTTCACAAGCTCTACCTCAACCTTACTACATTGGATTAGACAACAATTGAGCAGTCCCCTGACACTAGTCACTTGCTTGTCGTTATCACTCGTAGTTTTCTAGGCTCTAGGAACATCCCCCTTCCTTGCTTCATTCGGCTAGACAACATTCGAAAAGCTTAGCTGAATCTATTCTTCTCATTGTCGTAGTCACCCGAAGCAGGACCAGCTTGGATAATCGACACATACTCTATGTTTAGAAATCGACATTCAAAATTGAATCAACATACTCGGGTCCAACTCGACTAGGCTGGTCAGCTGTAGTCACTTCGGATCGAGTCTCCCGAATTTTGAATAAGATTCAGCTTGTGTTCAAACTCGACTAGAACAAATTCAGGGGAGCTAGTCTGCTGCACCCAACCACTGTTCGTAGCCAACCCCGATCAAAGCCTCCCAAAATCGACACAAATGACATCAACATCCGACTCATCAGAGATGAGTCTAAGGAAGTTTGACGGCTCGAACTTCAACTTCTAGAAGGAGTAGATGAAAGATTATTTAATAGTCAAGGGGCAAATTGACCCCATCGAAAACGAAAATGCTCCAGAAGGATACAAGCTGCTTGAATAGGAGAAGCTCGACAGAATTGTTCGAACCACTATTCGAATGCACCTATCGGAGTCCGTGTACTTTACAGTGCAATCGTGTTGGACTACCTTCCAACTATGGAAGTGTAGAAAGTAGCGTGCGGAAGCAAGTATGAAGACAAAACAGAGGAAGGAAACTCAGGTTCAATGGAGAGCTTGGGCTTACACAGTATACGCAGGAGAGACAGAGAGAGAAACACGAAAAACTATATTCAATAATAATACTCAGTCTGTACATAAGACGTGCTCAGTGAACACTTTTATACAAGTCCTGGAAGGACTGACCGAAGTACTGACAATACTTCAATGCTCATCAAGAGCTCCTACACTAACTCCCAAATATATTCCTCACGGAATATCTTTCCTAACAGCCTCCAGGTTTACGCACTCGGCCTAACCGATCGGTCCCAACCTATCCGGTCCTCGGCTCCATTGTGGAGATGGCTTCCACCTTAGCCGGAGACGGTTTCCGGCCATACGGTCCGCATAGATGTCCGACGACCATGATCTCTGATTGCCCGAAGGCCGATTTCTCCCCGGAGAAGGTGAGCCTCGCGTCCTCTAGCCTCTGCAGCACCCTCTCGCAGTCGTCAACGTGTGTCGCCACGAATTTCCGGCATCTGTCTGGTCCGATCGTTTCGTCCTTGTCTTCCACCGGACATCCCTTGATCGAGATATCGTCCAAGAACGGCATGGTGATGTCCGGGATACAATCCCTTAGCACGTTGTTCATCGCATTCACCATGTGGGCCACCGAGTTCGTCCCTCCTTGTGGCAGGGTACACATCCGCACTAGGCCGAGAGGAGTCCGCATCGTCGTAATGTCTCTGCTCTCTACAGCTAGTTGGAATTGATCGTACCCCGAGTACAGATCACCGACCGAGTAGATCGACCTTCCGGCGAAGGCCTCTGCATGGATGCCCGGCATCGCCACTCGAGGGAATCCGGCAAGACGCCTCTCTTTCGGAATATCCCTCATCAACATCTCCGCCCGGTAGGACGCCAAATAACTCGTGGCATCCTTTCCACTGAACCGGCCGATCATACCGACGATCGCCTCAATAGCCCTGTCAAGGGCGCCGGTGCCCTCACGCACGCTCACTATCCAGTCCACGGCCGAAGCCATGGCCTCTGCAAGATCCGACCCCCTCATCTTCTGCTCCTCTGCCGCCTGTTTCACGTTGGGTTCACCAAATATGTCGTGTTATTACGCGCGTGCGTGGAGAAACGAGGCGGGACCACCGGGGTCTTGAACCGAAGCGCAGGTGATAGGAAGGGAAAGAGAAAGAGAGAAACGACCGATTATGTATGAGCAAAGAAACACAGGGACACGACCCGTCAACGCAGAAGAGACGAATGGACACAGAGACAGAGAGACAGAATGTTTGTATATTAACAAGTGACACAAAAACAACAGAGCACGCGAGCGGTTACAACCGAACAGGCCGGCGAACAGATGTCGATGCCTGGTCGTCTGCGCACGAAAGGGGATAGGATGGAGGTGCTGCCGGAAGCACACGGGCGTTCTTCGAAGCAGCGCGAGCCTCCCGAAAACCTGCAAAGAAGAGCAATAGAGAACAAACAGAGGAGAAGCGTTCGGTTACGGTCCGACAGCACTTCGTCCTCCTCAATGCGCGATCCCTTCTCCCTGCGTCTCCCTCTCCTTTATAGCGTCAAGAAGGGAGCCGTCTCCCTCATTTACTTCCTACCTACCGAATCTAACTACCTAGGATATACCTATGTACCTAATTCCCTATTATATACATTAAGGGCGCGCACGCGTGAAGAGCCGGTTCACGCGCGCTATGCACCGATTGCGCTAAGGGACGGTTTTCTTCAGGACAACGTACGCAATGGAGCCGAATATCCGAACATGTGATAGGTTCGGCTTCTTTCCGAAGAATCTTTCGTGCGGAGTGACCTCGTGCACGCCAGATGTTGTGCACCGGTTCATTAGGTAGACAGCCGTATTTGCCGCTTCGGCCCAATTTGACTTGGGCATATGCTTCTCGTTCATCATGGCCCGTGCTACCCGTAGATCTTGAAGCCGTTGGTAGTTGACGTGGCCTATCCGCTTGTGCCACAAGTCGATGTCCGACTCGGTCTTTTGTCCCTTCGCGAACATTGCGGTGCCGCCGTCAGTGGAGTCGAGGATGAACATCCTCCCGTCTCTGCGCCCTTGCGCAATCACACGGCCTTCTTCCTCAATGAAGCACCCGAGGTGTGTAAACCGAACCTCCATCCCTTGGTCGACGATCTATCCGACCGAGACCAAGTTCTTCGTGATTGTCGGAACGTGCAACACGTTCATGAGTTTCCCTTTCTGCCCGACATGGCTAAGGGGAACTTCTCCGACATTCGCGATCGGATGCGGAGTGTCGTCTCCTGTTGCGACTACTCCCGGTTGTACCGGTTTTTCAAGGTACGAGAACCACTCCTTATGGCTCGTCATGTGGTTTGACGCGCCGGAGTCTACGTACCACACCTCATCCGATCTCGGGGTGCTCTGTTTCATTGAGTTTGTTTCGTGTCTTGACACGAAGGCAGACCCTTCTCCGGCTCTCCCGGAGTCTTCGACGTAGTGCGATTGCTGCCGATTTCCCTTGTCGGTATTTCTGGAGCCATTTCTCTCCGAATCGGCGCGCTTCTTCCAGCACTCACTTTCCTTGTGGCCTTTCTTGCCACAGTACCAGCACTCCGCGATGGCCTTCCCTTGCCGGTTCTCATTGCTTCGACTCCCCCTGTTTCCGGAGGGTCCGGAGTTGCTGTCGGCATCACTTCGGTGCCTTCTTCCTTGATCTCGTCGGCCGCTTCCATTGCGTACCGACTCGCCTCGTCCGCCACGACCACGGGGCCTTTCTCCCTCCGTGCACAACATCTTGTTGTCGGTGTGCGTGCTTGTCGACGCACCCGCGTGGTTCTCCTCTACCAGGAGCATCGACTGTAAGTAAAAAAAGGACGACGTATTCTCCCGGGTACACACAGCCGTTCGGAACGCTCCGAACTTCGACGCCAAACCTCCGAGACAGATCTGGACCATCTCGCTCTCCTCGATGTTCACCTCTATGGAGGCGAGGGAGTTGCAGATATCCTTGATCTTCAAGGTATAGTCCGCCACCGACAAATCGCATTGTCGTAGGTTGCTCAACTCCTGTCGGAGCTGAAGCTTCCTGGCTGTGGTGCTCACGGCGAAAATCTTCTTTAGATTTTCCCACGCACCCTTCGGCGTCTTTGCATCCCGAACATAGCTCAATAGCTGTTCGCCCACACATGATGCGAAGCAGTACAATACCCTGCTCGCCGATTGCTCCCACGATGGGAAGTCTCTGTGTGTCGATTCGGGTGTCGCTTCATTAGCTCCTTCGACATAACTCCAGTAGCCGTGCCCGAGCAGGTACTGGTGCATCTTGTAGGACCAAGACGCGTAGTTGGTTTTGTCGAGCTTCTCTGTTGGAAGCGAGCTCGCCATGCCTCTATCCATCGTTCTTCTCGGTCTTCTTCGTCAAGCTGTGTCGGCTGTAGAGAGGTTCTCAACCCTCGTGCTCTGATACCATGTAGAAAGTAGCGTGCGGAAGCAAGTATGAAGACAGAACAGAGGAAGGAAACTCAGGTTCAATGGAGAGCTTGGGCTTACACGGTATACGCAGGAGAGACAGAGAGAGAAACACGAAAAACTATATTCAATAATAATACTCAGTCTGTACATAAGACGTGCTCAGTGAACACTTTTACACAAGTCCTGGAAGGACTGACCGAAGTACTGACAATACTTCAATGCTCATCAAGAGCTCCTACACTAACTCCCAAATATATTCCTCACGGAATATCTTTCCTAACGGCCTCCCGGTTTACGCACTCGGCCTAACCGATCGGTCCCAACCAATCCGGTCCTCGGCTTCTTCAGCCGATCCGGCCGATGTTGAGCTTGTCTCTCAACAGGAAGACACTTTCGGACACTTACGAAAAGAAGGTCGCCGCCACGAAGATATATTTGTGTTGAGCGAGCAAGTTCAACCAGATCCGGATCGGCTGAATAAGCTTGAGCCGGATTGACATCCGGAAGGATGAGCTAGATCAGTATCCGGAAACAACCGACCGGATTGGAGAGCTGGATCGGAGAGCCGGATTCGAGCGGGAACCAGAAGCCTAGTAGTAGCCTAGACTACTAGGTAATCATTGTCTTGTAGTTAGTGTCATTCGCACGTGTGAGCATTGAAGTACTTGTCAGTACTTTTGTCAGTCCTTTATGGACTTATATAAATAGTGTTGTTTAGCACGTTGTATGCACAGAGTTTTAGAGTTAATTTTTGAATATAGTTTTATGTTCTGCTCTCTCTGTCTCCTCTGTGTTTTAATCTTTTCCATTAAACATTCATCTCATTTTTGGATGCTATCCGACTGAACCAGTTCTGTCTGACGCTTCTGCACATTAACATTCACATGGTATCAGAGCGTGAGGGTTGAGAACCTCTGCAGCCGACATTTGCTTCCGTAGACGAACCCTAGAACCCGGTAACAACAAATAGAGAGAAGATAAGGAAAGAGGAATTGCGAGTTCACTTCCAATAGAGAAGCTCGACCGGAGCAACTATGCGTCCTGGTCATATACAATGCACCAATACCTATTGTGGCATGGATATTGGAGCTTCGTGGAAGGAACAAATGAACTAGCACCAGAGCCGTCACACAAAGATTTCCAGGTATGGGAGCAAGGAGCGAGTTGGGTACTGTATTGTCTCACGTCCGGTGTGCATGATCAAATGCTCAGCTACATCAAGGATGCAAAGACGCCGAAGGAGGCTTGGGAAAATCTACGGAAGATTTTCGCCGCAAGTACCACAGCTCGTAAGTTGCAGCTCCGGCAAGAGCTGAACAACATCCGGCAAAGAGACATGTCGGTTACAAACTACACCACCAAGATAAAGGAGATTTGCGACGCCCTCGGGTCCATCAACGTGACGGTGTACGAAGACGAGATGGTACAAATCTGCCTCGGTGGTCTAGCGCAAAGGTACGGGCCAATCCGGATAGCGATCTGCACCTGGGAGAAACCACCGTCCTTCGACTTGCAATCGATGCTGATGGTCGAAGTAAACCACACAAGTGAGTCAAGGACCACTCAATCGGACGACCGGATGTTGTACACGGAGACAGATCGACCCCATGGACGTGGTGGACGAGGTGGATTGGCACGCAATGGAGGTGGCCGACAAGAGCAGGACCGGAGGCATAGAGGTTGTGCTGATAGCAGCTCCGGACCCTCCACAACCAAGGGGAGTCAAAGCGGCGCCGGGAACCGGCAAGGAAAGGCCGAAACGGAATGTTGGTATTGTGGCAAAAAGGGCCATAGAGAAAGCGAGTGCTGGAAGAAGCGCGCTGATTCGGACAAATCCAGATCCGACAAAACCGGTCGGGAGAACCGGCAAAGCTTGCACTACACGGAAGGATCGGAAGGATCCGGAACCGGGAAAACTGATAAAGGGCCAACCTTCGTGATGAAGCACAAGGCTAACTCGATGAAGAAGACTACTTCTGGATCAGAGGAAGTATGGTACGTTGATTCCGGAGCGTCCAACCACATGACGAGCCATGAAGAGCGGTTCTCTTTTTTGGAGAAACCGGAAAAACCGGGGATTGTTGAAACCGGAGACGACACCCCTCACCCGATTGTGCATGTCGGAGAAGTCCCTTTAATCCATGTCAGTTGGGCAAATCGTACTATACGTTCTGACTATCACAAAGAACCTGGTGTCAGTTGGGCAAATCGTCGACCAGGGGATGTAGGTGTGGTTTATGCACCTAGGGTGCTTCATCGAGGAAGAGGGCTGGATAATTGCGCAAGGGCGCAGAGACGAGAGGGTGTTCATCCTTAACACTAATGATGTCGGCACTGCTATGTTTGTGACAACGCAGAAGGTCGAATCAGACATCCACCTGTGGCACAAGGGGATCGGCCATGTCAACTATCAGAGGTTTCAAGACCTGCAATCGAAACAAGTCGTTTTCGGGTTGCCGAAATTTAGCGGATAGAAGGCCGAAATTTGTGAAGCCGGCCAACTCAAAAAGCAACACTGGCTTCCATTCCCCACCAATCAAAACCGGAGCCATAACAAGCTCGATTTAATCCATTCGGATGTATGGGGATCGGCACAAAAAGTTAGTCTTGGCGGGAGTCGGTATTTCGTATCCTTCATCGACGACTACAACCGACACACGTGGATCTACCTCATCGAGAGGAAGAGCGAAGTCTTCGAGTGTTTTCGGAACCTTCAAAGCTTGGTTGAACGGGAAACAGAGAGGAAGATCAAGTGCTTGCAGTTGGATGGTAGGAAAGAATACTTTTCCTGCCAATTCAACAGTTATCTACAGCAGAAAGGAATTAAGAGAGAATTCAGTTGTAGGTACACATTGGAGCAAAACGGTGTGGCCGAAAGGAAGAACCGGTCGATTGTCGACGTGGCAAGGGCATTGCTGGAGGAGAAGAGCATGCCCCATTTCTATTGGGCCGAGGCGGTCTGGACGGTCTGGGTGACAAGGTGTCAGCACACGAGCTATATTTCGGGCGCAAGTCAAATTTCAGACACCTTCAGATATTCGGTAGCATAGCATATGTATATGTACCGGATGAGAAGCGGAGGAAGCTAGATCCGAAGTCGGAGAAATGCATTCTAGTCGATTACTCGCATGAGCAAAAGAGGTATAAGTGTTATAACCCCTAGACTAAGCAGGTCTGAGTAAGCCGAGATGTCGAGTTTGATGAGATGGCATCATGGTACTCCTTACCAACTCCAACTCCCGACGAAGACCCGATTCCTGAAGATGAGGCTAGTGAGCCGGAGGAGGTCCAAGTAGAAGATGAAGACTTCGGCACTCTAGAAGAGAGTCCGATCTCATTCTGGCTAAGTGGACCGAATGAGCAGCTGAGTTGGGATGACCAGTCGGATGAGGAACCAGTGAGTAGTGGAGACTCTTCCATGCTCTCCTTGCGCAAGGAACCGAGGAGACAGTTCACGCGCAAAGAGAAGGGGAAGAAGAAGATGTCGGAATACGAAACCGGCAACGTTGAGTCGGATCGGAGCGAATCCGACTCCGGAAAGGATGAAGGCGGATCTTCGGGAACGAAATCTGACCTAGCCAAGAAGGGCCCCAAACCAGGTAATACCAAGTTACGCCGGTCTTCCTGCCTGAAGAACCCCGTTACGCGGTACAGGTACAATGAGTACATGGCACATCATTATGCGTTCATGACTAAGGTGGCGAAAGTGCGTGAGCCGGAGAGCTACATAGAAGCGGCAAAGGACGCAAATTGGCGTGCCGCTATGGAGGAAGAAATGCGGGCACTAGATGCCAACGACACATGGGACCTTGTTGACCCTCCCCGACACTGTAAACCGATGAGTTGCAAATGGGTGTACAAGGTAAAGTACAATGCCAACGGTTCCGTTCACCGGTACAAGGCCCGGTTAGTGGCGAAGGTATACGCACTGACCCAGGGAATCGATTACGACGAGACCTTCGACCCGGTAGCGAAGATGACGACGGTTTGTGTGGTACTGGCAGTTGCTGCGGCAAGGGGTTGACATCTTCACTAGATGGATGTGAAGAATGTGTTTCTTCAAGGTGACCTTGAAGAACGGGTCTATATGATCCAACCTCTCGGTTTTCAGTCGGAGATGAACAAGTCGGCGGTGTGCTGGCTCAAGAAGTCGCTTTATGGTCTGAAACAAGCCCTTTGAGGTTGGAATGCGAAGATCACGCACCGGTTGCGTAAGATGGGGTTTGTGACCTCTAAATTCGACTCGTCGTTGTTCCTCCGGCAAGGTCTGGACGGTCCGGTTTGCATCCTACTTTATGTTGATGATTTAGTCATCACCGGTGTCGGACGCATTTGAAATGAAGGACCTGGGGGACCTTCATTATTTTCTCTGGATCGAGGTGATCAGAACCCCCAACGGCATATTGCTCTCACAACGACACTATGTGTTGAATATGTTGTACAAGTTCGGTATGACGGAGTGCCGACCTGTCTCCACAACCCTGGACCGGAATTAGAAGCTCTGTCTCAACTCTGGACCAGCCTAGGATGAGAAACGGTTACGACAAATCGTCTGAAGCCTGATATACTTGACAATCACTCGACCTGACCTCAGTTACTCGGTTGGAGTGATCAACCAATTCATGCAGAAGCCGACCGTCGAGCACCTTCAGTGCGCACATTGGATACTCTGGTACGTGAGCGACACGAAGGAGCAGGGACTGCTATACCGACATGGTATAGCCGAAGAACTAGTCGGATATACAGATGCTGATTGGGCCGGTGATGCATCGGATCACCGATCCACCTCCGGTTACATGTTTTCTTTGGGTAGCGCGGCTGGTGCGTGGAACAACAAAAAGCAGCCAACAGTGGCTATGTCGAGCACTGAGGTTGAATACCGTGGTGCTACCAATGCCACCTATGAAGCCATATGGCTTCGGCGACTGCTGCAAGACCTGCGGTTTGAGGTCCCGACCCCGATTCTGCTCTATTGTGACAACATGAGCAGCATTCAGCTCGCCAAAAACCCCGTGTTCCATGCTCGGAAGAAGCACATAAAAGTCCACTGTCACTTTGTGCATGAGCGGGTTTTGAACGATGAAGTAGAACTTCGGTATGTTCAGACAGATCGGCAAATTGCCGATATCTTCACCAAACCGCTCGGTTCGGACAAGTTGTAGCACTTCACCGAAATGCTTGGTGTTCAGCATCTCGACGTGCCACACTTGAGGGGGAGAAAAGGAAAGGGAACGGATGGCACCAGACAAGTAGCCAGAGAGGAAGAAAGAACCATCAAAGGGGGAGACAAGAGGAAAAAGGAAGCCAAGCCGACCGAAGGAGTCAGCACATCCAAAAAGGTTAGAACAAGCGGCAACGGCGGCAGAGTCAAGAAGGACAGAGCCGACAGGAAGAAAATGGCCAAGACTCGGACGTGGTTCAGTGTGGTGAAGGGCCTGAAACCGGAAGACGAGTTGGAGAACACCGACTTGGACAAGAGCTGGGACGAATCGAAGGAAATTGATTCGGTTCAAGATTCGGAGAAGCCAGATCAACTAAAGGCCAAGCGGACACGGACGCAGCGGAAGTCGACGCCAACACGAAGGAACCGACGGGTCGACAAGCGTCGGAGTCGCAACAACGAGGGAGCTGAAATGGGCCTGTTGAGCAGACAAGCCGACCGAGGAGGTCGAGGTGTGCAAAACCAGAAGGGTCACGGCAAACAAGACCGGACCGGACGAGGAACGCGAGCGAGGCGGAGCAACGCCAAAAGGAGCTGGGCAGAAGAACCGGCTAGTGCGGACACTAACACCACGATCCGACCTCAAGTTGAGCTTGAGGGAGAGTCTTGAGCGAGCAAGCTCAACCGGATCCAGAAACAACTGGCCGGATCGGGGAGCCGGATTCGAGCGGGAACAGGAAGCCTAGTAGTAGCCTAAACTACTAGGTAATCATTGTCTCGCAGTTAGTGTCAGTCGCACATGTGAGCATTGAAGTACATGTCAGTGCTTCTGTTAGTCCTTTATGGACTTGTATAAATAGTGTTGTTTAGCACGTTGAATGCACAAAGTTTTAGAGTTAATTTTTTAATATAGTTTTATGTTCTGCTCTCTCTGTCTCCGCTGTGTTTTAAGCTTTTCCATTAAACCTCCATCTCATTTTCTATTGCTATCCGGCTGAGCCGATTCTGTCTGACGCTTCCGCACATTAACATTCACAATTTGATATGACGCCTTTATAACCTTCGGATGAAAGAATCCGATTCGGTCCAGGCACACCTCAACGAGTACGAAAGTCTGAGCTCCCAGATTTTGGCTCAGGGGACGACTATCGAGGATGAACTAAGAGCAATGTTGCTTATGAGTAGTGTTCCCCTTTCGTGGGAAACTTTCGTGACAACCGTGTGCAACGCATTGACTACGACTGTTAAATACTCCTTAGTCACGAGTGCAATTCTGAGTGACACAACTCAGAGGAAATTGTTTGCAACCGATTTAGCCAATAACACGTATGTAGTACAAGGTTCGATCGACTGATCGAACAACCGAGGAAGAGGTTCTTCACGACAATCGAACAACCAGCGAAGTCGGAGCAAGTCCTGGGATAATCGAGTCTGCAATTATTGCAAGAAACCCAGACACATCAAAGCTGATTTCCGTGCACTCAAGGCCAAAAACGATAAGCCTCAATGAGTGGATCAAAAGAGTGACCGACATGAGGAGGTCAACTATGTCGGCTCTTTAGCCGAAGTATTGTCAAACGACCCTAACATTCTATCCATTGAAAACCCAATTGAATCAAAAGTTCTGCTTACGATTGAGGAATCGAGCACATGGTTCTTGGATTCGGGTGCATCCTTTCATGTGACTCCTCATCGATCCCAATTTTGGCAATACTCAGCACGGCATTCCGACTCAGTTAGAGTCGGAAATTCGCAGCACTGCGCGATTATTGGAATTGGCACAGTAGAGCTCAACCTTCCGGGTGGCTCTACAGTGGTACTACATAATGTCTGACATGTATCTAAGCTCTCAAGACCGTTGATCTCAGTTGGACAATTGGACGAAGACGGCATCCGTGTCGGTTTCTCATAAGGAGGATGGACACTCCACAGGGGGAATCTCCTGCTTTCTCAAGGACCGAAAGTATACTCATTGTACCTGTTATATGCCACACTCAGAGAGGGTGACTTGTTCTTGGTCGACATTCCCGTGTCATCACTTTGGCATGGACGACGCAGACACCTTAGCAAGGCCGGCATCACGCATTTATCTAGAGCTAGATACATCCCTTAACTCTCCTTCTTTGATCATCAATTCTACGAGCATTTCCAGTACGGAAAACAGATAGCCGCATCACATTCCACATCAACATCGAGAGAATCGAGTCCCCTCGATTTGGTCCACTCGGACGTCTATGGTCCTATGCCACATCACTCTCTCGGCGGTGCCTTGTATCTCGTCAGCTTTATTAACGACTCGACTCGAAAGGTGTGGGCTTACCCAATTAAAACTAAAGATTGAGTGTTCTCGATTTTATCCGATTAGCTCGCTATGGTCGAGAATCAGTCCAGTTGAAAACTGAAATGCTTTCGGACTGATAATGGAGGAGAGTTCAAATATGAAGAATTCCTCATATTTTTCCGACAACGCGGCATACGACGTGAATATATAATAACACCCCATAGTTCGGAGTAGAACGGAATTGCCGAGTAGATGAATCAGAAAATTCAAGAAAGGATATTCCATGCTCCAACACTCCGGACTATCGGATGGCTTCTGGGCAGACACATTACTTACAACAGTACACATAAACAATATGTCGCCAAGTAGGCCTCTAGGACTTCGAATACCTCAGGAACTATGGAACGACAGCAAGCCGAATTACAACAAGTTGAGGATTTTCGGTTGCGAGGCATACACCCTCATATCGAAAGATGATCGCCGCAAACTTGCACCAAGGTCCAGGAAATGCATTTTACTCGGTTATGGACCATATGGCAAAATCGGCTATTGACTCCGGGACCCCGAGCATAGACAGATCGTCCGAAGTTCGGACGTAGTGTTCAATGAGTCATCCATGCATCAATCGGCTGAAAAGCCGTTCGATGTCCGAAGGGTAATTTTTTCGAATGTGCCAACCCTTCACGAAGGCCCACCACAAAACACAAGATCGGCTGCATGGGTGGCCGAAACCTCTAGTACTAACTCAACAACATCCGACTCGGCACAACCGAATTGTTCGGCTTTTGACCATCTGACTTCGACACCCGATGCGACAAGTCCAGTCATACCTCGAAGATCCGAGAGACTGTCACAACCCCCACAAAGATACCCTCTTGGAATCTTCTTTATGGACGCTGGAGAACCGACGTCATACGAAGAATCATCGGCATCTGCCGATTCGGCCACCTGACATCTGGCAATGGAGTTCATCTCGAACTCCATTTGAGCAAACCAAACTTGGGACTTGGTCGAACTACTGAAAAATCGACGCGCTCTTCTGTGCAAATGGGTCCATAGAATTAAAGAAACGTCTGATTCGGCCACCCCAAAATTCAAGGCCAGATTAATTGCGAAAGGGTTTCGACAGGAATATGGCGTCGATTTCGACGGAATATTTTCACCAATGGTGAAAATGACAACCCTTCGCTTTGTGCTCGGTGTTGTGGCAGCCAAGAATTTGGAATTGATTTAGTTAGATGTCAAAACGACATTCCCCCATGGTGATATAGAGGAGGAAATTTATATGGAGCAGCCAAAAGGCTTCATCGCACCCATGCAAGAACATCTAGTTTGCCGACTCAGGAAGAGTCTTTACAACTTGAAACAGGTGTCACAGACACACCAACGCTAGACTACGACAAAGCACAGATGACAAGGCTACGACTGATAAGATTATGAACGTGGAACTCGACGTGATGAGGCTAGAAACTTGGGAAGTTAGGAGCGATGAGATGAGGAACTTAAGACGCTAGGAACAAATACAAGAGCATAAAGACAAAGATGTAAATCAAGGAGAGACGATGGGGCTAAACAAGAATACTAGATTGATGTGTCTATGAATGGTGTTGAATCCCTTGAAAAGGGACCAAGGAGGTTACAAGTATTTATACTGTGAGTCGAAGTACATACATTAGAATATTCAGGAGAATATTCTAGAACCCTCTAGAACCTTCTAGTTCTAGAACTTTCTAAAAACTCCTAGAACTTGAAATAGATAATCTACTAATAATCTACTAAGATATACAAAACATGACCATATATTTGGATGTGTTGGCTAGAACACAACACTTGTTTATATACAAGAGGTCAAGAGTTCTGTTGAGAATCAAGCTCAACTTGGTCTAGTGTGTGAACTTACCTTGAGAGTGAATAGACACTCCAACGGTCAAGAGTCACCATTATGTCACCTCTTTGTATTCTAGCATTTAGTATGAGTCATAGAATCATATTCTATGACACATAACTTATGAGCTTTCACAATCCCCATGCTCCATGAGTCTTGTAGTTAATGAAGAGAGAGGGTGACTATATAAAGCACCCTCCTCTCATCTTGTATTTAGTTGAGTCTTTCTCCTTTGTTAATATAATCTACCTTGCGTATACTGTGTGTCTTATTCCTTGTCTCTGTCACACACACTCTCTCTCTCTCATACACACACAC
This sequence comes from Azolla caroliniana, assembly GCF_043228905.1. Taxonomy (NCBI): domain Eukaryota; kingdom Viridiplantae; phylum Streptophyta; class Polypodiopsida; order Salviniales; family Salviniaceae; genus Azolla; species Azolla caroliniana. The sequence goes on along the minus strand of NW_028230437.1, from coordinate 11,511,068 downwards.
ATAACTCATATCTCTTCCACTTCACAAGAATCCATATCCGATTCTTTACATGGTATCAGAGCGATTTGGTAGCTCGATCTAGCCCATTCGCCTCATCATGATCGTGTGTTGTGCTCCACGCCGACGACCAAGAACCGGCTCATCGCTATCGTAGCTTCGCTACATAGCTCGCATTCGAAGAGAGAAGAAGAAGAAGAAGAATCGACATAATGAATTCTCAAATGGGGAGCGCTCTCCCTACCGAGAAGTTGGATCGAAACAACTTCGCATCTTGGGAGTACAAGATGCACCAATACCTTGTCGGACAAGGCTATTAGAGCTACATCAAAGGAGCGCATGAAGACCGACCCACCGAAGCGGCTCCCGGATACGCGACATGGGAGCAAGACGCAAGCCGCGTGATGTATTGCTTGACGACATGTGTTCACGATCACATGCTTGGCTACATTCGCGAAGCCAAGATGCCGAAGGAGGCATGGGAAAATCTACAAAAGATTTTCATGGCGAACACAACTGCAAGAAGGCTTCAACTCCACCAAGAGTTGAACAACATTCAACAAAGGGATATGTCCATTACGACATACACCTCGAAGATCAAGGAGCTTTGCGATTTGCTCGGCTCAATAAGCGTAAATATCGATGATGATGAGATGGTTCAAATATGCCTCGGCGGCCTCGCACCACGGTTCGGCGTGATGCGAACCGCCATTCTAGCACAGGAGAAATCTCCCTCCTTCTTCGAGCTCCAATCAATGCTATTGGTCGAAGAAAACCACGTGCGTACAAGGAGCAATGACTCGGAAGGCCACATGCTCTACACACACTCGAACGGAGTAAGAGGACACAGACGGTCGGGAGGCCGATTCGGCCAAGGACAAGGCGGACGAGGTCCGACCTACGATAACAACTCCCAATTTCGGCCGCAAAACGGAAGCCAACGAGGAACCTTCGCAAGAAGGGGGAGCTTCCACTACGGCCCGAGCCGTCAAAACGCAACCGAATGTGGATATTGCAGAAAGCTCGGCCACCACGAAGAAGAGTGCCGAAAGAAGATGTGTGAATCAGCTTCCACAAGCCGACAACTCACGAATTACGCACACAATTCCGACTACGAAGAGTATAGCGGAATGTACGGGAACAACTCCGACTACGAAGATCGTGGCGGAATGTATGCACGCAACTCCGACCGTGGTGGAATGTTCATGATGAAACATAGAGCAAACTTTATGTCGGCCTCTACCTTAACTAGCGCCCTCAATCCGGAGGACGTATGGTTTGTTGACTTCGGAGCCTCAAACCATATACATCCCATAAAGAATGGTTTCTTGAACTTTGAGAGCCGGAGCAACCCGGTTATGTCGAAACCGGAGATGACACTACGCACCCGATTCGGCACATCGGCAATGTTCCGTTTGGCGAAAGAGGTAAGCAAACATACATTAAAAATGTCTTGGATGTTCCCACCATCACGAAGAATTTGGTCTCGGTTGGCCAAATGGTGGAGCAAGGGATGCAAGTACGATTTGACCAAGAAGGGTGCTTCATCGAAAAAGAAGGTTGAATCATCGCACGCGGAAGAACAAAGGGCCGGATGTTCATTCTCGATTCACACAAGATGAAATCCGCCATGTTTGCGGAAAGCACAAAAGCCGACTCCGACATAGAGCTATGGCATAAGCGAATCGGCCACATCAATCTCAACAATCTCAAAGCAATGAAATCGAAAGGAGTCGTCATCGGACTCCCGACATTTAAAGAGAAGGAGATTGAAGGTGTATGCGAAGCGTGCCAGTTCGGCAAGCAACACCGACACCCATTTCCGACGGAGTGGAACGTGAGAAAAGACATACTCGACGTAATTCATTCCGATGTATGGGGTCCGGCTCAAACGGTGACATTCGGCGGATGCCGATATTACGTGCTCTTCATCAACGACTTTTCTAGGCACACTTGGATCTATCTGATGCGGCAAAAGAACGAAGTGTTCGGACACTTCCAAAAATTCAAGAATGAAGTCGAGAAAGACACGGGCCGACATGTACGATGTCTCCGATCGGATGGCGGCAAGGAGTACTTCTCGGACGATTTCACGGTGTATCTCCGAAAGGAAGGAATTCGGTGAGAATTCACTTGCCGACACACTCTACAACAAAACGGGGTAGCTGAGCGCAAAAATCTGCATATCCTCGAAGTAGCGCGGGCCATGATGAATGAGAAGCATATGCCCAAGTCATATTGGGCCGAAGTTGCACATATGACCATCTACCTAATGAACCGGTGCACAACATCCGGCGTGCATGAGGTCACTCCGCACGAAAAATACTTCGGAAAGAAGCCAGACTTATCGCACATCCGCATATTCGGCGTGATAGCGTACGTGCACATCCCCGATGAGAAGCGTCAAAAGCTTGACCCAAAGTCGGAGAAATGTATCATCGTAGGATACTCACTGGAGCAAAAGGGGTACAAGTGCTACAACCCTTCAACTCGAAAATCTCGAGTAAGTCGAGACGTCGTTTTTGACGAGTCCGCATCCTGGTATGCACTAGAGACAACTCCGACTCCACTCGACCCGAAATCCGCCGAACAAGAGATCGAGGATGAAGATCGCCTTACGCACATATTCGACGAAAGTCCGATCACGACCCGACTGAGCGGACCACAAGAGCCTTCGAGCGATCAAAGCACATAAGGCCTAGCCCGAAGATGGACAAAGGCAAGGCGAAAATGGTGGAATACGCAGATGATCGCTTAAACAACGATGAGTCGACTCACTCACTCGATAGTGAGTTTGGCGGTTTGGAGGTACCAATCGGAGCTAAGAAAGCCCTCATCTCTGCAAATGAAAAGCTCTGTCGGTCCACCCGTGAAAAGAACCCCGTAAGTTGGTCCACAACGATTATATGGCATACCATTATGCCTTTATGATGAAGGTAGCGACAGTACGGGAGCCAGAAACCTTTTCCAAAGCCGCGAAGGACCCACGATGCATCAAAGCAATGAACGAGGAGATGTAAGCACTACGGAAGAACGAGACGTGGGATCTCGTTCCCACCTCACCAGACAAAAAGGCGATCAGATGTAGATGGATTTACAAAGTGAAGTACAACGCCGACGGTTCCGTCAACCGCTACAAAGCGTGACTCGTAGCGAAAGGCTACACCCAAACGCACGGAGTTGACTACGAAGAGACCTTTGCCCCGATGGCAAAGATGATGATGGTATAGACCGTAATTGCGCTTCCCACGGCGAAAGGGTTGCACCTCCATCAAATGGACGTCAAGAACGCCCCTTTTAGTGCGTGATGTGCAATGTTTTCTCGGGTTTGCAAATTTTTATCGAAAATTTATTAAAGATTATTCCAAGGTTGTGCTTCCGCTTACTCAACTCACACATAAAGAAGATCAACCATTTATATGGAGTTCAAATGCAGCCGAGGCATTCGAAAGCTTAAAACGAGCATTTACAACGGCACCTATCTTAGCACATGTCGACCCAACAAAATGTCGTGAACTAAAATGCTCGTTATGCGCAACGCTCGGCCACAAACGAGCTTAGAATAATACACAAAAATAGGGAAAAAAGTAAGACACACGACACAAAGGAGAGAAGAGTACACATGTGTGAAAGTGTTTTTAGAATTCAAGGAATTGAAGTCTACAAGAATATAAGGTATGGTGCGTTCACATCCGGAAGGCAAGATCACGAGCTAAGGTCTTGAGGATAAGTCAAACAAAAAGCAAGTCACGTGGAGAAAAGTAAAAGAAGAAAAAAGCGGGCACCAAAATGCAGTCTACAACGAACGCTCATAACTCATTCGTTTGGAAGCCAAATATAATGTGTAAATATGGGTTGGAAAGCTTATGACGAGAGCTATCCGTAGCTTTTTAAAACTCTAAATTTGGAGCATGGATGAGGGAGATATGACGATTAGAAGATCGTTGTATCATAGCTAAGAATAGGAGATGGAAAAGCTGTAAAAAAAGCGTGGAAAAGAAAGCAAGCGAAACTTATCTACTAGAGGAGAACTTCAATTAAAGCAAGAAGAGTGAGGTGGTGAGGAGAGCTTTTTTCTTGTGGTGTTTTTCTTACCTATTCTTGTAGTGCGTTTTTCTAGTGATCAATTCATCCTTGTAGGCTTGAGTTTATGTATCTTCTTTCTCTTGTTTCTATGATCATCACTCCTTATTAATATATCTTTGTAGATTTGGGTTTCTATATCTTCCTTCTCTCTCTTTTCTATCATCATATCTCTTTTCAACATGATGTTTAACGTGGAAAACCCTGAGAGGAAAAAAAAACCACGGGAGTCCACAGACTCCAAACTATCACTATGTTACAGTGTACAACAGTAAAGCATCGAGGCAATGACCTCGAGCTTTCTATCTTCGCCACAGGCGGCGATTACAATAGAGGCAACGACCTCTTCCTCTCTCTCTCTCTCTCTCTCTCTCTCTCTCTCTCTCTCTCTCTCTCTGTACACAGTTACGCGCTCTGATCTCGCGCAAACAAGAATGACAACACTCCATAAAAGTTTGCCCTAAGTCATATTTATACTAATATGACTTTTCGGCTATTTACAAATATAGCCACGATGGACTCTTAGAAACATATTTACGAATATGTCTCTTCATCCGGTGAGCACTCCTCACCGGGTCTGCACCATCCGGCTCTCCGTAGCCAGGTACTCCTCATTCGGTTCTCACCGGGTCTGCACCATCCGGCTCTCCATAGCTGGGTACTCCTCATCCGGTTCTCACCGGGTCTGCACCATCCGGCTCTCCATAGCCAGGTACTCCTCATCCGGTTTCGGCCTTGGCCGAGTTTGCTCATCAACACTGTTCTTCTCCCTCCCCATCTGGAGGGACCTGTCTCCCAACACAAAACACTTCATCCTCGAAGCCGATGCATCCGATTTTGCACTAGGGAGTGTCCTCTCGCAGACTGGAGATGATGGACAGCTACACCCTGTCACCTTTCATTCACGAAAGTTTGAAGCTGCAAAGATCAACTATGAGATCCATGACAAAGAGCTTCTTGCAATCGTGGATTCGTTTCAACAATGGCGACATTTCCTAGAAGGTTCTTCTCAGCAGATCATTGTCTACAATGATCATAAGAACCTGACTTATTTCCAAAATGCTCGAGTCTTGAGTCGGCGACAAGCCCGGTGGGCGCAATTTTTGACTCACTTCGACTTTATCATCATATATCACCCTGGGATGCAGCAAGGCAAAGCAAATGCTCTTTCTCGGCGCTCTTATATGGAACTTCGTCTAGGCATTTGAGCATCAAAAACAAATCCTTTTGGGACCTAATCGATTACGATTAATGGTAGTTAACGCCATAACAACTCTTGAAAATTCCACTCTTCTTGATTCCATTCAAGATCATATGGCCACTGATGATTTCGCCAAGGAGTTTTTGGATCATATCGTCCTGGATCGTGCTTCTTGCTCACGATCGAAAAATCCTCGTAATGACTATTGTCAGTTCTATTGGCATGGTGGTTTTCTATTTCGACAAAATTTATTGTATGTTCCTGATGGTCCCCCACGGCTACAAGTTTTGCAACATTGCCATGACTCACCAATGGCTGGTCATTCTGGAGTTCACAAGACTCTAGAATTAATTTCTCGATGCTATTGGTGGCCTCGCCTTCGTCATTTTGTTGAGGAGTATGTTTGGAGCTGTGATATATGTTGTCGACCAATTTAGGTTTGGGATGGGTGGTAGATCCCTATTTATAAGTAATAGAGAACACTCTAGAATATTCTAGGTTATCCTAGAATGTAGAGTAATCTAGAAGATCTCTAGAGTATTCTAGAAGGTTCTAGTGGTATAGAACATTCTAGAATATTCTAGGTCATTCTAGAATGTAGAGTAATATAGAGTATTCCTATGATATTAGATTTCATATTCTAGAGACTATACATATAAGAATATTAATACAATGGTTAAGGATTTGACATGTGTACAACAAGGTCGTGGGTTCAAATCCTTTCGAGTCATAATGTGAGTGTCATGATCCTTTCGATGCATGGTGTGAGTGTGATCATGACAACAACTAGACGTCAAGATGACATTCCTACATGGCGACCTCGAAGAAGGGATCTACATGCATCGACCGGAAGGATTTGAGAAGAAAGGGAAGGAGCACCTAGTGTGTAGGCTAAAGAAGAGCTTATACGGATTGAAGCAAGCTCCCCGGCAATGGTATCGGAAGTTCGACTCCTTCATGACCGACCAAGGGTACCAGAAGACGTAGGCCGATCAAGAGATCTACATGCATCGACCGGAAGGATTTGAGAAGAAAGGGAAGGAGCACCTAGTGTGTAGGCTAAAGAAGAGCTTATACGGGTTGAAGCAAGCTCCCCGGCAATGGTATCGGAAGTTCGACTCCTTCATGACCGACCAAGGGTACCAGAAGACGTAGGCCGATCAAGAGATCTACATGCATCGACCGGAAGGATTTGAGAAGAAAGGAAAGGAGCACCTAGTGTGTAGGCTAAAGAAGAGCTTATATGGATTGAAGCAAGCTCCCCGGCAATGGTATCGGAAGTTCGACTCCTTCATGACTGACCAAGGGTACCAGAAGACGTAGGCCGATCATTGCGTATTTGTGAAGAAATTTGACGGTGGAGATTTCTTGATACTCCTATATGTGGATGATATGTTGATCGTCAGACGAGACCAAGGCATGATTCATATGCTAAAGAAGGCTTTGAACCGGATCTTCTCAATGAAAGACTTGTTTTGGCAAGACAGATATCGGGAATGCACATCATCTGGGACCGGTCAAAGAAGTTGTTGTGGTTGTCATAGGAGAAGTACGTGACAAAGGTGCTTCAATGGTTCAACATGTCGGAGGCAAAACCGGTCGGATCGACACTTCCGGAAAACTGCAAGCTATCCGGAAAGTAAAGCCCGAGGACAAAGGCAGAGAAGATGGATATGATGAAAAGATACCATATGCTTTTGCCGTCGGGAGCTTGATGTACGCGATGGTATGTACCCGACCGGATATTGGATATGCAGTCGGAGTGGTGAGCCGGTTCATGAGCAATCCTGGAAAAGAGCACTAGAACGTGGTCAAGTGGATACTCTAGTACTTGAAAGGCACCTCGAGTATGTGCCTCCGGTTCGGCTCCGGTAAACCCCAACATGACGGATTCACGGATTTGGATATGTCGGCTGATGCGGATACCAACCGGTCTACATCTGGATATGTCATGACTTATGTAGGGGGAGCTGTATCATGGCAGTCGAGGCTGCAGAAGACGGTTGCGTTTTCAACCACGGAGGCGGAGTACATGGCAGTTGTAGAAGCCGGCAAGGAGATAATCTGGATGAAGGACTTCATCGGAGAGATAGGGATCCAATAGGAGGAATACCAACTCTACTGCGACAGTCAAAGTGCCATCCACCTTGCAAAGAATGCGACCTACCATTCTCGGATGAAACATATCCAACGGAGGTACCACTGAATCCGGGAGAGTAGAAGATCAAGAGTTCGTCCTGAGGAAGATCCACATGGAGGAGAACGGGTTGGATATGCTGACCAAGGTGTTGACAACCGACAAGCTGGACGCATGCCGAAAGCGGATCGGGCTGGCGAGACATCCCATGCCATAGTGAAGGGGGGGGGGGATTGTTGGGAAATCAGTCCCTCCAGATGGGATCCGATGATGACTGAAGAGGACCAGGTGTGAACTGGAAGAGATCCGGAAACTGGATCGGATGAACTCAGTGAGAACTGGAAGAGAAGACATATTTGTAAATATGTTTTGAGTAAGCCTATTGAGGCTATATTTGTAAATAGCCCTAAGTTCATATAAGTATAAATATGACTTAGGGCAATCACTTTGAAAGTGTTGTTGTCATATTGTTGTATGCGCATAACTGTTGTATAGTGTGTGTGTGTGTGTGTGTGTGTGTGTGAGAGAGAGAGAGAGAGAGAGAGAGAGAGAGAGAGAGAGAGTAGCTACGAGCACTTTCTGTTGTAACCGCCATTTGGCAAAGATCGCGAGCACGAGGTCGTTGCCTCTGTGTTTCCACTTTGTATTTCCTCTCATATAGTGATAGTTCGGAGTCCATGGTGTTGAGAAGCAAGCTCAACATGGTATGTGATGCTTATGAGAAATAAGCTATAGTAGCTATTTAGCTACTAGTGAACAAAAAGGTAAAACAGCTATTTAGCTAGTGACAGCTAATTAGCTAGTGAACAACTATTTAGCGACTGACAGCTAATTAGCTACTGGCAGCTAATTAGCTGCATGTGTAATAACTTATGACTTAGGTAAAAGTAAGTGAGAGTGAATAGGAAGTAAGTAGTAAGGAAAAAACAGAGAATAGAGAGTAGAGAACTCTGAGAGAGAGTGAGAGACCAGAAGACTGACGAGAGCAAGTTGAGCTCTACATGTAATAGAAGAAAACCATTTTGCTACTACAGAGGTAAGCCCCCTTTCCTTTCTCTGTCTGTTTAGAGCACGCTAACGATCCAGCACACTACGATCCGCCGCGCATACAAAAGAAGAGCCCGAGTGCCTTCTTCACGTTTTCTTAACATGGTATCAGAGCAGAGTAGCTCGTAAGGAAGAGTATAGCAGTGCCTTAATCTGAGAAAGTTATTTCTCTGGTTGCTGATCAGAAATCAGAAAGTTACTTGTTGAAGTAACTAAAGCAAAACCCTGGTTTTTTGGAAGAAAAAAAAATGGCTGCAGAGAATGTAGGCCAAATGGTCACAGAGAAATTAGATAAAAACAATTTCCCGGCGTGGAAATTCAGAATGACAAACTTTCTGATGGGGAAAGGATACTGGGATTACATTGAAGGAGACCTAGAAGAGGCTCCAGAGATCCCAGAAGAGAATGCAACAGCTGCACAGATTAAAGCATTCAAAGATTGGAATCAAGGGGCAAGGAAGGTAATGCATTGGCTCTCACTTAGCATCTCAGATTCGATGCTTGGGCACATACAGGATGCTATGCTCCCAAAAGAAGCTTGGGACAGTTTGGTAAAACTGTTTGCAGTAAACACAAAAGCTAGAAAGCTACAGTTGAAGACTGAGCTAAATACCTTAGAAAAAGGTAAGATGTCAATAAATGAGTATGCCCTAAAAATCAAGAGTATATGTGAATCACTTGCTTCTATCAATGTGAAGACAGAAGATGATGACAAAGTGGAAATATGCTTAAGAGGCTTAGGACCTCAATACAAGAGTTTTAAAACTTCTATGCTCACAAGGGATAGTATCCCAAGTTTTTCAGATCTGGTCTCAATGCTTGTGGTAGAGGAAAGGAATCAGATGGATGATGCAAATAAAGGAAACTCAGAGAACGAGGGGCAAGCCCTCTATAATAATGCCGGAAGAGGCCGAGGAAGAGGCCATGGAAGATTTGGCTCAGGAAGAACCAATAATAATGGCTTTCAAGGAAGAGGACAACAAGCTCATAGAGGAGGAAACAACAACAGAGGCAGGGGGAGCAACCGAAGTAGAGGTAAGCAAACTTATGTAAATGATGATGGCTGCTGGTATTGTGGTAAACCAGGCCATACACAGGCTGAATGTTACAAGAAACAAAATGATGAGAAAAGAGGAAAAGGACAACAGAGTAACTATGCCTCTACTAGTGAAGATTGTGAAAAGGAAGGTGTTTTTGTAGTGCAACATGAGATAGCAGCAGTGGCTGAAAGCTCACAGAAATGTAATGAAGAGTTTACGTGGTATGTAGACTCGGGGGCATCTAACCATATGACTGGACATGCAAATTGGTTTGAGAGTTTAAGAGAACCAGAGGTTCCTGGTTATGTACAAACAGGTGATGACACAACTCACCAAATAAAACATGTTGGAGATATCCCATTGTGGGAAGAAAGAGGAAAAACCAAGTATATGTTGAATGTGATGCATGTTCCAAACTTTGCTAAGAATCTGATTTCTGTTGGACAGATTGTAGAGCAAGGTATGCAAGTAAAGTTTAAGCAAAGTGGATGCTATATAGAAAAGAATGGAAAGCTCATTGCAAAAGGGAAGAGACAAGGAAGAATGTTTATCTTGGATGTAGAAATGCCCAAACAGATTTCAGCCATGTTTGCAAATGAAACGAGTGTAATCTCAGATGTGGAAATGTGGCATAAAAGGATTGGCCATATAAGTATGCAAACATTAAAGAATATGTTGAGAAAAGATGCAGTGGCTGGACTGCCAAACTTGAAAAAGTGTGAAATGGGAAAAGTATGTGAAGCATGTCAATATGGTAAGCAAAATAGGTTGCCATTCCCTCATGAGAGACATGTAAGCAAAAATCTGTTGGATTTGGTACATACAGATGTATGGGGACCAACAAAGAATGCATCTATTGGTGGATGCAGATTTTATGTTACATTTATTGATGATTGTTCACGGAAGACATGGGTGTACTTCATGAAGGAGAAAAGTGAAGTATTTGACTGTTTTCGTAAGTTTAAATGCATGGTAGAAAAGCAGGCTGGTACTAGGATAAAATGTTTGAGATCTGATGGAGGAGGAGAGTATTTCTCCAATGAATTTTCTGATTTTTTGTGTAATAAGGGAATAAGAAGACAGTTCACATGCCGATATACTCCACAGCAAAATGGAGTTGCTGAGAGGAAAAACAGAACTTTGGTGAACATAGCAAGGGCAATGATGACTGAGAAGAACATGCCATTATACTATTGGGCAGAAGCTATAAATACAGCAAATTACATTTTAAATAGATGTATTACATCAGGAGTACATGAGGCAACTCCTGAAGAGTGTTTTTATGGCAGGAAGCCTAGCTTACAACACTTGAAAGTGTTTGGATGCCTTGCATATGTACATGTGCCTGCAGAAGTAAGAAGTAAGTTGGATCCAAAAGCAGAAAAATGTATCTTTGTTGGATATTCAGAAGAACAAAAAGGGTACAGATGTTATAACCCTGTGACTAAAAAGATTGTGACAAGTCGAGATGTGATATTTGATGAGTTGGCTAGTTGGTACAGCCCAAAACAGAATCTAGAGACTGATGAAGACTGTCAAAATGAAGACAAAATGTAGAAGACTGTCACAGAGATGGAGACAAGGTTGGACAGCAAAGTCCAACATCAACAGAATGTTCTGGACCATCAAAAAGCTCAGATGGTAAATCTGATTCAAATTCATGGAGTGGAAAAACTGGACAGAAAAAATCTGATGACAAAAAAGGAAAACAGAAAATGCCAGAGTATGAAATCCCGGATGACCTATCAAAAAACATGGAAGATGAAGATTCAGATATGTCTTTGGATGATTTCCTTGGAATACAGGAAATGAAAATCCCTGGTATGGAAAAGGCAATAAAGAATGCAAATCAGAAACTGAGAAGATCAGATAGAGAGAAAAAGACTGTGGAAAGATTTGGGTATGATACATATATGGCTATGCACTATGCATATATGTCTAAGGTGGTACAGATCCCTGACCCAAACAGCTTTGAAGAAGCAAAATCTGAGAAGAAATGGATGGATGCAATGCAAGAAGAGATTGATGCATTGGCTGAGAACAAAACGTGGGATTTAGTGAAGTTACCAAAAGAGAAAAATGTGGTAGGCTGCAAATGGGTCTACAAGACAAAGCATGACTCCAATGGGAATGTAAGTAGACATAAAGCAAGATTGGTTGCAAAAGGATATGCTCAGATGCAAGGGATTGATTATGATGAGACTTTTGCACCGGTTGCAAAGATGGCAACCTTGAGAACACTACTTGCGGTAGGAGCAGCCAGAAAATGGATTTTGCATCACATGGATGTAAAAAATGCTTTTTTACATGGTAACTTGGAAGAAGAAGTGTATATGAGTCAACCACCAGGTTTTGAAGATAAGAAACATCCTGATTATGTATGTAAGCTGAAAAAAGCTCTCTATGGACTGAAACAGGCACCAAGAGCATGGCACAGAGAACTTTCAGATTCTCTGAAAAATCTTGGTTTCAAAATGTCAAAAGCTGATCCCTCTTTGTATGTAAAAAGTGAAAATGATTGCATTGTGATTATTCTGATTTATGTAGATGATTTGATTATTGGAGGAGATTCCGTGGATGAAATAAGAAAGTTGAAAAAAAATCTGGAAATGCAGTTTCATATGAAAGATTTGGGAGATCTGAGATATTTTCTTGGTATTGAAATCATCAGATCTGAAAGTGGTATATGTATGTTGCAAAAACAGTATGCAACAACTATGTTGAAAAAGTATGGTATGCTTGGATGCAAACCTATTGCTGTACCACTTGATAAAAACTGCAAGTTGAGGGCTGATTTGGGAGCCAAGATAGAAGATGTAAACATGTACAGGTCTATGGTGGGCAGCCTTATTTATTTGACTATAACAAGACCTGATTTGAGCTATGCTGTTGGATTAGTCAGCCAGTTTATGCAACAGCCAACAAAGCCACATTTGGACTGCATCAGAAGGATTCTGAGGTATGTAAAAGCAACTCAGAACTTTGGACTATTTTACAGGGTTGATCTAGACATAAATCTGGAAGGATATACAGATGCTGATTGGGCTGGAAGCCAAACAGACAGGAGATCCACAAGTGGATACATGTTTACCTTGGGAAGTGCAGGAATTTCATGGAGTAGCAAGAAACAGGCTACTGTTGCATTGTCCAGTACAGAAGCTGAGTATAGAGGGGCTGCAATAGCCACATGTGAAGAAGTATGGATCAGAAGACTGCTTGCTGATCTGGGAGTATATATAGATGGTGCTGTCACAATCTGGTGTGACAATATGAGCAGCATTCAGCTTGCAAAGAACCCAGTGTTCCATGCAAGAACAAAGCACATTGAGGTGCATTATCACTTTGTTAGAGAAAAAGTGATGGAAGGTGAAGTTGATCTGGTGTATGTGAATACAAATCAGCAGGTTGCTGATATCCTTACGAAGGGATTGAGTGTGGAAAAACATACACAGTTTCGGAACATGATGGGAGTTGTAAACATTGATGAGATGGCTAAAAAGCAAAATGGAAAAGAAGATTGAAGAGAACCTCAAGCAAGAATAAGTTGAGCTTGAGGGGGAGTGTTGAGAAGCAAGCTCAACATGGTATGTGATGCTTATGAGAAATAAGCTATAGTAGCTATTTAGCTACTAGTGAACAAAAAGGTAAAACAGCTATTTAGCTAGTGACAGCTAATTAGCTAGTGAACAGCTATTTAGCGACTGACAGCTAATTAGCTACTGGCAGCTAATTAGCTGCATGTGTAATAACTTATGACTTAGGTAAAAGTAAGTGAGAGTGAATAGGAAGTAAGTAGTAAGGAAAAAACAGAGAATAGAGAGTAGAGAACTCTGAGAGAGAGTGAGAGACCAGAAGACTGACGAGGGCAAGTTGAGCTCTACATGTAATAGAAGAAAACCATTTTGCTACTACAGAGGTAAGCCCCCTTTCCTTTCTCTGTCTGTTTAGAGCACGCTAACGATCCAGCACACTACGATCCGCCGCGCATACAAAAGAAGAGCCCGAGTGCCTTCTTCACGTTTTCTTAACACATGGGCTCTTGTGGTTTTTCCCGATTAGGGTTTTCCACGTGTTGAGAATCAAGCTCAACCTAGTCTAGTGTGTGAACACACCCTTGAGAGTGTGCAGTCAAAGGTCAAAAGTCACCACTCTTATCTACACATTAACTATGTGTCATAGAATCATATTCTATGACACATAACTAATGAGTTTTCACATTCCCCATGACCCATGAGCTTCGGTAGTTAATGAAGAGAGAGAGTGACTATATAAAGCACTCTCCTCCTACTTTGTAATTAGTTCGGTTAATCTCCTTTGTTATATACATCGTCTTGAGTATTCTATTGTTGTTCAAATCTATCTATCTTGTGTTTGAAAATGTCCAAAAGCATTTTCTTACCAAGTTTCTACAAGTTAAGAAACAAACGCCCTACACCCTCCTCCTCCTTGAGATGGGATCGCTTCCCATTGAGATCATGGCCATGGAAAGGGTTGTTGAATACATGCTTAAGGTTCAAAAAAGTCCCTCACATCGACTTCCTAGAATTGCGTGGGAAGCAAGCAAAAAGATCCAAAAGACACATAAAAGCAAAATTTTGTGTTCCGGTTGGATGCAAGATATAGAAAAATAGTTTGGTAGATGGGATGCGAGACACTTGCTTCATGATGCATCATTAGATTCCTCTGTAAATGAGGCATTTTTGCAACGCCAATGTATCATGACATGGGACAAATGTGGAGGCTCACGCTTCACACATTATACTACACATGTTGCACCTAACTACAAAACCATATTCTTTGTGGAACGGGGAAATCGTACACATCCATACATGTTAGAGCCCATACCGTTATCTTCCATTCGAACCATTGCTTCCATGCGACTTAGCTCACATGCATTGCAATGTGAAACAAGGTGTTGGGGTACAAGTGATGAGAGTGGTCGGCTATGCACACTTTGCCCTAAACAAGTTCGCGAGTCTGAGTATCACACTTTGATACAATGCTCTGCCTTTGATCATATTCGACCATGCTTTCCACATCTCTTCGATCGAGCCCAATCTTTGCATGAATTCCTCTCACAACCACAATGTGCACTCTCAATTGCAACATTCATTGGTAAAGTTCTTGAACATCGAGAGTCAATACTCACTTTCACACGTATCACGTGAAATGTAATTTTTTGGTCTCATAGGTCATATTTGACCTTCGAAGACGATAATATAATCTATCTATCTAGCTATCTATCTATCTATCTATCTCTCTCTCATACACACACACTCACAACACATATCTCTAGTCTATTCCGCTGCACAAGAATCACCATCGATTCTTTACATGGTATCATAGTGGTTTGGTAGCTTGATCTCGCCCATCCGTGTGTGTTGAGCTCTACGCCAATGTTCAAGAAGAACCGGCTCATCGCTATCGTAGTGCAACTACATAGCTCGTATTCAAGAGAGAAGAAGAAGGAAGAAATCTACATCGAACACCATGAATACTCAAATGAGGAGCGCTCTCCCTTGCGAGAAGTTGGACCGAAACAACTTCGCATCTTGGGAGTACAAGATGCATCAATACCTTGTCGGTCAAGGATATTGGAGCTACATCAAAGGAGCACAAGAAAACCGACCCGACCCGGAAGACGCCGACTATACAACATGGGAGCAAGCGGCGAGTCGAGTAATGTATTGCTTGGCGACATGTGTTCATGACCACATGCTCAATTACATTTGAGAAGCCGAGACGCTATGCTGATTGGGCAGGCTACAAAGCCGACCGACGATCAACCTCTGGTTTCGTCTTCTCCCTCGGAAATGGAGCCATCTCCTGGAGTAGCAAGAAGCAACCAACCATCACTCTTTTGAGCACAAAGGCTGAATACAGGGGCACGACGGTGGCTGCATGTGAAGCCGTATGGCTTAAGAGGATATTGAAGGATCTGGGCGTTCCCATCAAAGATCCAATTCCCCTTTACCGCGACAACATGAGCAGTATTTATCTGGCTCAGAACCCCGTGTTCCACGCACACACGAAGCATATCAAAGTGCACTATCACTTCATTCGAGAGCGCGTTCAGGCCGGCGATATCGACCTTCAACATATCGTGCTACGAATCTTCAGACAACCGACATCTTCGCCAAATCCCTAGGAGCGGACAAGCTTCGGCAATTCCTGTTAGACCTTGGATTGATGGTCCCTGACTTGCCAAGCTTGAGGGGGAGTACAAGCGAAAACCGGATACGAGCCGAAGCGGACATCAACCGAAGTAGCCAACCAAAGTTGAGCTTGAGGGGGCGTGTTGTGAATCAAGCTCAACCTAGTCTAGTGTGTGAACACACCCTTGAGAGTGTGTACTGAAAGGTCAAAAGTCACCACTCTTATCTACACATTAACTATGTGTCATAGAATCATATTCTATGACACATAACTAATGAGTTTTCACATTCCCCATGACCCAGGAGCTTCGGTAGTTAATGAAGAGAGAGAGTGACTATATAAAGCACTCTCCTCCTACTTTGTAATTAGTTCGGTTAATCTCCTTTGTTATATACATCGTCTTGAGTATTCTATTGTTGTTCAAATCTATCTATCTTGTGTTTCTCACTCACTCACTCACTCACTCACTCTCATACACACACACACACTCACAACACATATCTCTAGTCTATTCCGCTGCACAAGAATAACCATCGATTCTTTACACCACGTAAACATCATGTGTACTCTCTATTGTCTGTGTGTGTACGTGCGTTCTCTCCCCATTTCCCATTTTTGTGTTTGATTCTCATTGAAGTGATTGAAGACTCGGTTGTGGCCGAGCAATATTCCTCACTATTTCCTACACGGTCCTCACCGGAGACTGGAACACCAACGTGAGCATGAGAGACCATGTGCGGTCCTCACCGGAGACTGGAACACCAACGTGAGTGTGAGAGACCATGTGCGGTCCTCACAGGAGACTGGAACACCAATGTGAGCGTGAGAGACCATGTGCGGTCCTCACCGGAGACTGGAACACCAACGTGAGCGTGAGAGACCATGTGCGGTCCTCACCAGAGACTGGAACACCAACATGAGTGTGAGCGACCATGTACGGTCCTCACCGGAGACTGGAACATTAATGTGAGTGTGAGCGACCATGTGCGGTCCTCACCAGAGATTGGAACATTAACGTGAGTGTGAGTGACCATGTATGGTCCTCACCAGAGACTGGAACATTAACGTGAGTGTGAGCGACCATGTGCGGTCCTCACTAGAGACTAGAACACCAACATGAGTGAACGATCATGTGCGGTCCTCACCGGAGACAAGAACACCAACGGATGTGAGCAACCATGTGCGGTCCTCACTGGGAACTGGAACACCAACGGACATTAGCGACCATGTGCGGTCCTCACCGGAGAAACGAACACCAACGGGCGTGAGAGACCATGTATGGTCCTCACTGGAGACACAAACACCAACGGAAATGAGTGACCATGTGCGGTCCTCACCGAGAACTGGAACACCAACAAACGTGACTGACCATGTAGAGTCCTTACCGGAGACGCAAACATCAACGGGTGTGAGCGACCCTGTGCGGTCCTCACCGGGAACTGGAACACCAACGAACGTGACCGACCATGTAGAGTCCTTACCGGATATGTAAACATCAACGGGTGTGAGCGACCCTGTGCGGTCCTCACTGGGAACTGGAAAAACTTGATGTTGATGAAGGCTAGGCAAAGTAGTGTTGATGACGACACCAAGAGGTGTTGAAGATGATGATGTCGAAGAAGAAGCAATGAAGACAATGATGTTGAGGAAGTGTCTCTGGAAGCAATGATTGTGACTATGGCAATGATGGAAACAGAGAAATAGATGAAGAGGATAAGAAACACAGAGAGATAGCAACAGAAAATATACGCAGGTTTAATGGAAAGCTTAAACCACACACAGAGAGTACGCGGGAGAGACAGAGAGAGCAGAACAGTAAAACTCAAATTCAAAATACCCAAAAGAAACTGTACATACAATGTGCTCAGTGAGCACTTTTATACAAGTCCTTAAAAGTACTGACATGTACTTCAATGCTCGTACGAGCGACTGACACTAACTCCAAGAAATATGCCTACGTAGTAGGCTACGACTGTAGGCCAATAACGAGCTACCGATTACAATCCGATCCAGCTCTTAGTTCTGGATACCTATCTGGTTCTCCGTTCTGGATACCGATCCAGCTATGGCTTATTCAGCCGATCCAGATCCGGTGGGAACAATATTGTCCGCTCAACAAAGTCTATGTTGTTCTTCGGTCTAACCAACACCTCTAGTCTAGAGAATGTATGGTTTGTCAACACCGGGACCTATAATCACATGACATCCCATGAATAATGGTTCTGTGAGTTGCGAACGCCTGACTGACCCGACTATGTAGAAACAAGGGATGACAACATTCACCCCATTCGGCATGTCGTCAATGTCCCATTCGGAAAGGATGGTGTCTAAACCTACATTAAAAAGTCTTGCATGTTCCAACCATAACAAAGAACTTGGTCTTTGTCAACCAAATTGTGGAACAAGGCATGCAAGTTCGTTTCAACTACGGAGGTTGCTCCATTGAGATGGAAGGCTACCTCATTGCTCGTGGCAGAAGAGAAGGCCGAATGTTCATTCTCGACACACACGAGATGAAATAGGCTATGTATGAGAAAAGCCCCAAAGCTAACACAGACATAGAGCTATGGAACAAAAGAATTTGTCATATCACGCTCCAAAAGTTCAAGTGCATGCAATCGAAAGGGGTCATCATTCGACTCCCAACTTTCAAGGATAGAGAGATTGAAGGTGTATGTGTAGCCTTTCAATTTAGCAAACAACATCAACAATCATTCCCAAAAGAGAGGAATCCAAGAAAAGGACTCTTGGATGTAATACAATCATATGTGTGGGGACCATCCCAAACTAGGACCTCTAGTGGATGCCAGTAATATGTCACGTTCATTGACAATCACTCTAGGCACACTTGGATTTATCCAATGCACAACAAGAACGAAGTGTTTGCACACTTCCAAAAATTCAAGAATGGAGTCGAAACGGAAACGGGCTGGCATGTTCAATGCCTTCGGTTGGATAGAGGTAAAGAATATTTCTTCGATGCCTTCACAACATACCTTCGACAAGAAGAAATTCTGTGGGAGTTTACGCGCCAACACACACCTCAACAGAACGGAGTAGCTAAATGGAAGAATTGGCACATTCTCAAGGTAGCAAGGGCCATGACAAATGAGAAGAACCGTCTGAAATCTTACTGGGCGAATGCAACATGAACTGCCTTCTTCCTCATGAATCATTGCACAACATCTGTTGTCGTGCCTTTCGGTACCGGATCGTTGTGTGAGTCGGGTGGAAATTGCCGAGGTTTTGGACTAGGAGGAGGATTTTAAGGCAGAT
Organism: Azolla caroliniana; assembly: GCF_043228905.1. NCBI lineage: Eukaryota > Viridiplantae > Streptophyta > Polypodiopsida > Salviniales > Salviniaceae > Azolla > Azolla caroliniana. The sequence continues at coordinate 11,492,131 of NW_028230437.1, read as the reverse complement.
AAGAATATGAATAGATTGAACGAGAGAGAGATAGGAAACACATTAATTCCACGAGTATACTGTATTATATTAATCAATGTTTTTCAACCCTAATAAATCCCCAAAGATTCCACCCCCATTACATTTTGCTCCCATCCTTTTGCACTGATGGGCGAGGCTAAGTTCAGCTTGTCACATGGCGAGCTCGTGCTTTCTCTAACTATAACATTCATGCTTTTTCTAACTATAGAATTTATGCTTTTTCTAACTATAGAATTCATGCTTTTTCTAAGTGTGGTTGTGCATGGGTAAGTTTCCTAGAATATATGCATGAGGAAAAACTTTTGTATATCTAAAATCCATAATTTTGTGTTCGTATAATGGTAAGGCTTGAAATCGTTAACATGGAGGTACAAGTCTCAAATCTTGCCCTATGCATGTAACATACATTTTAATATTTTTTTGAGATACAAGCTCAACATCGGGTGTGTACACTAGTGCGTAAACCAGTGCGTAGACTAGGTGCACAAACCGGGTGCGCAACGAGAGGCCGTAGCGGTGCGTAAACCTGGAGGCCATGGGATAGATATTCCGCAAAAGAATATATTTTCGGAGTTAGTGTAGGGGCTCATTCATGAGTATTGAAGTACGTGTCAGCACTTCTGTCAGTCCGTATGGACCTGTATAAAAGTGCTCTCTGACCACATCCTATGTACAAAGTTTTAGAGTATTGTTTTGGAATAGAGTTTTCTGTGTTCTGCTCTCTCTGTCTCTCCCCTGTACGTTGTGTTGGTTAAGGTTTCCATTAAACCTTCTTTGTCTTTTGTCTTTTGTCTTTTGTTACCTGGTTGTGTCTGTTAAGCTTCCGCACGTATTCTTTTTCATGGTATCAGAGCGTGAGGGTTGAGATCCCCTGCTGCCGACAAACAGACAAACCCTAATCACGGGGAAGAACAGAAGAAGGAAAGAATGGACAGAGGAATGGCTAGTTCGCTTCCGACGTAGAAGCTCGACAGAAGCAACTACACATCTTGATCATACAAGATGCACCAGTACTTGCTCGGGCATGGCTATTGGAGTTATGTCGATGGAGCTAATGATGCAGCACCCGAATCAACACATAGAGATTTCCCAGCCTAGGAAAATGTGGCAAGTAGAGTTCTCTACGGTTTCGCATCCTATGTGAGCGATCAGCTTCTGAGCTACATTCGGGATGCGAGGACACCGAAGAATGCTTGCGGAAATCTGAAAAAGATTTTCGCCACAAGCACCACAACTAGAAAGTTCCAACTCAGGCAAGAGTTGAGCAATGTTCGACAACGAGATATGTCGGTGGCTGATTACACCTCCAATATCAAGGACATCTGTGACACTCTCGCCTCCGTCGATGTAAACGTCACAAAGGAAGAAATGGTGTAGGTTTGCCTCGGGGGTTAGCGTCGAAGTTCGGAGCATTCCGAATTGCTGTTTGTATGAGGAAGAATACACCGTCATTTTTCAACTTACAATAGAAGAAAACCACGCGAGTGCGTCAACGAGCATGCACCCTGACAAGATGTTGTACACAGAGGAAGCTAGGCCCCGTGGTCGTGGCGGACAAGGCAAGTTGGCGCGCAATGGAGGCGGCCGACAGGAGCAAGATGGTCGTAATGCCAAGAGTAGTTCCGGACCCTCCCTTTGATGCATTGATTCTCTAGCTTTGACTTGTTCTTTGATTGTATGTAGGTATATGTTATTGCTCCAAAGACTTTGAGATGTGACACATTAGGAGATTGTTCATACCATAGTGTGAATGGTATAGCTCCTTGTATAGTGCAATGAGGAGTCCTATTTTGTGAGGGAATATTCCATAATGTTTCCCACTCTTTTAAGGTAAACTCCCCTTCATTGTCACTATGAATAATTTTGATTGTATGGTTTGTTTGGTTTTCTCCCAAGCTTTTAAATGCTAAAAATGTAGCCTTATGCTTCAAGAAATTGACTACTATGAATCTTGTAGTGTTGTCTATGAATGCAATGAAATATTTTGCACCAGACATAGATAGAATAGAAAATGGACCACATAGATCAGAATGTACTAGTTGTTGTCGCTCGGTAGTGTTTGTGTGACTTGGTGAGAATGATTTATGTGACATTTTTCCATACAGACTACCTTCACATACCTTGATGGTTTTGAAACTTACAATTAGCAGACCTCTTACAACTTTCTGCTTTTGACATTGTCAGGCATATGTTGAAGTGTCTTGTGAAACCTTATCAAATTCCGGGTTTGCATAGGATGAACTCCTTCTAATAGGGTAGTCGGGTCTTGGGACAGACCCTGGCTCCTCCTTCATCTCAAAACTATGTAGAACGGAATGGGAGTGAATAGACTCAACCATAAAGTTTTCTCCTTTTTGAACCATAACGTGAATAGGAACGAAGAAGTGACGGTCTTGATAGACTCACCCCCAACTTCTTTTTGCTCAGTATGTGAATGGGATTAGACAAAAAATATTTCTGCAAAGTAGAAGTGATCTTAGCCATTTGCATTAAGCTTAACGTTCCTTCTTGCATGCGAGCACCCCCAGAAGCACAGACTATGATTAGTGGGAGAGACTCGCATGTTGCATACTCAATCACGCAAGTAATCTTCTTGTAGTGCTTGAATATTTATGTGTCCAAGCCTGCAATGCCACGGGTATGTGGAAGAAACATTATCTTGATTATGGTTATGACATACCTCTATTGACAATGCCTCTAATTGTCTCGTTGCCATAGGATATAGATGGCCTTGCTCAAGACATACTATTGCTTTGCCCTTGCCTTTATGGAGATGTGTCATGGTCCAAGTCTTAGGGAATTCAATAGTCATCCCATTGTAGGTAGCTTGTCCAATTGATAGTAAGTGTTTTGCCACTCTAGGTACATAATATACATCTATAATTTTATGTGATGATCATTTGCAATTATCAAACAAATGTTACCTTTGCCTACTACTAGTTTTTGTCCTATGTCTCCAAATACAAACCTTAAAGGGGTTGACAAATCTTGATATTGCTCTACCCAATCCTTCTTATATGTAGGATGGTGTGTAGCACCCATATTGAGAAACCAGATATCATGATCTCGTTTCTTTCCCCTTCCATTAGTATTGATGTTCTTCATTCTAATCTCCTCCATTATCCAAAGAGTATTCATATTTTTATCCTCATTAACTTCTTGGATTTTCACACTATGTGGTTGTGGCCAACTTACTTTATTTAGATCAACTTGCTTGAATAGACACACTCATTCTATGCCCATCCCTTTTACAATACCTACATGTCACAATGAAGCTTCCACTTTGTTGAGTTCCATGTGTATAACTTCTCTTTCCATCATTCTTGTTACTTGATTTATTTGACTCAAGGGCTTTCCCTTTGCAAGACTTATGTCGTTGTCGATTTGCTGGTTGATATTTGTTGATATCTATTGAATGAAGTAGCCATGGCCATTGGTTGATTTGCCACTTTCTTTCGCCATTGAATGTCTTCATGATGAATCTTTGTAAGTAACTCTAGAAGTGATTTAATGTTGTTGTTCATGGTAGTGATTGTTCCCCACAATTCAAGAAGTTTGTTTAGTATTAAGCCTATCTTTATATCTTCTAGGATGAGGTTGCCAACGGTAATAGCATCACCATGGCTTCCTCCCATGTAGCTAGGAAGGTGGAAACATCTTTCTCTTCCTGCAACACACACATTGAATAATGCACTAAATGTATGTAGTTTAGTTGTACCATCATGTGGCTCGTATAGTGCTTTCAATTTTACCCACATTGTAACAACCGTGGTGAGTCTTCGGATAATGTCTGCTTGCTTGTCATCTAGGTGTAGTAGAATTTCCATGCATGTCATTTTATCTCAAGCCTTCCATGTTTTCCGTTCTTTTAATGTTTTATCTATTGGTTCTTCCCAAGTGCCATCCACAACCTCAAGAAGCCCTTCAAAATCTAGTACCAATTCTATCTTCAACTTCAAATTTTCAAATTTTTTCTCAATAAACTTATCTAAGACATTTCTTGGTAGATATAGTCATATTGATTATGTATAACCCTAAGTGGGTAGGGATTACGACTAGTGGTTTAGAGAAATATGTCTCAAGAGGATAACACTCGAGTTTTTTATTATATCTCTACTCTGATACCATGTAAAGATTATAACTTCAAAGATGAAGATAACGGCAAGAGATTATAAAACAGATATTGGAATTAACTCATGAACTTGTACATGTATTCTTAGATGTACTCACATCAAATATGTGATGTAGTAATTTAAATACATTTAAAATGTGATTGTTTCAATTATAACAATCAGTCCTATTTTTTGATAATGCTACCTAAACAATAAGTTTTTATTTACTATTAGAGTTATTTCCAACATGCACAAGCGACTATAGTAAGAGCAGAGCATTAGATGCAAGTGACTTGAGATTGGATGGATTTTGATTGCAATCAAATTGGTCAGCGATTCATTTCTAAATATCCTCAATTAGTTTTCCATTTTGCTTAAACTGGAATTTATCATGTTACAAAAATTCGTTCATCTGTATGGCTCCATTAATTTAGTTTAGGATATATTTGAAAGAAACAATTTTGATGTCTACAATATAATGCTTTTGGTCTAATAATTGATATGCTTTGCCCATCTCTATCTTAAAACATTCATTTGTAATCAATCACGGTTAGTTATCAGTTTGGATCAAAACAATTTGCAATATATAAGTGGAGGCTGATTAATAAAAACCAAGAATAGGTGGCAACATTTATTTAGGCAAACTATTTTGCGAAGGTCCTGCTCGTTCAACCAGTACGTCATACAATTGCTTCCCATTCTGTTTCATAACAAATTCAAAAAAAGAACAAGTGTTAAATTGTGATGATGCATCAAATAGTTGCATTATAAATTAGAGTGTTTAAAAAAAAGTAATGTTATGCAATTGCTATAATTTCCTCGAGCCCTTTTCCTGTATTTTAGAATAACACAACTACTTTTCAGATTACCTGAAGTTCCAACTGAAATTCAATATCAAACAATGGTTTTGTAGGATTAATATAATAAGAAAGGAAAGAATTAGAAAAAAAAAGTGTGGACCATTTGAACAGGGGAATCAAATTTTCAATCTTATCAAGGTTTTGTGTGTATTCCTTGTATTAAAGCAACAATTAAGATGTCATGAAAAGGGGGTGTTGTATCCTAATTAGCTCCTGAGAAAGTATTCACTTTTGCATGTCTGATTTTGCATTGTGAATCAACAAAGGCAAAACAAAATCGGAGGCATCCATTAAAAAAAACATTGCTTACAAAAATCACTGGGAAGAAATGCACTTGGCCTTCTGGTTTAGTTTGGGTCTCTTTAAAATAGACCAGCACAGGAAATTTAGGCCACCATAATTCCCAGTTTACAAAACTGGAATACCTGCAATGATGAAACCTGAATTTAGTCCCCATTTTTGGCACGAACTGTTCAATGTTTTTCTGAGGTCTTCCTTGCACAAACCAATCTATGGGTTCCTATTGATGAATGGCATGCTAAATAAAGCTTTTATTTGTATATTGGAAAGAGGTGTCTTAATTAAGGCTCTAAAAAGCAACTCTAAGATTCCACTGGCCACTTTAAAACCTTGTTCATGACATACTAGAGCACCAATTCTCAATCTGCAAATCAGGCTACAATTTCAATGCACATGTTCTTAGTAAATGTCAATAAATTGTCATCTACAGCACAAGATTTATCATTTATACAAACTCGTACCTGCAGGTGTTACATTCTTTATCTTAAGTCAAAAAAACACATTGGAGTTACAGGAATTCCTTACTTCCATCTGTTTTTTCCACCCACAAATACATTATCTCCAGAATCTTGCAGCTGATCACCAACTTTTACTTCCTATAAAAACAGTCATAATATTATGGGATTGCCCATGGAAGGTGTGTGAGATGCTTGCAATAACCATAGCATGTTTCTAACTTATGCAGAACAATTATTGATACAAAGATGCCCATTTCATGATCATAATAACTTCAACCTAGAAACAGATATATACCAATACAGGCCTAAGTAGTAGATTGATACCAGGGCTTCAGCATCAAACACAAATCGAACACGAGTCGTCTGCAAAAAAACACAATAAAGTCAGTGTCACAACTATATAACTTACATTTGCAGAACCAACATTCTCAAAACATTGGCACAAAAATATTCGCTATCTTAACCATTAGGAAGTTTACTAAAAAAGTAAATACAAACAAATGGCATATTTTTCTAGAGTTATGGAATGAATATCATAACTTAAATTGGACTACATCCTAGCATGACCACATGGGGTTATTAGGAAGATGTTTATGAACTCCTGAAGCTTCTCAAAATTACACTAACATAAGTTCACAAGGTATAATTGATTTATAACACTCCATAAACTTGTGCATTCAGTAAGAACTGTGCTCAAGCGGCTCCATCCCGAAACTCCAGGCAAAGACGGACTTTTGCGAGCATTGTCGATATGGGAAACAGACCTGAAGTCCGCACTCGATCTAATGACATTCGTGTCTCTTGTTCTTACTGATCAATCACCACTACGTATTTACATGTCAGAAATGGTCAGTGAATCCTTGCACAGATGTACCAATTTAATGGGATAACAAACCCCAGAATATGCCTAAGACTCATCAGAGATATGTTATCTAGGTTATATTGTCAATCATCTCAAGTGGCCATTGTTTCTGCTTTCAACTGAGATACCTATTTGCCCTAGTCAACAGTAATGAATTGCATGCTGAGGTAGTAATGTAGATGACCAAGATCTGTAAGTTCAAATGTCTTACTAACATCAGCCTTGAAATCTGCAATTTCTTGCTCATTAGGTCCTGTGATTAGCATATCATCAACATAAAACACAACAATTAGTACTTTTTCTCCATCCTTTCAGTCATAGAGAGTATCTTCGATGGGGCTGTTCACAAAACCGAGTTGAAGACAATGGGCATGGATCTTTGCATTCCACACACAAGTTGTTTGCTTCAAGGCATACAAAGCTTTAAGTATCTTGTAAACTTTAGTGTCTGCAGCTTCAATGACAATACTAGGAGATTGGGTTTAAACCTCTTCTTCTAAATCTCCATCTAAGGCGGTGGTTTTAATGTCCAATTGGCAAACCTTCCATCCTTTATTCGTAGTTGTAGCAACTGTAGCTCTGATTGTAGCCATCCTTGAAGTGGGGGCAAACGCTTCTTCATAGTCTATCCCCTCTTTTCGAAAATAACCTTTTGCTACAACTGTTGCTTTAAAATGGTCAAGGTTACCGTCCACATTACGCAATTGCTTTTCTACCTTTATGTAGATCATGTAACTCCCAAGTGTTGTGCTTGTAGATGGACTCAAATTCTAATTTCATGGCTTCAACTCAATGGTCATGCGCTAATGCATCCTCAAGAGAGTACTTCCCCATCACAAACTTCAGCGATAAGAGCATGATGCACATAATGCTGTTTAGCTTGCTAATTGCTTGACCGGGTTTTACCCTGAAGAGGAGATGTGACTTTGTCGTTCATAAGGGTATTAATCAGCCATTTAAGGACTGTTCTTGCTTGCTTAGAAAAGTCTTATTCTTCCTCCAATTCCATGATAACATCATGTTGATTAATGACCTATAAATGGCACTATTATCAACAACGTTTGGTTGCTCATTTTCAACCACAACAAGCTGTTGCGAGAGATGAATTTGAGCATTGTCTAGCTGCTCTAAATCCATGTTTGGAGCATGTTATTGCTGATATAAAACCTGCCCACTACCTCCATGAGGTTGGGTTAGTTGATCACTTCGAACACAACATTTTGGAGCAATGGTAACAAAGTATCTAATGCATTTGGTTGATCAAGAATTGGCTCTTTGGTGAAACCAATCATTATCAACAATGTTTGGTTGCTCATATTTAACCACAGTGAACTGTTGTAAGAGATCAATTTGAGCATTTTTTGGCTGCTCTACATCGTTGTTTGGAGCATGTTGTTGTTGATGCAAAACCTGCCCGTTACATCCATGAGGTTGGGTTAGTTTATCACCTTCAAACACAACATTTTGGAGCAATGGTATCAAAGTATCTAATGCATTTGGTTGATCAAGAATTGGCTCTTTGGCTCAACCAATTATTATCAACAATGTTTGGTTGCACATTTTCAACCACATTGAGCTGTTGTAAGAGATCAATTTGAGCATTGTTTGGCTGCTCTACATCATTGTTTTTAGAATGTTGCTGCTGCTGCAAAACCTGCACATTACCTCTATGAGGTTGGGTTAGTTTATCACCTTCAAACACAACATTTTGGAGCAATCGTATCAAAGTATCAAACACATTCGGTTGAAAAAGAGCTGGATCTTTGGAGCAATCCACAAATGGTTGAGCTGCATTTTCAGCACATATCACATCCCGGCTGATGATTATCTTACCAATAGTGGGTTGAAACAACTGATAACCTTTGCTTTCTTTAATGTAGCCATCAAAGATGCATTTTGTTGATTTGTCTTTAAGCTTTGGTGCTACTGTGGTGGCACAAATGCATAAGCCAAGCTTCCAAATATTCTCATGTGACCAACATTTGGCTTGTGACCATTCCAAGACTCATACGGAGTGATTGTTTTTAATGCTTTTGTGGGGCATCTATTTAGAACATAGTTTGCACACATTACACCTTCCAACCAAAACTTGCGAGGTAGGTTCAAAAGATATAGTGTAACTTTTGTCTTTCAAAGATATCTAGCATAGGTCGATTCAAGAATGGAAAGGTCTCTAAAGCGAGAGAAGTACCTGCGATCGCGGGAGATAACAGCCTTTATCTGTTGATGACAAGGGTGGTTAGGTCATGGTGCACAACAAATTTTTGTTGCCCAATCTATTGTAACCCCTTTGTTAGTTCGGAGCCCATTTGTGTAGCCCTTTATTGACTCGTAGCATTAGTAGGAGTGATGGGGCTAAAGAAAGTTGTGATTGTTCTTTGTGGATGAGCTTGTGATGGTATTGTTGTCCAACAACTTTTCCCAATGTCTCCTGAGTTCTAGCAAGAAAATTCCTAGACACGTTGGTCCTCTCCATTACCTTGCGCAGTGCGCCAACGCCTTCTTTAAAGAGGTAATGGTATCTCCCTCTTATTTCATAAAAGACACTACAATGACAAACATAGTGTTCTTTGGATTCCACTCCTTGATGACACAATTGGAAAATTCTTTCTTTTAGAGTTATTCATGCATATTTGTTGATCTCAATCTCTAATTGATGTGATGAAGTTCGCAGCTGCCTTGTCACACTATGCAGCACATATGATATATGTATGTCCATATAAGGTGGCTTGTTGATGAATCCATCCTCTGATGTGTGTAAAAAGTGTGTCTTGTAGTGGCTATCTTTGTACCAAGTGATACTTTGGGTTTGATCCATGTTATCTTGTTTTCCAAGTTAATAATATCAATTCGGATCACTCTATTCTTTTCCACTTCGGTCATGAGATGGGGACAAACCAAGTTATATTGGAACAGAGGTAGTGCATTTATGCTTGCCATGTGACTCGAACCATTACTGCATTTCAGCATACCAACAATGAACGTCTCAATTTTCAGCAAACCTTGAGTACCTTCGTTGAGGGGGCTCCCAAAGACAAGTCATTGATCGGATTAATGCCTAGATAATTATAGGGATTGCTCCCATGTCTGCCCGGATTATATCATGGGGAACCGATGCTTTGCTCCTTATCGTGCAAGCAATCATTGACACTAAAGGTCTCTCTAAATCTTTCCAATGATTTGCCGTGTTAAGACACAGAGAAGAGTTTATGTGACAAGTGTATCAAATACCCACATCTTAGTTCATGACTCTTGGAACTGCAAATGTGCTCATTGTCTCTCGAGAGCACCAAGGACTGCATATCCACGAGAAAGTCGAGCACAAGCAACCTCCTATAAGAAGAACCTAGGCCCTATAAATGTTACTCCTATGTATGTGTAGGAGTGTGTGTATTCTACCTTTTCCTCTCCCAAGAAGAATTCTTGTTGTAATCTTGTTACCCATGCTTGAGTGGCATTAAACACCACTTTAGTTTTATCCATGTTTATCGACAAACCTTTGTTCGTACAAAATAGTTTTAAGGCATTTAGATGTCTTTGTAGTCCCTCCGGAGAGTGAGAAATCAGCACAGTATCATCAGCATATAGTAATATTTGTATACCTATACCCGCTAGGCATGCTCTCGAACTCCCGAGTCTCTCTATGTAATGTGATACCTCATCTATGTACAGACCGAAGAGAGTGGACGGTAATGGCATCCTCACTTTGATTGTGCTAGCCACCACCTTTGATAAAACCTTGGAAGACCGCACTTTTTCTGGCACCGATTCATAGAGTGCATAGACTCCCCATATTTGTAAGAACACAAAGGGCTTCTAGCCATTGTGTCACCCAATCTTAATTGTTTAGTCAGAATACTCCTGGATTATTCATCTTCATGACTTACCACATCATCTACTTCTTGCTCTTCCATTGGTTGTTACTCTGCCACGGGATGCTCCCCAATAGCTTCTTTGTCCGATCAGGCCCCAAGGTCTTCGTGAAAAGATTAGCACATCCTCATGGATGGGACTTCTATTTTTGCCTTCATAGAGCTCTGGTATAAAGTGGTATTGAAATCTTGATAAGCTTGATCTACTCACGGAGCACCACAATCTTCACAGTAGTGGTGCAACTTTGAATATCTCCCAGTGAAGCTCCCTCCATTGGCAATCCAATTTCTGCTGGGAGCTTCCTCAGTCACACCACAAAGTTCACATCCCATATAAGCTCTCCAACTTGTACTCCAGTTCTGCTGCAGACCAGAAGACAATTGACTACTTTCATATAGTGCAGGAAAATCACCCAGACCACATAGAAAAACAATACCCAGAGGTAGAACTTTTGTGCTCCAGATCTCTAACCTGATCGAAATCCTAGTATCCAGCCAAATTTGACCATTTGCCAAATACAACCATATCCTTCACATACCTTAGGATAAGCATCACCCTTGCCAATGACACTTCTCTAGCAGTTATGTGAACTTCACCAACATTCATACCAGATAAGTTAAGTCTAGTCTTATATCATACAAATCAGAGTCCAATAATTTTCCACTTTCTGTCTTTCACAACTCAATTGACCTCCATTGGCATGGAAGCTCACGACGTCACAACTTAAATAACGAAAATATCACATATCTTAAGCAATTTTACAAATTTATTTAGATTTATTTTGGTTTGTTGTTCTCCAACATCAGTGACCATTTAAATTTTATTCCTTGCTTGTCCTCATAGGCCATTGTAGCCTCTTGAGAGATGTTAATAGATTTTTCTTTCCATCGAGCAGAGAATACAGAATCTATACACAACAGGTTACTAATCCTCATCCACAAGTCTTCCCCTTCTCTATTTTCGTGCGCATTGGCTTTATCTACACGACTTCTCAGTATCATTTTCTCACCTTTTTCCAATGAAGGGCATATCGCTTTGGAAATACTAACATCTCTCTCTTTCAACTCTTGTTGGCCTTGCTCAAGTGCGTTGCTATTTATTTGTTGTATTGGACTCCACAAACGTTTGATATTTGCTCTACTCATGCGCTAATGTGGTGATTGTGCAACCTATTTGTTGCACCTTCTCTATGTATCTTCATTATGCAGGCCATTATAATTTCACCAACTCATCTTAAAAATTTACGAATCTAATACCAGCCATCTGATCTCGAAGATGTTTTGTCCTCGTGATAAATATTTCGCCTTCTCTTCCACCAGCTGATTGCTTCTCCGGGTTTTGGATCCTTATCTCATTCTGCATCTCATACTTATTCTCAAAAAATCTCTACGCACTCACCACCATTGATGTGTGTGGAATAAGATTCTACACCAGTTTTGTCATGCCAATAATGATTCTAGACATTGCATCTGCATTCCACCTCCAATCTTGTACATTATCAGTGTTATTAAGGGGCCAAACATCAGATTCCATGTATCTACAATTTCCACCAGCTTCACATCTCTGAGCACTGTCCAAAGGCCTGTAGGTATCCAAAATGATGGCCTGTAGGGGAAAGAGCATGGGCTTATGCAGAATGTATGCTGACAAGGATAAATTGAAAACTGAATACTTCTATTACTTCAATATATCAATTTATGAAGAGATAAAGAGAAAATTAAGCACTTTTATTACTTAAATATATCAATTTAAGAAGAGGATAAAGTGAATGCTGAATGCTTCTATTACTTGAATATATCAATTTGCAACACTTAATCGTTAACAATTTAATCATCTTGAGAATGTAATATAACTTAACTTACACCTTTCATATGTCTATAGGAAGGGAGATTCGAACTCTCAATTGTTGCTTGAAGGGCAAAAGCTCTTGTCATATGTTATTCCCTTTTCTTTTGTTTCTTTGTCACCTTCCTTTTCCTTGTCTATTATTCCTTTCTCCCTCTCATTCTCTCTGATCACACTTCTTTGTCTTGTTCATTATTCTTCTAGTTATTCCTCCTTGCTTCACATTTCTTGTTCCTTAATGCTATTGCCAACTTCTTCACTTCACTCCTTGATTTCCCCCTCCATCCCCAATTGGTTTTTACAGTCTACTCAACACCCTTATTTTGGTGGTCGAGGTGCTTTTAATATCTCTAGAACTTTCCAGAAGTTTTTGGAACCTTCTCTTAATAATTATAAAGATGGTCATGTTCAATTTTAGGCTAATCATACCCTCAAATTACAGACATGGCCTTAAATATATAGGCTTATATTAAATTCATAACCATAAAAATGGCCTTTCTTACTTTCAGACCAATCCTTTCTTGAATTTACAAATATGGACAAATATTTGAGACACCCACAACTCGGTCTCTGAACATCTGATTCACACACTGTTCATTCTAATGAGCCCCTTATCGCTAAACCTAGCTGTCAGTATCAAATTTCCACCAATTGTACCTCATGAAGTGTGAGATTCACGACAACATTGGGAGGAATACTCTCCTAGTGTTACCTGTTATGATCAATTCGATAGAATCCATATGCAGATAAACTCTGTAATTTAAGATGATGAGAATCACATGTACGCAAAAATAGCTTAGTTATGCAAACACCATAAGTAACTATGGAAAATGTATCTAACTCAGGAATAAATATTCAGAAATTTGAATTCACCGATCAATATTCCAAATCAAAGACACCACCACGTTTACAGACAACTGAAGGTATCAACAATCAAAATGATCAAAGTTAAACTACGCTCTCAGCATTTCACTCAAAATTACCTGGAACAACAATAAAAGCCCAAGAATCCCTAAAGGTGCAGCAGCCAGCAAGTTTTCAGAGTAAACCAATGCACTTGCTCCACCTAGTAAATGATTGCAGAAAGTGAGATCACGTAATGTGAGGCATTGTAATATTCTAGATAATGTTTCACACTGCACTACATGTTAATTACTTAAAAGAACAATAGGGATCCTGTAGTCAGGATCTGGCACAACTTTACTTCGACCATCCTTGACTTTTCTCCCAGCCTGCAGAAAAACAATAAAAATGAGAAAGCTTGAAGAGGTTGGCAACTCTCAGTGTAGGGCAACAACTCCTAAATACTGCACCATGGAACAAAAGATACTAAAGGGCCCTTGTAATGAAATTTTGTTGACATGAAAATGGATGAATGCCTATATATATATATATATATATAGTAGTTGGTTCCCTTGGAAGTTTCCCTCAGGATAGCTGGAGCTCTTCGTAGTTTTATCAGGTAAAGCGAATGATTAGAGGCATCGGGGGTGAAACACCCTCGACCTATTCTCAAACTTTAAATAGGTAAGCAGCCGGGGTTGCTCTGTTGAACCTCGGTGCGGAATGCAAGCTCCAATTGGTCCGTGTTTCAAGACGGGTCGGATGGAAAGCCCAGAGCGCCAGTGTCCCGAGCATGCAGGTGCATATAGCCCGCCTAACGGCGCATGCTTCGTTCCTCGGTCGGCACGACGGCATCGGCGAGCCAACAAAAGCTCACACTTGTCCCGTCGTGCCAGCCCAATATATATATATATATATATATATTAATAAATTATATGCAGATTCCGATTTTAAAATTGAGCATTCTGTATATTGGTGTTTCGAAAGCTAACTTACTATAAACAAGACAATTCTATAAATGACTTGTTTTTGGCTAAATGAATGGTAGATAGGGATTCTTATCCCACTATGAGAACCTCACTGACAATCCATACAGACATTCCACGTTGTAGGAGGATATTTATGTTGATTAGTCTATACAGACACAACCACTACGCCTTGATCCTAGCTAGCATAAGTGATGTTAGTCTCGTGCACCCTCTCGTTTTACACCATACACTCCAAACGTAAAGTGGAGTGAGGTAGATGTCAATAGATCATATAGCACGTCATCTTCGTCAGAGTACATGCATCATCATCTATTTATTGGGACATGTTACTTCTTGTTATTTCTGATTTGATATCAACGGCCTTCTTTTCAAGTTCAAGTATCCAATAACCTCAGTCTCTCTCTCTCCCTCCCTCCCTCCCTCTCTCTCTCTCTCTCTCTCTCTCTCTCTCTCAATCACCTGAGCCTTCACAATCATCTCGTATGTCTTCTTCTTTCCGAGACAGGAGGCATTGGATGTTGAAGCTAATGTCTGACCATAGAATGAATGATTCTGTAATCTTTCCTTAATTCCAGCTCTCATTGGCATCGTCAGTGATAGCGCCATGTGGCTGCTAAATGGAACATCGTTTGCTGCAAACAGAGTATATATATATATATACGGAGAGAGAGAGAGAACTATGTTATGTAAAGTGAGGAAGGGGGGTGGAGGGAGAAATGGGGGAGACAGAAGTCACCTTGTTGAAGACAGAGCAGAGGAACTGAAGACGATGAAGCTACAGCGCTCCTCATTCTGTCTGTCTTTGTCTCTGTGTGTCTGTGTCTGTTATCTTCTGACGGTGTAAAGCTGCAATACATACATATATAGTATATACATATATATGTATATATATGTACTGTATACATATGTACATTGTGTGTGTGTGTGTGGACATCATGATGATAATAATAAGTTATACATAGCTTATAACTTATAACCATAGATTGACACATGTGTGATATTCGTAATATTCTCCATGCGCAATATTCTCAATATTCGAGAATACAAAATGGCCCTAAGAATATTAAAAAACCATTCGTTTTGTAAAATAAATATAAAAAATTATTTATTTATTTAAATAAATGTATTTCACCAAAAAAACAATTATTCATTAATAGATTATAGTGTCAAGAGAGTTTATAAAACTTATTTTAATTAATTAATTTTTTAAAAACGAATATTTTTATATTTATTATACAAATATGATTACTATTAGTATGAACTTTGAAGATATGATTAGTTTGAAGTACCATTTTTAATGTCAAGATAAAAATATCTATAAATTTTGAGGAAATAAAAAGTGGGAAATTAATGAGCCTTTATTTTATTTTATTTATTTATTAAAAATAAAACGACTATACATTTATTATAAAAATTTAGTAGTGTCAAGTCCCCAAAGTCCCTCTTTTATTATCCCTATTTATTGTTAAGTTCTTTTTTTTTATCTTAGGAAAAAAAAATTTAAAAAGTTTTTTTTTTTTTTTTGGGGGGGGGGGGGGGGGGGGGTTAAACAAATACTTGACTACCCATTCGTATTCGTATTCGTTTGCATTCGAATGGGAAACCCCACGAATATGTCAATCTATGCTTATAACTTATGTGTGTCCGTGCGCATTGGGACATTCATGTCCAACTTGATTCAATAATTCGTGATTGGAGAAAAACCCTCAAAGAATAATTGAAAATCTCATTCGTTTGTAACTTGTGGAATTCAATATATTACATTACATGAGACATGTACAAACAAACACGTATAAGATGAACACTTTGATGGTAAGAAAGCAAATTCATGATTAGCGACAAATGTAAAAGGTGATGTTGATGACAATAGTTCATGTTTATTGATATGTACATTGATGAATGGATTTGAATGCGTATATTTAGCAAATTGATGGATTAATTGAGCAATCAATTAATGATATAATGCAGTCATTAGTGATATAACGAATGGACTAACTACTAAATGAGGTGATTAGGGATGGAAAGGAGATCTCTTAGTTATAGAAGTGGAGTGATGGTTAAATTCCCATGGGATCGAATAGTCATGAATTAACACTTAGTAAGCGATTCAAATCAAAGATTGGATGGAATGGTACATGGTAGAGGTGGAGGAGATTAATTATTAGTCAAGAGACTAGATTGGTATAATTTAGTAATTGATTATATAAAAGGTCTAAAGACGATAATGTGTTTTTAGGAAATAGGTCCCTTCGGATGGGAAGAGCACGAGCCGGATTGGAATCCGGTGAGCCAGCCTTGGACAAGGAGTCAGAAACGGATGGAAGAGCACGAGCAAGATTGGATGGATCCGAAGAAGAAGAGAGACCGGAGCCGGATCGGCCGGAAGGCATCCGGTCGGATCCGGAGAGGTATCCGAAAATGACCATATTTGTAAATAGGTTTTGTCGCGCCTATTTAGGCTAGATTTATAAATAGCCCATAGTATGTGTTAGTATAAATATATCTAGGGAAAATTATATTGGAGTGGCCTCGGTAATTATGTGTGTGTAAGAGAGAGAGAGAGAGAGAGAGAGAGAGAGAGAGAGAGAGAGTGCCTCCTCTATAATTGTTGGTCTTACGAAGAAGAACTGAAAGTCATTGCCTTGTTGTTTCTTGTTGGATTCCTTTCTCCCATAGTGATATAGTTTAGAGCTGTGGACTCCCGTTGTTTTTCCCTTTAGGGGGTTTTCCACATAAAATACTCGTGTTTTAGTACTTTTTATTTTCTGTCTTCTGTTTTTCCTATCATTTCGATCTTTGCACCCACATACACATGTGTATTAACCGGTTCTGGTCGGTAGTATCCTCATCAAATTGGTATTAGATCGAGATGGACAAACATTTTGGTGGAATGTTCAAGTTAACCGACTCCAACTACTCTGTGTGGAAGTTGAAGATGCAAGATATGTTGGTGTGTAGAGACCTCTGGTTGCCGATGCAGTCCGGAGATGAAAAACCAGACAAGATTGATGCATTGACTTGGGAGATGATGCATATGAAGACGACGATGTATATAAGATGTTTTAATAGACATGAGTCTATATAACAACTTTAATGAAGAGACAAAGGCAGATGTTCTGAGGAAGAAGATCGAGTTCATGTTTGAGAACAAGAATGTCGTCAACAGAGTCTTAGTATTTTAGAAGATTGTGAAACTCCGATATCAGGATGGCTTCAGCATGGCGGCGCACCTGAACGTCTTCCAAGGATTGATAAATCAGACCACCTCTCTGGAAGTACCTCTTGCCGGCGAGGTATTAGCATTGTTGTTGTTGGGATCCCTTCCAAACAACTGGGACACACTCCTTGTCACATTGGGCAATGCCAGACCGGAAGGGAAGCATCCAATGTTAGAGATGGTGAAGTTGAGCTTGCGAAAAGGACAGAGAGTCCATTACCGACCCGAAGGCCTTTCTCACAGAAGATGACATGAACCGGGGGAGAAGCTGGAATAGATGTTGAGCGAGCAAGCTCAACGTGATCTGAATCGGCTGAATAAGCCAAGAGCTGGATCTATGTCCGGATTTGAGTGTAACCGATAGGCCGTTAGAGGCCTACGATCCTAGCCTAGTATGTAGGCATATTTTTAGCAGTTAGTGTCAGTCACTCAGTACGAGCATTGAAGTACATGCCAATACTTCTATCAGTCCTTTTAAGGACTTGTATAAAAGTGCTCACCGAGCACATTGTATGTACAAAGTATTGAATTTATTTTGAAATAGACGTTGTGTGTGTTCTGCTCTCTCTGTCTCTCTCGCATACTCTCAATGTGTGTGATTCAAGATTTCCATTAAAACTTTAGTTCTATTTTCTATTGCTATCCGTAGAGTCGATTGTGTCTATGAGCTTCCGCACGTAGCTCTTTACATGGTATCAGAGCACGAGGGTGAAAATCCTCTACTGCCGATAGAAAGCGCTAAGGCTGGAAATAATGAGCCTACTAAGGGTACAAAAATGGAGGGGATGTAGAAATATCTTCTTATAGAAAACCTAACTTCCGGAAAAGAACAGGTAAAAGAAAGAATGGATAAAGGTATGGCTAGCTCGTTACCAACAGAGAAACTCGACAGAAATAACTACGCGTCTTAGTCATACAAGCTGCACCAGTACCTGCTCGGACACAGATACTGGAGCTATGTCAAGGGAGCGAATGAAGTAGCGCCAGAGTTGACACACAAGGACTTCCTGGCATGGGAACAAGGAGCAAGCAGAGATTTATACCGCCTCGCATCCTGTGTACACGATCAAATGCTCGTCTACATCAAGGATGTAGAAGCGCTGAAAGAAGCTTGGGAAAATCTGAAGAAGATTTTCGTGGCAAGCACCACGGCCTGGAAGTTGCAGCTCCGACAAGAGCTCAATAACATCCGACAATGGGATATGTCGGTTATCGACTATACCACCAAAATAAAGGAGATTTGCAATGCGATGGGGTCCATCAACATTACGGTGGACGAAGTCGAGATGGTCCAGATCTGCCTTGGTGGTTTAGCACAAAGGTATGGGCCTATTCGGACGGCCATTTGCACCCGGGAGAAACCACTGTCTTTCTTCGACTTACAATCAATGCTTATGGTCAAAGAAAACCACGCGAGTGGGTCAAGGACCACTCAATCGGACAACCAGATGTTGTACACGGAGGCGGATTGGCCTCGTAGGTGTGGTGGACGAGGTGGATTGGCATGCAATGGAAGCGGCTGACAAGAGCAGAATCGGAGGCACAAAGATAGTGCCGACAACAGTTCTAGATCCTCCATAAATAGGGGGAGTCAAGGTGGCACCGGAAACTGGCATCGAAAGCCGATACAGAATGTTGGTATTGTGGCAAGAAAGGCCACTGAGAAAGCAAGTGCTGGATGAAGGCGCGTTGATTCGGATAAATCCGGATCCGCCAAGGCCGGGCAAGGGAGTCAACAAAGCTCACACTACACTGAAGGATCGTAAGGATCCAGAATCGGAAACACTGGAAAAGGGCCAGCCTTTGCGATGAAGCACAAGACAAACTCAATGAAGAAGACCACCTCTAAGTAAGAAGAAGTGTGGTATGTTGACTCTGGGGCGTCGAACCATATGACAAGCCATGAAGAGTGGTTCTCGTATCTGGAGAAACCGGAGCAACCAAGAGTGGTCGAAACTGGAGACGACACCCCGCACTCGATCGAACATGTCGGAGAAGTTCCCCTCAGCCATGTCGGTCAGAAGGGGAAGCTTATGAATGTGCTTCACGTCTCGACAATCACAAAGAACCTGGTGTCGGTCAATCAGATCGTCAACCAGGGGATGCATGTTCGATTCACGTATCTTGGGTGCTTCATCGAGGAAGAGGGCTAGATCATCACGCAAGGGCGCCGGGACAGGAGGATGTTTATCCTTGACACCAATGACGTCAGCACCGCTCTATTCGCTAAAGGACAAAAAGTCAAGTCAGACATCGACTTATGGCACAATCGAATAAGCGACGTCAATTATCAAAGGCTTCAGCAAAGGCTTCAAGACCTGCAATCGAAATAATTTGTATTCGGATTGCCGAAATTTAGTGGCTGGAAGACCCAAATTTGTGAAGCCTGCCAGCTCAGGAAGCAACACCAGCTTTCATTCCCCAATGAGCGAAACTAGAGTCGGAAAAAGCTCGACTTAATACATTTGGATGAATGGGGACTGACACAAAATGTTAGTATTGGCGGGAGTCGATATTTCGTCTCCTTCATCAACGACTACAGTCAGTGCACATGGATCTACCTGATTGAAAAGAAAAACGAAGTTTTTGACTGTTTACGAAACTTACAAAGTTTAGTTGAACGGGAAACAGAACGGAAGATCAAGTGCCTACAATCGGATGGTAGAAAAGAGTATTTTTCCAGCCACTTCAACAGTTATTTGCAGTAGAAGGGAATTCAGAAAGAATTCAGTTGCAGATACACGCCTGAGCAAAACGGTGTAGCCGAGAGGAAGAATCGGTCAGCTGTCAAAGCGGCAAGGGCAATGTTGGAGGAGAAGAGCGTGGCCAAGTTCTACTGGTCCGAAGTGGTTCGAACTATGGTGTACATCCAAAACGAGATCGGGGATAAGGTGTCGACACATGAGCAGTATTTCGGATGGAAGCCGAACTTAGGACACCTAAGGGTATTCGACAACATAACGTATGTGCATGTGCCTGATGAGAAGCGAAGAAGATGGAGTTGAAGTCAGAGAAGTGCATCCTGGTCGGATACTCACACGAACAGAAGGGATACAAGGGTTATAACCCCCGGACCAAGCAAGTTCGAGTAAGCCATGATGTCGAATTCGATGAGTTGGCATCATGGTACTCCTTATTGACTACGACTCCGACCCCCAACAACTCTGACCACCTAATCACTGAGGATGAAGCCAGTGAGCCCGTCATGATCTGGGCAGAAGAGGAAGTGGAGTTCAACACTCTAGAAGAGAGTCCAATTCCATTTCGGTTGAGTGGGCCGAATGAAATACTGAGTCGGAACGACCAATCAGATGATGAGCCGGCGAGTAGTGGAGACTCGGTTGCACTCCCCGCCCAAGGAACCGAGGAGACGGTTCAGGCGCAAAGAGAAGGGGAAGAAGAAGATGTTGGAATATGACACGGGCAGAGTCAAGTCGGATCGGACCGAATCCGACTCCGGAAAGAACGAAGACGGACCTTCGGAGACGAAGTTCGAGTTGGCCAAAAGGGCCCTTAAATCAGCTAACGAGAAGTTACGCTGATTGACCCGCCAAAAGAATCCCGTGAAATGGTATGGGTATAATGAATACATGGCACATCACTATGTGTACATGACAAAAGTGGCGGAAGTGTGTGAGCCGGAGAGCTACGCAGAAACAGTGAAAGATGTGAACTAGCGTGCCGCGATGGAGGAAGAAATGCGCGCACTTGATGCCAATGACACATGGGACTTGGTTGACCCTCCCCGACATTGCAAACCAATCGACTGCTAGTGGATATAGGAGGTAAAATAAAATGCCAAAAGTTCGGTCAACCGGTACAAGTCTTGGCTAGTGGCCAAAGGATATGCGCATACCCACGGAATCGACTACGACGAGACCTTCGCTCCGGTAGCGGAGATGATGACAATTCGTGGTGTTGGTAGTTGCTGCGCCAAGGGGGTGACATCTTCACCAAATGGACGTGAAGAATGCATTTCTTCAAGGCAACCTTGAAGAACAAATCTACATGATTCAACCCCCCGGTTTCCAGTCGGAGATGAACACGTCAGCGGTGTGCCGACTCAAGAAGTCACTCTACGGCTTGAAGCAAGCCCCTCGAGCCTGGAATTCGAAGATAACGCACCGGTTGCGTAAGATGGGTTTTGCAGCATCGAAGTACGACTCTTCGTTGTTCATCCAAAATGGTCTGAAAGGTTTGATATGCATTTTGTTGTATGTTGACGACTTAGTCGTTACTGAACCCGACCTCCCTGAAATCAACCAAGTAAAGTCCCAACTATCGAACGCGTTCGAAATAAGGGACATGGGGGACCTCCATTACTTCCTCGAGATCAAAGTGATCCATACTCCCGACAACATATTGTTATCTCAATGACACTTGAGTTGAATATGTTGTACAAGTTCGGCATGACCGAATGTAGACCAGTCTCCACACCCCTCGACCGGAACCTCATGCTACGTCCTGACTTTGGACCGGCTTGCAATGAGAAATGGTTCTGATAAATTGTTGGAAGCCGTATATACTTAACAATCACCCGACCCAACATCAGCAATTTGGTCAGAGTGATTAGTCAATTTATGCAGAAGCGGACCATCGAGCACCTTCAACGCGTGCATCGACTATCGAGATATGTGAGCGGCACTAAGGATCAGTGACTGTTGTACCAATATGGTATAACCAAACAACTATCCGGTTATAGAAATGTTGACTGGGCTGGTGATGCATCAGATCATTGGTCAACATCCGGTTTTATGTTTTCTCTAGGTAGCCTGGTTGTTGCGTGGAGCAACAAAAAGGAACCGATAGTGTCTCTGTCGAGCACTGAAGTTGAGTACCGTGGAGCTACCATTGCCACCTGTGAAGCCATTTGGCTTCGGTGACTGCTACAAGATCTTTGTATTGAAGTCCCGATTGTGATCTTGATCTAGTACGACGACATCAATAGCATGTAGCTCGCTAAGAACCCCATCTTCCATGCTCGCACAAAGCACATAGAAGTGCATTATCACTTTGTGAGCGAGCGGGTCCTGAGCGGTGAAGTCAAACTCTAGTATGTCCGAACTGATCGGCAGGTTGCCGACATCTTCACCAAGCCATTCGGATCGAACAAGTTGCAACATTTTTCAGAGATGCTTGGGTTGCAGCATCTTGACATGCCGCACTTAAGGGGGAGAACCGGAATAGGAATCGGGAAAATAGGGGAAGGCACCGGAGAGGAGGAAAAGTTAGAAACAAGGGGAGATAAGAAGAAAAAGGGAGCCGAGTCGACTTAAGAAGTCGGTATATTCAAAAAAGTCGAAACAAACGGTGACGGCGGTAGAGTCAAGAATATCAAAGTCGACCGAAAGAAGAAGGCCAAGACCCGAACATGGTTTGATGTGGTAAAGGGCTTGAAGATCGAGTTGGAGATAACCAATTCAAACAATAGCTGGAACGAATCAGAGGCACCGATTCGGAGGAGCAAAATCAAAAGAAGGCCAAACGGACTAGAAGGCAATGGAAGTCGAAGTCGACACAGAGGAACCGACAGGTCGAGAGGCGCCAAAGTCATAGTAGGGAAGGAGCTGAGATGGGCCTTATGAGCAGACAAGCCGACCAAGAGGGTTGAGGTGCACGGAACTGGACGGGTCATGGAAAGCGGGACTGGACGGGTTGAGTAGCATGAGCAAGGCGGGAAGACACTAGGAGGAGCTATAGGAAAGGACCGACAAATATTGCCACCACAATCCGATCTCAAGTTGAGCTTGAGGGGGAGTGTTGAGCGAGCAAGCTCAACATGATCCGGATCTGTGTCCGGATCTGAGTGTAACCGATAGGTTGTTAGAGGCCTACGGTCCTAGTTGTTAGAGTTATGATCTAAAGTAAGCATATGATAAGGATAAAACATAGATAGATAAAAAGGAGAGAGAGAAAGAAGGGTGTCGATCCACCTGACCACCCCCGAGTGAAGGGATTGAGATGGACTCGAGCCTCGATCGGCATCCCATACCATCGCCGTGGCGTTGAGTCGTACCTGGTGCTGGCGTGCTCGCAACAAAAGTTGACCCACCACGAAACAGAGTCTCAACGTAGTCAAGATATGATCAAATGAGGGTAGTTAGGCCTCATATTTATAACGATACCCAAGGCCCCCATGCAAGTTCACACTTGGCCTAATAAGTTGTCGCAATCCCGAGGATTAAAAGTAATCCTCCCCTTCTTTACACTCTCGTTTAACCCTCACACTTATCCACGTGTATAGAATACTACGGTAAATTCTCACCACAGGATATTATATGGTCGTGCCCGTAACATACTCCCCCCTCTTTAAAACATTGCACTCTTGGAATGGAAAGTTAGGGAAGTTAGTTCTAAGAGTATTTTCGTGTTCCCATGTCCTGAAGAATGTTTTGCGTACTTCGCAACTCATCATGATGTATATTAACATCAATCGGGGCTCATGGCTGAAAACCATACATCAACATAAAAGGACTATATCCCGTCGACGTATGCTTGGAGCTGTTATAAGCAAACTCCAAAATTGGGAGACAATGTTCCCATTTTGTTGGTTTTGCACCGACATATGCTTGAAGCATGTCCTCAATAATTTGATTTACTCGTTTTGTCTCTTCATCGGATTGAGGATGATCTGTGGAGCTCATGCTCAACGTAGTTTCTAACTTCTTAAAGACTTGCATCCAAAAGTCACTAGTAAACTTTGGATCTAGATCACTCACGATATCCATCGGTAACCCATAAAAACGAAATAACTCATCAACGAACTGGTAAGCCAATTCAAGTGCTGTTATCGTGGTTTTAGTAGCAATAAATCTGGCCATTTTAGTTAGCCTATCAACCACAACCCAGACGACATCATGGCCTTTTTGGGTGCGAGGAAGGCTAACAATAAAATCCATGGATATACTTTCCCACTTATTATTGGGAATGTCCAAGGGATGTAAAAGTCCTACGGCTTTAAGTCGCTCGACTTTGTTAACCTGACATTGGTGACATTTAGTCACATAGCTACGTATGTCATGACGCATCTTAGGCCAATAGAATTGAGTGGAGATGAGAACAAGTGTACGATGTATTCCAGGGTGCCCTGCAGAGGGTGCATCATGGCATTCAAAAAGAATTCTCTTTTTGACCTCAGGCAAATCTAGAACACAAACCTTCCCATTACAGTAGAGCAGACCGTTAGCAATGTGGAAGGATTCCTTCGAGGATGTGGTGGTGTTTATTCCAAACTCAACTCTTGCCCAGTATTTCGCAAAATAGCTGTCATCAAGATACATTCCTCGAAGGTGATCATAAAGATATGATGTTATTTCAGTGAAGGTAAGCATGTGAACTTCACGGATGCGACTTAGTGCATCAACGACAGTGTTCATGGAACCTTTACGATATCGTATGGAAAAATCAAAGTCCTGGATGAGATCAGCCCATCATGCGTTACAACCTTTCAGGTCTTTTGGTCACAGAAATATTTCAAGGACTCGTAGTCCGTAGTTACCACAAAACGATTTCCATAAAGATAATGGCGCCATGTTTTGAGCGCATGTATAACTGCAAATAATTCCTTTTCTTGAACCGTATACTGAGATTGAGCAGAATCAAGTTTCTTACTCTCGAATGCTATTGGTTTACCATCTTGATATAAGACAACACCTATAGCATAATCGCTTGCATCGGTTCCAACTTCAAAAGGTAAGGATCAGGTAAAAGAAACGAAGGAGCCTTGCACACCAGGTCCTTGAGTTCCTTAAAGGCGAGGTTTAGTGTAGCATCCCACACAATAGGTTTTGTAGACTTACGGGTTTGACCTTTTAGAAGATCAGTAAACGATGTCGTCAATTGGGAGTAATCACGAAGGAATTTTCGCAAAAACCTGACAAAACCAAGGAATGATCGAACTTCTCGAATATTCCAAAGAGTGGGTGAAAGCTTGATTTTCTCGATGCGAGAATGATCAATTTCAACTCCTCATTCGGTTATGAGATGTCCAAGATAAGTGTTGAGCGAGCAAGCTCAACTGGATCCGGATTGGCCGAATAAGCCAGAGCCAGATCGACATCCGGGAGAATGAGTCGGATTGGTATCCGGAAACAACCGGTCGGATTGGGGAGACGGATCGGAGAGCCAGATTCGAGTGCGAATCAGAAGCCTAGTAGTAGCCTAGACTATTAGGTAATCATTGTCTCATAGTTAGTGTGAGTCGCTCGTATGAGCATTGAAGTACATAGTACTTTAGTCAGTCCTTTTGAGGACTTGTATAAATAGTGTTGTTTAGCACGTTGTATGTAGAAAGTTTTCAGAGTGATATTTTGAATTGAGTTTATGTTCTGCTCGCTCTCTCTCTCTCTCTCTCTCTCTCTCTCTCTCTCTCTCTGTCTCTCCCACGCATATTCTCTGTGTTAAGTTCTCCATTAAACATTTTCTCATTTTCTGTTGCTATCTTGCCGAGACGGTTTGTCTAACGCTTCCACACGCCAAGTTTTACATGGTATCAGAGCGTGAGGGTTGAGAACCTCTGCAATCGACAGACGCTTTCGAAGACAAACACTAATAACCGGTAACAACTAACAGAGAAAGGTATGGACAGAGGTATGGTGAGTTTACTTCCAACAGAGAAGATCGACCGGAGCAACTATGCGTCCTGGTCATATAAAATGCACTAGCACTGGTTGGGGCATGGTTATTGGAGCTACGAGGAAGGAACTAATGAGTTAGCACTGGAGCCGACACACAATGTCTTCCCGGTACGGGAGCAAGGAGCGAGCCGAGTATTGTACTGCCTCGCATCTTGTGTGCACGATCAGATGCTCGGCTACATAAAGGATGCAAAGACGCCGATGGAGGCCTAGGAAAATCAACGGAAGATTTTCGCCGCGAGTACCACAAGCCGTAAGTTGCAGCTCCGGCAAGAGCTGAACAACATCTGGAAAAGAGACATGTTGGTTACGTATTACACCACCAAGATAAAGGAGATTTGTGACACATTCGGGTCCATCAACATGACGGTGGACGAATATGAGATGGTACAAATCTGCCTCGGTGGTCTAGTGCAAAGGTACGGGCCAATCCGGACAACGATCTGCACCCGGGAGAAGCCACCGTCCTACTTCGACTTGCAATCAATGCTGATGATTGAAGAAAACCACACGAGTGGGTCCAAGACCACTCAATTGGACGACCGGATGTTGTACACGAAGATAGATCGGCCCCATGGACATGGTGGACGAGGTGGGTCGACATGCAATGGAGGCGGCCGACAAGAGCAGGATTGAAGGCACAGAGGTAGTGCTGACAACAGTTCCGGACCCTCCACAAGCAGGGGGAGTCAAAGCGGCGCCGGAAGTCGGCAAGGAAAAGCTGACACAGAATGTTGGTATTGTTGCAAAAAGGTCCACAGGGAAAGCGAGTGTTGGAAGAAGCGCGCCGATTTGGACAAATCCGGATCCGGCAAAGCCGGTTGGGAAAAGCGGCAAAGCTCGCACTACGCAGAAGGATCGGAAGGATCTAGAACTGGGAAGACCAGTAAAGGGCCAGCCTTCGTGAAACACAAGGCTAACTCGATGAAGAAGACTACGTCCAAATTGGAGGAAGTATGGTATGTTGATTCCGGAGCATCCAACCACATGATGAGCCATGAAGAGTGGTTCTCTTTTTTGGAAAAACCAGAACAATCGGGGATTGTCGAAACCGGAGACGACACCCCTCACCCAATTGTGCATGTTGGAGAAGTCCCTTTAAGCCATGTTGGACAAAAGGGGAAGCTGATGAACGTACTACATGTTCCAACTATTACAAAGAACCCGGTGTCAGTTGGACAAATCGTCGACTAGGGGATGCAGGTGTGGTTTACGCACCTCGGGTGCTTCATCGAGGAAGAGGGCCAGATAATCGCGCAAGGGCGCAGGGAAGGGAGGATGTTCATCCTCAACACAAATGACGTTGGCACCGCCATGTTTGCCAAAAGATTGAAGATTGAATCAAACATCGATCTCTAGCATAAGCGGATTGGCAACGTCAACTATCGGAGGCTTCAGGACTTGCAATCGAAACAAGTTGTTTTTGGTTTGCCAAAATTTAGCGGTCGGAAGACCGAAATTTGTGAAGCCTTCCAACTCGGGAAGCAACACCGGCTTCCATTCCCCACCAAACAAAACCAGAGTTGTAACAAGCTCGATCTAATACATTCGGATGTATGGGGACCGACACAGAACGTTAGTCTTGGCGGGAGTCGATACTTCGTCTCCTTCATCGACGACTATAGCCGGCACATGTGGATCTACCTCATCGAACGGAAGAGTGAAGTTTTCGAATATTTCCGGAACTTGCAAAGCTTAGTTGAACGGGAAATAGAGAGGAAGATCAAGTGCTTGCGGTCGGATGGTGGAAAAGAATACTTTTCCGGCCAATTCAACAGTTATCTACAGTAGAACGGAATTCGGAGAGAAAGAACCAGTTTATTGTCGATGCGGCAAGGGCAATGTTGGAGAAGGAAAGCATGCCCGAATTCTACTAGGCTGAGGCGGTCTGGACAATCGTCTACATCCAAAACCCGATCGGAGACAAGGTGTCAGCACATGAGCTGTATTTCGGACGAAAGCTGAATTTGAGGCACCTTCGGATATTCGGTAGCGTAGCATATGTGCATGTACCGAATGAGAAGCGGAGGAAGCTGGATCCGAAGTCGGAGAAGTGCATACTTGTCGGCTACTCGCATGAACAGAAGGGGTATAGGTGTTATAACCCCCAGACTAAATAGGTTCGAGTTTGATGAGTCGGCATCATGGTACTCCCTACCGACTCCAACTCCAAACGAAGACTCGATTCCGGAGGATGACGCTAGTGAACCGGGAGAGGTTCAAGTAGAAGATGAAGACTTCGGCACTCTAGAAGAGAGTCCGATCTCATTATGGCTAAGTGGACCAAATGAGCGGCTGAGTCGAGATGACCAGTCGGATGGATGAAGAACCGACAAGTAGTGGAGACTCTACCGTGCTCTCCCCGCGTAAGGAACCGAGGAGACGGTTCACGCTTTTGTGGAGAAAACCGTCCCTAGGAGGAATCGGTGGGTAGTGTGCGTGAACCGGCCCTTACACACGAGCACATGTTTTGATGTATTTACATAGTTAAGTACAATCGACGATGTAATTATCCTAGGTAGCATGAATTCGTTAAGTAGGGGATCGAGGAGGATCTCTGTCTGGAAGGATAGAGAATAAAAGTGATGTAACAGTCTGTAATGACTCTCTCTCCTTGTGCTATAAAAGGAGAGGAAAAAGGGGAGAGTGGGGATGGTGCGTTTTTTTTTTTGAGAGGACGAAGTGTTGTCGGACTGGAAACCAAGCTCTCTCCTCCACCATCATTGTTGTAGGGATTTTGGGTTAGCTTGGTTGCCTCTGTTGCATGAAAGCCTGCGTGCTTCCGGTAGAGGCTCCACCACGTATTTCAGTGCGGGTGTTCGTCTGTCACCGGCTTGCCGGTTGTAACATTGCAAGTTGTAATCTATATTGTTATTGAAATTGATTCTTTCGTTTCTATCTCTCTGTGTTCTTGCGAATCTCTCTTCCTCTTATCTCTCATGCTCCTTGGTTCAGGGCCCTCGTGGTCCCGCCTTATTTCATACGCGTGAGCGTAACAACACGACACTAATTTGGTGAACCCGACGTGAATTAAGGTGGCAGAGGAATAAAAAATGAGGGGATCAGAGCTCGCCGAAGCCATAGCGGTAGTAGTCGATCAGATAGTAAGTGCTCGCGAGGGCACGGGCGCCCTCGACAGGGCCATCGAAGCAATTGTCGGCACAATAGGCCGGTTCGATGGGAAGGACGCCACGAGTTATTTGGTGGCCTACCGGGCCGAAATGGTGATGAGGGACATCCCGGAGGAGAGGCGTCTGGTTGGGTTCCCTCGGGTAGCGACACCGGGCATCCTCATAGAGGTGCTCGAGGTGCAGGCTGTGTTGAGATACAAGCTCAACATTGGCCGGATCGACTATGTAAGAAGAGAACCGGATCGGTTGGGGCCGATCGGTCAAGCCGGACCGGTGTGTAAAATGGGTGCGTAAACTGTTATGTAAAACGATGTGTAACGAGAAGCCGTAGCGATGCGTAAACCGTGAGGCCGTTGGAAAGATATTCTGCGTAGGAATATATTTTGGGAGTTAGTGTAGAGCTTAGTTATGAGCATTGAAGTATGTGTCAATACTTCTGTCAGTTCGTATGGACTTGTATAAAAGTGCTCATTGAGCACATTCTATGTACAGATTGAGTATTATTTTCTGAATTTAGTTTTTGTGTGTTCTCTCTGTCTCTCCCGCGTACTATGTATATTCAAGCTCTCCATTAAACCTGCCTATTTTCTGTGTTCAATTTTCTATTGCTTCCGCACATAATCTTTTTCATGGTATCAGAGCGCGAGGGTTGAGAACCTCTGCAGCCGACATAGCTTGAAAAGAAAATTAACCAAGAAGAACAAAAAAAAAACAAAATGGATAGAGGCATGGCTAGCTCGCTTCCTACCGAGAAGCTCGACAGAAACAACTACGCATCTTGGTCCTACAAGATGCACCAGTACCTGCTCGGGCACGGTTATTGGAGCTATGTCGACGAAGCAAATGACACAGCACCCGAATCGACACATAGAGATTTCCCGGCGTGGGAATAGTCGGCGAGCAGAGTACTGTACTGCTTCGCGTCTTGTGTGGGCGAACAACTCCTAAGCTACATTCGGGATGCAAAAACGCCGAAAGATGCTTGGGGAAATTTGAAGAAGATTTTCTCCACAAGCACTACAGCCAGAAAGCTTCAACTCCGACAATGCGATTTGTCAGTGGCTGATTACACCTCGAAGATCAAAGATATATGCGACTCCTTAGCCTCCATCGATGTGAATGTCGAGGAAGGCGAGATGGTGTAGATCTGTCTCGGGGGACTAACGTCGAAGTTCGGAGCGTTCCGAATTGTCGTGTGTACATGGGAGAATACGCCGTCATTTTTCGACTTACAGTCGATGCTCCTTATAGAGGAGAACCACGCGGGTGCATCAACGAGCACACATGCCGACAACAAGATGCTGTACACAGAGGGAGATAGGCCCCGTGGTCATGGTGGACGAGGCAAGTCGATGCGCAATGGGGGCGACCGACGAGATCAAGGAAGAAGGCACCGAAGTGATGCCGATAGCAATTCCAGACCCTCCGGAAATAGGGGGAGTTGGGGCGACGAGAACCGGCATGGGAAATCCATCACGGAATTCTAGTACTGTGGCAAGAAAGGCCACAGGGAGAGCAAGTGCTGGAAAAAGCGCGCTAATTCAGAGAGAACCGGGTCCGGATCGGGTTCCGGATAGACCGACAAAGGAAATCGGCAGCGATTGCACTACGTGGAAGGATTCGAAAAAGGGTCAGTCTTTGTGACGAGACACGAAGCAAACTCGATGAAGAAGATCACCCCGAAGTCTGACGAGGTGTGGTACATCGACTCCGGCGCGTTGTCGTAGTGTAATTCACACACTACGTGAAAAATTACATTTTTGGTCTCTTCGGATAGGACATGGAGTACCCGGTGAGAACCGAAAGGAGGAACCGGTAAGGACTGAACCTGGTAAGGAGACCCGACAAGAGACAGATAAAGAAAACCAGCAAGAACCGGATGAAGAAGGCCGGTGAGAGCCTCTCACCGGATGAAGAGACAAAATTGTAAATAAAAGAAAAGATTGTTACATGCATAAGGCAAGATTCAAACCCTATACCTCCATGTTAATAATGTAAAACCTTACCATTACACTAACATATCATTAGTGTTAAAAAGGTAAAACGTCCCACATAGAAAGGTAAGTTCACGTTAGGATAAACTTTAGTTAGAAGAAAACGCATGATAAAAGAAAAAGCTACGCATGCACATGTAGCGTGCATGAACACCAAAAAATATGCATCAAATTAGAAAAAGTAGGATCACTTTAGAAAAAGCATAGAGTCTATCTATAGAAAAAGCATGGATTGTTAAGACTCTCTCATCACTATATAAGGATGGGGAGCTCAATGTAATGGGGTGTGTGGAATATTTGGAAATTGGACATATTTTCTAGAACACCAATTGATAAACTATACTCGTGGGATTCACGAAGTTTTATATAATCTATCTCTTCCAATCTATGATAAATTGTTATTACTAGTGGAAAGATTGTGCATTCCACTTGTAGAATCTTCTTGAAACGAAGCAAACACACCCTCTCTACAAAAATTGGATGCACTAGTATCACATGTTCCTCAAATTGATTAGAATTTGCAAATATAAAAATACATGATAGGTCTACGAGTGGAGATCGTTAGAAATCATGCAAGTTTGGACGTGTTGATAAGTTAATGTAGGCATAATAAAGTTCAACAATGGCTTAATATGTCACTAATGTACAACAAGGGAAACACTAAGTTAAAGACTTATATTAATATGGTAAGGTTTACAAAAATATGAGGTGTACTTGTATCCATACTAATAAAATGAGTTATAATTTATACTTTGACCCATACGTGCATGTATATAATTGTGGACAATGTAGGATAGTGAACTTTAGGATAATGTGATTGGAATAACTAACTTATTTAAGTATTCAATACTTGTATTTAAAGTTGATCTAATCTATTCCTCAGTTTGTTCGTATGGGATCAAACCATATGTATATAATTGTGGACAATGTAAGGCAATGAACTTTAGGATAATGTCGTGGAAATAACAAACCTATTAAGGCTTTCATACTTGTATTTAAAATTGATCTACTCTATTGCTTAGGTGATTCACACATGATCAAACTCCGAACGATAATGCAAGTGGAACTACAAGCGTATAAAAACATGCGGATAACACTAGTGGAACCATTATTAACACACTACACAATCTAAGCAGCGATGGAATAGAAACATAATAGTTTTAATAATAGAAGACAAAGATCCATAATAACAACATGGACAGTCATGGCAACAATTGTACGACCATGTTATGTTAAGGTTAGCTTGGACCAAAATCAGCCTCAATTTTAACTAATTCATGTTTCTCCATAAATTTGGTAGTTAGCTATGCACGCGGTGAAACCAATGTCATAAGTCTACTAACCAAGTATATAAAAATAAAATTGAAACATATAAAAGATTATAAAGAATAGAATCCACCAAGTAAAACCCAAAATTTGTATTAATAATGTGAAATCCAAACAAATTGTCAGTGTCATTTTCTTCATAGAGTCTATTACATAGCAATCAATTCATCAATGTCATTTTCTTCATCATCTTGTGTAGAACTCTCTTCGGCTATACGTGCATTGGCTTCCCCTGTTAGCCGAGCCAACGAAATATCTTCTATAAGCTCATCATCAAGCTCTATTAGCTCCCCCGGTTCGCTAGCTAACGGAGGAATAGGCTCTCGCGAAGCAAGTTGAAACCTTTCTATATTAGCGAGGTTCTTTGCACCGACCTCCTCCTCATGGTCTGGGCACTCCCACAAAGCCTTAATCCTCATATTTATAAATATAACCTGCTCCTTGTCCTTCTCCAATGCAACTGTATTTCTAAAGAGCTTCAATGCACATGCAGACGTCGTTCCTGTGAAGAAAGTAACAAGAAGAATTAGTTGTCAAACAAAAAAGATTCGGTATTGGTTATCTCAAGATCGTTACCCTAGTTCGAGGAATACCTGTGCCAGAAAAGAGATTTAATATCCAGTCTCCTTCGATAGAAAACATCTCGATCAAGCGCATCATAAGTCGTTGAGGTTTTTGATATGGGTTGACAAGTTCCCGTTCTATCGTGGTGACATGTCGCAATTTCCGTGTCACTGCTGGATATACCAGCAGATTTGAACCTCCCACTTCATTAGAATGCTCCTTGATTCTTTGTTTCTTAATTTCATCGAAGTAGCCAACTGTGATGTATTTAATGGCATTAACGAACCGAAAACTTGGCCCTCTATTTACATTGGTTTTTATCCTATAAAAAATAATACATCGAGTTAAGAATAGATTGAACAACCTTAAGAAATGCAATATAGTGAATGACACCTATAAATAATCCTTACCATGCAAGGTTCTCGATGCCATGGCAACGAAATCTCAAAGCTTGAGCTACCGAGTACCCTTGGTCCATACTATGAAAGACAACTATTCGCCACAAGGATGCAGTCGTTAGCTCAGCGAAATCCTTGACCATCTTCTCCAACTGTTTAAACCTAAACGGTTCATCATCGTATGATGACCCAACCATTCAAAATCCGTAAGGAATATCCGCAATCATTAGTGTATATTCCTTCTTTGGCACTTTTTGGATCAAGTCGACGACATCGCCGCAAACCACATTGTAGTAAAGATCTCTCGTAATATCTTTTTTGTGGCTAAATTTTTTAAAGGAGCCATCTTCCTCCATTTCGTATGCCTTTACTAAGTGACAATCCTTTACTTTTCTGGCTCGCTCGAGATGTGCAAGGAAGGATGTCGGGAAATCGTGTATATCCTTAACTTCTCCTTGTTTCTTGCCACGACACGGTTTCTAATAGAAACAATAGGACATCAAGTATTATTATACAAGCTCTACATATGATGAAAGCTTAATGAAAAACCACCAATACTAATCCAATCCTTGAATGCAATAAAATACTCTGATAACGCCTTATATGAAGACGTTAGAGGATAATCCTCTGTCACTTGTTCCCAAGTTATACATCCAAGTTGTTTCATCATAACTTCTTGGATCTTCATATACACCTTATGACTGTGAAATTAGAAATCAAGATTAGAACTTTGAATTACACCATATAGACTTCAATATTAGTATTTGAAAGACTTACTTATTGAACTTAGTGACCATTTCTTCAAGGCTTAAATCTTTGGCCACAACCCTTGACAAAACAGACACAAGAAGCTGCTCGTCCTTAATACCTTGCATAGCTCTCCACAGAGATAGCTTCATGTCATCAACCGCTTCTTCAATTGTCAAGTCAATTTTCTTGGCCGCTTGTGACTTTAACTCTAGTTGAGGGTCAACCTTACATTTCTTTTGTCGTTGACCCTTTACCTCCTTACTCTCCCACATTGAGAAGATTTGATCCGGTAGGTCCCATACTTCTCCATCTCTAAAGGCCAGTTGAAACCAAGGCTCATATTTTCGAAGACCATCGGACTTAACATTATCATCTACCACAATGCCGACTTCATGCAGACATTGATGTCGTAGACCTGGATGTAGCTTCACACCAAACTTTTGTTTCATGTCCAAATACTCGTGGTGGAAGAACCTTATATGCTCAATCGATGACATTTTCTGCCTATAGTCATTATCATTATTGTGGTCCCATGCCAACAACTTTGCCTCTTCAGTTGTGAGCCCCACGTAAATTTTGCCCTCGGCATACTTGAAGAAGAAAGTCGTTGGATGTTCTCTCACAAGTTGCCGACGTGCCTCCGTTGAATGCGATCCACCAATGACAAAGTAATTATATTGATCATGCTTTCTAATATCAAAATCTTCAATGGTTTCACATTCTTTAGGATCTACCATAACAATAAAAGGCACCACAGAGGTGTGAGGATTAATTTTCATTTTTTTCTTGAGATTTTGAACATGCATGCAGTGTGGCTCTCTAATCTCAAGTGGTCTTCGACCTGGTTTTTCATCAATAGGGGGCCGATGGATGTGTGTTATAGGCAAATTAAACACTTGTCCTTTCCTGACTAGTTTACGCTGCATTAACTCTCTCCTTATCTTATTCTGCTCGGATGACAACACACCCGATGCCAGCTCAGCTCCTGGCGTCCCCTTAGTGTCCTCCTCTTCGTTTTCACTTGATGAATCGGAGTCTAACATTTTGGTTGTCTTCTTCTTTGGTGGTCGTGATTGTACTTTAGATACCCTTTTTGTGGCCTTCACTAGGGAGGGCACTTCCTCCCTTAGAGTTACATGTCCTTGTATATAAGGCCTCAAGGTAACAATAAGGTTTTGTGAGCTTTCAAGATCTTTTTTGAACGCTTCTGGCCCACAAGATTCCTTTACTAGAAGATCTTTTGAAAGGAACACTTTACGTACCCCCTTGGAGCACTCTATCATTACAAGTATGTTGGCCGAATCTGCATCTTCGTAGTCAAATCATAGAATACGGCCATACATAAATGGGGGTTCCTTTCCAAGCTGCCCCTCCCCCTCCCCCTTCTTCTTTGCTGTATACAATACGACTTTTTTCTTTGAGTCGACGTATTGCATACACCATTCCTTATTCGTTAGATCACGGTCAAGAAGGTCTTCGCCTCTAGTAGCTGCTACAACTTTCTTTTGACTCCTTGTTGAAGACAAGCTTTTTTCCTCTCTTCATGGACTTGGGAGCTACTAGGGTTTGTGTTTCAATTGGAGAACCCTGTATGCGGAGCTTTATCTTCTTCACAGGTTGGTCTGACAAGTTCTCAAACGACCTATTTAAGAAAGGACATGCGAAAACATAAGTTAGGTGGTCACGTAGATTAAGGTTGTATATTAAAATACAAATAATTAGATGAAGAAATAAACTAGCAGGCGATTTGTGGTGAACGATAAATATCAATCATGCATTCAGTGTACATGGTAGTCCTATATTCAGAAATCTATTCTAGTAAGGGCTATTCAACTTAGAAAATATATATCGTAATAAGTATACAAGGTCATATATTGTCTTGAAGGGCAGGTACGACTTATATTGATTCCATAACCATATTGTAGATAATTTGCATATGATAGACTTGAGATTGGTATCGTAAAGGTAATTTGTGGGTTATTTTCTACTATTTTAAGCTATAGTAGGTCATAAAACCCCTATAATTAAGGCCCCTTTTTTTTAAATAGTAAGGCAAGTCGACATAAAAAAGAATGATTTTGACAGTACAAGAAATCGATACGCCGTATCGAGTTCCTATTTAAAAAGCAAAGAGAATAGAGGAACTCGATACGGCGTATCGAGTTCCTCTTTAAAACCTAAACTTTAAACCGGAACTCGATACGGCATATTGAGTTCCTATTTAAAAAGCAAAGAAAACAAAGGAACTTGATACGGCGTATCGAGTTCCTGTTTAAAACCTATACTTTAAATAGGAACTCGATACGGCGTATCGAGTAGTATCGAGTTCCTGTTTAAAACCTATACTTTAAACAGGAACTCGATACGGCGTATCGAGTTCCTCTTTAAAACCTAAACTTTAAACAGGAACTGGATACGCTGTATTGAGTTCCTATTTAAAACCTAAACTTTAAAGAGGAACTCGATACGCCGTATCGAGTTCCTGTATAAAACCTAAACTTCAAATAGAAACTCGATACGCCGTATCGAGTTCTTGTATAAAGTTTGTATTTTATACAAGAACTCAATACGGCGTATCGAGTTCTTGAGTGACGAAACATATTTACAAAAATGTCCATAGTGTTAGAGGCCTACCTGGAGTCCTGGCGCTCGATTCTCTTTGAAGACATGGTTGATCTTGTCGAAGTGGAGGCGGAGATCACGCTTTCGTGCTTCGTGCTCTGTGTGCTCTTGTGAGTGAAATATGATGAGGTCTTCCTATTTATAGGGATTGACCACAGTGGTTAAAGTAACCACAATCACCTTAACCAGGGTTAGTAACCTTGAGGTTAGTTAGTTAGTAACCACAATCACATTAACCAGAGTAACTTATGATTGCATTAATGGTCAAACTAACATATTGATGAATCTTTTATAGTTATAATAACTTACAATGACTTTAAAGGTCATGAAGGACACAATGATAGAGGTTCATGAATGAACCAATAATTGATTACTAAAAGCAACATTTTTATGACTCTTAATTGCTGTGTATTAAAGATGTGGGCATGAATGAACCAATGATTGATAAGTCTAATATTTAAAATGGTGAGCATTAATGAACCAATGACTGAGAAGTTCTATATCAAATATGGGTGCCATTAATTAGCCAATGATTTTAACTTTAATCCAACATATTTATGGCTTGATAATGATTGGAATTATATTATACTTGATTTAACTTCATATAGACCTAGTTTAAATAATTATTGATATTTTAAATACAATTACTATATTAAAAATAATATTTTTTATATATTGTATTAATATAATATTAAATAATATAGACATTATATTGAGGGAGCTTTTGTTTAGAGAGGAGTTTATGTTTAGAGAGGAGTATATGTTTAGAGAGGAGCTTATTAGTTTTTTGCCTTAGCCTAAGCACATAACTTAAAGAGCCCTATCTAGACCTTAAGCCATGAGTGAAGATTCACCGTTCTCGATTGAAGAATATTGTTTGTAATCAGACTCATCTTTTCTAGCGAAGAGTATTGTTTGTCGACAGACTCACCATATTCTATTGAAGAATATTGTCTGTCGATAGACTCACCATATTCTATCGAAGAATATTGTCTGAGCTCATCTTCACCTACAGGGAATGTAAATAATGACACATGTGAAGAGTTCTCTATTGAAGAATACGATATTAATAAAGATACAGAGAATGAAGGTAGTGCCAATGAAACATCGAATAACATTGGCGATGGTCACAACAAAGAATTAAATTGTAACAAGGTTACACCAACCTCTATGTAGGAAGAGAAATCTGGAAGCCTTATGCATATTAGAAGAATCCCATGAAGAATTCGTCTGGCTATATTTAGCTTGGTGAGATCAGATAAACAGATTGGATTTGATGTCAAAAAAATATGTTGTGCCTGTGGTTGTATGCCTATGATTGGAAAATCAAAGTTGCGAGAATTAAGGCGATAATATTTTTCGATGACTGGTGATGAGCAAGACACTTACCTCGGGTCACATATGCAACTAGTATCTGACAAATGTATGGGGATCAAAGTATCATTCGAGTATTATATCTTCCATGCGCAACAGATATGTAGAGTTGCATTGAAAATTGCGTTATGTGTTAGTAACATGCGTCTACATAGAGTACAACAACGTCTACTTAGCGGGGATTAGATGCTCAATTGTAAAGAGGTTCCAAGTATGAAAGGTGCAATTGGAAGACATGCTATTGGTTGGATGAAAAGTTACTTTCAGTTAAATTGTGAAGTAATGCCCACTATAGGTAGGATGCACCTTTCTGATAATTATACACGTCGGGAAGTTTATGATGTCTATCGATCTAATATGGTGGGCTCACGTAATAAGTCTGTCACATATAGCCAATTCACAAGATTATGGAGAGCTTGGTTTTCAAATGTTATCATTCCACGTAAAGTACGCATGGGAATCTCACGTACGGTTCTGTATAGTGACATTGAAACTGACTCATCTGTCAACTATTCCATATGCGGAGGCTCCCTAAAGATGTCAATGATGAGTGCCTTGTTCAAATGCACTTGGTGGGATGCTTGGCTTATAATAGGTCTGTTGGACCTCACGTCTTCATTACATACCCCAATGTTCACAATGACCCTAACGTAACAGTTACAGTGATTCACCGAGTTTTGATGTCTTGGGGCCAACCTTTCCCCCCTGTTCTATACATTCAATTGGACAATACTGCTAGAGAGAACAAAAATTCAACTGTGTTTGGCTATCTAAGTATGTTGGTCAACCAAGGATTGTTTAGGAAAGTGAAAGTCAATTTTCTTTTGGTTGTCCACACACATGACCATATAGATCATATGTTTAGCACATTCTCCAGATAGTTGTCTCGGCATGATGCTTTCACTTTACCTAAACTATTTGATGTCATTTGTGATGCATATACACCACGCCCAAAAGTGTTACACTTGAAGGAGGTATATGAATTTAAGAGATATATATCAGATGGGGGTGGTGGGAATGTTAAAGTGCTTGCCCAGTTAAACAATATAAGTTTCAATCACATTTTTATGATAAAGAAAAATGAAATAAGTGGTTCTACACTTTTGTATGCTAAACAATATTCATCTTCTACAACATGGGAACCTGAAGGTGGTTGCCAGTTATTACTTTGTATGCCGAGTACAATTGTCCATGGAGCTAAGCAAATGCCAATTGAGAAGAAAGGACAGTTGTAGAGTGTCTTGGTATCGGAACAAAAACGGTCATGGCTCCAAGCCTTAGAAAAAAAAAGAAAGCATATTGAGGCCGCCAAGAAATATGCCGCACAGCAAGACACGTCATGGTGGGATGTATTTTATAGTGATCAAAAAGGAATTATAGACAATTGTGTATTTGGTGATAATTGGAATTTGGAAACGCCATTCACATGGTCACTGCAACATGATCGTGTAAATAGAACTCCGGAGCAACCACCAAATGCGATTAATGACAACTTGGTCCATCCACAACAAAGAGACATTTTTGTGGGACCAAGGATGACCATAGTAGCCGAAGCTAGATGGCAAGGCAATTTGCAAGAGCTCACGGCGGGGATGTTGATTGCAACGCCGACTGATGAGAACTCACATGGCCACCAATTTTGGGTGGGTAAAATTCTAGAAGTGCTAATGCATGAAATAGAAAACACGATCAAGTCTATAAACGTTCATTGGTACAACACTAGAAGTGCAAATGCTTTTACAAGTAAGTATACAATGGAGATGATTGAATGCCCAACAAGAAGGGGAGGTAGGAATAGGAAGCGAAACATTCGTAACACCTCAACCCTTGATATCTCTGATGTGGATATCATAGTGTACGACTTCACACTTACAAAAGCCGGGTGATTAAGGAAGTCAACAATAGATATAATAAAAGAAAAATTACCAGGTCTACAAGGTGGCTCGACTCAAAGGCAAACGAGATCTACTACATATAGTCTAGAGTCAAACCATTTGGTTTATGACGAAGATAATGCACTAATTGGTACATCCGAGGATGACAAGGAGGAATAGTCATTGTATATTAGTTATAGTAG
Source organism: Azolla caroliniana (assembly GCF_043228905.1). Taxonomy (NCBI): domain Eukaryota; kingdom Viridiplantae; phylum Streptophyta; class Polypodiopsida; order Salviniales; family Salviniaceae; genus Azolla; species Azolla caroliniana. The sequence continues at coordinate 11,451,879 of NW_028230437.1, read as the reverse complement.
TGATTCTCCGTAACGGAGTGATCATGAATGTATTTTTGGTTATTAAGTGTAACTACATTCCGCTTGTAACAAATCGAGTAATATAAAAGCATGTGTTTTGAATTCTTATGATTTCTAAAAAATCGTTTCTTATAAAATAACATTGGTTGTAAAGTTTGTGATATAAATTGTGAATGTAACTTTTTGAAATTCCTCATTTTTTAGTTACTTCTAAATCACAAAAATAGGGGATTTTTAACCTTTTTCATAGTATATTTGAACATGTATGATACTGGTATCAATGTATTTTGTAAAATCATTGAAAAAGTACTAAAATCAACCAAAATATTCCTTGTCCTTCCATTTATGCGCGATCCTTCCACTTGTGAACGCGAACGTGAATATTAATATTAATAAATCTAATAATCTATACTTGTGGGATTCACAAGTTTTTATATCTCTTTCTTATAATCTATTCATAACCAAACTCGTCTCAAATTCTTCCTCGTCCTAGTCCAAAACCTCGGCGGTTCCCACTCGACTCACGCAACAATTTGGAGCCGAAAGGCACGACACAAGTGGTGAACCCGACGTGAAGGCGGGTGGCAAGGAGATGGAGAATCAACAAGAGGCGATGAGCATAATGATGATGATGATTGAGCGGATGCAACAAGAGCAACGTGCGATGTCGGAGATGAAGTCGGCAGTAGCGTGGCTTGTGCAATGAAATGGGCAATTCAACGGAAATGATGTGTCACGCTATCTATGTGAATACAAGGTGGAGATGATGCGATGTGGGATACCGGAAGGATTGCAAGTGATATCCTTCAGCCAGGTAGCCACAGATGGGTTACAAGAGAGAATCTACAAGATACGACAACAAAACCCAACATGGGGGTCCTTTGAAGAAGCTTTACGAGAGGCATATGACTACGAGAGATCGAAGGGACGAGATCGGCGAGAGTTCGATGAATGGGTGGCATCGGAGAAGACCCACTGAAGTGCAACACAAGCATTCCTAGAGTTCGAGCACCGGTTTGCTCGACTCTCGGAGCGGGAACAACAATTGGTGGGGATGTATAAAGTCCTAATGTTCGTGAAGTCGATCGATCGGAAAGAAAGGATGGACATTGGGATCGAACTCGAAGATGATGACGGTGCACATGGCCTTACTGAGGATTGGGCCGACGTCGAAAGGATATGCCGGAGACAGGATGAGAGGAAGAAGAGAATATTGTCAGCAACAACATGGCCTATAAGGGATGATCGATTAAGGATGAACGATGTGGCTGATATGAAGGCCGAAGTACGATTCGACGGTACCATTGGAGAGGGTGTGGAACAAGGCATCCTCTTGTCTTGCGAAAGAACGACTACCAAGGATAAGATCGATGACTTGAGAGTGGTGAACACCACTTCAAGAACGGAAGAAGGTTTCGGAATACAAGTATCCGAAACATCGGGTGAAAAAGGGGTAAGCATAATCGATGCTTGCATGATCGAGGGAGATAAAGAGTGCGAGGTGGACTTGATTGAGGAGGTCTCCACAAAAGATGACATCGAATCGGAGGTGGCTATGGACAAATCGATGGCGTATGACCGTATCGAACTTTCTCACCACTGATTCCAGAGACTCCGGTGGTTGCGTTCGAAAGGCAACGTGAGACCGAAGAGACAGAAGGTGGTGGAGAGAAAACGAAGGTCGACGCCGATGGATACGACGGAGAGATAACCGAGAAGGTGGCTATGGGTGAAACGACGGTGGACAGTAATACCAAGGATTCCTACCCACTAATTCTAGAGACTTCGGCGGTTGTGTCGAGTACCAACGTGAGACCGGAGAGACGTGAGGTGGCGGCAAGAAAGGTAAAGTCGGAAGCCGATTCGGATGGAAGATGATCCGGACGAAATTCTGATCTAAACAAAAACCGACCTAGAAGGGGGGCGACTCGGTCCAAACCGATCAACCGAGTCTGATTCGGCCGAATACGAATCCGATCGGAAGCCAATCTAACTGAAAGCCGATCGGACGAGACCGAATTGGAAAGAAGCTAATATGATCCAACCGAAAGCGGATTGAACGAGACCGAATCCGAAAGAAGCTAATCCAACTAAACCAGGGGTCGAAAGATTGAGGCCGATGATTACAACGAAGAGGCCAAGAAAAGACACTACCACGGATGAACAAGGACCAAGCGGGCCATGCGGATTTGAAGGATTTTACCAAGGATGAGATCTCAACAAAGAAGGAGAGCTCCAACATGAAGATTGTCAACTCTAACGCAAGATTATACGACAAAAGTGAACAAAGTGGGAAGCAGGAACATGCACAAGACATGAAGGGTTATGCTTAAGAGGAGCATGAGGAGCCGCGACAACCGACCATGGCCATGCAAACAGTGAACCAAGACTATGGTGGATCGGATGGCGACAATGGTTTGGGTGGAAAGAATGGATGTGCTCAAAATGGAGAGACAAAGTCGACATAGCTAGAAAAACAGAGGGTAAAGGAGAAATACGAGAATCGGCAACCGAACAAAACCGACAACAAGACTGGCGACGATACCAATCGGGCAGAGACCAGATGGAAAAGACTAACAATCACCGACAGTTTTGGCACATACCGGAGGATGTGTGGGTTCGGAGGGGGCGAGTGTCGTAGTGTAATTCACACACTACGTGAAAAATTACATTTTTGGTCTCTCCGAATAGGACATGGAGTACCCGGTGAGAACCGAAAGGAGGAACCGGTAAGGACCGAACCCGGTAAGGGGACCCGCCAAGAGATAGATAGAGAAAACCGACAAGAATCGGATGAGAAGGCTGGTGAGAGTCTCTCACCGGATGAAGAGACAAAATTGTAAATAAAAGAAAAGATTGTTACATGCATAGGGCAAGATTCGAACCCTATACCTCCATATTAATAATGTAAAGCCTTACCATTACATTAACATATCATTAGTGTTAAAAAGGTAAAATGTCCCATATAGAAAGGTAAGTTCACGCTAGGATAAACTTTAGTTAGAAGAAAACGCATGATAAAAGAAAAAGCTACGCATGCACATGTAGCGTGCATGAACACCATAAAAAACGCATCAAATTAGAAAAAGTAGGATCACTTTAGAAAAAGCATAGAGTCTATATATAGAAAAAGCATGGATTGTTAAGACTCTCTCATCACTATATAATGATGCGGAGCTCAATGTAATGGGGTGTGTGGAATATTTGGAAATTGGATATATTTTCTAGAACACCAATTGATAAACTATACTCGTGGGATTCACGAAGTTTTATATAATCTATCTCTTCCAATCTATGATAAATTGTTATTTTGGATTCTAAATATTAATAAATCTAATAATCTATACTTGCGGGATTCACAAGTTTTTATATCTCTTTCTTAAAATCTATTCATAACCAAACTCATCTCAAATTCTTCCTCCTCCTAGTCCAAAATGATTCGGAGCCGAAATGCAACGACAACATCAAACCACATGATGTGCCACAAGGAGTGGTTCTCATACCTAGGAAAACCGATGCAACCGGGAGTAGTCTCAACTGGAGATGACACTCTGCATCTGATTGCGTATGTCGGTGAGGTTCCCTTGAGCCATGGTGGGTAGAAAGGGAAACTTATGAACGTGTTACATGTCCCGACAATCACGAAGAATCTAGTGTCGGTCGGGCAAATCGTCGACCAGGGGATGCAAGTCCGGTTCACGCATCTCGGGTGCTTCATCGAAGAAGAAGGCCGAGTTATTGCGCAAGGTCGTAGAGACGGGAGGATGTTTATCCTCGACTCTAGTGATGGTGGCACTGCAATGTTTGCGAAAGAACAAAAAGTCGAGTCGGATATTGACTTATGGCACAAGAGGATAGGCCACGTCAACTATCAGCGACTTTAGGACCTGCAATCGAAACAAGTGGTGTTCGGATTGCCCAAATTTAGTGGCTGAAAGGCGCAAATTTGTGAAGCTTGCCAGCTAGGGAAGCAATACCGAATTCCTTTCCCTAATGGGCGTAATCGGAGCCGGAACAAGCATGACTTGATACATTCCGATGTATGGGGGCCGGCACAGAACGTTAGTCTTGGCAGGAATCGATATTTTGTCTCCTTCATTGACGACTATACGCGGCACACGTGGATCTACCTCATCGAGAAGAAGAGTGAAGTCTTCGACTGTTTCTGGGATCTCAAAGGGTTTGTGGAAACAAAAATAGGACGAAAGATCAAGTCTTTGCGGTCGGATGGCGGAAAAGAATACTTTTCTGGTCAATTCAACGGCTATCTGCAACAGATGGGAATTCAGCGCGAATTCAGTTGTAGATACACGCTGGAGCAAAACGGCGTGGCCGAGAGGAAGAACCGGTCAATTGTAGAAGTGGCACGGGCAATGCTGGAGGAGAAGAGCTTGCCCAAGTTCTATTGGGCCGAGGCGGTACAAACCGCGGTATACATCCAAAATCGGATCGGAGACAAAGTGTCGGTGCATGAGCAGTATTTCGGAAGGAAGCCGAATCTACGACACTTGAGCGTTTTCGGTAGCATTGCATATGTGCATTACCGAAGGAGAAACAGAGGAAGTTGGATGCGAAAGCCAAGAAGTGTATCTTAGTCGTCTACTCGGACGAGCAGAAGAGTTACAAGTGTTATAACCCTCGCACCAAACAAGCGCGCATGAGCCGTGACATTGTGTTTGACGAGTCCGCGTCCTGGTACTTGCCTCTGACTCCGGATCTCACCTCAAATCCGAGTTCTGATGATGAGGTCAGCGAGGCTGAGATGCCTCTGGATGAGCCTGAAATCGGGACCCGCGAAGAGAGTTCGATTTCATTTCGGTTAAGCGGACCGGATGGACGACTGAGTCGGTTTGACCAGTCTAATGAAGAGTCGTGCATTCCTTGCGCAGGAAGCCGAGGAGATGGCTGACACACAAAGAAAAAGGGCAGAAGAAGGTGTCGGATTACGGCACGGATAGGAATGAGTCGGATCGATGTGAGTCCGACTCCGAGGGAAGTGACGACGGACGGGTTTTCGAGACAGAAGTCCGCGTTGGCCAAGTAAGCCTTAACTTTGGCTAATGAGCAATTGCGCCGATCAACCCGCCAGAAGAACCTTGTGTACATGGCGCATCACTATGCATACATGACACGTGTAGCGGAAGTGCGTGAGCCGGAGAGCTATGCAGAAGCGGCGAAGGACGCGAATTGGCATGCCACAATGGAGGAAGAGATGCACGCTTTGGCGGAGAATGAAACTTGGGACCTGGTTGACGCACCAAAAGGTGTGAAGCTGATCGGATATAGGTGGGTGTACAAGGTCAAGTACAACACTAACGGCTCGGTCAACCGATACAAGGCCCGACTAGTAGCGAAAGGCTACATGCAGAAACACGGCGTCGACTACGATGAGACGTTTGCGCCGGTCGTGAAGATGACGACCGCCCGTGTTTTGCTCGTGGTCGCTGCGGCAAAGGGGTGGCACTTACATTAGATGGATGTAAGGAATGCGTTCTTGCAAGGTGAGCTTGAGGAACAAGTGTACATGGTAAAGCCCCCCGGATTTCACTCCGGAACGAACACTTTGGTAGTGTGCTGATTGAAGAAGTCCCTTTACGGACTAAAGCAAGCCCCACGTGCTTGGAATGCGAAGATCATGCAACGATTGCGTCAGTTGGGCTTTGCGATGTCAAAATCAGACTCCTCACTATTCACCTGGAAAGGTCGACTTGGGCCGGTTAGTATTTTACTTTATGTTGATGACTTGGTCATCACCAGCACCGACCTTGGTGACATTGACCGCGTAAAGCTCCAGCTCGCAACGTGATTTGACATGAAGGATCTGGGGGACCTTCATTACTTCCTCGGGATCGAAGTGATTCGCACCCCCGAAGGCATACTAATCCGCCAACGGCATTACGTGCTAAGTATGCTCTTCAAATTCAGGATGGCCGACTATAAGTCTGTATCGACTCCTCTGGATAGAACCGTCAAGCTTCGCCCCGATTCCGGAAAGGTATGCGACCCGACGAGGTTCCGACAAATAGTCGGAAGCCTTATATACCATACCATCACCCGACCAGATCTCAGCTACCCGGTCGGGGTTATCAGTCAGTTCATGGTGCGAACGAGGAGCACCTTCAGTGCGCACAACGCGTACTCCGGTATGTCAGTGGCACTAAGGATCGGGGGCTACTATATCGGGCTGATACTGCCACGCAATTGGTCGGTTACACCGATGCTAATTGGGCCGAAAATGCCGGTGATCGCCGCTCCACGTCCGGTTTCGCGTTCTCTCTCGGGAGTGCAACGATCACGTGGAGTAGCAAGAAGCAACCGACAGTTGTGTTGTCGAGCACCGAAGCCGAGTATAGAGGAGTGGCTATCGCGACATGCGAAGCCATATGGTTGAAGTGGCTACTTAAGGATCTGCAGGTGGAGGTATCCGATCCAATGTCAATCTACTGCGACAACCTCAATAGCATCCAACTAGCTAAGAACCCCGTCTTCCATGCCCGGGCTAAGCACATTGAGGTGCACTACCATTTCGTCCATGAGCGTGTCCTCCCCGGTGAATTCGAACTTTAGTTTGTTCCGACGGATCGGTAGAACACCGACATCTTCACCAAGACTCTTGGTTTGGACAAGTTGCAACAATTCTCGGGTACTCTTGGGTTGCGTCACCTCAACGTGCTGAACTTGAGGGGGAGAGACATCCATGATGACCACGGAAGGGAGCAGGAAAGGAGTGGAGAAGATCGAGACGCCGAGTCAGATGACGAATTCGATTTCGGATTGGCTGAAGAAGTTGAGGGCAGATCCGCGGAAGAGTCCGAAAGCGGACATAAGGGGAGCATACAAAAGAAAGAGCCGAAGCCAACCAAGTGTGGGGGAGACAAAGCCATTAAGGGCGAGAAGACCAAAGACGAGTTGGAGACAACCAACTCAGACGAGAGCGAAAACCGATCGGAGGAAGCCGAATCGGTTCAGATATGCTGAATCAACCAAGGGCCAAGCGGAAGAGAAGGCAACAGAAGAGGCGCCAACACCGCAACAACAAGGAACCTGAGAAGGGCCGTGTGAGCAAACAAGCCGACCGGAAGGGTCGAGGCACGCGGAATCGAACAGGTCAGGAGCGCGAGCAAGGCATGAAGCTAGAAGGAACCGGAGTGCAGATTCGGAAGAGCAGATGGAACCTCAAGTTGAGCTTGAGGGGGAGTGTTGAGATACAAGCTCAACATTGGCCAGATCGATTGTGCAAGCCGAGAACCGGATCGGTTGGGGCCGATCAGTTAAGCCGGACCTGTGCGTAAAATGGGTGTGTAAACCGTTACGCAAACTGGTGCGTAACGAGAAGCCGTAGCGGTTCGTAAACCGCGAGGCCGTTGGAAAGATATTCCGCATAGGAATATATTTTGGGAGTTAGTGTAGAGCTCAGTTATGAGTATTGAAGTACGTGTCAGTACTTCTGTCAGTCCGTATGGACTTGTATAAAAGTGCTCACTGAGCACATTCTATGTACAGATTGAGTATTATTTTTTGAATTTAGTTTCTGTGTGTTCTCTTTGTCTCTCCCACGTACTGTGTATATTCAAGCTCTCCATTAAACCTCCCTATTTTCTGTGTTCGGTTTTCTATTGCTTCCGCACATAATCTTTTTCAGGCTGGATGCCGGACCTGGGGGGAATTTGAAGCACGGCTCCTCGAACGGTACGGGCTTGATGACACGCTTCGGTTATTCAAGCGGGACTTTATGGATTGGGTGGAGACCCCAGGAAAGCGGAGGAATGCGTCGACGCTCCTCTGGGAGTTTGAGGAACGCTTCCCACGCCTCTCAGCACTGGACATGACCGTACTGGCACGAGCCGTGTACTTTTGTTCGTCAAAGTTGTGGACATGCGGGATCGGGAACAAGTGGGTCTCTTGCTGGAGACGGACGATGGGGTGACGACCGACTGGGCCCTGGTAAAAGGGGTCTGCGGCCGTTTCGACAAATGGCGTGAGTGGGTCGACAAGGGCTCGTTGGAGGCAGGAGCAGTTGCGGCAAGAAACCTCGAGGGACCCCCGCCGGCGCGCAAGGAGGAAACCCGGGATTGGCTTGAGAGAGGCTCATCTGGGTCAAGGGCCCGTCGGGCAAAGCGGCTCTAGAAGAACTGATGCAAATGGTACGAGACCTCCAGATTGCATAAGCGAGGAGGGACGGCGGTGAGCAGCCTCGTGACCGAAGGCCTCCGGGTGGGCATCGGTGCTTGTGGTGTGACGCGGTCGGTCACGTCCAAAAGGACTGCGTGGACTTCACAGAAGCAATAAGGGCTAATGTGGTATACCTATGGAATGGGAGGGTGCACGTAGCGAGAATATCGGACAGGGAGGAATGAAAAGACTGATGGAAGAAGCAACGATGCGCCACGCAAAGACCATCCACTACTCGACGTCGGCAGGAATTTGGGTTGGGAGTGACGAAGGCCGGAAGATGAAAGACTCCGGGTTCTGGCCGGTGGTGCTAGAAGGCCTCGCTGACGTGCGGTTGAGAAGGGAGGAAGCAGACTGTGCGGAAACACGGGTTCGGGAGGTCACCGGGTGGAGCGATCTGGTTGAAGAAAAGACCGGCTTCGTGGAAGCCGCGTGCCAAAACTACGAGGTTCTGGTAGAAGACAAGCGTGCAGGAAAGGCCGGAGAGGCCGGACCCTCGTAGCGGTATGAGACCTGGTTCGGGCCAAAGCAGAATGACGCCGGTGTTGTCGGCACACCGGATAAAGCAAAGAAAGTTGGTTACTGTTTGAGCACCGATATTGAAAGAACCATGGACCTACGGACGGTCCTAGAGGAGCGGATTCTTGACAGAAAGGTTGAGCTGTTGCTACGGGAAATGCTTGGGATCGCAAAGAAGGAGTTCCATGATTCTATTGTGGACTTGGTGAAGCGGAAGCGGCTCTCGATGGAGCTGGAACTGGACAAGCCTGTGGAGGTGCGGACGATGCACCTGGAAGACATGACCCTAGAGGACGAGTTGGCGGGACGCCATTATTCGAAGTTACACTGGGCCAGGTCCACGATAGAGACCCCTGTTCGGATCGGTGACGTCCAGGAGCTGGTGGTGGCGTTGATAGACCACGGCTTGGTGATCAACCTGATGTCCATGGATTTCTACAAAAAGGGGAAGTGGCCCATCATTACAAGAATGACTGGAAAATACGTGCGGTGACACGCACTACGGAGGAACTGCACGGGGCGTGCCCAAATGTAAGCGTGAAGATTGGGGATGTCGAGATTGACCAACACTTCTTCGTGCAGGCGACGTCCTCACACCCGGTGATTCTCGGCGAACCATACATAACGGCGGTGTGCATGGAGACCAAAGTGCTTGACAACGGTTTGGCGTATGCGCACGTCAAAAGCCAAGACAGATGTCGTTCCGTCCAATTCCTGACCGTGTGGGAGAACCATGAGCGTAATCGCGAGACCCTCGGCGGCGATAACCGAGGGGATTTTTAGAGAGGGCTATCAAGGCATGGGGCCGCGATAGTCCGGGCACCATGGAGAAACCCCACACATGTACCATAGGAAGGAAAATTTGCTTCTCCGATAACGGAGGCTGTACAATAACCGACATCAACGGCCGGGAAAGGAAGCGAGTGGAGGAACGACTCAGGACGTGCGGAGTCCTCGCCCTCGATGAAGAAATTAGCGGCGCCGTCGAGGCGGTCTCTTTTGAGGACACCTTGGTGGCACTACGAAAGGTGTTCGTAGAAGGCCTCAGTGAGGACCGGACGGTTCCGGTTAGTTATGTGGAGATGTACGAAGTCATCGCTGACCTTGGGGAAAGGGTCAGGTCTGATCAGACGGCCCACGTGGATACGAGGTACAAGATTGTGGACCGGAAGGTGAGGCCAATCGCAGCTCCCTTGCCCGAGGGCCGTAGGGAGTGGATAAAGGGGGTCACGTCCGACCCAAGTTTGCAGAATCCGGCCAGCATAGGACACCGGTTCACTGACATAACGTTGCGGGAGCTCAAGGTTGGTGGGGGTGGGTTTCTACTGCCGGTGGAGGAGGATGTCTCAACAAACTCACTGTGCGCAACCGTTATCCGCTATCTTTGATCCCCGAACTCCTTGATCGGCTCCGAGTTACGCGTGTCTTCTCCAAAGTTGATCTATGTGGAGCGTACAATCTCGTACGCATCAAGCCGGGGGATGAATGGAAAACCGCATTTCGAATACAAGGTAATGCCTTTTGGTCTTACTAACGCTCCCGTAGTTTTTCAACATATGATGAACGATATATTCCAGGAATATCTTGATCTTTTTGTTGTCATTTACCTCGATGATATTCTCATTTTCTCACCAAGTCTGATTAGTTCTTGCTAAACTTCGCGAGCATGGCCTTTATGCCAAAGGCGAGAAATGCGAATTCGACCGTACCTCGATCGAATTTCTAGGCTACATCATCTCGCCCACTAGCATCACCATAGATATGAAGAAGGTCTCTGTCATTCAGGCGTGGGCGACTCCAAGGTGACTTAAAGATGTGCAATCCTTCCTCGGCTTCGCGAATTTTTACCGTCGCTTCATCAAGGGGTTTTCCACCCTAGCACAACCTCTTATCGCTCTCACCCATAAAGGCACTCCATTTTTATGGACCTCGGAGGCGCAAATATGTGTTCGACTCACTCAAACACGCATTCATCACTACCCCGGTGCTGCTACATGCCGACCCCACAAAACCCTTCCAAGTCGAAACCGATGCCTCTGACTTTGCCATTGGTGCCATCTTATCCCAAGCAGACGACAACAACCTAATGCACCCAGTGCCTTACTATTCCTGAAAATTTACAGCATCCGAAATCAATTATCCCATTTACAACAAGGAGCTTGCTGCTATCATTGCTGCCTTTGAAGAATGGCGACCCTACTTGGCCGGTGCACAACATCGTGTCCAGGTAGTGATTGATCATAAAAGTTTAGTTTATTTTTCCACCACTCGTACTTTGAATCGAAGGCAGCCCGTTGGTCGACATTTCTCACCGACTACGATTTTGAGATCGTATTTCGACCTGGTGGCCAACATGGGAAGGCTGATGCCCTTTCTCGCCGAGCTAACCTTGCACTCCGCCCTGGGGATGCTGCTTATGCTCAACAATCTAGACGTTTGTTGAAACCCGACAAATTGCATCTTTTTGCCACTTGTATGTTGCAGGATGATTCTTTACTCCAACAAATCACTGATGCATCCAAGACCGATGCGTTCGCCAACGAGATTTGAGATAGTCTGCGAAACCCCTCCAAGGCGACCAAAAGGAAGGATCTTGACACCTTCACCATACAAGAGGGTTTGTTGTTCCGAGATCATCTCTTATACGTCCCAGAGGGCCCATGTCGCACCCGGGTGTTGCGGGAATGCCACGATGACCCACTTGCAGGTCATTTTGGGGTCGCGAAAACCCTCGAGCTAATCTCTTGGGGGTATTGGTGGCCACAACCATGGAAGTTGGTCAAAGAATACATAAAGAGTTGTGAGGTTTGTGCTCACTCCAAAGCCATTCATCATCGGCCATACGGCTTACTACAGCCGCTTCCATCTCTATGGACCTGATAACTGATCTACCCTTGGTCAATAGATATGACTCGGTGTTGGTAGTTGTCGATCGGTTTACGAAGATGGCTCACTTCACTCCATGCTCCAAAACCATTTCTGGAGAAGCAATGGTGCATCTCCTACTCAACAATGTGGTACGCTTGCATGGACTCCCCGATGATGTCATCTCGGATCGTGGATCCCAGTTTGTCTCTCACTTCTGGCAGCGCCTGCTACAAACTTTAGGCATCTCTGTCAAGTTGTCCTTCGCTTATCACCCCCAAACTGATGGGCAAACGGAGCGTGTCAACCAAATCCTTGAGCAGTATCTTCGGTGCTCGGTTAGTTACCAACAAGATGATTGGGTCAACTTACTTTCGCTCGCGGAATTCGCCTACAATAATTCTCTCCATGCATCGACTGGCGTCACTCCCTTCTTTGCCAACTATGGTTTACATCCTCGCTTCAACATTTCCCTTCCTACCACTTCCGTGAACCCTTCGGTAGAGGATCGCACCCGCATTTTGGAAGAACTACATCATGATTTATCCTTGGAGCTTAGTCTTGCTAGTGAACGATACAAGAAGCAGGCTGATCGCCATCGATCTTCCACTCCACATTTTGTCGTTGGAGACATGGTCTGGTTGTTACGTCGACACATCTCTACTACTCATCCATGTGCGAAACTTGATTACAAGAAGTTGGGACCATTCCGTATCATTGAGTGCATCAATCCCGTCACCTTCCGGCTCGCCCTTCCATCCCACTTCCGGATTCACGATGTTTTTCATGTCTTCCTCCTCGAACCCCATTATGCTTCACAACTCCCAGGACGTCAGGCCCCACCACCACCACCTGTGCAATTGACGACAGGGGAGGAATACGAGGTTGACCAAATCCTTCACTCGCGTTGGCACCGTCGACACTTGCAATACCTCGTCCTATGGAGGGGTTACCCCATGTCTGAGGCCACGTGGGAACCATCGGAAAATTTACAAAATGCCCCAGAGGTCATCCAAGGTTTTCATCACCGATATCCCCACAAACCAGCAGCCGATTTAGGAAGGCGGCGTAGGAGGGGGGATAATGTCAAGATTCGATCTCTTGACACGACCATGTTATAATCTAGTATTATGAGTTAACCAAGATATCTAGTACATAGTTATGTATGTAATTGATCCTTATTATTTTGCTAGCATCATGTGCATAGTTGCTCCCTTGTAGTATTTACACTTGACACATGCATGCATACCTACATGCTCTATTGTAGATTCACATGCGTGCAACAAGTATGCATGCCATGTAGTATAAATAGAGGAGTTCACCTTGAAGGAATTCAAGGTGAACAACACCAGTTATGGAGTCTTTCCTTTAATACTATCTTCTTTCTTGTCCATTTGGTTATCTTCTTGCTTGTCTCTTGAGCTTATGATCTGTGACAAAGGAACGGTTTCGGAGGATGCTCGGAAGGCACGGGAAAGCCTTCACATTCTCACCGGAGGAAATCGGGTGCGTGGACCCGACGATCGTAGAACCGATGGTGATATTCACGGTGCCGCATGTGTTGTGGAATCTCAAACCAATTCCGGTACCCAGAGCTCACATCCCGAAGTTGATGGAACTACTGAAGCAGAAAGTGGAGATGGGCATCGTCGAACCATCGAGTGCCCCATATTCAAATCGGTGGTTTACTGTGCCAAAGAAGAACAGCATGCTGCGCTTCATTCAGGACCTGTAGCTGGTCAATAAAGTGACCATTCAGAATGCAGGAGTCAGACCGACGATCGACGAGTTTGTAGAGGCCTTCATTCGAAGGTCGATCTATTCGGTCGGGGATCTATTCTTGGGGTACGACCAATTCCAACTAGCCGTGGAGAGCAGGGATATTACGACGATGCAGACTCCTCTCGGCCTAGTGTGGATGTGTACCTTGCCGCTAGGAGGGACCAACTCGGTGGCGCACATGGTGAACGCTATGAACAAAGTGCTGAGAGATTGCATCCCGAACATCACCATGCCGTTTTTGGACGACATACCGATAAAAGGGTGTCCGGTGGAGGATAAGGATGAGACGGTTGCACTGGACGACTGCCGAAGATTTGTTGTGGACCACATCAAAGACTGCGAAAGGGTGCTACAAAGGCTAGAGAGCGCGCGACTCACCTTCTCCGAAGAAAAATCGGCTTTCGGTCAATCAGAAATCTTAGTGGTCGGTCACTTGTGCGGGCCTTATGGCCGGAAATCGTCTCCGGCAAAGGTCGAAGCCATTTCCGTGATGAAGGAGGAATGCAAGTTTGTAACGGAGGTGCGGAGGTTCTTGGCGGCGTGTGCGTTCTACCAAATCTAGGTTCCGCATTGCGCACACATCGCGGAACCACTCTATGGTCTGCTAAAGAAAGGGGGCAAATTCGACTGGGGCGAGGAAAATACAGAGTCGGTCCGGAGATTGAAAGAAGCGCTTACCGCGGCACCGGCACTCTGTAAAGTGGTTTACGACAAGAATGCTCCAATCTATGTAACCGTAGATACGAGCCCAACTGGGATAGGATGGGTGATCAATCAGGAAGACGAGGGAGGCACACGGTTCCCTATCTGGTTCGGAGCGAAGGTACTTGGTGAAGGACATCGAGGATACACCCAAGTTAAGCACGAGCTCTGGGGTATTGTTTCGGAAGTCAAGACTGACAAAGCTTATCTTATCAGGACAGAGGTAATAATCGAGACAGACTGCCTACCGATCCTCGGAATGGTTTCCGGATGCGCGATGCCGGACCTGGCCATGCTCAGGTAGATCGCGTACATCAAGTCCCTGAATCCGGAGATACGGCACATCTCCGGAAAGAACAACGCCATGGCCGACATGCTTTTGAGAGCGCGGTTCGATGATGAGGACAACATGGTTTCGAAGGACGAAGAAGTTGGCAAGGACTTCTTCGAGTCGGCTTACCTGACAAGGGTAACGAGCACCCCAGTGATTAATGAGTTTCGTGAGGGTGAATACGAAGGGGAGTGGCTCAGGATCGGTAGATTTCTGGAGACAATGACGTCGGACGCCGTGTGGACGAAAGACGAAGCTAACCAGGTCCGGAAGAAAGCGTACCGGTTCTTCCTGCGGGATGGGACCCTATGGAAGCATCTGAAGAAGAGAGGTGGCGTCCCACTACGAGTAGTGGTAGGAAAGGAGGAGCGGGAGATGCTGCTCGCGGCGTACCACGAGAGTCCTTGGGTCGGTCACCGCAGGACTTGGGCCACATTCGAGAAGCTAAAGGAGAAGTATTGGTGGCCGGGGCTATACTGGGACGTGCAACAGTTTGTGACGACGTGCGAAAGCTGCCAGATGTACTCCACGATCCGGCATCGAGACGAGCTGCACCCGACCTACCCGCCGACCATCCATTTCAAGTGGATGGTAGATTTGGTGACGATGCCGATGGGGGTAGGACAGATGCGGTACTTGGTGCTTGTGTGAGAAGACTTGACGAACCAAGTGGAGGGTCGTGCACTGCAGAATAAGATGATTGCGGTGGTGTGCCGATTCCTGATTGAGGAGGTGGTGTGCCGGTACAGGTGCGTAGGAAAGATTGTGGTAGATTGGGGGGAGCTGGACGCGCAGGAAGGTGAAGAGCTACTGGACATGTTAGGGGTGAAGGTCTCTCTCACTACGGCGTAGAACCTGGAGGCGAATGGAAAGGTAGAACGTGGACACAGGCCGATCGTGAAGGCTTTAGTACGCGCATGCGGAGGACAGGTCGGGAATTGGCCATGGCTCCTTCCTTACGCACTATGGGCAAACCGGACGACGCATAGTTTAGTGATCAGGTACATGCCGGTAGAGCTAATGTACGGGCAGAAACCGGTCATGCCGGTGGAACAGACAATTTCCTCCTGGGCGGCGATAGATTGGAGGAACGAGATGAGCCGGGAAGAGCTGTTGGCGGTGCAGATTAGATAGCTCGAGCAAAGGCCGGAGGACGTGGAATGGGCAAAGGCGAAGCTGCAAACGGCGAGGGAGAGGAAAAAAGGCCGGTTCGACCGGACACACCGGCTGCGGCCAAAGAAGATCGAAGAAGGCGATTGGGTGCTGGTGTATGACAACAACGTCGACAACTAGCACAAGATGATGCGCTAATTCGCAAGAAGGTGGTTCGGGCCCTACGTCGTAACGAGCGCGAATGACAATGGCACCTACCATCTTGCAGAGCTCAACGGGACGCGGTTAATAGTTCCGGTAGCAGGGAAGCAGATCAAGGAGTTCAAGAAGCGGCACGAGGACGAGCCGGACCCGGGGAGTGAGGATGACGACGATGACCGGTTCGGAGTGGGTGGCGAACCGGAGAGTCAAAGATAATCGCGGGCTGGTCTTCTCAGGCAGAAGTCTATTTTGGCGCATACCGGAGGATGCGCGGTTAGGTGGGAGCAGATGTCGTGGAGAAAACTGTCCCTAGGAGGAATCAGTGTGTAGTGTGCGCGAACCGGCCCTTACACACGAGGACATGTTTTGATGTATTTACATAGTTAAGTATAGGTCGGCGATGTAATTATCCTAGGTAGCACGAATTCGTTAAGTAGGGGATCGAAGAGGATCTTTGTCCGGAAGGACAGAGAAGAAAAGTGATGTAACAGTCTGTAACGACTCTCTCTCCTTGTGCTATAAAAGGAGAGGAAAAAGGGGAGAGTGGGGATGACGCGTTTTTGTTTTGAGAGGACGAAGTGCTGTCGGACTGGGAACCGAGCCCTCTCCTCCACCATCATTGTTGCAGGGATTTTGGGTTAGGTTGGTTGCCTCTGTTGCGTGAAAGCCCGTATGCTTCCGGTACAGGCTCCACCATGTATTTCAGTGTGGGTGTTCGTCTGTGTTGAGTCTGTCACCAACTTGCCGGTTGTAACCTTGCAAGTTGTAATCTATATTGTTATTGGAATGGATTCTTTCGTTTCTGTCTCTTTGTGTTCCTGGCAATCTCTCTTCCTCTTATCTCTCACGCTCCTCGGTTCAGGTCCCCTGCGGTCCTACCTTATTTCATACGCGTGAGTGTAACAACACGACAACGCGCAAAGAGAAGGAGAAGAAGAAGATGCCGGAATACGACACCGGCACTGAAGAATCGGATTGGAGCGGATATTACCCCGGAAAGGAAGAAGGCGGATCTTCAGAAAGTGTTGAGCGGCAAGCTCAACCGGAGCCGGATTGGCTGAATAAGCCTGAGCCGGTAAGTAAGATGAATCGGTATGACAGTGAGCAACCAAGCCGGTAAGCAGTAAGGACCGGTGAGTTGGGGAGCCGGTATGCTGGATCCAATCCGTAACCGGAAGCCTAGTATAGGTTAGACTACTAGGCAGTTATAGTCTCGTAGTTAGTGTCAGATGCTCGTGTGAGCATTGAAGTACACCGTACTTCTAACAGTCCCGTGTGGACTTGTATAAATAGCTCTGATGAGCGCGTTGTAGATACAGAGCACAGAGTATTCATATAATTTTGGAAAATAGTGTGTCTCTCTATCTCTCTCTGTCTCTCTCTTTCTCTCTCTCTCTCTTTGTGTATTGTTCTTTCTAACGCTTCCGCAAGCAATCTTTCACATGGTATCAAAGCGCCTGGGTTGAGAACCTCTGCTGCAGACATCTACACTTGTGAAGGAAACCCTAACAGATCGGAAAGCAGACACAAAAGGAGAAATGGACAGAGGTATGGCTACGTCGCTCCCGGTGGAGAAGCTCGACAGAACCAACTACGCATCTTGGTCATACAAGATGCACTCGTACCTGCTTGGGCATGGCTACTGGAGTTATGTCGATGGAGTGAACGACTCAGCACCGGAGACGACACACAAGGACTTCCCAATGTAGGAACAGGCGGCAAGCAAGGTGATGTAGTGCTTTGCGTCCAGTGTTAGTGACCAGCTGCTCAGCCATATCCGTGACGCCAAGACACCGAAGGATGCTTGGGGAAACTTGAAAAAGGTTTTCGCTGCAAGCACCACTGCCCGGAAGCTACAACTCAGACAGGAATTGAGCAATGTTCGATAGAAGAACATGTCGGTGGCAGATTACACAGCCCGGATCAAAGGGATCTGTGACTCGCTTGCCTCTATTAACGTCACCGTAGAGGAAGACAAGATGGTGCAGGTCTGTCTTGGAGGCCTGGCGTCCAAGTTTAGAGCTTTCCGGACTGCGGTTTGTACAAGGGAGAATACGCCCTCATTTTTCGACTTACAGTCGAGGCTCCTTGTAGAGGAGAACCACGCCGGTGCATCTACCAATGCATCCCCAGACACGGGAGCGGATCGGTCCTGTGGGCGTGGTGGACGAGGCAGGTCGGCACGCAATGGAGGCAGCCGGCAAGAGCAGGAACGAAGGCACAGTGAGCGTGTCGACAGCAATTCCGAGACTTCCACAAGCAGAGGGAGTCAAGGTGGTGCCGGAGGCCGGCAAGACAAATCTGCTACAGAATGCTGGTACTCTGGCAAAAAGGGCCACAGGGAAAGCGAGTGTTGAAGAAAGCATGCCGATACGGACAAATCCGGATCCGGCAAGACCGGTAAGGAAGGCCGACAAAGCTCGCACTACGCAAACGGATCGGGAGGATCCAACAATGGTAAGGGGCCAGCCCTGGTGATGAAGCACAAGGCAAACTCAATGAAGAAGACCACTTCCAAATCGGAGGAAGTGTGGTACGTTGACTCCGGCGCAACAAACCACATGATGAGCCACGAGGAGTGGTTCTCCTTTTTGGAGAAGCCGGATCAACCGGGAGTTGTCGAAACCAGAGATGACACTCCCCACCCGATCGTGCACGTCAGAGAAGTCCCTTTGAGCCACGTCAGATAGAGGGGGAAGCTGATGAATGTATTACATGTTCTGACGATCACGAAGAACCTGGTGTCAGTCGGACAAATCGTCGACTAGGGGATGCAGGTGCTGTTTACGCACCTCGGGTGCTTCATTGAGGATGAGGGCGAAGTTATTGCGCAAGGGCGCAGAGATGGGAGGATGTTTATCCTCAACACCAATGATGTCGGCACCGCACTGTTCACCAAAGGACAGAAGATCGAGTCGGATATCGACCTGTGGCACAAGCGGATCGGCCACGTCAACTACCAGAGGCTTCAAGTCCTGCAAACGGAACAAGTCGTTTTCGGTTTGCCGAAGTTTAGCGGCCGGAGAGCCCAGATTGTGAAGCCTGCCAACTCGGGAAGCAACACCGGCTTCCATTCCCCACCGAAAGAAATCGAAGCCGTAACAAGCTCAATCTTATCCATTCGGATGTGTGGGGACCGGCACAAAATGTTAGCATTGGTGGGAGTCGATATTTCATCTCCTTCATCGACAACTACACGCGGGATACGTGGATCTACCTCATTGAGCGGAAGAGCAAAGTCTTCGAGTGTTTCCGGAGCCTCCAGAAGATGGTGGAACGGGAATCGGAGAGGAAGATCAAATGCCTACGGTCGGATGGCAGAAAAGAGTACTTTTCTAGTCAATTCAACAGCTATCTGCAACAAAAAGGGATTCGGCGAGAATTCAACTGCAGATACACACCGCAACAGAATGGTGTGGCCGAAAGGAAGAATCGGTCGCTGATTGACGCGGCTAGGGCAATGCTGGAGGAAAAGAGCATGCCCAAGTTCTACTGGGCGGAGGCGGTCCAAATGGCCGTTTACATCCAGAACCGGATCGGGGACAAGGTGTCAGCTCACGAGCTGTATTTTGGGCGCAAGCCAAATTTGGGACACCTCCGGATATTCGGCAGCATAGCCTATGTACATGTGCCGGATGAGAAGCGGAGAAAGCTGGATGCAAAATCGGAAAAATGCATCCTAGTCGGCTATGCTCAAGAGCAAAAGGGATATATGTGTTATAACCCCTGGACGAAGTAGGACCGAGTCAGCCGAGATGTCGAGTTTGAAGAATCGGCATCGTGGTATTACTTACCAACTCCGACTTCCGATCCCGACCCGATGTCGGAGGATGGGGCTAGTGAGCCTGAACCAGCCCAGGTAGAGAAAGATGAAGCCAGGACTCAAGATGAGAGTCAGGAATCATTCCGATTAAGCGGACCGAATGAGAGACTGGATCAGTCCAACCAGTTGGATGATGAGTCAGCGAGTAGTGGAGACTCTGTTGTGCTCTCCCCGCGCAAGGAACCGAGGAGACGGTTCACACGCAAAGAGAAAGGGAAGCAGAAGATGCCGGAATTCGAGACCGGCAATGATGAGTCGGATCGGTGCGTATCTGACTTCGGCAAGGACATAGGCAGATCTTTGAGAACGAAGACCAAACCGGCCAAGAAGGGTCTCATACTGGGTAACGGTGAGTTACGCCGGTCCACCCGCCAGAAGGATCTTGTTAAACAGTACGGGTATAACGAGTACATGGCGCATCATTATGCGTACATGACCAAGGTCGCAGAAGTGCGTGAGCCAGAGAGCTACGCAGAAGCGGCAAAGGACGCAAATTGGCGTGCCGCTATGGAGGAAGAAATGCGGGCACTGGTTGAACCTCCCCGTCACTGTAAACCGATCAGATGCAAGTGGGTGTACAAGGTAAAGTACAATGCTGACGGTACAGTTAACGGGTACAAGGTCTGGTTAGTGGCGAAGGGATATGCGCAGACCCACGGAATCGACCAGAACAAGACCTTTGCTCCTGTAGCGAAGATGATGACGGTTCATGTGGTACTAGCGGTTGCTGCGGCAAGGGGGTGGCATCTTCATTAGATGGATGTGAAGAATGCCTTCCTTCAAGGAGATCTTGAAGAAGAAGTCTTTATGACTCAGCCCCCCGGATTTCAGTCGGAGGTGAACAAGTCGGCGGTATGCCGGCTGAGGAAGTCGTTGTACGGCTTGAAGCAAGCCCCCGTGCTTGGAATGCTAAGATCATGCACCGGTTGCGAAAGATGGGGTTTGTTGCCTCTAAGTCGGACTCTTCCCTGTTCATCCAACAAGGCTCAAACGGTTCGGTATGTATCTTACTCTATGTTGATGATTTAGTCATCACCAACCCAGGTCTTCCGGAAATCAACCGCGTCAAGTCCCAGTTGTCGGACCTTCATTATTTTTTGGGGATCTAGGTGATCCGCACCCCCGACGGCATATTTCTTTCTCAACGCCATTATGTGTTGAATATACTATACAAGTTCGGCATGACAGAATGCCGACCTGTCTCCACACCCCTGGACCGGAATCAAAAGATCTGTCCCAACTCCGGACCAGCCTGCGATGAGAAAAGGTTTTGACAAATAGTCGGAAGCCTGATCTACTTGACCATCACCCGGCCCGACATTAGCTATCCGGTCGTAGTGGTAAGCCAATTCATGCAGAAGCCGACCGTGGAGCACCTTCAGTGCGTGCAACGAATACTGAGGTATGTTAGCGGCACTAAGGACCGGGGGCTCTTATACCGGCAAGGTATAACCGAAGAGCTTGTTGGCTATACGGATGCCGACTGGGCTGGCGATGCAACGGATCGTCGCTCAACTTCCGGTTTTATGTTTTCTCTTGGGAGCGCGACTGTTGCGTGGAGCAGCAAAAAGCAGCCAACAATGGCTCTATCCAGCACTGAGGCTAAATACCGGGGCGCGACCGTTGCCACCTGCGAGGCCATTTGGCTTCGACGACTATTGCAAGACTTGCGGATCGAGGTACCGACCCCGATCCTGATCTACTGCGATAACCTCAGCAGCATGCAGCTCGCCAAGAACCCTGTGTTCCATGCTTGCACAAAGCACATAGAAGTGCATTATCACTTCGTGCGTGAGCGGGTCCTGAGCGGTGAAGTTGAACTACGGTATGTTCACAGGGATTGGCAAGTTGCAGACATCTTCACCAAGCCACTTGGGTTGGACAAGTTGCAGCACTTTACCAAAATGCTTGATGTTCAGCATCTCGACGTGCCGCACTTGAGGGGGAGAGCAAGGGCAAAGACACTACCGAAACCCTAAACCCTAAACCCTAAACCCTGGCTCTGTTGAGCACTGAGGTTGAGTACCGGGGCTCTACCAATGCCATCTGTGAAGCCATCTGGCTTCGGCGATTGCTGCGTGATCTCCGGATTGAGGTACCGACCTTGATCCTGATCTACTATGACAACATGAGCAACATTCAGCTCGCTAAGAACCCTATATTCCATGCTCGGACAAAGCACATAGAAATGCATTATCACTTTGTTCGTGAGCAGGTCCTGAGTGGTGAAGTTGAACTTCGGTATGTTCACACGGATTAGAAGGTTTCCGACATCTTCACAAAGCCGCTAGGATTGGACAAGTTGCAACATTTTTCGGAGATGCTCGGTATTCAACACCTCGATGTGCCGCACTTGAGGGGGAGAATAGGAACGGGAATGAATGGCACCAGACAAGGAGCCAGAGAGGAAGGAAGAACCAAGGGGGGCGATAGGAGGAAAAAGGAAGCCGAGTCGACCGAAGGAGTCGGCATAGGTGGCAGAGTCAAGAAGGACAGAGCCAACCGGAAGAAGGCCAAGACCCGGACGCGGTTCGATGCGGTGAAGGGTCTAAAACGGAAGACGAGTTGGAGACTACCAACTCTGACAAGACCTAGAAGGAATCAGAGGAAACCGATTTTGTTCACGATTCGGAGAAGCCGGATCATCCAAAGGCCACCTGGACAAGAAGACAACGGAAGTCGACACCGACAAGGAGGAATCGATGAATCGACAATCGCCAGAGTCATAACAGTGAAGGAGCTGAAATGGGCCTGTTGAGCAGACAAGCCGACCAAGGAGGTCGAGGTGCGCAGTACCGGATGGGTTGCGGGAAGCGGAGGCGGACTAGACGAGGAGCGCGAGCAAGGCGGAACGACGCCAGAAGGAGCCGGGTGGAAGGACCGACTGCCACAGACACTAACACCACGATCCAACCTCAAGTTGAGCTTGAGGGGGAGTGTTGAGCGAGCAAGCTCAATCGGATACAGATTGGTTGAATAAGCCAGAGCCGGATCGACATCCAGGGGGATGAGCCGGATCGGTATATGGAAACAACCGGCCGGATCGGGGAGACAAATTGGAGAGCCGGATTGGAGTGCGAACCGGAAGCCTAGTAGTAGCCTAGACTACTAGGTAATCATTGTCTCGTAGCTAATGTGAGTCGGTCATATGAGCATTGAAGTACATAATACTGTTGTCAATCCATTTGAGGACTTATATAAATAGTGTTGTTTAGCACGTTGTATGTACAGAGTTTTCAGAGTGATATTTTGAATTGAGTTTATGTTCTACTCTCTCTCTCTCTCTCTCTCTCTCTTGAGAACACATGCAATCTTGGAGATATTAAGTGTTGGGTCCTCAAGAAATATCTTTTCGACACTTTGGTGACCCCGGTTCTTCTCTATGGGGTGGAAGTATGGGGCGGTAGCATCCTTAAATCTATGTGGAAAGAGTTTGAAAATGTGCAAAAGCATTTTCTTACCAAGTTTCTACAAGTTAAGAAACAAACGCCCTACACCCTCCTCCTCCTTGAGACGGGATCGCTTCCCATTGAGATCATGGCCATGGAAAGGGTTGTTGAATACATGCTTAAGGTTCAAAAAAGTTCCTCACATCGACTTCCTAGAATTGCGTGGGAAGCAAGCAAAAAGATCCAAAAGATGCATAAAAGCAAAATTTTGTGTTCCGGTTGGATGCAAGATATAGAAAAATGGTTTGGTAGATGGGATGCGAGACACTTGCTTCATGATGCATCATTAAATTCCTTTGTAAATGAGGCATTTTTGCAACGCAAATGTATCATGACATGGGACAAATGTGGAGGCTCACGCTTCACACATTATACTACACATGTTGCACCTAACTACAAAACCATATTCTTTGCGGAATGGGGAAATCGTACACATCCATACATGTCAGAGCCCATACCATTATCTACCATTCGAACCATTGCTTCCATGCGACTTAGCTCACATGCATTGCGATGTGAAACAGGGAGTTGGGGCACAAGTGATGAGAATGGTCGGCTATGCACACTTTGCCCTAAACAAGTTTGCGAGTCTGAGTATCACACTTTGATACAATGCTCTGCCTTTGATCATATTCGACCATGCTTTCCACATCTCTTCGATCAAGCCCAATCTTTGCATGAATTCCTCTCACAACCACAATGTGCACTCTTGATTGCAACATTCATTGGTAAAGCTCTTGAACATCGAGAGTCACTACTCACTTTCACACATATAACGTGAAATGTAATATTTTTGATCTCATAAGTCATATTTGACCTCCGAAGACGATAATATAATCTATCTCTCTCTCTCTCTCTCTCTCTCTCTCTTTGTGTTAAGTTCTCCATGAAACGTTTTCTCATTTTCTGTTGCTATCTTGCTGAGCTGGTTTGTCTAACGCTTCCGCATGCTAACTTTTAGAACAAGTAATTGATTTCTTGAAGAACTCGCATTTTGAGATCTTCGCGTAGAATTGCTTGTTGCGCAATGTTTGTAAAACAAAGCGGACATGGTAGCATGTTCTTCTAATGTACGACTATAAACTAGAATATCATCCAACAAAATAACGAAAAATTTTCAAAGTTGTTCTCGGAAAATGTCATTCATTTCTTGTTGAAATGTGGTCAGAGCATTGGTCAAACCAAAAGGCATGACCAAAAACTCGTAATGGCCATAGCGCGTACGAAATGCCATTTTAGGAACATCGTCCTCACTCATACGAATTTGATGGTAGCCCGTACGAAGATCAAGTTTCGTAAAATACCGAGCTCCCTGGAGACGGTCGATTAGATCGTCAGTCCGGGGCAATGGATATGAATTCTTGATCGTCAGTTTATTCAACTGTTGGTAATTAATACACATACGCCATGTACCCTCTTTCTTTTTTACCAAGAGAACAGGTGCAACCCATGGAGATTTACTATAACGTATATAACCCATTCATAAATAGTCCTTGAGTTGTGTAGATACCTCATCCTCTTCGGATCAACTTAAGCGATAAGGAGGTATACTTATTGGTGCAACACTAGGTGCAATATTTATACGATGGTCTATATTACGTGTAAAAAGAACAATGTGCGGAAGCAACAGAAAGCAAAACGTAGGAAAACACAGGTTTAATGGAGAGCTTGGACACACACACAGTATGTGGGAGAGGGAGAGAGAGTGCGAGAGCCCAGATGGATGTAGCTCAGTTGGTAAGGTTGCCCAATGGAGACCAGGTGGTCATGGGTTCAACCCCTACATTCCACAGTGGCATCTAGTGAAATAGAGATATATATGAAGTATATAATAGAGAGGTGAGGAAATTGGGTTTCAAACCCAAGACACAGTGCTTGTAGTGTTATCGACTTTCCACTAGGGTAAGGTAATTACGATAAAAAGAGAGAGAGAGAGTCAATACACACAACTCTATTCAAAAAATAATACTCAGTCTGTACATAGAATATGCTTAGTGAGCACTTTTATACAAGTCCATACGGACTGACAGAAGTACTAACACGTACTTCAATGCTCATAAACGAGCTCTACACTAACTCCCAAAATATATTCCTACGTGGAATATCTTTCCAACGACCTCGCGATTTACGCACCGCTACGGCTTCTTGTTGCGCACCGGTTTACACACCAGTCTGGCCTAACTGAACAGTCCCAACCGATCCGGTTCTCGGCTTGCATAGCCGATCCGGCCAATGTTGAGCTTGTATCTCAACACTCCCCCTCAAGTTCAACTTAGGGCTCTTCTGGTTCTTCCGGATCACCGCTCCGGTTTCTTCTAGCTTCACGGCTCGCTTGCGCTCCTCGACCTATTTGATTCTGCGCGCCTCGACCCTTCTAGTCGGCGTGTGTGCTCGTGCGGCCCTTCTTAGCTCCCTTGTTGTCGTAGTGTTGGCGCCTCTTTGGCTGCCCTTTCTTCTGCTTGGCCCTCGGTTGATTCGGCGTCTCTGAATCAAACATCCAAACCGAATCAGCTTCCTTCGATTGGTTTTCGCTCTCATCCGAGTTGGCTTCATCTCACCCACACTTGGCTAGCTTTGGCTCTTTCTTTTGACTGCTGCCCTCACGTCCGCTTTCGAACCCTTTTGCGGATCCACCATCGGCTTCTTCAGCCAACCCAAAATCGAATTCGTCATCCGACTCGGCGTCACGGTCTCTCCCGCTCCTTTCCTGCTCCATTCCGTGGTCTTCCAGACTTCTCTCCCCCTCAAGTTCGGCACATCGTGGTGTCGCAACCCAAGCGTACCCGAGAATTGCCGCAACTTGTCGTGACCAAGGGGCTTGGTGAAAATGTCGGCGGTCTGCCGATCCGTTGGAACATACTGAAGTTCGACTTCATCGTAGAGGACAATCTCGTGGACAAAGTGGTTGAAGAGAATATGTGGAATAATCTTCGGCCACAACCGAAGCTTAGATCACTTAATGATAATCAAACACAGAAAAAAATGAGAAATGGAAGTAAGTACACAAACAAAAGAGAAAGCACGGGATGTTAACGTGGAAAATCCTAAATGGGAAAAACCACAGGAGCCCACAGACTCTAAACTATCACTATGTAAGGAGAATACAAGAGGGGAACACAGAGGCAACGACCTCGTGCTCACAATCTTCGCCTGGCGCCAATTACAACAGAGACTCACTCTGTCTCTCTCTGTCTCTCTCTGTCTCTCTATCTTTCCCTCTGCTACGCTCTGTACAACAGTTACACCAATAACTCTATACAGAATAATGACAACACAATGATACACACACACTCTGTTTGCCCTAGGTCATATTTATACTAATATGACTGTCGGGCTATTTACAAATATAGCCACAATGGGCTAACAGAAACATATTTACATATATGTCCCTTCATTTGGTGAGAGGTTCTCAACGGGCCTGCGTCATCTGGTTCTCAGCGGGTCTTCCTTACCGGGTACTCATCATCCGGTTCTCGCCGGGATATGTATCATCCGGTTCTCACCGGGCCTTCCTTGCTGGGTACTCACATCCCATCCGGAGGGACCGAAATCCTAACAAACTTTCCCTTCACTCTTGCATAGGATGCCTCGTCAATCCGATCCTCTTCCTGCATGCATCTAGCTTGTCGGGTGTCAGCACTTTGGTCAGCATATCCGACCCGTTCTCCGCCATGTACTCTGCCTGCGTGGTTGACAACGCAACCGTCTTCTGCAACCTCGACTGCCACAAAACAACTCCCCTTGCATATGTCATAACATATCTCGATGTTGACCGGCTAGTATCCGCATCAACCAACATCTCCGAATCGGTTAAACCGTCAAGTTGGGGTTTACCGGAGCCGAATCGGAGACACATACTTGAGGTGCCTTTCAAGTACCGGAGTATCCATTTTACTACATTCCAGTGCTCCTTGCCGGGATTGCTCATAAACCGGTTCACCACTCCGATTGCGTATCTGATATCCGGTTGGGTACACACCATTGTGTACATTAAGCTCCCGACGGCAAACGCATATGGTATCTTCATCATATCCGCCTTCTCTGCCTTCGTTTTCGGGCTTTGCTTACCGGATAACTTGTAGTTTGCCGAGAGTGTCGATCTGACCGGTTTCGCATCTGATATGTTGAACCGCTGAAGCACCTTTGTCATGTACTTTTCTTGTGACAGCTACAATTGCTTCTTTTACCGGTCCCAGATGATATGCATCCCCAAGTCTTTCATTGAGAAGGTCTGGTTCAGGGCCTTCTTCAGCATCCATATCTTGACTTGGTCTCGTCCGACGATCAACATGTCGTCCATGTACAAGAGGAGTATCAGGAAGTCTCCACATTCAAACTTCTTCACAAATACGCAGTGGTCGGCCTGCATCTTGTGGTACCCTTGATCGGTCATGAAGGAGTCGAACTTCCGGTACCATTGCCGGGGAGCCTGCTTCAAACTGTAGAGGCTCTTCTTTAGTCGGCAAACCAGGTGCTCCTTCCCTTTCTTCACAAATCCCTCAGGTTGCTGCACGTAGATCTCTTCTTTGAGGTCACCGTGAAGGAACGCCGTCTTCACATTGTCGTGAAGATTCCGGGCCATAGGTGGAATCAAGGTGAAATGCGCGCGAGCACTGGTGTGCACGAGTGCACACCCCTAGTGAATTAAATAGTGTAAGTACTAGGCATAGGTAGTTAAGGCATTAATAGGGATTCAAACATCGTGTAAGTAGGGAGAGTTACAAGGAGAGCGAATCAAGGGGGAGAATCTAGGAAGGGAAAGCGACAAGTCATGAATGCCTTGTAACGGGTGCTCCTTGTGCTATAAACGGGGTGACCTTTGACTGTTAGAAGGGATGTCATTCTGGGGGAAGTAATCGAGAGAGGAGAAAGGGAACAAGGAGGAGACCAGATGAGGAGTCCTACGACATATCACCGGAAGGCGCTTCCCCTGCTCGCATCAGACACTTGAGTGCTCCCGACCAGGGATCGACCTTCTGTGAGCCTACTCCACTTTGTGTCTGACTATTGTAGAGCCTACGCTCGACCACCGGCACTGATCCGGTTGTAATCACCCACAACGCTACATGCATTTATCGATTAATAGAAACTTATCTGCCGAACGCAAGTTGTTCTTAGCTTCTCTGTCTATGCCCGTGTCTACAGACGATCCTCTTACACTATCTCTCTCGTTTCGCTAACCTTCTCTGTTTAAACCGCGGTCTTAGGGCTCATGTAAACCACCGACTCTTCCTCATTTCTTGATTCCTTGGTTCAAGACCCCCGCGGTCCTCCCCAACTTCTACGCATCTGCAAGGATTTTCTCGACATCTTTGGTGAACCCGATGTGAAGAGGGGTGGCAAAGGAATCTGAAAATGAGAGGGAGCGAACTTGCAGAAGCAATGACAGAGGCGGTAGACCGCCTGGTTAGCACTCGCGAGGGCGCGAGTGCCCTCGACAGGGCCATAGAAGCAACGGTTGACAAGATAGGCCGGTTCAGTGGGAAAGACGCCACGGGTTACTTAGAGGCCTACAAATCTGAAATGCAGATGAGGAATATACCCGAGGATAGATGGCTGACAGGGTTTCCCCGGGTCGTGACACCACACATCCATACGGAGATGGTCGAAATACAAGCGGGCTGCCATGATTGGGCGGAATTCGCGGAGGAAGTTCTCGAAAGATACAGCTACGACGACTCGCTTCGGCTATCGAGAAAAGACTTTATGGATTGGGTCAACAACCCCGACAAGGGTCAGAACACTTCGGCGCTCCTCCAGGAGTTCGAGTCACAGTTCGTGTGGCTCTCTAGATTGGACCGAACTGTGCTCGAAACGAGGAAAGTCCTGTTTTTCGTTACGTTGTTTGACTCGCGCGTCCGGGAAAGCGTGGGTCTTCTTCTAGAAACCAACCACGGTTTCACGACTGACTGGGCGACCGTCAAAGAAGTATGCAACAGGATTGACAAACGCCGAGATTGGAAAGAAAGGGGGTCCTCGACGGCCGAACCAACTATCGAAACCAGAGCAGAGTCGACACCGACACGAATGGAAGAAACGAGGAGGTGGCTCGAGCTAGGCCCACCCCTGGCAAACGTAGTCGTGGGGCTTGCAGGTGGCGCAGGACTCGAAGAACTAACAAGGATGGTGCGCGACCTCCAAATCGTCCAGGCCCGACAAAGCGACGAGGGTCAACCGCGTGACTGACGACCGCCGACCAATCAGAGGTGCATATGGTGCGACGCCACCAGAAATTCTCGGAGAGACTGCGCAGACCTCGGTGAAGCGCTCAGAAGTAATGTACTTTATCTTTCGAATGGTAGGATACATGCGAGCGACACACGAAGATTGCTTGACACGAATTTTGGACGAGGTGGAATGAAGAGGCTAATGGAAGAGGCCGCGGCACAGCACGTCGAAGCCGTCCATTACTCGGCTTCGATTGGCATCTGCGTAGGCGAAAAGATAGCCAAACCCGATTCTAAACCTCAGTTCTCGCCGGTTATTCTCGAGACCTTGTCCGGAGGAAGGCTGCAGAAGGGAGAAGCGGAGGAGCGAGTGCACGAAGTTACCGGCTTGAGTGACACCGTTGAGGAGAGGACCGGCTTCGTGGAGGCTGCGTGCAAGAACTACGAGGCCCTGATTGATGAAAGGCGAGTGGGGAAAACCGGGGGAGCGGGACCTTCGGGGAGGTACGACACCCGGAGCGCGGCAAAAAGGCATGATGCCACTCCGACCGGGTCCTAGGAGAAGGAGAAGGGCAGGATTCCAAGCTTCCGTTTAAGCTCGGAGATCGAGAAAACAACGAACCTACAGAAGGTTCTAGAGGAAGGAGTCCTCGACAGTCGCGTAGAACTCACGCTTAGGGAAGTGCTTGGCATAGTGAGAAGGGAATTCCACGACAACATCGTGGACCTCGTGAAGAGAAAGTGTCTTGCGACAGAACTGGATCCTGAGAAGCCGATGAGGTAAGGGCGGCACTCCTCGACGAGATGGCCGCGGAAGACGAGCTTGTGGAGATCCACTACCCCAGGCCACACTGGGCAAGAGCGACTACAGAAACCCCGGTTCGTATCGGGGACGTGAAGGAACCGGTGGTGGCATTAATTGACCACGGGTCGGAAATTAACCTAATGTCCATGGACTTCTACAAAAAGGGGAATTGGTTGATCAACACCAAACACGGGTGGAAGATACGTGCGGCTACAAGAGCCACAAAAGAACTACACGGGGCTTGCCTGAACGTCAGGGTGAGCGTCGGAGACATCGATATAAACCAACACTTTTTCGTGCAAGAGACGTCCTCCCACCCGGTCATCCTTGGCGAACCATACATCACGGCGGCTAGAATGGAGACGAAAGTTATGGTCAATGGTTTAGCCTATGCAAGGCTAATAAGTCAGGATGGCCGTCATTCCGTCCAATTTTTGACCGTTCGGAAGAATCACGAGCGGAATAGGGACACCCTCGGAAATAACGACAAGGCGGATTTTTAGAAAGGGCTATCAAGGCGTGGGGCCGCGATAGTATGAATAGCCGGAAAATTCCCCACACCTATAAAATAGGAAGGAAACTTTTGTTCTCTGACAACGGGGGATGTACCATAGCCAGCATCAGTGGTCGAGAAAGAAAATGGGCCGAGATACGCTTAAGGGCGTGCAGAGCCTTAAGTCGCGATGAAGGGATTGGGGAAGCCATGGAGGTGGTCTCATTCGATGACACCCTTGGAGAAATCGGGAAAGTAGTCGAAGGAGGCCTAAGCGAAGACCGAGTCATACCGATCAATTCGGTAGACATGTTTGAAGTCACTGCTGACTTTGAAAGAAAAACCAAGGCGCATCAGATCGCCCGAGTAGACACCAAGTACAAGACTGTGGACCGGAAGATGAAGGCCATTGTTGCGCCCTTACCGGAGGGCAGCTGGTAACGAATAAAGGGGGTCGCTACCGACCCGAGCTTGCGGGATCCGGTCGGCATAGGACACCGTTTCATTTGACAAAACGCTACAGGAGCTGAAGATCGGTGAGGGTGGCTTCCTACTACCGGTGGAAGAGGACCGGTTCAGAAGGATGCCCTAAACCCAACCATTGTCGAACCAATGGTGATCTTTACTGTGCTACACGTGCCATGGAGTCTCAAACCAATTCAAGTACCGAGAGCTCACATGGTAATGTTGATGGAGCTTCCTAAGCAGAAGGTGGAGCTGGGCATTCTCGAACCATCAAGTACCCCTTACTCTAACTGGTGGTTTGTGGTACCAAAGAAGAACAGTACGCTGTGCTTCATCTAGGTCTTACAACCGGTCAACAAGGTGACCATCCACAATACGGGAGTTGGGTCGTCGATCGATGAGTTTGCGGAAGCCTTCGCCGAAAGGTCCATATACTCGGTCGGAGAACTTTTCTCGGGGTACGACAAGTTCCAGCTAGCTGTGGAAAGCAAGGACATATTAACAATGCAAACCCCTCTCGGTCTAGATTGAATGTGTACCCTACCACAATGAGGGACCAACTCGGTGGCACACATGGTGAATGCAATGAACAGAGTCTTGCGGGACTGCATTCCGGACATCACCATGCCTTTCCTGGACGACATCCCTATAAAGGGGTGTCTGGAGGACACCAAGGATGAATCGATCGGCGCGGACGGGTGCCGAAGGTTCGTCACAGACCATATCTCCGACTACGAGAAGATACTATAGAGGCTCAAAGATGCGTGGCTTACCTTCTCGGGAGAAAAGTCGGCCTTCAGACAGCTAGCGATCTTAGTGGTGGGCCATCTATGTGGGTCGTACGGCCGGAAGCCATCGCCGACCAAGGTAGAGGCCTTCTCGGCAATGAAGGAGGAGTGCGGATCCATCACAGAGGTCCGGCGATTCTTAGGAGCATGCGCCTTTTACCACATATGGATCCCTCATTACGCGCACGTCGCCGAACCACTCTATGGCTTGCTAAAGAAAAGCAAGAAATTTGAATGGACAAAGGAACATACCGAGGCGGTTTGGAGGCTAAAACGAATGCTCACCGCGGCACCAGCCTTACGCAAAGCAGAATATGCACCGGGAACTCCGGTCTACATCACAGTGGACACCAACCCGACTTGGGATCGCATGGGTCGTAAATCAAGAGGAGGACGATGGCACGCGTTTCCCTATCCGGTTCAGTGCAAAGGTACTGAATGAGCGATAACGAGGATACGCCCAAGTCAAGCGCGAGCTATGCGGTATCGTTTCGGCAGTTAAGGTCAACAAAGACTACCTAATCGGGACAGAAGTGATCATAGAAACGGACTGCCTACCAATCCTTGGTATGGTCTCCGGATGCACAACTCCCGACTTGGCCATGCTCAGGTGGATTTTGTACGTCAAGTCCCTGAACCCAGAGATATGACACATCTCGGGTAAAGACAACGCCATGGACGATTTGCTTTCCAGAGCAAGGCTCAAGGACGAGGATGGCATGGTATCCGAGAACGAAGAAGTCAGTGCGGACCTCTTCGAATCAGCAAGGATGAGGATAAAAAGGCCAAGCGCTCCGCCCTTGAATGAGTTCGACCAAGGTGACTACGATGGGGAGTGGCTTCTAATCGGAAGATTTCTAAAGACAATGACGGCGGACGCCTCGATGACTAGGGAGGAAGCGGGACAACTCCGAAAAAGGGCATACCGATACTTCCTACGGAATGGGAAGATTTGGAGGGTCCCAAAAAGGCGAAATGACGCACCGCTCCGGGTAATAGCATGGGCGGATGATCAAGAGAAGCTAATATCGGAGTTCCACGAAAGCCCTTGGTCTGGACATCGGGGTGTATGGAGCACATTCGAGAAGTTAAAGGAGAAATACTGGTGGCCGGGTACATATAAGAGCATGCACGACTTCGTGTCCACATGCGAAAG
Organism: Azolla caroliniana; assembly: GCF_043228905.1. Lineage (NCBI taxonomy): Eukaryota > Viridiplantae > Streptophyta > Polypodiopsida > Salviniales > Salviniaceae > Azolla > Azolla caroliniana. Next base: position 11,419,048 of record NW_028230437.1, on the reverse strand, counting down.
CTGCCAGATGCACTCGATGGTTCGACACCACGACGAGCTACACCCAACATACCCCCTGGCCGTACACTTCAAATGGATGGATAACTTAGTAACGATGCCGATAGGAGAGGGTTAGAAATGATACCTCGTGCTAGCTAGAGAAGACCTAATGAACCAGGTAGAGGGCCGGGCACTAACGAACAAGACCACTGCAGCAGTATGTAAGTTTCTGATTGAAGATGTCATATGCCGATACAAGTGGGTAGGGAAAATCGTGGCTGACAGAGGCGAGCTAGACACAGAAGAGGGCGAGGAACTGTTCGATCGGTTAAGCGTAAAACTGTCCCTCACGATAGCGTACAACCCGGAGGGAAATGGAAAGATCGAGCGGGGCCACGGTCCGATCGTAAAAGCCATTGTACCTGTGTGCAAAGGATGAGTCAGCGACTGGCCGAGGTTGCTCCCTTACGCGTTGTGGGCAGACAGGACTACCCAAAGTTCGGTGACAGGGTATATGTCGGCGGAACTAATGTTTGGACTGAAACCCATCATGCTAGTGGAGTGGATGATCGCCTCGTGGACAACGATCGATTAGGCCAACGAAATGAGCCGAGAAGAATTGCTAGCGGCCCGAATCCAGCAACTCGAGCAAAGGCCGGGAGATGTGGAGCGGGTCAGAACGAGGGTGAGAGAAGCGAGAATCCGGAACAAGGCCCGGTTCACCCGAACACACCGGCTCCAACCAAGGAAGATCGAGGAAGGTGATTGGGTGTTGGTCTACGACAACAGCCTCGACAACCAGCATATGTCTATGCGTAAGTTCGTGAAGTGATGGTTCGGGCCCTACGTGGTAATTAGCGTCAATGATAACGCGACGTATCATCTCGCGGAGCTCGACGGGACCCGAATGACGACTCCAGTGGCCGGAAAGCGGATAAAGGCCTTCAAGAAGCGGAACCAGGCCCAGGAGCCAAAACCGCCAATTCAGAAGGGGAGGACGTGTAGCATATGGCCCGGAATCTCTCACTAAAATCACTGCCCGGCACATAACGGAGTATGTGTGGTTTAGTGGGGGTTGATGTCGTGAAGATTTCGGGCCATAGGTGGAATCAAGGTGTACACCCCTAGTGAATTAAATAGTGTAAATACTAGGCATAGGTAGTTAAGGCATTAATAGGGATTCAGACATCACGTAAGTAGGGAGAGTTACGAGGAGAGCGAATCAGGGGGGAGAATCTAGGAAGGGAAAGAGACAAGTCATGAATGCCTTGTAATAGTCACTCTTTGTGCTATAAAAGGGGTGACCTTTCACTGTTAGAAGGGATGTAATTTTGGGGGAAGTAATCGAGAGAGGAGAAAGGGAACAGGCAGGAGACCAGATGAGGAGTCCTACGACAGATCACCGGAAGGAGCTTCCCCTGCTCGCGTAAGACGCCCGAATGCTCCTGACCAGGGATCGACCTTCTGTGACCCTACTCCACTTTGTGTATGACTATTGTAGAGCCTATGCTCTACCACTGACACTGATCCGGTTGTAATCACCCACAGCACTACGCGCATATATCGATTAATAGAAACTTATCTACCGAATGCAAGTTGTTCTTAGCTTCTCTGTCTATGCCCGTGTCTACACACGATCCTCTTACACTATCTCTCTCATTTCACTAACCTTCTCTGTTTAAACCGGGGTCTCAGGGTTCACGTAAACCACAGACTCTTCCTCCTCATTTCTCGATTCCTTCGTTCAAGACCCCCGCGGTTCTAGCCAAATTCTATGCATCCGGGAGGATTTTCTCGACAGCGTCTAACTGCTCTGCTCTACCTTGAGATCCATGCTTGCCCCTATGCTCAGTACTGTCCGGATGGAAGTCATCTTTACTACCAGGGAAAATATCTCGTCGAAGTCCACGCCCTTCTTCTACTGTAACCCCTTCACCACGATCCTAGCTTTGTATCTCGGGGGGTTTCCGGCATCTCCCGGTTTCAGCTTGTACACCCACTTGTTTCGGAGTGCCCTCTTTCCTTTCGGCAACTCCACCAATTCATACGTGTGGTTCTCATGCAAGGAATCCATCTCGTCGTGCATGGCACTCAACCACTTGCAGCTATGGGTGTCATCTTTCGCTTCTTCGAAGCTTTCCGGCTCCTCCTCATCGGTCTGCAACACATGCTCTGCATCCGGAAATCTCCGGGGGGCTCTTCTTTCCCGGAGAGGATATCTCCGTCCTCGGTTTTCGGTAACCGGCTCCTGTGTCTGTTCTTCATCTGAATCCGATTCAGGGTCTTGTCTGGTTCCGGTTTCAGCTTCCTCTCCTTCTTCTGTTGGTTCGGTATCCTCACCGTAACCGGCCAGTTCTTCAAGTGTCAACTGGCTCGTAGCCGGGTAGGTCTGAATCTCATCGATCCGATCCTTACTGGTCGATTCAGAGTTCATTATCTTCTTCTTCGACTCCCAGCCGGCAAGGTTCTTGTCCTTCGTGAAGATAATATCTCGACTTCGGAATACCTTCTTGTCAACGGGGTCCCACACTCGGTAGCCGAACTCATCATCGCCGTATCCGAGGAATATGCAAGACCGGGACTTTGGATCCAACTTTCCTCTCCGGTCCTTTGCCACATGCACGTAAGTGATACACCCGAACACCTTTAGGTGCCGGTAAGACACTTCCTTACCAGTCCATACTCTCTGTGGCGTGTCTCCGTCCAAGGGCATTGAGGGTGATCTGTTTATCACATACGTCGTTGTCCACAACGCCTCAACCCAAAACGTCTTGGGTAGCTTAACCTGTGCTCGTATACTCCGGACACTCTCCATTATGGTCCGGTTCATCCTCTCGGTCAGCCCATTTAGTTTCGGCGTCTTCGGCACAGTAAATTCGAACCGGATTCCCTTCGAGCGGTTGTACTCCTCGAACTGCCCCCGGTATTCTCCTCCGTTTTCTGCTCGAACCGCCTTCAGCCTCCGGCCGGTTTCTCTTTCCACTCTCGCGTGGAGCTCCTTGAAGACAGATAACACCTAGTCCTTCATCTTCAACGGTGAAACCCACAGCTTCCGGTTGTGGTCGTCTATGAACATCACGAAGTACTGCGATCCGGCATGTGACTTCGTGTCCACTTGACACACATCGGTATGCACCAGATCCAGTGGTGCATTCCGTGTCATTGTTGTTCTTGATCGGAAGGAGGTCTGGTTTTGCTTACCGGCTAGGCAATCGGTGCACCTCTCAAGATGCACGTCCTTCACCAGAATGAGGTTGTCATCGGCAAAGCTCCTCATCCCCTTCTCGCTCATGTGACACAATCTCTTGTGCCACAGCTCATCGGCAGTGTCAGATGCCACGTTCACTTCTTCCCGGCATAACCGGGCATTCATCAAGTACAATGTGTTGACTTTTCAGGCCAGAGCCACTATTAGGCTCCCCTTGTTGAACTTTATGACACCGTTCCGGATGCTACCCATGTAGCCTTCATCATCTAGCCGACCAACTGATATCAGGTTCAGTCGAACCTCCGGAACGTGTCGGACATCCTGCAACATCAACTTGCATCTGGTCGATATCGTCAATAGTACATTTCCTATGCCAATAATTCGGCATGTCCCTTCATTTCCCATTCGGACATAGTCGTGCTCACCGGTTGTGTAGGATGAGAAGCATTTCCGGTCTGGGGTAAGGTGGAATGACGCTCCGGAATCGACAACCCACGTTGTCTCATCACCCGCAAGGTTTAACTCACTCGCCTTGGTAATGAGCATCAACTCTTCTTCACTTGCCGTGATTGTCGTCGTTCCCTTCCGGTCCGGTCCCCTCCGGTCTTTACCGTTCTGGTCCGATGATCGCTTCGAATCGGTACCGTCAGTTTCCTTGTCTTTTCGGAAATGCTGACAATTCTTCTAGAAGTGCCCCGGCTTGCCACAGTAGAATCCAGTGGGCCTTCCCCTTGACTTTGACCGTGTCCCCGATTTTTCCCAGTTCTGGGGACTCCGGTTCCTTTGTCTTCCGCGTTCCAATTCGGTAAGGAGTGCTTTGGAGTCGGAGCTCATATCTTTGTCTTTCCGATGTGCCTCCTCATCTAGCAAGCTCGACTTGACTCTTGCTAGGGATAACTGTTTTCCTTCCGGCCCAGCGTTGCCCAACGTGACAACTAACGTCTCCCAGCTATCCGGGAGGGAACCGAGCAGGAATAAAGCAAGTACCTCTTTGGCGAGAGGTACTTCCAGCGAGTTTGCTTGGTGTATTAGTCCCTGGAAGGCATTCATGTGCTCCACCATACTGGAGCCATCTTGGTACTGGAGCCTCACTAGCTTCCGGAATACCGAAACCCGATTAACATCATTTTTGTTTTGAAACATAATGTTGATCTTCTCCCAGAACTCATGAGCCTTGCTCTCTGCATTGAAGTTGTTGTACATGTTCATGTCGATGAAGCACCATATGTATGCCGTCGTCTTCATATGCTTCACCTCCCACATTGTGGCGTCGATCTTGTCCGGTCTCTTGTCCCCGAACTAAACAGGCAACCAAATATCTTTCACCACGAGCATGTCCCTCATCTTTGACTTCCACACTGAGTAGTTGGAGCCGGTGAGCTTGAACATGCCTCCCAACAAATCTTCCATTCTTCTGTGTCGTTTCGCTCTGATACCAAATTAAAGAGAATATGCGGAATAATATTCGGCCACAACCGAAGCTTAGATCAATTAATGATAATCAAACACAGAAAAATGAGAAATCGAAGTAAGTACACAAACAGAAGAGAAGGCACAGGATGTTAACGTGGAAAACCCTAAATGGGAAAAACCATGGGAGTCCACAGACTCCGAACTATCACTATGTAAGGAGAATACAACAAGGGAACACAGAGGCAACGACCTCGTGCTCACAATCTTTGCATGGCGACAATTACAACAGAGACTCTCTCTCTCTCTCTCTCTCTCTCTCTCCCTCTGCTACGCTCTATACAGCAGTTACACCAATAACTCTATACAAAATAATGGCAACACAATGATACACACACACTCTGTTTTCCTTAGGTCATATTTATACTAATATGACTTTCGGGCTATTTACAAATATAGCCACTATGGGCTAACAGAAACATATTTACATATATGTCCCTTCATCTGGTGAGAGGTTCTCGCCGGGCCTGCGTCATCTAGTTCTCACCGGGCCTTCCTTACTGGGTACTCATCATCCGGTTGTCACCAGGCCTTCCTTGCCGGGTACTCATATCCCATCCAGAGGGACCGAAATCCTAACAAAGTGTTACAACCCTCGGACTAAGTAAGTACGAGTAAGCCAAGATGTCAAATTTGACGAGTCAACATCCTGGTACTATGTACCGACTCCAACCCCCGACTACGACCCAATTCTAGAAGATGAGGCCAGTGAGCCAGAAACAATCCGGGCAGAAGATGAAGAAGGATTCTGTACTCTAGATGAGAGTCTGATCTCATTCCAACTGAGTGGGCCGAATGGAGAGATGAGTCAGGAAGACCAACAAGATGAAGAGTCGGTGAGTAGTGGAGACTCAGTTGTGCTCTCCCCACGAAAGGAACCGAGGAGATGGTTCACTCACAAAGAAACAGGGAAGAAGAAGATCTTGGAATATGACACTAGTAGAGATGAGTTGGAATAGAGTGAATCCAACTCTGGTAAATATAAAGATGGGCCTCCAAGAATGAAGTTTGAGTCGGCCAAGAGGGCCTTGAAATCGGCTAATGAGAACTTACGTCGATCGACCTGTCCGAAGAACCCCGTAAAACGGTATGGGTATAATGAGTACATGGCGCATCACTATGCGTACATGGCAAAAGTGGTGGAAGTGCGTGAGCAAGAGAGCTATGAAAGAGCGGCAAAGGTTGCGTATTAGCATGCTGCTATGGTGGAAGAGATGCGGGCACTTCATGGCAATGACATATGGGACCTGGTTGATCATCCCCGGCATTGCAAACCCATCGGCTGCAAGTGGGTATACAAGGTGAAGTACAATGCCGACGGTTATGTCAACCAATACAAGGCCCGGTTAGTGACCAAAGGATATGCGCAGACTTATGGAATTGACTACGACGAGACCTTTGCTCTGGTCATGAAGATGACGACGGTTCGTGTGGTGTTGGTAGTTGCTATGACAAGGGGGTGGAATCTTCACCAAACGGACATTGTCGTGAAGATTCACGACCATAGTGAGAAAATCGGGCCTATTGGGAATATCAGCAGGGTGCGGCGTGAGCACTCACCCTTGTATACACGTGTAAGATAATGGGGTGCCTTTATGTTGCCGAATAGGAGTTTAAGTTGGGACAGAGAATCCCATGTAATATGGGATTTATCCCACATTGTTACACACCTTCCTCCTTGTGCTATAAAAGGAAGGGAGAGTCCCTTGTAAAAGGGGTTGCCCATTTTGAGTTAAGTGGGTATACCACTTAGAACTAGGGTTTGATAGCTTTCTTCTTCTTACTCTCTTTTAGAGTTTCTTTGAGGTCTTCTTCTTCGTGTCTGTTTAGGGTTTAGTCCGGTTTAGAGCTCAAATTTCCTAGGGAATTTTGCTTTCACTCTGTCTCCTGTGCAAGACCCCGCTTCACGCGACTAGCCCGTGAGCTCCCCGATCGATGGCTTGGCAATAGAATGCTGTTGTAACCTAATCTACCTTGGTTTGGCTCAAGGCCGGAGTTGTATCTTGCTCTTGTATATATATATAGTGAAGTTCTGTGAATCCATGTCTATGTCAGTGTCTTTGGAGTTCCTTCTTTTTGGTTTCTGTACATAGGATGTGTGTGTCAGGTCAGTGTTGCGTGCGCGTCCTTTCCCCTCTCTCATTCGGTTGCTCCGGTACGTATCCAGAAACGCTCTGGTTGGTGTCCTGGCCAGTCACCAAGAATGGCAAAGCTCGACCTTCCATGCTCCGTCTTTCTTAGGTCCAAGACCCTTTGTGGTCCCGCCCTGGATCTAACATGCGCACGTGGATTACCGCGACAACGTCAAGAATGTGTTTCTTCAAGGAGATCTTAAAGAACAGGTCTACATGATCCAACCCCCTGGTTTTGTTGGCATAAAAGGCTGACTCCTTCCAAATTGTATTCGTCTAAGTGTGAACTTGTTAATAAGTTAGGGCTTAGTATATAAGCGAATACCTAACATTGTAATGAGTGATGATGAGCAAAAGTATCGTATCTCTGAGAAAGAACAAAGTAATAAGAAGCTTTCCATTAAAGCTCCATCTGTGTAAGTCTCCATGCCTATTCTATTTTCTGCATGTGTTGTTTGCTGTTTTGTACCGACTACAGATCCATACACGTTTCCGCACATAGCACTCGTACCCACAACTGGTATCAGAGCCGAATCTTTGTTGTTCGGCAACAATAGACAACAGAAGAAGTTGAAAGAAAAGACTAGGCCAGAAATCTCAAGTTCACAAATAGAATATGGTTTCAACATTTGGAACATGAGTTGAAATCAGAAAATTCGATGGCAAAAAGTTTGCCTTGTGGAAGGAGATGATGTAGGATGTGCTGATCATTCGAAGACAGGTCGAAGCCATTCGGCACAGTGAAAAACCTGCTTCAATGACAACCAAGGAGTGGAGATCAACGGATAAAATCGCACGCTCCACCATCCGAATGCATCTGGCCGAAAACGTCTATTCCAACATGGCGAAAGAGACGACAACGTTCTCATTGTGGGAGAAGCTACAGGCTGTCTACGAGAAGAAGTCCTCATCTTCGAAACTGATCTTGATCAAACAATTGTTCAACATGAAGATGAAAGAGACTGATCGCAACCTCCCACATCAACACCGTCAGTTGGGAGTTGTCTCAACTCTCATCACAAGGGATCAACTTCGAAGAAGAAGTGAAAACCCTTGCCCTCCTATTGAGCTTGTCGGCGAGTTGGGAGGTATTCTGTATGACTTACGCTAATAGCCGACCGATCCTAAATCTGGATGAAACAACTGGCCAAGTCCTAACAGAGGACATCAGGCGAAAATCGATAGGACTAACCATTGATGAGTCGGCAGAAGCCCATCACTCGACCGAGTCATTCGACCGATAGAGTCAAACGGAAGAACAAGCCGACAGAACCGGTCGACGCTACAACCGATCGAAAAGAAGGGGTGACCGACAACGATCGAAGTCAAGAACGGGCCGAACAAGTGATTATTGCACACACTGCAGGAAAGCTGGCCACAATGTTTCCGACTGCTGGTCAATAAAAAGAAAAGAGAGTGGATGGTGATCCAAGCGAAATCAGGGATGTTCCGACTCGGACCACTCTCCAGTCGATAACCAGATCAATGTTGCCGACACCCGATCCGAAGAAATCCTCTGCCTAGAGGATTCGATGATCGGAGAAGTCCTCTACAATGCCAAGTTGCACAAATGTGGCTACTAGACTTTGGTGCCACATTTCACGTGACCCCCACCATTGAATGGTTCTCGAACTATTTAGCCGACGCTAGTGGCACAGTCCAACTGGGAAACGGGCAGGAGTGCAAGATAGCCAGAACCGGGGAGGTTCCCATGAGATTGCCAAATGGCAACACAATAACCCTGCACCGAGCTCGGCACGTACCCGATCTAAAGATGAGTCTGGTCTCCATCGGCGTGTTAGCCGAAGATGGGTATCGAACAACTCTACATGAGTCGACATGGGTGATCAGCTGAGGAAACCTCAAAATTGGTAGTGGGCATAAAAGAAAGTCACGTATTGTTGAGGCAAGATGGCAAGGTAATTTGCAAGAACTACAAGTTGGAATGTTGGTCGCAACATTAGCTCGGGATGATAACTTGGGCCATCCATTTTGGATTGCAAAAATTACTGAATTAGTGAAGGATGAAAAAGGCAATCAGACAAAGTCAATTGTGGTCCACTGGTATCAGACATCTTCACCTGATGCATTTACGGGAGAGTATTCTTTAGAGATGGTTAAGAATGTCGGATGTTCAAGCAGAAAGAGAAGAAGAAAGAATATACCGAGCACATCTACTCTCGCACTAGACCGTGTTGACATACTAGTATACGACTTCTCATTGACAAAATCAGGCTATCTAAGACAAGCCACCATCAAGATAATAAAGGAGAAAATCCCAAATATGGTATCAAACAATATACAAAGACTAACCAGAAGCAATTCTCATAACCACAAAGATGTTGGCTTGGAATTGGACGAAGATAATGCATTGATTGCCACTGATGATGAGGATGAGACGTCAGAATGCTCTTCTAGTCCATCAGACATGTCTTAAAATGTTGACTTGGTTTGTTGTCCAGAGGACAGAAATGTAAAATTAGGAAATTAGCAAACGCCGAGTTCGAGTATCACGGGCCACCAACGGCTCGGCTGTGTATTAGGGGAAAGAGTATTTAAACGAGGACCAGTACCTCAGAGCGGGGGAGAAGAAAAATATAGGCGGAAGCACTAGCTTAGTCCATCGTAACTAGATAATCCTGTAAGGTCACCAGCCGTAGGCCGTGTTCTGTAATCCTTTTTCTGTCGCAGTAATATATCTGATTTGTGCCCATTTTGCTCCATGTGTTTGTGCTTTGGCTCATACCTATGATTTCAGCGCCGCCCATGCCTATCAAGATCTCACTAGTGTTTTATCTCTGATCATTTTCTCCCTCACGACGCCTCTGTTACGAGCCTTCACGTACCACGCCCTTGAATACCGATAGCCGCAGATCTATCGAAGGTGTTCACCCAAAGGAACGGGTAACACAATTTGGCATGCCCGGTTATAGCTGTGAGTGCACAGCGAACTTCGTTGAAGGTAACCACCAGCTGCCGTTACGGCGCCCTCTCGCACCACGAGGTCTCGGCCACCTGCCCGACGCCCTAAGCCAGTCGAAGGAACTTCCGACTCGGCGGTCACTGACCAATCCTTTCCTGAGCAATCAGAGGCTTCCCCAGTGCAATCCTCGCCACCGGACACTCGATCGCGAGTTGATTCACCACCAAAACCCCCGCTGAGCCCTCCGGAGGTCAATCAACCGGAACTAAACCCTTTTCCAATGCTAACAGAAGACCCAGAGTACCACATCATGCCGTACCCATACCCACAATACACCAACGGACCAGACGCGGAGTCACACATCCGTGCCTTCATATCCACGTGGCAGGCCAACCACTCAACGCACCGCCTCACGCCGGCCGAAATCGATGCCTCAAAGATTGCCGAGTTCACACTGTCCCTCGATGGACCGGCCGCACGATGGTACTCTCGCCTCAAAATAGGCGAGGTTACCACTTTCCAAATCATGCGCACAAAGTTCCTTGAACTTTTTCATCGCGAGGTGCCTAAACGAGAACTGCTCCGGCAATTCTTCTCTATATGCCAGGAACTGCACGAAACGGTCGCGCAGTTCACAATCCGGTTCCAGGATCTCTACAGACAAGTGGCCGATGATGTCTCGGCACAACATATACCGGACACTTTCCTGTCCAGTTTACAAGAGCCTCTCCGAACGACTCTCGCACTTACAAATTTCGCCAACCATACTATCGAACAAGTCATAGCGCGGGTTCTCGTCCTCGATCGGACCCAGCACGACGCGGCCTTCTCGATGACATCCTTACAAAACGCTCTTCCTCAAGAGGACAATTGCTTTCGCCAAGCTCTCCAATGCACGGCGTGTTCAGGATCAGGGCACCTGCCTTCGAATGTCCCCACCGACCACAGTGTCTGATCTGTCAGTCTCGAGCTCACACTGTCGAGCAGTGCGAATATAATATGCTGAACCGCACAACGGCGGCACCAGTCCGCCAGATCGAGCCACGAAATACATACTCTCGGCAGGACAAGCGATATGTCTACTGAGACCAGGATAACGACCGACCGCGATCCCCGGATCAACGGCGCCGAGACGATGACTACCGACGTGATCACTATCGCGATGATCGGTATGACGATCGCGATGACTGGTATGACGATATGATGACGATCGCGATGACTGGTATGACCGACGGAACTCACGCATTGATCGGCGAAACGGCAACCGCAACACACACAACAATAGAAGACCTGACGACAACCGCCGACGGGACGCTCCTCAAAATGACTAGCGCAACTCCAATGCACCTCGGAACAACCCACCACCAAACGAGACTTGGAATCAACAGCAACAGCTTCCACACACAGACCGAGCGGACACCAGCAGCTCGGCCAACGTTACATGTTTTAAATGTAACCAACCAGGCCACTACGTCACGCAATGTCCAACAACCGACCGTGGCAAGGCACCTGTGGTGAAGAGTATCATGGCCAATGTTCAAACTGTCACTACCCGGAGTGAAGCGCAGACTACACAATGGCAAATCCAGGATGAAGTCCATCAGGTAGCAAAAGAATGGATCGACACGGCCAATAAAAATAATGTCGTGCGCATGCAAACTGACATGAGAGACAGGCCCAGTGAAGCACCACAAACCTCGGTACCATCCACGTCGTCGAAGGACGACCAACTATGGGATGTTCTTACCAACTCCCGCATCTCGCTGCCCCTACATAAACTGTTACCACTCATGCCGAGATTTCGGGACACCCTGGCGGCACTCCAAGCCAATACTAAGCCCGTGACGCCACCGGTACACCTCACCGAAGCAGGAACCGGTCCACCACTCATGGATTCTTAGAACCCAGCTGTGCGAATCATCATTAAGGGACAAGACCTGCACGGATGCATCATCGACGGCGGATCCGGCGTAAACGTTATTAGCGAGTCAACGTGTCACAACCTCAGCCTGAATCAATGGGAACCATGCCCCTTTTGGCTTCGGATGGCCGACACCCGCTCCGTTCGCCCCATTGGTTTAATCCGCCATCTCGACTTCACACTCGGAGGCCACATGTTCACGATCTCGGCCGTCGTGCTAAGACTGGAGACACAAGGTGCCTACCCAATGTTACTAGGTCGACCATGGTTGCGTACAACGAATATCAAGCAACATTGGCAACGCAACATGATCTCGTTCCGAAGAGGCAAGACAAAAGTCCGAATCATCACTGAAGAACGAGTCCCCGTCGCCCTCAACACTTCGCCATTATACGCGGAAGGGGTCCATATGCTTGACGGTTTGGCCGATGCGGAGGTCGATGACTTCCTAGATGATCATCCCACGATCATCCCTCTCTTCGAAATCAATGCCTTACCAACCATCGAGCCACCTAAAGACGAGGAAGTCACGGAGGAATCACCACCCCAAGATGAACCAGATCCCACCACCGTTGCCGAGCTACGCCATGCTCGGGAGGCTTTCGAACACGAACTCGCCATTTCACAACGAGTCAAAGCATCAACCCTGGAAACAATAAACCTCGGCTCGGACGAGAATCCCCGTACGTTACAAATTGCCAATAATCTACCAACCAGAGAACGGGCATGCCTCGTACGATTGCTCACCGACTACCAGGATGTTTTCGCTTGGTCTTACACCGATATGAAGGGGCTGGATCCTCAATACTATCAACATCAAATTCACATCTTACCTGACACTCAGCCGGTTCAACAGAGGCGCTCCAGGATGAACCCCAACTACGCCGCTAAAGTCAAAGAGGAAATCGACAAACTACTCCGAGTGGGCTTCATTCGCCCTGTTAAACGGGCCACGTGGTTGAGCCCTATCGTAGTGGTCCCAAAGAAGAACGGAAAAATCCGCGTCTGCGTCAACTATCGGAAGCTTAACGCAGCAACAGTCACCGACGGTTTCCCTCTCCCATTCACGGACAGCGTCTTTGACACGGTAGCCGGCCACGAATGCTACAATTTCCTCGACGGGTTCAGCGGCTATAACCAGATAAGAATGCACCCGGAGGATCAGGAGAAAACCGCTTTCGTTACGGAATGGGGTGTTTTTGTAGCAGAAGTAATGATGTTCGGTCTAAAAACGGCGCCGGCTACGTTCTAGCGCATCATCACTGAAATCTTTCATGACTACATCCCGGCTTTCATGCAGGTCTTTCTCGACGATTTCGCCGTGTATGGCCATCGACGGGAACACATGACCCAGTTACGACTCTACCTGGACCGATGTCGCCAAGCTCGATTGAGCTTAAACCCGGCGAAATGCGCGTTCTTAGTCACCAACGGCAACCTTCTTGGCCGCATTGTCAGTCAAGAAGGCATTGCTATGGACCCGGATAAAGTAAAGGCAATCCTGACCGCCATCGCACCCTCGAACGCTAAGGCACTAAGCCGATTTTTGGGACAGATCTGGTGGCACAGCCGAATGATACGACACCTGGCCGATTTCGCGACACCTTTACACGCGGCAGTCCATCGCCTTCCCTTCCAATGGACGTCAATCGAGGACACGGCCTATCAGACCCTGAAACTAATGTTGTCACATGCCTTGGTGGTCGAGTCTCCGGTTTGGTCCGAACCGTTTCATGTCTTCGTAGATGCTTCAGACATCGCCATCGGAAGTGCCTTGATGCAATGCACACCCCCGAATTGGTATAGGCCCGTGTACTACGCCAACCGACGGCTCTCGACCGCGGAAAAGAATTACTCCACCACCGAGTGGGAGGCCCTCAGTATGATTTATAGCATCAATAAATTCCGGCATTACCTCTTGGGCCAAAAATTTACCTTTCACGTGGATCACTCGGCCCTTCTTTATTTGGTCAATAAACAAGCCCTCACCGGACAGTTGGCTTGGTGGATGCTCCTACTCCAAGAGTTTGATTTCCAGATTCAGCATCGACCCGGGGTACAACATGCCGTCGCCGACTACTTGAGCCGTCTTGAGTCAAGGTAATCGGCGAAAACAACGTACGACGAACTACCGGACGCCAACCTATTTAACCTGACCACGATGCCAAACGATAACGAAGATGAATGGATCACGGAGATGACCCATTTTCTCACTACCGGTTTACCTCCTGAGCACATGCCCCTTGACACGAGAAAATGCCTAGCAGTGCGTAGCCGGAATTTTTGCCTCGTCTCGGACATTCTCTACCATAAAGGCTCGGACGGCATATGGCGCCGAGCGATTCGGCAATTCGAGAAGAACGTCGTTCTTCAGGAGGCCCACTAGGGAGTAGCTCGAGGGCACTACGCCGGGGATTCCACGGCAAGGAAAGTTTGGCAAAGCAGATTGTGGTGGCCGACAACGAAGAGAGACGCTCACGAGTTTTGCCGGCAGTGCGATTTGTGCCAACGACTGGGGCAACCAATGGAACAGTCACGCATGCCACACCGGCCGATTCTTTTGTTGGACCCATTTCAAAAATGGGGTTTGGATTTTGTAGGCTCTTTCAAACCACCCGTGGCCCGTACAGGGAATAGGTATATTATCGTTGCCACGGATTACTGCACCAAATGGGTCGAGGCTAAGGCACTCCGAGACAACACGGCGGCATCCACGACTAAATTCGTGTACGAGCACCTCTGGTGCCGTTATGGATGCCCAATCAAGCTCGTTAGTGACCAAGGTGAGCACTTCATCAATCATATAATACGTGAGCTTACACACCACTATGCGGTGGTGCACAAGAAAAGCACACCATACTACCCACAGGCGAACGGCTTGGCGGAATCAACCAATAAAATCCTCCAAACCATAATGAAGAAGATCATCAATGAAAACAGGGCCGATTAGGATGACAAACTCCAGAGCGCGTTGTGGGCGTATCGTACGACTTTCAAAACAAGCATCCAATCAACCCCCTTTCGAATGGTGTTCGGGTTAGAAGCCGTAATGCCCGTCGAGTTCCAAGTCCTGAGCCTCCATGTTCAAATCAAAGCACGGCTCCTCGAGGCCCAATCCGAGCAATACCGGCTGGAACAACTCCTCGAACTCGGCGAAGACAGGATAGAGAGTATGGCCCAGCTCGAACAACGCCAATGACAACGCAAGGCTTTCGTGGATCGACATCGAAACGGGCTGGAAAAGGAGCTCACCATCGGCAAACCGGTTCTTCTTTTTCAAACATGACTCGGGTCTATGCCGGGAAAATTAAGATTTCGGTGGACCAGTCCATTCTGGATTATCGACGAGTTCAACGGGACGTTCCAGCTCGGCACACTCGCCGGCGACACTGTAAAAAGCTGGGCCAATGGTTTCCGACTTCGACCATATCGAGGCACTACACCACCCAACCCATTTCGGGAAACCACCACGGAGGAGGCCACGTGTCCCCCAGAATAAGGACTCACCCACCTTCTTGAAATTTATAAAGTAGGTAGGATTAACCATAGTTTAGCCATCAATTAGCTACACCTACACCACCCACCTAGGCACCCACAAATTTAGGAGCACCCCTCGCCACCACTCATTTAGTACCTATTTAAGCACATGCAAAGCACTAGAAGCACCCCACTCACCTTCAGGACACGTGGTGCTAGTCACTTATTATGGCACCCACGACTCAGAATCTTCAGGATTCGCTTCGGGCACAAAACCCTAGGAGTAAGTTACTAAAACCGTTTCCAAAACGTAGCACAGACACAGAAGTTCATTATCGCTCCCAATCTCCATCGCTCTCAAGCTCAGAAGCCCCTTCTCGCTCTCATCGCTCTAAACGCTCTTGCTCTCAAGCCCTCTTTCGCTCTCATAGCCCCTCTACTGAACTTCCCCTTCCTACTGTTCCTCCTCTGTCTCGCCCTCGCCTCATCACTCTTCTTCACGCTTCCACACAGTCAAACCCCGTCTCCATCTCCACCATGCCTCTTACCGCTTCAACAGAAACCCGCGCCTGGCTCCAGGAACGAGGAATGGGTGGTTACCTGAAGATCATCGATGCCCCCACGCACCCAGATGCCCTAGGAGTGGCTAAACGTATTTGTCCCGAAGCCATCATCAACAACGTGCTTCGGGCTGTTTTGGACCTGCAACGGGGAGGGGACCATGAGGTCGACATACCCCCGGCATCGAAGTTGAAAGAGTACTTCGGTGAGTACTCAACCTCAGGGAAGGTATATCGCACGTATGGCAGTCCCAACAGAGCTTTCGGGGAGATTGCTCGTATATTGATGGAGTATGCGTTCGTGCATACGAACCCGACGAGCATGCTGCAGAACAAGGCAGCCATCATCATCAACGCGTATGAAGGAAACAGAGTCAATTGGGGAATCATCACAGGCGAAGGACTCCGCGCCGCCTTAGCCTCATTCCAGTCCAGTAAAAAGATGTTGTCTGTTCTTACCCACTTTTTGATGGTTCTATACCCACCCTCGTTGCAAGATGAAGAAGGTAACCTAGAAGTGATAGCTGGAGATTGGCTTTTGGAGATCAATGCATGTAAGGAAGCATTGGTAAGTGCCAAGATGCAGTGTATGAAGGTGTTTGTGCAAGATTTGTGTTTTGGATTTGCATTGAGTAGCAACAAAGTTATGTGGGCATCAACTCTTCAACAACAATTTGATCAAGAGCAAAGAGAATTACTTGTAATGCATGATTGGAGTATCATTAACTTATCACCATCAAAGGATCCACCACAACTAATCAAATGTATAAAGGAGAAGGAATCATCTATCGACAATGGCAATCAAGAAGAGGAAAGCATAACAATTGATGAATATTCATGGGATAGGGAAAACAAATCATTCCACATGGTGTCTAAGGAGGAAGAAGAAGTCATTGAAGAGAAAAGTATTATCACCCTAAAGGGGAAAAAGAAGATGATTTCAAACGATGTCCAAGGAGAAGAGGATCTAAGGTTTATTTCTCTTTTTTTTAAGTTTACAAAGTTATTCATAAATGACTATTCACAGATAAGAGTAGAAGGCATCAAACACCACATCAAGTTGGAGAATTTGAAGTTTGTCTCACTTATTGTGGTTGTTCCAAAGGAGAAAGACGTCAACTTCCAACCCTTGAATGATTCAACCAAACGAGATTTATTTTTGCTTCCTTTTCGAGATGAGATTCTAGATGAAATGGTCATACATACAAAACAAGGTAATGTGGAGAATGTGGTGTACAAGAAGAAAGTCATGTTGATGAAGCAAAGATTGACGTAATTCAAAATATGACAATTCTGACAAGTCTCGAAGCTTTGAAGGTATTTGTACAAAAGGTTCGCTCGCTCGAAAGACTTATTCATATGTTAACATGCTTACTTCTATCAAGAGTTATGTATCACATAGACCTACTTCTGTTTGGAAAGTTGATGAAGATATACTAATTGTTGTAACCTCTTTCTTTGTGTTGACAAGGAGAAAGATGGTGATGGCAATTGTCAATGTGTATGTGTGTGTGTTTAGAAGTGTGAGGTTTTTCCTATCGACTAGCGGGGGTTTTACTCACATAGTTTGTTTCTTTTCTATTTATTTTCTCCTTCTTTGTCTATAGCCATGAATAAGGCGAAGGAGAACCTTTAGTTTTATTAGTAGCTTAGGGTTCACCATAAATGGTTCACCAAAAAGCAAGGGGGAGGGCTAAATGTGAAAGTGTTTTTAGAATTCAAGGTATTGAAGTCTACAAAAATATAAGGTATGGAGCATTCACACCCGAAGGCCAAGAACACGAATCAAGGTTTCAAGTATAAGTCAAACTAAAAACAAGAAAGATGGAGAAAAGTAAAAGAAGGAAAAAGCAGACCACCAAAAAGCAGTCAGAAACAAACGCTCATAACTCTCTCGTTTGACACCCAAATATCACGTGTAAATATGGGTTAGAAAGTTTGTGAAGAGAGCTATCCGTAGCTTTTTAAAACTCTAAATTTGGAGCATGGATGAGGGAGATATGACGATTAGAAGATCGTTGTGTCATAACTAAGAATAGGAGATGGAAAAGCTCTAAAAAAAGCGTGGAAAAGAAAGCAAGCGAAACTTATCTACTAGAGGAGAACTTCATATAAAGCAAGAAGAGTGAGGTGGTGAGAAGGAGCTTTTTTCTTGTGGTGTTTTTCTTGCCTATTCATGTAGCGCGTTTTTCTAGTGATCAATTCATCCTTGTAGGCTTGAGTTTATGTATCTTCTTTCTCTTGTTTCTATGATCATCACTCCTTATTAATATATCTTTGTAGATTTGGGTTCTATATCTTCCTTCTCTCTCTTTTCTATCATCATCTCTCTTTTCAATAGCCACGGAGGGTAACACGGCAGATGATGTCACCATTCGACAGCCAACGCCGCGCCCCTCGGTAACTTCCCCAGGGCCTAGCCCACGCCCCAACACACAGCAGGCAACACCACCACGGCCCCAGAAAAGGAAGCAGGCCGAGGAAACGACACTACCGGCCCCGGAACCCCAAACTCAGCCGAGCAAGAGAAGACGACTCAACCGCGAGTCCTCAGTAGAACAGAAAGAGCCACAATAGGAGCAAGCCTTAGTTGTCAGCCATAGCAACCTGGCCATCATCCCTGAGGAGGCATCGCTGAACCATGGAAAGATCGAGCATGGGCAGACAATGCAGATCTCGGAGGATGAAGTCCCCGGGTATAAAGACCTCCCCGCGGAGGCTTATGAATTTAGTGCTCTCCTACGCCTCGGTACGACATTCGAGCTGGTCGACTTCCTCGCCAGGCAAAACAGGCCGCTCTCCTCATGGAGGTCCCCGAGTTGAACACGGCCCTTATCGAGGCATATAGGGACCTGGATCGCACTACGCGGGCAACCAAAGACATGGCCCGAAAGATAAAAATAGCCCAAAAACTGGCAGCCTGGGAGCAAAACCGGCCGGAACAACAACTCTTGAGCCTTCCGACCATGACCACCGGGGCCCTCCCCGCCCCTCCATGCATAACAATGATGGATGAAAGCACCGTCACGGATTCAATCCTGACGATCCAGGCCAGCACACAAACGAACTCATTACAAATGGTCGATGCCTACACAACAACCGAGGCGGCCACGCCCATGGAGAAGACCGAAATACCACCCCCTCGTCCACCCAAGGAGGTGGCAACCCAGACAGAACCCCCGCTCCGGGATTACCGAGCGGACCTTAAAGAAGAACAACGGCGAACCGAGAGACACGAACAACGGCATCAGGAGGCGATGGCTCGCCTAAAAGAAGAAGCTTCCAAGCAGATGACTGAGATTAGAGCCCAGGCCGACCAAAGGATACACGAGCAGAACGAAGCATTGGGCCGGGTACAAGCGCAAGCCGCGGGCAAAGAAGCTGAACTCAAAAGCAAGCTGGAGGAATACGCAGCCACAGTGGCAGAGAAAGAGAAGGAGGTCCAAGATCTACAAGCTGCGCTCGACAATGCGAAAGACTGGAACCACCGGCAGGAGGAAAGAAATCGCCAACGGGAGGAGAGAATGATCGCGGAGAATGCCGAGCTGCAGAGTCGGCGTACGACCCTTAAAGAAATGACTCACGAGTTTTTCATCAAATGCAAGCTACTTTCGGAGCAAAAAGACGAATTATCGGATTCCTACTTCGCCCTACAAGAAGAGAGAATCGTCGAACGGGAACAAGTCTGGGCCGCATGTCAAAAAGAATGGGAGAAAGCTACCGAAGAACTCACCAAGCATTATGAGCAGTCTATCCAGCTCGTAACCGCGGATGCAAAGAACACTCAAGCCACCTATGAACTACTAGCAAGGAAGCTTCAAGCCGAGGTCAACGGCTTAAAACAGGAATTAGCAGCCATCCGAGCATAGCCCGGCATGGATGAGACACGCATCAGAATACTGATCGAGAAACAGCGCCAGCACCTCACCAAAAAGGTCGAGGAAACATTAAGTCGCGCAAGAGACGAATGGGCAGCCCAAGCTGCCGAATTGCATATTTTACGCGCCGACGCCGAGAACCGACGGAAGGAGGGCCGCGGCTTTTACAAAATGGACGAAGCCAGCATACAAAACCTGCGTGCAGATTTAACCGAGGATTACTAGTCCTTGGCAAAATCTCACACTGCGGAAATCGAGCAAATACTGGAGGACTTCAATGATAGTCAGATGTTGTTTCGCCTGGAAGCAGAAGCCTTCGAACGAGAACGACTCGCAGCCATTCCAACCAGCCCTCCAACGGCCACAGATCAGAAGGAAGAACCTTCCAGCCAGGGGATCACGGACACGGTACAGGAGGAACTTGCCCCGGCCAATAGACCTCCCGAGGACGACCACACGGTACCAGATCCAGTCGAAGTAGAGGTCAGCGCCCTCGAACCCACACCCCCACCAGAAGAATCGGCCGCACCTGAAGTGGACGCCCGAGAAGATATGACACCCCCAGACCAAACTCAACCCCCTGCACCGACAGTCCAACCAGACCACCCTGCCACCACCCCGGACCCTGAAAACATTCTCGACATCTTAAAAGAGGAATGAACCGAGGATCACGCCTAAAAGGCAATTTTTGTAATATTGTTAGTATTTTGTAAGTCGTGGGTCCGACGGACAAGGTTCTGTCCCACGGGCGTGCCAAGTGCTGTCCAAAGGACAGAAATGTAAAATTAGGAAATTAGCAAACGCCGAGTCCGAGTATCACGGGCCACCAACGGCTCGGCTGTGTATTAGGGGAAACGGTATTTAAACGAGGACCAGTACTTCAGAGTGGGGGAGAAGAAAAACATAGGCGGAAGCATTAGCTTAGTCCATCGTAACTAGATAATCCTGTAAGGCCACCGGCCGTAGGCCGTGTTCTGTAATCCTTTTTCTATCGCAGTAATATATCTTATTTGTGCCCATTTTGCTCCATGTGTCTGTGCTTTGGTTCATACCTATGATTTCAGCGCCGCCCACGCCTGTCAAGATCTCGCTAGTGTTTTATCTCTGATCATTTTCTCCCTCATGACACCTCTGTTACGAGCCTTCACGTACCACGCCCTTGAATACCGATAGTCACAGATCTATCGAAGGTGTTCACCCAAAGGAACGGATAACATGGTTCAAGCTTAGGATCGTTTTACTACATGATCTGAAACTTTGTAAATTAAAATGCAACATATTACCTGTTTCAAATGACCCGATGTTTTAGAGTTTTTGTGCTGCTACGGGAGCTTCCTCTGCGTTCATGCTCAGAGTACTTCGTCTGTTTGGATTTCGAACTCAAGTTACTCAGGATTAATAGGAATTTGGTGACATTCAAGTCGAGTTTAGATGAGAGCACTGTTCCCCAAGTTCTACTACGTTTGAAACAAAAGTTCAAATTTTTTAGTATTCTCATAAATTAAATGACATATATTTAATTAATAAAGCATAAAATTTTGTAAATGATCCTTATGATTTTCCCACAAAAAACGAGCTAAACAAATAGTTAAATAGCTATGGCCATTTTAACAGCTAATTAGCTATAATAGTTTTTCCAATCGCATGCTTTTACCCCTAAAAATATGAACTGTTTATTTCCTCAAAACCCTACGTCTTCACTCTCTCTGTCACAACAAAAGAAAAAGTTTTCAGAACACAAGTTTTCTTTGCCTTCTTTCTAGAACACATGATATATTCCGAGATCTCTTGGATATTTGTTTGATCATCTATTTGGATGATCTACTAGTTTTATTCGAAGACTCAAGAAGAACATGATTGTCATGTACTATTACTACTAAAACGACTTTGAGAACATGGTCTTTATGCAAAACTAGAAAAATGTAGTTTCTACTACAACCAAGTGGAATTTCTAGGCTATGTCATCTCCTCAGAAGGCATCTCTATGGATCCAGTTAAGGTCAAAATTGTGGTAGAGTGACAGAATCCACGTTCGTTGCGAGATCTGCAATGCCTTTTAGGCTTTGCCAATTTCTACCACAAGTTTATACAAGATTACTCAAAGTTTATTCTGCCTCTCACACAACTTACCAAAAAGGGGTAGTTGTTTGTTTGGTATAAAGAAGTGGACACAGATTTTGTGATTCTTAAGAATGCATTTACATTAGCTCCTATTCTAGCTCATGTTGATCCAAAAAAATAGTTCATCATTGAGGTAGATACATTAGATTTCGCCCTGGGTAGCATTCTATCACGACAAGGTGATGATGAAAAGCTACAACCTGTGGCTTTCCACTCACGCAAGTTTGACGCCGCCGAAATCAACTACGAAATACATGACAAGGAGCTATTCACAATAGTGGACTCTTTTACACAATGGAGGCATTTTTTAGAGGGATCTTCTCATCAAGTCAAAGTATTCAGTGATCACAAAAATCTTGCCTACTTCCAGAATGCTCATGTATTTAATCGACGTCAAGCTCAGTGGGCCCAATTCCTCACTCGTTTCGACTTCAAAATTACATATCGTCCTGGGAAGTACCAAGGGAAGGCAGATGTGTTATCATGGCGCTCGTATCTAGCACAACGTCCCAGTAAGCTAGCATTCAAAAGCAAGTAATCTTGGGTTCGCGTCCGAGTAATCAAAAGCAAGTGTTGAGCAAGCAAGCTCAACCGGATCCGGATCGGCTGAATAAGCTTGAGCCAGATTAGCATCTGGAAGGATGAGCCGGATTGGTATTCGGATGGTATCCGGATACAACCAGCCGGATCAGAGTGAGAACCGGAAGCCTAGTAGTAGCCTAGACTACTAGGTAATCATTGTCTTGTAGTTAGTGTCAGTCGCTCGTATGAGCATTGAAGTACATAGTACTTCTATCAGTCCTTTTCGGGACTTCTATAAATAGTGTTGTTTAGCACGTTGTATGCATATAGAGTTACAAAGTGTCATCATGAATTAAGTTATGCTCTGCTCTCTCTATCTCTCCCGCGTATACTCTCTGTGTATTAAGCTTATCCATTAAACCTTCATCTTATTCTCTATTGTTATCCGTCTGTCTAACGCTTTCGCACGTTAACATTCACACAGTATCATAGCGCGAGGGTTGAGAACCTCTGCAACCGACACTTGCTTTCATAGACGAACCCTAAAACCCGGTAACAACAGACAAAGAGAAGCTATGGACAGTGGAATGTCGAGTTCACTTCCAACAGAGAAGCTCGACCGGAGCAACTACACATCCTAGTCATACAAGATGCACCAGTACTTGTTGGGCTATGGATATTGGAGCTTTGTGGAATGAACGGACGAGGTAGCGCCGGAGCGGGCACATGAGGACTTCCTGGTATGGGAGCAAGGAGCGAGCCGAGTATTGTACTACCTCGCGTCTTGTGTGCATGACCAAATGGCCGGCTACATAAAGGATGCAAAAACGCCGAAGGAGGCTTGGGAAAATCTGAAGAAGATTTTCACCCCGAGTACCACAGCCCATAAGTTGCAGCTTCGGCAAGGGCTGAATAATGTCCGGTAAAGAGATATGCCGGTTACAGATTACACTACTAAAATAAAGGAGATTTTTGATGCGCTCGAAGACGATATGGTCCAAATTTGCCTCGGTAGTCTAGCACAACAGTACGGCTCAATCCGGACAACAATCTGCACTCCGGAGAAGCCACCGTCCTTCTTCGACTTACAAGCAATGTTGATGGTCAAAGAAAACCACGCAAGCGGGTCGAGGAGCACACATTCACAGCAAGTAATCCTGGGACTGGCACGACTGCAAGCTATGTGGGTTTTTGATACCCCATTGGATTCCCACACTATCGATACCATATGTGAAGACTTCAAGACAGACGCTTTCACTCAAGCCATTCTAGCACAAATTGATCCCTCTCGGGCATCTTGTTCATAGTCGCAACAACCAGACACGGACTATCAACAATTTGAATGTCATGATCGATTACTATTCTTTAAGAAACTCGTGTATGTTCCTAATGGTTCTTGTTGCCTTCGAGTAGTCCAAAATTTTCATGACACATATAGAGCGGGGCCTTTTGTTGGATTTAGTACAACGATCATTCTGGTGGCCTCATATGAGACGATTTGTCAAAGACTATGTTCGGACATGTGATACATGTTGTAGAGCAAAGATGCCAAGACATCATCCATATGGTTCATTGGAACCATTACAAATTCCAAGCAAGCCGTGACAATCCATTTCTCAAGATTTCATCACTGATCTTCCAGTTTCAAAGGGATTCGATGCGATCGAGACATGTTGCAGAGCAAAGATGCCAAGACATCATCCATATGGTTTATTGGAACCATTGCCAATTCCAAGCAAGCTGTGGCAATCCATTTCTCTAGATTTCATCACTGATCTTCGAGTTTCGAAGGGGTTCGATGCGATCTTAACAGTAGTAGATCAATATACGAAGATGACACATTTTCTGCCTTGTACGAAGGAAATTCCTAGTGAAGAAACCACCAAAACTGTCATGCGTGAGGTATGTCGGCATCATGGCCTCCTCGACAGTATCATCAGCAACCGTGGACCCCAAGTTGTCTCCAAATTCTCGAAGCTTCTCTTTAAAATGCTCAAGGTCACTAGTAACGTCTTGTCTGGCTACCACCAAAAAACAGATCCAAACAAGCAAAACGAACTAATCAAACGCTGGAACAGTATCTTCGGTGTTTTCTAAGGTATCAACAATGTGACTGGGCGAAGATTCTCCACTTTGCCGAATTTGCATATAATAACTCTGTTCACTCATCAACTAGGGTTACACCATTTTATGCTTATATAGGGTATCATCCTCGGTGGTGTGTATTCGAAACTCTGGAGTTACCCACAAATCCTTGTGTAGAGGAACGTTTAGAACAACAACACAAGATACAAGCTGACTTATCTACTCATTTACGACAAGCTCAAAAAACACATAAGGATTATGCGGATCGTCATCGGCTTCCATTTAGTTTTAACATTGGAGATCTTGTATGGCTATTACGACGACACATCAAGACCACTCACCCATGCGATAAATTGGACTATCAACGATTAAGTCCTTTCTATATTATCAGAAAAATTAATGATGTTGCTTTTCGTCTCGATCTACCTCGCAATTACAGATACATCCGGTTTTTCATAGTTCTCTTCTTGAACCGTATCAAGACAACAGTATTCCCAATCGTATTACACCACCTCCACCCTGATCAAGCTTGAAGCAGGACTGGAGTACGAAGTAACTGCCATCCTCGATTCCAAGATTGTTCACAACAAGCTCTACTATTTGGTTGATTGGCTAGCTTGGGAACTAGTCTAGAATGTGGTAAATGCTCGAGCTCTTGTTGAGGACTTTCATCGACAATATCCCACAAGCCAGGTTCGCCATCTAAAACGACTCGCGACGCTCGTCATTTTAAGGGGGGGGTAGTGTCATGATATAGCATGGTATGGCTTCAAATCTTGTGTCACATGGGTTTAAGCCTTACCATTAAGCTATACATTGTCATACAAAAAATATTATTTCCATTTATTATTTCACTTAGGACTTCCATGTATAGTCTAGGTTTCTTTGGAACATTCTAGAAATGTCAAGAGTATTCCTAAGCCACTATAAAAAGAGGCACATGGCATTATTGAGAACCAAATCGGTTCAACGCCAGTCTTAAGCCTCCTAGCTATTCATGTATATTCTCTTCATATAATATATATCTTTTGTTATCATCCTTCTCTCTCTCTCTCTCTCTCTCCCTCTCTCTCTCCCCCTCTCCCTCCCTCTCTCTCCGTCTCCTTCTCCCAACAATTCTACACCCCCCTTAGTACTAATCCTCATATTTCAATACTAATTCCCTCTCTGTCTTAGTACTATTCCTAACAGGTACAGAATGGTTTGCAGAATTTCTCGGAGGCCACATGTCCCTCACTTAATTGGAACAAGTCAGTAGGGTTATGGGTGGGTGAAGAGTCTCATCTCGCTTGGTATCTAGGTCCTACTTTCCGATGTCTTCACCAAGGTGAACTTGTTCAGTATTTGGGATGCCTGGTTGGTCTAGATTTAAAATTAGAAGTTATGTTATCCCTGCAGCTATTATCCATAAAGAATAAACTATTATATTGGGATGCCCAACAATTTTCTTTCGCAGGTCGGGTTGTAGTAGTAAATTCAGTACTTTTGGCCTCTATCTGGTTTATAACATCTGTTTGGTTATTTTCTAGGTTAGCAATAATGAAAGTGTGAAGCTTGATCTATAATTTTCTCTCAAGGGGAAAAAAATGGATGTCGAATAATGGTCAAAGTTGCATGGAAGGTGTTGATTCAGCCTAAAATCCATGGAGAGTTGGGTTTGATAGATCCTTTGATGTAGTGAAAAGCCCTCTTGATAGATCTGAGGATTGTTGCCTAGGGTGAATTGGATAATGGGATAGCTACATCTATAAGCACTTGTATTCAATTTTAGCAAAGTGACAAGTAGATTATCTTGCGCATTTACAAGTTGTTTGTGGGGCCAAGATAATGACGAATGTCATTTTAGTGGCATATCCCTCATTGGCAGCAACCGTCCAACCCATAGAGGAACATTTTTTGTTTGGATGCTTCGTAAATGACACATTGTTGGCTATCAAGGGTATCTCACCTAATGGGTGCATTTCTTATTTTGAGGTTCTTGACAACAATAGATTGCAGCCTCATGCCTTTGACTGCAACCTCATGCCTTTGATTGCAGTCAGAGTGGTTGCTAAAATCGGAAAGAAGTGGATACTTGATCCTTACCCTTCCATCGCTCATATGTGTGATATGATGTGGTTGTACGCAAAAGAACCTGTTGCAAGATTACTATGGGATCCGGGGGGTTGGTTCTGGTCATATTCCTTGGGGGAACAAATCATAAAGGTTCCCTTCTTTCTGTATTCAGTGAAGCTTGGAAGGTCATAACTAATGTCTACGAATGTAATGGTGTCAGCAATTCAAAAACATTGGACTAACTTGGGTGTTTCAACATTGCAGTTGAAAACCTATTGGAGATGGATCTGGTCTTTCAAGGGGCCCACTAAATTTATTCTTTTTTGATGGGTATTAGTGCATGCCACATTACTAGTTGGCCAGTCATTGAAAGGGAATGTAGCACCTAATCTCAGGCATTGTGGATTTTTCTATGCAACTCATGAGACTACTAAGCATGCCCTCTAGTCTTGTCCCTTGGCTCAACAAGTATGGAATAAAGTAGTTTCTTTATTCCTAATGATCAATGTTGGTTGTTTGTTCTCATGGGGAGCAGTACTGTGGGGAGTTTTACATTCTAGCTTGATGTTGTATGAGGCAAACGATATTCAACACGCCATGACGGTACACAATAGAAGGTGGATATTGGTTTGTTCGTTTCAACAACCTCGAAAGCAGGTGCGATCTATCCAGGTCTGGAAAACTATGACTATGGTAACGTTATGGGTATGATGGAAATGTAGATGTAGTCGACTTTATGATGCAACAAATCTTGGTCCTTTTGATGTACTGCTTGAGATATGGGAAACAGTACTAATAGTAGTCTGTCGGCAGTATGATAATATGTATGGTTCTCCAGAAAATGTTCATAGGAGAAGGACGAAGCTTCTTCACTTATGGAGGAAGTTGTGCCTCTATTAGTTAGTTGGGGTAAGAGTCGGCCAAGTGTGGAAACGTTGGAGTCGACAATGTTTGGAAAGATAGAGTCGGAGTCGGATCGACAAGGTGAACCAACGAGTCAACATTTTTGCCGGCTAAAAAATAAATAAATATAGAAAGTAAAGTTAGTTAGATGTTTTGGATAGTTCTTGCCGACAAGGCAAGATGTAATTCTTGATGAGTCCATCTGTCAGTTACCTATAAAAAGGAGCCAAAGACATTGTAAAACTATCGTGCTATTTTGAGTTTAATATAGTTATTAGTTAGTAGAAATTTGTGTTGCCTATGCGCTGAGTAATCTCTTGTGTATTTGACTCAGTCCTATTCTGTTGGCAACTATATTATGTCAATCAGTCGATCACAGTTTGCATTAATTTTGTTTTCATTCCATTCGTACTCCACAGTTTCTTGATAGAACGTTCAACATAGAACATTCGACCCTATTGTGTTGTCAGTATTAGTGGTCGACTGTTGGCCGAACAACACAATAATTTTGGTACACCCGGTTTCATCTACATTCAGCAAAGAACAAGTTCAAACCCTGGTAGGTCATAAACATCTTCTCACGCACTCAACAACTCAAACCGTAGTGGATCTGGTTGATAATTGTCAACCTACGCAGCAGCAACGCGTGGATCGGGAGTGATTCTCAATTCCCAATTTAACTGAAAATTCTTCGGATGAAGGTCAGTCTGAACAAATTTCTTTCTAGGACATTTCAGGTGACGACAATATGCCTTACCCATACTGGTAGTATCGAGATGGCATTGATGTAGAGGCACACATTAGGGATTTCTTAACAACATGGGAAATTAACCATGGTGCTCAGCGATAGTTGGCGGCAACTAAAGACAAGTCTAATTGCTAAGTTTGTGTTATCTCTCGATGGTCCGTCGGCAAATTGGTTTGGCCTGAATGGCTTGAGAGCGTTTGAGTCATTTGAACAATTAACTACTAGATTCATACAATTGTTTCATAGACAGGTCCCACAAAAGGATCTGATCTGTCAATTCTATGCGGCATACCAGGAACCCCATGAAACGGTATCACAATTTGTGATGCGATATCAAATTTTACAACTTCAAATTTCCAAGAGAATACTTGATGAAGAAGTAAAATATATCTTTCTTGAAGCAATTAGGGAACCTCTTCTAACAACTTTAACAATGTTCGATTTTCATAATTAATCAATCAATCAGGTGATTGATAAAGCATTAGTTATGGATCGGATGCACAAAAATATGAATAGCATGAATATGTCCGCATTACATAACGATTTACCAACAATGGAAGAGCTCAGATTTCGGCAAGCGGTCCAGTGTACGACTTGCCTTAATATAGGACATTCGACAATGGAATGTAGTTTGCACACCCATTGTACTATATGTCATTCTAAAGCTCATTCGGTCGAACAATGTGAATATAATTTGCTTAACAAAATGGCACCAGCAGTTCGAGAAATTCATCCGGAAAATTCCTATCAGGAGAACAGGAATAGATCAAATAATCGATCTCGGGAGGATGATAGGTGGGATGATAATCGAAGAAATGATAACGATTATAGCCAAGAGGAATATCGGTGGAACGATCAATATGAGCCAAGAAGGGATGACGATCATCAAAACGACTATAATAATGACGATCGGAATAATCATGATAGGGATTATTCACTACAAAGAGATAATGGTAATCGACAACCATATAGAGGAGGTCGTTATCAAGACAATCGGAAGTCTAATAACTTTCGACGTCAAGAGGATAATCATCAAGGTAATAGGCGGTTCAATGATAATAAGAAGCCCAAGGGGTCTCGGCAATTTCAGCATGACACTCGGCAAAGGGAAAATTCTGAGTCAAATGATAATCAACGTCCACAATATGAACCCGGTGAAGGAAGGGCATTATGTGAATCAATGTCCAACAAGGCAAAAAGGGCAGGCACCAACCCTCAATATGGTTGTACCCGAAATTCAACAACTAACCACTCGAAGCAAAGGTAAGTGTGAAAGTGTTTTTAGAATTCAAGTAATTGAAAATTAGAAGAATATAAGGTATGGCGCATTCACATTTGAAGGCTAAGAAAACAAACCAAGACCTTAAGAAGAAGTCAAAAGTAAAAGTAAGAGACACAGAGAAAAGTAAAAAGAGAAAAAGTGGGCCATCTAAAAACAATCGAAAAGGAATGGTCATTACTCTTTCGTTTGTCACCAAAATATCATGTTTAAATACAGGTTAGAAAATTGTAAAGAGAGTTATCTGTAGCTTTTTAAATCTCATAATTTCGGGCTCAGTTGAGGGATATATGACGATGAGAATATCACTTGGTCGAAGCTAAAAATAGGATATGAAAACCTTCTATAAAGAGCGTGCAAAAGAGAGGAAGCAGGGGGAGAAGAAGATTATAAGAAGTGAAATGAAGGAGGTGAAGAAGGGGAAAGGTCTACCCTAGTAATAAGGAAAGGGTCTTGGTAGGGGAAAGAAGAGTCTTAGAAATGGAAGAAGGAGGCATAATCGAAGGAGAAAGTGATTAAGGAAGAATAGTGAAAGACCTTTGGGGGTTTAGGTGATTGGAAGTCAAGAAGTTGTTTGGTTTTTAGTTGAATTTGGAGTTTATCCCCTTTGTATGGTCTTGATAGTTGAATATTATAACACTCTTATCTCTTTCTCATCTTCTCTATCTTTGGTCTTAAATTCTTGAGTCTCCCTCTCTAATTCGAAGTTCCCTTGGTCTTTATAATCTATTTTAATTCACAACTCTCTCTAATCGGCTTGGTCAAGTCCTCATATTGTGTACGACTATCCTTTGTCTTATACACTCTATCATTTTTTGGGTGCCCTAGGGAGGGAGAATCCTTTCCGTATACGAGGGAGGTCCTATTCTTTCTTGGTGTTAGTGTATTACATTAACCTAGCGATGGAGTTCCCATTTTCAGGTGAAAGAACACAAGATGCTGGTGTGTTTTTGGCATCCTTTGAGCATCATGCCATCTCTATTGGACGCGTCACTGTAAATGAAAAGTTGCCCTTGTTGGTAGCTACACTCTATGGTCGAGAGTGAGATTGGTATGACTCTCTTCCACCAAACGAACAAGGAGAATATCAATTGTTGGTACACCAGTTTCGTTCCAAATACATTCCATGGGGAAGTGCAACGAAAGTAAGGGAGGATCTTTTTCAACTAAAGATGTAATCACCTTTTGGATTCATATAGTCTGAAAGAAATTTCAAGGATTTGTGGACGATGTGGATTCGTGTTCATGGTGGCATTGAAGACGAGTGTTTTAAGATGGACAGATTCAAGATGGGCCTTGACATGCATTTCCGTTTGGAGGCAAGCTTGAAGGATCAAACAACTTTTCAAGATCTTCTCCAAGTTTGTCAAAGTTATGATCGGCAAGTGAAGATGATGAGTTCCATGATGTTTCTCCAAATGGCGGCTTTGGATGCAAATTTGATGCCTGGCACCAATCTTCAAATCTCATCTTCAATTGTGCATGGTGGACAAGTGTTTCCAAATGTGTATACTAACCCAACAATAAACCCAACAAGTATATCACAAGAAGTGGAGCAAGGAAAGAGGGAACAAGTTACTATGGCCTTGGTCAATTGGCGCTTTGACGAAGTGATGGCTCATTTGGGACAATCCCATGCAATTCACAACTCTATTCCCGAGGGTGGTGGCTGTAGAGGGCTTCAAGTAGTAATTTGTTATTCTTTTCAAGAGGGACACATCTCAACAAGATGTCCTCATCGACAACAAAGAGGTATGGGAAGAGGCATGTATCAAGTGCAAAAGAATGGTCAACAACCCATCAACAATGGAGTCGAAGGAGGCGAAGCCATAACAATTCCTATGGCTCAAGTTTGTACAATTCCTCATAATGTGAATCTTCCTAATTTTATTGATGATCGTGATAATGCTTGTGAAGTAGCTCCTATAAAAAGGACAAGAGCCTCACAAAAGGAGAAAGAATTTGAAGGAGAATCTAGTGCCTCAAGACAAAAGAAGAAGTCTAAGGAGAATGAGAAAGAGGAGAAATTGAGAAGGAGACACTCTAGAAGGAAGATCAAGATGGAGGATATTCCTATGGGAGAAGTTGTAGAAGCTTTCAATTTGAAGGATGAGTTATGTCAAGTGGACCAAGGATAACATGGTTGCAACTTCTCCAATTATCTCCCACATCGCGAAAGGAGTGGGGGAGGCTTGCGAGTATCTGACAAAGTCGGGAGACCATGCATTATGTGGGGATCGTGCGAGTAGAAGATTGAAAGGACATACAACCAACCGTCCTCGTCTCCATCAAAGGGTTTCACATCAAAGATGCCTTGGTTGATAGTGGTGTTAGGGTAAGCTTGATTTCTGAATTTGAAGAAAACAAAGTGGGAATTTCTATTAGTAGGTCATCTTGAACAAGGGTTGTTGTAGCAAATGGTGGAGTGGCACATTGTATTAGCATAGTGGAGGATGTGGTTATCGAGTGTTTCAGAATAAGAGGAGAAGATGGCATCAAACACTACATCAAGTTGAAGGAAAGTATACCAATTTCCCCAAAACTTAGGCAATTGGGTGTTATACACAAGGAAGATCTTATACAAAAGTTCAAAACATTGTTGCAAGAAAGTTTCAATAATAAGATGGAGTATTTGAAGTTTGTGTCACCTATAGTTTTGGTTCCAAAGAAGAATGACATCGATTTCAACACCTTGAATGATTCGACCAAACGAGATCAATTTTCACTTCCTTTTTGAGATGAGATTGTAGATCAAATAATCATTTATACAACACAAGGTAGTGTGGAGAATGTGGTATGCCAAGAAGGAATTCATTTGGATGAATCACAGATCAAAGTAATTCAAAAGTTGACAATTCCAACAAGTCTCGAAGCGTTGAAGGTATTTGTGCAAAAGGTTCGCTCACTCAAAAGATTTATTCATATGTTGACATGCTTACTTCTATCAAGAGTTATGTATCCCATGGCCTTGCTTGTGATTGTAGAGTTGACAAAGACATAATATATGTGGTAACCTCTTTTTTTGTGTTGACAAGGAGATATATGGTGATGGCATTTATCAATGTGTGTGTGTGTGTGTGTGTCTAGAAGTGTGAGATTTTTTTCCTACCACGTAAGGGGGGTTTTCTCGCACACAATAATTTGTTATATTTTTAGTATTTGTACTCCTTCATTGTCTATAGCTTGCCGTGTGTGTCTAGAAGTGTGAGATTTTTTCATACCACGTAATGGGGGTTTTCTCTCACACAATAAATTGTTATATTTTTAGTATTTGTACTCCTTCATTGTCTATAGCTTGCCATAAGGCGAAGGGGATTCTTTTCCTTTTTTCTTTTTGGCTCACCATAAATGGTTCACTCAACAACCAAGGGGGAGGGCTAAATGTGAAAGTGTTTTTAGAATTCAAGCTATTGAAAATTAGAAGAATATAAGGTATGGGGCATTCACACTTAGAGGCTAAGAACACGAACCAAGACTTTAAGAAGAAGTCAAAAGTGAAAGTAAGAGACATAGAGAAAAGTAAAAAGAGAAAAAGCGAGCCACCCAAAAACAGTCGAAAAGGAATGGTCATAACTCTTTCGTTTGTCACCAAAATATCATGTTTAAATATAGGTTCAAATATTGTAAAGAGAGTTATCTGTAGCTTTTTAAATCTCATAATTTCGGTCTCGGTTGAGGGATATATGATGATGAGAATATCACCTGGTTGAAGCTAAAAATAGGATATGAAAACCTTCTATAAAGAGCGTGTAAAAGAGAGGAAGCAGGGGGAGAAGAAGATTATAAGAAGTGAAATGAAGGAGGTTAAGAGGGGAAAGGTCTACCTTAGTAATAAGGAAAGGGTCTTGGTAGGGGAAAAAAGAGTCTTAGAAGTGGAAGGAGGCGTAGTCGAAGGAGAAAGCGATTAAGGAAGAATAGTGAAAGACATTTGGGGGTTTAGGTGATTGGAAGTCCAGAAGTTGTTTGGTGTTTCGTCCAATTTGGAGTTTATCCCCATTGTATGGACTTGATAGTTGAATATTATAACATTCTTATCTCGTTCTCATCTTCTCTATCTTTTGTCTTAATTTCTTGAGTCTCCCTCTCTAATTCATAGCTCCCTTGGTCATTATAATCTATTTTAATTCACAACTCTCTCTAATCGGCTTGGTCAAGTCCTCATATTGTGTACAACTATCCTTTGTCTTATACACTCTATCAGTACGCAGTCGGAGTGGGAAATCCAAGAAGCCATTCGGAAAGCAGCTAAAGAATGGGTGGAAGAAGCTAATCAAAATAATGTAAGCCTAAATGATTCAGGAGAATGAGTTATCCAATAAGGAACAATCTGTGCCTCAGGTTGAGACATTTCCAGTCTAGGAATAGGAGGAGGCTTGGAATGTTTTGGCCGATTGTCAAGTATCAGTACCTTTGAGAAAGGATTACTAAAATTAGTGCCTCGTTTTATGGAAAAGGTGGGAACTCTCCTTACACAAAAAGATGCAACTCAGGTATCAGTTAATTATAACTAGCCAAGCAATGGTCTGACAATCATGGATGAATAGAGCCCTTCAATAAAAGTTATAATTCGGGGGCTAGAGGTGTCCGGAACTATTGTCGATGGTGGTTCAGGTGTCAATGTCATCAATAAGATTACCTATGATAAACTTCGAATTACCAAGTAGGATGCATGTCCTTTTTTGTTAAGAATGGCCGACACAAGCACAGTCTGACCACTCGGGTTAATCCGACAGTTAGATGTCATTTTAGGGGGCCACGTTCTTCAGATATTGGCAACGGTGCTTCCTTTGGATGCTCTTGGAGCATATCCACTCCTGTTAGGTCGAGCATGATTAAAAATGGCTAATACTAAGCAAAACTGGAACAAGAATATGCTGACATTCAGGAAGGTTAAAACTAAAATCTGGATATCAACTCAGGACAAAGTCACTACGGCTTGTCAATGTCTACCAGTCCATGCAGAGTTGGTTAATATGATGGAAGAACTCGATGAAGCGGAGGAAGACCGGTATTTTAATGACAATCCAAAAATCATTCCCTTATTCAAAGTAGACATTTTGCAGACACGCACTTCTTATATAGAAAACAAGGAAGATGAAGTTCCCGTAGATGAGCAGACATTAAAAGAGATTCAAATGCGGCATGAGGCGATTGAAAAGGAAATGCATGTGTCTCAATGAGTACATGCATCAACACTGGAGGAATTAAATTTAGCTGACACCAACGCAGAACCTAAGACTATAGTAATAGCCAAAGAACTCTTGAAACATATCCACTTTGTTGGGAGACAGGTCCCTCCGGAAGAGGAGTACCCAGCTACGGAGAGCCGGATGGTGCAGACCCGGTGAGAACCGGATGAGGAGTACCCGGCTACGGAGAGCCGGATGGTGCAGACCCGGTGAGAACCGGATGAGGAGTACCCGGCTAGGGAGAGCCGGATGGTGCAGACCTGGTGAGAACCGGATGAGGAGCACCCGGCTATGGAGAGCCGGATGGTGCAGACCCGGTGAGAACCGGATGAGGAGTACCCGGCTATGGAGAGCCGGATGGTGCAGACCCGGTGAGGAGTGCTCACCGGATGAAGAGACATATTCGTAAATATGTTTCTGAGAGTCCATCGAGGCTATATTTGTAAATAGCTGAAAAGTCATATTAGTATAAATATGACTTAGGGCAAACTTACTGTGTGATGTAGAGTTGTTGTCATTCTTGTTAGTGCAAGGATAGAGTGAGCGCGTAACTGTGTATAGAGAGTGAGAGAGAGAGAAAGAGGTCGTTGCCTCTGTTGTAACCGCCACCTGTGGCGAAGATCGTGAGCACGAGGTCGTTGCCTCCGTGAGGTCACCGTTGTAATTACTGTGACATAGTGATAGTTAGCAGTCAGTGGACTGCCGTGGTTTTTCCCTCTCAGGGTTTTCCACGTTAAACATCTTGTGTACTCTTCTCTCCATTGTGTCGTGCTTACATTTCCCGTTTTTTGTGTACGATTCTAAGCTCGGTTGTGGCCGAGCGTTACACATAAGGAACGTGAGTTCCCGTCAATTGGTATCAGAGCGAAACGACACAGAAGATGGATGATTCATTAGGAGGCAAGTTCAAGCTCACCAGCTCCAACTATTCGGTGTGGAAGTCGAAGATGAGGGACATGCTCGTGGTTAAAGATCTTTGGTTGCCGGTTTAGTCCGGGGACAAGAGACCGGACAAAATCGACGCCACGATATGGGAGGTGATGCACATGAAGACAACGGCGTACATACGGTGGTTCATCGACATGAGCCTATACAACAACTTCAATGAAGAGAGCAAGGCTCATGAGCTCTGGGAGAAGATCAACATTATGTTTCAAAACAAAAATGTTGTAAATCAGGTTTCGGTATTCCAGAAGCTTGTAAGACTCCGGTACCAAGATGGCTCCAGCATGGCAGAGCACATGAATGCCTTCCAGGGGCTGATCCACCAGGCAACGTCATTGGAAGTACCTCTAGCCGACGAGGTACTAGCACTACTCCTGCTCGGTTCCCTCCCGGATAGCTGGGAGACGTTGGTTGTCAGTTTGGGCAACGTCGGGCCGGAAGGAAAACGGTTATCCCTAGCAAGAGTGAAGTCGAGCTTGCTAGATGAGGAGGCGCATCAGAAAGATAAGGATACAAGCTCCGACTCCAAAGTGCTCCTTACCGAATTGGAATGTGGAAGACATAGAAACCGTAGTCCCCAGAACCGGGAAAAGTCGGGGACACGGTCAAAGTCAAGGGGGAGACCTACTTGCTTCTATTGCGGCAAGCCGGGACACTTCTAGAAGAACTGTCGGCATTTCCGAAAAGATAAGGAGACCGAAGGTACCGATTCGAAGCGGACCCCGGACCGAAACAATAAAGACCGGAGGGGAACATACCGGAAGGGGACGACGACAATCGCGGCAAGTGAAGAAGAGTTGATGCTCATCACCGAGGAGAGTGAGATAAACCGTGCTGGCGACGAGATGACCTGGGTGGTAGACTGCGGAGCGTCGTTCCACCTTACCCCGGACCGGAAATGCTTCTCATCCTACTCAGCTAGTGATCACGGCTGTCTGGATGGGGAATGAAGGTACATGCCGAATTGTCGGCATAGGAGACGTGTGGCTGACAACACCAACCGGATGCAAGCTGCTGCTGAAGGATGTTAGACACGTTCCGGAGGTTCGTCTGAACCTGATATCAGCCGGTCGACTAGATGATGAAGGCTACATGGGTAGCATCCGGAACGGTGTTATGAAGTTTAGCAAGGGGAGCCTGATTGTGGCTCGGGCCCGGAAGGTCAACACTCTGTACCTGATGAATGCCCGGTTATGTCCGGAGGAAGTGAACGTGGCATCCGACACTACCGGTGAGCTGTGGCACAAGAGGCTGTGTCACATGAGCGAGAAGGGGATGAAGAGGCTCGGTGAAGACAACCTCATTCCAGTGAAGAACGTGCACTTGGAGAAGTGCACTGATTGTTTGGCCGGTAAGCAAAACCAGACCTCCTTCCGACCAAGGCCACCGATGAGACGTAATGCACCACTGGAGTTGGTGCATACCGATGTGTGTCAAGTGGACACGAAGTCACATGCAGGATCACCGTACTTCGTGACGTTCATAGATGACAACAGCCGGAAGCTGTGGGCCACACCGTTGAAGACGAAGGATCAGGTGTTATCCGTCTTCAAAGAGCTCCATGCGAGAGTGGAAAGAGAAACCGGCCGGAAGCTGAAGGCGGTTCAAGCAGATAACGGAGTAGAATATGGGGGGCAGTTCGAGGAGTACTGCCACTCGAAGGGAATCCGGCTCGAATTTACCGTGCCGAAGACGCCAGAACTAAACGGGCTGGCCAAGAGGATGAACCGGACCATAATGGAGAGGGTCCGGAGTACGCTAGCGCATGCAAAACTACCCAAGAAGTTTTGGGCTGATGCACTGTCGACGGTGACATATGTGATAAACAGATCACCCTCAGTACCCTTGGACGGAGACACGCCACACAGAGTATGGACCGGTAAGGAAGTGTCCTACCGGCATCTGAAGGTGTTCGGGTGTCTCGCGTATGTGCATGTAGCTAAGGACTGGAGGGGAAAGTTAGATCCAAAGACCCGGCCGTGCATATTCCTTGGTTACGGCGACGATGAGTTCGGCTACCGAGTGTGGGACCCGGGCGACAAGAAGGTATTCCGGAGTCGAGATATTATCTTCATGGAGGACAAGATGCTCGCCGATTGGGAGTCGGAAAAGAAGATAATGAATTCCGAGTCGACCGGTAAGGATCGATTCTGCGAGGAGCAGACCCAACCGGCAAGAGACCGGTTAGCACTCGAGGAACTAGCCGGTTACGGTGAGGATACCGGACCGGCAGAAGAAGAAGTAGAGGATGTTGAAACCGGAACCGGCCAAGACCCCGAATCGGATTCGGATGAAGAGAAAATGGAGGAGCCGGCTACCGAAGCCCAAAGACGGAGATATCCTCTTAGAGAGAGAAGGGCCCTTCGGAGATTTCCGGATGCAGAGCATGTGCTGCTGATCGATGAGGGGGAGCCGAAAAGCTTCGAAGAAGCAAATGATGACACCCACAACCGCAAATGGTTAAGTGCCATGCAGGATGAGATGGATTCCCTGCATGAGAACCATACGTATGAATTGGTGGAGTTGCCGAAAGGAAAGCGGGCACTCCGAAATAAGTGGGTGTACAAGTTGAAACCGGGAGATGTCGGCAAACCCCCGAGATACAAAGCCAGAATCGTGGTGAAGGGGTTCCAGCAGAAGAAGGGCGTGGACTTCGACGAGATATTTGCCCCAGTAGTAAAGATGACCTCCATCCGGACGGTGCTAAGTATAGCGGCGAGCATGGACCTCGAGGTAAAGCAGCTGGATGTGAAGACAACATTCCTTCACGGCGACCTCGAAGAGGAGATCTACATGCAGCAACCGGAAGGATTCGTGGAGAAAGGGAAGGAGCACCTGGTATGCCAACTGAAGAAAAGCCTGTACGGACTGAAACAGGCTCCTCGACAATGGTACCAGAAGTTCGACTCCTTCATGACCGATCAAGGGTACCACAAGACGCAGGCCGATCACTGCGTGTTTGTGAAGAAGTTCGAAGGAGGCGACTTCCTGATACTCCTTCTGTACGTGGATGACATGTGATCGTCGGACGGGACCAAGTCAAAATACGGATGCTGAAGAAGGCTCTCAACCGGACCTTCTCAATGAAAGACTTGGGTCCGGCAAGATAGATGTTGGGGATGCATATTATCCGGAACCAGTCAGTGAAGCAATTGTGGCTATCACAGGAGAAGTACGTGATAAAGGTGCTTCACTGGTAGAAGCGAAACCGGTCGGATCAACACTTCCTGCAAACTGCAGGTTATCTGGGCAGCAAAGCCCGAAGACAAAAGCAGAGAAGGCGGATATGATGAAGATTCCATATGCCTCTGCCGTCGGGAGCTTAATGTACGCAATGGTTTGTACCCGACCGGATATAGGATACGGAGTCGCAGTAGTCAGCTGGTTTATGAGCAATCCCGACAAGGAGCACTAGAACGCGGTCAAATGGATACTCCGGTACTTAAAGGGCACTTCAAATATGTGTCTCCAATTCGGCTCCGGAAAACCTCAACTTGACGGTTTCACCGATTCGGACATGTCGGCTGATGTGGATACCAGCCGGTCTACATCTGGGTATGTAATGACATATGCAGGGGGAGCTGTATCGTGGAAGTCGAGGCTGCAGAAGACGGTTGCATTGTCAACCACGGAAGCGGAGTACATGGCGGTTCTGGGAGCTGGCAAGGAAATATTATGGATGAAGGACTTCATCGGAGAGCTCGGTATCCGGGAAGAGGAATACCGGCTCTATTGCGACTGTCAAAGTGCCATCCACCTTGCTAAGAATGAGGCCTACCATTCCCGGATGAAGCATATCCAGCGAAGGTATCATTGGATCCGGGAAAGAGTAGATGACCAGGAGTTCGTGCTGACGAAGATCCACACGGCCGAGAACGGGTTAGATATGCTAACCAAAGTGCTGATACCCGACAAGCTGGATGCATGTAGGAAGCAGATCAGACTAGTAAGACACCCCATGCCGGAGTGAAGGGGGAGTTTGTTGGGAGATAGGTCCCTCCGGATGAGGAGTACCTGGCTACGGAGAGTCGGATGGTGCAGACATGGTGAGAACCGGATGAGGAGCACCCGGCTACGGACAGCTAGATGGTGCAGACCCGGTGAGAACCGGATGAGGAGCACCCGGCTACGGAGAGCCAGATGGTGCAGAGCCGGTGAGAACCAGATGAGGAGTACCCGGCTACGGAGAGCCGGATGGTGTAGACCCGGTGAGGAGTGCTCACCGGATGAAGAGACATATTCGTAAATATGTTTCTGAGAGTCCATCGAGGCTATATTTGTAAATAGCCGAAAAGTCATATTAGTATAAATATGCCTTAGGGCAAACTTACTGTGTGATGTAGAGTTGTTGTCATTCTTGTTGGTGCAAGGATAGAGTGAGCGCGTAACTGTGTACAGAGAGTGAGAGAGAGAGAAAGAGGTCGTTGCCTCTGTTGTAACCGTCGCCTGTGGCGAAGATCGTGAGCACGAGGTCGTTGCCTCCGTGAGCTCACCGTTGTAATTACTGTGACATAGTGATAGTTAGCAGTCCGTGGACTGCCGTGGTTTTTCCCTCTCAGGGTTTTCCACGTTAAACATCTTGTGTACTCTTCTCTCCATTGTGTCGTGCTTACATTTCCCGTTTTTTGTGTACGATTCTAAGCTCGGTTATGGCCGAGCGTTGCACATAAGGAACGTGATTTCCCGTCACACTCCTGTTAGGTTGGCCATGTTTAAAAATGGCTAATATTATGCAAAACTGGAACAAGAATGTGCTAACATTCAGGATGGGTAAAACTAAAATACGGGTAACAACTCAGGACAAAGTCACTATGCCTCGTCAATGTCTACCAGTCAATGCAGAGTCGGTTAATATGATGGAAGGACTCAATGAAGCGGAGGAAGAATAGTATTTTAACGACAATCCAAAAATCATTCCCTTATTCGAAGTAGACATTTTGCAGACGCGCACTTCTTATATAGAAGACAAGGAAGATGAAGTTCTCGTAGATGAGCGGACATTAAAAGAGATTTAAATGCGGGATGAGGCCACTGAAAAGGAAATGCATGTGTCTCAATGAGTACATGCATCAGCACTGGAGGAATTAAATTTAGTTGACACCGACGCAGAACCTAAGACTACAGTATAGCGAAAGAAATGCTAGCGGCTGAAAAGTAGGAATTAAAGTATTTATTGAGACAATACAAAGATGTCTTTGCTTGCTAATTTGAGGACATGAAAGGATTAGATCCAGCATTTTGCTAGCATTAGATAAATTTACATAACGATGCAAACCTGGTGCAACATCGTCGTTACCAACTAAATCCAAACTATGCACTGAAAGTCAAGGAAGAAATCGACAAGTTACTTAGAGTCGGATTTATTCGACCAGTGAAAAAGGCATCTTAGCTGAGTCCGATAGTAGTCGTACCTAAGCGGAATGGTAATGTTTGAGATGTGTGGATTACAGGAAACCCAATGCGGCTACAGTAACATATGCATTTCCGTTACCATTTACAGACAACATTCTAGATTCAATAGCAGGCCATGAAATTTACAGTTTTCTTGATGGTTTCAGTGGGTATAATCAAGTTCATAGGCATCTGGAGGATCAAGAAAAGACAACATTTGTAACCGAATGGCGTGTATTTGTGGCAGTGGTCATGATGTTCGAGTTAAAAATGGCTTCGGCAACATTTCAACGGGTAATTCAAGAAATTTTAATGATTATATTCTTGCATTCATTCTAGTCTTTCTTGATGACTTTGCGGTCTATAGTCAGAAGACATATCACTTAGAAAAATTACGACTTTGTTTAGACCGGTGTCGACAAGGTTGATTGAGTCTCAATTTAGCTAAATGTGCATTCGGTGTAACAAGTGGTGCATTGTTGGGACATATAGTAAGCCAAGTTGGAATAACAATTGATCCCGACAAAGTCAAGGCAATATTAGAAGCACTAGCACCAACCAATGCAAAAGTTCTCAGTCAGTACAACCTACCGATTGGGAGAAACCTTTTCACGTATTTGTCGATGCATCAGATGTAGCAATTGGCAGTTCCCTAATGCAGCTGACCGAGCCAAACTGGTATAGATGAGAATACTACACAAGTCGGAAACTTTCCATCGTGGCAATAAATTACTCCACAACTGAGTGTGAGGCTCTTGGCATGATTTACAACATCAATAAATTTCAGCACTACTTATTGGGTTGGAAATTTACATTTCACGTCGACCATTCAGCCTTGCTATATTTAGTGGCAAAACAAGAACTCACGGGTAAATTGGCAAGATGGAAATTGATGCTTAAAGAATTCGAATTCGACATTCTTCACAGACCATGGGTGCAACATGCAATTGCGGACTACCTTAGTAGACTGGAGTCGGGGGAGGAAGGAACTGGAGTTAAGGATGATTTTCACAATGCTCAACTTTTTCGGGTTGATACCATAGCAACTACAGAGATGGGTGAGCATACAACGGATGCATGGATTACCAAAATGACAATTTTCCTTAGTACGCGGCTACCACTGTATAATATGTTACTTCATGAATGGAAGCGATTAGTTGTACGAAGCCAGAATTTTTGTCTTCTAAAAGACACACTTTACCACGGTCCAACAATTTGAGAAGGATGGAATTTTCCGGGAAACCCACTGCGGTATAGCTGGTGGACATTACACGGGAGATGCCACGGCTAGAAAAATATGGAGTGCTGGCTTGTGGTGACGGACAACCACTAAGGATGCAATCGAATATTGTGGGCAATGCGACTTGTGTTAATGACTTGGGCAACCGACAGAACAAGACATAATGCCTTTTCAACCAGTATTACCTTTAAACCCTTTCCAAAAATGGGGCTTGGACTTTGTCGGTCCATTTAAGCCAGTTGTTATCCGAACGGGGAATCGCTATATTATAGTAGCTACAGACTACTATACGAAATTGGTCGAAGCTAAACCCTTATGAGATAACACGGCTGCGTTGAAAATCAAATTTCTATACGAAAACATATGGTGTCGGTTTGGTTGTCCAATCGAATTAGTCAGTGATCAAGGTACTCATTTCATAAATAAAATAGTACATGAGTTATCTTCATATTATGTAGTACTACACAAAAGGAGTACTCCGTACTATCCTCACGCCAATGTATTTGCAGAATCAACGAACAAATCCTTACAAAATAATTTTCAGAAATTTTTTCAATGAAAACAGAACCGATTGAGATCAGTAACTAAATAGTGCGTTATGGGCTTATCGCACTTCCTATAAAACAATCATCAAATCAACTCCATTCAGAATGGCTTTTGGGTTAGAAGTTGTAATGCCAATAGAATTTCAAGTTCTGACATTACAAGTACAAGTCACCGAAAGGTTAGATGAAGAACAGTCAGAACAAGTTCAGAAAGAACAACTGCTTGTTTTGGAAGAAAGTAGGCTACAGGCTATGTGTGCACCTGAGCAGAAACATCGCCTGACATCGAGGTTCATAGACCGACACCGGAAACAAAAAGAAAAGATGGTCACGGTCGATAAGCCGGTACTAGTCTTTCAGAGGAAGATGGGTTCAATGCCCGGAAAACTACAATTTTGATGGACATGTTCATTTTGGATAGTTGACAACAAGAATGGCACATATCAGGTCGGCACATTCTTAGGTGAAATTTTGCCGAAATGGGTAAATGGTTTTCGCTTAAAACCTTATAGAGGATCAATGCCGAAAAGCCCGTTTCAGGTCGGAGGTGATTCTGACACACCGTGACGTGGAAGGGTCATGAATGTAAATATTTTTTTAAAAAACTTTGTCTTGGCAAAAA
Organism: Azolla caroliniana; assembly: GCF_043228905.1. Taxonomy (NCBI): domain Eukaryota; kingdom Viridiplantae; phylum Streptophyta; class Polypodiopsida; order Salviniales; family Salviniaceae; genus Azolla; species Azolla caroliniana. The sequence continues at coordinate 11,375,855 of NW_028230437.1, read as the reverse complement.
AATAAAATTATAATAGAATTAATAGAAAAACATCATGACTTCTTGGTGTAGTCTTTTTCAGAGTATATATGGACAAGCCACAAAATCATGCAATCTTAACTACGAGTGTTGGGAGCTATTATTATATTTGCACTCGCACTGTCATAAATAGTATATTCTCTTTTTGCCTAAAAATATGAAACATTTATTTCCTCAAAACCTTACCTCTCCACTTTCTCTGTCACAAAAGTAGAAAAAGTTTCGAGAGCACAAGTTTTCTTCGCCTTCTCCTTGCACATAGAAATTGCCATCGCTCACAACTTCTGACTTATATCAGGAAGACAACATGTCAGTTCAAGTCTCAGATGAACTACGATAATGGTTGCGCAACAAGGGATTGGATGGATACCCAAAGTCTGCAGACTCTGAACCCCACCCACGCGCCACACAGATCATCCAACAGATCAACGTAACCAAGATTACCAACAAACAATTACGTCAGATTCTTAATCTGAAAAGAGAAGGATTTCAGGCTCTGAGAAAACTGAAATTGGAAGTCCTAACGTCTTATTTAGGTGAATACTAGCCATCGGCCAAGCCCTATCAAACACAAGGTGGGGAAGATGAATTCTTCCATGTAGTCGCTAAATTCCTGTTAGAAGTAACATTTCTTAGGCTAAGATCTTATTGCATGCTAAAAAAGAGGGTAGGTTTTACCATATCAACATAGGAAGGGGAGGTGTTCGATTGGGAGCTTTTGATGGTGGAAACACTCAGGGAGCAGCTCAAAGGGGTCCAAAAACACCGGGTCATTTGAAACAGGTAATGTCGTATTCTCTTTTGCCATAGTTGGTGAGATGCAGAAAAGTACCCTAATTTAGCATGATTTCAAAAATGTACAATTCATGCATACCTATTTTGCGAATGGATGGTGAAATATAGAACCAAATAAAATCCAAGCATTTGGTGAATTGTATACGTCTTGTTTTTGTGTCAATTTGTATATCCTAGAGTACAATTGAATACTAGGTTGAATATTAAACATCTTTTTTTGGTATCCATATTCAAATTGTAGAGTAAAACTACATAAACCCTAAATGTTAATATGTGGTTTAGGGTTGAGGAAAAAAGTAGTCCCCCACTTGTTGGATAGGTATATCGATAGTTTCGTTGTATAATGTCATATAATCCATCACAATGTAATTGGTAAGAGTAACAATTATGTACCAAGTTCATTTATACTATTTGAAACCAACAGACTTGGAACGTAGCAAACTGAAAACCATTTATTATCAAGAACATTCACAAGTTCATGTATATAATCATGCTAGGAGAAATGAGAAAGTATAATATCATGTTAATACCCCAAATTGGAGAAGAGCATGGTGACCAATCATATGTATATACAAATTACAGTTCAAAAAATGATTAAAAAGTGAAATTATGAACGGGTGAATAAAATTAAGCCATAAACGATTACTATTGTTCTCATATACAAAAACAATATCAAGTCAAGGTATACATTATGCCTAGAAAATCCTCAAAGTATACATTATGCCATCTAAATCAATCTATAAGCAAATCTGGCACACTAGGCTCTTCAGGCGCCGATTGTTCTAGACTATTCTCGTTTGTGTTATCTCCGTGCTCTCCTAAATCTGATGTATGTTCAAATTGTGTTACATCTTCTAGGTCCACAAGCTCCCCTGATTCTTCATTAATGGGTTCCATTGGTTCTCGTGAAGTCATTTGGAACATCTCTGTCTCATTGATGTGCTTAGCTCCGACTTCTTGATCCTGATCTGGATAGTCCCAGATTCTTGTGATCCTCATTTTGATGAAGTTAACTTGTGTAGGTTCCTTCTCCAATGCAACACAGTTTCGAAACATCTTCAATGCACAAGGTGTTGTAGTACCTAATGGCCACATGAAGACAAACAAGTATATATAAGAATTAAAGTCTTAAACTTGATCGACAAAAATCAAAGTAAATATATTTTATATACCTATGCCAGAGAACAAGTCTATGACCCAATCATTTGGATTTGAGAACAGCTCTAGGAGGCGGTTGATCAATCTTTGAGGTTTTTGATAAGGATTCACCATACTCTTATCACCTGAAACATGCCTTAATTTTTTTGTGACAACTGGGCACATGATATAATTTACCACGTTACACTCATTGACATGTGCTCTAGCCTTCTTCTTTGTTATTGAATCATAGTAACCCACACAAAAATGTTCGACCGCACTAACCATTCGATCGCCAAGGCTACGTGTAATATTTGTTTTAATCCTATAGAGAAATAAAATCATGTTTTAGAGGTATGAATGTCAACATATAATAACAAGTATCATAATGATTAAAAACAAACTGTGACACACCAATGCATGTGTTCAGTGGCATGACAACGTGACTTCAGAGCTGTTGTGACTGACAGTGATTGCCCCATGCTATGGAATATGATTGTCCTCCACAAGGGGGCCAATGTCAGTTTGTAGAAATCCTTTAACATCTTCTCGATTTGAGGGTACTTGAAAGGCACATCATCATATGTTGATCCCGTAATTCGGAATCCATATGGTATGTCGGCTATCAGCAAAGTGTAGTGCCTTCTCGGTAACAGATTGAGCATTTGTGATACTTCCCATTAAATACACTATAATGTAACTATTTATAAGGATCGGACCTATGCAAAAAACTCTTCACAGTCTCCCAATCTTCAGGCAGTTCCATCTCTTTCCCTTTGGTCATTCTCTTCTCATACTTTGCACGTTCTAAGTGTGTGATAAAGGCAACTAGAATACCATCATTATTGTCGTTGGTCTTTTTTGATTTCGATGGTTTTTGCAAGTGTCAATGTTGTTAGGAGAGAACATTAGCTTTCAATGTATTAACATTCAAATGACACATACCCATTCTCTAAAAACAATAAAATATTCCTCCAATGCCTTGTACGAAGAAGTTATCGGGCAAGCTTGCTCCACTTCTTCCCATGTCGGTAAACTCAATTTTTGCATCATCAACTCCTGAATCTTCATGTATACCTTGTGACTATACAAAAAATATGAAATTAAAAATTAAAAATCAATAATAATAGAAGAATATCCTGAAACATTGTATACTATAAACCCTTACTTTTGCAATTCAGTAACCATCTCGTCCAAACTAAATTCCTTGGCAACAACTCGAGATAGCACCGATATTAATAACCTATTATCTTTAATACCCTGTAATGACCTCCAAGGTAAAAGTTTCACGTCTTCTGCTAACTCCTCGATTACCAAGTCGCTTTTGCCCTTTAACTTCGATTTGATCTCAACTTGTGGATCAATCCTTCCCTTCTTTCACCATTGCCCTTTGACCTCTTTCCGCTCCCACATGCTAAATATTTTTTCCTGGAGATCCCACACCTCTCCAGTCGAAAAGGCTAGTTGAAACTAGGAATCATATTGTCGTAGCCCTTCTGATTTTGTGCTCTCATCCATTGCAATCCCCACTTCTAGTAAACACTAGCAACGCAAACCAGGCCTCAACCTTGGGCCAAAACGATTTAATGCATCTAGGTACTCATGATGAAAAAATCTGATCCTTTCAATGCTTGACATCTTTTGCCTATAATCATTATCATTGTTATGGTCCCATGCTAGTAGCTTCGCCTCCTCGTGAGTGAGTCCTACATATACTTTACATTCGGCGTACTTAAAGAAGGGGGTGAGAGGGTATTCTTTCACAACCTGTCTACGAACTTCAGTCGAATGCGATCCTCCAATTACATAATATGTATAATCATCAACAGAGCTATACTTGAAGTCTGCTACTGTTGGACATCAATCTTGATCGACCATTACTAAAAATGGCACAACAATAGCATGAGGATTAATTTTCATTTTGCTCTTCAAGTTTTGCACATGGACAACGTGCGGCTCACTAATTTCTAGGGGACATCTTCCAGTCAAGGAATCAATTGGAGGCCTCTGGATTGAAGTAATTGGCAAATGAAACAGCTGCCCCTTATGCACAAGTTTTGTCTTAACAATATTCTCTCTTGTTTTATTTTGTTCAGACGTCAATACACCGAAAGATAGTTGACCTCCCGGAGCCACGATGTTGACTTGGTGCTCTTCTTCTTCCTCCACGAATTCTAAAACCTCTTCATCATCTTCGTCGGGTCGTGGTTGTTTGTTGTATTTCTTATGAACCGGATTTATCTTTCTAGATTTTTTTGGTGGAGTTTGTGCTTCACCGCCCATCATTTCTCCTGTCACATACGACCGCAGTGCATAATAAGTTGTTCATCGTTTGAATGTCTTTACGTAATGACTTGGGGTTGCAACATTTTGCTACTAGGTTTCCCTTGTCAAGACGCAATCGTCTAGAGCCAATAGAGCTCGAGACATCGATTATAATACTCGAAGAATCACTATCTTCATATTCTAGCTTGGTTACATCTCCATAGTTAAATGTTTTTCCAAGCTCCAATTTGCCTTTACCGTTTGACTTAGTTGTTATTAAGAGCAGCACCCCATCTTCCTCAACATAAGAGAGACACCATTCTAACTCTGGGTAATTCTTATATTTAAGTTCAAATGTTTTCTCTTCCTGGGCCCCACCCTTGCTATTTTTGGTCGTTGCAACACAAGATTTAGATGCTCCATCCCCCGTTGAGTCAAATAGAGTTCTTCTAGAGACATCTTTAACAAAAGAGTCAGAATCTCGCTTTGTTGGAGTGTGAATCTTTAGTTTAAACGAAGGAACTTTTTGACGAGAGTCATTGAAATGAAGACAACATCCTATTTAGGTTAATTATGAACAAGACCATATTATTTGAACAAAAACGATGGAGAAAGCATAAAATAAAGAACAATTAAATGCAAAACACTAAAAATAGTATCAAAATGATGAGAAAACTATGATGAGGGACATAAATTTTCTATCTGCCAAACCCTACTTTTTCAACCAAAATCTGATGCACTGCATCGGATTTTGGTTGAATGCCTTTATTATGACATGACTTCTCTTGAACCATCTAGTGAAGTTTAAGTGCATTTTCATTCGATGGTGTGTTTCCTTAACAAAATATTTGGGGATTATTGCTTATTGTGAAAAGGAATATTTTAGAATCTTAAAAAATGTAAAGAATATTGCTAAGCTGGTGATCTTCTTTCCCTTGTTCATGATGCTTGGCGGAGGTAGTGCTTCGGAGGTAGTACTTTGAAGTGCTTGAAATTAGTTTGTGTTGTGAGCTCGATGGATTGTTTGTTGTGATAATGAAAATGAAATTTGAAACTTCATTATATATAAATGTTTTTTTTTAAATAAAAATTAATTTTTAATTAATTTTTTTTGAAATTTCTCTTCCTAAAAAGTGTTATAGTGTAACCAATAACTCGTGTCTAGTTCTAATAGTTATATAGTAAAGATTGAACGTTCCTTAATCTTTTCTATAGAGGAGTTCAGTATATAGCCCTTTGATGGTAGTGTCACAGGGTTTGTCTTGATAGTTTTGAGAATGTCAAGTCTTCTACAAGTAGAACGTCTTTTTTTCTATTGCCCCCTTTTCTTTGTCCAACAACCCGTATTTCTCAATAGAAGAGTACGATTACAAGAGACATTTGAAAGGCTCGCGTCACAAACAGAAAAGTGAGGCTCCTAGTACCTCGAATTCTCTTTTTTCAATCGATCCTGTTGATGGCCCTCTTCATGTAAGCTTAGAAGCGAAGTTCGATACTTTTATAGATAACAGTAGTATTAGTAAACCACTTGTATTTAAAAGAATCCATCGACAAGTTAGTGAAAGAGATTTAATTTTTTATGTTTTGATCGTCAACTTCTTTGCGACTTCAATAAAACATGTTGTGCGAATCTCTACCATTCAACTTATGGAAAGTCGAGGTTACGTGAAACACGACAAAAATATTTGTCGCTTAATGGGGAAGAGCATGACACATTTCTTCTTTTGCATATGCAACTTAAAATGGATCACAACGCAGGGTCTAATTCTACTCAGGTTGAATATTTCCTTGGACTATATACTAAGTGTTGTCGAGCCGCTTTTAAAAGCGCTCATAGCATTGGAAATATGCAGTTGCAACGAGTTCAAGAGGGTCTTCTAAAGGGATCGTGGATACCGTTGGATCGAAATGGTTCTGGATGTAAGGGTCAAGTTGGGCAACACACAATTTGGTGGATGGAAGTATATTTTTCAAAACAGTGCGACATTATGCCTACGACAGGAAGACTACATTTGTCAAATAACTTTACTCGAAGGGAAGTTTACCAATCATACAAGGACGACATGTCAGTAGATGATGCACCTTACATAAAGTATACACATTTTAATCGATTATGGAGGTTACAATTTAACAATGTGGTTAAACCATGAAAGGTACGAATGGGAGTGTGCTCAATATGTGCAAGTTTAAAAAGTATGGCCAAGGGTGGAAAATCAGATGTAGAGATAAGGAATTACAAGAACCTATTAAAAGAACATCGTGAAAGTCAAGCATTGGAACATTTTAGGGTTATGCATCAGCGACAAAAAGCGCTTCAATCTCACGAAAAGTATATGTGCATGATTATTGATGGCATGGATCAAAAGAAGACTTGTTTGCCACATTTCCAACGCCTCCCAAAAGATATTGCAGATGAGTGCCTCGTGCAAATGCATCTAGTAGGGTGTTTGACATATCGTCAAACAATAAGGCCACAAGTATTCTTAACTTATCCTAATATCCACAACGACCCTAATCTCACTGTCACCGTCATGCACAGAGTATTGCAAATCATGGTCAGGCATAGTACCGCCAGTTCTATACGTGCAACTAGACAACACGGCAAGAGAGAATAAAAACTCAACTGTCTTCGGTTATCTAAGCAGGCTAGTAGAGAGGGGCATATTTTAAAAGATAAAGGTCAACTTCTTATTAGTTGGTCATACCCATGATCACATAGGTCAAATGTTTAGTAGGTTCTCAAAGAAACTAGCTCGTTGTAATGCTTTCACACTTACCACGCTATCAAAATTGATAAGTGAAGCATATACACCAAAGCTTGTAGTACATGACTTGAATGAAGTGTACGACTTTAAACGTTTCTGCATGGATGGTGATGGCACTAAATGTAGGGTGCTTGCACCTCTTAATAATATAAGTTTCAACCATGTCTTCCCCATAAAACAAACCTCGGCCCACCTCAAGATGACAATGTTGTTTGCAAAACAATACTCATTTAGTACACAATGGGAGCCCCAAGAAGGTTGTAGGCTCCTACTTCATATCCCAGATGCACCACTGCATGGTGCCCAGCAAATGCCATATGATGATCATAAAAATGTGGCACCCAATAGTTCTATTGATGAACAAAGGGCATATTCGTTGCGATGTCTTGAACAGAAACAAAAGAATATTGATTGCACCAAGAAGTACGTCGATGATGAGGATGTTGAATGGTGGGAGATCTTCTTCACCCATCAATGCACCCTTTTAGATAATTACATCACCAGATTTTGGCCAATCCATAACCCATTCAACGATATCGCTGACTCATCATCAACCATCGAATAATATAGAGCTTCATAATTTAGTTCGACGACAACAAATAGATATTTACGTGGGACCAAGAAAGTCACGTATTGTTGAGGCAAGATGGCAAGGTAATTTGCAAGAACTACAAGTTGGAATATTGGTCGCAACATTAGCTGGGGGTGATAACTTGGGCCATCCATTTTGGATTGCAAAAATTATTGAATTAGTGAAGGATGAAGAAGGCAATCAGACAAGGTCAATTGTGGTCCACTAGTATCAGACATCTTCACCTGATGCATTTACGGGAAAGTATTCTTTAGACATGGTTAAGGATGTCGGATGTTCAAGCAGAAAGAGAAGAAGAAAGAATATACCGAGCACAGCTACACTCGCACTAGACCGTGTTGACATACTAGTATACGACTTCTCATTGACAAAATCAGGCCATCTAAGACAAGCCACTATCAAGATAATAAAGGAGAAAATCCCAAATATGGTATCAAACAATATACAGAGACTAACCAGAAGCAATTCTCATAACCACAAAGATGTTGGCTTGGAATTGGACGAAGACAATGCATTGATTCCCATTGATGATGAGGATGAGACGTCAAAATGCTCTTCCAGTCCATCAGACATGTCTTGAAATGTTGACTTGGTTCAAGCTCGGGATCGTTTTACTACTTGATCTGAAACTTTGTAAATTACTTTCAGATGTTAAATCACGAATATGTATAATTATAGATAGTAGTCATGTTGTACATTCTTTTGAAATTTTGGCGATGTATATTGTTAGGCATTTTACTTATGTCTAAAAGTGGTAGTCATGTTGAAATTCAATATATTTTGCCACATTTTTTGAAAAGCTTTACACATGCGTCACGTCTTTTTGTAAACTTCGTGGTTTTTGTGCCCTTTTTCGACGTAGTGTCCTAAAAATGCGACATATTACCTGTTTCAAATGACCCCGTGTTCAAAACGGAAAACCCATGAAGTCAATATTTGCAAAATGGTTATCAGTACTCTACCCAACACGTAGTTCGGAGAATTGGCAAAGCACCTCGCAGACAGAGGGACGGCCATAGAGACAGGCCACATCGAAGGTTCGGAAGCAAGTGCCACGAGAGGAATGGCATGAACCAGAAGCGACACCGGTCGGCAACCAGCAATCGAAAACAGTCTAACAAGAAAAATCGGCAAAAGAGAAACCATAGGAGCCAATCGTGACTCCTATTCCTTATAGCGCAATATCGGAGCAGACACCAACCCCGATACCATTGTCAGCCAAAGAACAGGTCCCGACTTCGACATTGGGAAACACAACTCAAAGGATGAGACGAACAAAACAACACTAGTAGACGTGTATAGAGAATATGACAGGGCAAATAGGTTAGCCAAAGACATGGCTGAAACATACAAGAGAGCCACGACGACAGAAGCAAACCAGCTATAGGACCAATTGACAAAGAGTGAAGCTGAAAATGACAAATTGTCGGAAATACTCCTATAAACTGAAAAAAAATTAAGAGTAGGTGAAGCTCAAGAACAGACACGCCAGACATCGGAGTATGATGAGCAATTCCAATAGAAACTACAAGAAGCTGAGAACAAAGCGGAGGACGCAACCGCTAGAGCCGAAGAAACAGAACACAAGGTCAAGCAATTAGAAGACCGCATTGCATTGGCTAAAACCGAAATCGGCAAATGGTTGGAGGTGAAAGATAACGTTAACCAACCGTTAAAAAGACAATTGGCACAACAACAAGATCAGACGCAACAACAAATAGAAAAAGTACAAGAATTAGAAGACTATATCATAATCCAAGTAGATTATTTTGCGGACCAATTGGCCGCAATAGAACTCCAAAAAGAGGCTAAACAAGAGTTGCATGAAGAAGAAAAAAGACATCTGGAATTAGGGAATACCGATTTAACTAGAATTTGCGCCTCCTGGGTTGCGTATCCATTGACCTTCTCGATTGTGCTTGCCTCTTCATCATACACATCAGCTTCAACATTCGCTTCCTCACCGTCACCTTCCTTCTTTTGGGTCTTAATTTTGTTTGGGTATGACTCTTCGGAGATGGCCCTTTTTCCACCGACTGATATGTCTCCATCTACCATTGCCCAAATCTCTTGAAATAGTGGGGAGGAAGTCTCGACACACATTCCGTCCTCCTTTTCCATGCCATCCATAGCCATCTTCATCCGGATGTCGTTGTCCTCCATTGTTCTTTCGGTCGGCCCAATCTACTTTGACATCTCAGTTGTTGTTGGAGCCTTCCATCATTGAACTATCGATCACGCCATGTCGGAATCAATTAGCCATCGACGACGCATGTCAAACTGGTCACATGCTCTTCTTACCTCAACCCAATCCGTATGAGACCATCGGGTTGTGTTTCATCCTGTTGAGCGAGCAAGCTCAACCGTATCCGGATTGGCTAAACACGCTAGAGCCGAATCGGTGAGCCGGATTGGAGAGCTGGATTCAAATGTGAACCGGAAGGCTAGTCTTAGTTTATACTCCTAGACTACTAGGTAGTCAGAGTCGTCGTAGTTAGCAGCAGTTGCTCGTATGAGCATTGAAGTACATAGTACTTCTGTCAATACATTTGAGGACTTGTATAAATACTGTTGTTTAGCATGTTGTATGTATAGAGAAAATACATAGTGTTATTTTTTAATAGAGTTTATGTTCTGCTCTCTGAGTCTCTCCCGTGTATGCTAAATACTCTCAAGCTTCCATTGAACCTGTGTTTTATTTTGTGGTGCTGCCCAGCTTAATAGGTTTTGTCAAGCTTCCGCGTGCTAAGTTTTACATGGTATAAGAGCGTGAGGTTTGAGACTCCTCTGCAGCCGACATACGCTTTCAAAGACAAACCCTAACATCCAGTGAAGAACAATAGAGAACTGAAATGGACAGAGGTATGCCAAGTTCGCTTCCTACACAAAACCTCGACCAGAGTAACTATGCATCCTAGTCATATAAAATGCACCAGTACCTACTGGGGCATGGAAATTGGAGCTGTGTGGAAGGAACTAACGAGGTAGCACTGGAGCTGGCACACAAAGACTTCTTGGCGTGGGAGCAAGGAGCGAGCCGAGTATTGTACTGCCTCGCATCTGGTGTGCACGATCAGATGCTCAGCTACATCAAGGATGCTAAAATGCCAAAGGAGACCTAGGAAAATCTACGGAAGATTTTTGCCGCAAGTACCACAACCCGTAAGTTGTAGCTCCAGCTAGAGTTGAATAACATCCTGCAGAGATGGTCCAGATCTATCTTGGTGGTCTAGCACAACGCTACGGGCCATTCCAAACGACAATTTGCACCTAGGAGAAGCCACCGTCCTTCTTCGACTTAGAATCCATCTTGATGGTTGAAGAAAACCATGCGAGTGGGTCGAGGACCACTCAATCGGGGCAAGAGCACAACCGAAGGCACAGAGACGATGCCGATAGTAGTTCTGGACCCTCCACAAGTAGGTAATGACATGGAATGTTGTCGCCCCCCCCCCCCCCCCCCCCTACTTAAAACGTCTGAGATTGAGGACTTGGTTTGTCAAGATATTGTCGATGGAAGTCCTCAATAAGAGCTTGAGCATTTGCTACATTCTCGACTGGTTCCCAAGTACGATCGCTTGGATTATAGTCTAGCCAATTAACCAAATAGTAGAGTTTGTTGTGAACAATCTTGGAATTGAGGATGGCAGCAACTTCGTACTCTGGTCCTGCTCCAAATGATCCTATGCACGAGGATTTGTGGGTAACTCCAGAGTTTCAAATGCACACCACCGAGGATGATAGCCTGTGTAAGCATAAAATGTTGTAACCCTAGTCAATGAGTGGATAGAGTTATTATAAGCAAATTCGGCAAAGTAGAGAATATTCGCCCAATCATCTTGTTGATAGCTTAGAAAACATAGAAGATATTGTTCTAGTGTTTGATTTGTTCGTTCTCCTTGTTCATCTGTTTGAGGGTTATAGTCGGAGGAGAGGTTACAAGTGACTTTGAGCATTTTGAAGAGATGATTCCAGAATTTTGAGACGAATTGAGGTCCACGGTCACTGATGATACTATCTAAGAGGCCATGATGCCGAAATACCTCACGCATGACAATTTCAACGGTTTCTTCACTAGTGGTTTCCTTTGCACAAGGTAGGAAATGTGTCATCTTAGTATATCGATCTATGGCTATTAAGCTCGCATCAAATCCCTTTGAAATTGGAAGATCTGTGATAAAATCTAGAGAAATAGACTGCCACGACTTGCTTGAAATTGGTAATGGTTCCAATAAACAATATGGATGATGTCTTGACATCTTTGCTCTGCAACATGTATCACATCCCGCAACATGTATCACATGTCTGAACATAGTCTTCGATAAATAGTCGCATATGAGGCCACCAAAATGATCGTTGTACCAAAATGTCCAGCTGTATATGTTTCATGACAATTTTGGACTACTTGAAGGTGACAAGAACCATTGGGAACATACAAGAGTTTCTTAAAGAATATTAATCCATCATGACATTTGAATTGTTGATAGTCAGTGCATGGTTGTTACGACTATGAACAAGATGCGCGAGAGGGATCAATTTGCACTAGAATGGCTTGAGCGAAAGCATTTGTCTTTAAGTTTTCACATATGGTATCAATAATGTGGGAATCCAATGGAGTGTTAAAAACCCACGTTGCTTGTAGTCATGTTGGTCCCAGGCTCACTTGCGTTTGATTATCGAATGCTGGATCATTGGGACAAGGTGCTAGATACAAGCGTCGTGATAATGCATCTGCCTTCCCTTGTTGCTGTCTAGGACAGTATGTAATTTTGAAGTCGAAACGACTAAGGAATTGGGCCCACTGATCTTGTCATCTATTTCATACACGAGCATTCTAGAAGTAGGCAAGATTTTTGTGATCACTGAATACGGTGACTTGATGAGTGTAAAGAATCCAGAGATGGATTCTGTGCAGCAGAATAGATATGAACTGTGTGTGTGTATGAGAGAGAGAGAGAGAGAGAGAGAGTGGGAGAGACAAGGAGTAAGACACAACATTATACAAGGTGGGAGGAGGGTGCTTTATATAGTCACCCTCTCTCTTCATTAACTACAAGACTCATGGAGCATGGGGAATGTGAAAGCTCATAAGTTATGTGTCATAGAATATGATTCTATGACTCATACTAAATGCTAGAATACAAAGTGGTGACATAATGGTGACTCTTGACCATTGGAGTGTCTATTCACTCTCAAGGTGAGTTCACACATTAGACCAAGTTGAGCTTGATTCTTAACACGCCCCCTCAAGCTCAAGTCGGGTCGGTTTCAGACGGTATCTAAAATCCGCTTCGACTCGCATTTATGCGGAGATGCGGAATTTGTGCTCCAGCTTGCGTTGTGCATAGTTGCAAAGTTTGTGCTTCGGCTTGCGTCTTTCTTCGCGGCTTTGCACAGTTGCGGAATCCACGCGTTATTGCGTAGTATCTTCAGTACTCCCCCTCAAGCTTGGCAAGTCAGGGATCATCAATCCAAGATCGGTCATGAATTGCCATAGCTTGTCGGCTCCTAAGGCTTTAGTGAAGATGTCGGCCGTTTGAAGATTGGTGCTAATGTGTTGTAGGTCGACATCGCCAGCTAGAACGTGCTCTCGGATGAAGTGATAGTGCAGTTCGATGTGCTTTGTCCTCTCGTGGAACACCGGGTTCTGAGCCAGATAGATACTGCTCATGTTGTCGCAGTAAAGGGAAGTCGGATCTGTGATGGGTACGCCCAGATCCTTGAGTATCCTTTTGAGCCATATGGCTTCACATGCGGCCACTAACGTGCCCCTGTATTCCGCCTCTGTGCTCGAAAGAGCGACGGTTGGTTGCTTTTTGCTGCTCCAGGATATTGCTCCGCTACCGAGGGAAAAAACAAATCCAGAGGTTGATCTTTTATCGGCTTTGTAGCCGGCCCAATCGGCGTCTGTGTACCCCTCGAGTCGTATTTGCATCGCGGTCTTGTAGAGGATGCCGCAATCCATTGTGCTGCACACGTATCGTAGAACTCGCTCGCTTAGCGCAATCCAAGTGAGTATCACGCGGTGTTTGCATGAATTGGCTAAGGAGACCGACCGAATAACTGAGATCAGGTCCTGTGATTGTGAGGTAGATGAGACTCCTGATGAGTTGCCGATACTGAGTCGGCTCACACGCTTTGGCGCCGGAGTTTGCATCTAGTTTGAGATTGCGATCGAGCGGGGTTGCCGTGGATTTGTACTCAGCCATACCGAACTTGTATAACAGGTTGAGGATGTAGTGCCGTTGAGAGATCATGATTCCAGTCGGAGTCTGAATTACCTCGATGCCAAGGAAGTAGTGGAGCTCCTCCATGTCCATCATCTCGAACTTGTCAGAAAGAAGGGATTTGACCTTATTGATTTCGACGAGATGCTCACCGCCAATAACTAGGTCATCCACATATAAGATGATGACGATCGGACTTGCGCAATCGCTTCGTATGTAGAGGGAGTTGTTCGATTTTGACATATGGAAGTTCATTTGATGAAGATATTGCGTTATCTTCGAATGCCAAGCACGCGGTGCTTGCTTGAGGGCAAAGGTCTCTTCATAGTCAACGTCGTGCGTTTGTTCGTAGCCTTTCGCTACGACTCGCGCTTTGTAGCGTTGACGGAACCGACGACGTTGTACTTCACTTTGTAAATCCATCTGCATCCGATCACCTTTTTGTGTGGTGAGGTGGGAACGAGATCCCACCTCTCGTTCTTGTGTAGTGCCTGCATCTCCTCATTCATGGCTTCGATCCATCGCGGATCCTTGGCTGCTTCGGAAAATGTTTCCGGCTCCCGTATTGTTGCCACCTTCATCATAAAGGCATAGTGATATGCCATGTAGTCGTTGTAGCCGAATCGGCTGACCGGATTCTTTTCACGGGTGGAGCGATGGAGCTTTTCATTGGTAGAGGTGAGGGCTTTCTTAGTTCCAATTGGTACATCGAAGCTACCAAACTCATTGTCGAGTGAGTGAGTCGACTCATCGTCGTTGAAGCGATCGTCCTTGTATTCCGACATTTTCTCCTTGCCTTCGTCCATCTTCGGGCTAGGCCATGATGTGCTTTGATCTCTCGGGGGCTCCTGTGGCCCACTTAGCCTTGTGGTAATCGGTCTATCTTCGAATGTCATGTCTTCGAGGCGATCTCCACCTTCTCGCTCTTGTTCGGCCGGTTCCACGTCGATTGGGGTCAAAGTCAGAATCTTCTCTGGTGCGTATCAGGATGTGGATTGTCGAACATGACGTCTCGACTTACTCGAACTTTTCGGGTAGATGGGTTGTAGCATTTGTACCCCTTTTGTTCAAGTGAGTATCCTACGAGGATACATTTCTCCGACTTTGGATCTAGCTTTTGCCGCTTTTCATCGGGTATGTGCACGTATGCTATCGCGCCGAATATTCGGGTGTGTGATAAGTCCGGCTTCTTTCCGAAGTATTTTTCATGTGGAGTGACCTCGTGCACTTCGGATGTTGTGCACCAGTTCATTAGGTAGACGACTGCATTTGCAACTTCGGCCCAATATGACTTGGGCATATGCTTCTCGTTCATCATGGCCCGTGCTACTTCGAGGATGTGTCGATTTTTTTGCTCGGCTACTCTGTTTTGTTGCGGAGTGTGTCGACAACTGAATTCTCACCAAATTCCTTCCTTTTGGAAATATGCCGTGAAATCGTCCGAGAAGTACTCCTTGCCGCCATCCAATCGAAGGCATCATACATGACGACCAATGGCTTTTTCGACTTCGTTTTTAAACCTTTGGAAGTGTCCGAACATTTCGCTCTTTTGCCGCATCGGATAGAGCCACGTGTGCCTGGAGAAGTCGTCGATGAAGAGCATGTAATATCGGCATCCGCTGAATGTAGTCGTTTGCCCCGGTCCCCATACGTTGGAATGGACTACGTCGAGTAGACCTTTGCTCATGTTCCGCTCTTTCAGGAATGGGTGTCGGTGTTGGTTGCCGAATTGGCACGCTTCGCATACACCTTCAATCTCCTTCTCTTTGAATGTCGGGAGTCCGATGACAACTCCTTTCGATTTCATTGCTTTGAGTTTGTTGAGATCGATGTGGCTGATTCACTTGTGCCATAGCTCTATGTCGGAGTCGGCTTTCATGCTTTTTGTGAACATGACGGATTTTATCTTGTGTGAATCGAGAATGAACATCCGGCCCTCTCTTCTTCCACGCGCGATGATTCGACCCTCTTTTTCGATGAAGCACCCTTCTTGGTCGAATTGTACTTGCATCCCTTGCTCAACCATTTGGCAGACCGAGACCACTTCATGATGGTGGGAACATGCAAGACATTTTTAATGTATGTTTGCTTACCTCTTTCGCCGAATGGAACATTGCCGATGTGCCGAATCGGGTGCGTAGTGTCATCTCCAGTTTCAACATAACCGGGTCGCTCCAGCTCTCGAAGTTCGAGAAACCATTCTTTATGAGATGTCATATGGTTTGAGGCTCCCGAGTCAACAAACCATACGTCCTCCGAATTGAGGGCACTAGTTGAGGTAGAGGCCGACATAGAGTTTGCTCTATGTTTTATCATGACCATTCCGCCACGGTCGGAGTTGTGTCCATACATTCCGCCACGATCTTCGTAGTCGGAGTTGTGCTCCTACATTCCACTATACTCTTCGTAGTTGGAATTGTGCGCATAATTCGTGAGTTGTCGGCTTGTGGAAGCCGATTCGCGCATCTTCTTTCGACACTCTTCTTTGTGGTGGCCTAGCTTTCCGCAATATCCACATTCGGTTGCATTTTGACGGCTCGGGCCGGAGTGGAAGCTCCCCCTTCTTGCGAAGGTTCCTGGTTGGCTTCCATTTTGCGGCCGAAATTGGGAATTTTTGTCGTAGGTCGTACTTTGTCCGCCTTGTCCTTGGCCGAATCGGCCTCTTGCTCGTCTCCGTCCTCTTCCTCCGTTCAAGTGTGTGTAGAGCATGTGGCCTTTTGACTCATTGCTCCTTGTATGCACATGGTTTTCTTCGACCAATAGCATTGATTGGAGCTTGAAGCAGGAGGGAGATTTCTCCCTTGCTAGAACGGCGGTTCGCATCATGCTGAACCGTGGTGCGAGGCTACCGAGGCATATTTGCACCATCTCATCATCATCGATAGTTACGCTTATCGAGTTGAGCGAGTCGCAAAGCTGTGTGATCTTCAAGGTGTATGTCGTGATGGACATGTCCCTTTGTTGAATGTTGTTCAACTCTTGGCGGAGTTGAAGTCTTCTTGCGGTTGTGTTCGCCGCGAAAATCTTTCGTAGATTTTCCCATGCCTCCTTTGGCGCCTTGGCTTTGCGAATATAGCCAAGCATGTGATTGTGAACACATGTCGCCAAGCAATACATCACGCAGCTTGCGGCTTCCTCCCATGTCGCGTATCTGGGAGCCGCTTCGGCGGGTCGGTCTTCGTGCTCTCCTTTGATGTAGCTCCAATAGCCTTGTCTGACAAAGTATTGGTGCATCTTGTACTCCCAAGATGCGAAGTTGTTTCAATCCAACTTCTCAGTAGGGAGAGCGCTCCCCATTTGAGTATTCATTATGTCGATTCTTCTTCTTCGTCTCTCTTCAAATGCGAGCTATGTAGTGAAGCTACGATAGCGATGAGCCGGTTCTTCTTGAACGTCGGTGTAGAGCTCAACACATGCGGATGGGCTAGATGGAGCTACCAAACCGCTCTGATACCATGTAATGAATCAAGAAATGGATTTTGTGCAACAGAATAGATATGAGTTGTGTGTGTGTATGAGAAAGAGAGAGAGAGAGAGAGAGAGAGAGGGAGAGACAAGGAGTAAGACACTACGGTGATTTGATGAGAAGATCCCTCTTAAAAGGGCCTCCATTGTGCAAAATAGTCCACTATTGCTAGCAACTCCTTATCGTGTATCACGTAGTTGATTTCGGCGGCGTCAAACTTGTGCGAGTGGAAAGGCACATGATATAGTTTCTTCATCGCCTTGTTGTGATAGAATGCTACCAATGGTGAAATCAGACACATCTGCCTCAATGATGAACGATTTTTTCGGATCAACATGAGTGAGAATAGGAGCTGCTGTAAATGTTTTTTTAAGACTCACAAAAGTCGTGTTCGCTTAGTTAGACCAAACAAACGATTGCCCCTTCTTGGTAAGTTGTGTGAGAGGCAACATAAGCTTCGAGTAGTGTTGTATAAACTTGCGGTAGAAATTTGCGAAGCCTAAAAATAATTGCACATCTCGCAATGAACGTGGAGTCTTCCATGCTAGCACAGTTTTGACCTTAGCTGGATCAATAGAGATGCCTTCCGAGGAGATGACAGCCTAGAGATTCCACCTGGTTGCACCCAAAACTACATTTTTCCAGTTTTGCAGAAAGACGATGTTCTCGAAGTCGTTTTAGTACTAATAGTACATGAGAATCATGCTCTTCTTGAGTCTTGGAATAAACTACTAGATCATCCAAATATATGATCAAAAAGATATCCCAGAGATCTCGGAATATATCATTTGCCATGTGTCGGAAGATTGTTGGTGCATTGGTGAGACCAAATGGCATAACCGTATACTCGAAGTGCACATATTGGGTGCGAAAAGAGGCATTCCATTCATCTCCCGGGCGGATGCATATGAGGTTATATGCTCCTCGTAAGTCGAGCTTTGTGAAGAACTTTGCACCATTAATCTATTCTAAAAGACTCAAGATAAGGGAAAGTGCATACCTATTCTTGATGGTGACCTTATTGAAGTCATGGTAATCCATAACGACACGAAGTGATATATCCTTTTTCTTGACAAAGAAAATGGGTGCGCTGGCTGGACATTTCGAATGTCAAATGAACCCGTTTGCCAAATCCTCCTCTATGTAGGCGCGAAGGACTTCTAGCTCAGTTGGTGACAAGTTGTACATCGTTCCCCATGGTGGCTCTTCTCATGGTTGTAAATCAATGGGACAATCCTATGGTCGATGGTGAGGAAGAGTATTGGCTTGTACCTTATCAAACACATCGGCATAATAACGATACTTCTCTAGAAGTTGAACTATGGATTCCTCTTTAGTGGTGTTGGAAGGTATTATTGATACTGCAAATACATACATTGATTCTTTGTGTCCTTCTTCACGCAATTGACGTATCGAAATGGTTGAAATTTGATGAGTAGATCCTTGGGTTTGTCGATACCGGATTTCTTTTGTTCTCCAATCTATGTCTGGGTTATGTAATTAGAACCATGGTAACCCCAAGACAATTGGATGCTCTGGACTACTAATTATATTAAATGATACTACATACACCAAATTATCTAGGACAAACTAAATCGGCTCTAACTCTTCTACGATGTTTCGGGAAGTAATGGGGCAACCATCAATGACTACTGCAGATGTTGGGCAAGGAAGCTTTCTTAAGGATATTTGATGAGCTTGGGCAAAATTCCTATCCATGAATCAAGAATTGACTCTGGAATCTAAGAGTGGCATGACAAGTGCTTGAGGGGTACTTTTAGCACTTATTGTTACTTGAGCTAAGAACACATTGCTAACATGCTTAGAGGGAATGGAACCACTAATGGGTTGCACAGATCTAGGGCTGTCCAACCAAACAACTCCTATTTTGGCTAGATTTAGTCATTTAACTCTTCTTCTAAATGACTAAGAACTTCAAATTTCTTCGATAGTATTGGGCTATTAGTACTATTAGGACTAGCTGACACTCCTACGAAAATAGAATCAGGTTTAATCCAAGCTACTATTTGATTTACCTATCTTCTTGGCCTATGTCGACGGTTTAGTGCGATATGCCCTGGTCCTCCATAGTAAAGACAGAATCGATTTGCTCAACGTTGTTTCTTTTCTTCTTCCAACAATGGTCTACAATGACATGTGGTGTCCATTTCCAATGACGTTGGAGTATTGGCCGGAGATGCATTATATGACTCCGTTGCAATTGGTTTTGCTACGACCGAGGCATATGTGAGCTCTGACCTAGTCCTTAGCATTTGTAATTGGCATTCTGAACGACGTTCGAGAAGCCAGTAATTGCATCGAATGGCTCGACTGATTGCCTCTGTGAACGATTTTCGTTCTTCGGGAAAAGTCAGGAGTAAGTCTATGATATCATTTCGTACGCCCCATCGAAATTGCTCCATCAATGCTTGATCATCGCAGGGGATATTGGATGCAAGAAGACAGAAATCTGTTGCATAAGCGGAGGTTGGACGATCACCTTGACATAATCATCGGATTTTGTTGAGTGTCGTCCTTATGCTATTAGTATCTCCAAAACGTGCATTAAACTCGCTTATAAACTCTTCAAAATTATTTAGTAATGGAGATATTTTTTATAACAACGTAGCGAACCATGCCAAAGCTGAGCCACTCAACAACGTGCCTACTAGGTCCACTGGTGATGCATCGGTGGGATATCAGGAAGGATGCATTTGAATGATTAATTGTACCTTATTAAGGAACCCTCTGAATTGTGATCGCGGTCCATCGAATTTCATAGGAAGGCCGATTTTGGGCTCTTTATCAATCCCTTGAGTACTTGGTCCTTGTTGTTGCAATGCTACAATGGTTGCTTCAAGTTGTTGCACATGTAGCGCTACCTCCCCATGTTGTTGTTGCACATGCTACTTTTCTAAAGAAATTTGTTGAAGATCCCCCAAGAACCGTTGATTTACATGTTCCAATGACAAACCTTTCTTTCAAGCATTGTACCTCCAAGAAAACAGATTGGTATTCTTGACTGCTAACAACTGCCATAGTATTGGAGGAAGGAAGGATAAGAAGATTAGTCGAACGGAAGGATCGATACGAACCTCAAGACCAATTCGGTTCAAACTTTCACAGATCGTACTAGAGGCAAGGAGAATTAGTACTAAAGATAGAGGAGAAGAATGACGATTAGTACTAAGAAGGGAAAGAGTGTGTGATAATTACGAGAGAGGAGAGACATAGAGAGAAAGAGGGAGATAGATATATTATATTATTGTCTTCGGAGGTCAATAAGGAATCCTCTAAACTGTGATCGTGTTCCATTGAATTTCATAGGAAAGCCGATCTTGGGCACTTTATCAATCCCTTGAGTACTTCGTCCTTGTTGTTGCAATGCTACAATGGTTGCTTCAACTTGTTGCACATGTAACACTAGCTCCCCATGTTGTTGTTGCGCTTGCTGCTTTTCTAAAGAGATTTCTTGAAGATCCCCCAAGAGCCGCTGATTTTCTTGTTCCAATGAAAAACCTTTCTTTCAAGCATTGTAGCTCCAAGAAAATAGATTCGTATTCTTGAGCTCTAACAATTGCCATAGTATTGGAGGAAGGAAAGATAAGAAGATTAGTATGAACGTAAGGATCAATACGAACCTCAAGACCAATTCGGTTCAAACTTTCAGGGATCGTACTAGAGGCAAGGAGAATTAGTACAAAGGATAGAGGAGAAGAATGAAAATTAGTACTAAGAAGGGATAGAGTGTGTGAGAATCAGGAGAGAGGAGAGAGAGAGAGAGAGAGACAGAGAGAGATAGATTAAATTATTGTCTTTGTATGTCAATAAGGAATCCTCTAAATTGTGATCGCGTTGCATTGAATTTCATAGGAAGGCCGATCTTGGGCTCTTTATCAATCCCTTGAGTACTTCATCCTTTTTGTTGCAATGCTACAATGGTTGCTTCAAGTTGTTGCACATGCAACGCTACCTCCCCATGTTGTTTTTGTGCTTGTTGCTTTTCTAAAGAGATTTATTGCAGATCCCCCAAGAGCCGTTGATTTTCTTGTTCCAATGACAAACCTGTCTTTCAAGCATTGTAGCTCCAAGAACACAGATTGGTATTCTTGAGCTCTTACAATTGCCATAGTATTGGAGGAAGGAAGGATAAGAATTTTAGTATTAACAGAAGGATTGATACAAACCTTAAGACCAATTCGGTTCAAACTATCAGGGATCGTACTAGAGGCAAGGCGAATTAGTACTAAAGATAGAGGAGAAGAATGAAGATTAGTACTAAGAAGGGAAACAGTGTGTTAGAATCAAGAGAGAGGAGAGAGAGAGATATACATAGATAGATTATATTATCTTCTATGGAGGTCAATAAGAAATCCTCTTAACTGTGATCGCGTTCCATTCAATTTCATAGAAAGGCCGCTCTTGGGCTCTTTATCAATTCCTTGACTACTTGGTCTTTGTTGCAATGCTACAATGGTTGCATCAAGTTGTTGCACATGTAACGCTAGCTCCCCATGTTGTTTTTGTGCTTGCTGCTTTTCTAAAGAGATTTGTTGAAGATCCCCCAAGAGTCGTTGATTTTCATGTTCCAATGACAAACCTTTCTTTCAAGCATTGTAGCTCCAAGAAAACAGATTGGTATTCTTGAGCGCTAACAATTGCCATAGTATTGGAGGAAGGAAGGATAAGAACATTAGTATGAATGGAAGGATCAATACAAACCTCAAGACCAATTTGGTTCAAACTATTAGGGATCGTACTGTTATACCTTTGGCTGGACAAGCCCTAACATAGGGTGTCCCTATGGAACACTTCACCAAAGGGTGGTACGGGGAGATATGGATAGACCATGGTATTGAATAGGTCTTACCTTGTTCCCAACCGACATTGTTAATGATCGTAACACACGCATAAGATTAATTATATTAAGCACAGGACGGTAACCAGATAGAGACTGAACATACGTAAAACAACATCACTTCCATTAATTATCCGTTGTTGATTACATTCTTGCCGGGTCCTTTTATATGTCTCCGACTTAGTTACAAACCGGTGCCAACTAGCAACCCGCAACGATCTGGTCCGGAGCCGAATCGGCATACCGATTCTGGGTTCGTCCATCCGCTTTTCAAAATAATATATTACTTATTAATTTCAAAATAACATAGTACTTATTAATTTCAACTCCCTATTCCTAATTAAATACCCCTTTTACATTCTAGACTCTAACCGGCCCTTTGGCCTTGCTGGCCAACACATGGCACACCCGTGGGTTAGTAGATTGTACGTCAAACCCATGGTTAGCCCTTTATCACACATCTGTCAAAATGTCTAGAATGCTTTGGTCTAAGGGTTCTAGAGGTTCGTTGGGTGGTTGCTCCGTTTGTATTTGTGGTTGTTGTTGTTGTTGCTCTCTGGCTTGCTCGTTCTTTCTAACTTTCATCCCTTCTGGGCTTCTGTCTTTGGCTCATCTGTTCTGGGCTCCTCCGGCTCCTGATGTCCGGCTTGCACTGGATCTTTTGGGTTGGCTAACTTTGGTTGCTCCTCTTGAGCTACTTTTGTCTGGCTTTCTCTAGTTTCGGCTGCATTCGGTGTCTGCTTCGGAGATTTCTCTTCGTCACTAATGTTAATTGTCGCGGTTCTTCTAGGCTCCATTTGTTGTCTCCGCTCCCGTTCATAACGCTCGAACTGGAGTTGGGTATCCAACTGGTCGTCATCCAGCTGTTCCACCAGCCTGCCCACCACCACCAGTTGCTCTTTGGCCAAGGATAGGAAGTCATCCGATAACTCCTGTCGTATGGTCACAACGCTTTCCACGTCAAGTTTGTAGAAGTTATCGCCGTCCTTTTGCCAGTTCTCCGCATCCGCTCGCAAGTCCTACAACTCAGTTGCCTACTTTGCCCAATTGGACCACCACTATACTGAACTTTATTCAACTAACTTCTTCGTCCGGTCCCTCCATGTCAATACAATATCTCGAATACGATCAAGTCCCATCTTTGACTTCTCCTTTATGGCCTGCTTTTCATCCTTCAATTGCTTAATGAGGATCGCGGTTGCCTTAGCTTGTCCCTGATATTGCATCAATTGCATCTAATAAGTCGTCTGAACTCTGTTTAGAGCCATCTCATGATGCTGCCTGGTAAGCTCCAGTTTTTCCTTTGTCGCTTCTGCCAGCATCTTTACCGCTTCGACTCCCTTGGTCCTTTCATCCGCCAATGCCGTTGTCGTCCTATTGACTTCATCCTGGAGTTCCCGCATATTTTCTTGTTGCCGGTCACCTTCTGCCATCACTTTCTTGTGTTCCGCCTCTAGGTGCTTGTGATCCTGGTGCAACCTGTCAAAATCCTCCGTTTTCTTTTTCAGCCTATGATTGATTTGGAGTCGGGCCCGATCCTCACAGTCCTTCTATCGCTGGAGTTCTTCTTGGAGCCACTCGATCTTGACTTCCGCCCATCGCTGGAGTTTGTTCCTTTCTTGCAACAACTTGTCTTTTTCTTCCTTCAATTGGTCATATTCTTGATGACCTTTCCGTAGATTGTCTTCGGCTTTTCGGAGGTTTTCTACCGTTTTCCGTTCCTCTTCCTCCGCCGCCTTCTTTAAGTCTCGTTCTCTAGCCCTTAAGGCCTCTTGGTCTGCTAATTCCTCTCTAAGAGTGGTGAGTTCTTATTCTTGTGCCTTATTTGCATTTGGTGCTATTTCAGTTACCGGCATCTTACTAGTATGTTCATTCACCGGAGCCACCGGTTTTGGTAGTCTTGGTCCTTCTGTTACTTGGTTAGACGCCTTTTCTTTAGCCTGCACAATTTCTGCTTCCATGCTCCGTATCCTCGACTGGACCTTCTCAAGTTCTTCGGTTGTGCTGAACAACCGATTCCCCTTTGATCTCTCCTCCAGTTCTATTTGGTACACAACCCCGGCCACCTGCTCGCCGATCCATCGTAGCCATTGACTGTTGGTGCCTTTTTGTCGTGCTGGTTCTGGTTGTCGCATGGCCTCTGTTTTCGCTAGAAGCCCTTCTTGGATTGTTGATTGTAGCGACAACTCCTGCTCTTGTTGTGCCTGCTGCCCCGGTGAGGTAGGCAATTCAATTACCGGTTCTTGAACCACCGGCACTGTTGCTTCTTGCCGCATAGGCAGCTCTTTCATCAGTTCTGGTTGAACCAGTTCCGCCTCCTTCCTTGGCTCCGGTCCCTCGGAGCGGGGTGTCGGTGCACTGTCCTTCACCGGACCTAGTTTGTCCCCCTTCTGCTTCGTGTCGCTACGCTTCTGGCGACATAGGAGGTTATCGGCAGGGGTCCTGATATTGATCTTCGTTGCCAAGGGGTCCGGGTCTGGTTCCTATCAGCACAGCTTGATTTTCAGAGGCCTTACTGGTGGCTCCACCGGTGTCTCTGTCTCTGCTTGCCTCTTCCGGCTAGGCAGTTCTTTCCCTTGCTACGAGGTGCTACCCTCTTTCCATCTAGGTGTGTGCTTGGCCAAGAGTTGCTACTATTTTGAAGGTTTGTTAGGCGTGGTCTCTGTTACTCGTACCCGCTTCTTAGTCCTTACCGGCTCCACCGGTGGCGCGAAAAGAGTAAGCCATTGAGCCATGGTCTATAATTTCTTGTTGTTCTGCACTGATTCTATCGCCGTCCGCAAACAATCGGCGATGATTACTGACCAATCCACTTGCACCCCTATGTACGTACCAATGATGAAACCGGCTTTGTTCTTTGGTATTGCTGGGGGTTGGGGGTACACTAACCCATACTCGTGGAGAACACAAGCCAGTTCTCTGAACAAGGGGTCCTCGCCGCCCTATGTTTGGTGAGCCTTACTAGCAAGGGAATACTCGACAAAAAACTTGCTTAGTGTTTCAGGAGAAGGGTTCTCGATCGAGTAGATACCCTCTTCCGATAGTCTGATTAGCGCGTGGATGGGTTCCTCCATTATGACCTCCGTGTCGATTTTCTGCACAACTTCTTCTGCTTCATCGTGCGGCAGTGCCTTTGCTATCCTCATGAAGCTTCCCAACTCATGTTGGTTGAACCACTTCTTGGCTGTTTCGGAAAGTGCCATAGGTTCCATCTTGTCATCTGGTTCTGCGGGGGTAGGTAGGGCCGATGTGCTTGTCTGTGCTTCTTGCATCCATCTGCTCACTTGTATTGTCCTTTGTGCGCTCGGTGCTCTATGTTCGTGAAATGAAAGAGACTCTGCGAGGCGAAGATCTCGTGTTCCCATGCTTGGCACCATTTGCCCACTTGTCCAGCACCTCGTCGGCTAGCGTTCCCAGTTGATATGAGCCATTGAACTCTCGCGTTATCCAATATGGTCTAGTCATTGGAACCGTAGCTTCCCCGACATCTTGCCCATCCGGGTCTGGAACACTAGTACTAGCTTGCCGATGCCAAACATCTTCTCGTTACCCTTCCGGTGGCGGTAGACGAATGCTTTCCTTTGTTGTTGCTCGAGTTCCATCTGCATTAGGCTCGCTATTCGGTGCTCCTCTAGCTTGCATAATGCTGTTAACTGGATTTTTTCCAACTCCTTCTCGCTCAGCCACTCCCGGACCTGTATTCGTAAGCTTGGAATCTGGAATTCAATTGGCATCACCGCGTCGAGACCAAACGCTAACCAGAATGGTGTTATCCGGATACTTGTTTTGTCTGCCGTCCAATAAGCCCATAAGACGTTGTGTAGCTTTGTATCCCAATCGGTTCTGTTCTCATTGACAATCTTCCGGAGAATGTTCTGCAGAGTTTTATTGGTGGACTCGACCAATCCATTGGCCTGCAGCTAATAAGGGGTGCTTCTCTTGTGTACGACCGCATAAAATGTTGTTAGGCTTTCCACCACTTGGCCGAGGAAGTGTCCACCTTGGTCGCTGATTAATTCGATTGGACATCCATACCGGCACCAAATGTACTCGTAAAGGAACTTTGTTGTTGACGCCGCGGTATTGTCACTTAGTGCCTTGGCTTCCACCCATTTTGTACAGTAATTTGTGGTGAAAATTATGTACTTGTTGTTGGTTCGCATAGCCGGTGGCTTCAATGGTCCAACGAAGTCCAACCCCCATTTTCGGAATGGCTCTCTAGAGGTAGTACTGGCTGGTGCGGCATGCGTGCTTGTTCCGTTGGCTGGCCCATTCTTTGACACAGATCACATTCCTTCGTATATTGGACCGAGTCCTTTAGTGTCGTTGGCCACCATAAGCCGTTGTGCCATATTTTCCTTGCCGTAGCTTCACGGGCATAATGTCCTCCGGCGACCCCACAATGCGCTTCCCATAAAATGGTGTTTTTCTCATCACTCCGAACCGCTCGCCACCATATGCCATCCGCTCCTTTATGATATAGTGTATCCCGCACTAGACAAAAGTGTCCGCTTTGCACCGCCAACCGTTTACGTTCATACCGGTTCATCTCCTCTGGGGGTACTCCTGTGCTTAAGAACTGGTGCATATTCAATAGCCATTTGTCCTCGTCCGCAATTGTCCCATCTACCGTGGTTTCCACTGTAATTTTAAAAAATGCGGCATCTGGAAATTCATCTTGAACGCCGTCACCAGTCTCTCCGGATTCTAACCAGCTCAAGTAATTGACAACCGCATGTTGTATACCTAGCCAATGAAAGATCTCAAAATCAAATTCTTGTAATAATAATGTACACCGGGCCAGCTTGCCGGTGAGTGATGCCTTCGAGACCAAGTATAAAAGTGTTGAATGGTCTACATGGAATGAAAACTTGCGGCCCAACAAAGAATGTCGGTATTTCATGACACTATATATCATTCCTAGGGCTTCTCTTTCCGTACTGGAATAATTCCGCTCCACCTTTGACAGCTTCTGGCTAGCGTGGTACACCGGCCAGTACCACTTCGGTTCGGTAAGTTGCATGAGTACACTGTCAATTGTGATATCTGACGCGTCCACGAAGACATGGAACTCTTTTGACCAGTCTAGGGGTTGTACCACTGGTGCTTGTGAAAACATTACCTTGAATGCGCAGTAAGCCTTGTCCTCTTCTTCTGTTCAATTAAACGGTGTCTGGTGTACAACTGCATGTAGTGGCGTGGCGAGGTCTGCCAAGTACCGGAGCATCCGGCTATGCCACCGGATCTATCCTAAGAACTGGCTTAAAGCCTTGGCGGTCGTCGGTGCCGGTGCTTGCAAAATAACCTTGACCTTATCCGGGTCCATGACAATCCCTTCCTTGCTCACAATATGACCCAACAATGTGTCGCTGGTCACACCGAAGACACATTTTGCCAGGTTTAAGCTTAACCGGTATCCTTTGCACTTTTCCAAGCATAACCTGAGATGGTCGAGGTGTTTCCCTTTCTGGCTATATACCGCGAAGTCATCCAGGAATACTTGCATAAACACTGGTATGAATTCTCCAAATACCTCCATAATAATCCTCTGAAAGGTTGCCAGCACCGTCTTGAGTCCGAACATCATTTCAATTGCTACAAAGACTCCCCATTCTGTCACGAATGCCATCTTTTCTTGATTGTCTGGGTGCATCCTTATTTGGTTATATT
Organism: Azolla caroliniana; assembly: GCF_043228905.1. Classification (NCBI taxonomy): domain Eukaryota; kingdom Viridiplantae; phylum Streptophyta; class Polypodiopsida; order Salviniales; family Salviniaceae; genus Azolla; species Azolla caroliniana. The sequence goes on along the minus strand of NW_028230437.1, from coordinate 11,348,062 downwards.
CGTTGAAACCATCGAGAAAGCTATAAACCTCGTGCTCGGCTACCGCATCTAAAACTCCATCCGTAAACGGAAGCGGAAATGCGTCAGTAACCGTTGCCGCTTTGCCGCATTCAATTTCTGGTAATCCACGCAGACACAGATCTTGTTGTTCTTCTTCGGCACTATGACAATTGGACTTAGCCAAGTCGCTGTCTTCACCGGCCGGATAAAGCCGACTCGGAGCAGCTTGTCAATTTCCTCTTTTACTCTTGCCGCGTAGTTTGGTTTCATTCGATAGCGTCGTTGTGCCACCAGCTTAGCATCCTTGCTAAGGTGAATCTGGTGTTGATAGAGTTGGGGATCAAGTCCCCGCATATCTTCGTAGGACCAAGTGAATACGTCCCGGAATTCTTTTAATAATGTTATCATTGCCGATTTGTCTTCTGGTGACATCTCCTTGGCCACATGTACCGGACGCGCTTCCTCTCCGGTGCCCAAATTTACTTCTTCTAGTTGGGACACCTTTACTCGTTGGGATACCGCCATTTCCCGTTCCAAGTCCTCTTGCACTTGCCGCAGTTCCCAGAGTGCATCCTTATCCGGTTCCTCCTCGGCCTCTTCCGTTTGCACAATGTATGAAGATACCGCTTTTGCCACGTCCACTTCGAACAAAGGGACTATCCTTAGGTTCTCTTCAAGGTAGCAATCCACCTCCTGGCCGGCCAGTCCTGCTAGCATGTTCACGCTTTCGGCATATAGTGGGGTTACGTCTTTGCATGGGCCTGCTTGCAGTTGCATGGGTACTTTTACTTTCGGAACGTAGTATTATTTTTCTGCCAGTTTTGTTTGATATGGGCAGTCCTCAACCATGGTCGTCCTAGTAGCAGTGGGTATGCCCCTTGAGGGTTCAACGGGAGGACTAACATAGAAATTCGGAAAGCATGACCTCCTATCATCACCTCCAAGTCCCAGATCAAGCCAGCCGGTCGGACTGAGCTGGTGTCCGCCATCTGGAGCCAGATTGGGCATGGTTCCCACTCTTGAATTGTCAAAGTGTCGCATGTCCAGAGGCTTATCACGTTTAGTCCTGATCCGCCATCGACTATCGTAGTGATTGCATGACCGCTGGTCTCCACCATTGCCGGTTCTTCCTTTGGATTTGAAAAGAATGTCAGAGCCAATGCAGGACTTAATGGAGCCATCGCCGATTTCAACCCGTTGGTGAACCGGGCACTAGTTACAATAACTGGTCCATTGGTAACGTGATTTGGCATTCCTAAAGTGCTTGCCACGTGGGGTTCTCCGGTTGGCTGTGCCTTTACAGTGAGTTCCTCCACTACATTCGTGTGCTCCTTCATTTCGGTCACATTGCGTTCATTGGCCTTTTCAATCTATTCGGTGGTTTGTTTTCGTATGGACTTTTGTGCTTCCCACTCCGCCATCTTTCCTTTTGATCTGTTGGTGACTTGCTGTATATCCGCTACTTTTGCTACCACCATATTGATTGCCGGCCGTTTTTCGTTCCTTTTAACCGAGCATTGGTTGCTTTAATAGCCCTCCTAGTGGCAATAGTAGAAATACGCCTTCCAGGTATTGCTAGATTCTACTTTTGTTTCGGTACCCTGTTGAAATTCAGTTACCGCTCGGTGAGGTTCTTCTCTTCTTCTTTGTTCCAATTGGGCGGCACTTATGCCTCTATCCAGCCCTCGATGGTACTCCTTTGCCGGTTCCCGACTATACTCTTTCCGAAAGTTCCGTTTCTTAAGAAAGCATCTGTTCTTGTAACCCTGTCGATGCTGGTCTTCGTAGTTTTCTCATTGGTCCTCACTCCTCTGGTTGTAGCTTGGAGAGTAGTCACGACCATACATGTCACCGTTATAATCTTGGTTCCTATCATACCAATCCCGGTCATAAGCATCCCTTCTCTGGTCATAATCCGATGAGTAGTCTCGTTCATATCGATCTCGATTGTGGCCTTCCTTGCGTCGGTTGTTGCAATCGCACCCATAATTGTCGCGTCTTCTCTCATTGTACCGATGCCCACGTTCTGGTCGGTATCGGTCCTCCCTCTGGAACCGTTCATCATCCGGTTCGTGATTGTTACGTGGTTCAATGATCCTCACCGGTGCCACTTGTCAGTTGAGCAGGTTGTACTCGCATCGGTCCGTTGTGTGTGCCCGTGAGTGGCAGATCATACATTGCGTCCTCATTGTGCAGTCTACCGTCGAATGGCCTGGATTTAGACACGTTGTGCATTGCAACTCCTGGCAAAACTTGAGATCCTCCTGATTTGGAAGGGCCCTTTGCAGGGCTCCCATCGTCATCAGGGAGCTATGTTTATCCAATTCCAGCACTCGATCGATGACTTGATCCATTGTGCTTGCCTGGAAATCTAGTACCTTGCACATCGTTCAGAGGGGTTCCCGTAGAGCGGCCACAAACGCCGCTTTCACCTCCTCCTCCGGAGGTGCCCTTGTTAACTGGTTGTGTAGTGTTTGAAATCGGATGATAAATTGGGGCACTATCTCCTGGTCCTCTTGGTGGGTTGTGTAAAATTGTCCGACTAGTTCGCGTTGTTCCACTTGCCTATGGAATAGTCAGAGGAATTTTGTTTCCAAGGCCTCAATGTGGCAAAGCTTCCGGGTAGGTGCTTTGTGTGCCAGCGGGTCGCTGGTCCCTCTAATGTCATGCCGAATACGGCAATTTTTGACCATTCGGCTTCTGGTTCGGTCAGCCTTTGGGACACATGATTCGCTTCCCATGTTTGTAGGAACACATAGACGTGCGCCTCCATGTCAGGATCATCACGGTACTTTAGATATGGGTACAGCATGGTGTAGTCTTCGAGAGGTTGTACCGGAGATGTGTGGTTTAGTTCTTGCTCTGCGGGTGGTGTTGGTGCAAGGTTTTCCGCTTCCTTTGCGGGTGGTGTTGGCGTGCAGTTTTCCGTTGTCTCCACCGGTGGTGTTGATGAGCCGTCTGATTCGTGATACTCCGGATCGTCTAGTGTATTGTGGGTGCTTTTGTAATTCGACTGAACACTTTGTTCACTATCTGATTCCAACTCTAGGGCCGAAAATGCCTTCGAGTCTCCGTGGCGTCCGGAAAGACTCCGCAGTTGCGCCTTTGCCTCTTGCAGGCTCGTCAGACTACTGCCCTTGTCGGAAAGTTGTTGTTTTTGGAATCAAAGTGCGTCTTCCACGACCCTCCGAAGCACTTTGGGAAAAGAACGATCCTATCGGATCTCCTCGGCCTCTTGCTGGAAGGTTGCCCGCCTTTGCTATCTTTTAGCAAGTCTTCTTTCTCTTTCGGTGACGTGGTTGTTAGTCGATCGAGACATCCATCCCCCAGTGTTCTCTACTCACTGCAGGAATCGTGGTCGCAAAAACTATGTTATCCCTTAGGCTAGACAAGCCCTAACACAGGGTTGTCCCTATGGAACACTTCACCAACGGGTCGTACGGAGGGATATATGGATAGACCGTGGTATTGAATGGGTCTTAACTGGTTACCAACCAACTCTATTAATGATCGTAACACACATGTAAGATTAATTATATTAAGCACAGGATAGTAACCAGATAGACACTAAACATACGTAAAAGAGCAACACTTCCATTAAGTATCCGTCGTTGATTACATTCTTGCCGGGTCCTTTTATAGGTCTCTGACAGAATTACAAACCGGTGCCAACCGGCAATCGGCAGCGATCTGGTTCGGATCTGAATCGGCAAACCGATCCTTGGTTCGTTCGTCCGCTTCTCAAAATAACATAGTACTTATTAATTTCAAAATAACATAGTACTTATTAATTTTAACTTCCTATTCCTAATTAAATACCCCTTTTACATTCTGGACTCTAACCGGCCCTTTGGCCTTGCTGGCCAACACATACTAGAGGCAAGGAGAATTAGTACTAAAGATAGAGGAGAAGAATGAAGATTAGTACTAAGAAGGGAAAGAGTGTGTGAGAATCACGACAGAAGAGAGAGAGAGAGAGAGAGATAATGAAGATAACAAGAAGTATATTATATTATATGAACAAAGATACAAGAATAGCTCGAAGGGTTAAGACTGTGTTGAACCGAATTGGTGGAAAGAATGCCATGCGCCTCTTTTTATAGTAGGCTTAGGAGTACTCTTGACATTTCTAGAATGTTCCAGAGAAATCTAATATTACAATGGATAGCTTAATAGTAGGGCTACAACCCTTGTGACATGACAAGGTCATGGATTCAAATCCTTTTGAAGCCATATCCTGCTATATCATGACACCTGGTGGATGATTCGGCGATGTCGAATCATCCTCCCCTTCTTCGGGATCGTTTGACGGATTGGTTGGGGCCTTGGTCGATTTTGTTCGACGTTTCTGTACCTTGGGCAATTTGGGTGATTTGATCATTTCGACTCTCTTTCTTTTGCATGTGGACCTTTAGCCGACTTGGATTCGGCGAGGTGTTCGTTAGCTCAGCTGATTTTGACTAATTGTCGAATTGTTGACTCAGAGCCGTGGGTTGGTCCTTCTACGACATCTTTGTTGGTATCGAAGGACACCTTGCCGACTATTTTCTATTGGTTCCGTTGAGAGAGAATCAAGTCTTCATTGACGACCATGTCATTGCTCTGGATCAATTTCCAATTCTCTGGGTCCACACTCGATAGTCGAAATTCCCATCGGTTCCAAAACCGAGAAATATGCATTTTTTGTTGAATGGGGCGCCAACATGGTCCTTTCTCCCTGGGGATGAATGTATAGGCTTTGCATCCAAATATACGGAGCCTGTCATAGGTTGGTTGTTTGCCTGACCATAGTGTCTGTGGTACTTCGGGCCATATTACTCTCGACAGTGACAGATTGATCAGGTATACTGCCGTCTATAGTGCTTTCACCTAGAATTCCAGCTTGCTAGAGCATTGCCGTCACTCTTTCTTGAATTGTTCAGTTGATACGTTTTGCCATGCCGTTTTGCATGGAGGTATAGGGAACAATCTTTTGGTGCCGGATCCCTTTGTCAGATAGGTAGTGCTTGAAAGCTTGAGAGGTGAACTCACCTCCGTTGTGGGACCACAATGTCTTCACTCAGTGTCCAGCGAATAAAGACTTTAAGTGCTTCGTCTTTCGACCTAATCGAGTAGGCCTAGACTTTCCTTCTACAATAATCTCCAAATTTGATGAAGTACTGGGTGCCTTTTCGTGACCTTTCGGGCATCAGCCCACATATACCTGTATGGACCAATACTAGAGAATGTGGTACCATCTCATAATGGAGAAAGTGTGGACTTCGGGATTGTTTCCCATAACAACAATGCCCGTAGAAGTCTGTCTTCGTTTGGAGTTTGGGGATGTAGCCGATCGCCATTATTCCGTCCATTCTGACTTGAGACATATGTCCAAGTCGACCATGCCATAAGTTAGAATCTGACGATTCGGCTATGTACACGAGCCTGTCTTCATTGATCGCCATCAACGGATACAAGTTGCAATGCTTGTGTTCGCACCCGATTTTTATGTTTCCTCGGTTGATCATCCATGACGACTCACTCACAGTTGTTCGGTACCCGACTTCGGCTAGCATGCTGATGGAAACCAAACTCCTCTTCAGCTTGGGTACATGCTGGACTCGCTGTAGGGTAATAGTATTGTTGTTCATCAATTGGATGGGGACCTCTCCGATTCCTATGATGACGTATTTCTGCTTGTTTCCTAATCGGATTGTGCCATTTGCTCCGACCGAATAGTTCGAAAACCATTTGATATTTGGGGTTATGTGAAATGTGGCAGCAGAATCCAGTAGCCACGTTTGTGTGTCATGCGCAATGTAGACGACTTCTCCTGTTGACGAATCTTCCAGGGTGAGGATTTCTCCCGACTGAAATTCGGCAACAACGACTTGGTTGCCAGTTACGGAACGGTTCGAGACGGATTGTCCTGAGTTCCGCTCAAATCGCTGACCGTTCTCCTTCGTCTTGGTGCGAGAGGTCGCCGTATCCATCTCTCTCATCTTCATATTGAACAATTGTTAGATACATATGTTGGATCTATATGAGATTCTGTTAGAGTGATGATCTAATGAAAGATATATGATAAGGATAAAAGATAGAAACTGAGAAAGGAGAGAGAGAAAGAAGAGTGTCAATCCACCCGACCAACCTCGAAGGAAGGGATCGAGACGGACTCAAGCCTCGATTGGTGTTCCATACCATGGCCGTGGTGTCGAGTCGCACCTAGTGTTGGCATGCTCGCTACAAGAGTTGACCCACCACACTGTCAAAGTCTCGATGTAGTCGATAATGGGTTGTCTCAATCCCAAGGATTAAAAGTAATCCTCCCTTCTTTATGCTCTTGTTTAACCCTCACACTTTATCCACGTCTATAGAATACTACGGTAAATTCTCACCACGGGATATTATATGGTCATGCCCATAACAGATTTGATCAGGAGGACTTCTTTTCGTAAATGGCTTGGAGTTTCTCCCACAAGGCAAATGTCGACGTCTTTCTGGCCAAGCTGAAGTAGACGTTCTCGTTCAGATGCATTCGGATGGTCGACCCAGCTATTTCATCTAGGGGGCGCCATTCATCAGTTGTTATCGAGGCTGACTTGTTGGTGTGTAGTATTGCCTTGATTCGTCGCTGGATGATCAGTACATCCTGCATAATCTCCTTCCATAGGGCAAAGTTTTTACTGTCGAACTTTCGGATTTCTACTACTGTGTCGAATGTTGAAGCCATGTTCTATTGGAAATGAGATTTACTAACCTAGTCCCTTGAGCCGTTTCTTCTCTTCTCAGATTTATGCTACTATTGCGGCAGAACTGCAAGTCGCTCTGATAGCATTTGTTGAATATGGAGTGAATACTGCATAAGTTGAGGACCTGGTGGTTAGTAAGACAAGCATGAAGTATAACAAATAGATAAGTTGATTAGGGAAAGAAAGAGAGAGAGAGAGAGAGAGAGAGAGAGAGAGAAACATGTGCTCAAAAGAAGAATATATTGCATTAACCTTCACTCCTTTAAAATACTTGGTCTCTCAATTATGTAGTTAGGGTAACTTAGCCCTACCTATGAGGACGTGTTCACACTGAGATACAAGTGGGTAGAGTGGGACTTTTAGCCCAAGAACATGGACTGATCGGTTGGATAAGTCGAAAGCTGGATCAAACATAGGTCGATTGACTAGGTCTAAATCGGCTGAATAAATTGTAAGCTGAATCGGCTGGCCAAGTCGAATGGAAGCTGACAAGCCGTTAGGAGCTTATATTCCTATTTTAGTAAATAGGAATATTATAGGTTGTCAACGTTAGAGCTCATTCATGAGCATTAAAGTACTGATAGTACTTGTGTCAACCCATTGTTAGGGCCTGTATAAAAACTGCTCACTGAGCACAATTGTATGTACTAATTATTATTTTGTAATAGAAGTGCCATTGTCTACTCACTAAGTCTCTCTCTCTCTCTCTCTCTCTCTCTCTCTCTCTCTCTTTCTCTCTCTCTCTCTCTTACCCTTTCCTAACTGTCTTCTGTTGTCCAACGAAGCCGACTATGTCTCGAGCACAAACCTTCCGCATACATAATCTTTTACATATGGTCACCCACTAACTATGTACACTACATAGGTAGTGGAACATGTTGAATTGTCAATAGGCAAGAAGAACATTGTATTGAGGAAAGAATTTCCACTTGCTCCAATAAAGAAAATTGCTACATTAGTACTCCCTTCAATTTTCGCAGAGAGGCTTTCACTCCATGCCAAGAATCGAAGATATCCCAATTATGACGCAAACCGCAACAGTTGAGAAATAGGAAAACGATCTTCATCTCTGATTTTTGGGTCAACCTGTATAAATTGTGCAAACATCTACTTTCTAGGCGTCGTAACACCGTGATAAAACTTGCCAAATTTGATAGCTTAAGGGTTTAAAGATAATTCTACGCAACCCATGTGATTCCCATCTTATCCATCTTCTTCCGCAACAAAGAATATTTAACCCCATGGACGGCGAATGTTCTTGCAAGGGGAGAGTATTTCATTTTGAGTATTGGGATGAGATATTTTGATGAGCTTGACTTGGATAAACAAATGGAGACCAGAGTGATGGTGTCTCACCTTAATTCCCTTTTTCCTTTTTCTTTTCGTATGTCATCCAGTTTCCTTAAAAGTAAGCAGCACAGCCATGAAAGGTCCAATCACGACACCAATAGCATTACATGGATTTGAAGGTGTGGAAGGAATATGCAGGAAGTGGTCCATGCTGCAACTTATGTGGCGATATTTCCTCAAGCCTGAACATATATCGCATAAGTGTATGTGTGTGTGTGAGAGAGAGAGAGTTATAAAAATAAAAAGAATATGATGGGTGGAAAGGAAGTGGACGTGAACAATGCAGGCACCCAATTACCCCCAGCTTGACGCTCTCAATATCCAGACGACACCTGCAACATGATTTATTCATCCAGTCAATATTAGCAGATATTATATATACATGGGAATACAAAAACATACATATATATATATCTATAGCATCATATACATCATGCAGGATCAAGCCTTGGAATTCTATCAATCACAAGAGAAAGAGTGCTGCAGCGTGTGAAGGCAGCGAAGGAGGCAGGCAGGCAGGGAGGGTGGGGAAGAGAGAAAGAGAAAGAGAAAGAGAAAGAAGGAGATGGAACCTGTCCTGCGCCGCGGCTGCCATAGAGCATTAATGCATGGGCAGCAGCAGCTTACGGTATTGGCGATTCTTGGCATCTGCGTGTTTGCGGTGTCACATTTATCCAATGCGGAGGCGGCGAATAACGAGAGCACCTCATCACCGACCGGAAACTCTAGAAGCTTGGACGAGTGGCTACGGGAGGAGGTGTTGGGGTACCGTCCAGACCCCACGGAGGGCGACGTAAATGACGAGGATCACTTGCCACGGCGTCCACTTGAGTTCGATGACCGCGTGTTCAGCCAAACCATAAAGGATGCCAAACACAAGGTGACCCAATTCTTGAGAAGCCGTGGATTGGCCGCGGCAACTGCCAATGCGAGCTCTACGACCAAGACCATCGTTGTGGCTAAGGATGGGTCCGGCCACTTCCGCACTGTGCAAGCCGCCATCAACAAGGTGCCGGCCTCCAACACGAAGCGTATCATCATCTACATCAAGAAAGGGGTGTACAACGAGAAGGTCACCATCCCTTCAGGCAAGGACTTCATCACGCTCAAGGGTGAGAGTGCTGCTCTCACCTACATCCAATGGAGTGACACTGCCTCCACTCTTGACAAGAAAGGGCAACCACTAGGCACCTATGGCAGCGCCTCGGTAGCGGTGGAGGCCGACAACTTCATCGCCCTCGACATCTCCTTTAAGGTATGTACTACTACTCTCTTCAGGATCATGACCTTCCCTTCCCTTCCATGATTGCATATATATATATATATGTATGTAACATTCCCTCCCAATCTCCTCATGAGTTGTTGATGTATGCACCGCATCATTGTATACTCACTCAAATTTATACTCATTCTTCCATTCAATTGTTGTACTGCTACTCACTCACTTAATATATATATATATTATAGAACACGGCTCGGCACCCCCCTCCTGGCGCTGTGGGTCGGCAAGCCGTGGCTCTTCGGATTCAAGGCGATAAGGCTGCCTTCTACCGTTGCAGCTTCTATGGCGCCCAGGACACGCTCTACGACAAGGAAGGCCGCCATTATTACTACAACTGCTACATCGAAGGCTCCGTCGACTTCATATTCGGCGACGGTCGCACCCTCTTCGTTGTATGTTCAGTCTGAAAAGCTTTTTTTAATAATGCTTTCTTTGAATGTATGCATCCCTAGCTGTCATTAAAAAAAGGGGTGCCAGATCATATTCTACTTATATATTTTCATCATCATCCATCCATATCTATCTATCTATCTATCTCCTTTCCCTTCATGGTTTCTAATTCCATGAAATATTATTTGTTTGTACGTGCAGAAATGCCACCTTCACTCCATTGCCTCTCCCTATGGCTCCATCTCCGCGCAGAAACGGCTGTCTCCCAATTCTAAGACCGGCTACTCGTTCGTGTCGTGCGTCGTGAGTGGGTCGGGGTACATATACTTGGGTAGAGCATGGGGTGCCTACTCCAGGGTCGTCTTCTCCTACACCTACCTCTCCAGCATCATCACGCCCCAGGGTTGGGATGACTTCGGTGTTCCTCTCAATCAAAAGTGAGTTGTTATATTATATATATATATATATATATATAAGTTATAACTATAACCCACCCAGAGTAATGGAATGCCTTATAAGCTGGTCAGTAATCTAACAATATATATATTGAATCAGGAGAGTGTTCTATGGAGAGTACAAATGCTCAGGCCCCGGAGCCAACCGGAAGGGCCGTGTTGCATGGTCTCGCCAGCTCACCGATGCCCAAGCCAAGCCCTTCCTCAGCATCACCTTCATTGATGGCAACACATGGCTGCCCAAGTGATATGGGCCCATCCATACCCATACCTCTCTATGACCAACAAGTACTACCCCCAACAAATTAAAGTCATCAATTGCAATTCAATCCTCCATTCATTCCCAGAATTTTAAAAACAAAGAATAATGCTCATCCCCAAAAGATAATGAGACTTTGGAGAATAATGCCCATCCCCAAAAGATCACTGCTCATATGAGGGTCCATCTCTCAACGTCCACTATACCCTAATATTTACTCACCAATAGCCAACACTAAAATTGTGAGGAGGTCAAGGCATTTCTCCCTATTGTAGTCTTCAATCTTTTAACGAATTTCCATATATACCCTCTCAATCCTCCAGGGGGTGTTCCGTTGGCATTAACCTTAAGACATCTCCTTATGATTATTGGTCTCATTTTATAATCAAGATTTTCTTTTGGCAAGCATGTGTTATGCATAAATCTTGTTAACTTGACACATGAACTTTTTTAATGAAGGCTAGATTATGTCACCTACATTAAGCTCCAATTTTTAAAAGTCTTATTTCTCCTCTTTATGACACAACATAATCTATCCACAATCAAGGCATCACCCATCCATGACCATGGAGGGGGCCCCCCATCAAGGACCATGCATCCATAACCTTCAAATTTCAATAAAACACACTAGTGATTTTTTCCCAAAAGGCCTCAGAGTTTTCGATATTTCCCCCACATCCTTGATCAATTGCAGACACTATGTCAATGACGCAAGCTTGTGCGCACAAAGGTTTGATAGGAAGGAAACCCATGTGAGTATTCGAAGTAATCTCCTATTTGTAGAGATATCATGTTAAAAAGGTAGTACTATGCGAATCTTGGTGGTTCTTACGTGATTTCTAAAATTTCACAATTCCTTAATTCTATATAAAGTTTCTCACATTTATTTTTTTCCAAAACGCCCGTTTTAATATTGTTTTGACACAACCCTTCACATAACTAATGTATTTCTTCTTAGTTTATTATAATACACTAGATCCAATATTTCTGGGACAATGCATCGTATGGTTTTGACCCAAGGCCATTTCTGTTAAGGAATCAACCAATATAGTCATAGTTTACATGTATTGTATGATCGTTTCTTTGGCTACAACCAAGTCTATTATGGATTGATGTCAAGCTCTAGCGTCTATGTTTGGATCCATCTTTTTGGGATTCTTGGCTAACGTCGTCCCAGATTAGTTATTACAATAGGCCTTCAAAGTTTCTAGCAATTCGAAGACATCCAACGTAAAGCGTCATTACCTTTCATTGGCATCATTTTCAATTTTTTGAAGTTAAAATTCAAAGACTAGTAATGCTCATCTAGTATGAGTGTCCCACCAAGAGTTCCCGGCCCTCCTAAAGTTTGCATCACTCCGACAGTCCAACATCCTCTGAGAGTTCACATCCCTCCAAGTGCTCACCTCCCCCCGAGTGTTCGCCGTGATGTGGGGAGCCTCTAGTTAGTTTTCAATACGATTTAGCTTCTCAACTAAATGTACTAGAAAGAAATATTGAAGTTAAAACAAAACAGCTAAGCTCCAAAACAATCCAAGATTTAAAAACTAAATGGATGTATAATTCCCTTAAAGATGTCATATGGGAACAAGAAAACAAAATTTTTGCAACTAACTTCCCTAGCTTTTCATGTTTCAAAAGTGCAATGTCTTAATCAGTGGATTATGTTACAGGCATAGAATAACTTATATTGCAACTAACACTCAAGGATAAGAGTGCAAGGGTTAATTGAGAATACATGGAATCCAAAACAAAATTGAGCTCGTAAACAAACTTTGAATTGTAGGTGAAGTGAGGCTACATACTTTGAGAGGGTGGGGAGGGGGTTTTAATGGTGAAAGCAATCATCCTTTGCTTTGAGGGGTTTGACTCCCCTATGACTCAATTTTACTTTTAATGCTACATATTTTATTATAATTTACAAACTATTAACTAACTATAAGTTATATAGAATGGATTCACTATAGATTGTACCTCACACGATCCCGCCTATGCCGCAAGAAAAGCACGGTCTCCTACAACATTATCTTCCTTCACCACCCAGTCTTGAACTCTCATGATTGTAGACCTTTCATGTTTTGCATCACTCCGAGAGTCCAACAGCCTCTGAGATTTCACATCCCTCTAAGTGCTCACATCCTTGCAAGCGCTCACCTCCTCCCGAGTCTTTGCCGTGATGTGGGGAACCTCTAGTTAGTTTCCATACGATTCAGCTTCTCAACTAAATGTACTAGAAAGAAATATTGAAGTTAAAACAAAACATCTAAGCTCCAAAACAATCCATGATTTTAAAACTAAATGGATGTATAATTCCCTTAAAGATGTCATATGGGAACAATCATCTTTTGCTTCGAGGGGTTTGACTCCGTTATGACTCAGTTTTACTTTTAATGCTACATATTATATTATAATTTGCAAATTATCAACTAACTACAAGTTATATAGAATGGAGATTCACTATAGATTGTACCTCACACAATCCTGCTTATGCCACAAGAAAAGCAAGGTCTCCTTCAAGATTGTTTTCCTTCACCACCCGGTCTTGAACTCTCATGATGGTAGACCTTGAATGATGTACTCTTTTTCTTCTTCTTTTTGACATGATTTATATAGTTATACAAAATATAGTAAACCATTTAATATAAGATGTCATAAATAACTACACATACTTCCTATGGGTCCCCATTTCATGGAGACACGACTCAACAAGGTCATCTAACCTCATTTTGAACACAATCCCACCTCCTAGATGAACCATATCAACCTTCTCATTGATATTACATTCAGCTATAAGAAAACCTACACATGATTTTGTAGATTATGTGCATGTGTATGGGTATGTGTATGTGTGTGTATGTTTGTATGTGTATGTATATGTATATGTGTATGTGTATATTGTAATGAATCAGATGGATTTTGTGTAGCGGAAGAATTGTGTGTGTGTGTAGAGAGAGAGAGAGAGAGAGAAAGCTCACGATTCCAGAAAATCAGAAAACTGTATTCCAAAGAAAGCAAGAACAAACAACAGTTACAAAGAGAGAGAGAAGGTGCTTATTTAGTCACCTTCTCTCAAAGTTCTCTCACTAGTACTACCTCTTGGGAAAGTGGTCGTGTCTTAACTACTTAAGGAATATGGGTAATAGGACATTAACATTTATGGCACACTAGTTACTATACAAGGAGGTGGGGTGTTCACACACTTGAGTATCCTAGAATGTATTCCCACTCACGGGAAGTTGAGTTTGATTGTCAATGCCCCTTCAAACAAAACTTCCGGTCGTTGGATCGTCGGATGGTTGGTTCGGATTGGTCTTCAGACGGTGCACTCATGTTGCTCCTTACTCCCCCTCAAGCTAAGCTGATCGAAAGACCTAGGTCCGTCATGAACTGTTCATGTTTCAGTAGAGAAGAATTGGATCCTTGATGGGAATGCCTAGATCCTTCAAGATTCTCTTGAGCCAAATGGCTTCACATGCAGCTACGGCCACGCCCCTGTATTCGGCTCCGGCGGTCGACAGTGCAACTGTCGGCTATTTCTTACTACTCCCCGTTATGGCGCCGTTGCCGAGAGAGAAAACAAATATGGATGTCGATCATCAGTCGGATCTGTATCTAGCCTAGTTGGCATCGGTATATCCTACGAGTCGTATGGGTGTGGCTGATTTGTAAAGGATGCCGAACTCCATGGTTCAACTCACATACCTTAGCACTCACTTAGCACAGTCGAGATGGATGTCTCAAGGAGTTTGGAGGAACTGACTAATAAGGTCGACCGGGTAATTCAGGTCGGGTTAGGTAATTGTGACGTAAATGAGGCTTCCGACTAGTTGACGATAGTGCATTGGTTCACACTCTCCAGTGCCTGAGTCGGCATCTAGCTTTAGATTTCGATCGAGAGGAGTAGTGACGGACTTGCACTGTGTCATCCCAAACTTGTAAAGAAGATTGAGGATATAGTGCGTTTGAAAAAGCATGATGCCGTCTCAAGTCCAAATTACTTCTATTCCTAGAAAGTAATGAAGCTCCTTCAGATCGGTCATTTCGAATTGACTGGAGAGGATTTTCTTGATGTGGTCAATATTTGCTAGATGCTCTCTTCCTATGACCAAGTCATCGACATAAATGACGATGAATACATGTCCTCTAAAATCGCTCCAGATGAACAAAGAGTTGTCGAACTTGGACATGTTGAACCTGATTTCATGAAGATATTGCGTTATCTTCAAATCTCATGCTCTCGGTACCGGCTCGAGGCAGTAGAGAGGCTTTTCGAGTCAGCAGACAATAGTTGGATGCGCAGTTTACACGAATCGGGGTGGTTGCACCATGTACACCTCTTTGTCTAACTTGCCTTCTAGAAAGGCATTCTTTACATCCATTTGGTGGAGAGGCCACCCTTTTGCTACTGCAAGCGTGATCATGGTTTGAATTGTAGTCATCTTTGCTGATGGGGCAAAGGCCTCTTTTCTTTGTAGTCAATACTATGCATTTGTCTGTGCATAGCTCTTCACCACAAGCCGGGCCTTGTATCGATGGACAGTGTCTTTGGCATTGTGCTTTACCTTGAAGATCCACTGACATCCAATTGCCTTTTGGTGGTTTGAAGAAGGGACGGGATCCCATGTCTCGTTCTTGGAGAATGTTTGCATTTCCTCATTCCGAGGGTTTTCTGCAAATAATTCTCCAACTCCTCCTCATCTAGTTCCTCAAGCATGTGGATTTCCTCTACGTAATGCGCAGTCTTGGCCTTTGTTAGAAGTGCACTTTCTTGCTTTCACACCCGAATTTTCGTTCTTCTTCGCCGAAAGCTGATGTTGTTGTTTGCCCAACGCAAACCATGGTCATCCTAGTAGTACATGGTATGTTTTAGGAAACAGGTCCCTCCGGATGGGAGTGACAAGAACGGTGCTAATGAGATACCCTAAACCAGATGAGGAGTACCCGGCTACGGAAGACCCGGTGAGAACCGGATGTGGAGTACCCCGCTACGGAAGACCCAATGAGAACCAGATGACGAGTGCCCGACAAGCCCCGGATGATGCAGGCCCGGTGAGGAGTGCTCACCGAATGAAGGGACATATTCATAAATATGTTTCTGAGAGTCCATCGGGGCTATATTTGTAAATAGCCGAAAAGTCATATTAGTATAAATATGACTTAGGGCAAACTTAGTAGTTGTTGTCATTCTTGTTGGTGCAAGATTAGAGTGCGTAACTGTGTACAGAGAGAGTGAGAGAGAGGAAGAGGTTGTTGCCTCTGTTGTAACCGCCGCATGTGGCGAAGATAGCAAGCTCGAAGTCATGGCCTCGGTGCTTCACTATTGTACATTCTGATATAGTGATAGTTTGCAGTTTGTAGGCTATCGTGGTTTTTCCCTAGTTTGGGTTTTCCACGTTAACATCTTGTGTACTCTTCTCTTCACTGTGTCGTGTGTTCACTATCCGTTTTCTGTGTTTTATCCTAGGCTCGATTGTGGCCGAGTGTTGTTCATTTGGGGCATGTGTTCCTGTCAGTATGATCCCAGAGCATCAAGAGTGGAGACCACCACCGATATTTCGAACATATGTTCCCCGATCACGATCGCCAATTTGCACAACAACCCTACTTGTCAACGGATCTGGTATCCGCCATGCGTACCCAGAATGGGCATGCTTCCCAATTTGTGATGCTAAGGTGGTTGTAGGAAGGTGGCTTTGGTGACGACATTCACCCCAGAGCCACTATCAATGATGCATCCCAAAATTTATTCCCCTTGTAGGATTACTTTAATGATCAGGTTATGGTGGTCGACCATTGTCGGCCCTGTTGTCGATTTCGTGAAATTCGCACGAATAATTACCGAGTTCATCTTTCACATCTGTGCATCTAATGTTTGCCGAAATCTGGGGATTCAGTTAAATATTTTGTCTATCATCATTGTCATTTGGCCATTGGCGAGGGCTTGCCATATCGGGTCGTCCTTCGTCATAGCTTCCTCTATTCGTGATGTCGACGTTTTGGTTGTGCTTCGCTGGCGCATTCGTTCGACGTTTGCCTCATTGGCTTTATCGACCCATGCTTATGAGGCTTTCCGAATGCCGTCTTGGACTCCCCAATCGGATGCCTTTGCTTGGCTCAGAGTTGTCACTTGATGGACCTCCCCAATGATTGTATTGATAGTAGGGCCCTTCCCCTTGTCACGTCGCGGGCACTGGGTCGCGTTGTCGTAGTGTATTCCACACACTACGTGAAAACCATAAAATAATATATCCGATTTTAGATACATATAAATAAATAAATAATATATCAAAATATTTATCACGTGCATAGGGGAGGATTTGAACCCTGCACCTCCACGTAGATAAACCTCAACTTTACCATTGTAATAACTTATCTTTAGTGTTATACATATACATTTAATACATATAAGACCTTTATTTACATATACCTTTATTAAAAGGTAAAAATCATGTATTCTTTAGGGTGTGAATATTTTATTTACACGTGACATTAAAAGTGACTCATGCACATCTAGCGTGCATGAGCCCTATACTTAGGAAATGACAAAGCATCACATGCACATTTAGTGTGCATGGACACTTTTGGTGAAAAAGCATGAAGCCATACTTAGCCTCTTCCATCTTTATATAAGGAGGAGAGAAATATGTATAAGGTTGTCGATTAATATACAAGGATTGATCAATCTAATATATTCGTGGGATTCACGAATTTTGCCATCTAAATTACTCTTATTATCTAAATATTGTGTTAAATACACTAAACTCGTGGGATTCACAAGATTGCTATCTTACTCCTCCTCCTACTATTCATAACTAGCCTTAAGTTGTATTCCTCTTCCTCCTAGTCCAAAACCTCGGCGGTTCCCACCCAACTCACGCAACGATCCGGAGCCGAAAGGCATGACACAGTTGGTGAACCCGACGTGAAGTCCGGGTGGCAAGGAGATGGAAAATCAACCGGAGGCTAGCAACATGATGATGATGTTTGAGCGCATGCTACAAGAACAACGCGCGATGTCGGAGATAGGGGCATCAGTGGAGCAGCTCGTGCAACGAAACGGGCAATTCAACGGGAAAGACTTGTCGCGGTATCTTCGGGAGTACAAGGCGGAGATGCTACGGTGTGGAATATCGGAAAGACTGCAAGTGACGTCCTTCAACCGGGTGGCGACCAACTGGCTTCAAGCAAGCATCCATGGGCTACGACAGCAAAATCCGACATGGGAGGCGTTTGAAGAAGAGCTAAAGAGGACATTCGCCATCGAGGATTCCTCCAAGGCGACGCGAAGGGGATTCGAAGATTGGGTGGAGATGCCGGACAAGGGATTGAAGGTCGTTGATGTGTTTTCAGCATTCGAAAGCCGGTTCGGGAGTTTGTCCGCGAGAGATCAAGCTATCCTCGTACCGGACAAGGTGATCATGTTCTTGCGA
Source organism: Azolla caroliniana (assembly GCF_043228905.1). NCBI lineage: Eukaryota > Viridiplantae > Streptophyta > Polypodiopsida > Salviniales > Salviniaceae > Azolla > Azolla caroliniana. The sequence goes on along the minus strand of NW_028230437.1, from coordinate 11,330,165 downwards.
GCCGTGGACGTCGGGGACTGGAAAGATCTCGGAGTGCTCTTGGAGGACACGACCATGGAGAGTGGCCTCACCGAAACATGGGAAAGCGTGCGGGATATCGTCGCGCGATACACGAAGAGGGGGCAATGGCTTGCCAACGAGGAAAAGAGGGTTTCGGAACTGATTCCGAAACCGAGAACCGGATTGGAAGACCATCAACCAAGGGCTCGGGAGACTACAACCGAGAAGGGGATTGATGCATCTACGGTGGAGCAACTATTGAAGGAGATGGAGAATCTGAAGATCGCGATGGTGAAGAAGTCGGATGACTGCCCCACAAGCTCCAAGTATACGGACCGACGGTGCATACGGTGCGATAGCGCCGAACACGATCAGAGGGATTGCATACGGTGCATACGGTGCAATAGCATAAGGAGGCGCTACGGCGAGATCTCATCTACTACGAGGGAAACCGGATTCATTCGATGGACTCTCGGAAGCCACTCCGACTGAACTTCCGGAAAGGCGGCATGAAGAAGGTGCTCGAGGAGGAATTGGCGGCAAGAAGCAACTATGCGACAACCGCGGGAATATGTGTCAGGGAGTCATCGAGAGCAAAGACGTCTTTATGGCCGGAAGTTCTAGAAAACACCGAGAAAACCGACTCCAACGAGATCCGAAGCACCGCGGAAGGCGTCCGGGAAGCTACGGGACGGGAGTGCCCTGTCGACAAGAATAGCGTATACGCCCTGTGTCAATTGCATGAGGTATATGTGGACGAGAAACGACGACGCATGGAGGATGCGGCCGGGCCATCAAAGATACCGAAAAGCTGGAACTCCGGAGGTAAGGGAAAAGAAAAGGCGACTCCGGCATTCAAGTTCGCCTCGGACATAGAACAACAAACCGACTTGAAAAGAGTGTTCGAGGAAAGAATCTTGGATAGCCGGGTAGATTTCTCGCTTCGGGAGCTACTCGGAATAGTAAAGAAAGAGTTCCACGATCTTCTTGTGGATCTCGTGAAGCGTAAAAGACAAAGTACGGAGGAAAATGCTCCAAGGGTGAATGCGAACACCGTTTTAATGAACGACACCGAAGTGGAGAACGAAATTCCGAACTCCCACTATACAAGGCCACATTGGGCACGCGCGACTACGGAGACTCCGGTCCGAATCGGCAACATCAAAGAACCCGTGCTAGCATTGATTGACCACGGATCAGAGATCAACTTGATGTCCAAGGAGTTCTACCGGAAGGGGAAGTGGCCTATTAACACCAACCACGGATGGAAGATTCGGGCGGCCACCAAAGCAACCGAAGATCTATTTGCGGCTTGTCCGGATGTGACGGTGAAGATCGGGGATGTCGAGATCGACCACAATTTCTTCATGCAAGATGAGGTTTCACATTCCGTCATCCTCGACCAACCCTTTATCACGGCATCACGGATGGAGACGAAGGTGCTCGATAGCGGTGCGGCTTTTGCGCGAATTCGGAGCCAAAACGGTGGGAAATCCGTCCAATTCCTAACAGTGCCGGCAAATCACGAAAGGAACAAGAGGGAACTCTTGTCCCAAGTGAGAATGGATTTTTAAAGCGGACTGTTGCGGAGTGGGGAAGTGATAGTCCGAGAAGCCCTGATACCCCACACAGGAAGAAAACTCTCGGAGCAAAACATGTATGAATCGGTCCGGATGGGGCATCTACATACACGACCGTAACCGGAGGATTGAAGAAAGGATACCGACAAGTGGAGGATAAGTTGCGGTCGGCATCAATAATAAAAGAAGATGAAGAAATCGTGGGGATAGTCAAAGAAGTGTTCTGTGGGAGCACGCTACAACGACTTGAAGAGCTTGCGGAAGATAAAAGCCAAGGGAACCGGGTAGTCCCGGTGGAATCGGTCGAGATGTACGAGATCATTGCGAAAATGGAGCCGGATACACTCCGCAAAGAAGAAGCAATGGTAAGTACGAAATACAAGACCGTGGAGAAGAAGGTGAAACCGGCCGCGGGACCACTACCCGCCGATAGCGAACAAAAGAGGAAAGAAGTCTCGGGAGATCCGACACTTCGGAAGTCCGTGGATATCGGACATGCCTTCACGGATGAGACCCGGAAGAAACTTCGGATCAGTGGAAGTGGGTTCCTATTACAAAAAGAAGAAGAACGGTTTCGCGAGATGTTGGAGCAACACGGCAAAGCGTTTGCATTTACATCAAGGGAGATAGGGTGCGTCGATCCGAGAATAGTGGAGCCGATGGTGATCTTCACGATTGACCATGTACCGTGGAACCTGAAGCCGATTCCGGTGCCACGAGCGCATATTCCGAAAGTCATTGACTTGCTCAAGGAGAAGGTGGCGATGGGGATTCTAGACCCATCAACTACTCCGTACTCAAATCAATGGTTTACGGTTCCGAAGAAGAATGGGTCACTCCGATTTATCCAAGACTTGCAACCGGTGAATAAGGTCACGATCCGGAACTCGGGAGTCGGTCTGATAGTGGACAAATTTGCGGAAGCTTTTGCCGGTCGTGCGATATACTCCATCGGAGACCTATACTCGGGGTATGACCAATTCCAACTAGCCGTGGAGAGCCGAGACATCACAACCATGCGAACACCGATAGGATTAGTCCGAATGTGCACACTACCACAAGGAGCGACGAACTCGGTTGCTCATATGATGAACGCGATGAACAAGGTGCTTCGAGACTGCATTCCGGAGATAACGATGCCGTTCCTCGATGACATTCCGATGAAAGGATGCGCGGTAGAAGAAAAAGATGAGACTATGGATGATCGGGGATGCCGAAAGTTCGTGGTCGACCATATTCATGATTGCGAGAAAGTGTTGCGAAAGCTAGAAGATGTGCACCTAACACTTTCCTGGGAGAAATCGGCATTCGGGCAAGAAGAAATATTGGTGGTCGGACATCTATGTGGGCCCTACGGCCGAAGACCGTCACCAACAAAGATCGATGCGATTCAAGCTATGGAGGAAGTATGCGAGTCAACATCCGAAGTCCGAAGGTTTCTCGGTACATGTGCATTCTATCACATATGGATTCCGCACTATGCACATATAGCGGACCCGCTCTACCACTTGTTGCGGAAAGGTAAGAAATTCGAATGGAAACCGGAACACACCAAAGCCATGAAGAAAATGAAGAAAACACTTCGGAGGGCGGAAGCACTTAAGAAGCTGAGCTACGACCGACCGATCATAGTAACGGTTGATACAAGTCCAACCGGTATCGGGTGGGTCATCAATCAAGCCGACTCGGATGGTTCGCGGTATTCGATCCGATTCGGAGCAAAGGTTCTCAACAAAAGGCAACGTGGATATGCACAAGTCAAAAGAGAACTGTGGGGAGTCGTGTCGGCGATAAAATCGGATCGGGACTATTTCATCGGAGCCGAAGTGGTGATCGAGACGGATTGTCTTCTGATACTCGGGATGATGCGGTGTTGTACGATACCGGATGTAGCTATGCTAAGGTGGGTTGCATATGTCAAGTCGCTTAATCCGGAGGTTCGACACATCTTGGGGAAGGACAACGCGGTAGCGGATATGTTATCAAGGGCTCGGTTCGGAGACGACATAACCGAATCGGATAATGAAGAAGTTTCCGAAGACTACTTCGCGTCGGAGCACATATGCCGAGTGAACGTAATCCGAGAATTCCGTGAAGAAGAATACGAGGGAGAAAGCTTGATGATCGGAAAGATGTTACAAGAGGCCGAGGATTCAACAAACGATAAAGGAAGAAGAGCCGAGATCTGAAGGAAGAAGAGGCAAGTCCAAAAGTTCTTCTTGGAAAACGGATTAATATGGAGGGCGCCGAAAAGACCGGATGGTATACCACTTCGAGTAGTCGGGACAAAAGAGCAACGAAACCGGATAATGTCCGATTTTCACGAATCCGATTCGGCTGGACACCGAGGAACATGGGCAACATTTGTGAAGATCAAGCAAAAATATTGGTGGAAGAAAATGTACAAAGATGTCGCGGAGTTCACGGAAAGCTGCGAGAAATGTCAAGTCTACTCCGGGGTTCGACATCGAGATGAGTTACATCCGACATTCTCACCGACAATCAACTTCAAGTGGATGGTCGACATAGTGGCCATGCCGACCGGGATCGGACAAAAGAAATACTTGGTATTAGCTCGGGAAGATCTCACGAATCAAGTAGAAGGTCGAGCGCTTTAGAGGAAAACGTGTTCCGTGGTATGCCAATTTCTTTTGGAGGAAGTATTTTGCAGGTACAGGTGCGTAGGACAAGTGATTGCGGACCGGGGAGAATTCGACTCGGACAAAGCTAGGGGATTCTTCGCCAAACACGGAGTTCGGTTAACGCTGACAACGGCATACAATCCGGAGGCCAACGGGAAAATCGAACGAGGACATAGTCCGATCGTGAAAGCACTTGCGAAGGCATACAATGGAAAGGTGAAGGACTGGCCGCAGATGCTTCCGTATGCACTATGGGCGGATCGGACGACGCATAGCTCCGTAACCGGTTACATGCCGGCAGAACTCATGACCGGACAAGCACCGGTAATGCCGACGGAAACCGCGATCGCAACATGGACAGTGCTACCGTGGAAGGAAGAGATGAGCCGGGAAGAACTACTAGCGGTCCGGATACGACAACTAGAGGGAAGACCGGCAGACATAGCGGAAGCAATACGCCGACAACAAGAAGCACGATTCCGGAACAAAAGCCAGTTCGACACAAAGCACCGACTATGACCGAGGAGGATTGAAGAAGGAGATTGGGTGATCGTCTATGACAGTAGTTTGGACCATCAACATACAACAATGCGGAAATTCGCGAAAAGGTGGTTCGGGCCATACGAGGTTCAGAAAGTCTTCGACAACGGAACGTACTGACTGTCTGAGTTGGATGGAACAATAGTACGAGTACCTATAGCCGGGAAGCGGGTGAAGATTTTCGAGAAGCGAACCGACGACAAACCCTATGTGATCCAAGCCAAGGCCGACAACGAGGAGCAATCGGACGAAGACCACGGTGATGCGGGAACTGAAGAAAGTGAATTACAACTCATAGTCGACATAAGGGGAGAATCGGAGGAAGCTTTGGGTGAAGACGGATATGAGAAATCGAGAACTTCGGCACATACCGGAGGATGTGCGGGTTCGGAGAGGGCGAGTGTCGTAGTGTATTCCACACACTACGTGAAAACCATAAAATAATATATCCGATTTTAGATACATATAAATAAATAAATAATATATCAAAATATTTATCACATGCATAGGGCCAGGATTCGAACCCTGCACCTCCACGTAGATAAACCTCAACTTTACCATTGTAATAACTTATCTTTAGTGTTATATAAATAGATTTAATACGTATAAGACCTTTACTTACACATACCTTTATTAAAAGGTAAAAATCATGTATTCTTTAGGGTGTGAATATTTTATTTACACGTGACATTAAAAGTGACTCATGCACATCTAGCGTGCATGAGCCCTATACTTAGGAAATGACAAAGCATCACATGCACATTTAGTGTGCATGAACACTTTTGGTGAAAAAGCATGAAGCCATGCTTAGCCTCTTCCATCTTTATATAAGAAGGAGAGAAATATGTATAAGGTTGTTGATTAATATACAAGGATTGATCAATCTAATATATTCGTGGGATTCACGAATTTTGCCATCTAAATTACTCTTATAATCTAAATATTGTTTTAAATACACTAAACTCGTGGGATTCACGAGATTGCTATCTTACTTCTCTTCCTACTATTCATAACTAGCCTTAAGTTGTATTCCTCTTCCTCCTAGTCCAAAACCTCGGCGGTTCCCACCCGACTCACGCAACGATCCGGAGCCGAAAGGCACGACACAGTTGGTGACCTGGTTGTTGGTATATGAAGTACTCCCCTCCTTTGGATGTTGGTAGAACCACTGGCTTAGGCTGTGGCTAAGGCTCATTGCGAGGTCGCAGTTTGTACTAGTATTGGTGCGTGTTGCGGGGTTTCATTCTATAGTCGCATCAATTGTTATTGTGAGGTAGGCATTTATCCTCCTCCGAATTGTCGTGTTGTGGGCGTTGGTTGCAAGGTTGTCGATCTCCTCCATACTCTTGCGGTTCGGCTTGCCCACCTCTATTATTTGTGGGATGCCTATTTTCGTAGCATTGTTTTGATGGCTGGGTTCGGCCTAATTGCTCCCCCTTCTTTCGGACACTCCACCTCGCGCGTTTGACACGTCTTGTCGGTACTTGACACATCTACTGGAGTTCGAAAGAGGAAGGATTCTCCCTTGCGAGGACTCCCGACCAAATGTTTCCGAACCGAGGTGCTAAGCCTCCGAGGAAAATTTGTACCATTTTATCGTCGTTAATGCTAACATTGATTGACCGGAGGGCATCGCACATCTCCAAGATCTTCAAGGTGTAGCTACCGATTGACATGTCCCTCCTGACGAAGTTGAAGCTTTCTTGCGGTTGTGTTGGCCGCAAAAATATTCTTGAGGTTTCCCCACGCCTCCATCGGCGTTTTGGCCTCTATGATGTAGCCGAGCATGTGATCATGGATGCATGATGCAAGGCAGTACAATATACGACTCGTCACTTGATCCTAAGCTGGGTAGTCGGCATGTGTTGGGTTGGGTTGATTCTCGTTTGCCCCTTCGACAAAACTCCAATAGCCTTGGCCGACAAGGTCTTGATACATCTTGTACTCCCAAGATGCAAAGTTGTTTCTGTCTAGCTTTTCGGTAGGAAAAGCGCTTCCCATCTGTGTGTTCATGTGGAACTTCTTCTTATTCTTCTTGATGCTAACTATGCATATTGTTGCTACAACGATCAGTCGGTTCTTGCCAAATGTGGAATCAGACACAACATGTGCTGCATGAAAATTTTGCGGCAACGGTGTGAAAATCACGTGGAACAGACAAAATCGAGAAGGTGCAATATGCACGCGTATGAAAGGGGTGATGGTTACACTCGTACGTTAGCACGTTAATGTGATGTGGGTTTAGGTGCTCATTACGCAAAATATAAAAAATAAGTCTAAGGCCTAGTGGCATACAAAGGTTTTGAACATTGGCCCTCCAAGATAGGAGACAATTTACTTACCATTAGACTAAGCTTGTTTCTTTAAATTTTATTTTCATCATTGTAGTTTTCATATGGAAATTGTCATACCTAAGATCTTGAATAAGTGACATGGTTATCATGCATCATATGCGATACATGAGCACCAAATGGCAGTCATGCATTGGATGCATGGGGTCATGTATATAAGAAAGAAAGGGATCAATCAATCTATGTATGGAATCAAGCTATGTATTAAATGAAGATATTAAAAAGAAAAAACCTAGTTATCTTATTGGTAATGTGTCTTGTTTCTCAAAAATGAAGTCAAGGGTTCAAACACGGAATTGTAATTTTTGTCCGTCTATTTATCTATCTTAAACACTTCCTCAATTTCGGTTTCTCTCTCTGTCAACCACATTAGAGCATGACTTCAGCTACTACAATTTTATTTCTTCTGGTCATTCGCTCTCTCTTAGAAATTCTTGTCAAGAAAGAACCAACACTAACAAAGATCATTTCGGCGTCGTCGTCGCCCGCTAAAACATTGCGCACCACCACATCGTCGCCGCCTACACGTCAATCGACTGCACCGCTAAGTTTGGGTTGGGTGCATCTTCAACAACAAACAATGGCCCAACGATAAACCTAAACGGCTGATTCCCTACAAGAACAAGTCACGTGACTCATCCTCACTGGTCAAAGACCCTGGTGGTCCCATTCGACCGACCCGCAGGTGGGGAAATCCCATCATCTCCTCCATAACCACTAGCGGATAGAGGCCCGGTGCTTGTTTGCGCTTGTGTGACATGCACATCACGACGTTTGTCATGTGTGACACACGCCACACGACATCTATTTGGTGAACCCGACGTGAACAACACAAGGTGGTAATGGAGGCATCACAAATGATGGATGTGGTCTTGTTTATGACTTAGAGGAATCGATTAGAATAGAAGGTGGTCCAAGGTTCGTAATTCTTCCATTTGTAAGTAAGGCCATTGAAATGATGTTGCATGATGACGAGGATAAAGCAATGGAGTACCTGAAGTTGGCAAGGCAAGTCGAAAGACTATATCTGGAAGTTCCGGATTGGTACAAAGCGGTTATGACATCAAGGTTCGGGCCTCAACCTTTTCATGGTTTACTCAACGATGAAGAAGATGAAGATGATCGAGATGTTCACGATTATTTTCATGAAGAGACTTTCAACGAAGAATGTGGGCTCCGAAGGAAAGATGGAGATATTCGAGGATGCGATCCTGAAGAAGAACGTGGGCTTGACAAGAGAGATTGATATGTTCACGATTGCGGTCTTAAAGAGGTATCTGACAAAGATCATGGTCTTAAAGGGATAGATCGAGATCAAAGTGCCTATGGTCATTACGAGGATCATTGCAAACTCTACAAAACAGAAACATGGGAGGAAGAACACGATCTTGAAGGGAGAGATTGTGATTGTCATCATGAAGATCATTGCAAAGTCAAGAGAAGAGCAAGATGCACTGAAGAAGGATGTGATCCTAAAGAGACATGCCACAAAGAACGTGGGTTTGAGGAAAAAGACCAAGATACTCAAGTATGAGGTCGTGAAGAGACATGTGACGAAGAACGTGGGATGGAGTGGAAGGAGCAAGATACTCAAGGATATGGTCGTGAAGAGACAAGTGACGAAGAACGAGGGTTTGAGAGGAAAGATAGAGGATACAATCATGAAGAGACATGCAACGGAAAACGTGAGCCTGAGGAGAAAGATCAAGATCTACACGGTTATGATCAAGACAACGATCATTGCAAACTCACAAGTAGTGCTCGAGATCTACAAGGTTATGATAGTGGGATAATCTAGAAAATGTTACGAAGGTTTGGGATGTGTATAATGATAATGTTGGTGTTGTGAGCGTGTGCAGGAAGGATGAGTTTAGGGTAGATGATATTGAAAATGATGGTTATCTCGTAATAAATGAATTGGTGATTAAAGATGTTGTTAATGAGGATGTAAGTATAATTAACATTGAGGTTGTTATCGAAGAAGATGATGTTGTGGTAAAATGGATGGTTATTACTTATAAAGAAGAAAGGAAATAAGTAATTATGAGGATTACCCATGGGAAAGATGCATCAAGATGGTGGCATGTTCAACTAAACAGAGGAGGTTGTATTGACAACATTTCCATCTCCCATCTCAAAGAAAAGGATTGGCTAATAACAACAAGCACCCAATTTTTGGATTCGGTTCGACAAGACACATCAACTACATCCCAAGAAGATCGAAGAAGGAGATCGGGTATTGGTCTACAACAACAACCTTGACAACCAACACAGGACGACAAGTAAGTTCTCAAGAAGGTGGTTTGGACGTTATGTGGTGACAAGTGCCAACGACAATGCCACCTACCACCTCACGGAGTTAGACGGATCGAGGTTGGCCATGCCCATTCTGGGGTAAAGATCTTCAAGAAAAGACAAGATGAGGGTCTTGATCTCGATGACCTCAACAATGAAGTCGAAATCTGCAAATGTGAGCAAGGTCAACGAGGATGTGGAGGAAATTGATTAATCACCGTAGCCGAAATCTCACTCTCTCTTCTTGGCACGTATCGGAGGATGTGCGGTTTGGTGGGGGTGGATGTCGTGAAGCTTTTCACCAACAGTGTGAAAATCATGTGGAACGGACAAAATCGAGAAGGTGCAATATGCACACGTATGAAAGGGGTGATGGTTACACTCATATGTTAGCACGTTAATGTGCACTTTTATTGTGTGTTTAGGTTCTAATTACACAAAATATAAAAGTAAGCCTAGGGCCTAGTGGCATACAAAGTAAGGTTTTGAATATTGCACCTTCAAGATAAGAGATAGTTTACTTACCATTAGACTAAGCTTGTTTCGTTAAACCTTATTTTCATCATTGTACTTTTCACATGTAAATTCTCATACATAAGAGCTTGAATGAGTGACATAGTTATCATGCATCACATGCGATGCATGAGCACCAAATGTGTTATGTACACATAACGTTGGTGAGGGTAGGTCACCAATATTTACATTAGTGGAGGGTATGTTCACTAATGTTAAAAAGGGGACTAATGATTGAATAGAAGGATTGATAGGTGCATGCACTATCATGATTTGGACAGCCAATGAATGGAGAGCCTTTTAGAAAGGCACATCTATTCTAGGGCCTTTTAGAAAGACTATTTTTTAATATTGAGTGGGCATCATGCCATTTTTTGAACGATTGTTTCCAATGGCTCATCTAGGTTTAACTCATATTATCGAGCCTTAGAACTCGAGTAAAACCACATGAGTTCCCCTATTGATGTTTTAGTCATAGATTTGAGTTCTACATCTTTGCACACAACACCACCGTCACTTGTATCAATTTGTGGCTTATGTCACAATTGTGCAAATTACAACCACCATATTGGGATGTATATGTGCATACCTCCCACCATCCATTTATTTGTGACATTTTTTTTTAGTAGGTAACACATGGGTTTTTTTACCCTTGTTTTCGTCATTGCTTGATTCTTATGGGTAGTGCCTTATTTTATCGTTTTTGTCATAACATTTTCTTGTTACTCGAAAGACCTGAATATTACTTGCAAGTGCACTTGTTGTTTTACATAATACACTTTCTCAACCATATCAATACATGTTGGGTTGGCATTCTAATATAAGGCTAACTAGGAAACTACGTTGATGCTAGAACCATGGTTGAGCCTCGGGGAGCCGCCATGATTATTTAAGATAGAGATCCTATAAATACATCTTAGCTATGTTTTCCACCATGGTTTTTAAAACACCATAGTGTTACCATAGTTATTAGATCTCGAATCACATCTCATATGTCTAGAGGGGTAAAGGCATGAGATGCTTTCTTGGTAAAGTTCTTACAATCAAAATTTCAAGCATTCATTTTGGTTGTGTATTTTTTGAACCTCCTTATTTATATTGCATACCCACAGCTTGCATCATGGAACAAATTTGAACGTTGTTGGAGCAATCTCTCCGACCGAGACCTCTCAACTCTAATCCACATCTCGCACACAAGCTGAGATCACTATTGAGCGATTGCTCACTACTACCTTCAATCAATTGGCCTAAATGAGGTAGGCCAATATGTCATTGGAAAAGAAATTCCAAGAATTGACTATTGAGTCCAAGAAAGAAGGTGAGCCTTCTTTCGTAGTAACGCCATTCAAGGGAGATAAGAAAGAAAGAATCAAGGAGGCCATTAGCACTAAGCTTGATCATTGGGAATTTCACTTTGAGCTCCACCCCAAGCCGGATGCTATAAAAATTGGTTAAGTCGGTTGTGAGTTAGGTGGTCGAGCTGCTACTTGGTGGCGCGGCCTAAGGACTGCAAAGAACTTACCCACAACTTGGGAAGGTTTCGGTGATGTTTTTAAGAAACAGTTTTTGTAGCCACCTTCTCAAACTGAACAAGCGCAACACTTGCTCACGTTGTCGAGTAAGCCATTTACCTCTCTTGACGATTATGTGCATCATGCTTGGACCCAGATCCAAAAATCGGGACTTACGGGTGAGAAATGGTTTGTTGCTTGCTTTTTGAATGGTATTCCTAATGGGGATTACCATTGGATTGTCCATGGCAAGGACCCCACAACTTTTGAGGAAGCTGTGAACATTGTACTTCGATACCGTAGGACTTCCAAGATAGACCACAATAAACCTGAGTTAGCCAAACTCTGAATGTCAAGTTCATTGGGAAATGTAAGCAATCCAATGACACTCTTGACCGCGACTCCAAGAAACCTAACCAGTTCTGTGCATATTGCAAGAAGCTGAGCCACACAAAGGATACATGTCATCGTCTTGAGAGGAAGTCAATGAACACCCGTCCTCAAGACAAATGTACGAGTTACACAGGTGAGTCTTTTGATGTTGTTGAAGTTCATACCAACCACTTAAGTTCATGTGAATGCACTTTTCCTTCATATTTACTTGGACCTAATGATTTACTCCGAGCAGTCAGGTATATCAATGAAACACAAGCACATTTCTTGTTTCATTCCGGTAGTTCTCACAATTTTCTTAATGATCACTTTGTGCAGCAAATGGAACTCCACATAAATGCACGTGATCATATCTATCAAGATCACTATTAGGAAATAGGTCCCTCTGGATGGGAAGTGAGAAGAACTGTGTTGATGAGCAACTCGTGGAGATAGCCAACATGGAAGGCTAAGTTTGTAAATAGTCGAAAGGTTAGATTAGTACTTAGGGCAATCATGTTAGATAAGTGCGTTAATTGAAAAGTTATTGTTGATGAGGTTGTTGCCTCTGGAAACTGTGAGACTGAATCAGTGTGAGTGGAAGTGTGTGAGCTCCATAGCTGCTTGTTGGCAAAGCAGGATCTCAAGGTCATTGCTTCTGATATCTCTGATTGTATTCCTTTCTCTCATAGTGTTCTATTTTGGAGTTTGTGGACTCCACGTGGTTTTTCCCAGTTCGGGTTTCCACGTTAAAATCTGTGTCATTCTCAGTTTCTGTATTCTGTTTTTTCCTTTCCATTAGATTGACTATTATTTTGCACACATACAACCGATTGTGGCCGGCAACGATTTTGACTTCAAACTGGTATCAGAGCGAGCAACACAGAAAATGGAAGGAGGCAGGAGCGGCTTCCCAGGTATGATGGTTCTAAATTCACAGAACTATGCAGACTGGAAGATTAAGATGGAAGACCTTCTCATTGTAAAAGACCTGTATGAGCCAATTGACAAATTGGAAATACCAAAGGGGGTATTGGAGTCGGATTGGAAGCTTCTGAATAGGAAAGTCGTGGCCACTATCGGACAGTGTGTCGACGTAAGTGTCCTTCAGCACGTGGCGAACGACACAAATGCCCACAAGATGTAGCAGAAGTTGTCCGGACTTTATGAGAGGAAGAATGCGCTCAATAGAACCTCATTGATGAGAAAAATAGTAAACCTTATATACAGAGACGGAGAGAGCATGGTTGAACACATAAGCACATTCATGAGGTATGTAAATCAACTTGCAGTGATCAAGTTCCCCTTGGATGATGCAATGCAGGCAATCATGTTGATGTGTATGTTGCCGGAAAGCTAGGAGAACTTGGTGGTTACTCTCAGCACCTCCTGCCAAGAAGAGAACTTGTCTTTGCAGATAGTGAAGACAAGCATCCTAAACGAGGAGGCGCGTCGGAAGGACAAGGAACCAACCCCCGACTCAAAAGTGCTCCTTTCCGAATCGGAACGTGTAAGACAAAGGAACCAGAGTCCCCAGAACCAGGAAAAATCGGGGACACGGACAAAGTCAAGAGGGAGGCCTACCTGCTTCTACTACGGGAAGCCAGGGCACTTCCAGAAGAACTTTCAGCATTTCAGGAAAGACAAGGAAATCGACAGTACCGATTCGAAGAAGTCATCCGACCGAAACGGTTCGGATCGGCGAGGGTAGGACCGGAAAGGAACGATGACAATCGCGGCAAATGAAGAGGAGCTAATGCATATCACCGAGGAGAGTGAGCTGAACCTTGCCGGCGATGAGATGACCTGGGTGGTCGATTCCGGAGCATCGTTCCACCTGACCCCGGATAGAAAATGCATCTCATCCTACTCGGTCGGTGACCACGACCGTGTTTGGATGGGGAATGAAGGTACATGCTGAATTGTCGGCATAGGAGATGTGTGGTTGATGACATCAACCGGATGCAAGATGCTGCTGAAGGATGTTCGATATGTTCCGGAGGTTCGATTGAACCTAATATTAGCCGGTCGGCTAGATGATGAAGGCTACACGGGTAGCATCCGGCACGGTGTTATGAAGTTCAGCAAAGGGAGCCTAATTGTGGCTCGAGCCCGGAAAGTCAGCACTCTGTACTTGACAAATGCTCGGTTATGTCCGGAGGAAGTGAACATGGCATCCGACACTGTTGATGAGCTGTGGCACAAGAGGTTGTGTCACATGAGCGAGAAGGGGATGAAGAGGCTTGCAGACAACAACCTCATTCCAGTGAAGAATGTGCACTTGGAGAAGTCCACTGATTGTCTGGCCGGTAAACAAAACCAGACCTCCTTCCGATCAAGGCCACTGATGAGACGTAATGCACCATTGGAGTTGGTGCATACTGATGTGTGTCAAGTGGACACGAAGTCACATGCTGGATTGCAGTACTTCGTGACGTTCATAGATGACCACAACCGGAAGTTGTGGGCCATACCGTTGAAGATGAAGGATCAGGTGCTATCCGTCTTCAAAGAGCTGCACCCGAGAGTGGAAAGAGAAACCGGCCGGAAGCTGAAGGCGGTTCGAGCAGATAACGGAGGAGAATATCGGGGGCAGTTCGAGGAGTACTCTCGCTCGAAGGGAATCCGGCTCGAATTTACAGTCCCGAAGACGCTGGAACTAAACGGGCTGGCCGAGAGGATGAACCGAACCATAATGGAGAGGGTCTGGAGTATGCTGGTGCATGCAAAAATACCCAAGATGTTTTGGGCTGAGGCACTATCGACGGCGACATATGTGAAAAACAGGTCACCCTCAGTACCCTTGGACGGAGACATGCCGCAGAGAGTCTGGACGAGTAAGGAAGTTTCCTACCGGCATCTGAAGGTATTCAGGTGTCTTGCGTACGTGCATGTAGCTAAGGACCGGAGAGGAAAGTTAGATCTGAAGACCTGGCCATGCATATTCCTCGATTACGGTGACAATGAGTTCGGCTACCGTGTGTTGAACCCGGTCGACCAGAAAGTATTCAGGAGTCGAGATATTATCTTCATGGAGGACAAGACGCTCGCTGACTGGGAGTCGGAGAAGAAGATAATGAACTCCAAGTCGACCAGTAAGAAAATTTTTCGATTTGATGAAATGAAATTCGAACCGGCAAGAAGCCGGTTAGCACTTGATGAACCTGTCGGTGACGGTGAGGAGACAAAACCGGTTGAAGAAGAAGGAATAGGTGAAACCGAAACCGGACAAGACCCCGAATCGGATTCGAATGAAGATCAAATGGAGGATCCAGTTACCGAAGCCCAAGGACGCAGATATCCTCTCAGAGAGAGAAGGGCCCCCAGAGGTTTCGGGATCCAGAGCACGTGTTGCTAACCAATGAGGGGGAGCCAGAAAGCTTCGAGGAAGCTAAAAGTGATGCCCATAGCTGCAAATGGTTAAGTGCCATGCAGGATGAGATGGATTCCCTGCATGAGAACCATACGTACGAATTGGTGGAGTTGCTGAAAGGAAAGCGGGCACTTCGAAACAAGTGGGTGTACAAGTTGAAACCAGGAGATGCCGACAACCCCCCGAGATACAAAGTGAGGATCGTGGTGAAGGGGTTCCAGCAGAAGAACGGCGTGGACTTCGACGAGATATTTGCCCCGGTAGTAAAGATGATTTCCATCCGGACAATGTTGAGTATAGCGGCAAGCATGGACCTCGAGGTAGAGTAGCTAGACGTGAATACGACATTCCTTCATGGTGACCTCGAAGAGGAGATCTACATACAGCAACCAGAAGGATTCGTGGAGAAAGGGAAGGAGCACTTGGTTTGTCGGTTGAAGAAGAGCCTATACGGATTGAAGCAGGCTCCCCAACAATGCTACTGGAAATTCCACTCCTTCATGACCAACCAAGGGTATCACAAAACGTAAACCGATCACTACGTGTTTGTGAAGAAGTTCGAAGCAGGCGACTTCCTGATACTCCTTCTGTACGTGGACGACATGTTGATCGTCAGACGGGACCAAGCCAAAATCTGGATGCTGAAGAAGGCTCTCAACCGAACTTTCTCAGTGAAAGACTTGGCCCCGGCAAGACAGATACTGGGGATGCACATCATCCGGGACCGGTCAAAGAAGCAATTGTGGTTGTCACAGGAGAAATACGTGACAAAGGTGCTTCAGCGGTTCAACATGTTAGAAGTGAAACCGGTCGGATCGACACTCCCGGCAAACTGCAGATTATCCGGTAAGCAAAGCCCAAAGACGAAAGCAGAGAAGGCGGATATGATGAAGGTTCCATATGCCTCTGCCGTCGGGAGCTTAATGTAGGCAATGGTGTGTACTCGACCGGATATTGGATACGCAGTCGGAGTGGTGAGCCGGTTTATGAGCAATCCCGGCAAGGAGCAGTAGAACGCGGTCAAATGGATACTCTAGTACTTGAAGGGCACTTCGAATATGTGTCTCCGATTCGGCTTCGATAAACCCCAACTTGATGGTTTTACCAATTCGGATATGTCAGCTGATGTTGATACCAGCCGGTCTACATCCAGGTATGTAATGACATATGCAGGGGGAGCTGTTTCCTGGCAGTCGAGGCTGCAGAAGACAGTTGCGTTGTCAACCACGGAGGCGGAGTATATGGCAGATGTTGAAGATGGCAAGGAAATATTACGGATGAAGGACTTCATCGGTGAGCTCAGTATCCGGCAAGATGAATACCGGCTCTATTGCGACAATCAAAGTGCCATCCACCTTGCGAAGAACGCAACGTATCATTCCAGGACGAAACACATCCAGCGGAGGTACCACTGGATTCGGGAGCAAGTAGAAGACAGAGAGTTCGTGCTGATGAAGATCCACATGGAGGAGAACGGGTCGCATATGCTGACCAAGGTGCTGATGCCCGACAAGCTAGATGCATGCCGGAAGCGGATCGGATTGACGAGGCATCCCATGCCGGAGTCAAGGGGGAGTTTGTTAGGATCGACCTTGCTAAGAACGCAGCGTACCATTCCAGGACAAAGCACATCCAACGTAGGTATCACTGGATCCGGGAGCGAGTAGAAGATCGAGAGTTCACGCTGATGAAGATCCACACGGCCGAGAACGGGTCAGATATGCTGACCAAAGTACTAATACCCAACAAGATGGATGCATGTCGGAAGTGGATCGGACTAGTAAGACATACCATGTCGGAGTGAAGGGGGAGTTTGTTAGGAAACAAGTCCCTTCAGATGGGAAGTGAGAAGAACTGTGTTGATGAGCAACTCGTGGAGATAGCCAACACGGAAGGCTAAGTTTGTAAATAGTCGAAAGGTTACATTAGTACTTAGGGCAATCATGTTAGATAAGCGTATTAATTGAAAAGTTACTGTTGACGAGGTTGTTGCCTCTAGAAACTGTGAGACTGAATGAGTGTGAGTGGAAGCGTGTGAGCTCCATAGCCGCCTGTTGGCGAAGCAGGATCTCGAGGTCGTTGCCTCTGAGATCTCTGATTGTATTCCTTTCTCTCATAGTGTTCTGTTTCAGAGTTTGTGGACTCCACGTGGTTTTCCCAGTTCGGGTTTCCACGTTAAAATTTGTGTCATTCTCAGTTTCTGTATTCTATTTTTTCCTTTCCATTAGATTGACTATTATTCCGCATATGTACAACCAGTTGTGGCCGGCAACGATTTTGACTTCATTCACATGGCAAATGGAAGTGTTCAATACATCAATGGCACTATTTGTTAACTGCCAATTCAAATATATACCTATTTGGAGAAGCTTGACTTTCACGTTATGAAACTACAATCCGCAAATGTCATTTTAGAATACCCTTGGTTTTTTAATAATAACCCTTCTTTGTCCATTGATTGGGTTAATCACTCAATCACATTTGAACTTAATAATTGTAAACATTTTATTCAATGTTCCAAACTTCCTTCTTGTTCACTTGGGTCTTCTAAATCTTTAAGCGAGTATTCAAGTTCATTAATTATTCGTGTGTAATTGATCTTGTGCTTCAATTTTATTATTTTAATATTGACACCACACAATTTCCACATTATGAACAACGATTACTCGAATCTATTTTAGACGATTTTCAAGACATGTTTCCTAACGAATTGCCACTTTACCACCAAAACGTAATTTGAACCATCAAATTGAACTCATTCCTGGTGTTGCTCCTGTGAGCATTCCACCTTACCAACTTAGTCAATTAGAAGAGTATGAGATCACTAAACAACTTAAGGAATACTTGAGTATGGGCCACATTAGGTATAGTAAATCACCTTGGGGTGCGCTAGTTCTATTAGTTAAGAAGAAGGAAGGTTCATGGAGAATGTGTATCAATTATCGCTATTTGAATAAAATGACAATTAAAAATGCATATCCGTTACCTCGTGCCTTGGGGTGCGCCAGTTCTATTAGTTAAGAAGAAGGAAAGTTCATGGAGAATGTGTATCAATTATCGTTATTTGAATAAAATGACAATTAAAAATGCATATCTGTTACCTCGTGCCGATGATTTGATTGATCATTTGCATGGGGCCCGATATTTTACGAAAATATTAGATTCACATTGCTGAGGATAATATTCCTAAAACCGCTTTTCGTATGCACTATGGCCATTATGAGTTTTTAGTCATGCCTTTCGGGTTGAGTAATGCTCCAGCCACATTCCAACAAGCGATGAATGACGTTTTCCGAGATCAACTCGGTGATTTTGTTGTCATCTTCTTGGATGATATTTTGATATATAGTCGTACCTTGCAAGATCATGTTCAACATGTCCGATTTGTTTTGCAAAATTTGCATGACAACTCTTTCTATGCAAAACATTGAAACTGTGATTTTTTCCAAAAATCTATTGTGTACCTAGGTCATTTAATTAAGGAGAATGGTGCTGAAATTCAACCTTCTCATATTGAAAAGGTTAAATTTTGGCCCACTCCTCGTAATATTCGTGAATTACAATCATTCTTAGGGTTTGTTGGATTTTTACGAAAATTAATTTGTAACTATGCCAAATTGACTATGCCATTAACTGACCTTTTAAAAGGTCATCCACGTAAGTTTGTCAAACCAATGGCATGGAATGAACAACTTGACAAATCATTTGAGACACTCAAAGAGCATGTGTGTCAGGCTCCCACTCTTCTACTACCAAACCATTCTAAGCCTTTCTCAATGGAAACCGATGCTAGTGATTATGCTATTGGTGCCGTTCTTTGTCAATGTGGTCACCCTATTGATTTTGAAAGTAAGAAGCTTGATGTTGCTCAATCTCAGTATTCGGTTCAAGAGAAAAAGTTGTTTGCGATAATACATGCACTTAAAACATGGAGGCACTATCTCTATGGAAATAAATTTGTGGTTACAACAGACCATCAATCATTGAAGTATTTTTGTGACCAGCCAGATCTTGTTGGTCGTAAAGGCTATTGGGCTGATCTTATGCAAGATTTTGATTTTTCCATATGGTATCGCAAGGGTTCTATGAACACTGTTGCGGATGCTCTTAGTCACATTAAAGAAGTTACCATGCTTAGCTTAACGGAAATAAAATCTAATCTATTAGATCACCTTCGAGGGAAATACCTTGATGACAGTTATTTTTCGAAATACTGAACAAAAGCCGAATCTCGTTTAGATGTTGATATTAGCACCCTACACTCGAAGGCAACCTTTCACATTACAAACGGTTTGCTCTACCGTAGTGGAAAGGTCTGTGTTCCAGATTTACCAAATGTAAAACAGAAAATTCTTCATGAATGTCATGATGCACCATCTACTGGTTATCCTGGAATACAACCACACTCGTTCTCATCTCGAGTACTTTTTTCTGGGCTAAGATGCGCTCCGACGTGCATAAATACGTAACTCAATGCTTCTAATGTCAAATTAATAAGTTGGAACGACTTAAAGCTGTTGGTCTTTTACATCCCTTACATATTCCCAACAACAAATGAGAAAGTATCTCGATAGATTTTATTCTTAGTTTACCTCGTACACAGATGGGTCATGATGCCATTTGGGTTGTCGTTGACAGACTAACAAAATTGGCTAGATTTACTCCTACCAAAACCACGGTAACCGCTCAACAATTGGCTTATCAAATTGTTGATGAGTTGTTTCGTTTTTATGGATTATCGATGGATATTGTTAGTGATCGAGATTCCAATTTTACTAGTGACTTTTGGACTCAAGTCTTTAAGAAACTAGAAACTATGTTGAGCATGAGTTACATAGATCATCCTCAGTCTGATGGACAAACTGAACGAGTTAATCAAATTATTGAGGAGATGCTTCGAGCTTATGTAGCAAAAACCCCTTCTAAGTGGGATCAATACCTTCCTATCTTAGAATTTGCCTATAATAGCTCTAAACATACATCCACTTGATATAGTCCTTTTTATGTTGATGTATTGTTTTCAACAACGTGCCCCAATTGATGTCAGGATTCATCGCGATACATTAGATAGTACACGCAATTTTTTCCAAGACATGAACCAAATGGTGCATATTGCCAAAGAGAATGTCAAGACAGATCAAGATCATGCTCAATTGTATGCTGATTAGGATAGACATCCTCGAACATTTACTATTGGTCAAAAAGGTTTTTTGCATGTCCCTACTCACTCTACATCATTGTCTACGGGCAAGTGCGCTAAGTTAGCCCCATGATATTGTGGCCCATTTGAAATCCTTAAGTGGTTTGGGTCATCTGCTTATCACCTTGCCGTACCCCGCAACGTTGCTATTCATCCTGTTTTTCACATCAGTCGTCTAAAACCATTTTTAGGCTTTGGTGATAACACCATCACAATCCAAGATGTTGTAACGTTAGAGGATTTTTCTTACAAACCTCATGTTCCTGAATGAATTCTTGATTCTCGTACTAAAAGTTTACTTTCTAAAGACATTCAGCTATTCAAGATCAAATGGATGGATAAACCTATTGATGATGCCACATGGGAACGCGATCATACTCTTAAGGAACAATTTCCTCACATTATATTGCAGGAGTGCAATCTTTTGAAGTAGGGGAGTATGTTATGTACACATAACGTTGGTGATGGTAGGTTCCCAATATCTACATTAGTGAAGGGTATGTTCACTAATGTTAAACAAGGAACTTATGATTGGATAGAAGGAATGATAGGTGCATGCACTATCATGATTTGGACAACCATTGAATGGAGAGCCGTTTAGAAAGGCACATCTATTCAAGGGGCCTAGGAAAATGTATAAATATGAGGCTTTGCTACCCTCATAATCACATTACGTCGGAAGGCTGCCGTCTTAGACACCGGTGGTGTGGGCTAGCCTTTCGTCTCGATGATCGTGTTTATCTCTTCCAAGGTATTAGTCATCCTAATATCCGGTGGTATGGGACATTAGTGGTAGGTTGGCTATGTCTAGATCATAACTCGGGGGTGGTTGGGTGGAACGGGTTCTTCTATCCATTCTATTTTCCTTCTTTTACTTTAGTTTGTTCTATTGATTAGTAATAGACTCTTAACAAAATGACAATCATGCATGTCTTACACCCTTACATGCATCATATGCATGGGGCCATCTATATAAGAAAGAAAGGAAGAGAAAGAAGGGGATCAATCAATCTATGTATTAAATCAAGATATTAATAAGAAGAAACCTAGTTGTCTTATTGGTGATGTGTCTTGTTTCAAGAAATTGAAGTCAAGGGTTTAAACCTAGAATTGGAATTTCCGTCTGTTTATCTATCTATCTTAAACACTTCCTCAATTTCTGTTTCTCTCTCTCTCTCCCTCTCAAAAATTTCTTCTGGTTACTACAATTTCATTACTTTTGGTCATTCGCCCTCTATTAGAAATTCACGTCAAGAAGGAACCAACACTGGCAAGGATCATTTCGCCATTGTTGCCGCCCACTAAAACGTTGCGCACCACCACATCACCGCCGCCTACACGTCAATCCACCACACCGCTAAGTCTAGGTCGTGTGCATCTTCGACAACAAAGAATGACCGCACGATAAACCTAAACGGCCATTTCTTACAAGAACAAGTCATGGGACTCGTCCTCCCTCGTTAAAGACCTTGGTGGTTCCGTTCACCAACCCACAGGTGGGGAAATTCCGTCATCTCCTCCATAACCACTAGCGGATAGAGGCCAAGGGCTTGTTTGCACCAGTGTGACACGCAGATCATGGCGCTTGGCAAGTGTGATACGCGCCACGCGACAATGCAAAGATGATGGGCTTCGATCAAGCAACCACGTGCTTTGATACCATGTAAAGGATCAGGTGGATTCTGTGCAGCGGAAGAATTGTGTGTGTGTAGAGAGAGAGAGAGAGAGAGAGAGAGAGAGAGAGAGAGAGTGATCACGATTACAGAAAATTAGAAAATTGTATTCTAAAGAAAGCAAGAATAACCATCAGTAACAAAGAGAGAGAGAAGGTGCATATGTAGTCACCTTCAGTCATAGTTCTCTCACTAGTACTACCTCTTGGGAAAGAGGTCGAGTCTTAACTACTTAAGGAATATGTGTCATAGGACATTAACTTCTACGACATAGTAGTTACTATATGTTAAGAGACAAGCTCCACATCGGCCGGATCAGCTGAGCAAACCGAGGACTGGATCGGTTAGGCCAAACCGGTGCGTAAAACGGGTGCGTAAATCGGTATGTAGACCGGTGTGTAGGAAGGCCGTATCGGTGCGTAAGCCGAAAGGCTGTTAGAGAGATATTCCTCATAAGGAATAGTTTTGGGAGTAAGAGTCGAAGCTCATTTATGAGCAGTCAAGTACTGTCAGTACTTGTGTCAGCCTGATTATCAGGGCTTGTATAAAAGTGCTCACTGAGCACATCCTATGTACAGATTGAGTATTATCCTTTTGAATTAAGTTCTGTGTTTACTCTCTCTTTGTCTCTCCCGTGCATACTGTGCAAACCTAAGCTTTCCATTAAACCTGCGTTTTCTGTTGTTCAGTTTCCTGTATTGCTTCCGCATGCAATGCTTTTCATGGTATCAGAGCGCGAGGATTGAGAACCTCTACAGCCGACTTTGCTTGAAGGAAAAACCAACGAAGAAGAACAAGAAAACCGATGGATAGAGGAATGGCTAGCTCGCTTCCGACGGAGGAGCTCGACCGAAACAACTATGCATCTTGGTCTTACAAGATGCACCAGTACCTGCTCGGACACGATTACTAGAGCTATGTCGATGGTGCAAATGACACAGCACCCGATTCGACACACAAAGACTTCCCGGCGTGGGAACAATCGGCGAGCAGAGTGTTGTAATGTTTCGCGTCTTGTGTGGGTGAGCAGCTATTAGGCTACGTTCGGGATGCAAAAACGCCGAAGGGTGCGTGGGAAAATCTGAAGAAGATTTTCGCCGCAAGCACCACAGCTAGGAAGCTTCAGCTCCGACAGGAGTTGAGCAACCTACGGCAACGCGATTTGTCGGTGGCTGACTATACCTCAAGGATTAAGGACATATGCGACTCCTTAGCTTCCATCGATGTGAACATCGTGGAAAGCGAGATGGTCCAGGTTTGTCTCGGGGGTTTGGCGTCGAAGTTCGGGGCGTTCCGAACTACTGTGTGTACCCGGGAGAATACGCCGTCCTTTTTCAAGTTACAATCGATGCTCCTTATAGAGGAGAACCACGCGGGTGCGTCGACAAGCACACATGCCGATAGCAAGATGCTGTACACGGAGGGAGAGAGGCCCCGTGGTCGTGGCGGATGAGGCGAGTCGGTACGCAATGGAGGCGGTCGACGGGATCAAGGAAGAAGGCACCGAAATGATGCCGATAGCAATTCCGGACCCTCTGGAAACAGGGGGAGTCGGGGCGACAAGAACCGGCAAGGGAAATCCGCCGCGGAATGTTGGTACTGTGGCAAGAAAGGCCACAGGGAGAGTGAGTGCTGGAAAAAGCGCGCTGAGTCGGAGAGGATCGGTTCCAGATCTGGTTCCGGACATACCGACAAAGGAAATCGGCAACGATCGCACTACGCCGAAGGATCCGGAGAAGCCGAAAAAGGGTCAGTCTTCGTGACGAGACACGAAGCAAACTCAATGAAGCAGTCCGCCCCGAAATCGGACGAGGTGTGGTACGTCGATTCCGGCGCGTCAAATCACATGACAAGCCATAAGGAGTGGTTCTCGTACCTTGAGAAACTGACGCAACCAGGAGTAGTCGCAACCAAAGACGACACTCCGCATCCGATTGTGAATGTCAAGTCGGACATCGACTTATGGCACAAGCGGATAGGCCACGTCAACTACCAGCGGCTTCAAGACCTACAATCGGAAACGGAAACAGGAATAAAGATCAAGTGCCTGCGGTCGGATGGCGGAAAAGAATACTTTTCCGGTCAATTCAACGGTTATTTACAACAGATGGGAATTCGGCGCGAATTCAGTTGTAGATACATGCCAGAGCAAAACGGCGTGGCCGAGAGGAAAAATCGGTCAGTGGTTGAAGCGGCACGGGCAATGCTGGAGGAGAAGAGCTTGTCCAAGTTCTACTGGGACGAGGCGGTAAGGACCGCGGTATACATCCAGAATCAGATCGGAGATAAAGTGTCGGCACACGAGCTATATTACGGAATGAAGCCGAACTTGCGACACTTACCAGTTTTCGGTAGCATTGCATATGTGCATGTGCTGAAGGAGAAAAGGAGGAAGTTGGACGTGAAAGCTGAGAAGTGTAACTTGGTCGGCTATTCGGACGAGCAGAAGGGTTATAAGTGCTATAACCCGTGTACCAAACAAACACACGTGAACCGCGACAATGTGTTTGATGAGTCCGCGTCCTGGTACTTGCGTTTGACTCCGTACCTCACCTCCAATCCGGGTTCTGACGATGAGGTCAGCGAGACTGAGATGCCTCTGGATGAGCCTAAAATCAGGACCAGCGAAGAGAGTCCGATTTCGTTTCGGTTAAGTGGACCGAATGGACGATTGAGTCGGTTCGACCAGTCCGATGAAGAGCCGGCGAGTCGTGAAGACTCGGCCGTGCATTCCCCGCGCAGGAAGCTGAGGAGATGGCTTACGCGCAAAGAGAAAGGGAAGAAGAAGCTGTCGGATTCCGGCATAGATAGGAACGAGTTAGACCGACGCGAGTCCGACTCCGAGGGAAGTCACAACGGGTCTTCGAGACCGAAGTCCGCGTCGGCCAAGAAAGCCTCAACTTCGGCTAATGAGCAATTGCGCCGATCAACCCGCTAGAAGAACCCAATTATGCGGTTTGGATACAACGAGTACATGGTGCATCATTATGCGTACATTACCCATGTAGCGGAAGTGCGTGAGCCGGAGAGCTACGCAGAAGCGGCTAAGAATGTGAATTGGCGTGTCGCGATGGAGGAAGAGATGCACCAAAGGGTGTGAAGCCGATCGGATGTAGGTGGGTGTACAAGGTCAAGTACAACACTGACGGCTCGGTCAACCGATACAAGGCCCGATTAGTGGCAAAAGGCTATGCGCAGAAACACGGCATCGACTACGATGAGACCGTCCCTGTTTTGCTCGCGGTAGTTGCGGCAAAGGGGTGGCACTTACATCAGATGGATGTAAAGAATGCGTTCCTGCAAGGTGAGCCTAAGGAACAGGTGTACATGGTACAACCCCCCGGATTTCACTTCGGAACGAACACTTCGGTAGTGTGCCGATTGAAGAAGTCCCTTTACAAACTGAAGCAAGCCCCACGTGCCTGGAACGCGAAGATCACGCAACAACTGCGTCGGATGGGCTTTGCAACGTCAAAATCAAACTCTTCCCTGTTCATCCGGAAAGGTCAACTCGGGCTGGTTAGTATTTTACTATATGTTGAGGACTTGGTCATCATTGGCGCCGACCTAGGTGAAATCGACCGCGTGAAGCTCTAGCTCGCGGCTTCATTCGACATGAAGGATCTGGGGGACCTTCATTACTTCCTCGGGATTGAAGTGATCCGCACCCCCGAAGGCATACTGATCAGCCAACGTCATTGCTAGCTGAATATGCTCTTCAAATTCGGGATGGTAGACTGTAAATCCGTCTCGACTCCTCTGGACAGAACCATCAAGCTTCGCCCCGAGTCTGGCAAGGTATGCGACCCGACGAGGTTCCGACAGATAGTTGGCAGCCTCATATACTTGACCATCACCCGACCCGATCTCAATTATCCGGTGGGGGAGATCAGTCAGTTTATGGCGCGACCTACCGAGGAGCACTTTCAGTGTGCGAAACGCGTACTGCGGTATGTAAGCAGCACTAAGGATCGGGGACTGCTATATCGGACCAGTACAGCCTCGTCGTTGGTCGGCTACACCGATGCTGACTGGGTTGGCAACGCCGCTGATCGCCGATCCACATCCGGATACAAGTTCTCTCTTGGGAGTGTCGCGATCGTGTGGAGTAGTAAGAAGCCGACAGTTGCACTATCGAGCACCGAAGCTGAGTACCGAGGAGCGGTTGTCGTGACATGCGAAGCCATATGGTTGAAACGACTACTTAAGGACCTACAAGAGGAGTTGTTCGATTCGACAACGATCTACTGCGACAACCTCAGCAGCATCTAGCTTGCCAAGAACCCTATTTTCCAAGCCCGGACTAAACACATTGAGGTGCACTACCATTTCATCCGTGAGCGTGTTCTCTTCGGTGAAGTCGAACTTCAGTATGTTCTGACGGATCGGTAGCCCGCCGACATCTTCACCAAGCCTCTTGGTCTGGACAAGTTGCGGCAATTCTCGGATGCGCTTGGGTTGCGTCACCTCGACGTGCCGAACTTGAGGGGGAGAGGTGTCCCGAATGGTGTCCTGAATGACCACGGAACCGAGTCGGATCATGAATTCGATTTCGGATCGGCTGAAGAAGTCGAGGGCGGACCTGCGGAAGAGTCCAAAAGCGGACACAAAGGGAGCAGCTAGAAGAAAGAGCCGAAGCCATCCAAGCATGGGGGAGATGATGCCGTCAAGGGCAAGAAGACCGAAGAAGAGTTGGAGACAGCCAACTCGGACGAGAGCGAAAACCGATCGGAGGTAGCCAAGTCGGTTCAGATGTTTGATTCGGATACGTTGAATCAACCAAGGGCCAAGCAGAAGAGAAGGCGGCATAAGAGGTGCCAACACCGCAACAACAAAGAAGCTGAGAAGGGCCGTGGGAGTAGACAAGCCGACCGGAAGGGTCGAAGCGTGCGGAGTCGAACAGGCCGAGGACCGCGAGCAAGGCGTGGAACAAGGAGAAGCTGGAACGTAGATCCAACAGAACAGGTGGAACCTCAAGTTGAGCTTGAGGGGGAGTGTTAAGAGACAAGCTCAACATCAGCCGTATCGGCTGAGCAAACTGAGGACTGGATCGGTTGGGACCGATCGGTTAGGCCAGACCCATGTGTAAAACGGGTGCGTAAACCGGTGCGTAGGAAGGCCGTATCGGTGCATAAACCGAAAGGTCGTTAGAGAGATATTCCTCATAAGGAATAGTTTTGGGAGTAAGAGTCGAAGCTCATTTATGATCAATCAAGTACTATCAGTACTTGTGTCAGCCCGATTGTCAGGGCTTGTATAAAAGTGCTCACTGAGCACATCCTATGTATAGATTGAGTATTATCCTTTTGAATTAAGTTCTGTGTTTACTCTCTCTCCGTCTCTTCCGTATGTACTGTGCAAACCTAAGCTTTCCATTAAACTTGCGTTTTCTGTTGTTTAGTTTCCTGTATTGCTTCCGCACGCAATTCTTTTCACTATACAAGGAGGTGGGGTGTTCACATATGTGAGTATCCTAGAGCGTGTTCGCACTCATGGAAATTTGAGTTTGATTCTCAACATATGTGTATGTGTATGTGTATGTGTATATGATAAACCGTAATACTAAGTATGAATATGTACATGTGTATGTGTATATTTCTTTGATTGCTTAGCTCGAAGCCGTTGGAGGTTGATATGGCTGATTCTCTTGTGCCACAACTGGATGTTCATCTCAGCGTTGAGACCTTTTGCATACATGGCCGATTGCACCTCGTTAGAATCAAGAATGAACATTTGGCCGTCTCTCTGTCCCTTAGCTATGAGTCGGCCATCTTTTTCTATTAAGCATCCTTCATTGTTCAAAGTGTTAGGAACACGGTCCCTCCGGATGGGATATGAAGGCCCGGTGAGAACCAGATCTGGAGTACCCAGAACCGGATGATGCAGACCCCGTGAGAACCGGATGACAAGTACCCAGCAAGGAAGACCCGGTGAGAACCAGATGACGAGTACCCGGCAAGGATGACCCGGTCAGAACTAGATGTTGCAGGCCCGGTGAGAACCTCTCACTAGATGAAGGGACATATATGTAAATATGTTCCAGAGAGCCCACTAGGGCTATATTTGTAAATAGCCCGAAAGTCATATTAGTATAAATATGACCTAGGGCAAACTCAATGAATATGATAGAGTTATTGGTGTAACTCCTGTACAGGGCGTAAGGGAGAGCGAGAGCTCCCTATTGTATTACTTGACATAGTGATAGTTTGGAGTCTGTGGACTCCCATGGTTTTTCCCTCTCAGGGTTTTCCACGTTAATATCCTGTGTATTCTCTCTCTGTTTTGTGTACTTACCTCCATTCCCATTTCTTCTGTGTTTGATTGTCATCAAGTGATCTACGCTTCGGTTGTGGCCAGAGATTATTTCGCATATTTTTCGTCAAACTAGTATCAGAGCGAAACGACACAGAAAAATGGACGATTCGTTGGGAGGCATGTTCAAGCTCACCGGCTCCAACTACTTAGTGTGGAATTCGAAGATGAGGGACATGCTCGTGGTTAAAGATCCTTGGTTTCCGGTTCAGTTCGGGGACAAGAGACCGGACAAGATCGATGCCTCGATATGGGAGGTCATGCACATGAAGACAATGGCGTACATACGGTGCTTCATCGACATGAGCCTATACAACAACTTCAATGAAGAGAGCAAGGCTCATGAGCTCTGGGAGAAGATCGGCATTATGTTTTAGAACAAAAATGTTGTTAATCAGGTTTCGGTATTTCGGAAGCTAGTATGATTCTGGTACCAAGATGGCTCCAGCATGGCAGAGCACATGAATGCCTTCCAGGGGCTGATCCACCAGGGAACATCATTGGAAGTACCTCTCGCCGATGAGGTACTAGCACTACTCCTACTCGGTTCCCTCCCCGATAGCTGGGAGATGTTGGTTGTCACTTTGGGCAACGTCGGGCCGGAAGGGAAACGGTTATCCCTAGCAAGAGTGAAGTCGAGCTTGCTAGATAAGGAGGCGCGTCAGAAAGACAAGGATACGAGCTCTGACTCCAAAGCGCTCCTTACCGAATCGGAACTCGGAAGACAAAGGAACCGTAGTCCCCAGAGCCAGGAAAAGTTGAGGACACGGTCAAAGTCAAGGGGGAGGCCTACTTGCTTTTATTGCGGCATGCCGGGACACTTCCAGAAGAACTGTCGGCACTTCCGAAAAGACAAGGAAACCAACGGTACCGATTCGAAGTGGACACTGGACCGGAAGGGAACGACGAGAATTGCGGCAAGTGAAGAAGAGTTAATGCTCATCACCGAGGAGAGTGAGTTGAACCTTGCCGGTGACAAGACAACGTGGGTTGTCAATTCCGGAGTGTCGTTTCACCTTACCCCGGACCGGAAATGCTTCTCATCCTACACGGCCGGTGATCACGGCTATGTCCGGATGGGGAATGAAGGTACATGCCAAATTCTCGGCATAGGAGATGTGTGGTTGACAACACCAACCAGATGCAAGTTGCTGCTAAAGGATGTCTGACATGTACGGAGGTTCGATTGAACCTGATATCAGCCGGTTCGCTAGATGATGAAGGCTACACGAGTAGCATCCGGAACGGAGTCATGAAATTTAGCAACGGGAGCCTGATAGTGGCTCGGGCCCGGAAGGTCAACACG
Organism: Azolla caroliniana; assembly: GCF_043228905.1. Classification (NCBI taxonomy): domain Eukaryota; kingdom Viridiplantae; phylum Streptophyta; class Polypodiopsida; order Salviniales; family Salviniaceae; genus Azolla; species Azolla caroliniana. The sequence continues at coordinate 11,300,497 of NW_028230437.1, read as the reverse complement.
TTGTACCTGATGAATGATCGGTTATGCCCGGAAGAAGTGAACGTGGCTTCCGACACTGCTAGTGAGTTGTGGCACAAGAGACTGTCACATGAGCGTGAAGGGGATGAGGAGGCTTGCTGATGACAACCTCATTCCGGTGAAGAACGTGTATCTTGAAATGTGCACGGACTATCTAGTCGGGAAGCCAAACCGGACCTCCTTCCGATCAAGGCCACCGATGAGACTTAATGCACCATTGGAGTTGGTGCATACCGATGTGTGTCAAGTGGACACAAAGTCCCATTCCGAAGCGCATTACTTCGTGATGTTCATAGATGACCACAGCAGGAGGCTATGGGCCACACCATTGAAGACGAAGGATCAGGTGTTATCCATCTTCACGGAGCTCCACGCAAGAGTGGAAAGAGAATCCGGACGGAAGCTGAAGGCGGTTCGAGTAGATAACAGAGGAGAATACCGGGGGCAGTTCGAGGAGTATCCGGCTCGAAGGGAATCCGGCTCGAATTTACCATGCCGAAGAGGCCGGAACTAAATGGGTTGGCCGAGAGCATGAACTAGACCATAATGCAGAGGGTCTTGAGTATGCTAGCACATGCTAAGCTACCCAAGAATTTTTGGGCTAAGGCGTTGTCGACAACGACGTATGTGATAAACAGATCACCCTTAGTCCCCTTGGATGGAGACAAGCCGCAAAAGGTGTGAACCGGTAAGGAAGTGTCCTACCGGCATCTAAAGGTGTTCGGGTGTCTCGCGTACGTGCATGTTACTAAGGACCGGAGAGGAAAGGTGGATCCAAAGACGCAGCCATGCATATTCCTCGGATACGGCGATGATGAGTTGGGCTACCGAGTGTGGGATACGGTTGACAAGAAGGTTTTCGGGAGCCAAGATATTATCTTCATGGAGGACAAGACTCTTGTTGATTGGGAGTCGGAGAAGAAGATAATGAACTCCGATGAGATTCCGACCCACCTGGCTAAGAGTCGGTTGACAGTCGAGGAACCAGCCGGTTACGGTGAGGATACCGAATTGGCAGAAGAAGATGTAGAGGAAGCTGAAACCGGAACCAGCCAAGACCCCGAATCAGATTCGGATGAAGAACAAATAGAGGAGCCGGTTGCGGAGAGCCAAAGACGGAGATATCCTCTTAGAGATAGAAGGCCCCCCCGGAGATTTCTGAATGCAGAGCATGTGCTGCTGATCAATGAGGGAGAGCCGGAAAGCTTCGAAGAAGCGAAGGAAGAGATGGATGCCCTGCATGAGAACCACACGTATGAATTGATGGAGTTGCCGAAAGGAAAGAGGGCACTCCGAAACAAGTGGGTGTACAAGTTGAAACCGGGAGATGTCGGGAGCCCTCCAAGGTACAAAGCCAGGATCATGGTGAAGGGGTTCGAGTAGAAGAAGGGCGTGGACTTTGACGAGATATTTGCCCCGGTAGTAAAGATGACTTCCATCCGGATGGTGCTGAGCATAGCGGCAAGCATGGACCTCGAGGTAGAGCAGTTAGACGTGAAGACGGCGTTCCTCCATGGCGATCTCGAAGAGGAGATCTACATGCGGCAACTGGATGGATTTGTGAAGAAAGGGAAGGAGCACCAAGTTTGCCGGTTAAAAAAGAGCCTCTACAGGTTGAAGCAAGCTCCTCGGCAATGGTACCGGAAGTTTGACTCCTTCATGACCAATCATGCGTACCACAAGACGCAGGCCGATCACTGCGTATTTTTGAAGAAGTTTGAAGGTGGAAACTTCCTGATACTCCTCTTGTACATGGACGACATGTTGATCGTTGGACGAGACCAAGTCAAGATACGGTTGCTGAAGAAAGCCCTGACCCGGACCTTCTCAATGAAAGACTTGGGTCCGGCAAGACAAATGTTGGGGATGCATATCATCCGGGACCGACCAACAAAGAAATTGTAGTTGTCACAAGAGAAGTACGTCACAAAGGTGCTTCAGCGGTCCCACATGTCAAATGTGAAACCGGTCGAATCGACACTTCCGGCAAACTGCAGGTTATCCGATAAGGAAAGCCCGAAGAGGAAGGCAGAGAAGGCGGATATGATGAAGATACCATATGCCTCTGCCGTCGAGAGCCTAATGTACACAATGGTGTGTACCCGACCGGATATCGGATATGAGTTGGGGTGGTGAGCCGGTTTATGAGCAATCTCGGCAAGGAGCACTGGAATGCGGTAAAATGGATACTCCAGTACTTGAAAGGCACCTCCAGTATGTGTCTCCGATTCAGCTTCGGTAAACCCCAACTTGACGGTTTCACCGATTCGGATATGTCGACTGATGCGGATACCAGCCTGTCAACATCCGGATATGTCATGACATATGCAGGGGGAGCTGTTTCGTGGCAATTGAGGCTGCAGAAGACGGTTGCGTTGTCAACCACGGAAGCGGAGTATATGGCGGCTGTGGAAGCCGCCAAGGAAATACTATGGATGAAGGACTTCATCGAAGAGCTAGGGATCCGACAAAAGGAATACCGACTCTATTGCGACAGTCAAAGTGCCATCCACCTTGCGAAGAACGCAGTGTATCATTCCAGGACGAAGCACATCCAACGGAGGACCCACTAGATTTGGGAGCGAGTAGAAAACAGAGAGTTCGTGCTGACGAAGATCCACACGGAGGAGAACTGGTCGCATATGCTGAACAAGGTGTTGACACTCGACAAGCTAGACGCATGCCAGAAATGGATCGAATTGACGAGGCATCCCATGCCGGACTCAAGGGGGAGATTGTTAGGATCTCGGTCCCTCCAGATGGGATACGAAGGCCCGACATCGGAAGACCCGGTGAGAACCGGATGTGGAGTACCCAGAACCGGATGATGCAGACCTGGTGAGAACTAGATGACTAGTACCCGGCAGGGAAGACCCGGTGAGAACCGGATGATGCAAACCCGGTGAGAACCGGATGACGAGTACCCGGTGAGAACCATATGTTGCAGGCCCGGTGAGAACCTCTCACCGGATGAAGGGACATATATGTAAATATGTTCTAGGGAGCCCACTAGGGCTATATTTGTAAATAGCCCGAAAGTCATATTAGTATAAATATGACCTAGGGAAAACTCAATGAATATGATAGAGTTATTGGTGTAACTCCTGTATAGGGCGTAAGGGAGAGAGAGAGAGCGATATACAGAGATTGTGTCGCTGTTGTAACCGCCGCTAGGTGAAGATTGTGAGCAAGAGGTCGTTGCCTCTGTGCTCCCTGTTGTATTACTTGACATAGTGATAGTTTGGAGTCTATGGACTCCCATGGTTTTTCCCTCTTAGGGTTTCCCATGTTAATATCCTGTGTATTCTCTCTCTGTTTTGTGTACTTACCTCCATTCCCATTTTTTCTGTGTTTGATTGTCATCAAGTGATCTACGCTTTGGTTGTGGCCGGAGATTATTCCGCATATTTCTCGTCACTTAGGTCACGAAATCACTCTTGGTGTGACGTCATATTATGTGAAGTGCCGAAGTTGACAAAGCACACATCTTCCGAGTTGGAGGTGCTTGTGGAGTCGGACACCGTCATAGAATTCGCTCAATGCCTCATTACGAATAGCCCACCATAGTGATGGTATTCGGAGTTAGTGGCGTAATTTGTGAGTTTTCAGCTTATTAAAACTGACTCACTTCTCTTCTTCCCATAGTCCTCTTCACGTTGGCTGAGTTTGCCGCAATAGTTGAAAGTACAGGCCTTGTTTTCCGACCTTGTTTGGCATGGGAGCTCCCCCTTCTTCCCAAGGTTCCTTGAGGGCTTTTGTTTTCTTGTCAAAGGTTTACGTTCCCTTCGTGACATGGGTCGAATCAACCTCTTCTACCACCTTGACCTCATCCCCGACCACCATCCGTATTCGAGCAGAACATTTGTCATTCCGAGGTCTAGGTCTTGGTTCGAACGTGGTTCTCTTCGAACACTAATCGGAGGCCAAAGAATGAAGGAGGGTTTGCTCTCACCAAGATAGCCATCCTTATTGGGTTGAACCAATGTGCAAGGCCGCCCAAGCAACTTGAACCATCTCGTCTTCATCGATGTTTACATTGATGGAGCCAAGCGAGTTGCAAATGCACTTGATCTTGGTGGTGTAGTCCAGCACAGGCATATCTTTTTGTTGAATGTTGTTCAACTCTTGCCAAAGTTGAAGCTTGTTGTTACCGGCTGGCAAGAAGGCATAAGGAGATCCAAACGAGAGTGTGAAAGGAATAGTTTATTCGGGAACTGTTGTAATTAGTAGTCTTAAAATATATAGTAATATATGAGAAGATGTGGACGGACGGACCGGAATCGGTATGCCGATCCAGATCCGGACCGATCCCGAAAAGGTGCCGGTTGGCACCGTTTTGTATTTCGCACCGGAGACCTATATAAAGGCCTGGTTACAATGTAATCGAGAGTGGATAATTAATAGAACTTATTGCCTTAATCTTTCAGTGTTGATTACCGTTCTGTGCTTATTGTATATCTTACGCGTGTTAATGATGTATTGTTAAGTAATCGATTAAGATCTAATTAAGCGTTGTGTCGTAAGTCATTCTGCCATACCACCCTTTGGTGAAGTGTCTTAAGTGGACACCCTATGTTAGGTTGTTGTCCGGCCCTAGGAGTAACACAGTTTTTGGTGACCACGATTCCTGCACAATCACAGTTAACAGCGGCGGGAACGGATGACTAGGCCAACAGACGACCCGGTTACGAAGAGAGCATGAAGACTTGCTGAACGGAGAAGGTGGCGAGAGGCTTTCTAGCAAGCAGCGGAAGAAATCCGAACGGATCGATCATTTTCAAAAGTGATCCGGAAAGAAAGCCAACCAGACCAGAGCCCCGTGGTTACCACAGGTCCTCCACCGGGTATAGGAAACAATGCCGAATCCAGCAATACCCGGAAAGCATATTGCTATTATTGCCGGCAAGAAGGACATTATAGTAATCAATGTCCAGCAAAGAGCTACGATAAGCGACCGACAGTAAACATGGTAGTCGCCGAAGTCGCAGACCTACAGTAGGTCACCACAAGGTCGAAGGGCAAGACAACGAAATGGGAGACACAAGAGGCCATCTGGAAACAGGCAACGGAATGGGTGAAAAAGGCAAATGAGCGAAACGTAGAGATGGACTGCCAAACGCTTTCTGATGCCGCCAAGAAATGGTTACGGTAGCACGGACTGGAGGGTTTCTTAACGATCATGGAGGCGGCGCCACACAAGGAGGCTGAAAAGATTATCAAAGAAATCGACACAGAGGTGATCACAGAGGAGGCGATCCGTGTGTTAATAGGCCTTCCGGAGGGAGGCATCTACATGATCGACAATCCTACCTCCAAGTGCTACAGGACACAGGGCGGCGAAGATATGCTATTCCGCGAAATTGCCCGTGTGATCCATGAGTTCGGCCATGTGTACCCTCGACCCCCCGTCATGCCTCAGAACTGAGCAGGCTTGATCATCGCAACGTACGAAGGGGTCAAGGTGGATTGGCCGATGCTGATCGTCGACGGGCTGTGTACGGCTATTGATATAGTAAGAGGAAAGGATGGCAAGGAAGGTTGGAAAATATGGCATGCGGTAACGCAATGGCTCACCCTATTGGCGCCACCGGTCGAGCCCATCCAAACCAAGAAGCGGGGAAGAGCAACGGACGGCACCCCGAAACCTGCTTCGAAACAACAACAACTGTTGGCCTCCAAGGCCACTAAGGGGAAGATGGCCGACGCAAAGAAGGCGGCAAAGGAGCGCGCCAACCGGAAGCGGCCGACGGACACACACGAGGAGACACCGGCACGGCCCTTGAAGAGCCCACTCCACCGACCGGTGCAACAAGAAACGAACACCTTGGTGGCAAGAATGAATGTTGGGACTCCTGCGGAGGAAATGGAGGAAGAACCCACGGAGCACCTCCAGCGGTAGCCGGTGAAGAGCACCGCTGAATCAGTCGGGAAGCGTTCGGACCCACAGAAGAATGGAATGCCCGCAACTCGCACTAAGCATTCCACGCCAAGGGAGGCACCGGAACGGTTCGGATGGAACCGGTCACAGAAGTCCCTGCACAACAGGCAACACCGACAAGCCCCGCAACTCAAGAGCCGGTTATACAAAGGCCAACCTCCTCAACCGGTCAAGAACAAGTAGACAAGGGGCGGTTAGCCAAAACACACTCAGAGCTGGAACGGCAAAGTGGGTAGTAGGCAGAACCAGAAGTGCAGCTCGACGCAATAAGGCGGGACCAGCCACCAACGAGTGAACCCATCAGCCAACCCGCCGTGCAAGCGCAACAATAGTGCATCGGCAACCAATGGCTCTGGTGGATAGGAGAACAAGTTGCTGAAGTAGTCGGATGGATAGAGGCGGAGGAAAGAGCGCAAACGGAACGGTTGCTCGTCACAACCGATGAATTGGAGGCGGCCCGGTCAAGGATCCGGTGCCTCGAACAAGACTTGGATCGGATCACAGGAGACATGGCCAAAATGGCCTTAACCGCAACGCAGATCCAAGCACCGGTGACTCCAGTTGATGTACATATGAATAAGACCCCGGAGACACAAAGTGTCCCAGAAAAAGATGCGACGCAAGCCCAAGAGCTTGCGGAATTATGAGATGAACTTGTTGCACAAGAAGCATTACGGAGCCGCGAACGCGACTTGAAGAAGGCGACTGAAGAAGAATTAGAAATGACTGTTAAGAACCTCCGCTGGGCAGAGGAGAACCTGCGTAAAGGACATCATGCTTACGACCGGCTAAAGGAGGAAAAAGAGAAATTATTGCAGGAAAAAGACAAGTTGCGACGGATGGCGGAGACGGAAATCGAGAGGCTGAAGGAGGAATTCCGTCAATAGAAGGACCAGGAGGACCGCGCGCGCCGACAGATCAACCAGAGGCTGAAGCAAAAGACCGATGATTTTGATCATCTGCATCGGGACTACAAGCAGCTGGAGACAGAGTATAAGCAACAGCAGGAACGGATGGCCGAGCTCCGGCAAGAAGTTGACAGGGCCACAACGGCACTCGCCGACGAACGAGTTGAGAGTTCCAAGCTATTGGAGGAAGCAGCGAATGACCGGATGGAGCTCCACAAACAGAACCATGAAGACAAGGAAAGAGCGACAATGCTATTACAGAGGTTGCAAACAACCTATCAAAATCAATTGTCGCATTATAGGGAGCAGGAGGCGGACACGGTCCGTATCACCAAGCAATTGAAAGAGGAGCGACAAGCCGCAGAAAACAAATCACGGATGGGAGCCGAACGGATCCAGTGCATCCTCCGGTCATGGCTCACCATGACCAAAAGCTTGATTGACGACAACTCTGTGCGTTGGTGGACGAAATGGGCGCAGAATACGGCGGAACTCCAATTGCTCAGGGCGGACGTGGAAAACCGGCGGAAGGAGGGTGACGACTGTTATACGCTGACATCCGAGGACTTCACCACCATAAGGGATGAGTTGGCCGAATATTTCACAGCCCTGGTGGATGAACAATTGGTACAGGTCCGGCAACTCGTAGCTCAACTGGACGACGATCAAGTGGAGGCTCAAATCCAGTTTGAGAGCTATGAGCGGTCCTTGCTTCGGGAAGAAAAAGCGAGAAAGGCGGCAACGGTCAACCTTAGTGATGAGGAACTATCGCCGGTACTAGGACCAGTCGGGGACCGGGCCGGGGCCAGTCAGCCAGAGACAACTCAGACGGAGGAATTAACGAAGGAAACGCCGGTGCTAGAGCGACAAATAGAGCCGCAGCCCCAAACGGAGAAGGCACAAACAGAACAACAACCACAACAGCAACAACAGATTCCCAACGAGCCATTGGAAATTTTAGAGCAAAGCATTCTGGACATTTTGGATGAAGCATAAAAGGGACGGATAATGGGTTCGACATACAAGGTCCTGTCCCACGGGCGTGCCATGTGTTACCGGCTGGCAAGAAGGCTTAAGGAGATCCAAACGAGAGTGTGAAAGGAATAGTTTATTCGGGAACTGTTGTAATTAGTAGTCTTAAAATATATAGTAATATATGAGAAGATGTGGACGGACGGACCGGAATCGGTATGCCGATCCGGATCCGGACCGATCCCGAAAAGGTGCCGGTTGGCATCGTTTTGTATTTCGCACCGGAGACCTATATAAAGGCCTGGTTACAATGTAATCGAGAGCGGATAATTAATAGAACTTATTGCCTTAATCTTTCAGTGTTGATTACCGTTCTGTGCTTATTGTATATCTTACGCGTGTTAATGATGTATTGTTAAGTAATCGATTAAGGTCTAATTAAGCGTTGTGCCGTAAGTCATTCTGCCGTACCACCCTTTGGTGAAGTGTCTTAAGTGGACACCCTGTGTTAGGCTGTTGTCCGGCCCTAGGAGTAACACAGGTTTTGGTGACCACGATTCCTGCACAATCACAGTTAACAGCGGCGGGAACGGATGACTAGGCCAACAGACGACCCGGTTACGGAGAGAGCACGAAGACTTGCTGAACGGAGAAGGTGGCGAGAGGCTTTCTAGCAAGCAGCGGAAGAAATCCGAACGGATCGATCATTCTGCCATACCACCCTTTGGTGAAGTGTCTTAAGTGGACACCTTGTGTTAGGCTGTTGTCCGGCCCTAGGAGTAACACTTGCGGGTGGTCATGTTGGCGGCGAAAATTTTCTTTAAGTTTGCCCACGCATCTTTAGGCGTCTTGGCGTCTCAAATGTGGCTAATCGTGGCGTGGACAAATATTGCCAATCAATACATGGTGTCCCTAGCTGGCAGGCTTTGCAGACTTGGCCATTTCGACCACTGAATTCTAGCAACCCAAAAACGATATTCTTCATCTGCATTTCTTGAAGTTGTGGGAAGTTGACTTGGTCAAACCACTTGTGCCATAGGTCGATATCCGACTCAAACTTTTGCCCTTTTGCAAGCATCGCGGTTCTGACTTCGTTCGTTTTGAGGATGAACAAGCTCCCTTCTCTAGCACCCTTGTGTTTTGTCTTTGCATGATAGACTAGATTTCGAATGAGGTGTATTGCGCTCTGAGAGTCACAATAGATGGTCAGCGCTGGATGGTTGCTTTGTCTTGTTGGTGCAGCCAAATGGTCTCCTCGCTGCCCCAGATGTTGCTATGTAGTCAACCTTTGTGATAAACAGAGTTGTGCATTTGTGAAACTTTCACCTCCACCATATGGCGTTGTCATCATAGGTGAAGAGATAGCTTCATGTTGACTTCCAATTATCCGTATTTCCGGCATAACCTGAGTTGGTATAGCCTTCTACTTCGGTCAAATTTTCCGATCTGAAGTCAGTTGTACATCTTTTGTTCCTCTTAGATACCTAAAGATGTGCTTGACGACCTCCCAATGCTTTTGTCTTGGGTTTGACATGTACCGGTGTCGTGGTAATGCGTGAGTGCACGTCGAAAGGGGCGGGACCACACGGGTCTCAGCTGAGGAAGAAAGGGATGCCAGGAACCGACTCCGGCCACGGACCAGGGGCAACCAAACACGAGAGAGAGAAAAGGAGAGAGAGCACGCGCGCAACAACTATGTACAGGAAACAAAGGGGTGGAGCTATGCACCCGACACCATCAGAGACACCATTATGCACAAACAGACATGAATATATATATATATATATATATATATATATTTTCCCGGGTTTGACATGTACCGGTGTCGCGGTAGTCCGCGAGTGCACGTCGAAAGGGGCGGGACCACACGGGTCTCAGATGAGGAAGAAAGGGATGCCAGGAAATCGACTCTGGCCACGGACCAGGGGCAACCAAACACGAGAGAGAGAAAAGGAGAGAGAGCACGCGCGCAACAACTATGTACAGGAAACAAAGGGGTGGAGCTATGCACCCGACACCATCAGAGACACCATTATGCACAAATAGACATGAATATATATATATATATATATATATATATTGTCCCGGGTTTGACATGTACCGGTGTCGCGGTAGTTCGCGAGTGCACGTCGAAAGGGGCGGGACTACAGGGGTCTCGAACGACGAAGAAAGGGATGCCAGGAAACCGACTCTGGCCATGGACCAGAGGCAACTGAACACGAGAGAGAGAAAAGGAGAGAGAGCACACGCACAACACCTATGTACATGAAACAAAGGGGTGGAGCTATGCACCCGACACCATCAGAGACACCATTATGCACAAACAGACATGAATATATATATATATATATGTTAAGGGGAAGATACAACCCCGGCTTCGAGCCGTGATACACTCAAAAGAAGAAGAACTTAACCCTAACAAAGCTTTGCCACCATGGCTGCGGCCCCCAACTTCTCGAGAAGGAGAAGAAGAAGAAGACTCCCAAGAAGTTACTAACCCTAAAAAACAAAATGACCCTCGACAAAATGGGCAACCCTTTCACAAGAGGCACTCCCTTCCTTTTATAGAACAAGGAGAGGGATGCATTACAATGTGGGATAAATACCTCCCCTTATTCTATACACCGTTTCCTACTATACATGTGCACATGTTGCACACCACCAACTTGCCCATTCCACCCCAGTTTCACACTATAGCCGGAAATCTTCACGACATCCACCGGTATGTGCCAAGAAAGGAAAGGGTGACAGATTTTGGCGACGGTGATCAGCGGAGTCCTCCGCCTTACTGGCACTCGACCGTCTCGCCGGCTTCTTATCGGCCCTGATTAGTCTTGTCGGCTCCTTACGTGCCCCTACCTGTCGACTTTCGGCCCGTGTCATAATATGGCAAGACTCGAACCCATGACCTTATGCTACATGGGTCAAGCTCTTACCATTAGACTATGAATTGTAATTTGTAGGATATTATTTTCATTTATGCTTTATCATTGAAAATTGATGTATATTCCAGATCTCTCTGGAACATTTTAGAAGCTTCAGGATTATTTCTAAAAACATTATAAAAGGAGGCACAAGGCATTGTTTTGAACCAAATTGGTTCAACCCTAGTCTTAAGCCTCCTAGCCACTTTGTACTTATCTTTCACATAATATATTAGTTGTTGTCATCATCTCTCTCTCTCTCTCATTCTCGCTATCTCTCTCTCTCTCCACTTCTCTCTTCCTCTCTCGGGAATCTTATGTAGTTCCGTCCTCTTAGTACTAATAGTACTTCTCTTCTCTAGTACTAATTCTCTCTCTGTTTAGTACTATTCCTGACAGTTGGAATCAATTTTCCTTCCTCAAGTCGACTTGTCGTTTTCCCTCCTCCTCCTATCCTTTTTCTATGCTATGGCTACTGTTAGCGCCCAAGAATATTAATCCGTTTTCTCTGAGCTACAGTGTCTAAAAGAAAAGTTTGTTGCCCTGGAACAAGAAAACCAATGGTTGATAGGGGATCTGCAACAAATCACTTTAGAAAAACAACAAACGCAACAACAACATGGGGAGTTAGCGTTATGGGTACAACAACTCGAGGTAGCGTTGCAACAACAAGGATCAAGTCCCCAAGGATTTCATAAAGAGCCCAAGATTGGACTTCCTGTGAAATTTGATGGAACGCGATCGCAATTCCGGGGATTCCTTAATCAGGTACGCTTAGTCATCCAGATGTATCCTTCCCGATATCCCACTGATGCATCTCGAGTCGGCCTAATAGGCACGTTTCTTAGCGGCTCAGCCTTGGCATGGTTTGCTCCACTTCTAGAAAAACAATCGCCCTTGCTTAATAACTTTGAAGATTTTATTAGTGAGTTTAAAGCCTGCTTTGGAGATACCGACAACATAAGGACGACGATCAACAAAATCTGAAGATTGCATCAAGGCGATCTTCCAGCCTCTGCCTACGCGGCGGATTTCCGTCTACTCGCCTCAGATATCCCCTGGGATGATCAGGCCCTCATGGAGCAGTTTCGCTACGGCTTGCGCAACGATGTCAAAGACTTGCTTTTAACCTTCCCCGAAGAACCAAAGTCTCTTACGGAGGTAATCAGTCGAGCGGTCTGATGCGACAACCGCCTTTTCGAATGACGTTTGGAACGTCAGTTACAACTACCACGCTCTCGGTCGGAACCCACATACGCCTCACTCACGGCTAAACCGTTTGCATGCGACATACCTCAAGCCAATATTCCAACACCAATGGAGATCGACACCATGTGTCGACGCGGCCCGTTATCCGAAGAAGAAAAGCAACGATGACGTGCCAATCGATTATGTGTTTATGGCGGTGGAGCAAGGAATATCGCCATCAATTGTCCCCATAGGCCAAGAAGACAGGTAAATCAAATCATCGCCTGCACTAAACCCGAGACAATTCTTCCCTTCGGAGTGTTTGATAATATTAATAGTACTAATAGAGTGTCTGATAGTATTCATAGTACTAATAGCCCAAGTATCTCAAACAAATTTGAAATCCTTAGTCGATTAGATGAAGAGTTAAACGATTGAGTCCAGCCAAAATAGGAACCGTTTGGCTGGACAGCAACCCTAGATCTGTATAGCCCATTAGTGGTTCCATTCCTTCCAAGCAAGTTAGCAATGTGTTCCTAGCCCAAGTCATTGTTAGTAGTAAAAGTACTCCCCTAGTACCCGTCCTAGCACTTTTAGATTCTAGAGCTAATTCATGTTTCATGGATCGAAATTTTGCCCAAGCTTCTCAGATATCCTTAAGAAAACTTCCTTGTCCCGCATCTGTAGTAGTCATTGATGGTCGTCCCATTGCTTCCGGGAATATTGTAGAAGAATCAGAACCCATTCAAGTTATCCTACGTATTTTTGTGTGTGTAGTATTTAGTAGTCCAGAGCATCCCATTGTCCTAGGATTACCTTGGTTTGAATTACATAATCCAGCCATAGATTGGAGAACAAGAGAATTCTGATATCGACAACCCCAAGAATCTACTCACCGAGTTTCGACCATTTCACTCCATCAATTATGCGAAGAAGGACACAAGGAGGCAATGTTCCTATTTGCAATATCAGTACATCCTTCCAGCACTATTAAGAAGGAATCCTCAGTACAACTTACGGCAAAATATCATCCTTATGCCGATGTATTTGACAAGGTAAAAGCCGGTACCCTTCCTCATCACCGTCCCTATGACTATCCCATCGATTTACAACCAGGAACCAAGCCACCATGGGGACCAATTTACAACTTGTCACCCACCGAGTTAGAAGTCCTTTGAGCCTACATAGAGGAGAACTTGGCAAGCGGGTTCATCCGTCATTCGAAATCTCCGGCTGGTGCACCCATCCTCTTTGTCAAGAAGAAAGATGGCTCACTTCGTCTCGTCGTTGATTACCGCGGATTGAATAAGGTCACCATCCGGAATAGGTATGCACTTCCTCTTATATCCAGTCTTTTAGAGCGAGTTAATGGTGTCAAGTTTTTTACCAAAATCGATCTACGAGGAGCATATAACCTCGTGCGGATCCGACCGGGAGATGAATGGAAGACTGCCTTTCGCACGCGGTATGGGCATTTCGAGTATACTGTTATGCCGTTCGGCCTAACCAATGCACCCGCAGTCTTCCAACACATGGCAAATGATATATTCAGAGACCTCTTGGATATCTGTTTGATCATTTATCTGGATATCTATTGATTTATTCGAAGACCCAGGAAGTGCATGATTCTCATGTACTATTAGTACTAAAGCGACTCCGCAAGAATGGTCTTTATGCCAAGCTAGAAAAATGTAGCTTTGACTGCAAGCAAGTGGAATTTCTAGGCTACGTCATCTCCTCAAAGGGCATCGCCATGGATCCAGCTAAAGTCCAAATTGTACTAGAGTGGCAAATTCCACGGTCGGTACGAGATGTACAATGTTTTCTAGGTTTTGCTAACTTCTACCGTAAGTTTATACAGGATTACTCGAAGATTAGTTTACCTCTCACACAACTTACGAAGAAAGGACAAGCATTTCTTTGGTCCAATGAAGCAGATATGGCTTTTTGGCATCTTAAGAAAGCCTTTACATCAGCACCGATTCTAGCTAATGTGGATACAGGGTAAAAGCATGTGAGTGGAAACACTATTATAGCTAATTAGCTACTAAAATGGCCATAGCTAATTAGCTATTTGTTTAGCTAGTCTTTTTTGTGGGAAAATCAAATATTTGAAAAACTAATTTATGAAAAAACTCAAATATTTGAACTTCTGTTTCAGACGTAGTGGAACTTGGGGAATAGCACCATCATCTAAGGTCAACTTCAATGTCATCAATTTCCTGTTTAGCCTAAGTCTGATTTTGAACGCAGATGGAGTACTCAGAGCACGAACGCAGACGTAGCTCCCGCAACAGCAGAAAATCGACATTGCAGATTGAGAGCTACAACATAGAACCCGCTCGATCATCGTCCAGGTATGTTTCAGTTATAGAAACCCCAAACATTTGTTTTTTCTTTTTGACTACTGTCTGAACTTTGGTGCCGATTCATATTTCCCCAAAATCGAATAGGGCGAAGTCCTTGGAGTCCCATACAAGGATGTCTCGCAAATCGGGGAGTAGCAACAGGTATGTTTATATTACTTTTTTTGTGTTTAATCCTGTCTTTAGTGATGATTGGGGTTTCTGATTGAAATTTCTAATTAGGGTTTTTGTTTATAAATTTCTGATTAGGGTTTTTGTTTATAAATTTCTGATTAGGGTTTGTGATTGAAATTTCTGATTGAAATTTTTTATTAGGGTTTTTTATTATAAATTTCTGATTAGAATTTCTAAATAGGGTTTCTGGTTACAAATTTTGATTACAGATTAGAATTTCTGATTAGAATTTCTGAATAGGGTTTTTGTTTATAAATTTCTATTTAGGATTTCTGATTAGGGTTTGTGATTGAAATTTCTGATTAGGGTTTCTGATTGAAATTTCTGATTAGGGTTTTTGATTATAAATTTCTGATTAGAATTTCTGAATAAGGTTTCTGGTTACAAACTTCTGATTACAGATTTTGATTAGGGTTTCTGATTTCAAACTTCTGATTACAGATTTTGATTAGGGTTTCTGATTTGCTAAGTTAAAGATTTTGCACCATGTTTGTTGTTGTTGATTGGGGTTTCTGATTCTCACATATTCTGATTTTGCACTATTTCTGATTTCTGAAATGATATTTCAGATGGCTCGTTCCTCCGTATACGAGAGTGCTAAACTTCGCAAAATTTTGCGAGACAAAGGAGGACTTCCACAACACCTATGGTCTGTCACTCGAGGGTGTTGACCATACTGTCCTAAGTGATAAATTGATCAGTGATGTAGACTGGATGACAGTATATACAGTGCCTAGAGTCAAAGGCAAGGTCAAGCTGAAGCATGTACGAGCTGACTTGTACGATGACTGCATGAGACTGCACCAGAAAGTTCATCAGGAGATCCCAGTCAACAATGAGTTGTCAGTTTCATTTGCTAGAGCATTTGCATATGAGTACTGCAAAACAGCGAAGGAATCCAGAGACCCTGAAATGTATAGGGTAGCTTGGGCAGTCTATGGTGAGGCATCGGTAAAAAGATGCTGAAAGATGGGGACCTTGGCACAAAAAATAGACAGATTTTGGAGCATGGCAGCTGTTGATGCAACTGCCGACTCCCAGCAAGACCGGGGGCATACACCACATCGACACCCAAGGAAAGCCAATGTCGATGATACAGGTGAGACATTGGTTAGCTATATGCAAAAAAATGTCCATGAAGCCTGTGAGACATTGGCATTTTTTAAGACTGATTTAGAGAAAGCCAGAATGGCTTCTGCAATGGAGAGCAAAGTTACTTCCGTTGTTACAACGATTAGAAATAAGATTCAGGTAACTATTGTTTTGTTGGTATGTGATTGTGTTATAAATAACTTTAAGGTTAAATGTGTTAATCAAGCATTATCTGGAATAGGTTGTGCAACAGGAGCTTGAATTAGAGGGGCCACTGGATCCCCAACGTAAAATACAACCGCAAATAGAGATCTAGGTTCTTTCAATGAACCTGGACCTTCTAGGTGTAAATACTGTTGCAGATTACATTTTGGATAACCTTCAAGTAAGTAAACGATTCCTGACCAAAGTTGGTGTATCTTTCAACAACAGGAATAATTAATCGATAAATTTCTCTGTTGCATTGAAGGAACAATACATTCATCAAGAACAGGTAGTTAGTTGCCTTAAGAAGCAGCTACATTTTGTGGAGGGAATGGTAAGGACCAGACAGGATTTGGACCTGAACATTCTTGCTCCCTTACCAAATGAAGCAGAACCAGAAAATGATTTATTGACAGTTCAAGCACGTTACATCGCTTGCGGGTTAGGTGTGGAGGACAAAACTGCGTCTTTGTTGGTTCACTTACAACCATGCAACCACACATACCATCTGCTTTGTTTTCAACATGCCTGTCAAATTGCTGCATTCTGTTTGGGAGATTGCAGTACAGCTCTACCAAATGAGTGGAGAAAACTAACAGGTATACCATACTGTAGCTAATAAGCTTAGTCTTTTCTAATTAGCTATCCTACTAGCTAATTAGCTACTAGCAGCTAATGAGCTACTAGCTAATTAGCTACTGCCATAGTTGTGTAAAGTAACTAATAAGCTATCCTAGTAGCTAATTAGCTACTAGTAGCTAATTAGCTATCCTAGTAGCTAATTAGCTAGTACAATAGTTGTGTAAAAAAGCTAATTAGCTATCCTACTAGCTAATTAGCTACTGGCAACTAATTATCTATCCTACTAGCTAATTAGCTATCCTAGTAGCTAATTAGCTACTGGCAACTAATTAGCTATCCTACTAGCTAATTAGCTATCATAGTAGCTAATTAGCTACTGCCATAGTTGTGTAAAGTAGCTAATAAGCTATCCTAGCTACTACATAGTTGAGAAAGTAGCTAATTAGTTAGTAAAGTAGCTAATTAGCTATCCTAGCTACTACCATAGTTAGTAAAGTAGCTAATTAGCTATCCTAGCTACTACCATAGTTAGTAAAGTAGCTAATTAGCTATCCTAGGTACTACCATAGTTGAGTAAAGTAGCTAATTAGCTATCCTAGCTACTACCATAGTTAGTAAAGTAGCTAATTAGCTATCCTAGCTACTACCATAGTTAGTAAAGTAGCTAATTAGCTATCCTAGGTACTACCATAGTTGAGTAAAGTAGCTAATTAGCTATCCTAGCTACTACCATAGTTGAGTAAAGTAGCTAATTAGCTATCCTAGCTACTACCATAGTTGAGTAAAGTAGCTAATTAGCTACCATAGTAGCTAATTAGCTATCCTAGCTACTACCATAGTTGAGTAAAGTAGCTAATTAGCTACCATAGTAGCTAATTAGCTATCCTAGCTACTACCATAGTTGAGTAAAGTAGCTAATTAGCTACCATAGTAGCTAATTAGCTATCCTAGCTACTACCATAGTTGAGTAAAGTAGCTAATT
The DNA here is from genome assembly GCF_043228905.1 of Azolla caroliniana. Classification (NCBI taxonomy): domain Eukaryota; kingdom Viridiplantae; phylum Streptophyta; class Polypodiopsida; order Salviniales; family Salviniaceae; genus Azolla; species Azolla caroliniana. The sequence continues at coordinate 11,283,149 of NW_028230437.1, read as the reverse complement.
AGCTACCATAGTAGCTAATTAGCTATCCTAGCTACTACCATAGTTGAGTAAAGTAGCTAATTAGCTACCATAGTAGCTAATTAGCTATCCTAGCTACTACCATAGTTGAGTAAAGTAGCTAATTAATTAGCTATCCTAGCTACTACCATAGTTGAGTAAAGTAGCTAATTAGCTAGCATAGTAGCTAATTAGCTATCCTAGCTACTACCATAGTTGAGTAAAGTAGCTAATTAGCTATCGTACTAGCTAATTAGCTATCCTAATTAGCTATTGTACTAGCTAATTAGCTATCCTAGCTTCTACCATAGTTTAGTAAAGTAGCTAATTAGCTATCCTAAATAGCTGCCATGTTATTGTAGAATCTTGTGGATTAAGGACAGCACATGATGTGTCTGGTGCTGATGACGCTGCAACAGATGAGGATACTGCTGCCAACGTGGCTGAAAGTAAGAGTCCTGCTTTCACATCTCCTTCAGATCAGCTCCACCCTATTCTTTTGGAATAGTGTATTGAATTAGGCAACGATGTGAAATGCCATGAAATAGTGGAAACAACATGTAAAACTGAGGTTCACAACAATAGTGTTTATGAACACTTGATGCAACATTTCTTCGAATCTCAAGACCTTGATTCCACCCCACCGAGCCCAACTACTGAAAATGTCCAAATAGATCCCTCTGTACTTGAAAAGCTAGTTCAAGAAACGACTGATGTGCAATTAGCTGCTAAGGCGATGGGAAGGTTGTCGGAGGAGGACACACTTGCGCATTGGGTGAAAGAAGCAAGGCTAAATGGGGAACCGACCAGAAAAAGGCTGAAGAAGGGGCCACAATCGGGAACAAGACCAGTTACTCGGTCAAGGGGCCCAGACGTAGTGGAGCGAAATACTGTTTAGTTGGATATGATTGTTAGCTTAGGGATTTTGCTAGGGTTTTATGAAGTTTTACTATCCTGTTGGACAAGTAAAACCTCAGATTGGTTGTTGCTTGATCCACATTATGTAATGGAACTCTATGATGTTTTTCCAAGATAATTTGAAGAGTGTTGTTCTATGACTGAAACTCTTTGATGTTCAGGATGTTGTTTTGTGAGACTGTTAGTTACTTTGTGAGTGTGAATATGTTGGTGTTTTCTAATGTTGCAGAGTCTAAAGGGTTTGATTCTATTGCTCGTAAGGCCAATGGCAGTGTGGATACTGTTGATGTTGTGGCATGTTTAAAGGGCCCCATCTTGAAAGTAGATGTAGCAACTGACACAAGTGATCTGGTCACACAAGTTGATCAAGCATGTTGCACGGATGACTTGGTGTTGCAGGTAGATGCAGCATGTGATACCAGTGGACTAATATCGAGCAGATCAGTAGCTACATGCACCGAGGTAATCCAAGGATTGATAACTAAGTCGACAAAACAAGAGCACCAGAATGTGAAGCCAGGCCCAACACAATCGACTAGGGGTTTGAAGAGGAAAAGGACGCCAGTTGTGTCGGCCGAACCTGAGCTGATTGAGATTGATCGTATCCTACCAGAAAATGGTGTAACAGCGGCTCAGTTTCAGGAATGGAAACCTAAACCACTAGAAGTCGAAAGAAGAGCCTTGATCTTGGAGCTTGATAAAGTCTTGATGAGTGTGAGATATATGCAGCCAAGGAGGGACGCAAATCAGTTTCTAGAGTGGGCTATGCAATACTTTGATTTGTTTATTTGGAGTGAAAAACCAAAATCAGATGTGTGGAAGTGTTTGGCAAGATTCTTCCCAAAATGGCGAAGTCGTTTTAAAGGTCAATGGGCACGAGAAAATTGTGAGCAAATGGAAGCTGCAAGATTCAAGAGACTTTCTGATTTTTGGGCTACTTGGCCTGAATATAATGCTGACAATACATTGATTTTGGATACAGAACATTTCCGGCACTACAATATTCGGAGATGCTGTCTCATTCTACCTGAGGAAATGCCTGAACAGTACCTGGTGCAAACAGTGAGTTGCCAACTAGGTGCATGGTTGTGGACTCCATACCGAGCTCGATATGCGGATAATATATGTAGACTCGTTCCACTGACTAGCAAGAGCTTAGCTGTTTATAGGAGATTTGTAGACATTTCCAATGGTAATTTATAAATATGTAAAGAGATGACATTATTCAATGAAGAATTTAATTACGTGTTCCCACTGTACTTATCTACTGTGTAATTTGAGGAATATGTTGCAGATTGTTGATTTCATGCTATTGATGACTATTTAGCTATTGACAGCTAATTAACTGCATTTGTACAGCTAATTAGCTACTGATGACTATTTCGCTATAACTTATAACTTAAAACTTAACAAAAAAGACATGATTTTATTGAGAAAGAAGCACAGAAAGCAGACTGTATACAAGAAATTGATTCTCAAACGAATTTATTTAACTGTTTTCGCGAAATACATGTTTGTTTTACAAGAGAACATGGTAAGTGCTACTTGTAACTACAAATTCCATGGCATACTATTGTAAATACATTCATACACATTAGCACCAACAGTGTATAAACTTGAGCAGCTATTGTATTCTAACAATGGGACGTTGATGCACCTGACCAAATGAGAGTACATGTACGCCGTTGGTGTGTCTTCTAACAGCCTGTACACATATTCATAGTCATCTAGTTTTGAATAAAAAATGCCTTCGATGTAGAATGTCCCGGCAGATACAAAATTTCCCCATGCATCTACAATATTCTGCCTTGCACACTGTTTACTAACCGTGCACTTTAATATATAGAAATCAGCACCCTCTGAATTGCCTTCTTCAGCATTTACAGCGAAGTTATCCCCAACGTTCAGGACATCACTCAAAGTATCTCCAAGTCCCTCATATGTGAAGTCAGCATTCTGCCCTGTTTCTCCATCAACTGCTTCCTTATCATTCAGAGTGTGATACTCCCAATTCTGAATGTATGCTTTGTTTAGACAATATCTCCAATTTCCCTGCACACAATGGAAGCAAAAACAAGTCAATTCTCTAACCGCAATACAATGACCATCCAACGTGGAATAACCGCGAACAGCATGCAGAGATCGCAATTCGGGAATTCCTTGGCACTCCCAGGTCTTCTTCCTATTTACTTCATCTATCTTCACTTCCCAAAATTCACGTTTGATATCTCGGACTTGCGAGGAATAAACACCTGTGGCCCTCGTTGACATATTTGTTCTTAAAAATTCAACTACATGTGATGCACAATTCACGTGCACACCATCTGTCTTTAGTTGTTCATGGGTAAGTGCCCGCTTTATAACAGCCCCTGCACCATCATGTTCACCTTTACCATGGCCAGACCCATAAAAATTCCATCTCATCTCCAAACCTGTTATGGCAGGATACCTCCCCACAAAATAAAATGGATGTCGAGCCTTGAATTGTGACGTAGCTCCGTCAGACCAGACCCAATGTTGAGTAAGCTCCAAACGTTGAGCTAATAACCACTGCCAATGTAACTTAAAACAGTGTTGGACGAACAAGGTATCATGCTTCTTATCATCGGAAATAAAGAAATGAATTACTTTTTTAACATCACCTGAAACTCGAAAATATGTTATGTGCACAAAAATGGTTACCTGAACTAAACACCAATGCATAGATTGAATTTCATTCTGCTGCTTGAAAGTATAATTTTCTGCGAAATCTACTACTGAGACTACTACATCATTTGGGAAATCAGATATGCAAGTCTTAAACTGATGGGCCTGCCATGAATAAATGAAGTTGTGTTTAATAAACTTTCCTAGAGATACTACAAACAGAGACACCAAATCCCTTGGTTTAAGCATCTTCTAAACTAGATCCTTTCTTTTACACACCTTTCCTTCGAAATTGGTGTTCACTGACTCAAAGAACTTCACAGAGATCAATATTTCACTACTCAATTCATTTGGACACCACCTAAATCTAGTAGGGCCACAATCTTGACATAAACCCATGACACATTTATGAATATGGAAGAATTGAATTTCATTCTGCTGCTTGAAAGTATAATTTTCTGCGAAATCTACTACTGAGACTACTACATCATTTGGGAAATCAGATATGCAAGTCTTAAACTGATGGGCCAGCCATGAATAAATGAAGTTGTGTTTAATGAACTTTCCTAGAGATACTACAAACAGAGACACCAAATCCCTTGGTTTAAGCATCTTCTAAACTAGATCCTTTCTTTTACACACCTTTCCTTCGAAATTGGTGTTCACTGACTCAAAGAACTTCACAGAGATCAATATTTCACTACTCAATTCATTTGGACACCACCTAAATCTAGTAGGGCCACAATCTTGACATAAACCCATGACACATTTATGAATATGGAAGAATTGAATTTCATTCTGCTGCTTGAAAGTATAATTTTCTGCGAAATCTACTACTGAGACTACTACATCATTTGGGAAATCAGATATGCAAGTCTTAAACTGATGGGCCTGCCATGAATAAATGAAGTTGTGTTTAATGAACTTTCCTAGAGATACTACAAACAGAGACACCAAATCCCTTGGTTTAAGCATCTTCTAAACTAGATCCTTTCTTTTACACACCTTTCCTTCGAAATTGGTGTTCACTGACTCAAAGAACTTCACAGAGATCAATATTTCACTACTCAATTCATTTGGACACCACCTAAATCTAGTAGGGCCACAATCTTGACATAAACCCATGACACATTTATGAATATGGAAGATAGCGTCAGTTTCTCTCGGACACAATATTGAATCTAATAAATAACTCATGGAAGAGATAACATGCTCAGATGATTTACACTCCTCTTGCGGGCTTGATCGACAAATTGGGCACCCACATGTGCAAACTGTATTAGTTAGGGATGCGCTATGGTGACGTAGTAGATTAACAGAGTCCTTCAGAAAACCCATCTGTACATGGTAAATGCAACAACATGTGTATCGATCCTTTAAGCATCTCACAAAGTGTGGCTTAAGAGACTCGAATGTTCGTAGTTGAACTTTGATAGTTGGATGCATTCGTTTGAACCTAATAAATAAATCGACCTGCGTAATAAAGGGGAATTAGTTATTCTCATAACTAGCTAACTATCCTAGTAGCTAATTAGCTATTCTAGTAGCTAATTAGCTATTCTAGTAGCTAATTAGCTATTCTAGTAGCTAATTAGCTATTCTAGTAGCTAATTAGCTGTCATGGTAGCTAATTAGTTGTCCTAGTAGCTAATTAGCTATCATGGTAACTAATTAGCTATTCTAGTAGCTAATTAGTTATCATGGTAGCTAATTAGCTATCATGGTAGCTAATTAGCTGGTCTGGTAGCTAATTAGCTGGTCTAGTAGCTAATTAGCTATCATGGTAGCTAATTAGCGGGTCTAGTAGCTAATTAGCTATCATGGTGGCTAATTAGCTGTCCTAGTAACTAATTAGCTATCATGCTAGCTAATTAGCTGGTCTAGTAGCTAATTAGCTATTCTAGTAGCTGATTAGCTATCATGGTAGCTAATTAGTTGGTCTAGTAGCTAATTAGCTATAATGGTGGCTAATTAGCTGTCCTAACTAATTAGCTATCATGGTAGCAAATTAGCTGGTCTAGTAGCTAATTAGCTATCACGGTGGCTAATTAGCTATCCTAGTAAGCTAATTAGCTGTCATGGTAGCTAATTAGCTTTCCTAGTAGCTAATTAGCTGGTAATAACGAAATAGCTAACTAGCTACCAGTACAGCTAATTATTTGGTAGTACCTAAATTAGCTATTGAGAATAGCTAATTAGCTATCATGGTAGTAGCTATTGAGAGTAACCAATTACCTACGTAGTAGCTATCCTAGTAGCTAATTAGCTATCATGGTAGCTAATTAGCTTTCCTAGTAGCTAATTAGCTAGTAATAACGAAATAACTAACTAGCTATCATGATAGCTAACTAGCTACCAGTACAGCTAATTATCTGGTAGTACCTAAATTAGCTATTGAGAATAGCTAATTAGCTATCATGGTAGTAGCTATTGAGAGTAGCCAGTTACCTATGTAGTAGCTATCCTAGTAGCTAACTGAGGTAAATGTAACTGATAAGCTAATTAGCTTTTCTGCTAACTGAGCTAATTAACTTTCCGTGTAGAGTCAAAACAAATGTTGAGATAAATGTAAATACCTGAGGTACATCAAGAAGATGAATGGGATGCTCCTCGTATTGATTTCTTCTAACACGTTTCTTGCATAAATCCTTTTTATTGGGTGAAACCCTACTCTCATTAGTCCAAAACATTGTGATTACATCCTTGATTTCAAATGTTATGGGTGTCATTGGCTTACATCTTGTAGTTAGCTTTAGTAGACTAGTTCCTTCACCCGAGGAAATTATACGGTTCATTGTATTGTACACTATTTTTCTACTAACACCAATTACCTTAGATAGCTAACTGATGTTTATATCGTCAACATCACTATTAAGTAACATCATTAGACTAGACCTTTTTAAGACAAGATCATCTTCTGACCTGCTCATGGATACGAAACTATTACGAAGATTATTTACTAAAATAGATGATATGTTTGCATTAAGACCATCACAATCAACTAAGTCCTTTATCGATGGATCATTACATATTCCATAAAGTACTACCCTCTTTTCTTCATTGCTGATGTGCTTGATTTGAACATTGAAATAGTCTACAACCTTTCTCTCTATGATGGTAGTCGCATTACTTACATTCTCAGCTAAACTATCCATACCTTTACTGAGTGTGGCTTGTGTGGCTTTCGTATCTTTCAACAATTGACGATATTTCCTTTTTTGTTCTACCCAATAGTTTCGTATGGCTTGTTATGTCCTGATAGCATCATCCCTATCCTTATGATCATTGAGGGGTAATTCTAAACACCCTTCTTCCCCTTCCATTTGGCTGGACATGTTAAAACCCTAAATTTCCAGAAAAAAAACAAGTATTTAAGATGGTTATGGGCAACAACAATACACAAAAATATTCCACAATACACAAGATTAGACACAACAATACAAAAAATAATCAATAGACAGAAAAGTTATTGCAATCCAAGACCGAACAGTAGAGGAGTTCACTCCGTTGGATTGAACAGTTGAGGAGGCGATCCAAGACCGACCAATGGCGACAACTGAGTGTAGAATGTTGCCGTTGGATGAGTGAGCTCCGTCAAATCGAAATGTGGAAGCAATCCGGGACTAGACAGTAGCGGCAACTGAGTATAGAATGATGGCAATGGAGGAGAGAACCCCGTCAGATTGAACAGTTACCGATGATGCTTGGAACGCACATAGAAGGCACCTGAGAGTAGACTGGCACAAAGAAGAGAACCTCGTCAGATTGAACAGTTACCAATGATGCTTGGAATGCACAGTAGCGGCCCCTAAGTGTAGAGTGGCACAGAGAAGAGAACCTTGTCAGATTGAACAGCTCTTTGATGATGCTTAGAACGCACAGTAGCGGCCCCTAAGTGTAGAGTGGCAAAGAGAGGAGAACCCCGTCAGATTGAACAGCTCTTTGATTTTGATGATGCTTGGAACGCACAATAACGGCCCCTGAGTGTAGAGTGGCACAGAGAAGAGAACCCCGTCAGATTGAACACCTCTTTGATGATGCTTGGAATGCACAGTAGTGGCCCCTCAGTGTAGAGTGGCACAGAGAAGAGAACCCCGTCAGATTGAACAGCTCTTTGATGATGCTTGGAACGCACAGTAGCGGCCCCTCAGTGTAGAGTGTCACAGAGAAGAGAACCTCGTCAGATTGAGCAGCTCTTTGATGATGCTTGGAACGCACAGTAGCGGCCCCTGAGTGTAGAGTGGCACAGAGAAGAGAACCCTGTCAGATTGAACAGCTCTTTGATGATGCTTGGAACGCACAATAACGGCCCCTGAGTGTAGAGTGGCACAGAGAAGAGAACCCCGTCAGATTGAACACCTCTTTGATGATGCTTGGAATGCACAGTAGTGGCCCCTGAGTGTAGAGTGGCACAGAGAAGAGAACCCCGTCAGATTGAACAGCTCTTTGATGATGCTTGGAACGCACAGTAGCGGCCCCTCAGTGTAGAGTGGTGGCAGGTGGACTCGATAGGGTTTAGCAACAATGGTAGCAACTAACCCATAATACTCAACTAGAGATGGCCTACGTGATGTGGCAAAGGATCATCCATAATGGACCTAGGAATTCAATATATAATTTATGGTACACATTTATGGTGCACACATCAATTTATGTTGCACATTTATGGCACTCATTTACATATGTAATTAAAACACTCTAGTATTTTCAATGGTAGTTTTTTGCATACTTAATTTATTAATGATGGCTTTTTACTAAAATGACTATTTATCAATGGTAGCTTTTTGCATAGCTAATTAGCTATGTCAAGGACATAGCTAATTGTTTCCACTCGCATGCTTTCACCCTACAAGCAAACCATTCATCATGGAGGCCGATGCATCAGATTTCGCTCTCGGTAGCATCCTTTCTCAACAAGGAGATAAAGAAGAGTTACATCCTGTGGCTTTCCATTCGCGCAAATTCGATTTCGCGGAAATCAACTACGAAATACATGACAAAGAGTTATTAGCCATCGTGGATTCATTTGTGCAATGGTGGCATTTCTTAGAGGGCTCTCCACATCAGGTCATTGTCTTTAGTGATCATAAAAATCTTGCTTATTTCTAGAACGTTGGTGTACTAAATCGATGGCAAGCTCAGTGGGCTCAATTCCTCACGCGTTTCGACTTCAAAATCACATATCGACCAGGGAAGCAGCAAGGAAAAGCAGATGCACTATCACGGCATTCATATCTTGCACCTCGTCCTGGTGATCCAGCATTTGATAATCAAAAGCAACTAATCTTGGGACCAACACGATTGCACCCAACCTGGATTTTTCACACCCCGATGGCTTTACAGATTACCGATGACATACATGCAAACTTGAAGACGGATAGTTTTGCTCAAGACATCCTGGCGCACATTGATACTTCTCGGGCATCCTGTTCTTAGTCTCAACAACCAGGTATTGACTACTGACAATTCGAATATCATGATGGTTTGTTATTCTTTAAAAAGCGCGTATATGTCCCCGATTGCTCCTGTCGCTTTCAAATCGTCTAGAATTGTCACAACACCCATACGACAGGACATTTCGATAGTACTAAGACGTTGGATCTAGTGCAGCGATCTTTTTGGTGGCCCCACATGCGCCGTTTTGTCAACGACTACATTCAGACCTGTGATGCTTGTTGTCAAGCAAAGATGCCACGACACCATCCATATGGCTTGTTGGAACCCTTACCGATTCCAAGTAAGCCGTGACAATCTATTTGTCTTGATTTTATCACCGATCTGCCGGTCTCGAAGGGGTTCGATGCTATCTTAACCGTCGTTGATCAATATACGAAGATGGCACATTTTGTGCCATGTACTAAGGCCATCACTAACGAGGAAACCACTACCCTCGTCATGCGTGAGGTATTTCGGCATCACGGCTTCCCAGACAGACATCTTCAAGATGCTCAAGTTCTCTTGCAACCTCTCCTCCGGCTACCATCCCCAGACCGATGGGCAGGCGGAACGAACAAACTGTTGCGAATCGACGCTCCGATTCACCTTCACCTCTCGGCCACAACCAAGGAAACACACGAATCGTTGTTGCAGAAAATGGGAAATACAGAGAAAGACACGTTAGCACAGGGATTAACGTGGAAAACCCTATACGGGAAAAACCACGGGAGTGCAAGACTCCAACTATCACTATGAACAGAGATGTACAATGGTGAGGCCACAAGGCAACAACCTTGAGCTCACTGTCTTCGCCACAGGCGGCGGTAATACACAGAGGCAACGACCTCTTCGTCTTTCTCTCTCTCTGTCTCGGCTGCTCTCTTCACTCTCTCTAAGTGAAAAACAGAAAATGAGCAACAGACACTAAACTGTTTGCCCTAAGTCATATTTATGCACATATGACTGTCGGGCTATTTACAAATATAGCCTCAAGGGCCCTTGGCAAACATATTCACAAATATGTCCCCGCATCCGGATCTCTCTCCGGGTACATTCATCATCCGGCTCCGTAGCCGGGTCTTTGTCATCCGGCTCCGTAGCCGGGGTCTTCATCATCCGGCACCGTAGCCGGGGTCTTCATCATCCGGCTTCATGCCAGGTACTCTTCATCCTCCGGTTCCGTAACCGCAACCGGGCTTGCCGTCATTCATTTCCGGACATCCCATCCGGAGGGACCGAAATCCTGACAAACTCCCCCTTCACTTCGGCATGGGATGTCTCTCCAATCCGATCCTCTTCTGGCATGCTTCCAGCTTGTCGGGTGTGAGGACCTTGGTCAGCATATCCGACCCATTCTCGTCCGTGTAGATCTTCGTCAGCACGAACTCCTGGTCTTCTATCCTCTTCCGGATCCAGTGATATCTACGCTGGATGTGTTTCGTCCGGGAATGGTAGGCCGCGTTCTTTGCAAGGTGGATGGCACTCTGACTATCGCAGTAGAGTCGGTACTCCTCCTGCCGGATCCCGAGCTCTCTAATGAAGTCCTTCATCCATATTATTTCCTTGCCGGCTTCAACAGCCGCCATGTACTCCGCCTCCGTGGTTGACAACGCAACCGTCTTCTGCAGCCTCGACTGCCACGAAACAGCTCCCCCTGCATACGTCATCACATACCCTGATGTGGACCGGCTGGTATCTGCATCAGCCGACATATCCGAATCGGTAAAGCCGTCAAGTTCGGGCTTGCCGGAGCCGAATCGGAGGCACACGTTTCCCGTGCCCTTCAGGTATCGGAGTATCCACTTGACCGCGTTCCAGTGCTCTTTGCCGGGATTACTCATATACCGACTCACCACTCCGACTGCATATCCTATGTCCGGTCTTGTACACACCATTGCGTACATCAAGCTTCCGACGGCAGAGGCATATGGTACTTTCATCATGTCCTCCTTCTCAGCCTTTGTTTTGGGGCTTTGCTTGCTGGACAACTTGCAGTTTGCCGGGAGGGTTGACCCGACCGGTCTTGCTTCCGACATGTTGAACCGGTGAAGCACCTTTGTCACGTACTTCTCCTGTGACAGCCACAACTGCTTCTTCCTCCGGTCCCGGATGATGTGCATCCCTAGTATTTGCCTTGCCGGACCCAAGTCCTTCATTGAGAAGGTTCGGTGAAGAGCCTTCTTCAGCATCCGTATCTTGACCTGGTCCCGTCCGACGATCAACATGTCGTCCACGTACAGGAGGAGTATTAGAAAGTCTCCTCCTTCGAACTTCTTCACAAACACGCAGTGATCGGACTGCGTTTTGTGGTACCCTTCGTCTGTCATGAAGGAGTCGAACTTCCGGTACCATTGCCGGGGAGCCAGCTTCAGACCGTAAAGGCTCTTCTTCAACCGGCATACCAGGTGCTCCTTCCCTTTCTTCTCGAATCCTTCCGGTTGCTGCATGTAGATCTCTTCTTCGAGGTCACCGTGAAGGAATGCCGTCTTCACGTCCATCTGTTCTACCTCGAGGTCCATGCTTGCCGCTATGCTCAGTACCGTCCGGATGGAGGTCATCTTCACTACCGGGGCAAATATCTCGTCGAAGTCGACGCCCTTCTTCTGCTGAAACCCCTTCACCACGATCCTGGCTTTGTATCTCGGGGGGTTTCCGGCATCTCCCGGTTTCAGCTTGAACACCCACTTGTTACGGAGTGCCCGTTTTCCTTTCGGCAACTCCACAAGTTCATATGTGTGGTTCTCATGCAGGGAATCCATCTCCTCCTGCATTGCAGTTAGCCACCTGCGGCTATGGGTGTCATGCTTCGCTTCTTCAAAGCTCTCCGGCTCCCCCTCGTCGGTTAGCAGCACGTGCTCTGGTTCCGGAAATCTCCGGGGGGGCCTTCTCTCTCTTAGAGGATATCTCCGTTCCGGAGCTTCGGTAACCGGCTCCTCCGTTTCCTCTTCATCCGAATCCATTTCGGGATCGGGGCCGGTTCCGGTATCATTTTCATCTTCTTCGGCCGGTTCTGTTTCTTCACCGTCTTCGGCCGGATCTTCGAGTGTTAACCGGTCCCTTGCCGGTCGGGACTGCTCCTCGTAGAGTTGATTCTCACCGGTCGACTTGGAGCTCTTCATCTTCTTCTCCGACTCCCAGTCGGCGAGTGTCTTGTCCTCCATGAAGATGATATCTCGACTCCTGAATATCTTCTTGTCGACCGGGTCCCATACTCGGTAGCCGAACTCGTCGTCGCCGTAACCGAGGAATATGCATGGCCGGGTCTTTGGATCTAACTTTCCTCTCCGGTCCTTTGCCACATGCACGTATGCGAGACACCCGAACACCTTCAGATGCCGGTAGGATACTTCCCTACCGGTCCACACTTTCTGCGGCGTGTCTCCGTCCAAAGGTACTGAGGGTGATCTGTTAATCACGTATGTCGCCGTCGACATTGCCTCAGCCCAAAACCCCTTGGGTAATTTCGCATGCGCTAGCATACTCCGGACCCTCTCCATTATGGTCCGGTTCATCCTCTCGGCCAGCCCGTTCAGTTCCGGCGTCTTCGGCACAGTAAACTCGAGCCGGATTCCCATTGAACGACAATACTCCTCAAATTGCCCTCGGTATTCTCCTCCGTTATCCGCTCGTATCGCTTTCAGCTTCTTGCCGGATTCTCTTTCCACTCTCGCGTGGAGTTCTTTGAAGACGGACAATACTTGGTCCTTTGTCTTCAACGGTGCCGTCCACAGCTTCCGGCTGTGGTCATCAATGAATGTCACGAAGTACTGGGCTCCGCCATGTGACTTCGTTTCTACTTGACACACGTCAGTGTGTACCAACTCCAATGGTACACTACGTCTCGTCGGTGGCCTTGAGTGGAAGGAGGTTCGGTTCTGCTTACCGGCCAGGCAATCGGTGCACTTCTCCAGGTGCACATGCTTCACTGGAATGAGGTTGTCATCTGCAAGCCTCTTCATCCCCTTCTCACTCATGTGGCACAGTCTCTTGTGCCACAGCTCACCGGCAGTGTCGGCTGCCACGTTCAGCTCTTCCGGACATAACCGGGCATTCATCAGGTACAACGTGTTAGCTTTCCGGGCCCGAGCCACTATCAGGCTCCCCTTGCTGAACTTCATTACGCCGTTCCGGATGCTACCTGTGTAGCCTTCATCATCTAGCCTCCCGGCCGAAATCAGGTTCAATCGAACCTCCGGAACGTGTCGGACATCCTTCAGCAGCATTTTGCATCCGGTCGAGGTTGTTAACCACACGTCTCCTATGCCGGCAATCCGGCACGTACCTTCATTTCCCATCCGAACGCAACCATGCTCACCGGCTGTGTAGGATGAGAAGTATCTTCTCTCCGGGGTTAGGTGGAACGATGCTCCGGAATCGACCACCCAGGTCGTCTCATCGCCGGCAATGTTTAGCTCACCTTCTTCGGTGATGAGCATGATCTCCTCTTCACTTGCCGCGAGTGCCGTCGTTCCTTTCCGGTTCTGCCCTCGCCGATCCGGACCTCTCCGGTCCGTGGCTCCCCGGTACTCATACGAAACTACCGAAATCCTATTGGGTTGAGGTGATGTACACAACTGTTTATCTAATCAACAGGTCTCCCTCAGTACCATTGAAGGGTGATGTCCCAAAGAGGGTGTGGACAGGGAAGGATGTCTCCTACCAGCATCTGAGGTTGTTCGGATGTCTGGCGCACATGCATGTACCGAAAGATTTGAGGTCAAAGCTTGACATCAAGTCGAAAGCATGCATATTCATGGGATACTCGAAAGATGAATTCGGCTACAGGCTATGGGACCTAGTCGACAAGAAGGTAGTGAGAAGTCGAGATGTAGTCTTTCTAGAAGACAAGACGATTGAATATTGGAAGCAACAGAAGTCGGAATCGACTCCCCAGTCAACCCCGACTACCATCGACTTAAGGCCAAATGAGTTGTTACCGACAGCTGTAAGGAGACAGATGGCCGACAGAGCCAAATCCGAGTTGGTCGACTCGGAGAGATCGACTGACTATGAGTCAGAGTCGGCAGACCTGCAAACGTCAATTGATGAATATGAGTTGGAATTACCCAACCTGGAGAGGCCGATTGCCAATTGAGTTAGTAGAGACATCCGAAAGAGAGCCAACAACGAGTGGAAGAAAATACCCACTCAGGGAGAGGAAAGCACTGACTACATATGCCAGCCAATACATCCTCTTGACTGATGAAGGTGAACCGGAGTGCTATGAAGAAGCCATTGCCGACGAGCACAGAGCGAAATAGCTAAGCGTGATGCATGATGAGTTGGAATCCTTGCACGAGAATTACACCTACGACCTGGTAGAGCTGTTGAAAGGCAAGAGAGCACTCAGGAATAAATGGGTCTACAAAGTGAAGACTGGAGAAGCCGACAGTGAGCCCAGGTATAAAGCCCGCATAATCGTGAACGGTTTTCAACAGAAAAAGGGCGTTGACTTTGACGAAATATTCGCACCAGTCGTGAAGATGACATCCATTCGAACTATTCTGAGCATAGCGGCCAGTATGGATCTGGAGATTGAACAATTGGATGTCAAACCCACATTTCTGCACAAAGAACTAGAAGAAGAAATCTATATGCTTCAACCCAAAGGTTTTGAGGAGAAAGGGAAAGAGAATCTGGTGTGTCGATTGAAGAAAAGCTTGTACGGTCTGAAACAAGATCCACGCCAATGGTACAAGATGTTTGAGTCCTTCATGATGGAACACCGGTTCCAGAAAACACAGGCCGATCACTGTGTGTTCGTCAAAAGGTACGAAGAACGAGACTTCTTGATTCTCTTGCTATATGTCGATGACATGTTGATAGTTGGTCAAGATACAAGGAAGATTGGAAGCTTGAAGAAAGCTCTCGGCAAATCATTTGCCATGAAAGACCTTGGACCGACTAAACAGATCTTAGGAATGGACATAGTTCAAGACTAAACTCAAAAGGTGCTATGGTTGTCACACTAGAAGTATGTGACGAAGATCTTAGAGAGATTTAACATGTCATATGCAAAGCCAGTCAGCTCAGTGTTGCCGACAAATTGCAGATTGAATGCGAAGCAGTGCGTTTCGCTCCGGTGACTTCTTCGAATCGGTGTCGTCGGCTCCGTTGTCTTTTCGGTAATGCCGACAATTCTTACGGAAGTGCCCCGGCTTCCCACAGTGGAAGCATGTGGGCCTTCCTCTTGACTGTGACCGGGTCCCCGACTTCTCCCGTCTTTGCGGACTCCGGTTCCATTGTCTTCCCCGTTCCGATTCGGTAAGCAGTGCCTTCGAGTCGGAGGCCGGTTCTTTATCTCTCCGACGCGCTTCTTCGTTCAAAATACTTGTCTTTACCGTTTGTAGGGACAAGTTATCTTCGGTGCAGGAGGTGCTGAGAGTCACCACCAAGTTCTCCCAGCTTTCCGGCAATGTACACATCAGGATGATGGCTTGCATTGCATCCTCCAACGGGAACTTGATCGCCGCAAGCTGGTTCACGAATCCCATGAACGTGCTCACGTGTTCCACCATATTCTCGCCGTCCCGGTACTTGAGGTTCACTATCTTCCTCATCAGGGAGGTCCGGTTCAACGCATTCTTCCTCTCGTAGAGGCCCGACAACTTCTTCCACATCTCATATGCGTTGGTGTCGTTCGCCACATGTTGTAGAACGCTTACATCGACATATTGCCGGATCGTCGCTACGGCTTTCCGGTTCAGGAGCTTCCACTCCGACTCTATTACCCCCTTGGGTATCTCGGCATTGTCGATCGGTTCATACAGGTCTCGGACGATGAGAAGGTCTTCCATCTTTATCTTCCAGTCGGCGTAGTTCTGTGAGTTCAACACCATCATGCTCGGAGGCCCACTACCGCCGCCTTCCATTTTCTGTGCTACCGTCGCTCTGATACCAATTTGTTGCGAATCGACGCTCCGATTCACCTTCACCTCTCGGCCACAACCAAGGAAACACACGAATCGTTGTTGCAGAAAATGGGAAATACAGAGAAAGACACGTTAGCACAGGGATTAACGTGGAAAACCCTATACGGGAAAAACCACGGGAGTGCAAGACTCCAACTATCACTATGAACAGAGATGTACAATGGTGAGGCCACAAGGCAACAACCTTGAGCTCACTGTCTTCGCCACAGGCGGCGGTAATACACAGAGGCAACGACCTCTTCGTCTTTCTCTCTCTCTGTCTCGGCTGCTCTCTTCACTCTCTCTAAGTGAAAAACAGAAAATGAGCAACAGACACTAAACTGTTTGCCCTAAGTCATATTTATGCACATATGACTGTCGGGCTATTTACAAATATAGCCTCAAGGGCCCTTGGCAAACATATTCACAAATATGTCCCCGCATCCGGATCTCTCTCCGGGTACATTCATCATCCGGCTCCGTAGCCGGGTCTTTGTCATCCGGCTTCGTAGCCGGGGTCTTCATCATCCGGCACCGTAGCCGGGGTCTTCATCATCCGGCACCGTAGCCGGGGTCTTCATCATCCGGCTTCATGCCGGGTACTCTTCATCCCGCAACCGGGCTTGCCGTCATTCATTTCCGGACATCCCATCCGGAGGGACCGAAATCCCGACACAAACCAAACACTAGAACAATATCTCCGGTGTTTCTTGAGTTATCAACAGGACGGTTGGGCTGAGATTCTCTACTTTGTGGAGTTTGCGTATAATAATGCTTTTCACTCCTCAACTCGGGTCTCCCCATTTTTCGCTTATACCGTTTTTCATCCTCGATGGTCGATTGGGCTAAGATTCTCCACTTTGTGGAGTTTTCGTATAATAATGCTTTTCACTCCTCGACTCGGGTCTCCCCATTTTTCTCTTATACCGTTTTTCATCCTCATTGGTCGGTGATCGACACTCCAGAGCTACCTACCAACCCTCATGCCGAGGATCATTTGGAGAGGCTACGCAAGATCCAGATGAATCTCTCTACTCACCTTCGTCATACTCAACACACACAGAAGACTTACGCGGATCATCATCGGATTCCCTCCTCTTTCTCCATCGGAGATCGAGTATGGCTCTTATGTTGTCACATCAAGACTACTCAACCGTGCGACAAGTTGGATTATCGACGACTCGGTCCTTTCTGTATTACGGGTAAGGTTAATGATGTCACATTCCACCTTGATCTCCCTCCGCAGCTTCAGATACATCTGGTTTTCCATTGTTCTCTTCTTGAACCTTATAAAGCAAACACCATTCCCGATCGTGTTACACCACCGCCGCCCCCGGTGGAGTTGGACACCAGCCTGGAGTATGAAGTTGCTGCCATCCTCGATTCCAAACTTGTTCACAACAAACTTTATTATTTGGTCGATTGGCTCGGTTATAGTCCGAGTGAATGTACTTGGGAACCCATCGAGCATGTTGCCAATGCTCAGGATCTTCTTGCTAATTTCCACCGAAAATATCCGGACAAACCCGGTCTGCAATCAGCACCGACTCGTTCCACTCGTCTTTTGTAAGGGGGAAATAGTATCATGATATGGCAAGAATCGAACCCATAACCTTATGCTACATGGGTCGAGCTCTTACCATTAGACTATGAATTGTAATTTGTAGGATATTATTTTCATTTATACTTTATCATAGAAAATTGATGTATATTCTAGATCTCTCTGGAACATTCTAGAAGCTTCAGGATTATTCCTAAACACATTATAAAAGGAGGCACAAGGCATTGTTTTGAACCAAATTGGTTCAACCCTAGTCTTAAGCCTCCTAGCCACTTTGTACTTATCTTTCACATAATATATTAGTTGTTGTCATCATCATCTCTCTCTCTCTCCACTTCTCTCTTCCTCTCTTGGGAATCTTACGCAGTCCCGTCCTCTTAGTACTAATAGTACTTCTCTTCTCTAGTACTAATTCTCTCTCTATTTAGTACTATTCCTGACCGACCGCGCCTGTCCTTCTTTTGGGAACTCGCCTCCGTGGCCATCCTTGTTGACCATGCTCGACTTCGTCTTCCACTTCGAGCATGCCCATCCCTTCTACACGAACCGTCGATTCTCCATATCCGACGTTCGCGCCTTCCTCCCCAATCGGTCCTCTTGAACCCCGTTGCCAATCCTTCCATCCCGCGCTCACCTTCCATAGGCTCCTCCCGTGTGCTCTTATCATTCCCCGAATGCGTGTTCCTTCTTCAGTGCTTAGGTGACCCCAATACACACTCCTTGTTCCTTCTATGGTCATTGTGTCGTGTGGCGCGTTCCGCCTTCCTTGTTCGGCACCGCCTGTGCCGGACATTATCCCGTACCCGTGCTTGCTTCGGCCCTCAATGGCCACTCTCACGCCTCTTGTTCCGCTCCGCGCTTACCCCTCACCGGCTTCCTCCCGAAATCGTAACCGGCCGGTAAGGGTTCAATCACCATCAACTCCGGCCTTGCCGGCTCCCGGTCCACTCTTCCTGCATCGCCGGTTCCCGTTTCCTGCCGCCACCATCCTTCTCACTTGGTCTCACGTTGCCACGTCGGCTTGAACTACTGGTGTCTCTGGATTGGTGTGAGGATCCCATAAAACCGGTCCTTTTTTTTTTCTTCATTCCGCGTTGTCTTCCGGCCCAGTTTCAGTTAGTGGCCGCTTTGTTGTCCTTTCTGCTCGATCCTGTTCTCCTGCCGCCACCACCCTTCTCACATGGTCTCATGTTGCCATGTTGGCTTGAACTACTAGTGTCTCTGGATTGGCGTGAGGATTGCCGTAGGATCACCCATCAGTAATTCCCACATCGTTGGTTCCCATTTCCTGCCGCCACCATCCTTCTAACTAGGTCTCACGTTGCCATGTCAACTTGAACTACCGGTGTCTCCGGATTGGTGTGAGCATCCCATAGGACCATCTTCCATGTTGTCTTTGCCCTCGTCTCCTTGCCGCCACCATCAGTCTCTTGGTCTTACGTCGGATCCGATGCCGACTGCCCAAGTCTTTAGATCCAGTGTGAAGGATCCTCCTTAGGCCTCCTGTCTTCCCGACCCTATCCCGGGTCATCCTTCTCCGCATGTTCAGAGGGTGGCTTGCTCCGCACCCTCTCCCGTGGTACCGATGTACCGTGTTCTCGGCCTCTTTGTAAGCCTGCTTCTTCCTCCCTTCCGGATCGGTTATCCGGATGTCCGCTCTGACCGTCACTCCACATTGCCGCGTCCCGTTCTCCTGCCGCCACCGTCAATATCTTGGTCTTATGTCGAATCTGATTCCTCCTCTTCTCGGATCAATTGTATTAGCCGTGACCTCCGTGACCTCCGTGTCCTCGCCGCCACTTTCCGTCTCTTAGGTCTTCCGTTGGTTTTTGGACGCAACCGCCTAAGTCCCGAGAACGAATGTGGAGGACCCATACTTCAGTCAACCGCCTCTTTCATTTCTCCCCGTCGTCGTCAATCCCCTTCTTTGCACTTCCCTACCATCTCCCTTCTCTTTCGGTCTCACGTTGCCATGTTGGCTTGAACTGCTGAAGTCTCTGGTCAAGATGTGGGGACACCGATTTTGTAACAACTCTGGACGACTCATCCGAGTCACTGACCCTTTTATTGGTGTCAGTGGAAAGCATCTGATCTGTGATCAATCAAGCCCTCTTGGGCTTGATTCACCAATGTCTGGAGTTTCGGCTCCGATGATGATCCTGCCGGATTCGTTCTGAACCCTTGATCACCTTAGTTTCAATTCCCAACCTTCGCCCGGTCGGTCTTTCTCCCCATGTAAAAGAGGGCGGCTCGTTCCACACTCTCTCCCGTATTGGCACCTTCATGCCGATCCTGGCCCTAGTCGAACAATCCACGAACGGATCGTGCTCCACCCTAATCGGAGCGTCGCGTGGTTCGGTTCCCGGTCAGGTCATTTCCTTGTCCCTTCGTCGACCTTTTCGCGGGCCATTTCTCATCCATCTTCACTGGCATCATGCCAGGACTCCTTGATACCATCATCCATCTCTTCGGACTCACATGGGCGTAAGGGCCCGAATGCTGAGTTCTCCAAAATCAGTTCTGAGGGCTCTTGTCCGTTCCTTCCCCGTATCGTCTCGTTGGTGATTCTCGGTCTCCCGCCGCCGCCTTCCTCTTGGGACTCACTTGGGCACTCGGGCCCGACTGCCATCATCTCGGGAGCAGGTGTGGGAAGACGCGTAGAATCGCCTGTCCTATTTACGCCCTTGTCTGTAGCCACATGCTTCTCATGGTCGGTGGTCGTCTTTTTCCCGATCGTGCAAGCCCCGCCTAGGCTTGCTTCTCCAATGTCCAGAGTTTCGGGCTGACATGCCCGAAACTGTCGGTCCCAGCATTCCGATTATGCGATCGGTATCTCGGCCTTGACCTCAGCCGCTCTATCTCCGCAGTCCGAGAGGACGTTTCGTTCCGCAGCCTCTCCCGTGGTACTATGGTACCGATCTTCTGCCATCTCGTGGGGTAGGTCTATCTCCTCGGCGTCGGCGTCAGCTTGTGGCCTCGATCTTTCCTCTTCCTCGAGCATTGCCTGGAGAGCTGCATACACCTCTGCAATCCTGGCCCCGAAGTTGAGCGTTGCCGACTCTATTTGTCATTCGACATCTTCCCGTTGTGATGGCGCACCGTCGCGTGCCTTCCTCCTAGCCTTCTCGGCCCACTCGTCATCTAGCCATTGGCATACCCTTCCGACTTTCGACCAGTCCTCCATAAGGCCATTCGCTCCGTCATCGTCTTCGAGCTCAATCCCGATGGCCTCCCGTTCCGCTAGATCGATCGACCTAACGAACAACAGGACTTTGTACGCCCCCACGGAACTTTGCTCTTGCTCTGGGAACCGAGCAAGCCGTTACTTGAACTCTCGGAACACCTTCATTGCGCCCCGGTGGGTCTTCGCCGATGCCATCCACTGGTCGAAGTCGCGTCCTCCTCAGCTCTTCTGTCGTCCTCCATATGCCTGCAAGAGCGCCTCTTCGAAGGCCTCCCACGAACTATGAGCTTCTCGGAGCTCGTTCACTTCCGCATGCATGCGGACGACGATGACCCGACAGAAGAACTCCAGCCTCAACGCCTCGTCTACGTCTCGCTCCTCCATTTCAGCGTTGTAGGCTTCCAAGTAGAATGGAACTTTGTCCCTGTTGAAACGGACGACTCTTGTGACCACTAACTCAATAGCTTGCTGCGCCATCTCTCTTCTTGTTGTTGCTCGTCCAAACTCCCTCACCGCTTCGACAAAAAGTTGTGCAATGTCGTCCGTCTTCTTCCAACTCCATTCTCCCTTGCCGCCCTTCACGTCGGGTTCACCAAATATCTCGCGGTAATCCGCGAGTGCACGTCGAAAGGGGCGGGACCAGGGGGGTCTCGGATGAGGAAGAAAGGGATGCCAGGAAACCGACTCCGGCCACGGACTAGGGGCAACCGAACACGAGAGAGAGAAAAGGAGAGAGAGCACGCGCGCAAAACCTATGTACAAGAAACAAAGAGGTGGAGCTATGCACCCGACACCATCAGAGACACCATTATGTACAAACAGACATGAACATATATATATATATGAACTTAACCCTAACCGAGCTTTGCCGCCATGGCTGCGGCCCCCAACTTCTCAGGAAGGAGAAGGAGAAGAAGACTCCCAAGAAGTTACTAACCCTATAAAACAAAATGAACCTCGACAAAATGGTATCACCTTACGACTCAAAATGGGCAACCCTTACACAAGAGGCGCTCCCTTCCTTTTATAGAACAAGGAGAGGGATGTATTACAATGTGGGATAAATACCTCCCCTTATTCTATACACCGTTTCTTACTATACATGTGCACATGTTGCACACCACCGACTTGCCCATTCCACCCTGGTTTCACACTATAGCCGGAAATCTTCACGACACCGGCTGACAAGCCTTATGGCTTTCACCTCCATATTTCCGGCATAATCAAATAGCTTGTCATCATAGGTGAAGAGATAGCTTGATGTTGACTTCTAATTATCCATATTTTCACCATAATCCGAGTCGGTATAATGTTCTACTTCAGTCAAATTTTCCGATCTGAAAGTCACTTGTACATCTTCGGTGCCTCTTAGATACCTTAAGATGTGCTTGATAGCCTCCTAATGCTTCCGTCCATGGTTTGACATGTACTGGCTGATGACCCCCATGGCGTATGCAAGGTTGGATCGGGTCGGCACCATAGCGTACATGATACTTCCTACCGTCGATGCGTAAGTGTGAAAGTGTTTTTTGAATTCAAGCCATTGAACACTAGATGGATATAAAGTATGGATAATTCACATTTGGAGGATAAGAACACGAACTAAGAGCTTAGGGAAGAAGTCAAAAGTAAAAGTAAGAGACCAAGAGAAAAGTAAAAAGAGAAAAAGCGGACCATAAAAACAGGTAAAAAAGTAATGGTCATAAATCCTTCTTTTTTCACCCAAATATTATGTTTAAATATGGGTTAGAAATCTTGTAAAGAGATCTATCTATAACGTTTTAAATCACTAAATTTGGAGCTATGATGAGGGAGATATGACGATTAGAAGGTCGCTGGGTCTTAGCTAAAAATAGGAGATAAAAATCTTCTAAAAATAGCGTGAACGAGGAAGAAGAAGAAAATTATAAGAGAAGAAGTGGAAGGACTAATAAAAAGAAGAACTAAGAGGATCCTAATCGAGGAGAAGGCGTCTTAGGAAGAGAAATCTTTGTGAAAGAGGGAGGGTCTTAATTGTGGTTTTTGAGTGATTGGTAGTAAGAAGGTCTTTGGTTTCTTAGTTGAATGTGGATTTTATCTCCTTTGTTTTGTCTTGATGTTGGAATATCATAACAATATTATCTCTTTCTCATATTCTCTATCTTTTTTTCTTAATTTCTTGAGTCTCTCTTGATCTATATAATATATTATGAGTCACAACTCCATCTAACCGGTTTGGTCAAGCCCTCATATAGTGTAAGATTATCCTTTGTCTTAAACACCTCATCATTTTGGCGCTCTAGGGAGGGCTGATCATTTCCGTATAGGAGGGACAACTTATCCTCTCTTTGTGTTACTATACTACATTAACTTAGCTATGCAATTCACGTTTTCGGGTGAAAGAACACAACATGCTGGTGCCTTTTTAGCATCCTTTGAGCATCATGTTGTCTCTATTGGACACATGACCGATAATGAGAAGTTACCTTTGTTGGTAGCAACATTCTATGGTCAAGCTCGAGATTGGTATGACTCTCTTCCACCAAATCAACAAGGAGCATATCAATTGTTGGTGCACCAGTTTCGTGCCAAATATATTCAACGACGAAGTGCAACCGAAGTAAGGGAAGAGTTATTTCGACTAAAGATGGAATCACCACTTGGTTTCATGGAGTATGAAAGAAATTTCAAGGATTTGTGGACAACATGGATTCGTCTTCGTGGTGGCATTGAAGACGAGTGGTTTAAAATGGAATGATTCAAGATGGGTCTTGATATGTATTTCTATTTGGAGGCAAACTTGAAGGATCCTACATCTTTTCAAGCTCTCATTCGAGTTTGTGAAGCTTATGATCGACAAGCGAAGATGCTGAGTTCCATGGGGGACCCCCAAATGACAGCTTTGGATGCAAATTTGATGGCTCGTGCCAACTTTCAAGCCTCATCTTCAATTGTGCAGCCTGTTGTGTGTCGGGGCGTGGGCTAGGTCCTGGGGACGTTACCGAGGGGCGCGACATTGGCTGTCGAATGGTGACGTCATCGGCCGTGTTGTCTTCCGTGGCTACCTCCTCCTCCCATTCTTGGCAGGTCTCGGAAACTACCCTTTTTCGTTGGGGTTGGGCAGGTGGTGGTGCAGATGCGGTGTTTTGGTCGGCGGCAGGGGGTGAAGGCGATGTGGGCTCCTCCCATGCTTCGTGGTTGATGGCCACGAATTTTTCTCTCTGCCTTCGTGGTGGTGGTGGGGACGTGAGTGTGCGCGGGGAAGGAAGCGAGGAGGGTGGGTATAGAACCATCAAAAAGTGGGTAAGAACAGACAACATCTTCTTACCGGACTGAAATGAAGCTAAGGCGGCGCGGAGTCCTTCGCCTGTGATGATTCCCCAATCGATTCTGTTTCCTTCATAAGCGCTGATGATGATGGTTGCCTTGTTCTGCGGCATGCTCGTTGGGTTCATATGCACGAACGCATACTCCATCAATATACGAGCAATTTCCCCGAAAGCTTTGTTGGGCCCGCCATACGTGCAATATGCCTTCCCTATGGCTGAGTACTCACCGAAGTATGCCTTCATCTTTGATGTCGGGGGTATGTCGACCTCATGGTCCCCTCCCCGTTGCAGGTCCAAAACAGCCCGAAGAACGTTGTTGGTGATGGCTTTGGGACTTTAGCCACAGTTTGGGCATCTAGGTGCGCGGGGGCATCGATGAACTCGATGGGCATTACGGCTTCTAACCCGAACGCCATTCAAAAGGGGGTCGATTGGATGCTTGTTTTGAAAGTCGTACGATATGCCCACAACGCGCTCTGGAGTTTGTCATCCCAATCGGTCCTGTTTTCATTGACGATCTTCTTCAGTATGGTTTGGAGGATTTTATTTGTTGATTCTGCCAAGCCGTTCGCCTGCGGGTAGTATGGTGTGCTTTTCTTGTGCACCACCGCGTAGTGGTGTGTAAGCTCACGTATTATATGATTGATGAAGTGCCCACCTTGGTCACTAACGAGCTCGATTGGACATCCGTAACGGCACCAGAGGTGCTCGTACACAAATTTAGCCGTGGATGCCGCTGTGTTATCTCAGAGTGCCTTAGCCTCGACCCATTTGGTGCAGTAATCCGTGGCAACCAGAATATATCTATTCCCTGTTCGGGCCGCGGGTGGTTTGAAACGACCTACAAAATCCAAACCCCATTTTTGAAATGGGTCCAACGGAAGAATCGGCTGGTGTGGCATTCGTGACTGTTCCATTGGTTGCCCCAGACGTTGGTACAAATCGCACTGCCGGCAAAACTCGTGAGTGTCTTTCTTTGTTGTCGGCCACCATAATCCACTTTGCCAAACTTTCCTTGTCGTGGAATCCCCGACATAGTGTCCCCCAGCTACACCCTGGTGGGTTTCCTGAAGAACCGCGTTCTTCTCGAACTGCCGAATCGCTCGGCACCATATGCCGTTCGAGCCTTTGTGGTAGAGAATGTCTGAGACGAGGCAAAAATTCCGGCTACGCACTGCTAGGCGTTTTCTCGTGTCAAGGGTCATGTGCTCGGGAGGTACACCGGTAGTGAGAAAATGGGTCATCTCCGTGATCCATTCATCTCCGTTATCGTCTAGTACCGTGGTTAGGTTAAATAGGTTGGCGTCCGGTAGCTCGTCGTACGTTGTTTTCGCCGGTTTTCCTGACTCAAGACGGCTCAAGTAGTCGGCGACGGCATGTTGTACCCCGGGTCGATGCTGAATCTGAAAATCAAACTCTTGTAGTAGGAGCATCCACCGAGCCAACCATCCGGTGAGGGCTTGTTTATTGACCAAATAAATAAGTTCCGAGTGATCCACGTGAAAGGTAAATTTTCGGCCCAAGAGGTAATGCTGAAATTTATTGATGCTATAAATCATACCGAGAGCCTCCCGCTCGATGGTGGAGTAATTCTTTTCCGCGGTCGAGAGCCGTCGGCTGGCGTAGTACACGGGCCTATACCAATTCGGGGGTGTGCATTGCATCAGAGCACTTCCGATGGCGATGTCCGAAGCATCTACGAAGACATGAAACGGTTCGAACCAAACCGGAGACTGGACCACCGGGGCATGTGACAGCATTCGTTTGAGGGTCTGATAAGCCGTGTCCTCGACTGACTTCCATTGGAAAGGAAGGCGATGGACTGCCGCGTGTAAGGGTGTCGCGAAATCGGCCAGGTGTCGTATCATTTGGCTGTGCCACCGGATTTGTCCCAAAAAACAGCTTAGTGCCTTAGCGTTCGAGGGTTCAATGGCATCCAGGATTGCCTTTACTTTATCCGGGTCCATAGCGATGCCTTCTTGACTAACAATGTGGCCGAGAAGGTTGCCGCTGGTGACTAAGAACGCGCATTTCGTCGGGTTTAAACTCAGTCGAGCTTGGCGACATCGGTCCAGGTAGAGTCGTAACTGGGTCATGTGTTCCCGTCGATGGCCATACACGACGAAATCGTCGAGAAAAACTTGCATGAACGCCGGGATGTAGTCATGAACGATTTCAGTGATGATGCGCTGGAACGTAGCTGGCGCTGTTTTTAGACTGAACATCATAACTTCTGCTACAAAAACTCCCCATTCCGTGATGAAAGCAGTTTTCTCCTGATCCTCCGGGTGCATTCTTATCTGGTTATAGCCGTTGAACCCGTCAGGGAAACTGTAGCATTCGTGGCCGGCTACCGTGTCGAGGATGCTATTCGTGAATGGGAGAGGGAAACTGTCGGTGACTGTTGCCGCGTTAAGCTTCCGATAGTCGACGCAGACGCGGATTTTTCCGTTCTTCTTGGGGACCACTACAATCGGGCTCAACCATGTAGCCCGTTTAACAGGGCGAATGAAGCCCACTTGGAGTAACTTGTCAATTTCCTCTTTGACTTTAGCGGCGTAGTTGGGGTTCATCCTGTAGCGCCTCTGCTGAACCGGCCGAGTGTCGGGTAAGATGTGAATTTGATGTTGGTAGTATTGAGGATCCAGCCCCTTCATATCGGTGTAAGACCAAGCAAAAACATCCTGGTAGTCGGTGAGTAATTTTACGAGGCATGCCCGTTCGCCAGTTGGTAGATTATTGGCAATTTGTACCGTACGGGGATTCTCGTCCGAACCGAGGTTTATTGTTTCCAAGGTTGATGCTTTCACTCGTTGTGAAATGGCGAGTTCGCGTTTGAAAGCCTCCCGAGCATGACGTAGCTCGGCAACTGTGGTTGCATCGGGTTCATCCTGGGGTGGTGACTCCTCCGTGACTTCCTCGTCTTTAGATGGCTCGATGGTTGGTAAGGCATTGATTTCAAAGAGAGGAATGATCGTGGGATGATCATCTAGGAAGTCATCGACCTCCTCATCGGCCAATCCGTCGAGCATATGGACCCCTTCCACGTATAACGGCGAAGTGTTGAGGGCGACGGGGACTCGTTCTTCAGTGATGATTCTGACTTTTGTCTTCCCTCTTCGGAACGAGATCATGTTGTGTTGCCAATGTTGCTTGATATTCGCTGTAAGCAACCATGGTCGACCTAGTAACATTGGGTAGGCGCCTTGTGTCTCCAGTCGTAGCACTACGGCCGAGATCGTGAACATGTGGCCTCTGAGTGTGAAGTCGAGATGGCAGATTAAACCAATGGAGCGAACGGAGCGGGTGTCGGCCATCTGAAGCCAAAAGGGGCATCGTTCCCATTGATTCAGGCCGAGGTTGAGACACGTTGACTCGCTAATAACGTTTATGCCGGATCCGCCGTCGATGATGCATCCGTGCAGGTCTTGTCCCTTAATGATGATTCGCACAGCTGGGTTCTGAGAATCCATGAGTGGTGGACCTGTACCTGCTTTGGTGAGGTGTACCGGTGGTGTCACAGTCTTAGTATTGGCCTGTAGTGCCGCCAGGGTGTCCCGAAATCTTGGCATGAGTGGTAGCAGTTTATGTAGGGGCAGCAAGATACGGGAATTGGTAAGCACATCCCATAGCTGGTCGTCCTCCGACGACGTGGGTTGTGTCGGGGTTTGTGGTACTTCACTGGGCCCGTCCCTCATGTCAGTTTGCATGCGTGCGGAATTATTTTTATTGGCCGTGTCGACCCATTCTTTTGTTGCCTATCGTACTTCATCCTGGATTTGCCACTGAGTAGTCTGCGCTTTACTCTGGGTAGTGACCGTTTGAACATCGACCATGATACTGTTTACCGCGGGTGCCTTGCCACGATTGGTTGTCGGACATTGCGTGGCGTAGTGGCATGGTTGGTTACATTTAAAACCTGTCACGTTGGCCGAGTTGCTTGTGTCCGCTCAGTCTGTGTGTGGAAGCTGTTGTTGTTGATCCTCGGTCTCGTTTGGTGGTGGGTTGTTCCGAGGTGCGTTGGAGTTGTGCTGGTCATGTTGAGGAGTGTCCCGTCGGCGGTTGTGATTAGGTCTTCTGATGTTGCGTGTGTTGCGATTGCTATTTCGCCGATCCATGCGTGAGTTCCTTCGGTCATACCGATCATCGCGATCGTCATCGTATCAAGCATAATCGTCGTGCCGGTCATCGCGATAATAATCACGACGATTATCACGTTGGTATTCGTTGTTTCGGCGCCATCGATCCGGGGATCGCGATTGGTCGTTATCCTGGTCGCGGTAGATATATCGCTCGTCCTGCTAAGAGTATGTATTGCGTGGCTCGATCTGGCGGACCGGTGTTGCCGTTGTGCGGTTCAACATATTATATTCGCACTGCTCGACCGTGTGAGCTCGAGATTGACAGATCGGACACTGTGGTCGGTGGGGACATTCGAGGGCCAGGTGTCCTGATCCTGAACACGCAGTGCATTGGAGGGCTTGGCGAAAGCGATTGTCCTCTTGGGGAAGAACGTTTTGCAAGGATGTCATCGAGAAGGCCGTGTCGTGCTGGTTCCAATCGAGGGCGAGAACGCACTCTATGACTTGTTCGATAGTATGGTTGGCGAAATTTGTAAGTGCGAGAGTCGTTCGTAGAGGCTCTCATAAACTGGATAGGAAAGTGTCCGGTATATGTTGTGCCGAGACATCATCAGCCACTTGTCTGTAGAGATCCTGGAACTGGATCGTGAACTGCGCAACCGTTTCGTGCGATTCCTGGCATATAGAGAAGAATTGTCATAGTAGTTCCCGTTTAGGCACCTCGCAATGAAAAAGTTCAAGGAACTTTGTGCGCACGATTTGGAAAGTGGTGGCCTCTCCTATTTCGAGACGAGAGTACCATCGTGCGGCCAGTCCATCGAGGGAGAGTGTCAACTCGGCAATCTTCGAGGCATCGATTTCGGCTGGTGTGAGGCGGTGCGTGGAGTGGTTAGCCTGCCACGTGGATATGAAGGCACGGACGTGTGACTCCGCGTCAGGTCCGTCGGCATATCGTGGGTATGGGTACGGCATGATGTCGTACTGTGGTTCTTCTGGTAGCACCGGAAAAGAGTTTAGTTCCGGTTGATTGACCTCCGGAGGGCTCGACGGGGCCTCTGGTGGTGAATCCAGTCGCGATCGAGTGTTCGGTGGCGAGGATTGCACTGGACAAGCCCCCGATTGATAGGGAAAGGATTGGTCAGTGACCGCCGAGTCGGAAGTTCCTTCGACTGGCTCAGGGCGTCGGGCAGGTGGCCGAGACCTCGTGGTGCGAGAGGGCGCCGTAACGGCGGCTGGTGGTTACCTTCAACGAAGTTCGCTGTGCACCCACAGTTGTCCCACCGGGCGTGCCAAATTGTGTTACCCATTCCTTTGGGTGAACACCTTCGATAGATCTACGTCTATTGGTCTTCAAGGGCGTGGTACGTGAAGGCTCGTATAGAGGCGTCGAGAGAGATACAGGGCTCAGAGAGAAAACACTAGCGAGGTTTTGATTGACGTGGCGGCGTGAAACTCATAGGTATAGATCGAACCACAGACTGATGCAGCAAAAATAGGCAGAATTAAGCTATATTACTATGGCAGAAAAGATTACAAAACACGGCCTATGGCCAGTGACCTTACGAGTGTATCTAATTACGAATGACCAAGCTAGTGCTTCCACCTATAGTTTTCTCCCTCTCTTTTCTGAGGTACTGCTCCTCGTTTAAATAACTTTTCCCCTAACACACAGCCGAGCCATCGGTGGCCCGTGATACTCGGACTCGGCGTTTGCTAATTTCCTAATTTTACATTTCTGTCCTCTGGACAACACAACCCCGCGGATTTCACTCCGGAACGAACACTTCGGTAGTGTGCCGATTGAAGAAGTCCCTTTATGGACTAAAGCAAGCCCCGCGTTCCTGGAACGCGAAGGTAACGCAACGATTGCGTCGGTTGGGCTTAGCGATGTCAAAATCGGACTCCTCACTGTTCACCTAAAAAGGTCGAGTCGAGCTGGTGAGTATTTTACTTTATGTTGATGACTTGGTCATCACCGGTGCGACCTTGGTGACATTCACCGCGTAAACCTCTACCTCGCGGCGTCATTTGACATGAAGGACCTAGGGACCTTCATTACTTCTTCGGGATCGAAGTGATCTACACCCCCGAAGGCATATTGATCAGCCAACGGCATTACGTGCTGAGTATGCTCTTCAAATTCGGGATGGCCGATTGTAAGTCCGTCTCGACTCCTCTGTATAGAACCGTCAAGCTTCGCCCCGATTCCGGAAAGGTATATGACCCGACTAGGTTCCGACAGATAGTCCGAAACCTTATATACTTGACCATCACCCGACTAGATCTAAGCTACTTGGTCGGGGTGATCAGTCAGTTCATGGCGCGGTGCGATCGAGGAGCACCTTCAGTGCGCACAAAGCGTACTCTGATACGTTAGTGGCACTAAGGACCGGGGGCTACTATATCGAGCCGATACTGCCGCGCAATTCGTCAGTTACACCGATGATGATTGGGCCGGAAACGCCAGCGATTGTCGATCCACGTCCGGCTTCGCGTTCTCTCTTGGGAGTGCCGCGATCGCGTGGAGTAGCAAGAAGCAGCTGACAGTTGCATTGTCGAGCACCGAAGCCAAGTATAGAGGAGCAGTTGTCGTGACATGTGAAGCCATATGGTTGAAGCGGCTACTTAAGGATCTGCAGGTGGAGGTATCCGATCCAACGCCAATCTACTGCGACAACCTTAGCAGCATCCAACTAGCTAAGAACCCCGTCTTCCATGCCCGGAGTAAGCACATTGAGGTGCACGACCATTTCGTCCGTGAGCGTGTCCTCTCCGATGAAGTCGAACTTCGGGTCACCTCGACGTGCTGAACATGAGGCGGAGAGATGTCCATAATGACCACGGAAGGGAGCAGGAAAGGAGCGGAAAAGACCGTGATGCCGAGTCGGATGACGGATTCGACTTCGGATCAGCTGAAGAAGCCGAGGGCGGATCCGCGAAAGAGTCCAAAAGCGGACATAAGGGGAACAGCCGGAAGAAAGAGCCAAAGCCAGCCAAGCATGGGGGAGATGAAGCCATGAAGGGCGAGAAGATCGGAAACGAGTCGGAGACAACCAACTCGGACGAGAGCGAAAATCGATCGGAGGAAGCCAAGTTGGTTCGGATGTTTGATTCGGATACGCTGAATCAACCAAGGGCCAAGTGGGAGAGAAGGTAGCAGAAGAGACGCCAACACCGCAACAAAAAGGAAGCTGAGAAGGGCCGTGTAAGTAGACAAACCAACCAGAAGGGTCGAGGCGCACGGAATCGATCGGGTCGAGGAGCGCGAGCGAGGTGTGAAGCCAAAAGGAACCAGAGCATAGGTTCGGCGGAGCAGGTGGAACCTCAAGTTCAGCTTGAGGGGGAGTGTTGAGAGACATGCTCAACATTCATGCGTAATACGATGCGTAACCCAATGTGGAGACCGGGTGCGTAAATCGGTACGCACAACATGGCCGGATCGGTTCTGCAAGCCAAGAACCAGATTGGTTGGGACCGATCGGTTAGGCCGGACCGATGCGTAAATCGGTACGCATAACATGGTTGTATCAATGTGTAAACCAGAAGGCCATTAGGAAAATATTCCTCGTAAGGAATAATTTTGGGAGTTAGCGTAATAGGCTCATTTATGAGTGGTCAAGTACTGTCAGTACTTGTGTTAGCCCTATTGGTAGGGCTTGTATAAAAGGTGCTCACTGAGCACGGTGTATGTACAAATTGAGTATTATCTTTTGAATTTAGTTTCTGTGTGTTCTCTCTCTCTCTCCCGCGTACTGTGTATATTCAGGCTCTCCATTAAACCTGGCTATTTTCTGTGTTCGGTTTTCTATTGCTTCAGCACGTAATCTTTTTCACCGAACCACATAAACAGAAACCGATAAGCCAATAAACAAATAAACCCCGTAGTGGCTCTTCTCGAGGTTCCTTCCGCGGCTCCTGCCGTGGTTCCTCCCGTTCTATTTCAGCCGTGATCTTGGGGTTGTGTTAGGTATCACATGGTGTGAACCCTGGTGATTTTCGTGCCATGGTAACCTCCAGGACTTCATCGTCCCCTTGCGAAGCCTTTTCCTTCCTTCTGGCAATTCTCCCGATCGGCCTACGCCACCCATTCGGCCCAACCTCGGTTTAGGGCTGCTTGCAATTGTGTCTTGAAGCATTCATGCTTTGTTTGGAGGAGAATGCGAATGCGGTCAGTGCTCATCTACGTGCGTGCTTGTTAGTCCTCAAGACATTTCTTGAGGTTGTCAATTTTGTGTGTGTTGGCAGTCGCAGCTTCTTCGTAGATCGCGTTCACCCCTCTCCATATATGTGATTTCTTTTGCCCTTTTGCCCGAATATCAGCATCTTTGTCCGAGGGTTGCCGGAGTTCGGACCAGAGCCGTTCGATTTCCATCTCGGCCCGTTCTGTGGCACGTTATCGGCCCATATAAAATGACCCCTTAGGACTACCAATACTTATGGGTTTCGATCGCTACGAACTTTCTTCTTCCTCCTAGTACGTCGGGGTGAGTTCGCCGAGCTTGCATTTTGACTGTGGTGGCACGACTGGAAGTCGGGCCATTTCAGGGGCAGGGGAGGCTTGGGGCAGAAACAATATTGTCAAATATTGTTGGATAATAGGGCAAAGTTTCTATTAGGAAACAGGTCCCTCCGGATGGGAAGTGAGAAGAACAGTGTTGATGACCAAACTCGGCCGAGGTGAGAAACGGATGTGGAGTACTCGGCAACAGAAGACCCTCTGAGAGCCGGATGTGGAGTACCTGTCAACAGAAGACCCAGTGAGAACCGGATGTGGAGTACCTGGCAACGGAAGACCCGGTGAGAACCGCATGACGAGTGCCCGGCCAGAGCTGGATGGTGAAGGCCCGGTGAGAACCGGATGATGAGTGCCCGACAAGAGCCGGATGATGTAGGCCCGATGAGGAGTGCTCACCGGATGAAGGGACATATTCGTAAATATGTTTCTGAGAGTCCATTGGGGCTATATTTGTAAATAGCCAAAAAGTCATATTAGTATAAATATGACTTAGGGCAAACATTGTAGTGATTAAATTCTTGTTGGTGCAAGATTTGAGTGCGTAACTGTGTACAGAGAGAGAGTGAGAGAGGAAGAAGTCGTTGCCTCTGTTGTAATCGCCGCCTGTGGCGAAGATAGCAAGCTCGAGTTCATTGCTTCGGTGCTTTACTATTGTACATTGTGATATAGTGATAATTTGGAGTGTGTGGGCTGCCGTGGTTTTTTCCCTAGTTTGGGTTTTCCACGTTAACATCCTCTGTACTCTTCTCTTCACTGTGTCGTGTGTTCATTACCCATTTTCTGTGTTTGATTCTAGGCTCGGTTGTGGCCGAGCGTTGCTCATCGAGAGCGTGTATTCCTCTCAAATTGGTATCAGAGTGAAACGACACAGAAAATGGATGAATCGTTGGGAGGCATGTTTAAGCTCACCGACTCCAAGTATTCCGTGTGGAAGTCGAAGATGAGGGACATGCTCGTGGTTAAAGATCTTTTGTTGCCGGTTCAGTTCGGGGACAAGAGATCGGACAAAATCGATGCCACGATATGGGAGGTGTTGCACATGAAGACAACGGCGTACATACGGTGCTTCATCGACATGAGTCTATACAACAACTTCAATGAAGAGAGCAAGGCTCATGAGCTCTGGGAGAAGATCGGCATTATGTTTCAAAACAAAAATGTTAATTAGGTTTCGGTATTTCGGAAGCTAGTAAGACTCCGGTACCAAGATGGCTCCAGCATGGCGGAGCACATGAATGCCTTCCAGGGGCTGATCCACTAGGCAACATCATTGGAAGTACCTCTCTCCGATGAGGTACTAGCGCTACTCCTGCTCGGTTCCCTCCAGGATAGCTGGGAGACGTTGGTTGTCACTTTGGGCAACGCCAGGCCGGAAGGGAAACGGTTATCCCTAGCAAGAGTGAAGTCGAGCTTGCTAGATGAGGAGGCGCGTCGGAAAGACAAGGATATGAACTCCGACTACAAAGTGCTCATTACCGAATCGGAACGCGGAAGACAAAGGAACCGTAGTCCCCAGAATCGGGAGAAGTCGGGGACACAGTCAAAGTCATGGGAGAGGCCTACCTGCTTCTATTGCGGCAAGACGGGACACTTCCAAAAGAACTCTCGGCACTTCCGAAAAGACATGGAAACCGATGGTACCGATTCGAAGCGGACACCAGACCGGAACGGTAAAGACCGGAGGGGGACGAACCGGAAGGGAACGACGGCAATCGCGGCAAGTGAAGAAGAGTTGATGCTCATCAATGAGGAGAGTGAGCTAAACCTTGCCGGCGATGAGATGACCTGGGTGGTCGAATCCGGAGCGTCGTTCCACCTTACCCAGGACCGGAAATGCTTCTCATCCTACTCAGCCGGTGACCACGGTTGTGTCTAGATGGGGAATGAATGTACATGCCGAATTGTCGGCATAGGAGACGTGTGGTTGACAACACGAACCGGATGCAAGTTGTTGTTGAAGGATGTCCGACACGTTCCAGAGGTTCGTCTGAACCTGATATCGGCCGGTCGACTAGATGATGAAGGCTACACGGGTAGCATCCGGAACGGTGTTTTGAAGTTAAGCAAAGGGAGCCTGATTTTGGCTCGGGCCCGGAAGGTCAACAGCTGTACCTGATGAATGTACGGTTATGTCCGGAGGAAGTGAACGTGGCATCCGACACTACCGGTGAGTTGTGGCACAAAAGGCTGTGTCACATGAGCGAGAAGGGGATTAAGAGGCTTACAGACAACAACCTCATTCCAGTGAAGAACGTGCATTTGGAGAAGTGCACTGATTGTCTGGCCGGTAAGCAAAACCAGACCTCCTTCCGACCAAGGCCACCGATGAGACGTAATCCACCACTAGAGTTGGTGCATACTGATGTGTGTCAAGTGGACACAAAGCCACATGCAGGATCGCAGTACTTCGTAACATTCATAGATGACCACAGCCGGAAGTTGTAGGCCACACCGTTGAAGACGAAGGATTAGGTGTTATCCATCTTCAAAGAGCTCCACGCAAGAGTGGAAAGAGGAACTGGCCGGAAGCTAAAGGCGGTTCGAGTAGATAACGGAGGAGAATACCGGGGACAGTTCGAAGAGTACTGCCGCTCGAAGGGAATCCGGCTCGAATTTACCGTGCCGAAGACGCTGGAACTAAACGGGCTGGCCAAGAGGATCAACCGGACCATAATGGAGAGGGTCCGGAGTGTGCTGGTGCATGCAAAACTACCTAAGAAGTTTTGGGCTGACGCACCGTTGACGGCGACATATGTGATAAATAGATCACCCTTAGT
Source organism: Azolla caroliniana (assembly GCF_043228905.1). Taxonomy (NCBI): domain Eukaryota; kingdom Viridiplantae; phylum Streptophyta; class Polypodiopsida; order Salviniales; family Salviniaceae; genus Azolla; species Azolla caroliniana. The sequence goes on along the minus strand of NW_028230437.1, from coordinate 11,247,813 downwards.
ACCCTTGGACGGAGACACGCCACAGAGAGTCTAGACCGGTAAGGAAATATCCTATCGGCATCTGAAGGTATTCTGGTGTCTTGCATACGTGCATGTTGCTAAGCACCGGAGAGGAACATTGGATCCAAAGACCTAGCCATGCATATTCCTCGGTTACGGCGACGATGAGTTCGGCTACCGAGTGTGGGATCTGGCTGACGAGAAGGTAGTCTGGAGTCGAGATATTATCTTCATGGAGGACAAGACGCTCACCGACTGGGAGTCGGAGAACAAGATAATGAACTTCGAGTCGACCGATAAGGATCGATTCTACGATAGGCAAATCCAACCGTCACGAGACCGGTTAGCACTCGAGGAACCAGCCGGTTACGGTGAGGATACCGATCCGGCAGAAGAAGAAGTAGAGCAAGCTAAAACCGAAACCAGCCAAGACGCCCAATCGGATTCGGATGAAGAGCAAATGGAGGAGCCGGTTACCGAAGCCCAAAGATGGAGATATCCTCTCAGAGAGAGAAGGGCCCCCTGGAGATTTCCTGATGCAGAGCATGTGCTACTAACTGATGAGGGGGAGCCAGAAAGCTTCGAAGAAGCGAAGGATGACACCCACAGCCGCAAATGGTTAAATGCCATGAAGGATGAGATGGATTCCCTACATCAGAACCATATGTATGAATTGGTGGAGTTGCCGAAAGGAAAGAGGGCATTCCGAAACAAGTGGGTTTACAAGTTGAAACTGGGAGATGCCGGCAACCCCCCGAGATACAAAGCCAGAATCGTGGTGAAGGGGTTCTAGCAAAAGAAGGGCGCGGACTTCGACGAGATATTTGCCCCGGTAGTAAAGATGACCTCCATCCGGATGGTGCTGAGTATAGCGGCAAGCATGGACCTCGAGGTAGAGCAGCTAGACGTGAAGACGACATTCCTTCATGGTGACCTCAAAGAGGAGATCTACATGCAGCAACCGGAAGGATTCGTGGAGAAAGGGAAGAAGCACCTAGTTTGCTGATTGAGGAGGAGTCTCTATGGGTTGATGCAGGCCCCCCGACAATGATACCGGAAGTTCGACTCCTTCATGACCGATCAAGGGTACCACAAGATGCAGTCCGATCATTGCGTGTTTGTGAAGAAGTTCGAAGGAGGCAACTTCCTGATACTCCTTTTGTACGTGGACGACATGTTGATCGTCGGACGGGACCACGCGAAAATACAGATGCTGAAGAAGGCTCTCAATTGAACCTTCGCAATGAAAGACTTGGGCCCGGCAAGACAGATACTGGGGATGCACATCATCCGGGACTGGTCAAAGAGGCAATTGTGGTTGTCACAGGAGAAATACGTGACAAAGGTGCTTCAGCGGTTCAACATGTTAGAAGCAAAACTGGTCGGATCGACACTCCTGGAAAACTGCAGACTATTCGGTAAGCAAAGCCCGAAGACGAAAGCAGAGAAGGCTGATATGATGAAGGTTCCATATGCCTCTGTCGTCGGGAGCTTGATGTACGCAATGGTGTGTACTCGGCCGGATATTGGATATGCAGTCGGAGTGGTGAGCCGGTTTATGAGCAATCCCGGCAAGGAGCACTGGAACGCGGTTAAATGGATACTCCGGTACTTGAAGGGCACTTCGGATATGTGTCTCCGATTCGGCCTCGGTAAACCACAACTTGAGGGCTTTACCGATTCGGACATGTCGACTGATGTGGATAACAGTCGGTCTACATCCGGGTATGTAATGACATATGCAGGGGGAGCTATTTTGTGGCAGTCGAGGCTGTAGAAGACGGTTGCATTGTCAACCACGGAGGCGGAGTACATGGCGGCTGTGGTAGCCGGCAAGGAAATATTATGGATGAAGGACTTCATCGGAGAGCTCGGTATCCGGCAAGATGAATACCGGCTCTATTGTGACAGTCAAAGTGCCATCCACCTTGCTAAGAACACAACGTACCATTCCAAGACGAAGCACATCCAACGTAGGTATCATTGGATCTGGGAGCAAGTAGAAGATCGAGAGTTCGCACTGACAAAGATCTACACAGCCGAGAACGGGTCAGATATGTTGACCAAAGTACTGATACCCGGCAAGCTGGATGCATGTCAGAAGCAAATCGGACTAGTATGACATCCCTTGCCAAAGTGAAGGGGGAGTTTGTTAGGAAACAGGTCCCTCCGGATGGGAAGTGAGAAGAACAGTGTTGATGAGCAAACTCGGCCGAGGCTGATAGGCCGAGGTGAGAACCGGATGTGGAGTACTCGGCAACGGAAGACCCGGTGAGAACAGGATGACGAGTGCCCGACAAGAGCTGGATGGTGAAGGCCCGGTGAAAACCGGATGATGAGTGCCCGACAAGAGCCGGATGATGCAGGCCCGGTGAGGAGTGCTCACCGGATGAAGGGACATATTCGTAAATATGTTTCTGTGAGTCCATTGTGGCTATATTTGTAATTAGATGAAAAGTCATATTAGTATAAATATGACTTAGGGCAAACATTGTAGTGATTAAATTCTTGTTGGTGCAAGATTTGAGTGCGTAACTGTGTACAGAGAAAGAGTGAGAGAGGAAGAGGTCATTGGCTTTGTTGTAACCGCCGCCTCTGGCGAAGATAGCAAGCTCGAAGTCTTTGCCTCGGTGCTTTACTATTGTACATTGTGATATAGTGATAATTTGTAGTCTGTGGGCTGCCGTGGTTTTTTCCCTAGTTTGGGTTTTCCATGTTAACATCCTATGTACTCTTCTCTTCACCGTGTCGTGCGTTCATTACCTGTTTTTTGTGTTTGATTCTAGGCTCGGTTGTGGCCAGGCGTTGCTCATTGGGAGCGTGTATTCCTGTCAGTTTCCTCCCGACTTGGAACGTGTGAAGACCTTCGTGAAGAGCCGGCCTTGTTATGACTCCCCAATCTATGGCATGTCCCTCAAACGTCGTGATGATGATGGTTGCTTTATGTTTATGCGTCCCGTACGCATTGTTCTACACGCACCCCAGTTCTAGTAAAAACTTCGCAAGTTCGCGAAAGAAAGGATTAGGTGCATCCTTCTGCTGTCCTCCGTAAGACGACAAACGTAAATAACGCATGATAAAGAATCATATTAATTATAATATAAGTGTTGAAGTAATGTGTGTAACAGTTCACGCGGGAAGCGTAACCGACTAGGCCCGATGTATATGAAGGGCATTTGAGCATTGTAAAGAGCTAGTGCAATTTTGAGCATAGTCGTTTAATATAGACTCTGTTTTCTCTGAGTTCTGTCTCCTATCTCTTGTCTCTTCTTTGTTTTCTCTGTGTGACTGGATAAGTGTAAGCGTGTAAGGTCAATACATGTTGCGTGGTTATGCACATTAGGAGCTCAGTTGTAACCGTCTCTAGTTTAACGCAATTAGTAAACACGTTGTAAGTCACTACGTTCCACACGTTACGCAAATTCCTACCTTGCACCACGATCACCTTGATATCTCAAGATGAGGGTAAGGACACATTTTTGGCAGCGTTACAACGACCCCTCAAGACTACCCTGACTACGTAGAATGTGAAGGAAGAGATGACGAACATGGTTATCGAGCGGGCGTTGGAGCTCAAACTAGAAGACAAGGATGAAGGATTGTCCATAGCATCACTTCGGCAGGTGTTGCCCTAGGACGAGGAATATTGGTTCCGCCAAGCCATTCAATGCACAATCTGCTTGAACTTAAGGCACTCCGCGGCGGATTGTAAAATGTGGACACAGTGCCCAATTTGCCATTCACGGGGGCATATAGTGGACCAGTGCGAATATAATATGTTGAATAGGGCCACGTTGACAGTTCGTTATATGGAACCACAACGACAATGTCGCCGAAATGATTAAGGGCATTCGGAAGAGCGTTATCGTAATATGGAATGTAACGAGCGTGTGGAAAGGCGGTACCATCATTGCCGCAACAATGATCCTGAGTCCGACGAAGGAGAGCAGGAAGAAGAAGAGCATCAGAGCAATGACCGCTGCAAGCGGAGGGGGAGACGTTGATATGATAATTGACGTTGTCGTGGAGAAAACTGTCCCTAGGTGGAATCAGAGAATATCGGGAGAATCAGCAGTGTGCATCATGTGCACTCACCCTTGTATAAATGTGTGAATAACTGGAGTTAAGTTGGGACGAAGAAGCCCATGTAAATCGGGATTTATCCCACATTGTAACGAATCCCTCTCCTTGTTCTATAAAAGGAAGGGATGGTCCCTTGTAGAAGGGTTGCCCATTTTGAGTTGTAAGGGTATAACGTTTTGTGTTTCTTTCTAGGGTTAGCTACATTCTTTCTTTTCTTCGTTTCTTTTCTGCTCCTTCTCGAGGAGTGGAGTAGTAGCTATGACGGTAAGCTGTTAGGTTAGTTTCTCTTCTTCTGTGCATAGCAGGCTCGGGCCTTAGTTGTATCTCCCCCCCCCTTTGGAGGTTTGCTTCTGCTCGCTTCTGTGCAAGACCCCGCTCAGTGTGACAACCCATGAGCTCCCCGACTGGCGGGTTCGCAACTGACTACGACTGTAGCCTACCTTGGTCCGGCTCAAAGCTGGATTTGTATTATTTCCCTTGTAATATACACATTTGCGTCTGTTTGTGCATATCGGTGTACTTGGTGGTGTCGGAAGCACAACCCTTTGCTTCCTGTGCAAAGGAGTCGGTGTCGTGCGCACACTCTCCCTCTCCTTTGTCTCTCTCTCTCTCTCTATCGTTCGGTTGCCTTTGGGAAGCATCCAGAATCGTCTTCTCGACTTCCCTTCTTCTCTAGTCCGAGACCCCCGTGGTCCCGCCCCTTCTACACGCACGCACGTAATAACGCGACATATTTGGTGAACTCGACGTGAAGGGCGGCAAGGGAGAATGGAGTTGGAAGAAGATGACTTCTCGCAACTTTTTGTCGAAGCGGTGAGGGAGTTTGGACGAGCAACAAAGAGACGAGAGTCGGCACAGCAAGCGGTTGAGCGAGTGGTCGAAAGAGTCGGCCGTAACCGTCTCCAATTCTCGAGCGAGTGGTTATGCACATTAGGAGCTCGGTTGTAATTGTCTCCAGTTTAACGCCTTTAGTAAACACGCTGTAAGTCACTACGTTCCACACAATACGCAAATTCCTACCTTGCACCACAATCACCTTGATACCTCAGGATGAGGGTAAGGACACATTTTTGGCAACGTTACGACGACCCCTCAGGACTACCCTGACTACGTAGAATGTGAAGGACGAGATGACGAACATGGTTATCGAGCGGGCGTTGAAGCTCAAACTAGAAGACGAGGATGAAGGATTGTCCATAGCATCACTTCGGCAGGCGTTGCCCCAGGATGAGGAATATTGGTTCCGCCAAGCCATTCAATGCACAATTTGCTTGAACTCAAGGCATTCCGTGGTGGATTGTAAAATGCGGACACAGTGCCCAATTTGCCATTCACGGGGGCATATAGTGGACCAGTGCGAATATAATATGTTGAACAGGGCCACGCCGACAGTTCATCGTATGGAACCACAACGATAATGTTGCTGAAATGATTAAGGGCGTTCGGAAGAGCGTTACCGTAATACGGAATGTAACGAGCGTGTGGAAAGACCGTACCATCACCGCCACAACAACGATCCTGGGTCCGATGAAGGAGAGCAGGAAGAAGAAGAGCATCAGAGCAATGACTGTTACAAGTGGAGGGGGAGACATTGATATGATAATTGACGTCCTACCAACAATTGCGGTGGACAGGCTAGACCCCGACACAAGGCACAAGATCAACGTCGTTACGAGGAAAGTTCCGAGGATGGATTGCGCCAAGAGCCTCGTTGAGAATATCACTAGAAACCCCGTAATCACAAACAATTTCAACAAACACTAGAAGAGCAATCCGCACCTGTAGACACCACCGCATCTCTAGTATTGGAGAAAGGCTAGTCTAGTGTACATTGCTTCATATGCCAATAGCCACGCCACTACATGACACAATGTCCACAATGCACTAAAGGCAAGGAACCAGGCATGAACACCATCACGACAGATGTCCAACAGGTCACAACTCGCAATCAGGAGAAAAACACAGAATGGGCAAAACAAGATGACATACGCAAAGTGGCCCAGGCTTGGGTAGAGAAAGCAAACGAGGCAAACGCAAAGTGGATTAGGCAAGAATCAGCGAGCGCCACCACACAGATCGAAGATAAGACATTATCTTCAAACTCAATATGGCAAACATTGGCGGAATGTGAAATCATGCTAACCATGGAAAAGCTATTACTTCTAGTGCCAGGGTTCCGACAGGTGGTAGAGAATCGCATATGGGGCACCGCCGGACTAGAAATCTCGACTAATTACAGAAAGTCCAATTCCAGTCCAGTAGTGGTAGATCACCATAACCCAGCCATCAAAGTGGTACTATAGGGCCAAGAAATAGCAGGATGCATCGTCGATGGTGGAACTGGTGTAATTGTGATTAGTAAAACCACTTGTAATCGGCTAGGCATTACAGACTAGGAAGTATGCCCGTTCTAGCTCCGAATGGCAGACACCCGCTCTGTCAAACCGTTACGGTTAATTTGGAAACTAGGAATTGTAATTGGCGGCCATCACTTTGAGATCTCTGTGGTCGTGCTCGCTCTAGACACCCTAGGCGTGTACCCAATTTTGTTAGGCCGACCATGGTTACGGTCTGCTAATATCAAGCAGAATTGGTAGCATAATTGCATTAGCTTCCGACGAGGGTGAAGCAAGGTCCGCATACCTACGTGGGAAACATCCACACCGACCAAAGCTACAACACCATTGTACGGAAAAGAAATTAATATATTGGAAGGAATGGAGGATACAAAGCTCAAAGCGTACCTCGACGAAAATTCGCGGATAATACCACTATTCGAAACCAATGTTCTCGAGGCCGCTAGTGAGTACGCCCTGACAAGTATGCGACAAGACGTGGAGCACGAACCAGATCCCGAGTCCATGTTGGAGTAATGCAGAGCACGAGAAGCATTCGAGAAAGAGATGGAAATCTCAGGAAGGGTTACCGTGTCGGCTTTGGAGGAGATTAATGTCGGAACTGAGGAAGTCCCACGTCTAATGTCAATTGCTAAGCACCTGATGCCGCGTGAGAAAACGGTCATGACAAAGCTACTCCGAGAATTTAAAGATGTCTTCACATGGTCGCATGTAGACATGGAAGGGCTTGACCCAAAATTCTAGCAACACAAAATTAATTTGGCCACAGATGAGAAACTCGTTCAGCAGAGACGCTACCGTATGAACCCAAATTACGCGGCTCGCATAAAAGAAGAAATTAATAAGCTCTTGAAAGCAAGGTTCATCGAACCAGTTAAACAGGAAACATGGTTAAGTCCAATAGTGGTGGTGCCAAAGAAAAATGGGAAAATACGCATAAGTATCGATTACCATAAATTAAACGTCATCACAATTACGAACACATTCCCCTTACCATTTACAAATAGTGTATTAGACGCAGTCGCAGACCATTACATGTATAGTTTTTTGGACGGCTTTAGCGGATATAATCAAGTATGAATGCACCCAAAGGATCAGGAGAAGACTGTGTTCGTCACTGAATGGGGAGTATTCGGAGCTGTAGTTATGACGTTTGGCTTGAAGACAGCCCCCACCAGGTTCTAACACACTATTATGGAGATTTTTGACGATTTTATCCCTACCTTTATGCAAGTCTTCCTTGATGAGTACGCTGTGTATGGGAGGCGCAGAGAACATTTGGGCCATCTACAGGTATGTTTGGAATGATGTCGTACCTCGTGCCTCAGCCTTAACACTGCTAAATGCGCATTTGGGGTCACTAATGGAGCTCTGCTGGGTCACATCATGAGAAAGGGGGGGATCGCGGAGATCCCAACAAAATTAAGGCTATCGTGGAAACAAAAACTCCCAGCAACACAAAAGGTCTTAGTCGCTTCCTCGGGCAAATACGTTGGCAAATCCATATGTTACGATATTTGGCGGATTTCGCAACCTCCCTACACGCTACAGTACACCGTACTCCATTGAAATGGACGACAACAGAATACAAGGCGTGCGAGGCACTAAAAATCATGTTGACCCAAGCACCTGTCGTACAACCCTCAGACTGGTCCAAATCATTCCACGTATTCATGGATGTCGCCAACATTGCAATCAGCAACACACTAATGCAACTTACCGAGCCTAGTTGGTACTCGCCGGTATACTACTTCAACCGCAAATTATATGATGCGGAGCGGAACTATTCAACGACAGAGCGTGAAGCCCTGGGAAGGATATACTACATAAATAAATTCCGATATTACTTATTCGGGCGAAAATTCAGGTTTCATGTGGACCACGTGGCACTACTCTACTTAGTCGAGAAACATGCATTAACAAGGAATTTAGCTAGATGGATGCTGCTACGCCAGGAATTCGAATTCACAATCCTGTGCGGAAAATTGCGCTCGGCCCGAACCGAGTCTTAAATAGCGACTGGAAGAAAACAAACTAACATAGAGATGACACTGGATGTTTATGTGGAAACCCTAAATGGGAAAAACCATGGGAGCCCACGGACTCCAACTATCACTCTGAGGGGAGGAATACAATGTGAGACTTAGAGGCAACGACCTCGAGCTCTATGTCTTTGCCAACCGGCAGTTAGAAAAGAAATCATTCTGTGTGTGTGTGTCTCTCTCTCACTCACTGTGTACACAGTCTATCAACAACTCTCATAATACATCACACATAAAGTGATTTCCCTAAGTCATATATATACTTATATAACTTTAGGACTATTTACAAATATAGCCTCAATGGGCTCACTATGAAAACATATTTACACATACGTTCTTGGATCCGGTTTGCACCGAATCCATCGGGATTCACTCGATCTGGTTTCCGGGTTTCATCCGGAACCTGTCATGAGATGGCAAGACTCGAACCCATGACCTTATGGTATATGGGTCGGGCTCTTAACCATCTCACCATCTATTGTAATTCATAGAATATTATTTTCATTTATGTTTTATTATAAGAAAGTAATGTATATTCCAGATTTCTCTGGAACATTCTAGAAGCTTCAGGATTATTCCTGAGAACACTATAAAAGAAGGCACTAAGCATTATGTTGAACCAAATTGGTTCAACACCAGTCTTAAGCCTCTTAGTCGATTTGTACTTATCTTTCATATAATATAAGAGCTGCTGTCATCATCCTATCTCTCTCTCTCTCTCCTCTTCTCACTTCCTCTCTCTCGGGAATCTTACGCAGTCCCGTCCTCTTAGTACTAATAGTACTACTCTTCTTAGTACTAATTCCATCTCTGTTTTAGTACTATTCCTGACAGTTTGAACCAATTTTAACCCTCTAGCCTACTTGTCACTCTCCCTCATCCTCCTACCCTTTCCCCTATACTATGGCTACTGTTAGCGCCCAAGAATACCAATCCGTTTTCTCCGAGCTACAGTGCCTAAAAGAAAAGTTTGTTGCCTTGGAACAAGAAAACCAACGGCTGATAGGGGATCTGCAACAAATCGCTCTAGAAAAACAACAAACGCAACAACAACATGGGGAGTTAGCGTTACGGGTACAACAACTCGAAGCAGCGTTGCAACAACAAGGATCCAGTCCCCAAGGATTTCATAAAGAGCCCAAGATTGGACTTCCTGTGAAATTTGATGGAACGCGTTCGCAATTTCGGGGATTCCTTAATCAGGTACGCTTAGTCATCCAGATGCATCCTTCCCGATATCCCACTGATGCATCTCGAGTCGGCCTAATAGGCACGCTACTTAGCGGCTCAGCCTTGGCATGGTTCGCTCCGCTTCTAGAAAAACAATCGCCCCTGCTTAATAACTTTGAAGATTTTATTGGTGAGTTTAAAGCCTGCTTTGGAGACACCGACAGCATCAGGACGGCGATCAACAAGATCCGGCGATTGCGTCAAGGCGATCGTCCAGCCTCTGCCTACGCGGCGGATTTCCGCCTACTTGCTTCAGATATACCCTGGGATGATCAAGCACTAATGGAGCAGTTTCGCTATGGCTTGCGAAACGATGTCAAAGATCTACTTCTAACTTTCCCCGAAGAACCAAAGTCTCTTACGGAGGCAATCAGTCGAGCAGTTCGATGTGACAACCGCCTTTTTGAACGGCGTTCAGAACGTCAATTACAGATACCACGCTCTAGGCCAGAGCCCACTTACGCCGCAGTCGCGGCTAAACCGTTTGCACGAGACATACCTCAAGCAAATACTTCGACACCGATGGAGATCGATACCATGCGTCGACGCGGCCCGTTATCGGAAGAAGAAAAGCAACGACGACGTGCCAATCGATTATGCCTTTATTGCGGTGGACCAGGACATATCGCCATCAATTGTCCCCATAGGCCAAGAAGACAGGTAAATCAAATTGTCGCCTGTACTAAACCTGAGTCAATTCTTCCCTTCGGAGTGTCTGATAGTAGTAATAGTACTAATAGAGTGTCAGATAGTATTCATAGTACTAATAGCCCAAGTATCTCAAATAAATTTGAAATCCTTAGTCAATTAGATGAAGAGTTAAACGATTGAGTCCAGCCAAAATAGGAGCCATTTGGTTGGACAGCAGCCCTAGATCTGTACAGCCCATTAGTGGTTCCATTCCTTCCAAGCAAGTTAGCAATGTGTTCCTAGCCCAAGTCATTGTTAGTACTAAAAGTACTCCCCCAGTACCCGTCCTAGCACTTTTAGATTCCGGAGCTAATTCCTGTTTCATGGATCGAAATTTTGCCCAAGCTTCTCAGATATCCTTAAGAAAACTTCCTTGTCCCGCATCTGTAGTGGTCATTGATGGTCGTCCCATTGCTTCCGGGAATATTGTAGAAGAATCAGAACCCATTCAAGTTGTCCTAGGTAGTTTTGTGTGTATAATATCATTTAATATAATTAGTAGTCCAGAGCATCCCATTGTCCTAGGATTACCTTGGCTTGAGTTACATAATCCAGCCATAGATTGGAGAACAAGAGAAGTCCGATATCGACCACCCCAAGAATCAACTCGCCGAGTTTCGACCATTTCACTCCATCAACTACGCGAAGAAGGACCCAAGGAGGAAATGTTCCTATTTTCCATATCAGTACATCCTTCCAGCACTATTAAGAAGGACTCCTCAGTACAACTTCCGGCAAAATATCATCCTTATGCCGATGTATTTGACAAGGTAAAAGCCGGTACCCTTCCTCATCACCGTCCCTATGACTGTCCCATCGATTTACAACCAGGAACCGAGCCACCATGGGGACCAATTTACAACCTGTCACCCACCGAGTTAGAAGTCCTTCGAGCCTACATAGAGGAGAACTTGGCAAGCGGGTTCATCCGTCATTCGAAATCTCCGGCCGGTGCACCCATCTTCTTTGTCAAGAAGAAAGATGGCTCACTTCGTCTTGTCGTTGATTACCGCGGATTAAATAAAGTCACCATCCGGAATAGGTATGCACTTCCTCTTATATCAAGTCTTTTAGAGCGAGTTAATGGTGCCAAGTTTTTTACTAAAATCGACCTACGCGGAGCGTATAATCTCGTGCGGATCCGACCGGGAGATGAGTGGAAGACCGCTTTTCGCACGCGGTATGGGCATTTTGAGTATACTGTTATGCCGTTTGGCCTAACCAATGCACCCGCAGTCTTCCAACACATGGCAAATGATATATTCAGAGACCTCTTGGATATCTGTTTGATCATTTATCTGGATGATCTGTTGATTTATTCGAAGACCCAGGAAGAGCACGACTCTCATGTACTATTAGTACTAAAGCGACTCCGCGAGAATGGTCTTTATGCCAAGCTAGAAAAATGTAGCTTTGACTGCAAGCAAGTGGAATTTCTAGGCTACGTCATCTCCTCAAAGGGCATCGCCATGGATCCAGCTAAGATCCAAACTGTACTAGAGTGGCAAATTCCACGGTCGGTACGAGATGTACAATGTTTTCTAGGTTTTGCTAACTTCTACCGTAAGTTTATACAGGATTACTCGAAGATTATTTTACCTCTCACACAACTTACGAAGAAGGGCCAAGCATTTCTTTGGTCCATTGAAGCAGATATGGCTTTTCGGCATCTTAAGAAAGCCTTTACATCAGCACCGATTCTAGCTCATGTGGATACAAGCAAACCATTCATCATAGAGGCCGACGCATCAGATTTCGCCCTCGGTAGCATCCTTTCTCAACAAGGTGATAAAGAAGAGTTGCATCCGGTGGCTTTCCATTCGCGCAAATTCGATGTCGCAGAAATCAACTACGAAATACATGACAAGGAGTTATTAGCCATCGTGGATTCATTTGTACAATGGCGGCATTTCTTAGAGGGCTCTCCACATCAGGTCATTGTCTTCAGCGATCATAAAAATCTTGCTTATTTTCAGAACGCTCGCGTACTAAATCGACGGCAAGCTCGGTGGGCGCAATTCCTCACGCGTTTCGACTTTAAAATCACATATCGACCGGGGAAGCAGCAAGGAAAAGCAGATGCACTATCACGACGTTCATATCTTGCACCTCGTCCTGGTGAAGCAACATTTGATAATCAAAAGCAAGTAATCTTGGGACCAACACGATTGCACACGACGCGGATTTTTCACACCCCGATGGATTCACGGATTACCGATGACATACGTGCAACCTTGAAGACGGATAGTTTTGCTCAAGACATCCTGGCGCACATTGATACTTCTCGGGCATCCTGTTCTCAGTCTCAACAACCAGGTATTGACTACCGACAATTCGAATATCATGATGGTTTGTTATTCTTTAAAAAGCACGTATATGTCCCCGATTGCTCCTGTCGCCTTCAAATTGTCCAACATTGTCACGACACCCATACGGCGGGACATTTCGGTAGTACTAAGACGTTGGAGCTAGTGCAGCGATCTTTTTGGTGGCCCCACATGCGCCGTTTTGTCGACGACTACGTTCGGACCTGTGATGCTTGCTGCCGAGCAAAGATGCCACGACACCATCCATATGGCTTGTTGGAACCTTTACCAATTCCAAGTAAGCCATGGCAGTCTATTTGTCTTGATTTTATCACAGATCTGCCGGTCTCGAAAGGGTTCGATGCTATCCTAACCGTCGTCGATCGATATACGAAGATGGCACATTTTGTGCCATGTACTAAAGCTATCACTAGCGAGGAAACCGCCGCTCTTGTTATGCGTGAGGTTTTTCGGCATCATGGCCTCCCAGACAGTATTATCAGTGACCGAGGCCCGCAATTTGTCTCCAAATTTTGGCAGCATCTCTTCAAGATGCTCAAGGTCTCCTGCAACCTCTCCTCCGGCTACCATCCTCAAACCGACGGACAGGCGGAACGAACAAACCAAACGCTGGAGCAATATCTCCGGTGCTTCCTGAGTTATCAACAGGACGATTGGGCCGAGATTCTCCACTTTGCGGAGTTTGCGTATAATAATGCTATTCACTCCTCGACTCGGGCCTCCCCATTTTTCGCTTATACCGGTTTCCATCCTCGCTGGTCGGTGATCGACACTCCGGAGCTACCTACCAACCCTCGTGCCGAGGATCATTTGGAGAGGCTACGCAAGATCCAGATGGATCTCTCTACTCACCTTCGTCATGCTCAACACACACAGAAGACTTATGCGGATCGTCATCGGATTCCCTCCTCTTTTGCCATCGGAGATCGAGTATGGCTCTTACGTCGTCACATCAAGACTACTCGACCGTGCGACAAGTTGGATTATCGACGACTCGGTCCTTTCCGTATTACGGGGAAGATTAATGATGTCACCTTCCGCCTTGATCTCCCTCCGCAGCTTCAGATACATCCGGTTTTCCATTGTTCTCTTCTTGAACCTTATAAAGCAAACACCATTCCCGATCGTGTGACACCACCGCCGCCCCCACTGGAGTTGGACGCCGGCCCGGAGTATGAAGTTGCTGCCATCCTCGATTCCAAACTTGTTCGCAACAAACTCTATTACTTGGTCGATTGGCTCGGTTATAGTCCGAGCGAACGTACTTGGGAACCCGTCGAGAATGTTGCCAATGCACAAGATCTTCTTGCTGATTTCCACCGAAAGTATCCGGACAAACCCGGTCCGCAAGTAGCGCTGACTCGTTCCACTCGTCGTCTTTAAGGGGGAGATAGTGTCATGAGATGGCAAGACTCGAACCCATGACCTTATGGTATATGGGTCGAGCTCTTAACCATCTCACCATCTATTGTAATTCATAGAATATTATTTTCATTTATGTTTTATTATAAGAAAGTAATGTATATTCCAGATTTCTCTGGAACATTCTAGAAGCTTCAGGATTATTCCTGAGAACACTATAAAAGAAGGCACTAAGCATTATGTTGAACCAAATTGGTTCAACACCAGTCTTAAGCCTCTTAGTCGATTTGTACTTATCTTTCATATAATATAAGAGCTGCTGTCATCATCCTATCTCTCTCTCTCTCTCCTCTTCTCACTTCCTCTCTCTCGGGAATCTTACGCAGTCCCGTCCTCTTAGTACTAATAGTACTACTCTTCTTAGTACTAATTCCATCTCTGTTTTAGTACTATTCCTGACAGAACCCTTCCGAATCTAGTTCCTTCATCTGGCTCATCCGATCAGGCTCGTCCGGTTCTCATTAGGATCCCATCCGGAGGGATCGAATTCCCACCAAACTCACCTTCACTCCGGCATGGAATATCTAGTTAATCCGATGTGTCTTCGGCACGAGTCGAGCTTGTAGGTTGACAACACCTTGGTTAGCATATTCAATCTATTCTCCTTCATTTGGATCTTCGTCAGCACGAAGTTTTGATCTTCTACTCTGTCCTGGATCTAGTGATACCTCTGTTGGATGTGCTTCATCCAAGAATGGTAGGTTGCATTCTTCGCAAGGTGGATGTCACTTGACCTACGCAATAGAGGCAGTATTTCTCCTGTCGGATCCCTAGCTCTCGGATGAACTCCTTCATCCAGATTATCTCCTTGCAAGCTTCCACAACTGCCATGTACTCCGCTTCTGTTGGTGATAGTGCAACAGACTTCTATAGCCTTGTCTGCCATGATACGGCTCCCCCTGCATAACTCATGACATATCCGGATGTAGAGCGACTGGTATTCACATCAGCTGACATATCCGAATCCGTGAATCTGTCAAGTTGGGGTTTACCGGAGCCAAACCGGAGGCACATACTCGAGGTGCCTTTCAAGTACCGGAGTATCAACTTGACCTCGTTCCAATCCTCTCTTCCGGGATTGCTCATGAATAGGCTGACTACTCCAACAACATATGCAATATCCGCCCGGGTGCACACCATTAGATACATTAGACTTCTGACGGCAGAGGCATATGGTATCTTCGTCATATCCAACTTCTCAGCCTCGGTATTCGGGCTCTGCGTTCCAGACAACTTGCAGTTTGCCGGAAGTGTTGATCCGACTAGTTTCGCCTCCGACATGTTGAACGGTTGAAGCACCTTTGTTACGTACTTTTCTTGTGACAACCACAGTAGCTTCTTCTTCTGGTTCCGGATGATATACATCCCTAAAATCTATCTTGCTGGACCCAAATCTTTCATTGAGAAGGTCCAGTTCTGAGCCATCTTCAGCATTTAGATATTGACTTGGTCTCTTTGATGATCAACATATCATCCACATATAGCAGGAGTATTAGGAAGTTGCCTCTGACAAATTTTTGCACAAACACGTAGTGATCTGTTGGTACCCTGGATCGGTCATGAAGGAGTCGAACTTCCGGTACCATTGTTGGGGGGCTTGTTTCAATCCGTATAAGCTCTTCTTCATCCGGCACACTAGGTGTTCCTTCCCTTTCTTCTAAAATCCTTCCGGTTGATGCATGTAGATCTCTTCTTCAAGGTCGCCATATAGGAATGTCGTCTTGACGTCCAGTTGCTCTACCTCGAGGTCCATGCTTGCTACTATGCTCAATACCGTCCGGATGGATGTCACCTTTGCAACCATGCCAAAGATCTCACCGAAATCCACACCTTCCTTCTGCTAGAAACCCTTCACTACAAGCTGGGCCTTGTACCTCGGTGGATTTCCGGCGTCTCTCAGTTTCAGCTTGTACACCCACTTATTCCGGAGTGCCCTCTTTCCTTTCGGCAAATCCATTAGTTTGTATGTGTGGTTCTCATGCAAGGAATCCATCTCATCCTGCATCGCACTCAACCAGTTGTGGTTGTGGTGTCTTTATTTGCTTCTTCGAAGATTTATGGCTACCCCTCATCGGTCAGCAATACGTGCTCTGCATCCAAAAATCTCCGGGGGGCTCTTCTCTTCCTGAGAGTCTATCTCTGTCTTTGGTCTTCGGCAACCGGTTCCTCGGTCTGTTCCTCATCTGAGTCCGATTCGGGATCGTGTCTGGTCCCAGTGTCTTCTTCTTCTTCTTCTTCTTCTTCTTCTTCTTCTTTGGTCGGTTCAATTTCTTGTCTGAATCCGGCCGGTTCGTCGAGTGTCATCTGGTTACCAGCTAACATCCAGTTTTGAACCAGGTAAGTCCTTGTGCCCTCAAGCCAGTTTTCATTGGATGATCCATAGTTCATCACCTTCTTCTCTGACTCCCAATCGACAATGGTCCTGTCTTCCATGAAGACTATGTCCCGACTCCGGAACACCTTCTTGTCAACGAGATCCCACACCTGGTAACCGAACTCATCATCGCTGTATCCAAGGAATATGCATGGTTGGGTTTTCGGATCCAACTTTGCTCTCTTGCCCTTTGCGACATGCACATATGCGAGACAACCAAACACCATCAGATGCCAGTAAGATATATCTTTACCGATCCATACTTTTTGCGCTGAGTCTCCTTCCAAGGGTGCCGAGGGTGATCTATTTATGACATAGGTTGTCGTTATTAGCGCCTCAGCCAAAAACGTCTTGGGTAGCGTGGCATGTGCTAGTAGGCTTTGGACTCTCTCCATTATGGTTCAGTTCATCTGATCAGCCAACGGGTTCAATTCTGGCGTCTTCGGCACGGTAAATTCGAGCCGGTTTCCCTTCGACCGGAAGTATTGCCCGATCCTTTGTCTTCAATGGTGAGACCCACAACTTCCGGTTGTGGTCGTCTATGAACGTCATGAAGTACTGTGATCCGGCATGTGACTTCGTGTCCACTTGACGCACATCGGTATGCAGCAGCTCCAGTGGTGCATCCCGTCTCATTGGTGGTCTAGATCGGAAGGAGGTTCAGTTTTACTTGCCGGCCAAGCAGTCGGTGCACTTCTCAAGATGGGCATCTTTCACCTCCGGAATGAGGTTGTCTTCGGCAAGTCTTCTCATTCCCTTCTGGCTCATATGACACAGTCTCTTGTGCCATAGCTCATCGGCAATGCCGGATGCTACGTTCACTTCTTCCCGACATATCCGGGCATGCATCAGGTATAGTGTGTTGATCTTCCGGGCTCGAGCCACCATCAAGCTTCCTTTGCTGAATTTCATGACTTTGTTCAGGATGCTACCCGTGTAGCCTTCATCATCTTGCCGACCAACTGATATCAAGTTCAACCGAACGTTCGGAACGTGTCCGACTTCTTTCAGCAGCAATTTGCATTCGGTTGATGTTGTCAACAACACATTTCCTATGCCGAAAATTCGGCATGTACCTTCATTCCCTATCCAGACACAACGGTGATCTTCGGCTATGTAGGATGAGAAGCCTTTCCGTTCCGGTGTCAAATGGAATAATGCTCTGGAATCAACAACCCACATTGTCTCGTCACCGACAAGGTTTAACTCATTCTCCTTGGCAATGAGCATCAGTTCTTCTTCACTTGTCGCTATCGCCGACGTTCCTTTCCGATCTGGACCTCTTTGGCTTGCACTCTTCTTCAGATCGGTGGTTTCGACCCATTTTTCTTTCCTGAAATGCCGACAGTTCTTCTGGAATTGCCCGGGCTTCCCACAATAGAAGCAAGTAGGCCTCCCTCTTGACTTCGACCTCATCCCCGATTTGTCCCAGTTTTGGGGACTCCAATACGGGCCTCTTCCCCGGTTTTGGTCATCTTCCGTGACCAAGGCCTTTGGATCAGTTATGGACTCCCGGTCCTTCCGGCGAGTTTCTTCATCTAACAAGCTGGATTTTACCCTTGCTCGGGACAACTGCTTTCCTTCCGGCTTGGCTTTTCCGAAAGTGACAACTCGTGTCTCCCAACTATCGAGGAGGGAACCGAGCAAGAGCAATGCAAGTACCTTGTCAGCCAAAGGTACTTCAAGCAAAGTTATTTGATTTATGAGCCCCTGAAATGCGTTCATGTGCTCCGCCATGCTGGATAGCTCATGGTACGGGAGTCTCACTAACTTCTGGAATATTGAAACCCAATTTACGGCGTTTTTACACTCCAACATGGTGCTGATTTTCTCCCCGACCACATGAACTTTACTTTCTTCATTGAAGTTGTTGTACAGGTTCATGTCGATGAAGCACCGTATGTATGTCGTCGTCTTTATGTGCATCACCTCCCATGTTGTGGCATCGATCTTATATTGTTTCTTGTCCCCGAACTGTACCGGCAACAAGAGATCTTTGACCACGAGCATGTCCCTCATCTTCGACTTCCACACTGGGCAGTTGGAGCGGGTGAACTTGAACATGCTGCAAAATTATTCTTCCATTTCCTTTGTTGGCTCTATTACCAGTTTGTGCGGAAAATAGCACTCGGCCACAACCAAGTCATAAAAAACAAATGGAAGAAAACAAACTAACACAGAGATGACACAGGATGTTTTCCTAGAAACCCTAAATGGAAAAACCATGAGAGCCCACGGACTCCAACTATCACTATGAGGGGAGGAATGCAATGTGAGACTCAGAGGCAACGACCTCGAGCTCTATGTCTTTGCCAACCGGCAATTAGAAAAGAAATCATTCTGTGTGTGTGTGTCTCTCTCTCACTCACTGTGTACACAGTCTATCAACAACTCTCATCATACATCACACATAAAGTGATTTCCCTAAGTCATATTTATACTTATAGGACTTTAGGACTATTTACAAATATAGCCTCGATGGGCTCACTATGAAAACATATTTACACATACGTTCTTGGATCCGGTTTCCACCGGATCCATCTAGACTCACTCGATCCGGTTTCCGAGTCTCATCCAGAAACCTTCCGAATCCGGTTCCTTCATTCGGCTACGCACGGACAACAGGATTGCCACCACCACAGCTACACATAGACGAAAAGAAAAGACTCACAGTACGGAGCTAGAATTTCGGTGTAGTTGAGAGAATAGTATACCATAAGGGGAGCGATGGTATCTGGACGCGCGGTATATGGCAAGATGATAAGGGCGTCGTTTTACGCGAAGCTCACTGCGGTACATCAAGAGGCCATTGCACAGGATATGTTACGGCCCGAAAAGTGTGGCAAGCGGGCCTTTGGTGGCCGACTACACAAAAGGATGCATATTAGTATTGTAAACAGTGCGACCTCTGCCAGCGCATGGTCCAACCCACGAAACTCGCCCGGATGCCGCACCAGCTAGTGCTTCCGCTCAACCCTTTCCAAAACTGGGGTCTCTATTTTGTCTACCCCTTTGCTCCGGTGGCGGCACGAGCAGGGAATAAATATATCCTAGTCGCCACCAGTTATTGCACGAAATCAGTAGAAGCAAAAGCATTACGGGATAACACCGTGGCCTCCACGACGAAGTTTTTATACGAACAGATTTGGTGCCGTTTTGGCTTTTTGATAAAACTCATTAGCGATCAAGGAAGCCATTTTTTGAATGCGGTTATTCACGACCTCACAACTCATTACGTTGTAGTACGTAAGAAGAGTATGTCGTATTATCCCAAAGCGAATGGGTTAGCAGAATGGACGAACAAAACGCTGTAGAATATACTAAAAAAGATCATTAATGAGAATAAAACGGACTAGAATACAAAGTTGCATAGGGCCTTGTGGGCTTACCGCACGAGCTATAAGACTAGCATATAATCAACCCCCTTCCAACTAGCGTTTGGGCTGGAAGTTATAATGCCCATTGAATTTTAGGTACCCAGCTTGCACATTCAAATCCGCGAAAAATTGTCGGAAGGCCAGTCTGAACAAATTCACCTACAGAAATTACTCGAATTAGGTGAAGCGAGAGTCCGCAATATGGCAATCCTGGAACATGATCAGCAAAGCATTTGTAGACCGACATCGCGACACCAGTGAAGCGCATTTTAAAATTGTTAAAGCGATTTTAGTTTTCCAAATTCACATGGGCCAAATGTCGGGGAAGCTACAGTTCCGCTAGACATGGTCGTATTGGATAATAGGGGCGGAAAATGGACATTCCAATTAGGCAGCTTCGCAGGCGAAGTATTGTGGCAGAAAGTGAATAGGTTCTACCTAAAGCCGCCAAATCCGTTTCGCCCTGTAAAACATAACACATCCATTGGCTCTCACAACGACAAATAGATGGGGCTCACTTGTAGAAAATGTAACAACAATGTTGTACTTTACCGTTAAAAAAAGAAAAAAGAAAAAAGAAGAAACAACAGTCACGACTATTGTTGTACTTCATGCAGAAACTTTCCAATGAAAGGAACACACATCAGCGCAATGATGCACAGACCCATGAACCCTAAGTCACAAAAAGAGGAGAACAGATGGTTTTTTGCACATTACAAAAAACAAACTCAAGCCTTCTACTCTCCTTGCTCTCCTCATGCCCCTCCGTTCCTCGCTCCCCTGCCTATCTCAGACACCACAGTCGGAGTACCCTACGTGCTCTACCTCATAACCACTTTGCTTACGATCGCTTCCAGGAGAATATGCCGACTTCCATATCCTCAGCTCTGCGATGATGGCTCCTGGAAAATGGTTTTGAAGGCTACATCCAGGTAGTAGAGGCACCTGCACACCCCGCTCCATCGACTAGGGGGTAATCACGGGCCCAACGCCAAGGAAAGGCCTTCACGCATTTCAGGCCGTGAAAAATCTATGTCCAATAATACAACAATACTTAACCATACTATTCCCTCCCCGAGGACTTCCCACCCCTGACACAACGAGACCTACGACTCCACCTCGGTCCGCGAAACGGAGGTTAGCAGACCTCGCAACAACGGAATGGGAGGAAGAACCGAACCCTTCCACCACCGAAGCAGCTCCGACGCAAGAAGAGCTACAAACCAACCGTGTCGACTCCACTGAAGTGCCAACTACGGCCGAGAAGGATGATCAAGAGCCAAATCGAGTCTGTCCTAGGCCTAAGTGTCGACGCCTTGATAGAAAGGACAAGCACGGGCTGGTAAAAGATACGGCTATGCAGGTCGAAGATTCCGCCTCCATGGAGCCCACTTCCACATTCGCATTCATTCACGAGCCGTAGCCGATCATAAGCGCACAATCACAACGCAGTAAAGGCATGCTCATGGCGGAAAGTGAAGTGTTAAACTATCCGGGCATTCCGAATACGGCCCATGAGTTTGGCGCATTGTTGCAGTTTGGTACGACATACGAACTCATGGAATTTTTGGCGACAGAACAAATAACTCAGCAAGTGGCCTAGGAGCACCCCGAACAACAAATGATTGAGCGTGCACTAACACAGATGGCGCAGAGTGAGGATGAAGAACCACTAGCAAAACTGGATAGGAAGCGCAACACGGGGGTCCGCCGTGTTGGAATCGAACTCTCTCCACTAAATATTGTCTTAGTCGAGGTCCATAGGGAGTTGGCAAGGGTTAGTCTACGTGCCAAAGATATGGCAATTAAGAATAAAAATGTGTGGAAAAACGTCAAAATAACCCAGGCAGGACCAATTAAATAAGGTGTAGTAGCGCATCACAAAGTTGGAGAATAACACGACTACTACGCAACACCTTCCGACTACTACCTCCCACGATGTTGAAGTGACGACTCTATGAGAGGAGGTAGAGGCTCAAGCAACAATAATGAAACGGCGAAAAGGCTACACAACAAGCCGAAACGGAGATTAACCGCCTTCGATCAAACTCCACCAGTCGTCAGACAGAGAGCGGACATCCGAGCAAAAGGACGCAAGGCGGCAAAGATGATTCAGGACAAGCTCGATGCCAAAATAGTAGCACATGGCTGAACAAAGGAAGAGAGGGATAACCTTCACGAAGAAGGAATAAAAAATGAAAACATCATTTCGGCGTTACGAGAAGCGGCCCTAAACAAGAGCGAGTGGTATGACGAACAACTCGAGAACGAGCGCAAACTCTGTCAGGGTGTCGAAATTCGCTTCAACAACGAGATGGGCCGACTAGAGGGGCTCCATGACAAGGAGTCGAAAATACGCATTATGAAGATGCAGCGGTGGCCAACAAGCAGAAAATTGAGAACCTCAAGAAGGCTCTGGAGGACTTACAGGCCCACACGACTTGGCGCACGGATCGTATATGCACCTTCCTCCAAACAAAGCACAAATGGTTTACGGCCCAACTACAAGTTGCATTAGATAAAGGATGGGTTGGATGGGCGGCACATGTAGCGGGACTCCACGCTTATAGAGCGGACTAGGAAAATCGGCATAAGGAGGGGAAAGGTTTTTATAAAGTAAGAGAAGAAAGCATCGCTACGTTGTGCGAGGACCTTACGCAAGATTACCAAACTTTGGCCGATTGTCACACCGAAGAAATGGCACAACTATTGGAAGACTTCGGTGAAAGTCAAGAAGAAGTGTTCCACCAGCTGTGCGACATCGGAAGTGAACATCAAAGGATGGAAGAGATGAAGAAGGCGGAAGCCATCACCTTACAGGATAGTGACTCGACAGAACAGGACGAGTCCCCTACCGAACAGGCAGGCACATCGGAGGTGACTACGACGACCATACCCAATGACATAGTCTCACAAGATAGTGACTCCGCAGAGCAGAACGAGACCCCGACCAAACAGGTAGGAACTCTGGAGGTGACTACGATGACCGTACCCAACGACACAGTCCCAGCCACGACAGTCAATGTGCAGGAAGCAGTACAAGAAGATATAAGGCTAGAGCCACCCATAGAGAGACTACAGGCGGAAGCGCCAATTGAGGCACAAAGTGACGAGCCCAACCACGTTACGGTGCCAGCAATCACGACAACTAACGACGAGTGCCCGGAGCTAAATATCCTCAATATTTTAGAAGACGAGTAAAGGGAGGAGGGGTAGGACGTGCCAAGCCACTGTCCCATAGGTGTGCCAGGTGTTGTCCGCCGTAAGAGGACAAACGTAAATAACGCATGATAAAGAAGCGTATTAATTATAATAGAAGTGTTGAAGTAACACGTGTAATAGTTCACGCGGGAAGCGTAACCGACTAGGCCCCGCATATATAAAGGGCATATGAACATTTTAAAGAGCTAGCGCAATTCTGAGCACAGTCATTTAATATAGTTTCGGTCTTCTCTGAGTTTTGTCTCTTATCTGTTGTCTCTTCTCTATTGTCTTTGTGTGATTGTATAAGCGTAATCGTGTAAGGTGAATACGTGTTGCGTCATTATGCACATTAGGAGCTTGATTGTAATCGTGTCCAGTTTTATGCCTTTAGTAAACACACTGTAAGTCACTACGTTCTACACGCTACGCGTCGTGGTTGCTCCTCACTTTTTGCTTTTTTTGTTATTCCTAGGTTTCTTGGAGTCGCGGTCAAGAGTGTCATTGGATTGCTTACGTTTCCCAATGAACTTGACATTCGTAGTTTTGGCGAACTCAAGTTTATTGTGGTCTTTCTTGGAAGTCCTATGGTACCGAAGTACAATGTTGATGGCTTCCTCAAAAGTTGTGGGGTCCTTGTCATGGACAATCCAATGGTAATCCCCATTAGGAATACCATTCAAATAGCAAGCAACAAACCATTTCTCATCCGTAAGTCTCAATTTTTAGATCTAGGTCTGAGCATGATGCACATAATCCTCGAGAGAGTTAAATGGCTTACTTGACAATGTGAGCAAGTGTTGTGCTTGTTCAGTTTGAGAAGGTGGCTGCAAAAACTGTTTCTTTAAAACATCAACGAAACCTTCCCAAGTTGTGGGTAAGTTCTTTGCAGTCCTTAGGTCACGCCACCAAGCAACAACTCGGCCACCTAACCCACCTAAGTTCTTGTTAGAAAAATTGGCACTTTCCAAAACCTTCACCTCTCGGCCACAACCGAGGAAACACGAATCAATGCAGCAGTAAATCGAAAACACAGAGAGAGACTCGAATGCACAGGGTTTAGCGTGGAAAACCCTAGACGGGAAAAACCACGGGAGTGCAAGACTCCAACTATCACTATACGCAGGGAATGTACAATGGCGAGCTGCAAGGCGACGACCTTGAGCTCGCTGTCCTCGCCACAGGCGGCGGTATTACACAGAGGCGTCAACCTCTTCCTTTCTCTCTCTCTCGGCTGCTCTCACTTCGCTCCCTCTAAGTGGAAAACAGAAAAATGAGCAACAACTACAAAACTGTTTGCCCTAAGTCATATTTATACACATATGACTTTCGGGCTATTTACAAATATAGCCTCAAGGGGCCTTGGCAAACATATTCACAAATATGTCCCCGCATCCGGATCTCTCTCCGGGTACATTCGTCATCCGGCTCCGTAGCCGGGGTCTTCATCATCCGGCTCCGTAGCTGGGGTCTTCATCATCCGGATCCGGAACCGGGTCTTCATCATCCGGCTCCGGAACCGGGTCTTCATTCCCGATTCCCGGACATCCGACCATCCCATCGGGAGGGACCGTAATCCCAACAGTTCTTTTATATCATCGGGCTTGGGGTGCAACTCAAAGCGAGACTCTCAACGACCAAGCCAAGTGTTAATGGCCTCCTTGGTTCTTTCTTTCTTATCCCCCTTGAATGACGTTAATACAAAAGAAGGTTCACCTTCTTTCTTGGACTCAATAGTCAATTCTTAGAATTCCTTTTCCAATGCCATATTGGCCTGCCTCATTTCGGCCAATTGATTCAAGGTAGTAGTGAGCAATTACACAATAGTGATCTTAGCTTGTGTGCTAGATGCGGATTGGAGTTGACAGGTTTCGGTTGGAGAGATTGCTCCAACAACGTTCAAAACTTGTTCCATGATGCAAGTTGTGGGTATGCAATATAAATAAGGAGGTTCAGAAAATACACAAGCAAAATGAATGCTTAAAATTTTGATTGTAAGAACTTTACCAAGAAAGCATCTCATGTCTTTACCCCTCTAGACATATGAGATGTGATTCGAGATCCGATAACTATGTGTTGGGAGATAGGTCCCTCCGGATGGAAAGAGAGAAGAACTAAACTGGATGAGGAGTACCCGGCTACGGAGAGCCGGATGGTGCAGACCCGGTATGAACCGGATGAGGAGTACCCGGCTACGGAGAGCCGGATGATACAGACCCGGTGAAGACCGGATGAGGAGTACCCGGGTACGGAGAGCCGTATGGTGCAGACCCGGTATGAACCGGATGAGGAGTACCCGACTACGGAGAGCCGGATGATACAGACCCGGTGAAGACCGGATGAGGAGTACCCGGCTACGGAGAACCGGATGGTACAGACCCGGTGAGAACCGGACAAAGAGACATATTCGTAAATATGTCTCTGAGAGCCAATCGAGGCTATATTTGTAAATAGCCGAAAAGTCATATTAGTATAAATATGACTTAGGGAAAACTTATTGTTGTTGTTAATTTCTTGTTGGTGCAAGAAGAAGAGATAGCACGTAACAGTGTACAGAGAGAGAGAGAAAGAAAGAGGTCGATGCCTCTGTTGTAACCGCCACCTGTGGCGAAGATCGTGAGCACGAGGTCGTTGCCTCCGTGAACTCACTGTTTTGTACATTCCAACATAGTGATAGTTTGCAGCGTGTGGGCTGCCGTGGTTTTCTTCCCTCAGTTCAGATTTTCCACGTAAACACCCTGTGTACCTTTTCTCTCCTTTGTGTCGCGTGTTTTCCGTTTCCTGTTTTCTGTGTATGAAAAGAATCTCGGTTGTGGCTGAGCGTTGTGCATAAGGAACATTGAGTTCTCGTCAAGTGGTATCAGAGCGAGGTTAACACAGAAATATGGACGAATTGTTTGGCGGCATGTTCAAGCTCACTGGCTCCAACTATTCGGTATGGAAGTTGAAGATGAGGGACATGCTCGTGGTTAAAGACCTCTGGTTGCCGGATCAGTTCAGGGACAAGAAACCGTACAAAATCGACGTCGCGATATGGGAGGTGATGCACATGAAGACAACGGTGTACATACGGTGCTTCATTGACATGAGTCTATACAACAACTTCAATGAAGAGAGCAAGGCTCATGAGCTCTGGGAGAAGATCGACATAATGTTTCAGAACAAAAATGTTGTTAATCAGGTTTCGGTATTCCGGAAGCTAGTAAGTCTCCGGTACGAAGATGGCTCCAGCATGGCGGAGCACATGAATGCCTTCCAGGGGCTGATCCACTTGGCAACTTCATTGGAAGTACCTCTCCCCGATGAGGTACTAGCACTACTCCTGCTCGGTTCCCTCCCGGATAGCTGGGAGACGTTGGTTGTCACTTTGGGCAACGCCGGGCCGGAAGGAAAACGGTTATCCCTAGCAAGAGTGAAGTCGAGCCTGCTAGATGAGGAGGCACGTCGGAAAGATAAAGATATGACCTCCGACTCCAAAGCACTCCTTACCGAATCGGAACGCGGAAGACATAGAAACCGTAGTCCCCAGAACCGGGAGAAGTCCGGGACACGGTCAAAGTCAAGGGGGAGGCCCACTTGCTTCTATTGCGGCAAGCCGGGACACTTCCGAAAGAACTATCGGCATTTCCGAAAAGATAGGGAGACCGACGGTACCGATTTGAAGCGGACCCCGAACCGGAACGGTAAAGAACGGAGGGGGCCGGACTGGAAGGCAACGACGGCAATCGCGGCAAGTGAAAAGGAGTTGATGGTCATCACCGAGGAGAGGGAGATAAACCTTGCCGGCGACGAGATGACCTAGGTGGTAGACTCCGGAGCATCATTCCACCTTACCCCGGACAAGAAATGCTTCTCATCCTACTCAGCCGGGGATCACGGCTGTGTCCGGATGGGGAATGAAGGTACATGCCGAATTGTCGGCATAGGAGACGTGTGGCTGTCGACACCAACCGGATGCAAGTTGCTGCTGAGGGATGTCTGACACGTTCCGGAGGTTCGACTGAACCTGATATCAGCCGGTCGACTAGATGATGAGGGCTACACGGGTAGCATCCGAAACGGTGTTATGAAGTTCAGCAAAGGAAGCCTGATTGTGGCTCGGGCCCGGAAGGTCAACACGTTATACCTTATGAATACCGGGTTATGTCCGGAGGAAGTGAACGTGGCATGCGACACTGCCGGTGAGCTGTGGCACAAAAGGCTGTGTCACATGAGCAAGAAGGGGATGAAGAGGCTTGCTGAAGAACGTGCACTTAGAGAAGTGCACTGATTGTCTGGTCGGTAAGCAAAACCGGACCTCCTTCCGACCAAGGCCACCAATGAGCCGTAATGCACCACTGGAGTTGGTGCATACGGATGTGTGTCAGGCAGACACGAAGTCACATGCCGGAGCGTAGTACTTCGTGACGTTCATAGATGACCACAGTCAGAAGCTGTGGGCCACACTGTTGAAGACGAAGGATCAGGTGTTATCCGTCTTCAAAGAGCTCCACGTGAGAGTGGAAAGAGAAACCGGCCGGAAGCTGAAGGCGGTTCGAGTAGATAACGGAGGAGAATACCGGGGGCAGTTCGAGGAGTACTGCCGCTCGAAGGGAATCCGGCTCGAATTTACCGTGCCGAAGACGCCGGAACTAAACGGACTGGCCGAGAGGATGAACCGGACCATAATGGAGAGGGTCGGAGTTTGCTAGCGCATGCAAAACTACCCAAGAAGTTTTGGGCAGAGGCACTGTCGACGGTGACATATGTGATAAATAGATCACCCTGAGTACCCTTGGACGGAGACACGCCACAGAGAGTGTGGACCGGTAAGGAAGTATCCTACTGGCATCTGAAGGTGTTCGGGTGTCTCGCGTACGTGCATGTAGCTAAGGACCGGAGAGGAAAGTTAGATCCAAAGACCCGGCCATGCATATTCCTCGGTTACGGCTACGGAGAGCCGGATGGTGTAGACCCGGTATGAACCGGATGAGGAGTACCCGGCTACGGAGAGCCGGATGATACAGACCCGGTGAAGACCGGATGAGGAGTACCCGGGTACGGAGAGCCGGATGGTGCAGACCCGGTATGAACCGGATGAGGAGTACCCGGCTACGGAGAGCCGAATGATACAGACCCGGTGAAGACCGGATGAGGAGTACCCGGCTACGGAGAACCGGATGGTACAGACCCGGTGAGAACCGGACAAAGAGACATATTCGTAAATATGTCTCTGAGAGCCCATCGAGGCTATATTTCTAAATAGCCGAAAAGTCATATTAGTATAAATATGACTTAGGGCAAACTTACTGTTGTTGTTAATTTCTTGTTGGTGCAAGAAGAAGAGATAGCACGTAACAGTGTACAGAGAGAGAGAGAGAGAAAGAGGTCGCTGCCTCTGTTGTAACCGCCGCTTGTGGCGAAGATCCTGAGCACGAGGTCGTTGCCTCCATGAACTCACTGTTTTGTACATTCCAACATAGTGATAGTTTGCAGCCTGTGGGATGCCGTGGCTTTTTTCCCTCATTTCGGGTTTTCCACGTAAACACCTTGTGTACCTTTTCTCTCCATTGTGTCGCGTGTTTTCCGTTTCCTATTTTCTGTGTATGAAAAGAATCTCGGTTGTGGCCGAGCGTTATGCATAAGGAGCGCTGAGTTCTCGTCACTATGGTAACACTATGGTGTTTTAAAAACCATGGGGGAAAACGTAGCATAGATGTCTTTCTCAGATCTCTATCTTGAATAATCATGGTGGCTCCCCGAGGCTTGTTACCGATTAGGAACACGGTCTACGGTCAGTCCTTCGACCTAAACCTCAAAGTGACTGTGTTGCAATGAATGGTATTGTCGTAGCATAATACTTAGTGGGATACCTCCTGTATCGTAGTAGCGTATAAGGGAGATGGCTACAACCGAACTCCTTAGACAGTGGACTAGCAACCACATTGTTACTCACGCCTACACTCTTACGACTACACTACGACACCCAAGAATCACAAACACACAGTAGATTAACCACAGATACGCATAGGAATTAGAGAAGATAGAACTCTATTAAAATACGCCTTTTACATTTAAAATTACACGCTCCCTCTATCAGAGGTTTTCTGCCCTTTATATACGCAATGTCTTTTAGTCGTTCACGCTTCCCACGTGAACCATTTACATGCGTTACAATATTACTCTATTCTATATTCCTACGCTCTTGTCCATCAGTTACTATTCCAGCGGACAACACCTAGCACGCTTGTGGGACAGTGTAATGGCACGTTAGACCCACCCCTTTAATCGTCCTCCAAAATGGCCCTGATGTTTGGTTCTGCTACGGTGTCCGGGTCCGGGGACAGCGTAGGGCCCATAGGCATGTCGTCGTGTGGTTCCCCTGCTTGGTCGGGAGGGCTTCCCATGGTGTCGTTGGCTTCCTATGTGGGTGGTTCGGGTTCTGCTGGCTCTTCTTCGGCTATTGGGGTTGGTTCAGCCGTCCGCGGGCTTGCTGTAGGTCATGACTCTATTTCATTCGTAACTTCCTCCGTGATGCCGGCCGTAGTCGTACGCTCTGGACAGTGGGGTTGGGGTTCCTCTTGGTCGGTGGTTTCGTTGTCTGGTATTGCGGGGGGCTCCGCTCGCCGTTCCATGCTGTGCACCGTAGTGGTAATTCCCTGTGACATGGGCTGAGGTTCCTCTTGTTCGGCAGTATCCGGCATTGGTATCGCGATGGATTCCACGTTTGTTTGTGTGCTGCCGGCTTGCGTGATCTGGTGAAACAGGTCCTCCTGAATTTCGCCAAAATCATCCAATAGCTGCGCGAGTTCCTCGGAATGTTGGTCTCCTAGCGTGCGATAGTCTTGCGCTAGGTCCTCGTGTATTGCCGTAATGCTTTCCATATTGAGTTTGTAGAACCCTTGGCCGTCTTTCCTTCGGTTCTCCGAGTCCACCCGGTACGTATGCAATTCCGCCGCTTGTGCAGCCCACGTCATCCATCCTTTGTCTAGCACTGATTTTAATTGCGTCGTAAACCTCTCCCGATTCGTTTGCAGAAGGATGCGCACATTGTCTGTTATGGCTTGGCAACGGTTGCGTGCTTCTTCTACAGATTTCTTGAGGTTTCCAATTTCTTGTTTACTAACCGCCGCCACTTCCTCATAAGTGCTCCTCATTCTTGCCCAGAGCTCAGATTCCTTCGAATGTAGTTCTTCCAATTTTCCCATTTCATTGTTCAGGCGGATTTCTAGTTAATGCCTCTCTTGTTCTCCAACTAGCTTCTCGTCGAACCATGCTTTCTTCTTCTCCAATAAGGCTCCGAGTTCTGCGATTGCCGCTTTCGTTTTATTCACTTCCTCCCGTAACTGGGCATTTTCTTCGCCATAGCTACGGAGCTGTCGCCCACGGTCGTCGTCTCCGTGCCCGCGAGTGTGTCTTTAACTAACCCGCGCCCATCTTTCTTGTCCAGTCTCCGTCGTTTCGGCCTCGAGCTTTCCTGTTGTGGTTCGGCTTCCAACTCCTGTGCCGCTTCCTCGGTGCACTCATCCTGCTCTTCCTGTGTTGTTCGCGTGTTCAACTGGGCTTTAGGACCAATGCTCGTGCGCTTCTTGAAGACTTCCATCGTCAATAGCCACACAAACCGGGTTCTCCATCCAAACCGACTCGTCACACTCATCGTTTTAAAAGGGGGATAGTGTCATGATATGACAAGACTCGAACCCATGACCTTAGGTTATATGGGTCGAGCTCTTGACCATTATATCATTTATTGTAATACGTAAGATATTATTTTCATTTACATTTTATTATAGGAAATTAATTTATATTCCAGATTTCTCTGGAACATTCTAGAAGCTTCAGCATTACTCCTGAGAACACTATAAAAGAGGGCACTAGGCATTATGTGTTAGGAAACAGGTCCCTCCGGCGAGCGTTGTTCATCGGGAGCGTGTGTTCCTGTCAAAGTGGTATCAGAGCGAAATGACACAGAAAATGGACGATTCGTTGGGAGGCATGTTCAAGCTCACCGGCTTCAACTATTCGGTGTGGAAGTCGAAGATGAGGGGCATGCTCGTGGTTAAAGATCTTTGGTTGCCGGTTTAGTTCCGGGACAAGAGACCGAACAAAATCGACGCCATGATATGTGAGGTGATGCACATGAAGACAATAGCGTACATACGGTGCTTCATCAACATGAGCCTATACAACAACTTCAATGAAGAGAGCAAGGCTCATGAGCTCTGGGAGAAGATCGGCATTATGTTTCAAAACAAAAATGTTGTTAATTAGGTTTCGGTATTCCGGAAGCTAGTAAGACTACGGTACGAAGATGGCTCCAGCATGGCGGAGCACATGAATGCCTTCCAGGGGCTGATCCACCAGGCAACATCATTGGAAGTACCTCTTGCCGATAAGGTACTAGCACTACTCCTGCTCGGTTCCCTCCCGGATAGCTGGGAGACGTTGGTTGTCACCTTGGGCAACGCCGGGCCGGAAGGGAAATGGTTATCCCTATCAAGAGTGAAGCCGAGCTAGCTAGATGAGGAGGCGCGTCGGAAAGATAAGGATACGAGCTCTGACTCCAAAGCGCTCCTTACCGAATTGGAACGCGGAAGACAAAGAAACCGTACTCCCTAGAACCGGGAAAAGTTGGGGACACGGTCAAAGTGAAGGGGGAGGCCTACTTGCTTCTATTGCGGCAAGCCGGGACACTTCTAGAAGAACTGTCCGCACTTCCGAAAAGACAAGAAAACCGACGGTACCTATTCGAAGCAGACACCGGACGGGAACGGTAAAGACCGGAGGGGGCCGAACCGAAAGGGAACGACGACAATCGCGGCAAGTGAAGAAGAGTTGATGCTCGTCATCGAGGAGAGTGAGGTAAACCTTGCCGGGGACGAAATGACCTGGGTGGTAGACTCCGGAGCGTCTTCCACCTTACCCTGGACTGGAAATGCTTCTCATCCTACTCAGCCGGTGATCACGGTTGTGTCTGGATGGGGAATGAAGGTACATGCCAAATTGTCGGCATAGGAGACGTGTGGCTGACAACGCCAACCGGATGCAAGCTACTGCTGAAGGATGTCCGACACGTTCCGGAGGTTCGTTTGAAGCTGATATCAATTGGTCGGCTAGATGATGAAGGCTACACGGGTAGCATCCGAAACGGTATTATGAAGTTCAGCAAAGGAAGCCTGATTGTGGCTCGGGCCCGGAAGGTCAACACGCTGTACCTTATGAATGCCCGGTTATGTCTGGAGGAAGTGAACGTGGCATCCGACACTACCGATGAGTTGTGGCACAAAAGGCTGTGTCACATGAGTGAGAAGGGGATGAAGAGGCTGGCAGACGACAACCTCATTCCAATGAAGAACGTGCACTTGGAGAAGTGCACTGGTTGTTTGGCTAGTAAGCAAAACCGGACCTCCTTCCGACCAAGGCCACCGATGAGACGTAATGCACCACTGGAGTTGGTGCATACTGATGTGTGTCAAGTGGACATGAAGTCACATGCAAGATCACAGTACATCATGACGTTCATAAATGACCACAGCCGGAAGCTGTGGGCCACACCGTTGATGACGAAGGATCAAGTGTTATTCGTCTTCAAAGAACTCCACGCGAGAGTGGAAAGAGAAACCGGTCGGAAGCTGAAGGCAGTTTGAGCAAATAATGGAGGTGAATACCGGGGGCAGTTCGAGGGGTACTGTTGCTCGAAGGGAATCCGCCTCGAATTTACCGTACCGAAGACGCCGGAACTAAACGGGCTGGTTGAGAGGATGAACCAGACCATAATGGAGAGGGTTCGGAGTATACTGGCACATGCAAAACTACCCAAGAAGTTTTGGGCAGAGGCACTGTCGACGGCGACATATGTGAGAATCAGATCACCCTCAGTACCCTTGGATGGAGACACGCCACAGAGAGTATAGACCGGTAAGGAAGTATCCTACCGGCATCTGAAGGTATTCGAGTGTCTTGCGTATGTTCATCTAGTTAAGGACCGGAGAGGAAAGTTGGATCCAAAGACCCGGCCATGCATATTCCTCGGTTATGGCGACGATGAGCTCTGCTACCGAGTGTGGGACTTGGTCGACAAGAACGTATTCCGGAGTCGAGATATTATCTTCATGGAGGACAAGCTGCTCGCCGATTGGGAGTTAGAGAAGAAGATAATGAACTCCGAGTCGACCGGTAAGGATCAAATCTACGATGAGTAGACACAACTGGCAAGAGACTGCTTAGCACTCGAGGAACCAGCCGGTTATGGTGCGGATACCGAACCGGTAGAAGAAGAAGTAGAGGAAGCTGAAACCGGAACCGGCCAAGACCCCGAATCGGATTCGGATGAATAGCAAATGGAGGGCCTGGTTACCAAAGCCCAAAGACGGAGATATCCTCTCAGAGAGAGAAGGGCCCCCCGGAGATTTCCGGATGCAGAGCATGTGCTGTTAACCGATGAGGGGGAGCCAGAAAGCTTCGTAGAGGCGAAGGATGACACCCACAGCCGCAAATGGTTAAGTGCCATGCAAGATGAGATGGATTCCCTGCATGAGAACCATACGTACGAATTGCTGGAGTTGCTGAAAGGAAAGCGGGCACTCCGAA
Source organism: Azolla caroliniana (assembly GCF_043228905.1). Lineage (NCBI taxonomy): Eukaryota > Viridiplantae > Streptophyta > Polypodiopsida > Salviniales > Salviniaceae > Azolla > Azolla caroliniana. The sequence continues at coordinate 11,214,141 of NW_028230437.1, read as the reverse complement.
ATAAGTGGGTGTACAAGTTGAAACCGGGAGATGCCGGCAACCCCCCGAGATACAAAGCCAGGATCATGGTGAAGGGGTTTCAGCAGAAGAAGGGCGTGGACTTCGACGAGATATTTGCCCTAGTAGTAAAGATGACCTCCATCCGGACGGTGTTGAGTATAGCGGCAAGCATGGACCTCGAGTTAGAGCAGCTGGACGTGAAGACGACATTCCTTCATGGTGACCTTGAAGAGGAGATCTACATGCAGCAACCGGAAGGATTCGTGGAGAAGGGGAAGGAGCACCTGGTATGCCGGTTGAAGAAGAGTTTGTACGGACTGAAGCAGGCTCCCCGACAATGGTACCGGAAGTTCGACTCCTTCATGACCGATCAAGGGTACCACAAGACGCAGGCCGATCACTGCGTGTTTGTGAAGACGTTCAAAGGAGGCGACTTCCTAATACTCATTCTGTACGTGGACAACATGTTGATCGTCGGACGGGACCAAGCCGAAATACAGATGCTGAAGAAGCCTCTCAACCGAACCTTCGCGATGAAAGACTTGGGTCCGGCAAGACAGATGTTGGGGATGCATATCATCCGGAACCGGGCAACGAAGCAACTGCGGCTGTCACAGGAGAAATACGTGACAAAGGTGCTTCAGCGGTTCAACATGTCAGATGCAAAACCAGTCAGATCAACACTTCCGACAAACAATAGGTTATCCGGTAAGCAAAGCACAAAGATGAAAGCAGAGAAGGCGGATATGATGAAGGTTCCATATGCCTCTGCCATCGGGAGCTTAATGTACGCAATGGTGTGTACCCAACCGGATATAGGATACGCAGTCGGAGTGGTGAGCCGGTTTATGAGCAATCCCGGCAAGGAGCACTGGAACGTTGTCAAATGGATACTCCGGTACTTGAAGGGCACTTGAAATATGTGTCTCCGATTCAGCTCCGGAAAACCTCAACTTGACGGTTTTACCGATTCGGACATGTCGGCTGATGTGGATACCAGCCGGTCTACATCCAGGTATGTAATGACATATGCAAGGGGATCTATTTCGTGGCAGTCGAGGCTGCAGAAGACGGTTGCGTTGTCATTCACGGAGGCGGAGTACATGGCGGCTGTGGAAGCCGGGAAGGAGATACTATGGATGAAGGACTTCATCTGAGAGCTCGGTATCCGGCAAGATGAATACTGGCTCTATTGCGACAGTCAAAGTGCTATCCACCTTGCTAAGAATGCGGCCTACCATTCCCGGACGAAGCACATCCAGCGTAGGTATTATTGGATCCGGGAGCGAGTGGAAGATCGAGAGTTCGCACTGACGAAGATCCACACGGCCGAGAATGGGTCAAATATGCTGACCAAAGTACTGGTACCCGACAAGCTGGATGCATGTCGGAAGCGGATCAGACTGGTAAGACATCCCATGCCAGAGTGAAGGGGGAGTTTGTTAGGAAACAGGTCGCCCCGGATGGGAAGTGAGAAGAACAGTGTTGATGAGAAACTCGGCCGAGGCCGAAACCGGATGAAGAGTACCCGGCTACGGAAGACCTGGTGAGAACCGGATGAGGAGTACCCAGCAAGAGTCGGATGGTGAAGGCCCGGTGAGAAGTGCTCATCGGATGAAGGGACATATTCATAAATAATTTTCCTGAGAGTCCATCGGGGCTGTATTTGTAAATAGCCGAAAAGTCATATTAGTATAAATATGACTTAGGGCAAACTCTTTTATCATTGTTGTCATTCTTGTTGGTGCAAGACTAGAGAGCGTGTAACAGTGTACAGAGAGAGAGAGAGAGAGGAAGAGGTCGTTGCCTCTATTGTAACCACCGCCTGTGGCGAAGATCGTGAGCACGAGGTCATTGCCTCCGTGAGCTCACTGTTGTAATCATTGTGATATAGTGATAGTTTGGAGTCTGTAGACTCCCGTGGTTTTTCCCTCTAAGGGTTTTCCACGTTAAACATCCTGTGTACTCTTCTCTCCTTTTGTGTCGTGCATCCATTCCCCGTTTTTTCTGTGTTTTTTGATTCTAAGCTCGGTTGTGGCCAAGCGTTGTTCATCGGGAGCGTGTGTTCCTGTCATTATGTTGAACCAAATTGGTTCAACACCAGTCTTTAGCCTCATAGCCCTTTTTTAGTTACTCTTTTTATAATATATAATTTGTTATCATCATCTCTCTCTCTCTCTCGTCCTCACTATCTCTCTCTCTCTTCTCTCTTCCTCTTAGTACTACTAGTACTTCCCTTCTCTAGTACTAATTCTCTCTCTGTTTAGTACTATTCCTGACAGTTTGAACCAATTTTCCCTTCTGTCTCTCTCCCTACTCTTATTCCTCTTTTCTTTTCATCCCATGGCCACTGTTAGCGCTCAGGAATATCAATCTGTTTTCTCAGAGTTTCAATGCTTGAAAGAGAAGTTCCTTGCTTTGGAACAAGAAAATCAATGGTTGTTGGGGGATCTTCAACAAATCTCCTTAGAAAAGCAGCAAACGCAACAACAACATGGGGAACTTGCATTACGCGTGCAACAACTCGAAGCAACCATCGTAGCGATGCAACAACAAGGCCCCGGAACACAAGGGATTCATAAGGAACCCAAGATTGGCCTTCCCACGAAGTTCGATGGAACACGATCACAGTTTAGAGGGTTCCTTAATCAGGTACGATTAGTTATTCAAATGCATCCTTCCTGATATCCTACCGATGCATCACGAGTGGGTTTAGTAGGGACGCTGTTAAGTGGCTTAGCGTTGGCATGGTTCACTCCACTATTGGAAAAGGAGTCTCCATTACTCAACAACTTTGAAGAGTTTATAGGTGAGTTTAAAGCATGCTTTGGAGATACTGACATCATAAGGACCGCAATCAACAAAATCTGGCGATTACGCCAAGGAGATCATCTAGCCTCAGCATACACTACTGATTTCCGCCTACTCGCTGCTAACATCGCTTGGGATGATCAAGCATTGATGGAGCAATTTCGTTATGGTTTACACAACGATGTCAAGGATTTACTCTTGACCTTCCCTGAAGAGCCAAAGTCATTAACAGAAGCAATCAATCGCGCGGTGAGATGTGACAACCACCTCTTTGAGCGATGTTCGGAATGACAACTACAGATGCCGAGGGCAATATCAGAGCCCACCTATGCCTCAATGGTAGCAAAACCTTTACCGAGGGAGTACTATAATGTGCCTCCAGTGAATACTCCGACTCCGATGGAGATTGACACTACATGTCGTCGAGGGCCATTATCCAAAGAAGAAAAGTAGTGACGCCAGACAAATCGACTATGTCTCCACTGAGCGATGTTCGGAACGACAACTACAGATGCCGAGGGCAATATCAAAGCCCACCTATGCCTCAATGGTAGCAAAAACTTTACCGAGGGAGTACTATAATGCGCCTCCAGTGAATACTCCGACTCCGATGGAGATTGACACTACATGTCGTCGAGGGCCATTATCCAAAGAAGAAAAGCAGCGACGCCAGACAAATTGACTATGTCTCCACTGCGGGGACCATGACACATTGCAATAAATTGTCCCCATAGGCCAAGAAGACAGGTAAACCAAATAGTTGTTAGTTCTAATTGTACTATACCCGAGCCTATTACAGTAGAGATATCTGATAGTACTAATAATACTAATAGCCTAGATCTAGCGAACAAATTTGATGTCCTTCGTCAGTTAGAAGAAGAGTTAAACGACTAAGTTCATCCAAAATAGGAGCCATTTGGTTGGACAGCCCTAGATATGTGCAACCCATTAGTGGTTCCATTCCCTCTAAGCAAGTTAGCAATGTGTTCGTAGCCCAAGTAACAGTTAGTACTAAAAGTACCCCTCCAGTACACTTCTTAGCACTTCTAGAATCTGGAGCTAATTCTTGCTTTATGGATAGGAATTTTGCCCAAGCTCATCAGATATCTCTTAGAAAACTCCCGTGTCCAGCCTCTGTAGTCGTCATTGATGGTCGTCCCATTGCTTCCGGAAATATCATAGAATAGTCAGAACCCGTTAATATTGTCCTAGATAACTTAGCTCGTGTAGTATCATTTAACATTATTCGTATCCCAGAACATCGAATCGTTTTGGGATTACCATGGTTCGAGTTACATAACCCAAACATAGATTGGAGAACAAGAGAAATCCAGTGTCGACAAACCCGAGGATCTATTAAGAAGATTGCCACCATTTCACTACATCAGTTGCGGGAAGAAGGACGGAAGGAAGAAATGTTTCTCTTCGCAATATCACTAAAACCCTCTGACACCATTAAAGAGGAGCCACCGTTCAGCTTCCAAAGAAGTATCATCATTATGCCGATGTATTCGATAACGTACGAGCCAATACGCTTCCTCACCATCAACCATATGATTGCCCCATCGATTGACAACCGGGGAAAGAGCCACCATGGGGACCGATCTACAATTTGTCACCAACCGAGCTAGAAGTCCTTCGAGCCTATATAGAGGATAATTTGGAGAATGGATTCATTTGACATTTGAAATCTTTAGCCAGCGCACCCATTTTCTTCATCAAGAAAAAGGATGGCTCACTTCGTCTGGTGGTAGATTACCGTGGCTTGAATAAAGTTACAATCTGCAATAGGTATGCAATTCCCCTTATCTCAAGTCTTTTAGAACGGATCAATGGTGCTAGGTTCTTCACAAAGATCGACTTACAGGGGCCTATAACCTCGTATGTATCTGACCAGGAGATGAATGGAAGACCGCGTTCCGCACTAGATATGGGCACTTCGATTATACGGTCATGTCGTTCGGCCTCACTAATGCGCCAACAGTCTTCCAACACATGGCAAATGATATATTCCGAGATCTCTTGGATGTGTGTCTGATCATCTACTTGGATGATCTACTGGTTTATTCAAAGACCGAAGAAGAGCATGATTTTTATGTACTGTTAGTACTAAAACAACTTTGAGAACATGGTCTTTACGCAAAGCTAGAAAAATGTAGTTTCGGGTGCAAAACCAGGTGGAATTTCTCGGCTATGTCATTTCATCAGAAAGCATCTCCATGGACCCAACTAAGGTCAAGATGGTGGTAGAATGGAAAACTCCGCGCTCGGTGTGGGATGTGCAATGCTTTTTAGGCTTTGCCAATTTTTACCGGAAGTTTATACAAGATTACTCAAAGCTCGTTCTGCCTCTCACACAGCTTACTAGGAAGGGACAATCGTTCGTTTGTTCTGAAGAAGAAGATATGGTTTTTGAGAGTCTTAAAAAGGCATTTACGTCGGCTCCAATTCTAGCTCATGTCGATTCGGAAAAACCATTCATTATCGAAGGTGACACATCAAATTTCGCATTGGGGAGCATTCTGTCACAACGGGGTAATGATGAGAAGCTACATCCTATGGCTTTTCACTCACACAAGTTTGACGGCGCCGAAATCAACTACAAAATTCATGATAAGGAGTTGTTGGCAATAGTGGACTCGTTTATGCAATGGAGGCATCTTTTAGAGGGATCCTCTCATCAAGTCACCATATTCAGTGACCATAAAAACCTTGCCTACTTTCCGGATGCTCGTGTGTTAAATCGACGTCAAGCTCGGTGGGCCCACTTCCTGATGCGTTGCGACTTCAAAATTACATATCGTCTGGGGAAGCACCAAGGGAAGGCATATGCATTATCACGGCGTTCGTATCTGACACCGCGTCCCGGCGAGCCAACTTTCGATAACCAAAAGCAAGTAATCTTGGGACCAGCATGACTGCAAGCAACATAGGTTTTTGGCATGCCCATGGATTCCCACGTTATCAATATCATACATGCGGACCTGAAGACAGACGCTTTTGCCCAAGCTATACTAGCACAAATTGATCCCTCTCGAGCGTCGTGTTCACAGTCACAACCACCAAGTACGGACTATCAACAATTCAAATACCATGATGGATTACTCTTCTTTAAAGAACTTTTGTATGTTCCTAATGGTTCTTGCCGCCTTCGAGTAGTACAAAACTGTCATGACACATATACAGTTGGGCATTTTGGTAGTACTAAAACATTAGATTTAGTACAACGATCATTCTGGTGGCCCCATATGCGACAATTTGTCGAAGATTTTGTTCGGACTTGTGATACATGTTGTAGAGCGAAAATGCCAAGGCATCATCCATATGGTTTATTAGAACCATTACCAATTCCAAGCAAGCCGTGGCAATCCATTGCTCTAGACCTCATCACAGACCTTCTAGTCTTGAAGGCGTTCAATGCGATTCTAACAGTGGTAGATCGATATACGAAGATGGCTCATTTCTTGCCATGTACTAAGGAAATCTCCAGTGAAGACACTGCCGAAATTGTCATGCGTGAAGTATGTCGACATCATGGACTTCCCGATAGTATCATCAGTGACCGTGGACCCCAGTCCGTGTCAAAATTCTGGAAGCACCTTTTTAAAATGCTCAAGGTCACTTGTAACCTCTCCTCCGGCAACCACCCACAAACCGACGGCCAAGCCGAACGAACAAATCAAACGCTGGAGCAGTATTTGCGGTGTTTTCTCAGCAATCATCAAGATCACTGGGTAGATATTCTCCACTTCGCTGAATTTGCCTATAATAACTCTATCGACGCATCGACTAAAGTTACGCCATTTTATGCTTATACAGGATGTCACCCTCGGTGGAGTGTACTTGAAACCCCAGAGGTGTCCACAAATCCTTACGCGGAGGATCATTTGGAGCAGTTACGCAAGATACAAGTGGATGTATCTACTCATCTCCAACAAGCTCAACAAACACACAAGGTCTACGCAGATCATCATCGACTTCCATCTAGTTTTCACATTGGAGATCGGGTGTGGCTGCTACGACGACACATCAAGACTACGTTACGCGCCCATGTGAGAAGTTGGACTATCGGCGATTAGGTCCTTTCCGTGTTATAGGAAAGATTAATGATGTCGCTTTTCGTCTCGATTTACCCCCTCAACTTTGGATACATCCGGTGTTTCATAGTTCTCTCCTCGAACCCTATCACGAGAGCACCATCCCAGGACATATTATACAACCTCCACCCCCGATTGAGCTTGAAGATGGACCAGACTACGAGGTTGCCGCCATCCTTGATTCCAAGATTGTTCGCAACAAGCTCTACTATCTAGTCGATTGGCTAGGCTATAGTCCCAGCGAACGTACTTGCGAACCGATTAAGAATGTGACCAATGCTCATGCGCTTCTTGAAAACTTCCATCGTCAATATCCACACAAACCGGCTCCTCCATCCAAACCGACTTGTGACACTCGTTTTAAAAGGAGGATAGTGTCATGATATGGCAAGACTCGAACCCATGACCTTAGGTTATATGGGTCGAGCTCTTGACCATTATATCATCTATTGTAATACGTAAGATATTATTTTCATTTACATTTTATTATAGGAAATTAATGTATATTCTAGATTTCTCTAGAACATTCTAGAAGCTTCAGGATTATTCTTGAGAACACTATAAAAAAGGGCACTAGGCATTATGTTGACCCAAATTGGTTCAACACCAATCTTTAGCCTCATAGCCGTTTTGTACTTACTCTTCTTATAATATATAATCTGTTATCATCATCTCTCTCTCTCTCGTCCTCGCTATCTCTCTCTCTCTCCTCTTCTCTCTTCCTCTTAGTACTAGTAGTACTTCCCTTCTCTAGTACTAATTCTCTCTCTGTTCAGTACTATTCCTGACATTGGGCGGGTTGGGGTTCATCCTCCCACTCTGAGGTGGCTAACTCCGCTAACCTTCGCTTCGCGGATCGAGGCGATGGTGTGGGTTGGGTGGGCTGCGGTGTCGGCAAACCTCGGGGTGGGAATAGTATCGTTAGATACTATTGTATGATAGGCCAGAGTTTTTTCCTCCTTGATATGCATGCCGGCCTTCCCGTAACACCGGCCCCGTAATGACCCCCCAATCGACCGTACACCCTTCAAAAGTATCAATGATGATACCTGCCTTCTGCTTGGGCATCCCATATGCGTTTACATGTATCAATCCTCCGCGACTATAATGTATCCATCCAAGCGTTTCTCCATGAGCCATCGACGCAAGGCGGTAGAGATGGGTATCGGCATAGTCAGAATAGGCTCGTGGCTAATGGGTGAAGACTAGTGGTTGCGGCGAGCGTGAGCTTTGTGATTGGATGGAGAAGAGGGTGAGGACGGGGAGCGATGAGAGCGATGTGAGTTACAAGGTTGATTTCTGTATTGTGCAGAAAACCTTCTATTTCCTTCTTTTTGTGGCCTTGGGTTCATTGGTCGGTGAGCCATCGTGGTGCCGCGTGTTCTTGGCCTAGAAGTCTGTGCATGCCTTAAGTCCTTTTAATAGCGTCAGTATCTTCTCTTTTTTTTTCTTTTTTCTTTTTTTCGTAATAGTTACATACAATACTATTTTTACACTATAATACAAGTTGGTCGTCTACTTACTCCGCAGATTCTTTGGCTTTTTCTTGTCCGACGGGGAACGGGTTTGTTGCCTCTTAGGAACACGGTCCGTGGTCAGTCCTTTGACCTAGACCCCAAGGTGGGTGTGGAGCAATGAACAGAGCTCAAGCGTACTGCATAAGGAGAGAACCTCTGTAATTCCTTCGCGTATAAGGGAAGACGGCTACAACCGAATCCCTATCACAGGTTACACTTACGTACTACTATGCTTACGTAGCCGAGACACAGACACTGAATTAGCCGCAACTATACACAAAAACTCAGAGAAGATAGCATTCTATTATCAGGCGTTCTTTTACATTTCCCAAAATTTACACGCACCTCCATAAGAGGTTTTCTGCCCTTTATATATGCAGGGTCTAATTAGCCGTTCACGCTTCCCGCGTTAACTGTTACATACGTTACGCTTATATAGTTTCTTATTCCTACGCTTTTGGCCGTCGGTTACTATTCCGACAAACAACACCTGGCACGCCTATGGGACAGTGCCTTTGCATGTCGGACCCATCCCGTTAATCTTCTTCAAAAATGGCCCGGATGTTCGGCTGTGTTGTGGTGTCCTCGTTCGGAGTTGATGTAGGGCCCGTAGGTGCATCGTGGTGCAGCTCCTCTACTTGGTCGGCCTGGTTTCTCTCGGAGTTGCCTTCGCCGTGTGCGGGTGGTCCGGGTACGGTGGGCTCTTCTTGAGTTAGTGGGCTGGGCTCCGCCGTTGGCGTGCTTGCAGTCGGCTGCAACTCAACCTCTATTGTTACGTCCTCCGCGGTGTTGGCCGTTTTTATGTGTCCCTGGGCGTGGGGCAGGGATTCCGCCTGGTCCGCACTATTTTCCGCGTTTTCTGAAGATGGTGTGGGCTGGTGCGGTTGGACCTCTTGTTGGTTAATGGTTTCGCTGTCTGGTCCCGTGGGCAACTCCGCTCGTTCGTCCCCGCTATTCTCCCCCGTTGTCATCCTTGTTGATTGGGCCTGAGGTTCCTCTTCTTCGGCTGTGACCGGAATTGGTGTCCCGCTGGGTTCCTCGTTTGTGTGCGTGTTGCCGGTTTGTGTGATCTGGTGAAATAGCTCCTCCTGACTTTCACCAAAATCATCTAGAAGTTGCGCAAGTTCTTCGGAGTGTTGGTCTGCTAACGCGCGATAGTCTTGCGCTAGGTCCTCCCGTACGATCACAATGCTCTCCTCGTTTAGCTTATAAAACCCTCGGCCGTCTTTCCACTGGTTCTCCCAGTCCGCACGATATGCGTGCAATACCGCTGCTTGGGTTGCCCACGCCATCCATCCTTTGTCTAGCGTTGTTTTCAATTTGCATTGTGAACCTTTCCCGGTTGGTTTGGAGAAGGATGCGCACGTTATCCGTGATGGCCTGGCAGCGGTTGCGTGCGTCTTCCATCGACTTCTAGAGATTCACGATTTCCTGTTGTTTAACGGCTCCCGCTTCCTCATACGTGGCCTTCAGGCCCGCCCACAGCTGGGATTCCTTTGCATGTTGTTCTTCTAATTTCCCCATTTCATTGTTTAGGCGGATTTCGAGTTGATGCCTTCTGTCTTGTTCGACCACCAACTGCTCATCGAACCATACCTTCTTTTTTTCTAATAAGGCCCGAAGTCTCGCTATTGCCGCCTCTGATTTCTTCGTGTCCTCTCGTAATTGGGCGTTGTCGTCTTTTGTCTGGATGTGCTGGGCTACCTCCGTAGCTAGTTTCTCTTCAAGAGTTTTTACGGCCTTTCGTCCGTTAGCCCGTATCTCCTTTTTTCTGTCGGAGGATTGGCGTAGTTCTGCTCGAAGATGGTCATTTCGGATTCCGCTAGCTGCACGACCCTTTTTGCTTTTGAGGCGATGGCGGTCTGAGCCTCGATTTCTTCTTTGAGAGCATTGATAACGTGGTTCGGTGGCGGGGTTTCGTGTTGCGCCGTAGTCGCGTGAGCTTCCAACTCCGCGATGCGTGCGTTGGCCTTTTGTAGTTCGGCTTCGATCAGTTTAACCTTCTTCTAGACATTCTTATTTTTTATGGCCATCTCCTTGGCACCTGTGCTGACCTTTGCAAGTTCCCGATGGACTTCGACTAGGGCTGTGTTTAAGGGTGATATCTCCATCCCTACTCGCCATACCCCGACGTTCCTCTGTCTGCCGACCCTGGCTAGCCGGTCCTCATCGCCGCTCTCCGTTGTTTGTGTTAAGGCGCGCTCTATCATCTGACGTTCCGCATACTCCTCGGCCATTCGTTGGGCAGCTTTGACCTGTTGTGTTGCTAGGAACTCCATGAGCTCGAAAGAGGTACCGAACTGCAAGAGGGCGCTGAATTCGGGGGCCGTATCCAGAATATCCGGATATGCCAAAACCTCGCTTTCCGCCGTCAATACGGCTTTCCCTCGTTGGGACTGAGTCGTAATAATCGGACGCGGCTCCCGGATGATTTCGAAGGTGGTATTCGGCTTTGTTGTTGCGGAGTCTTCGCCTTTGGTCGGTGCTCCGGAGCCGTGGGGGTGTTTTTTACCAACCCCCGCCCATCTTTCCTGTCCAATTTGCGCCATTTTGGTCTAGGGCTTTCCCGCCGTGCTTCGGTGTCTGGTTTTGGGGCTGCTTCCATGGGGCATCTCAACTGTTCCTCCTGCGTCGCCCGTGTGTCTGGCTGGTCGGTAGGAGGTGTTGTCCTTGGGCCTGGTTGGGCCGGTTGGGGTTCCTCCTCCCACTCTGGGGCTGCTAACTCTGCTAACCTACGTTTCGCGGAGCGGGGCGGGGCCATGGGTTGGCTGGGCTGCGGTGTTGGCAGGCCTCGGGGTGGAAACAATACCGTAAGGTATTGTTGGATGATTGACCTGAGCTTTTTGCCTGCTTGGTACGCATGCAAGCCTTCCCTTAATGTCGGCCCTGTGATGACCCCCCAGTCGACTGTACGCCCTTCAAAGGTGTCAATAATGATGCCCGCCTTCTGCTTAGGCATCCCATATGCGTTGACATGGATGCAACCGATTTCCAGTAGGAACTTGGCAACTTCACGGAAGAAGGGATCCGGAATCTGTTTTGTTCTATAGGCCTTGGCGGAGGATGAATATGGGCCAAAATATCGTTGTAGCGCCTCTGCAGGAGGTATTTCGAAATGTCTTTCGCCTAGTGAGGATAATTCTAACTTCTTCCGAATGGAAGAGTTGGTGACCTTGTTGATGTTAAGCCGCCTGGTGATGTCCATTGCGTCCGGGTGTGGAGGTGCTTTTGCGACCCGAATGTAACCATCCAGGCGCTTCTCTACGAGCCATCGGCGTAGGGCAGTAGAGATGAAGATCGGCATCGCCAGAGTAGGTTCGTGGAGAGGAGACGGGTAGTAGTGGTGAGTTGGAGCTCTAAGATAGGATGGGGAAGAAGGTGAGGAGGAGGAGCGATGGGAGCGCTGATAGCTAGAAGATGGGTTTCTGCTTTGTGCAGAAAATCTTCTATTTCCTTCATTTTGTGGCTTAGGGTTCATTGGGCGGTGAGCCATCGTGGTGCCGCGTGTTCTTGAACTAGGAGTTTGTGCATGCCTTTAGTTGTTTTAATAGTCGCTATCTTCTCTTCTTCTTCTTCTTCTTTTTTCTTTCGTAACGGTTATTTACAACCTATTTTTACATTATAGTACAAATGGGACTGTCCATTTTACGCTGCGGGTTCTCCAGCTTTGTCCCATTCGGCGGTGAATGGGTTAGGTGGTTCAGGGCCCAGGTAAGGTTTGATCCGAAACCCATTCACTTTTTGCCGTACTATTTCTCCAGCCAGCGTTCCTAGTTGGAACGTGCCCTGTTCCGCTCCAATTATCTAGTATGGGCCGGTCCAATGGAAACGTAGCTTCCCCGGCATCTGGCCCATGCGCGTTTGAAAAACTTGCAACGCTCGGCCCACGGCGAACTCCTTTTCCCTTGCGCTCTGATGTCGATCGACAAACACTTTACGCCGTCGCTGTTCCTCTTCTAACACAGCCATGTTGTGGACGCGTTTTTCCCCTAGTTCGAGGAGTTGGTAGAGTCGTTCCTCCTCCGACTTGGCTTCTAATAATCGGTTCCGTACGTGAATGCGCAAACTAGGTACCCGAAATTCGATTGGCATCACAGCCTCTAGTCCAAACGCTAGCCGGAACGGTGTTGACTGTATGCTTGTTTTGTAACTAGTTCTGTACGCCCATAACGCACTCTGGAGTTTGGTATCCCAGTCCGTTCTATTTTCATTGACGGTTTTCTTCAAAATGGTCTGTAAAGTTTTGTTCGTGGATTCCGCTAATCCATTCGCCTGCGGGTAGTATGGCGTGCTCTTCTTGTGGACTACTGCGTAATGTTGTGTTAGTTCCCGAACCATTGTATTGAGGAAGTGGCTCCCCTGGTCACTGATGAGCTCAATTGGGCAGCCGAACCGGCACCAGATGTGCTCGTACAGAAATTTGGCTGTGACGACCGCCGTATTTTCCCGTAGTGCCTTTGCTTCTACCCATTTGGTACAGTAATCTGTGGCTACCAATATGTATTTGTTGCCCGTACGGGCCGCTGCTGGTGTGAAGGGCCCCACAAAATTCAATCCCCACTTTTGGAAGGGGTTCAGCGGTAATACTGGCTGGTGTGGCATCCTTGCATCCTCCGGAGGCTGACCCATCCACTGGCACAAATCACACTTTCTACAATACTCGGATGCGTCCTTCTGCGTTGTTGGCCACCATAAGCCTGCCTGCCATACTTTGCGGGCTGTCACGTTGCCCGCATAATGGCCGCCAGCCGTGCTGCAGTGTGCCTCCTGTAAAACTGCTTCTTTTTCATCCTGACAAACTCCACGTCGCCAAATTCCGTCACTTCCTTTGTGATATAAATTCCCTTCGACCAGGCAGAAGTGACGGCTTTGGACGGCTAGTCGTTTCTTCTCGTCTGTGCGTAATTGTGGTGGAGGTAGTCCTGTAGTTAAAAAGTACGTCATTTCCATAAGCCATCGATCCGGAAAGGTGGATTCCGTTTTTTCTGCAAATGTTGCTACTCGCCAGATGTCGGCGTCTGGAAAATCGTCGTCATCTTTTTGTATTGTTTCTCCATTCTCAAGTCTGCTCACAAAATCTGCCACTGCGTGTTGCGTCCCTCGCCGGTGTTGAATTACGAACTCGAATTCCTGGAGCAGCAGCATCCACCGCGCCAATTTCCCTATTAGGGCTTGTTTCTCCACCAAATACAATAATGCAGAATGATCCACGTGGAACGTGAATTTCCGTCCTAGTAAATAATGTCGGAATTTATTGATGTTATAGATCATCCCTAGTGCCTCCCGCTCTTTTGTGGAATAGTTACGCTCTGCTGCTCACAATTTACGACTTGCGTAGTATACTGGCTTGTACCAATTTGGTTCGGTAGGTTGCATTAACGCGCTTCCTACTGCTATGTCTGAGGCGTCGACGAACACGTGGAATGGCTTCGCCCAAACTAGAGGTTGTACGATGGGGGCCTGTGTGAGCATTATCTTAAGTGCCTCATAGGCCTTATCCTCTATTGCAATCCATTGGAAAGGAGTCCGATGTACGGCAACGTGTAGTGGCGTGGCGAAGTCCGCCAAATACCGTATCATCTGACTATGCCACCGTATTTGGCCCAGAAATCGGCTAAGCGATTTGGCATTTGTCGGAGTTTGAGCTTGCATAATAGTGGAGATCTTGTTTGGGTCGAACGCTATTCCTTCTTTGCTGACAATGTGACCTAGGAGAGTCCCGCTGGTCATGCCAAAGGCACATTTCACGGGATTCAGGCTTAAGCGTGCGGTGCGGCAACATTCCAGGCACAGACGTAAGTGCGAGAAATGGTCTTTTGTCCATATACCGCAAAATCGTCTAAAAAGACTTGCATGAACGCCAGAATGTATTCCCCAAAGATCTCCGTAATCATTCGTTGAAATGTTGCCGGCACTGTCTTTAGCCCGAACATCACGACGACCGCCACATATACTCCCCAGTCCGTGACAAATGCCATCTTCTCCTGGTCCTCAGGGTGCATGCATACTTGGTTATAGCCACTGAAACCATCTAAGAAACTATACATCTCATGGCCTGCGACGGCGTCCAGCACGCTATCGGTGAAGGGTAAGGGAAATGCGTCTGTAATGGTTACGGCGTTTAATTTTCGGTAATCCACACATACCCGTATTTTGCCGTTTTTCTTTGAGACAACCACTATTGGGATAAGCCATGTCATTTGTTTAACTGGCCGTATGAACCCCACCCTCTGCAGCTTGTCAATTTCTTCTTTCACGCGGGTCGCGTAATTGGGGTTCATGCGGTAGCGGCGTTGCTGGACAGGTTTCGTTACCGTTGCTAAATTGATCTTATGCTGATAGAACTTGGGATCTAACCCCTTCATGTCCTCGTGAGCCCACGCGAACACATCTTTATATTCTGTGAGTAGTGTGATCATTGTGGCTCTCTGGTCCGGCCGCAATTCCTTTGCTATGGAGAGGAACCGGGGTTCCGATCCCGTACCCACATTCACTTCGTCGAGAACGGAAGCGGTGACTCATCGTGAAATCTCCATTTCCCTTTCGAAGACCGCCCGTGCTCTGCTGAGTTCCAATATGGACTCTGGGTTTGGTTCGTACGGCTCTTCATTCGGAACAATGGTCGTAGTATATTTTGCCGCAGTTGCGATGACATCTATTTCGAACAGCGGAATAATCCGAGGATGTTCGTCAAGGTACGTTTCCAATTCGGCATCCTCCACCCCAACCAGCATATTGATGTCTTCCGCATATGACGGTGTTATACCCTTAGGTTGTGGCGTGTTGCCTTCCGTAGGTACACGACCCTTGGTGCGTCCATGCCGGAAACTGATACACTCGTGTTGCTAGCTCTGCTTGATATTTGCTATCCGAAGCCATGGTCTACCCAGAAGCACTGGGTACGCTCCTGGGGCGTCCAAAGCGAGGAGGACCACCGATATGTCGAAGCGGTGTCCGCCCACGATGATGGCTATTTTGCGAATTAGCCCCAACGGTCACATTGATCGGGTATCTGCCATGCGAGGCCAAAATGGACACGCCTCCCATTTGGAAATGCCCAATTGTTCGCAAGTTTTCGCACTAATCACATTGACACCTGGGCCGCCGTCGATTACACATCCAGGAACTTCCTGTCCGTGCAATATTACTGTAATGGCCGGGTTGTGCTGATCCACCACTGGTGGTCCCTCGCTGACGTCTGTCAAGTTTGTGGCAACGCTCGCCCCGGTCATGCCCACCACCTGTGCTTCCATGGTCTGGCGGACATGTGGAACTAGCTGTAGCAGTTTTTCCATAGTTAACGTGATTTCACAGCCTGCTAACACCTGCCAAATGGGGTCCAGCCCCGGTTTTTCGTTCTCTGTTCGCTCCATTGTGTTCGCGGACTCTTGCCTCATACGTTCCGTATTGGTCGCGTTTGCTTTTTCCACCCAGGCTTGGGCTTGTCGTCGTACCTCATCCTGCGCAGCCCAATCCGCCGTTTTCGTTTGCTGGCGTGTTGTGACTTGTTTCACCTCTGTCGTAATCATGTTGACGGTGAGCCCCTTTCCCTTGCGTGCTGGGCATTGCGTGGCATAGTGTCCGGGTTGTTGACAAATAAAACAATGGATGCTTGATTCTCCCTTCTCAGCCCCAGGTGGAGTGTGCCGCTCTCCGGGCGCTACTTGCTCTTCGCGGTCCGGCCTCGTTTGTCGGAACGTACGCGGTGGCTGCTATTGGTCTCGTCGTTGTTCCTGGTGCCGCTCATCCCCCAAGCTTTCGTTGTAACGCCGGTGATCCCTATATTGTCGAGGCTTACCCCGATAGCCATTGAAGCCGCTCCGTTTGTTTGTCGGGGGTTGATGTTCGTATCGCCGACCCCCTTTGGCGTAACTCGGATGTCCACGATAATCCTCGTCCTCCGGGTCGTCCTCCTCGGACTCGTTGTGATTCCGGCAATTCCGGTTGTACCGGTCCTCCCGCGGGTTGCGATCCTTATACCGGGGTCGGTCTTCTTGCCTCCTTTGTTCCGCCCGGTGCGGTTGACGCTATGTGTCCATGTTGCGAACCGTGGGAGTGGCTCTGTTTAACATATTGTACTCACATTGGTCGACTGTGTGAACCTTCAAGTGGCAGATTGGGCAGTGGATTTGCATATTGTACTCCACCGCGGAATGCCCCGAGTTCAAGCAAATCGTGCACTGGATTGCTTGACGAAATTGGCGTTCCTCATCCTGAGGTAACGCTTGTCGTAAGGATGACATCGAAAACCTCTCCTCCTCGTCATCCAACTCGAGCTGTAACGCTCGTTCAATCACCATATCCGGTGTTTCCCCTTTCACACTATTGTTGTTGAGCGTTGCCCGGATGGGCCAGCGTAACGCTGCCAGAAATGTCTCCCGAGCCTCCTCCTCCGCGGGGCTTCGATCCAGTTTCCGTCGTAAATTTTGGAAACGTAAGCTGAAGTCTGCTATCGTCTCGGTCGGTAGTTGCTTAATTGTATAAAACTGCCCGAGAATCTCGCGTTGTGGAACCCTCCGGTGAAAGAATCGCAAGAAGGCAGATTGCAGCTGATCGAAGGTTGTTATGGCTGGTAAGTCCATCTGTGAATGTCAGAACGCTGCAGGCCCAACTAATGTTAATCCGAACTCCGTCATTTTCGACTGGTGTACCACCGTCTCGGAGAGATTCTGCGCCATGTGGTTCGCATTCCAAACGTTCAAGAACATGCGAATATGAGTTGCGGCGTCGGTTTCGCCGTTAAAGTGGGGGTAGGCAAAGGCCATCGTGGGAGCTACCGCAGATCGGAAAAGGTCACCAGGTGGCTACGGTGAGCGTGGTCCCCTCGTCTCGTCGAGGTATTTGGGGAGCAAGGAATCCCCTTTGCACTCCTGGCAGGTAGTACTGAGGTCGCCGATGCGCGGCTTTTGCCGGGCGCGTTCTTCTGCCTGGCGTGTGACGGACCTTGTTATTGGTCGGTCTTGTCTTGTTGGTTCTCTGGGTCGTCTGCGGCTAAACATCCATTCGTTGTTGCTCGTCTGTGAGAAAACACAGATCACCAAGCGTGCCAAAACTGTTGCCTCTTAGGAACACGGTCCATGGTCAGTCCTTCGACCTAGACCCCAAGGTGGGTGTGGAGCAACGAACAGAGCTCAAGCGTACTACGTAAGGAGAGAACCTCTGTAATTCCTTCGCATATAAGGGAAGACAGCTACAACTGAATCCCTATCATAGGTTACACTTACGTACTACTACGCTTACATAGCCGAGACACAGACACTGAATTAGCCGCAACTATACATAGAAACTCAGAGAAGATAGCATTCTATTATCAGGCATTCTTTTACATTTCCCAAAATTTACACGCACCTCCATAAGAGGTTTTCTGCCCTTTACATATGTAGGGTCTAATTAGCCGTTCACACTTCCCGCGTGAACCGTTACATACGTTACGCTTATATAGTTTCTTATTCCTACGTTTTTGGCCGTCGGTTACTATTCCGGCGAACAACAGGGTTAGGTGGCGTAGGTCCCAGATAACGTTTAAGGCGAAAGCCATTCACTTTTTCTCGTAACACTTCCCCGGCCAACATGCCCAATTGAATCATGCCCTTTTTTGCTCCTACTATACAGTACGGGCCTGTCCAACGGAATCTTAATTTTCCTGGCATATGCCCCCCATGCATGTTTGGAAAACTAATACCACTTTTCCAACGGTAAAATCTTTTTCACGCGCATGCCGGTGTCAGTCCACAAATGCTTTGCGCCGCCGCTGTTCCTGCTCTAATATGGCCATACTGCATAACCTTCTTTCTCCTAGCTCTAGTAGTTGTTATAGCCGTATTTGTTCGAATTTGCCCTTTGGTAGCCGGGTTCGTACTTGAATCCACAGACTGGGTACCTAGAATTCGACTGGCATCACGACCTCCAGAACAAATGCTAGCCTGAACGGTGTTGATTGTATGCTAGTCTTATAGCTGGTACGGTATGCCCATAATGCGCTATGCAACTTGGTGTCCCAATCCGTCCTGTTCTCATTGACTGTCTTTTTGAGGATAGTTTGGAGGGTTTTGTTCATGGATTCCGCCAAGCCATTTGCCTGCGGGTAATACAACGTACTTTTTTTGTGCACCACAGCGTAATGTTGGGTCAGTTCGCTGATGACCGTATTCAGAAAGTGACTCCCTTGGTCACTAATGAGTCGATAAGGCAACGTGGTATTCTCGCGTAGTGGTTTCGCTTCTACCCACTTGGTACAGTAATCCATGGCCACCAGGATATATTATTGCCTGTTCGAGCGGCCGTCGGGGTAAAGGGTCCCACAAAATTTAGCCCCCACTTTTGGAAAGGATCCAATGGTAACATTGGTTGGTGTGGCATTCTCGCGACTACCGTGGGCTGGCCTAGTCGACATAAATTGCATTGTTTGCAATATTCATATGCGTTCCTTTGCGTTGTCGGCCACCAAAGTCCTGCTTGCCAAATTTTCCGGGCCGTAACATTGCCCGCGTCATGTCCTCCCACCGTACCACAATGGGCTTTGCGTAGAACCGCGACTTTCTCATCCTGCCGTATTCCACGCCTCCAGATGCCGTCACTGCCCTTGTGGTATAGTATCTCTTCCACTAAACAGAAATTTCGACTTTTTCCAGCCGTTTTTTCTCGTCCATCCGTAATTGGGGTGGCGGTAACCCCATGGTCGGGAAGTAGGTCATTTCCATGAGACACCGATCCGGGAAAGTCTTTCCCGTTCGTTCTGCTAGTGTTGCTACCCGCAAAATGTCCGCATGCGGAAAGTCGTCGTCATCCTTGTGCGCCGTTTCTCTATTATCGAGTCTGCTCAAAAAATCTGCTACTATATGTTCGATGCTGAATTACAAAGTCGAATTCTTGAAGCAACAGCATCCATCTTGCCAATTTCCCCGTTAGCGCTTATTTCCCTACCAAATATAGCAGTGTTGAATGATCCACGTGAAATGTGAATTTCCACCCTAGCAGATAATGTTGGAACTTATTGATGTTGTAGATCATACCCAATGCCTCACGTTCCGTTGTGGAATAGTTACGCTCAGTCGTTGATAATTTCCGATTAGCGTAGTACACTGGCCGATACCAATTCGGCTCCGTGAGCTACATTAGCGCACTACCTATTGCTATGTCCAAGGCATCTACGAACACGTGGAATGGCTTCGCCCAAACTGGTGGTTGTATGATGGGTGCCTGCGTTAGCATTACCTTTAGCACATCATATGCCTTCTCTTTCATAGCTGTCCATTGGAAGGGAGTCCGATGAACGGCGGCATGTAACGGCATGGCGAAGTCCACCAAATAACGTATCATCCGACTATGCCATCGTACTGAGTGATTTCGCGTTTGTCGGCATTTTCGCTTGAGTAATCGCAGAGATTTTATTAGGATCGACCGCTATCCCTTCCTTGTTGACTATATGGCCGAGGAGAGCCCTATTGGTAACGCCGAAGGCGCATTTGGTGGGATTCAAGTTTAAGCGTGCAGTTTGGCAACGCTCCAAGCAAAGCTGTAGAGGCCTAAAATGGTCGATTGTTGTCCCACCACAAAATCATCTAAAAAAACTTGCATGAAGGCCGGAATATATTCCCCAAAAATCTCCGTGATTGTTTGTTGAAATGTCATCGGCACCGTCTTTAGCCCGAACATCATGACGACTACGACATAGACTCCCCAGTCCGTGACAAACACCGTCTTCTCTTGGTCGTTAAGGTGCATGCGTACTTGGTTGTACCCACTGAAGCCATCTAAAAAGTTTTAGATGTCATGCCTTGCGACGACGTCCAATACGCTATCGGTGAACGGTAAAGGGAATGCGTTCGTAATGGTTACGACGTCCAATTTCCGATAGTCCACGCATACACGTATTTTGCCATTTTTCTTTGGTACAATTACTATCGGACTTTACCATGTAGCTTCTTTAACTGGTCACATGAATCTGTCCTTGAGGAGTTTGTCAATTTCTTCTTTTACGTTGGTCGTGTAGTTTGGGTTCATACGGTATCGACGCTGCTAGACCGGTTTCGCGTTGGTTGCTAAATTGATCTTATGTTGATAGAACTTCGGATCTAACCCCTTCATGTCCTCATGGGCCCAGGCGAGCACATCTTTATACTTCCTGAGTAGTGCTATCATTGCATCTCTCTGATCCAGCAATAATTCTTTTGCGAAGGAGAGGAATCGGGGTTTTGACGTCGTACCCATGTTTACTTCTACTAGGGCTGAGGCGGTGACTCCCCGTGCAATTTCTATTTCCCTCTCGAACGCTGCCCGTGCTTTGCTTAGTTCTAATATTGACTCTGGGTTTGGTTCGTTAGCCTCGTCGTGGAGTGTAGCGGGCGTGGCATATTCTGCCGCAGTTTCGATGACATTGATTTGGAACAACGGAATAATTCGAGGGTGCTCGTCTAGGTATACCTCTAATTCTGTATCATCCCCCCAAGCGTGCCAAAAGTGTTACTGATTAGGAACACGGTTTACTGTCAGTCCTTCGACCTAGACCTCAAAGTGACTGTGTTGCAATGAATGGTATCGTCGTAGCGTAATACTTAGTGGGATACCTCCCGTATCCTAGTAGCATATAAGAGAGACGGCTACAACCGAACTCCTTAGACAGTGGAGTAGCAACCACACTGTTACTCACGCACACACTCTTACGACTGCGCTACAACAGCCAAGAATCACAGACACACAGTAGATTAACTACAGATACGCACCGGAATTAGAGAAGATAGAACTCTATTAAAATACACCTTTTACATTCAAAATTACACGTTCCGTCTATCAGAGGTTTTCTGCCCTTTATATACGCAGGGTCTTTTAGCCATTCACGCTTCCCGCGTGAACCGTTTACATGCGTTACAATATTACTCTATTCTATATTACTGCGCTCTTGTTTGTCGGTTACTATTCCGACGGACAACAAGGCTCAACCATGGTTCTAACATCAACGTAGTTTCCTAGTTAGCCTTATATTAGAATGTCAACCCAACATGTATTGATATGGTCGAGAAAGTGTATTACGTGAAAAAACAAGTGCACTCGCAAGTAATATTCTAGTCTTGCAAGTAACAAGTAAATGTTATCACAAAAATGATAAAATAAGGCACTACCCATAAGAATGAAGCAGTGACGAAAACAAGGGTCAAAAACCCATGTGTTACCTACTAAAAAAAAATATCCCAAATAAATCGATGGGGCGAGGTATGCACATATACATCCCAATATGGTGGTTGTGATTTTAACAATTGTGACATAAGCCACAAATTGATACAAGTGGCGGTGGTTTTGTGCGCAAAGATGTAGAACTCAAATCTATGAGTAAAACATCAATAGGGGAACTCATGTGGTTTTACTCGAGTTCTAAGGCTCAATAAAATGACTTAAATCTAGATGAGCCGTTGGAAAAAATCGTTCAAAAAATGGCATGATGCCCACTCAATATTAAAAAATAGTCTTTCTAAAAGGCCCTTGAATAAATGTGCCTTTCTAAAAGGCTCTCCATTCATTGGTTGTCCAAATCATGATAGTGCATGCACCTATCAATCCTTCTATCCAATCATTAGTCCCCGTTTTAACATTAGTGAACATACCCTCCACTAATGTAAATATTGGTGACCTACCCTCACCAACGTTATGTGTACATAACACATTTGGTGCTCATGCATCGCATGTGATGCATGATAACTATGTCACTCATTCAAGCTCTTATGTATGAGAATTTACATGTGAAAAGTACAATGATGAAAAGAAGGTTTAAAGAAACAAGCTTAGTCTAATGGTAAGTAAACTATCTCTTATCTTGGAGGTGCAATATTCAAAACCTTACTTCGACCCCTTTGTATGCCAATAGGCCCTAGGCTTACTTTTATATTTTATGTAATTAGCACCTAAACACACAATACAAGTGCACATTAACGTGCTAACATATGAGTGTAACCATCACCCCTTTCATACGTGTGCACCTTGCACCTTCTCGATTTTGTCCGTTCCACGTGATTTTGACACTGTTGGCGAAAATCTTCACGACACTGTTTAGGTGATCGAGGTCAAGACCCTCATCTTGTCTTTTCTTGAAGATCTTTACCCCAGAATGGGTATGACCAACCTCGATCCGTCTAACTCCGCGAGGTGGTAGGTGGCATTATCGTTGGCACTTGTCACCACATACCGTCCAAACCACCTTCTTGCGAACTCTCTTGTCGTCATGTGTTGGTTGTCAAGGTTGTTGTTGTAGACCAATACCCGATCTCCTTCTTCAATCTTCTTGGGAGGTAGTCGATGTGTCTTGTCGAACTGAATCCAACAACTAGGTGCTTGTTGTTATTAGCCAATCCTTTTCTTTGAGATGGGAGTTGGAAATGTTGGCAATACAACCTCCTCTGTTTAGTTGAACATGCCACCATCTTGATGCATCTTTCCCATTGGTAGTCCTCATAATTACTTCTTTCCTTTCTTCTTTATAAGTAATAACCATCCATTTTACCACAACATCATCTTCTTCGATAACAACCTCAATGTTAATTATACTTACATCATCATTAACAACATCTTTAATCACCAATTCATTTATTACGAGATAACCATCATTTTCAATATCATCTATCCTAAACTCATCCTTCCCACACACGCTCATAACACCAACATTATCATCATACACATCCCAAACCATCATTATATTTTCTAGATTTTCCTTACTTATACCCTTGTGATCATTAAGTAACCCTACATCATCATGGACATATTTTTGTAGAACGTCCTCATCATCACAAATCCCTATTCTATTTTCATAATGGATATCCTCATGAATGTCAGCATTTGATTTACTGAAACCCTTATAGAATCTATCAAGAAGAAAACCAAGGCAACCTAAAACACACAATTCCACTTCGTCATAACCATATCCACAGAAAGTGCACAACCTTTTATCATTATAACCTTAATTCTTCTCTTGGCACTCACTCTCAGCATAAAAAATACACTCTCCCTTACTATCATCAAGACCTAAATCGTGTGTATCGTTATTATCATCATCGTCATCACGTTTAAATGTAAAGCTTTCATCTCTTCCTAACTTCTTCTCTTGTGCGCAGCTCTCATTAAACTATAAGAGTCTTGATCCCAACTTCTCTTACCATCACAACTTCCATCAAGTTCTTTTTCATTAGCACAACCATGAAGAGCTCGGTCTTGATTTCTCCTCTTGTTTTACAATAATCTTTGTCACGATCATAACCTTGTAGATCTCGAGCACTACTTGTGAGTTTCCAATGATCGTTGTCTTGATCATAACCGTGTAGATCTTGATCTTTCTCCTCAAGCTCATGTTTTCTGTTGCATGTCTCTTCATGACTGTATCCTCTATCTTTCTTCTCAAGCCCTCGTTCTTCGTCACATGTCTTTTCACGACCGCATCCTTAAGTATCTTGGTCCTTCCACTCCATCCCATGTTCTTCGTCACATGTCTCTTCGCGACCTCATACTTGAGTATCTTGGTCTTTTGCCTCAAACCCACAATCTTTGTGGCATGTCTCTTCACAATCACATCCTTCTTCAGTGCATCTTGCTGTTCTCTTGACTTTGCAATGATCTTCATGATGACAATCACAATCTCCACCTTCAAGATCGCGTTCTTCCTCCCGTGTTTCTCTTTTGTAGAGTTTGCAATGATCCTCGTAACAACCATAGGCATGTTGATCTCAATCTATCCCTTTAAGACCATGATCTTTGTCACTTGCCTCTTTAAGACCACAATCGTGAACATATCGGTCTCTCTTGTCAAACCCACGTTTTTCTTCACGATCGCATCCTCAAATATCTTCATATTTCCTTCAAAGCCGACTTTCTTCGTTGAAAGTCTCTTCATGAAAATAATCGTGAACATCTCGATCATCTTCATTTTCTTCATCGTTGAGTAAACCATGAAAAGGTTGAGGGCCGAACCTTGATGTCATAACTGCTTCGTACCAATCCGGAACTTCTTGATATAGTCTTTCGACTTGCCTTGCCAACTTGAGGTACTCCATTGCTTTATCCTTGTCATCATGCAACATCATTTCAATGGCCTTACAAATGGAAGAAATACAAGCCTTGGACCACCTTCTATTCTAATCGACTCCTCTAAGTTGTAAGCAAGACCACATCCATCATCTGTGATGCCTCCATTACCACCTTGTGTTGTTCACGTCGGGTTCACCAAATAGATGTCGTATGGCGTGTGTCACACATGCCAAACTTCGTGATGTGCATGTCACACAAGCGCGGACAAGCACCGGGCCTCTACGCGCTAGTGGTTATGGAGGAGATGATGGGATTTCCCCACCTGCGGGTCGGTCGAACGGGACCACCGGGGTCTTCGACCAGTGAGGACGAGTCATGTGACTTGTTCTTGTAAGGAATCAACCATTTAGGTTTATCGTCGGGCCATTGTTTGTTGTCGAAGATGCACCCAACCCAAACTCAGCGATGCGGTGGATTGACGTGTAGACGGCGGTGATGTGGTGGTCCGAAATGTTTTAGTGGGCGACGACGACGACGACGAAATGATCTTTGCTGGTGCTAGTTCTTTCTTCACAAGAATTTCTAAGAGAGAGCGAACAACCAGAAGAAATGAAATTGTAGTAGCTGAAGTCACGCTCTAATGTGGTTGACAGAGAGAGAGACCAAAATTGAGGAAGTGCTAGTGGTTATGGAGGAGGTGATGGGATTTCCCCACCGGCGGGTCGGTCGAACGGGACCACTAGGGTCTTTGACCAGTGAGGACGAGTTGCGTGACTTGTTCTTGTAAGGAATCAGCCTTTTAGGTTTATCGTCGGGCCATTATTTATTGTCGAAGATGCACCCAACCTAGACTCAACGGTGTGGTGGATTGACATGTAGGTGGTGGTGATGTGGTGGTGCGCAATGTTTTAGCGGGTGGTGACGATGCCGAAATGATCTTTGTTGGTGTTGGTTCTTTCTTGACGAGAATTTCTAAGAGAGAGTGAACGACTAGAAGAAATGAAATTGTAGTAGCCGAAGTCACGCTCTAATGTGGTTGATAGAGAGAGAAACCGAAATTGAGGAAGTGTTTAAGATAGATAAATAGACGGACGAAAATTCCAATTTCGTGTTTGAACCCTTGACTTCAATTTCGAGAAACAAGACACATTACCAATAAGATAACTAGGGTTTTTCTTATTAATATTGAAAAGAATGACGTGCAGAAGCAATATAGGAAACCAAACAACAGAAAACGCAGGTTTAATGGAAAGCTTAGGTTTGCATAGTACGCACGGGAGAGATAGAGAGAGAGGAAAACACAAAAACTTAGTTCAAAAATAATACTCGATTTGTACATCGTGTGTATTCAATGAACACTTTTATACAAGTCCTTTTCGGACTGATAGAAGTACTGACCGCACTTCAATGCTCAGTGAGGAGCCCCTACACTAACTCCCAAATATATTCCTTGCGGAATATCTTTCCGATGGCCTCCCTGTTTCCGCACCGATCTAGCCTTCCTACGCACCGGTCTGCATACCGGTTTCCAACCAATCCAGCCTAACCGATCAGTCCCAACCGATCCAATCCCCGGGTTTCTCAACCGATCCGGCCGATGTTGAGCTTGTCTCTCAACACTCCCCCTCAAGCTCAACTTGAGGCTCTTCCGGATCTTCCGGATCACCGCACCGATTCCTCCTGGCTCCACACCTCGCTCACGCTCCTTAACCTGTTCGATTCTACGCGCTTTGACCCTTCCGGTCGGCTTGTCTACTCCCACGGCCTTTCACAGCTCCCTCGTTGTCGCAGTGTTGGCGCTTCTCCTGCTACCTTCTTTTCCGCTTGGCCCTCAGTTGATTCAGTGTATCCGAATCAAACATCCGAACCGACTCGGCTAACTCCAATTGGTTTTAGCTCTCGTCTGAGTTGGCTGTCTCCTCCTCATCTTTGGTCTTCTCACCCTTGACGGAGTCATTTCCCCCATGCTTGGTTGACTTCGGCTCTTCCTTTCGGCTGCTCCCCTTATGTCCGCTTCCGGAATCTTCCGCGGGTCCGCCCTCGGCTTCTTCAGCCGATCCGAAAACGAATTCATCATCCGACTCGGCGTCGCGGTCGCGGTCTTCTCTCCCACTTTTGTGGTCATTCGGGACATCTCTCCCCTTCAAGTTCAGCACGTCGAGGTGATGCAACCCAAGCGCACCTGAGAATTGCCGCAACTTGTCTATTCCAAGAGGCTTGGTGAAGATGTCGGCGGTCTGCCGATCCGTCGGAACATACTGAAGTTCGACTTCACCAGAGAGAACACGCTCACGGACGAAATGGTAATGCACCTCAATGTGCTTAGTTTGGACATGGAAAACGGGGTTCTTGGCGAGTTGGATGCTATTGAGGTTGTCGCAGTAGATAGTCATTGGATCGGACACCTCCACCTGCAGATCCTTAAGTAGCCGCTTCAACCATATAGCTTCGCATGTCGCGACAATCGCTCCTCTATACTCAGCTTCGGTGCTGGATAGTGCAACTCCCAGCTGCTTCTTATTGCTCCCCGCTATCGCAGTACTCCCAAGAGAGAACGCGTATCCGGACGTGGATCGGCGATCGGCGGCGTTGCCATCCCAATCAGCATTGGTGTGGCCGACCAACTGCAAGGTTGTACCGGTCCGATATAGCAGTCCCCGGTCCTTAGTGTCGCTTACGTACCGCAATACGCGTTGTGCACACTGAAGGTGCTCCTCGGTAGGTCGCGCCATGAACTGACTTATCACCCCAACTGGATAACTGAGATCAGGTCGGGTGATTGTCAAGTAGATAAGGCTTTCGACAATTTGTCGAAACCTCGTCCGGTCGCATACCTTTCCGGAATTGGGGTGAAGTTTGACGGTTCTATCTAGAGGAGTCGAGACGGACTTATAGTCTGCCATCCCGAATTTGAAGAGCATATTCAGCGCGTAATGACGTTGGCTGATCAGTATGCCTTCGGGGGTGCAGATCACTTCGATCCCGAGGAAGTAATGAAGGTCCCCCAAATCCTTCATGTCGAATGATGCCGCAAGTTGCTTCACGCGGTTGATTTCACTTAGGTCGGCGCTAGTGATGACCAATTCATCAACATAAAGTAGAATACTAACCGGCCCGAGTCGACCTTTTCGGATGAAAAGTGAGGAGTCCGATTTCGACATCGCAAAGCCCATCCGACGTAGTTGCTGCATGATTTTCACGTTCCAGGCATGTGGGGCTTACTTCAGGCCATAAAGGGACTTCTTCAATCAGCACACCGCCGAAGTGTTCGTTCCGGAGTGAAATCCGGGGGGCTATACCATGTACACTTGTTCCTCAAGCTCACCTTGCAGGAACGCATTCTTTACATCCATTTGATGTGAGTGCCACCCCTTTGCCGCAGCTACCGCGAGCGAAACACAGACGGTCGTCATCTTCACAACCGGTGCAAACGTCTCATCGTAGTCGATGCTGTGTTTTTGTGCATAGACTTTTGCCACTAACCGGGCCTTGTATCGGTTGACCGAGCCGTCGGTGTTGTACTTGACCTTGTACACCCACCTACATCCGATCGGCTTCACACCCTTCAGTGCGTCAACCAGGTCCGAGGTCTCGTTTTCCGCCAGTGCGTGCATCTCTTCCTACATCGCGGCGCGCCAATTCGCATCCTTAGCCGCTTCTATGTAGCTCTCCGGCTCACGCACTTCCGCTACACGGGTCATGTACGCATAATGATGCACCATGTACTCGTTGTATCTGAACCGCACAACTGGGTTCTTCTGGCGGGTAGATCAACATAATCAGTCATTAGCCGATGTCGTGGTCTTCTCGGCTGACGTGGAATTCACTCTTGAAGACCTGTGACCGCTGCCCTCGGAGTCGAACTCGTGTCGGTCTGACTTGTTCCTATCTGTGCCATAATCCGACACCTTCTTCTTCCCTTTTTCCTGGCGCGTAAGCCGTCTCCTCGGCTTCTTGCGCGGGGAATGCACGGCCGAGTCTTCACTACTCGCTGGCTCTTCATCGGACTAGTCGAACCAACTCAGTCATTCATTCGGTCCACTTAACCGAAACGAAATCGGAGTCTCTTTGCGGGTCCCGATTTCAGGCTCATCCGGAGGCATCTCGGCCTCGCTGACCTCATCATCAAAAGTCGGATTGGAGGTGAGGTCCGGAGTCGGAGGCAAGTACCAGGATGCAGACTCCTCAAACACAACGTTGCAGCTCACTCGCGCTTGTTTGGTGCATGGGTTATAACACTGATAACCCTTCTGCTCATCCGAGTAACTGACCAAGATACATTTCTCGGCCTTTGCATCCAACTTCGTCCGTTTCTCCTTCGGCGCATGCACATACGCAACGCTACCGAAAACTCGTAAGTGTCACAAGTTTGGCTTTGTTCTGAAATATAGCTCATGCGCCGACACTTTGTCTCTGATCCAGTTTTGGATGTATACCGTGGTTCATACCGCCTCGGCGCAATAGAACTTGGGCAAGCTCTTTTCTTCCAACATTGCCCACGCCGCTTCCACAACCAACCGATTTTTCCTCTCAGCCACGCCGTTTTGCTCCGGCGTGTATCTACAACTGAATTTGCGCCGAATTCCCATCTGTTGGGATAACTGTTGAATTGACCGGAAAAGTATTCTTTTCCGTTATCCGACTGCAGTCACTTGATCTTCCTTCCTATTTCCGTTTCCACGAACCCTTTGAGGTCCCGGAAACATTTGAAAACTTCACTCTTCCTCTCAATGAGGTAGATCCACGTGTGCCGCATGTAATCGTTGATGAAGGAGATGAAATATCAGCTCCCACCACGACTAACGTTTTGTGCCGACCCACACATCGGAGTGTATCAAGTCAAGCTTGTTCCGGCTCTGGTTACGCTCATTGGGGAAGGGAAGTCGGTGTTTCTTCCCAAGCTGGCAGGCTTCACAAATTTGTGCCTTCCGGCCACTAAATTTGGGCAATCCGAACACCACCTGTTTCGATTGCAGGTCCCGAAGCTGTTGATAGTTGACATAACCTACCCGCTTGTGCCATAAGTCGATGTCTGACTCGACTTTTTGTCCTTTCGCGAACATTGCGGTGCCACCGTCACTAGAGTCGAGGATAAACATCCTCTCGTCTTTGCGCCCTTGCGCAATAACTCAGCCTTCTTCCTTGATGAAGCACCCGAGATGCGTAAACCGAACCTGCATCCCCCGGTCGATGATCTACCCGACCGACACCAAGTTCTTTGTGATTGTCGAGACGTGTAACACATTCATGAGTTTCCCTTTCTGCCCGACATGGCTCAGGGGAACTTCACCGACATTCGCGATCGGATGCGAAGTGTCGTCTCCGGTTGCGACTACTCCTAGTTGTGTCAGTTTCTCAAGGTATGAGAACCACTCCTCGTGGCACGTCATGTGGTTTGACGCGCCAGAGTCGACGTACCACACCTCCTCCGACTTCGGGGTGATCTTCTTCATTGAGGTTGCTTCGTGTCTCGTCACGAAGACTGACCCTTTTCCGGCTTCTCCGGATCCTTCGGCATAGTGCAATCGTTGCCAATTTCCTTTGTCGGTCTATCCGGAACCTGTTCTGATCTTCTTCAGATTTTCCCACATACCCTTCGGCGTTTTTGCATCTCGAGCGTAGCTTAATAGTTGTTCGACCACACAAGACGCGAAACAGTAAAACACTCTGCTCGTCGATTGTTCCCACGTCGGGAAGTCTTTGTGTGTCGAATCGGGTGCTGTGTCATTTGCTCCATCGACATAGCTCCAGTAATTGTGTCCGAGCAGGTACTGGTGCATCTTGTAGGACCAAGATGCGTAGTTGGTTCTGTCGAGCTTCTCCGTTGGAAGCGAGCTAGCCATTCTTCTATCCATCGGTTTTCTTGGTTTTCTTCGTTGGTTTTTCCTTCAAGCAAAGTCGACTGCAGAGGTTCTCAACTCTCGCACTCTGATACCATGAAAAGAATGACATGAGGAAGCAATATAGCAAACCGAACAACAAAAAACGCAGGTTTAATGGAAAGCTTAGGTTAGCATAGTACGCACGAGAGAGAGATAGAGATAGAGAGAGTAAAACACAAGAACTTAGTTCAAAAATAATACTCGATCTGTACATCATGTGTGTTCAATGAACACTTTTATACAAGTCCTTTTCGGACTGACAGAAGTACTGACAATACTTCAATGCTCATTGACGAACCCCTACACTAACTCCCAAATATATTCCTTGCGGAATATCTTTCCAATGGCCTCCTGGTTTCCGCACCGATCTAGCCTTCCTACGCACCGGTCTACGTACCGGTTTCCAACCGATCGGTCCCAACCGATCCGGTCCCCGGCTTGCTCAGCCGATCGGGCCGATGTTGAGCTTGTCTCTCAACAAATATCTTCATTTAATACATAGCTTGATTCCATACATAGATTGATTGATCCCTTTCTTTCTCTTCCTTTGTTTCTTATATACATGCCCCCATGCATCCAATGCATGATTGCCATTTGGTGATCATGCATCGCATGTGATGCATGATAACCATGTCCCTCATTCAAGCTCTTAGGTATGAAAATTTACATGTGAAAACTACAATGATGAAAATAAAGTTTAAAGAAATAAGCTTAGTGTAATGGTAAGTAAATGGTCTCCTATCTTGTAGGGTCAATGTTCAAAACCTTTGTATGCCACTAGGCCTTAGACTTATTTTTTATATTTTGTGTAATGAGCAACTAAACCCACATCACACGTGCACATTAACTTGCTCACATACGAGTGTAACCATCACCCCTTGCATATTGCACCTTCTCGATTTTGTCCGTTCCACGTGATTTTCAAACCTTTGCGGAAAATGTTCACGATAGCGTGTCTTGTGCCCGATTCCACGTTTGGCAAGAACCGACTGATCGTTGTAGCAGCAATATGCACAATTAGCATTAACAAGAATAAGAAGAAGTTCCACATGAACACACAGATGGGAAGCACTCTTCCTACTAAAAAGCTAGATAGAAACAACTTTGCATCTTGGGAGTACAAGATGTAGCAAGACCTTGTCGGCCAACCCAACACATGCCGACTACCCAACTTAGGATGAAGTGACGAGTCGTGTATGTACTGCCTTGCATCATGCATCCATGATCACATGCTCGGCTCCATCCTAGAGGCCAAAACACTGAAGGAGGCGTGGGGAAACCTCAAGAAGATTTTCGCGGCCAACACAACCGCAAGAAAGCTTCAACTCCATCATGAGTTGAATGTTATACAACAGAGGGACATGTCAATCGGTAGCTACACCTTGAAGATCTTGGAGATGTGTGATGCCCTCCGGTCAATCAATGTTAGCCTTGACAACGATAAAATGGTACAAATTTTCCTCGGAGGCTTAGCACCTTTGTTCGGAGACATTTGGTCAGGAGTCCTCACAAGGGAGAATCCTCCCTCCTTCAATCTCCAGTCGATGTGTCAAGTATCGACAAGACATGTCAAACATGCGAGGTGGAGTGTCCGGAAGAAGGGGGACCAATTAGGCCAGACCCAACCGTCAAAACAATCCCACTCAGTGCGGATATTATGCTAAGTTCGGCCATTATGAGGCAGAGTGTCGGAAAAAGAAGAGTGAGTCGGTCTCCACAAGCCGACAACTCACAGACTACGTCTCCAACTCTGACTATGACAATCATGGCGGAATGTTTGTGATGAGGCATAGAGCAAACTCAACGACACCGTGTTACCGATTAGGAACACGGTCTATGGTCAGTCCTTCGACCTAGACCTCAAACTGACTGTGTTGGAATGAATGGTATCGTCGTAGCGTAATACTTAGTGGGAAACCTCTCGTATCCTAGTAGCATATAAGGGAGATGGCTACAACCGAACTCCTTAGAAAAGGGACTAGCAACCACACTATTACTCATGCCTACACTCTTACGACTACGCTACGCCACCACGAATCACAGACACACAGCAGATTAACCACAGATATGCACAGAAATCAGAGAAGATAGAACTCTATTAAAATACGCGTTTTACATTCAAAATTACACACTCCCTCTATCAGAGCTTTTCTGCCCTTTATATACGTAGGGTCTTTTAGCCGTTCACACTTCCCGTGTGAACCGTTTACATGCGTTACAATATTACTCTATTCTATATTACTGCGCTCTTGTTCGTCAATTACTATTCCGACGGACAACACCTAGCACGCCTGTGGGAAAGTGCCATAGCACGTCGGACCCACCCCTTTAATCTTCCTCCAAAATGGCCCTGATGTTTTGTTCTGCTCCGTTGTCTGAGTCCGGGGACGGCGTAGGGCCCGTAGGCGCATCGTTGTGTGGTTCCCCTACTTGGTCAGGAGGGCTTCCCATGGTGTCGCTGGCTCTTCTTGGGCTATTGGGGTTGGTTCAGCCGTCCGCGAGTTTGCAGTAGGTCGCGACTCTGTTTCGTCCTTAACTTCCTTTGTGATGTCGGCCGTAGTTGTACGCTCTGGACAGTGGGGTTGGGGTTCCTCTTGGTCCGGAACATCCTTCGTCATGTCGGCTATAAGCGTATGCTCCGGTGGTTGGGGTTCCTCTTGGTCAGCGGTTTCGTTGTCTGGTATTGCGGGGTGCTCCGCTAGGCGTTCCGTGCTGTTTACCGTAGTGGTAATTTTCGGTGACATGGGTTGAGGTTCCTCTTGTTCGGCAGTATCTATAATGGGTATCGCGATGGATTCCTCGTTTGTTTGCGTGCTACCGGCTTGCGTGATTTGGTCAAACAAGTCCTCCTGACTTTCGCCAAAATCATCTAGTAGTTGCGCGAGTTCCTCGGAATGTTGGTCCGCTAGTGTGCGATAGTCCTGTGCTAGGTCCTCACGTACTGCCGCAATGCTTTCCTCATTTAGTTTGAGAACCCTCGGCCGTTTTTCCTTCAGTTCTCCTAGTCCGCTCGGTACGTATGCAATTCCGCCGCTTGTGCAGCCCACGCCATCCATCCTTTGTCTAGTGTCGATTTTAATTGCGCCGTAAACCTCTCCCGATTCATTTGCAGAAGGATACACACGTTGTCTATTATGGCTTGTCAATGGTTGCGTGCTTCGTCTATGTATTTCTTCAGGTTTGGAATTTCTTGTTTGCTAACCACTGCCGCTTCCTCATAAGTGCTCCTCATTCCTGCCTAGAGATTCCTTCAAATGTAACGCTTCCAGTTTTCCCATTTCATTGTTAAGGCAGATTTCTAGTTGATGCCTCCTCTCGTGTTCTCCAACCAACTGCTCGTCGAACCATGCTTTCTTCTTCTCCAATAAGGCCCGTAGTCTCGCGATTGCCGCTTTTGATTTTTTCACTTCCTCTCGTAATTGCGCATTTTCTTCTTTCGTTCGGGTGTGTTGTGGTGTCTCCGCTACGAGTTTCTCTTCAAGGGTCTTCACTGCCTTTCGGCCGTTGGCCCGGATGTCCTTTTCTCTGTCCGAGGACTGGCGAAGTTCGGCGCGGAGACGGTCAATCTCTGATTCCGCCAGTTGCACGACCCGTTTCGCTTTCGAGGCAATGGTTGTCTGAGCTTCAATTTCTTCCCTCAGGGCGTCGATGGCGTTGGTTGTTGGTGGAACTGACTGTTGCACCGTCGTGGTATTTTCCAACTCCGTGATGCGTTCATTAGCCTTTTGTAGCTCGGCTTGGGTCAGTTCAACCTTTTTCCAAACATTTTTAATTTTAATCACCATATCCTTGGCGCCCATACTGACCTTTGCCAGTTCCCTATGAACTTCGACAAGGGTTGCGTTTAATGGGAGTAGTTCCATCCCCATTCGGCGTATACCGGCGTTCCTCTGCCTACCGGCTCTGGCTATCTAATCCTCATCGTTGATTTCCACTGTTTGTTTTAACGTGCGCTCGATCATTTGGCGCTCTCCGTGCTCCTCGACCATTCGTTGTGAGACTTTTATCTGTTGCGTTGCCAGGAATTCCATGAGTTCAAAAATGTTTCCGAACTGTAATAGTGCGCCGAACTCATGGGCCGTGTCCAGAATGTCCGGATATGCAAGGACCTCGCTTTCCGCTGTCAATACGGCTTTCCCCCACTGTGACTGGGCCGTCATGATCGGCCGTGGTTCCCAGATTACTTCGAAGGTGGTGTTGGGCTTCGTAGCTACAGAGTTGTTGCCCATGGTCGTCATCTTTGTGGCCGCGAGTGTCTTTAACTAACCCGCACCCATCTTTCCTGTCCAGTCTCCACCATTTCGGCCTCGGGCTTTTCTATCGTGGTTCGGCTTCCAGCTCCTATGCCGCTTCCTCGGTCTGCTCAGCCTGCTCTTCCTGTGTTATTCGCATGTTCGGCTGGGCGGGTTGGGGTTCATCCTCCCACTTTGTGGTGGCTAACTCCACTAACCTTCGCTTCGTGGATCGAGGCAGTGACGTGGGTTTGCTGGGCTGCGCTGCCGGCAGACCTTGGGGTGGGAAGAGTATCGTTAGATACTGTTGTATGATAGGCCTAAGCTTTTTTCCTCCTTGATACACGTCAAGGCCTTCCTGTAACGCCGGCCCCGTAATGACCCCCCAATCGATCATACGCCCTTCAAAGGTATCAATGATGATACCGGCCTTCTGCTTGGGCATCCCATATGCGTTTACATGTATGCATCCAGCCTCCAACAGGAACTTGGCGATTTCGTGGAAAAAGGGATCTGGGATCTCCTTCGTTCTATATGCCTTGGTGGATGACAACTATGGACCAAAATACCTCTATAGGGATTCCAGAGGAGGGATTTCGAAATGCCTTTCACCTAGTGATGACATGTCCAGCTTTTTCCGGATGGATGAGTTGGTGACCGTGTCGATGTTGAGCTTCCTAGCGATGTCCAATGCGTCATGGTGTGGAGGTGCCTGAATGACTCTAATGTACCCATCCAAGAGTTTCTCCACGAGGCATCGACGCAAGGCGGTAGAGATGGGTATCGGCATAGTCGGAATAGGCTCGTGGCTAATGGGTGAAGACTATTGGCTGTGGCGAGCTTGAGCTCTGTGATAGGATGGAGAAGAGGGCGAGGAAGGGGAGCGATGAGAGTTAGAAGGTTGATTTCTATATTGTGCAGAAAACCTTCTATTTCCTTCTTTTTGTGGCCTTGGGTTCATTGGTTGCTTAGCCATTGTGGTGCCACGTATTCTTGGCCTAGAAGTCTGTGCATGCCTTAACTCCTTTTAATAGCATCGCTATCTTCTCTCTTTTCTTTCTTTTTTTTTCTTTCGTAACAGTTACTTACAATATTATTTTTACATATAGTACCAGTGGGGCCTTATATTTACTCCGCGGATTCTCCGGCTTTGTCCTGTCCGGCGGGGAACGGGTTAGGTGGTGTAGGTCCCAGACAAGGTTTAAGGCGAAACCCATTCAATTTTTGTCGTAACACTTTTCCAACCAACGTGCCCAGTTCAAACGTGCTCCCACTATCCAGTACGGCCTTGTTCAGCGGAATCTTAATTTTCTTGCCATATGCCCCATGCGTGTTTGGAAAACTAATACCGCTTTTCCAACCGTAAAATCTTTTTCACGCGCATGCTGGTGTCGCTCCACGAATGCTTTGCACCGCTGTTGTTCTTGCTCTAATATGGCCATACTGCATAGCCTTGTTTCTCCTCGCTCTAGCAGTTGCTGTAGCCATACTTGTTAGAATTTGCCCTCTGGTAGCCGGGCTCATACTTGAATCCGTAGACAAGGTACCTGGATTTCGACTGCCATCACAACCTCCAGACCAAATGCTAGCCTGAACGGCGTTGATTGTATGTTGGTCTTATAGCTGGTACGGTATGCCCATAACACGCTATGCAACTTGGTGTCCCAATCCGTCCTATTCTCATTGACTATCTTTTTGAGGATAGTTTGGAGCGTTTTGTTCATGGATTCCGACAAGTCATTTGCTTGCGGGTAATACGACGTACTTTTTTTGTGCACCACAGCGTAATGTTGGGTCAGTTCGCTAATGACCGTATTCAGAAAGTGACTCCCTTGGTCACGAATGAGCTCGATAGGGCAGCCGAAACGACACCAGATCTGTTTGTAA
The DNA here is from genome assembly GCF_043228905.1 of Azolla caroliniana. Classification (NCBI taxonomy): domain Eukaryota; kingdom Viridiplantae; phylum Streptophyta; class Polypodiopsida; order Salviniales; family Salviniaceae; genus Azolla; species Azolla caroliniana. The sequence goes on along the minus strand of NW_028230437.1, from coordinate 11,177,710 downwards.
AGGAATTGCACTGTGACTACCGCAATATTCTCGTGTAGTGGTTTCGCTTCTACCCACTTGGTACAGTAAGCCCTAGCCAACAGGATGTACTTATTGCCTGTTTGAGCGGCCGCCAGGGTAAAGGGTCCCACGAAATCTAACCCCCACTTTTGGAAAGGATCTAGTGGCAACACTGGTTGGTGTGGCATTCTTGTGACTTCCGTGGGCTGGCCTAGTTGTTGGCATAAATCACATTGACTGCAATATTCATACGCGTCCTTTTGCGTTGTCGTCCACCAAAGTCCTGCTTGCCAAATTTTCCGGGCCGTAACATTGCCCGCGTAATGTCTTCTATCAAGTACCAACAAGACATGTCAAACGTGCCAGGTGGAGTGTCCGGAAGAAGGGGGAGCAATTAGGCCAGACCCATCCGTCAAAACAATCCCACTCAGTGTGGATACTATGGTAAGTTCGGCCACTATGAGGTAGAGTGTCGGAAAAAGAAGAGTGAGTTCGCCTCCACAAATCGACAACTCACAAACTACGCCTCCAACTCTAACTATGACAATCATGGCGGAATGTTTGTGATGAGGCATAGAGCAAACTCAACGACAACCATGTTACCAATTAGGAACACGGTCTACGGTCAGTCCTTCGACCTAGACCTCAAAGTGACGGTGTTGCAACCAATGGTATCGTTGTAGCGTAATACTGAGTGGGATACCTCCCGTATCCTAGTAGCGTATAAGGGAGACAAAATCAACAATGGAGTCCTTACTAAACTACCTAGATGCCGAAGCCCATGCAAGGTCTTTCCTCAACACGTGGAACACCAACCCCATCTCGCAACGACTACCAGAAGCAACGCGCAAAATGTGGAATTTGGGCTCACTCTCGACGGACAAGCAGCGTGGTGGCTAGCAGCTTGATCTGGACTCCTTCAGAACTTTCGATCAACTTCAAACGAAGTTCCTTTGCCTGTTCCATTGAAGTGTTCCGCAGCGCGAAAGCATTGATCAGTTTTATTCGATTAGGTAGTTTAGTAAGGACTCCATTGCTGATTTCGTCATTCATTTCCAAAACCTCCACAACCAACTAATGCAAGCACCCACTGAGGAAGAGACCACCTTATGCAAACCCATGCAAATGACGCTGGGCATGATTGATTTCATGGGCCAGATGGCGGACATATGGATTTCATGAACCGCGGGCATATGGATGAGATCGACAACCTCGCAACCAACGCCCACAACATGACAGTTCGGAGGAGGACAAATGCCGACCTCACAATAACAATTGACGCAACTACAGAAGGAAACCCCGCAACAAGCACCAATACTAGTACCAACTGCGACCTCACGATGAGCCTTAGCCATTGCCTGAGCCAGTGGCTCTACCAACATCCGAAGGAGGGGAGTACTTCATATACCAACAACTAGGGTACTACGCGAGCCAGTGCCCACGATGTGACAAGGGGAAGGGACCTACGATCAATACGATAATTGTGGTGGTCCAACAAGTGACAACTTGGAGCCAAGCAAAGGCATCCGATTGGGAAGTCCAAGACGACATTCAAAAAGCCTCAAAAGCATGGGTCGAAAAAGCCAATGAGGCAAACGTCGAACGAATGCGCCAGCGAAGCACAACCAAAACGTCGACATCACGAACGGAGGAAGCTATGACGGAGGACGACTCGATATGGCAAGCCCTCACTGATGGCGAAATGAGAATGATGATAGACAAAATATTGAACCTAATCCCTAGATTTTGGAAAACATTGGACACACAAATGTGAAAGATGAACTCGGTAATTATTCATGTGAATTTCACGAAATCGACAAAAGGGCCGACAGTGGTCAACCACCATAACCCAATCTTTAAAGTAATCCTACAAGGGGAAGAAATTTTGGGACGAATCATTGATGGTGGCTCTGGGGTGAATGTCATCACCAAAGCCACCTTCCTGCAACCACCTGAGCATCGCAAATTAGGAAGCATGCCTATTCCGGCCGGGTACACATGGCGGATTCCAGATCCGTTTGACAAGTAGGGTTGTTGCGCAAATTGGCGATCGTGATCGAGGAACATATGTTCGAAATATCGGCGGTAGTCTTCCCTCTTCATACTTTTTACTACTAGGATGACCATGGTTTACGTTGGGCAAACAACAACATCTGCTTTCGACGAAGAAGAACGAAAATTTGGGTGCGGAAGCAGGAAAGTGCACCGCTAACAAAGGCCAAGACTCCGCTTTACGCAGAGGAAATCCACATGCTTGAGGAACTAGACGAGGAGGAGTTGGAGAATTATTTGCGGAAAACCCTTGGAATGAGGAAATGCAAACATTCTCCAAGAATGAGATCCCGTCCCTTCTTCAAACAACCAAAAGGCAATTGGATGTCGGTGGATATTCAAGGTAAAGCACAACGCTGAAGACACTGTCCATCGGTACAAGGCCCAACTTGTGGCGAAGGGCTATGCACAGACAAATGCATAGTGTTGACTACAAAGAGGCCTTTGCCCCTCGGCAAAGATGACTACAATTCAAACCATGATCGCGCTTGCAACATCAAAAGGGTGGCATCTCCACCAAATGGACGTAAATAACGCCTTTCTAGAAGACGAGTTAGATGAAGATGTGTACATGGTGCAACCACCCCGATTCATGTGAACTATGCATCTGACTACTGTATGCCAACTCAAAAAGCCACTCTACTGCGTTGAGCCGGTATCGAGATCATGACATTTGAAGATAATGCAATATCTTCATGAAATCGGGTTCAACATGTCCAAGTCCGACAACTCTTTCTTCATTTGGAGTGACTCTAGAGGATAGGTATTCATCGTCATTTTTTTAAAACTTTTTTTTCCCACAAAAACTATACTCCATTGGTATTAAAATTAACAATGCCAAAGGCAATTTACAATTTGTACATAATAGTTTCTACTCCACAAGTTTCTATAAAAAAACCAAATATAAACGATGGCGTTTGGCAAGATAAGCCTAATTATGTCCATGAAAACTCTCTCAGCCTTTGCCAACAAGACCCATTCACAACCTATAAACAAATTCCTGTGGTCCAAGAGAATACATATGTTTACATATCTTGGTGGTAATCCTAGTCAACATATCCCGGCTATCCACCCTGGCTACTAGACTAAAAACTCCTCATATGCCTTTTATTTTGCCAATACTGGAGTTGTTCACCATCACCTGATTGCCCACTAGGGTGATGCTATTTGACAAATGTTTTGTACCAACAGTTGAAGACACCAAAATAGTCCATGATGCACCTGACACTTGGGTAAAATGTGATGGGCTGCCTTAGATAGCCCCCATGTATCATCTCCCAAACCAAAAATGTATCATCTCCCAAATCAAAACGACCATGTCCTTCATCTCCATGAAAATTGAAATGTACTTGTAATAATCTCCCTATAAACAAGATGAACTATGTCCTCCACACCTCCCACCATCTGCTTCAATCCCCACACCATCTTCACTCTTAAGAATAGACAAATTGCTTCATTCAGTCCACATCAACCATCTCGCCGAATACCACCAATGTCCTGTGCAATTAACAACAAAATAAGTAAAAAATGATTCCTCATCCCCTCACGATCTTCTTTAGCCCTCACACCAACACCACTCATCCTCTCGTCGTGACAAACATGCTTCAAATCCCATTGCCATCATCCCGCAACCTATGAGAACTATAGTATCCTCTTAACTCAGTCCATATTCGGAGCATCTTGCTGACCCTATTCCATCTCATCGATTACCGCGATCCTGTACTAACAGCCAAAAATGAGTGAAAAACAATTCCTCACCTTCTCATAATAATCTACTTCAGCCCCCACACCAACATCACTAATCCTGATCACAAAAACAGAAAACCGGCTTTGTCATGTCCCAATCTACCATCTATCTCCGATTCTCTCAGGATTCCCACCTATTATTGCTAAAATCCACCGAGGTCCTTCTCATAATAATCTGCGACAACCCCCACCAACATCAGTCATCCTGATCACAAAAACAGAAAACCAATTTCCTCATGTCCACATCCACCATCTCGATGTCTTCGATTATCATAGGAATTCCGCCTCATACCACTAAAATCCTTCTTATACTACTCTGCATCCACACCTCACACCATCTGCTTCAATCCCCACACCATCTTCACTCTTAAGAATAGACAAATTGCTTCATTCAGTCCACATCAACCATCTCGCCGAATATCACCAATGTCCTGTGCAATTAACAACAAAATAAGTGAAAAATGGTTCCGCATCCCCTCATGATCTGCTACGGTCCCCCCCACCATCATCACTCCTAAAAACAGACAAATTGCTTTGGTATTCATTGTCATTTATGCGGATGACTTCGTCATAGGAAGAGAGCATTTAGGAGATATTGACCACATCAAGAAACTCCTCTCTAGTCGATTCGAAATGACCGATATGAAGGAGCTCCATTACTTTCTAGGAATAGAAGTAATTCGGACTTGAGACGGCATCATGCTTTTTCAAAAGCACTATATTCTCAATCTTCTTTACAAGTTTGGGATGACACAATGCAAGTCCGTCACTACTCCTCTCGATCAAAATCTAAAGCTAGATGCCGACTCAGGCACAGGAGAGTGTGAGCCAATGCACTATCGTTAACTAGTCGAAAGCCTCATCTACCTCACAATTATCCGACCCGACCTGAATTACCCGGTCGGCCTTCCTAGTCAGTTCATGCAAACTCCCTGAGACATCCATCTCAATTGTGCTAAGTGAGTGCTAAGGTATGTGAGTTGAACCATGGAGTTCGGCATCCTTTACAAATCAACCACACCCATACGACTTGTAGGATATACCGATGCCAATTGGGCCGGATACAGATCCGACTGACGATCGACATCCATATTTGTTTTCTCTCTCGACAACGGCGCCATAACGGGGAGTAGTAAGAAATAGCCGATAGCTGCATTGTCGACCACCGGAGCTGAATACAGGGGCACAGCCGTAGCCACATGTGAAGTCGTTTGGCTCAAGAGAATCTTGAAGGATCTGGGCATTCCCATCAAGGATCCAATTCTCCTCTACTGCGACAACATGAGCAGTATCCACCTCGTTCAGAACCAAGTCTTCCATGCTCAGACTAAGCACATCAAAGTGCACTATCACTTCATCCAAGAGCGTGTTATGGCCGGGGATATCCACCTGCAACACATCAACACAAACCTACAGACGATTGACATCTTCACCAAGGCCCTTAGAGTCAACAAGTTGTGACAGTTCATGACGAACCTAGGTCTTTCGACCATAGATCAGCTAAGCTTGAGGGGGAGTAAGGAGCAACATGAGTGTACCGTCTGAAGACCAATCCGACGATCCAACAACCGGAAGTTTTTTTTGAAGAGGTGTTGACAATCAAACTCAACTTCCCGTGAGTGGGAATACACTCTAGGACACTCAAGTGTGTGAACACCCCACCTCCTAGTATAGTAACTAGTGTGCCATAAATGTTAATGTCCTATTACCCATATTCCTTAAGTAGTTAATGTCCCAAGAGGTAGTACTAGTGAGAGAACTTAGAGAGAAGATGACTACATAAGCACCTTCTCTCTCTCTTTGTAACTGTTGTTTAATCTTGCTTTCTTTGGAATACAGTTTTCTGATTTTCTGTAATCGTGACCTTTCTCTCTCTCTCTCTCTACACACACACACACACAATTCTTCCACTGCACAAAATCCATCTGATTCATTACAATATACACATACACATATACATATACATACACATACAAACATACACACACATACACATACCCATACAAATGCACATAATCTACAAAATCATGTGTAGGTTTTCTTATAGTTGAATGTAATATCAATGAGAAGGTTGATGTGGTTCATCTAGGAGGTGGGATTGTGTTCAAAATGAGGTTAGATGACCTTGTTGAGTCGTGTCTCCATGAAATGGGGACCCATAGGAAGTATGTGTAGTTATTTATGACATCTTATATTAAATGGTTTACTATATTTTGTATAACTATATAAATCATGTCAAAAAGAAGAAGAAAAAGAGTACATCATTCAAGGTCTACCATCATGAGAGTTCAAGACCGGGTGGTGAAGGAAAACAATCTTGAAGGAGACCTTGCTTTTCTTGTGGCATAAGCAGGATTGTGTGAGGTACAATCTATAGTGAATCTCCATTCTATATAACTTGTAGTTAGTTGATAATTTGCAAATTATAATATAATATGTAGCATTAAAAGTAAAACTGAGTCATAACGGAGTCAAACCCCTCGAAGCAAAAGATGATTGCTTTCACCTAGAGACCCCCCTCCCCACCCTCCCAAAGTATGTACCCCTCGAAGCAAAAGATGATTGTTCCCATATGACATCTTTAAGGGAATTATACATCCATTTAGTTTTAAAATCATGGATTGTTTTGGAGCTTAGATGTTTTGTTTTAACTTCAATATTTCTTTCTAGTACATTTAGTTGAGAAGCTGAATCGTATGGAAACTAACTAGAGGTTCCCCACATCACGGCAAAGACTCGGGAGGAGGTGAGCGCTTGCAAGGATGTGAGCACTTAGAGGGATGTGAAATCTCAGAGGCTGTTGGACTCTCGGAGTGATGCAAAACATGAAAGGTCTACAATCATGAGAGTTCAAGACTGGGTGGTGAAGGAAGATAATGTTGTAGGAGACCGTGCTTTTCTTGCGGCATAGGCGGGATCGTGTGAGGTACAATCTATAGTGAATCCATTCTATATAACTTATAGTTAGTTAATAGTTTGTAAATTATAATAAAATATGTAGCATTAAAAGTAAAATTGAGTCATAGGGGAGTCAAACCCCTCAAAGCAAAGGATGATTGCTTTCACCATTAAAACCCCCTCCCCACCCTCTCAAAGTATGTAGCCTCACTTCACCTACAATTCAAAGTTTGTTTACGAGCTCAATTTTGTTTTGGATTCCATGTATTCTCAATTAACCCTTGCACTCTTATCCTCGAGTGTTAGTTGCAATATAAGTTATTCTATGCCTGTAACATAATCCACTGATTAAGACATTGCACTTTTGAAACATGAAAAGCTAGGGAAGTTAGTTGCAAAAATTTTGTTTTCTTGTTCCCATATGACATCTTTAAGGGAATTATACATCCATTTAGTTTTTAAATCTTGGATTGTTTTGGAGCTTAGCTGTTTTGTTTTAACTTCAATATTTCTTTCTAGTACATTTAGTTGAGAAGCTAAATCGTATTGAAAACTAACTAGAGGCTCCCCACATCACGGCGAACACTCGGGGGGAGGTGAGCACTTGGAGGGATGTGAACTCTCAGAGGATGTTGGACTGTCGGAGTGATGCAAACTTTAGGAGGGCCGGGAACTCTTGGTGGGACACTCATACTAGATGAGCATTACTAGTCTTTGAATTTTAACTTCAAAAAATTGAAAATGATGCCAATGAAAGGTAATGACGCTTTACGTTGGATGTCTTCGAATTGCTAGAAACTTTGAAGGCCTATTGTAATAACTAATCTGGGACGACGTTAGCCAAGAATCCCAAAAAGATGGATCCAAACATAGACGCTAGAGCTTGACATCAATCCATAATAGACTTGGTTGTAGCCAAAGAAACGATCATACAATACATGTAAACTATGACTATATTGGTTGATTCCTTAACAGAAATGGCCTTGGGTCAAAACCATACGATGCATTGTCCCAGAAATATTGGATCTAGTGTATTATAATAAACTAAGAAGAAATACATTAGTTATGTGAAGGGTTGTGTCAAAACAATATTAAAACGGGCGTTTTGGAAAAAAATAAATGTGAGAAACTTTATATAGAATTAAGGAATTGTGAAATTTTAGAAATCACGTAAGAACCACCAAGATTCGCATAGTACTACCTTTTTAACATGATATCTCTACAAATAGGAGATTACTTCGAATACTCACATGGGTTTCCTTCCTATCAAACCTTTGTGCGCACAAGCTTGCGTCATTGACATAGTGTCTGCAATTGATCAAGGATGTGGGGGAAATATCGAAAACTCTGAGGCCTTTTGGGAAAAAATCACTAGTGTGTTTTATTGAAATTTGAAGGTTATGGATGCATGGTCCTTGATGGGGGGCCCCCTCCATGGTCATGGATGGGTGATGCCTTGATTGTGGATAGATTATGTTGTGTCATAAAGAGGAGAAATAAGACTTTTAAAAATTGGAGCTTAATGTAGGTGACATAATCTAGCCTTCATTAAAAAAGTTCATGTGTCAAGTTAACAAGATTTATGCATAACACATGCTTGCCAAAAGAAAATCTTGATTATAAAATGAGACCAATAATCATAAGGAGATGTCTTAAGGTTAATGCCAACGGAACACCCCCTGGAGGATTGAGAGGGTATATATGGAAATTCGTTAAAAGATTGAAGACTACAATAGGGAGAAATGCCTTGACCTCCTCACAATTTTAGTGTTGGCTATTGGTGAGTAAATATTAGGGTATAGTGGACGTTGAGAGATGGACCCTCATATGAGCAGTGATCTTTTGGGGATGGGCATTATTCTCCAAAGTCTCATTATCTTTTGGGGATGAGCATTATTCTTTGTTTTTAAAATTCTGGGAATGAATGGAGGATTGAATTGCAATTGATGACTTTAATTTGTTGGGGGTAGTACTTGTTGGTCATAGAGAGGTATGGGTATGGATGGGCCCATATCACTTGGGCAGCCATGTGTTGCCATCAATGAAGGTGATGCTGAGGAAGGGCTTGGCTTGGGCATCGGTGAGCTGGCGAGACCATGCAACACGGCCCTTCCGGTTGGCTCCGGGGCCTGAGCATTTGTACTCTCCATAGAACACTCTCCTGATTCAATATATATATTGTTAGATTACTGACCAGCTTATAAGGCATTCCATTACTCTGGGTGGGTTATAGTTATAACTTATATATATATATATATATATATATAATATAACAACTCACTTTTGATTGAGAGGAACACCGAAGTCATCCCAACCCTGGGGCGTGATGATGCTGGAGAGGTAGGTGTAGGAGAAGACGACCCTGGAGTAGGCACCCCATGCTCTACCCAAGTATATGTACCCCGACCCACTCACGACGCACGACACGAACGAGTAGCCGGTCTTAGAATTGGGAGACAGCCGTTTCTGCGCGGAGATGGAGCCATAGGGAGAGGCAATGGAGTGAAGGTGGCATTTCTGCACGTACAAACAAATAATATTTCATGGAATTAGAAACCATGAAGGGAAAGGAGATAGATAGATAGATAGATATGGATGGATGATGATGAAAATATATAAGTAGAATATGATCTGGCACCCCTTTTTTTAATGACAGCTAGGGATGCATACATTCAAAGAAAGCATTATTAAAAAAAGCTTTTCAGACTGAACATACAACGAAGAGGGTGCGACCGTCGCCGAATATGAAGTCGACGGAGCCTTCGATGTAGCAGTTGTAGTAATAATGGCGGCCTTCCTTGTCGTAGAGCGTGTCCTGGGCGCCATAGAAGCTGCAACGGTAGAAGGCAGCCTTATCGCCTTGAATCCGAAGAGCCACGGCTTGCCGACCCACAGCGCCAGGAGGGGGGTGCCGAGCCGTGTTCTATAATATATATATATATTAAGTGAGTGAGTAGCAGTACAACAATTGAATGGAAGAATGAGTATAAATTTGAGTGAGTATACAATGATGCGGTGCATACATCAACAACTCATGAGGAGATTGGGAGGGAATGTTACATACATATATATATATATATGCAATCATGGAAGGGAAGGGAAGGTCATGATCCTGAAGAGAGTAGTAGTACATACCTTAAAGGAGATGTCGAGGGCGATGAAGTTGTCGGCCTCCACCGCTACCGAGGCGCTGCCATAGGTGCCTAGTGGTTGCCCTTTCTTGTCAAGAGTGGAGGCAGTGTCACTCCATTGGATGTAGGTGAGAGCAGCACTCTCACCCTTGAGCGTGATGAAGTCCTTGCCTGAAGGGATGGTGACCTTCTCGTTGTACACCCCTTTCTTGATGTAGATGATGATACGCTTCGTGTTGGAGGCCGGCACCTTGTTGATGGCGGCTTGCACAGTGCGGAAGTGGCCGGACCCATCCTTAGCCACAACGATGGTCTTGGTCGTAGAGCTCGCATTGGCAGTTGCCGCGGCCAATCCACGGCTTCTCAAGAATTGGGTCACCTTGTGTTTGGCATCCTTTATGGTTTGGCTGAACACGCGGTCATCGAACTCAAGTGGACGCCGTGGCAAGTGATCCTCGTCATTTACGTCGCCCTCCGTGGGGTCTGGACGGTACCCCAACACCTCCTCCCGTAGCCACTCGTCCAAGCTTCTAGAGTTTCCGGTCGGTGATGAGGTGCTCTCGTTATTCGCCGCCTCCGCATTGGATAAATGTGACACCGCAAACACGCAGATGCCAAGAATCGCCAATACCGTAAGCTGCTGCTGCCCATGCATTAATGCTCTATGGCAGCCGCGGCGCAGGACAGGTTCCATCTCCTTCTTTCTCTTTCTCTTTCTCTTTCTCTCTTCCCCACCCTCCCTGCCTGCCTGCCTCCTTCGCTGCCTTCACACGCTGCAGCACTCTTTCTCTTGTGATTGATAGAATTCCAAGGCTTGATCCTGCATGATGTATATGATGCTATAGATATATATATATGTATGTTTTTGTATTCCCATGTATATATAATATCTGCTAATATTGACTGGATGAATAAATCATGTTGCAGGTGTCGTCTGGATATTGAGAGCGTCAAGCTGGGGGTAATTGGGTGCCTGCATTGTTCACGTCCACTTCCTTTCCACCCATCATATTCTTTTTATTTTTATAACTCTCTCTCTCTCACACACACACATACACTTATGCGATATATGTTCAGGCTTGAGGAAATATCGCCACATAAGTTGCAGCATGGACCACTTCCTGCATATTCCTTCCACACCTTCAAATCCATGTAATGCTATTGGTGTCGTGATTGGACCTTTCATGGCTGTGCTGCTTACTTTTAAGGAAACTGGATGACATACGAAAAGAAAAAGGAAAAAGGGAATTAAGGTGAGACACCATCACTCTGGTCTCCATTTGTTTATCCAAGTCAAGCTCATCAAAATATCTCATCCCAATACTCAAAATGAAATACTCTCCCCTTGCAAGAACATTCGCCGTCCATGGGGTTAAATATTCTTTGTTGCGGAAGAAGATGGATAAGATGGGAATCACATGGGTTGCGTAGAATTATCTTTAAACCCTTAAGCTATCAAATTTGGCAAGTTTTATCACGGTGTTACGACGCCTAGAAAGTAGATGTTTGCACAATTTATACAGGTTGACCCAAAAATCAGAGATGAAGATCGTTTTCCTATTTCTCAACTGTTGCGGTTTGCGTCATAATTGGGATATCTTCGATTCTTGGCATGGAGTGAAAGCCTCTCTGCGAAAATTGAAGGGAGTACTAATGTAGCAATTTTCTTTATTGGAGCAAGTGGAAATTCTTTCCTCAATACAATGTTCTTCTTGCCTATTGACAATTCAACATGTTCCACTACCTATGTAGTGTACATAGTTAGTGGGTGACCATATGTAAAAGATTATGTATGCGGAAGGTTTGTGCTCGAGACATAGTCGGCTTCGTTGGACAACAGAAGACAGTTAGGAAAGGGTAAGAGAGAGAGAAAGAAAGAAGAAAGAAAGAAGAAAGAAAGAAAGATGTATTAACGTCTTCTAAGGCCAAATTTGGCCCATGAGACAATTGGTTTACAACAATAGAGTATTTATCCAGTCATCATAACTAAAAATAAAATTAAGTAAAAAATATAGAACTTAAACTAAAAGAGTTCTAGTAGTGTACAATATGTAGTATACTCGAAAGTGACTATACACTAAGCCTAATTTTATTTCCACCCAAGCCTCTCGAAAAGAAGTGGGGGGTCAAAGGGTCTTGATGTGGGTTCCAATGTAGAGAGTGCCCTAGCCATGGCTTCTAGGCGGTGTAGCTCACGTTCCCTTATTTTCAATATTGCTTCCACATCACGTTGAGTTGCTTTGAAACCCGGCACCCGAGGACGTCTGGTTCTTCTCTGGTTTTCTGCCTCATCAATGGAAAGGCCGAGTGGTGCAAGTGTGTCGGCATTCGTCGTCTCCTCAGGTTCTTGAAAAACTGCATTTGTTACATGTTCGTGATCATTAGCAACATTATTGTCAACATTTTGTAATTTATTCTCTCTGTGTTGTTTTAACTCTAGAATGTATTTGCCTAATTTCTTTATATCTAGAGTATCTAATAGTTTGGGGAGGGTGGGAGACGGACCAAGTATGTCTTGGTATTTTGCCCTTATCTCGGCATAGGTTGGACACTTGCATGTAAAGTGGTACTCATCCTCTATCTCTATGTGACATAACCTACATATCCTTTCCTCCCTAGGGACTCCACTAGTACGACCATTTTCAATCTCAAGTTGGTGAGATGATATTCTAAGTTGTCCAATGGCAACCCTTAGTGCATGTGGTAAGAATACATCTAGATATTTTGGCCGTGTGATAAAACCTAACTCAGAGAAGTGCATGAAGTGTTTCTTATAGTACGACATTTTAGATGGGAGTGGCTCTAGTGGGGTGATCCATTTACACCGAGTGTAAATTTGCCATATTTCTTGGCGTATTACTTTATTGCGGTTCTCATGAGAGATTAAGGTGTTATCACTCGTGTGGTTGTACCTAAGGGAAGGTAGGTTATTAATGTCTAGACCATTCGCAAGAAGCCAAGTCACCATCATGCCATACCATGAGCTAGTATAGCCGGACTCATACAATGATCGAGAGGCCTTAAAGGCTTGATGAAAGTGCCTCTACTAGCATTGGGGGTAACGTGAACTCGGCCCTAATAATGTCATGTGGTACAGTCGATTTGCTTCGGAGTTGGCGTGATAGCATCATCACCAATGGTCTCTCTAATTGCGTCCACATGAAGGATGGTAATCCTGGAGCCCAAACCGCTGATGCATACATGAGGGAGGGGGTCACTAATGAGTCAAAGAGCCACCCTTTAGTCCGTGGCTCTTGAAAGTGTGCTTGGTGGCATTGTCTCTCTAGGAGTGAGAGGGATGCATGTCCTCTCGTGAGTCTATCCTTCGCTGCCTGTGTCATCGAAAATTTACCTGAGCGGGCACTAAAAGTGACTCCGAGATATACGTACGATCCAACCACCTCGACTGGGCTATGGCAGATAGTTAGGTGACACTTAGCTCTAACTTGGGCCGATGTGTGGAAGATAAGGACTTTCGTTTTCCCTAGATTCACTACCAATCCTCGTTGTACACAAAAGTCATCTAAGGCATTGAGGTGCCTCTGTAGGTCTTGTTCGGATTCAGAGAGCAAAACTATGTCATCCGCATAGAGCAAGATACGAACCTGCGTATCCCCAAGGACCACTCTGGTGCCTCCCTCACGAGCAATAAAATCTGTGATCTCATCAATGTAGATCCCAAAAAGCGTCGGTGATAGGGGGCAACCTTGTTTTACACCAATAGTGCTAGTGAAACGATTGGATAGGCCACCTGGGCATCGGACACACCCGGACACTTGTTCATATAGTGCGTAGATGGCCCATACCATATCATCTGGTATCCTCAAGCTTTTAAGTCTATCAGACAACCGATCTCTAGGGACTGTGTCAAAGGCTTTGCGGAAGTCCACAAAACAACAATATAATCTCTTCTTGCGAGCCCTAGTTTGGTCAATTAGGCATCTAAGTGTGAAGATGTGATCAATAGTGGAGAAGGCTCGTCTAAAGCCAGCTTGTTCAGGTGCACGAAGGTTTAGGGTCTCCATGTAGTCGCTAAGCTCTGCTTCCATTACTGCACCATATAACTTAGCAAGGGTATGGCCTATCATAATGGTCCTATATGTATTTGGGTCCATGGGGTCCCCCCCTTTATGTATGGGGGTCACTGTATTCATAGTCCACTGTGGTGGAAAACCCTCCGCAAGGGCACGATTGAAGATTAGAGTTAGCAAGGGAGCTAGGCACTCTCTCGCATATATAATGTGTTCTGCTCGCAATCCTGTGTGGTCCATGGACTTCCTATGTTGTAATTTCTTTATGACCTTCATGACCCTAGAGGTCGTGAAAAGTGTCCCCGTGGTAGGCCGGGGTGTGGAAGGCATTGGAAAAGGTGGTTGGTTTGGGATTTGGTAAAGTCTCTCTGTATATGTGTGCCAAGTTTCGGGATCTTTGATGGGTGTTTGTGGTCTTGGCTCCCGTAGTCTCTTCCATGCCGTGGCGCAATCGCTACTCATGAGCATATGGTAGAGTTCCCAGTATTGGGATGCCTCCCACGCTCGTCTCTTACGACGTGTCATCTTACGCATTTCTTTGCGAGCTTGTGTGGAGGTAATACTACCATTGAGTTGCGATACTGTAAGTTGTCTATGTAGGTCCCTACAATCCTCGTCATACCATTTATTTTGTGGCATTGATCCTGATCTACCTTGATTTGAGTGTTTTGTATATGGGAAACTGCTAGCTGCTGCGGAGTGAAGGATGTGTGTGAGTTTTGTACTAAGGCTTTCTAACGGTAGAGAGGGATCAATGGAAAGGAGATGGGCCTGAACATGTTGAGAGTATATGTCAGAGAGCTCATGTGTGAAATGTATTGTGGTGTGATGGCATGGTTGACTAGACTTGGTGACCTTAGAGATATCACATTTTAGCTCGAAGTATAAGAAGCTATGGTCTGCGCCAATAGGGCATGGGGCCACTCGGAAGGAGTTAATCATGTGGGTAGCTTCCGGGCGCCCTATTAGATAGTCAACTGTGCTTTCCCCTCCTCCATGTGGGAAACATGTGAGCTCTTCCGAGCCCGGCCACTTAGCTAAACCATTATATATGACCATCTGGTGCCGACTGCCAAGTTCGAGCAGATGATGGCCAAAGCTCGTGGCGTCCGCACCTTGATCCTTTGATCTACGTGTGGTGCCTATGTCTAAAGGATCAACATTTACCATTTCTAGGTTTCTATTCATCTGAAATACTGTGCATTGTCGGGATTGGGTTCTCGCATTGAAGTCTCCTACAAGAAATACTTCTCCTTGGGAAGAATATCGGATTATGTCATCCGATAGGGGTTCGTATGGAGAAGGCCCATGTGGCATTCCTTCATCGACTAATCTCGTCAAGCCACTAATATTATAACGGGATCCTTTTGGGGGAAAGTAACAAATGGCGAAAAATACTGCATGGTCTTTGCTTGTGGAGACTTTCACCCACATAAAACAAGCTTCTGGGTCTATCTTCATTATTTCTATCCTATTATGTAGCTCTCTACGAAATAGTATCGCGACACCTTCAAATCCCCTAGTAGTGTGTCGACGTGAGGTTTGTCTAAAAGCGGACTCCCAACGGAATCCTTCGACCCGTGGGAGTCCTCTATTTGGGCTCTGATGTGTTTCTACCAAGAAAAGTATATCAGATACCTTTAGTATCTCCTCTAGGCGGCCAGGGTGTGCCCAAAGTGCGCCATTACAATTCCATAGGGTCATCCTATGTGCATTTTCTGTCACATGGGCCACACGCCGTCAGTTAGTAGTGCGATCATTTATGATCACTCGCCCATCTTTACGAGCTTGCATAACTCGTGGCATACAACTCTTGCGATGCTCAATTTGCATCTTAGTGAGGTCTTCATCGAGATAGATGGGGTCCCCATCCATTCCTCGAAGGATTGGTCTCTTCTGAAAGAAAGTGATTCTAGAGTCTAAGTCTTTAAATTGAAGGACTAAGGCTCTCTTCCTAGTTGTGTCACGCCCGACCCTCCATGCTTTGGTGATAGGTAGGGCCTCTGTGTACCCTAACATTTTCCCAAGTGTTTGTGAGTAGACAATGGCACTTCTATTACAAAATAATAATTAGTACATACAACTGTGCTCAGTGAGCAGTTTTTATACAGGCCCTAACAATGGGTTGACACAAGTACTATCAGTACTTTAATGCTCATGAATGAGCTCTAACGTTGACAACCTATAATATTCCTATTTACTAAAATAGGAATATAAGCTCCTAACGGCTTGTCAGCTTCCATTCGATTTGGCCAGCCGATTCGGCTTACAACTTATTCAGCCGATTTAGACCTAGTCAATCGACCTATGTTTGATCCAGCTTTTGACTTATCCAGCTGATCGGTCCATGTTCTTGGGCTAAAAGTCCCACTCTACCCACTTGTATCTCAGTGCGAACACGTCCTCATAGGTAGGGCTAAGTTACCCTAACTACATAACTGAGAGACCAAGTATTTTAAAGGAGTGAAGGTTAATGCAATATATTCTTCTTTTGAGCACATGTTTCTCTCTCTCTCTCTCTCTCTCTCTCTCTCTCTCTTTCTCTCTCTCTCTATTTCTTTGCCTAATCAACTTATCTATCTGTTATACTTCATGCTTGTCTTACTAACCAACAGGTCCTCAACTTATGCAGTATTCACTCCATATTCAACAAGTGGTATCAGAGCAACTTGCAGTTCCGCCGCAATAGTAGCATAAATCTGAGAAGAGAAGAAAAGGCTCAAGGGACTCGGTCAGCAAATCTCATTTCCAAAAGAACATGGCTTCAACATTTGACACAGTAGTAGGAATCCGAAAGTTCGACAGTAAAAACTTTGCCCTATGGAAGGAGATTATGCAAGATGTACTGATCATCTGACGACGAATCAAGGCAATACGACACACCAACAAGTCAGCCTCAATAACAGCTGATGAATGGCGCCCCCTGGACGAAATAGGTGGGTCGACCATCCGAATGCATTTGAACGAGAACGTCTACTTCAGCTTGGCCAAAAAGACGTCGACATTTGCCTTGTGGGAGAAACTCCAAGCCATTTACGAAAAGAAGTCCTCCTGATCGAATCTGTTATGGGCATGACCATATAATATCCCGTGGTGAGAATTTACCGTAGTATTCTATAGACGTGGATAAAGTGTGAGGGTTAAATGCGAGCGTAAAGAAGGGAGGATTACTTTTAATCCTCGGGATTGAGACAACCCATTAGGCCAAATGTGAACTTGCATGGGGGCCTTAGGTCTGGCTATAAATATGAGGCCTAGCTACCCTCATTTGACACATTATCGACTACGTCGAGACTTTGATAGTGTGGTGGGTCAACTCTTGTAGCGAGCATGCCAACACCAGGTACGACTCGATACCATGGCTGTGGTATGGAACACCGATCGAGGCTTGAGTCCGTCTCGATCCCTTCCTTCGGAGCTGGTCGGGTGGATTGACACCCTTCTTTCTCTCTCTCCTTTCTCAGTTTCTATCTTTTATCCTTGTCATAAATCTTTCATTAGATCATCACTCTAATAGAATCTCATATAGATCCAACATCTGTATCTAACAATTGTTCAATATGAAGATGAGAGAGATGGATAAAGTGACCTCTCGCACCAAGACGAAGGAGAACGGTCAACGATTTGAGCGGAACTTAGGGCGATCCGTCTCGAACCGTTCTGTAACTGGAAACCAAGTCATTGTTGTTGAATTCCGGTTGGGAGAAATCCTCACCCTAGAAGCTTCGTCGACCGGAGAAGTTTTCTACAGTCCGCAAGACGCACAAATTTGGCTATTGGACTCTGGTGCCACATGTCACGTAACCCCAAATATCAAGTGGTTTTCGAACTATTCGGCCGGAGCGAATGACGCAATCCAGTTAAGAAACAAGTAGAAATACGTCATCGTAGGGATCGGAGAGGTCCCCATCCAATTGTTGAACAACAATATTATTACCCTACACCGAGTTCAGCATCCACTTCCATTCGACTTGGCCAGCCGATTCGGCTTACAACTTATTCAGCTCGTAAAAAGGCGCGATGGCCTTCTTTACGAGCTTGCATAACTCGTGGCATACAACTCTTGCGATGCTCAATTTGCATCTTAGTGAGGTCTTCATCGAGATAGATGGGGTCCCCATCCATTCCTCGAAGGATTGGTCTCTTCTGAAAGAAAGTGATTCTAGAGTCTAAGTCTTTAAATTGAAGGACTAAGGCTCTCTTCCTAGTTGTGTCACGCCCGACCCTCCATGCTTTGGTGATAGGTAGGGCCTCTGTGTACCCTAACATTTTCCCAAGTGTTTGTGAGTAGACAATGGCACTTCTATTACAAAATAATAATTAGTACATACAACTGTGCTCAGTGAGCAGTTTTTATACAGGCCCTAACAATGGGTTGACACAAGTACTATCAGTACTTTAATGCTCATGAATGAGCTCTAACGTTGACAACCTATAATATTCCTATTTACTAAAATAGGAATATAAGCTCCTAACGGCTTGTCAGCTTCCATTCGACTTGGCCAGCCGATTCGGCTTACAACTTATTCAGCCGATTTAGACCTAGTCAATCGACCTATGTTTGATCCAGCTTTTGACTTATCCAGCTGATCGGTCCATGTTCTTGGGCTAAAAGTCCCACTCTACCCACTTGTATCTCAGTGCGAACACGTCCTCATAGGTAGGGCTAAGTTACCCTAACTACATAACTGAGAGACCAAGTATTTTAAAGGAGTGAAGGTTAATGCAATATATTCTTCTTTTGAGCACATGTTTCTCTCTCTCTCTCTCTCTCTCTCTCTCTCTCTCTTTCTCTCTCTCTCTATTTCTTTGCCTAATCAACTTATCTATCTGTTATACTTCATGCTTGTCTTACTAACCAACAGGTCCTCAACTTATGCAGTATTCACTCCATATTCAACAAGTGGTATCAGAGCAACTTGCAGTTCCGCCGCAATAGTAGCATAAATCTGAGAAGAGAAGAAAAGGCTCAAGGGACTCGGTCAACAAATCTCATTTCCAAAAGAACATGGCTTCAACATTTGACACAGTAGTAGGAATCCGAAAGTTCGACAGTAAAAACTTTGCCCTATGGAAGGAGATTATGCAAGATGTACTGATCATCTGACGACGAATCAAGGCAATACGACACACCAACAAGTCAGCCTCAATAACAGCTGATGAATGGCGCCCCCTGGACGAAATAGGTGGGTCGACCATCCGAATGCATTTGAACGAGAACGTCTACTTCAGC
The DNA here is from genome assembly GCF_043228905.1 of Azolla caroliniana. Classification (NCBI taxonomy): domain Eukaryota; kingdom Viridiplantae; phylum Streptophyta; class Polypodiopsida; order Salviniales; family Salviniaceae; genus Azolla; species Azolla caroliniana. Next base: position 11,158,619 of record NW_028230437.1, on the reverse strand, counting down.
TTGGCCAAAAAGACGTCGACATTTGCCTTGTGGGAGAAACTCCAAGCCATTTACGAAAAGAAGTCCTCCTGATCGAATCTGTTATGGGCATGACCATATAATATCCCGTGGTGAGAATTTACCGTAGTATTCTATAGACGTGGATAAAGTGTGAGGGTTAAATGCGAGCGTAAAGAAGGGAGGATTACTTTTAATCCTCGGGATTGAGACAACCCATTAGGCCAAATGTGAACTTGCATGGGGGCCTTAGGTCTGGCTATAAATATGAGGCCTAGCTACCCTCATTTGACACATTATCGACTACGTCGAGACTTTGATAGTGTGGTGGGTCAACTCTTGTAGCGAGCATGCCAACACCAGGTACGACTCGATACCATGGCTGTGGTATGGAACACCGATCGAGGCTTGAGTCCGTCTCGATCCCTTCCTTCGGAGCTGGTCGGGTGGATTGACACCCTTCTTTCTCTCTCTCCTTTCTCAGTTTCTATCTTTTATCCTTGTCATAAATCTTTCATTAGATCATCACTCTAATAGAATCTCATATAGATCCAACATCTGTATCTAACAATTGTTCAATATGAAGATGAGAGAGATGGATAAAGTGACCTCTCGCACCAAGACGAAGGAGAACGGTCAACGATTTGAGCGGAACTTAGGGCGATCCGTCTCGAACCGTTCTGTAACTGGAAACCAAGTCATTGTTGTTGAATTCCGGTTGGGAGAAATCCTCACCCTAGAAGCTTCGTCGACCGGAGAAGTTTTCTACAGTCCGCAAGACGCACAAATTTGGCTATTGGACTCTGGTGCCACATGTCACGTAACCCCAAATATCAAGTGGTTTTCGAACTATTCGGCCGGAGCGAATGACGCAATCCAGTTAAGAAACAAGTAGAAATACGTCATCGTAGGGATCGGAGAGGTCCCCATCCAATTGTTGAACAACAATATTATTACCCTACACCGAGTTCAGCATCCACTTCCATTCGACTTGGCCAGCCGATTCGGCTTACAACTTATTCAGCTCGTAAAAAGGCGCGATGGCCTTCTTTACGAGCTTGCATAACTCGTGGCATACAACTCTTGCGATGCTCAATTTGCATCTTAGTGAGGTCTTCATCGAGATAGATGGGGTCCCCATCCATTCCTCGAAGGATTGGTCTCTTCTGAAAGAAAGTGATTCTAGAGTCTAAGTCTTTAAATTGAAGGACTAAGGCTCTCTTCCTAGTTGTGTCACGCCCGACCCTCCATGCTTTGGTGATAGGTAGGGCCTCTGTGTACCCTAACATTTTCCCAAGTGTTTGTGAGTAGACAATGGCACTTCTATTACAAAATAATAATTAGTACATACAACTGTGCTCAGTGAGCAGTTTTTATACAGGCCCTAACAATGGGTTGACACAAGTACTATCAGTACTTTAATGCTCATGAATGAGCTCTAACGTTGACAACCTATAATATTCCTATTTACTAAAATAGGAATATAAGCTCCTAACGGCTTGTCAGCTTCCATTCGACTTGGCCAGCCGATTCGGCTTACAACTTATTCAGCCGATTTAGACCTAGTCAATCGACCTATGTTTGATCCAGCTTTTGACTTATCCAGCTGATCGGTCCATGTTCTTGGGCTAAAAGTCCCACTCTACCCACTTGTATCTCAGTGCGAACACGTCCTCATAGGTAGGGCTAAGTTACCCTAACTACATAACTGAGAGACCAAGTATTTTAAAGGAGTGAAGGTTAATGCAATATATTCTTCTTTTGAGCACATGTTTCTCTCTCTCTCTCTCTCTCTCTCTCTCTCTCTCTCTTTCTCTCTCTCTCTATTTCTTTGCCTAATCAACTTATCTATCTGTTATACTTCATGCTTGTCTTACTAACCAACAGGTCCTCAACTTATGCAGTATTCACTCCATATTCAACAAGTGGTATCAGAGCAACTTGCAGTTCCGCCGCAATAGTAGCATAAATCTGAGAAGAGAAGAAAAGGCTCAAGGGACTCGGTCAGCAAATCTCATTTCCAAAAGAACATGGCTTCAACATTTGACACAGTAGTAGGAATCCGAAAGTTCGACAGTAAAAACTTTGCCCTATGGAAGGAGATTATGCAAGATGTACTGATCATCTGACGACGAATCAAGGCAATACGACACACCAACAAGTCAGCCTCAATAACAGCTGATGAATGGCGCCCCCTGGACGAAATAGGTGGGTCGACCATCCGAATGCATTTGAACGAGAACGTCTACTTCAGCTTGGCCAAAAAGACGTCGACATTTGCCTTGTGGGAGAAACTCCAAGCCATTTACGAAAAGAAGTCCTCCTGATCGAATCTGTTATGGGCATGACCATATAATATCCCGTGGTGAGAATTTACCGTAGTATTCTATAGACGTGGATAAAGTGTGAGGGTTAAATGCGAGCGTAAAGAAGGGAGGATTACTTTTAATCCTCGGGATTGAGACAACCCATTAGGCCAAATGTGAACTTGCATGGGGGCCTTAGGTCTGGCTATAAATATGAGGCCTAGCTACCCTCATTTGACACATTATCGACTACGTCGAGACTTTGATAGTGTGGTGGGTCAACTCTTGTAGCGAGCATGCCAACACCAGGTACGACTCGATACCATGGCTGTGGTATGGAACACCGATCGAGGCTTGAGTCCGTCTCGATCCCTTCCTTCGGAGCTGGTCGGGTGGATTGACACCCTTCTTTCTCTCTCTCCTTTCTCAGTTTCTATCTTTTATCCTTGTCATAAATCTTTCATTAGATCATCACTCTAATAGAATCTCATATAGATCCAACATCTGTATCTAACAATTGTTCAATATGAAGATGAGAGAGATGGATAAAGTGACCTCTCGCACCAAGACGAAGGAGAACGGTCAACGATTTGAGCGGAACTTAGGGCGATCCGTCTCGAACCGTTCTGTAACTGGAAACCAAGTCATTGTTGTTGAATTCCGGTTGGGAGAAATCCTCACCCTAGAAGCTTCGTCGACCGGAGAAGTTTTCTACAGTCCGCAAGACGCACAAATTTGGCTATTGGACTCTGGTGCCACATGTCACGTAACCCCAAATATCAAGTGGTTTTCGAACTATTCGGCCGGAGCGAATGACGCAATCCAGTTAAGAAACAAGTAGAAATACGTCATCGTAGGGATCGGAGAGGTCCCCATCCAATTGTTGAACAACAATATTATTACCCTACACCGAGTTCAGCATGTACCCGAGCTGAAGAGGAGTCTAGTCTCTATCAGCATGCTAGTCGAAGTCGGGTACCGAACAACTCTCAGTGAGTCGTCATGGATGATCAACTAAGGAAACATGAAAATCGGGTGCAGACACAAGCACTACAACTTGTATCTGTTGCTAGCAATCAGTCCATATGGGGTTGTGTAGATAGCCGAATCGTCTGATTCGGACTTATGGCATGGCCGACTTGGCCATATGCCTCAAGTCGGAATGGACCGACTAACAGCGATCGACAACATCCCCAAACTCCAAACGAAGCTAAACTTCTACGAGCATTGTTTCGACTACGAGATTGACTAGAGGCGAAAGAAACATAGTCGAAACGACCAAATCACCCAAACTAGCTAAGGTACAGAAACGTCAAACATAATCGACCAAGGCACCAACCAGTTTGTCAATCGATCCCGAAGAAGGGGAGGAGGATTCGACATCGCCGAATCATCCAACATGTGTCATGATATAGCATGGTATGGCTTCAAAAGGATTTGAACCCATGACCTTGCCAGGTGTCACAATGGTTGAAGCCCTACCATTAAGCTATACATTATAATATGAAAAATATTGTTTGCAATACTTATTTCACTTAGGAAATCCATTTATATTCTAGATTTCTTTGGAACATTCTAGAAATGTCAAGAGTACTCCTAAGCACACAATAAACATAGGCACATGGCATTATTGAGAACCAAATCGGTTCAACACCAGTCTTAACCCTCCTAGTTGTTCGTGTATCTTTCTTCATATAATGTAATATACTTCTTGTTGTCATCATTATATCTCTCTCTCTCTCCTCTCTCGTAATTCTCACACACTCTTTCCCTTCTTAGTACTAATCTTCATTCTTCTTCTCTATCTTTAGTACTAATTCTCCTTGCCTCTAGTACTATCCCTTATAATTTGAACCGAATTGGTCTTCAACTTCGTATCCCACCTTCCCTTCATACTAATTTTCTTATCATTCCTTCCTCCAATACTATGGCAACTGTTAACGTTCAAGAATACCAATCTGTTTCCTCGGAGCTACAGTGCTTGAAAGAAAAGTTTGTCATTGGAACAAGAAAATCAATGGTTGTTGGGGGATCTTCAACAAATCTCTTTAGAAAAGCAACAAGCGCAACAACATGGGGAGTTGCAACAAGAACATGGGGAGCTAGCATTACATGTGCAACAACTTGAAACAACCATTGTAGCATTGTACCAACAAGGACCAAGTACTCAAGGGATTCATAAAGAGCCCAAGATCTGCCTTCCTATCAAATTTGATGGAACGCGATCATAGTTCAGAGGATTGCTTAATCAGGTACGATTAATCATTCAAATGCATCCTTCCCAATATCCCACTAATGTATCACTAGTGGGTCTAGTAGGCACGTTGTTGAGTGGCTTAGCTTTGGCATGGTTGGCTCCGTTGTTAGAAAAAAGATCTCTGTTACTAAATAATTTTGAAGAGTTAATAAACGAGTTTAAAGCCTGTTTTGGAGACATTGATAGCATGTTATTGGGGTGGGGGGTGAAGCCTAGAATGGTTTCACCCCCCTCCCAAGGGGGTTACGATAGGGAGAGAGCAAGAGAGAAAGACAAATAGGAAATGACACCAACTGAGAGGGGCAAAAAACTATCTTCATTACATGCCCCATAAGGGGTTTATATAATTATACATAATGTAACGGTAAATAATATGTCCATTACAAAAAGAGACCGTTACATTCTTGTCACATACACATAATTGTGCATGTGCTCACACATACTCATCCTCACACTCATATACATTACACATACCGAACAACCCCTCTAACGTGTTTTACACTTATACCGCGCCGTACAACTCCTACGGGTAACACATGGCACGCCTGTTGGACAGTGCATTGCACGGTGAACCCACTCGCCATGGCAACTATTAACGACCGGAACTCCATCGGTCGGAAATCCATCGACCAGATCATAGCTCTATGATCGATAACTTCGATCAGAGCATTGCTTGACTGCAACCTTCTCATTCACTCAATTGGATAACACACCAATTGGATCCTCCATTGCGGCATGGGCCTTTCATGATTTTGTTACATGTATGTGTATTTTTCGGTTTCGTCATGTGAATTGAGCTTTGTATTTCGTACCCTTGGTCTCTAAACTTTTTACCCTCAAGTTGTTTTTTTTTTGGCCCTTGAGTTTTCAAAATTCTGCATTCTACCCTCCACTTTTTGAAATCTCACGTCATGCCCTTGAGCTTTTGAAATTTCACGTCATATCCTTGAGCTTTTGAAATTTCTCTTCATACCCCTCTTCTCTTTCTTCGTTTCCTTCTGTGTTCTCTTTTTCTTTCTTTCTTTTCTTCTTGTGTGTTCTTCTCTTCTTGTGCGTTCTTCTTCCTCCTCTTCCTCCACCTGCCAGCTCTCTCCGCAGGCTGTTTGGCTCTCTCGGTTGTCTTTGTCTGTCCGATGGAAACCAAACCATTGCTTGGTCGTTTCTGGACTGTCTCGTGGCAACCATTCAACTGCATCTCGGCCACGTCTCGTTTTCTCGGCCATGTCTTGGTCGTGCGCCTTGGCAACGCATCTTTTTCTTTCTTTCTTTTCTTCTTGTGTGTTCTTCTCTTCTTGTGCGTTCTTCTTCCTCCTCTTCCTCCACCTGCCAGCTCTCTCCGCAGGCTGTTTGGCTCTCTCGGTTGTCTTTGTCTGTCCGATGGAAACCAAACCATTGCTTGGTCGTTTCTGGACTGTCTCGTGGCAATCATTCAACTGCATCTCGGCCACGTCTCGTTTTCTCGGCCATGTCTTGGTCGTGCGCCTTGGCAACGCATCTTGGCCGTACTCTCGGCCACACGTCTCAGTCACGAATCTTGGCCGTATTCTTGGCTGCACGTCTGAGCCGTATTTTGGGCCGCGCATTTGGGCCACGCATCTCAGCCGTATTCTGGGCCGCGCATCTGGGCCACACGTCTTGGCCATATTTTGGTTTGCACAGTTTGGTTGTGGTGATGGTCATGCTACTTGGCCATACTCTCAGCCACGCATCTCGGCCATACACTTGGCCCCGTGTCTCAGCTATGCTTTTCATCATGCGTCTCCGTTGTTGTTTTTTAGCCATCACTTGGCCGTACTCTCGGCCGCGTCTTGGTCATACTCTCGGCCGTGTCTTGGCCATCTCCTCAGTGAAAGAGTTTCACTCCGATTCGAAATCAGAAATTGAACTTAGACGCAAACAGGAAATAAGAAAGAACACACAATTTACGTGGAAAACCCTGATTTAGGGAAAAACCACGGAACAGAAAGTTCACTATGAGAAATGACAGAATACAATCACAGAACAATGAAACCTGATTTGGTATGAGCATGTACTGAAACCACAATTTCAGTCAAGCTCTTCAAACTCTAGCACGCAGGTGACTATTCCTTCCGAAGCTTCCGAAGCTTCTCTGTCTTTTTCTCTTTTGCTTCACACTTCTTTTCTTCTTACTTAGCTTCTGAGTAAGTATACTCTTACACAACCACTATTGTGCAGAAAACCAGTCGTTCTCAGATTTACCACACACACTCTACTCGTTTTTCTCTCAGATATATATATATATATCTCACACCCACACATACGCTATTCGTTTTCCCCTTTTCTCACTATTTCACTCTTAGTAAGTTATCCCGCATACAGGCGCACTACCAGGCCTGTTAGCATATATATACTAAGTCATTTTCTTCTTTTAATGTAGAAGACATGTGTATATGTATATGTGTGTCTATTCGACTGAATACGAATTTGACTCTCTCACCAAATTCGATCAGCTAACCCCCGATTCGGTTCTTCGCAACCGACCATTCTTTTACTTTCCGAATTTCGACCAAATTCGGTAATTCGGTTTTTCGACTCCTTTCGGCTTTTCGGCTCATTTCGACCAGTCGACACTCAAGTCGACTTTTCAGCCGACTCCCCCGCAAGGAGGGACGCCTTTACACAACAAACTCCCCCTTCACTCCTGTAGGGGGAGAACCAACCAAGCCAATCTTATTCCGGCATGCAACAAGTTTTTCCATAGGCAAAATTTTTGTGAGCATGTCTGAGCCATTTTCTTCAGTGGGGATCTTAGATAGAACAAACTCATTTTCTTCCACTCTTTCTCTTAACCAATGGTACCTTCTTTGAATGTGCTTTGTACGAGAGTGGTAGGTAGCATTTTTAGCCAGATGGATAGCACTTTGATTGTCACAATGAAGTAAGTACTTGTCTTGCTTCAATCCTAGTTCATTCAAGAACTCTCTCATCCAAATCAGTTCTTTTCCGGCTTCCACTGCAGCCATATACTCAGCCTCGGTGGTAGACAAAGCCACAACCTTTTGCAATCTTGATTGCCATGACACAGCTCCCCCTGAATACGTCATCACATACCCTGATGTGGATCGGCTAGAATCTACATCACCTGACATGTCAGAATCTGTAAAACCTTCTAGCACAGGTTTCCCGGAGCCATATCTAAGACATACATTCGAAGTTCCTTTGAGGTATCTAAGAATCCATTTCATAGCTTCCCAATGCTCCCTTCCAGGATTTCCCATGTATCGACTAACTGTCCCGACAGCAAATGCAATGTCCGGCCTTGTGCAAACCATAGCATACATAAGGCTACCAACCGCAGAGGCATACGACACTCTTCTCATCTCTGCCTTATCTTTCATTGTCCTGAATTTAACTTACAGTCCATTGGCAATGGAGATCCGACCGATTTTGCATCGCACATATTAAACCTTTGCAAAACTTTTGTCACATATTTCTCTTGTGATAGCCATAGCAAGTTTCCAGTCCTGTCCCGGACTATATGCATTCCCAAAATCTGTTTTGCCGGTCCTAAGTCTTTCATGGCAAATGATTTGCTCAATGATTTCTTCAAGCTTGCAATCTTTTTGACATCCTGTCCAACAACCAACATATCATCCACATACAACAGCAGAATAAGAAAGTCACCCTCATTATACCTTTTCACAAATACACAATGATCGGCTTGTGTTTTGTGGAATCCATGTTCCAACATGAAGGACTCAAATTTCTTATACCATTGTCGTGGAGCTTGCTTTAAACCATACATGCTTTTCTTCAACCTACACACGAGATTTTCTTTTCCTTTTACCTCAAAGCCCTCCGGTTGTTGCATATAGATTTCCTCTTCTAGCTCACCATGCAAGAAGGCTGTTTTAACATCTAGTTGTTCGATTTCAAGATTCATACTAGCGGCCATACTCAAGAAAGTCCGAATAGAGGTCATTTTTACAACTGGGGCAAAAATCTCATCAAAGTCAACACCCTTTTTCTATTGGAAACCCTTTACGACGATACGGGCCTTATACCTGGGTGTACTACCATCTTCACCAGTCTGTAATTTGTAGACCCATTTGTTTCTAAGTGCCTTCTTACCATCAGGCAACTCCATCAGCTCATAAGTTAGGTTCTCATGCAAGGAATCAATTTCTTCTTGCATGGCATTATACCATTTCTCCTTGTGTACATCAGTCATGGCCTCTTCATAGCATTCTGGTTCCCCTTCATCAGTCAAGAGAACATATTGACTGGCTGGATATCTAGAAGAGACCTTCCTTTGTCTTCGTGGATATCTTCTCCCTTCAATAATTGGCTGATGGCCGTTTTCTTCCAGCAACTCATCTTCCGACTCCAATTCGTGTGTATCAGTCAGATGTTGGGTGTCGACCGACTCAGATTGTTGTTGGGTTTCGACCGACTCAAATTCAATTTCATTAGCCGATTGTTGTGTGGGAGTCGGATCGACTAGTATTGACTCCATAACAGTGATCGATTTGGGAGACGACTCTGGTCTTTGTTGCTCCCAGTCCTCGATTGTCTTGTCTTCCATGAATATGACATCTCGACTTCTTATCACTTTCTTGTCAAGGAGATCCCACATTCTGTACCCGAACTCGTCTTCCGAGTACCCCAAGAATATACAAGGTTTGGACTTGCTGTCCAGTTTTGACCTCTGATCTTTAGCAACATGTACATAGGCCAAACATCCAAACACCTTTAAGTGCTGATAAGACACATTTCTTCTTGTCCACACTCTTTGTGGTACATCCCCCTTCAAAGGCACTGATGGAGACCTGTTTATGAGATAAACAGCCGTCAACATTGCTTCAGCCCAATATGATTTTGGCAATTTTGCATGTGCCAACATGCTTCTTACCCTTTCCATTATGGTTCGATTCATTCTTTCTGCTAGACCATTTAGCTCAGGTGTCTTCGGCACCGTATACTCAAGTTTGATGCCTTGAGTCTTGCAATACATCTCAAATTGGCCTCTATATTCGCCACCGTTATCTGTCCGGACAGCCTTCAGCTTCTGTCCGGATTCTCTTTCTGCCCTGGCATGAAACTCTTTAAAGACCGACAACACTTGGTCTTTAGACACCAGCACATAAGCCCACACTTTCCTACTGAAGTCATCAATAAATGTGACAAAGTATTGTCCTCCACGATGAGATGGGGCATCAACATAACATACATCGGTGTGAACCAACTCTAAGGCATGCTCTCTCCTCATTGGAGGCCTAGAGTGAAACGCTGTTCTATTTTGCTTTCCAGCCAGGCAATCCACACACTTTTCCAAATGCACTCCTTTCACCTCTGGTAGGAAATCCTTTTCCGCAAGGATATGAATTCCCCTTTCACTCATATGTCCGAGCCTTTTATGCCACAACTCACCATCTGAGCCAGCCACTACATTTGCTTCCTCTCGACACAACTTCCCATGCATTACATATAGTGTGTTCTGTTTTTGGGCTCGAGCCATGATCAGGCTCCCTTTACAGAACTTCCATGAACCATTTTGGAAGCCACCGCTGTACCCTTCATCGTCTAGCCGTCCAGCCGATATCAAGTTCAACCTGACATCCGGAACATGACGTACATCCTTCAACATTAACCTGCAGCCTGTAGATGTTAGCAAGCACACAGTTCCTATGCCCACAATCTTGCATTCCCCGTCATTTCCCATCTTTACATGACCATAGTCACCTGATGTGTAAGATGAGAAACATTCTCTTTTGGGAGTTATGTGAAAAGATGCACCGGAATCCACTACCCATGAGCTCTCAGCACTTGCAAGATTCACACTAGCTTGTTCACATATGAACAACATCTCTTCCTCACTAGTTGCGATGGCTGAGGTATTTTTATCATCGGAGATTTTTCTAGGTTCGATCTCATCAGCCATGCCTTTGTCCTTCCTAAAGTGTCGACAATTCTTTTGGAAGTGACCAAGCTTCCCACAATAAAAACATGTAGGTCTTCCTCTAGATTTCGACCTAAAGCTAGATCCCCATTTTCTAGACTTCTATGTTTTCTTCTACCTCTACTAAATTCTTGGGTCACATTAGCCTCCGATTGAGATAAAGCACTTTTATCCTTTCTTCTTGTATCTTCATTTAGAATAGTCGTTTTTACTACTTGTAAGGATAAGTTGTCTTCTTTACATGAAGTGCTGAGTGTTACTATTAGGTTTTCCCAACTATCGGGTAGAGTACATAGTAATAGTGTGGCCTGCATACAATCATCTAATGGGAACTTTGATGATGCTAACTGATTCACTAGTCCCATAAACGCACTAATGTGCTCTACTATACTCTCCCCGTCTACATACTTCAGTCTCACTATCTTCCTCATCAAGAAGGTCTTATTTAAGGCATTTTTCCTTTCATAGAGAGCGGAAAGCTTATGCCATAGCTCGAAGGCATTTGTGTCACTCGCTACATGTTGTAGGACACTAATGTCTACACATTGTCTTATGGTCGCCACTGCCTTCCTATTTAGGATTCTCCACTCCGAATCTATTACCCCCTTTGGTATATCCTTGTTTTCTATAGGCTCATACAAGTCTTTTACTATTAGGAGATCTTCCATTTTGATCTTCCAATCTGAATAGTTTTGTGAGTTCAAGACAATCATCCCAGGAAAGCCACTCACGCTCCCTTCCATCTAGAACCTATGCTCTGATACCAGTTTGAAAGAGTTTCACTCTGATTCGAAATCAGAAATTGAACTTAGACGCAAACAGGAAATAAGAAAGAACACACAATTTACGTGGAAAACCCTGATTTAGGGAAAAACCACGGAACAGAAAGTTCACTATGAGAAATGACAGAATACAATCACAGAACAATGAAACCTGATTTGGTATGAGCATGTACTGAAACCACGATTTCAGTCAAGCTCTTCAAACTCTAGCACGCAGGTGACTATTCCTTCCGAAGCTTCCGAAGCTTCTTTGTCTTTTTCTCTTTTGCTTCACACTTCTTTTCTTCTTACTTAGCTTCTGAGTACGTATACTCTTACACAGCCACTACTGTGCAGAAAACCAGTCGTTCTCAGATTTACCACACACACTCTACTCGTTTTTCTCTCAGATATATATATATATATATATATCACACCCACACATACGCTATTCGTTTTCCCCTTTTCTCACTATTTCACTCTTAGTAAGTTATCCCGCATACAGGCGCACTACCAGGCCTGTTAGCATATATATACTAAGTCATTTTCTTCTTTTAATGTAGAAGACATGTGTATATGTATATGTGTGTCTATTCGACTGAATACGAATTTGACTCTCTCACCGAATTCGATCAGCTAACCCCCGATTCGGTTCTTCGCAACCGACTATTCTTTTACTTTCCGAATTTCGACCAAATTCGGTAATTCGGTTTTTCGGCCGATTTCGGTAATTCGACTCCTTTCTGCTTTTCGGACGATTTCGACCAGTCGACACTCAAGTCGACTTTTCGGCCGACTCCCCCGCAAGGAGGGACGCCTTTACACAACACTCAGCCATGGTCATTCTCGACCGTTGCGATCTGTTCGGCCGGCTAGGATTTGCTATTTTCTAGGTTATGTAGAGATGGCCCTCATCTCTCTCTATGTCCGTGACTTTGTTTTCCTTCTTCCGACCGTCTCAACCATGGCCATCTTTCTGCTGGCTGCCGGATGTCCCCCGTTGGTGGTCCGCCTTCGTCTAATTCACCTTCATCCGCTGGTAACCTTCATCATTATTTTCTTTGTTCTAATCATCAGATCTTCATGATGATCATTGCTCTTCTAGTCTTTCCTCACCTTCTCTTCCAGATTCCTCTCGATTAGCGCACACCGACACACACACTCGTATAACTCATATTGTCTGGGGTAATACCTTCCTGAGAATTGCCATAGCAACTTGGTTGTTCTTCTCTCTAGCAAGGTGGCTAAGAAAGATGTTGAATAGTGTAACATGTCGTGTCCAGGGAGGCTTTATGAACAATGAAAATGCGTCGTACATAGCTTTATAGCTCCCATAGAGTATAAGAAGGTTGTAGAGGTCTTTCCTCTGTTCCAGACCAGACTCAATGATGAAGTCATGTACATGCTTACCCAAAACAATGTCCACATAGTTTCTCAATGAAGATGATATTCTTGCATAGAAATGGTTATACATAGCAACTTTACCTCAACATTTACTTCATGAAGTGAATGCCTAGTCATCAACTCAGAAGAAGTGAAAACATATTGACTCTGTGACAGCCTTCTTCTTCTTCTTCTTCTTCTTTGCTATCTTTGTCTGAATCTGTTTCCATTCAACTCTCAAGCCTCCATGTCATCATCATCATTTTCTTCTTGGCAAAAGGAACTTCATTTCTATGGCCTTAGTGTTGAAGACAACCTTGGGGATGGAAGACGATCTCTCATCAATATCCAGCACAAAACTATGCTTAGACTAACGACGCCATCTACCATGGCTTCTTGTAACATCATCATCATGGTACCTTGTAGGAGCATGATATCGCTTCTCCTCTTCATCATCATACAATGATTTATACATTCCACCATGTTTCCATGGATCATTAAGAGCAGTTGCTACTGCTAATGTCTATTGTGGCATATGATAGATAGGGGGCAGAAAACAAAAGGAAGAACAGGAGTAGCATTAGGCCATAAGCAGCCATGGTGTATATTAACAATTCTTCTTCTTCTTCTTCTTCTAGATCACACCAAGGCAGCGAAGAAGAGAGGAGATAATAACTTGCAGAGGTAGACACACACACACACCATAGAGACACAAAGAGGGAGAGTGAGGGATTAGTGACGGAGAGGGAAAGTGAGGATAGACTTCCTCTCAAGGGAGGTCGGCCGTTCAAGCATGCCAAAAGTGTTATTGGGGTGGGGGGTTACCATAGGGAGAGAGCAAGAGAGAAAGACAAATAGGAAATGACACCAAATGAGAGGGGGAAAAAACTATCTTCATTACATGCCCCATAAGGGGTTTATATAATACATAATGTAATGGTAAATAATATGTCCGTTACATTCTTCTCACGTGCACATAATTGTGCATGTGCTCACACATACTCATCCTCACACTCATATACATTACACATACTGAACAATCCCTTTAACGTGTTTTACCCTTATACCGCCCCGTACAACTCCCACGGGTAACAAAGGACGACAATCAACAAAATCCGACGATTACGTCAAGGTGATCGTCCAGCTTCCGCTTCCGCTGCAGGTTTTCGTCTACTTGCCTCCGATATCCCCTGGGATGATCAAGCATTGATGGAGCAATTTCGAGGTGGCCTACGAAATGAGGTCATAGACTTACTCCTTGAAGAATGAAAATCACTCACAGATGATAGGGTGTATTAGGCAAACGATTGTTGTACACAATATGAGGGCTTGACCAAGCAGATTAGAGAGCGTTGTGAATTACAATAGATTATAATGACCAAGGTAACTACGAATTAGAGAGGGAGTCTCAAGAAATTAACACAAAAGATAGAGAAGATGAGAAAGGGGAAAAAATGTTATAATATTCATACATAGGAGATAAACTCCACATTGAACTAAAAAACAAAACACCTTCTTACGTTCAATCACTCAAACACACTACTAAGACCCTTCCTCTTCCCAACACTCCTCCTCTATTTGGACTCTTTCCTTATTACAAAGGTATCACTTCAACACCCCTTAACCTCCTTCATCTCACTTCTTATAATCTTCTTCTTCTTTTTCATTCATGCTATTTTTAGAAGTTTTTTACCTCCTATTTTTAGTTAAGACATAACCTTCTAATCGTCATATATCTTTCATTGGAGCTCCAAAGTTAGAGATTTAAAAAGCTACAGATAACTCTCTTTACAAGATTTCTAACCTATATTTGGGTGACAAACGAAAGAGTTATGACCATTCCTTTTCGACTATTTTTGGGTGGCCCGCTTTTTCTCTGTGTCTCTTACTTTTACTTTTGACTTTTCTTAAGATATTCGTTCGTGTTCTTTGTCTCGAAATGTGAATGCCCCATACCTTATATTCTTCTAACGTTCATTGGCTTGAATTCTGAAAACACTTTCACAATAGAGGCAATTAGTCGAGCGATACAATGTGATTATCAGCTTTTCGAATGACATTCAAAACGTCAATTACAAATGCCAAGGACTAGGTCAGAGCCCACATACGCCTCGGTCGTAGCAAAACCATTTGCAACGGAGTCATATAATGCATCTCCGGAAAATAATCCAACATCGATGGAAATCGACACCACATGTCATTGTGGACCATTGTCGGAAGAAAAAAAGCAACAACGTTTAGCAAATTGATTATGTCTTTACTATGGAGGACCATGGCATATCGCAGTGACTGTCCACATAGGCCAAGTAGATAGGTAAATCAAATAGTAGCTTGTATTAAACACAATTCTATTTCAGTAGGAGTGTCTGCTAGTCCTAATAGTACTAATAGCCCAAGTTTATCGAACAAATTTGAAGTCATTAGTTAGTTAGAAGAAGTGTTAAATGACTAAGTCCCACCAAAATAGGAGTTGTTTGGTTGGACAACCCTAGATCTATGCAACCCATTAGTGCTTCCATTCCCTCAAAGCAAGTTAGCAATGTGTTCTTAGCTCAAGTAACAATTAGTGCTAAAAGTACCCCTCGAGTACATGTCTTACCACTCTTAGATTCCAGAGCCAATTCTTGCTTCATGGATAGGAATTTTGGCCAAGCTCATTAGTTATCCCTAAGAAAGCTTCCTTGCCCAGCATCTGCAATAGTCATTGATGGTCACCCCATTGCTTCCCGAAATATCTAGAAGAGTTAGAGCCGATTCAGGTTGTCCTAGATAATTTGGTGTGTGTACTATCATTTAATATAATTAGTAGTCCAGAGCATCCAATTGTCTTGGGGTAGTTCTAATTACATAACCCAAACATAGATTGGAGAACAAGAGAAATCCGATATCGACAAACCCGAGGATCTACTCATCGAATTTCAACCATTTCGCTACATCAACTACGTGAGGAAAGGAATCAATGTTTGTATTTGCAGTATCAATAAACCTTCTAACACCACTAAAGAGGAATTCATTGTTTATCTTCTAGAGAAGTATCAATACTATGCCGATGTGTTTGATAAGGTACAAGCCAGTACTCTTCCTCACCATCAATTGTATGATTGTCCCATTGATTTACAACCATGAGAAGAGCCACCATGGGGACTGATCTACAACTTGTCACCAACCGAGTGAGAAGTCCTTCGAGCCTACAGAGAGGAGAATTTGGCAAACGGGTTCATTCGACATTTGAAATCTCCAGCCGGCGCACCCATTTTCTTTGTCAAGAAAAAGGATGGATCACTTCGTGTCGTCATGGATTACCGTGACTTCGGGAACATGATATTTATGCAAAAATGGAAAAATGTAGTTTTGGGTGTGTTGAGCGTGCAAGCTGAACCGGATCCGGATCGGCTGAATAAGCCGAAGTCGGATCGGTATCCGGAACAGAGAACCGGATTGGTATCTGGATGATATCCGGAACCAGGAGGTGGATCGGAGAGTCAGATCGGATTGAAACCAGTAGGCCATTAGAGGCCTATGGATCCAGCCTAGTACGTAGGTATATTTTTGGGAGTTAGTGTCTGTTAGTATTGAAGTACCTGTTAGTACTTCTGTCAGTCCTTTATGTACTTGTATAAAAGTTTTCTCTGAGCACATTCTATGTATAGAGTGATATACAGAGTGTCAACCACTGGAGGCTACAAGATCTGCAATCGAAACAAGTTGTGTTCAATTTGCCTAAGTTTAGTGGCCGGAAGGCCAAAATGTGTGAAGCCTGCCAACTCAGGAAGCAACACCAACTTCCATTCCCCACTGAACGAAATCGGAGTCGTAACAAGCTCGACTTAATCCATTCAGATGTATGGGGACCGACACAAAACGTTAGTCTTGGTGGGAGTCGGTATTTCGTCTCCTTCATCGACGACTACAGTCAGCACACTGGGATCTCCCTCATCGAGAAGAAAAGTGAAGTCTTCGACTGTTTCCGGAACCTTCAAAGCTTAGTTGAACAGGAAACGGAGAGGAGGATAAAGTGCTTGCGGTTGGATGGCAAAAAAGAATACTTTTTCAGCCAATTCAACTGTTATCTGCAGTAGAACGGAATTTGAAGAGAAATCAACAGCCGATTCACACCGGAAGAAAACGGTGTGGCCGAGAGAAAGAATCGGTCGATTGTCGACGCGGCAAGGGCAATGCTAGAGGAGAAGAGCATGCCCAAATTCTACTGGGCTGAGGTGATTTGGACGACCATCTAGATCCAAAACCGGATCGGTGACAAGGTGTCAATACATGAACTGTATTTCAGGCGGAAGCCGAATTTGAGACACCTTTGGATATTTGGAACCATAGCATATGTGCTTGTACCGGATGAGAAGCGGAGGAAGCTAGATCCGAAGTCGGAGAAGTGCATCATAGTCGGTTACTTGCATGAGTAGAAGGGGTATAAGTGTTATAACCCCTAGACTCTGACCCAATTCCGGAGGATGAGGCTAGTGAGCTTGAGGAGGTCCATGTAGAAGATGAAGACTTCAGCACTCTAGATTGAAAGAGAGAGAGATTGAGATAAGATAGAACGCTTGACTTTAGATTGAGAGAGATTGAAATTGAGAGAGAGATTAAGATTTAACTCTTGACTTTAGATTTGAAGAACAAGATATATTATCAATTGGATAACAAATTTTCTTCTTAGTAAATTCTTGATTCATACATCGCTCCCTTTTGATCTTTTTCATCGAATCTTTTATAGATGCCCCCATGCATGTGAACATGTGAGGGTACAAGACATGCATACAATGCATGGAATGCATGTGATGCATGTTTGCCATTTGGCGCTCATGCATTACATGTGATGCATGATAACCATGTCACTCATTCAAGCTCTAATATGAGAATTTACATGTGACGGTATAATGATAGAAAAAGTATTTCTAGAGAAGTGACTTGGCTTTGTGGTAAGTTTACTGCCACTTATCTTGGAGGTGTAGGGTTCAAGCCTTGCTTGCATCCCTTTTTACTGGGTTTTTTAGTCTAGATGATTTTGTTCGTTTCACACCGAAATCGTCGCGATCAAACTATCCGATCGATCCGTCTATCCGGTCCATCCGGCCCGCATCCAACCCGGTGACCCGGTCTATCCGGTCTGGTTCCAGCGCTGGTGCCGGTCCTGGTTCGGTCTTCGTCCCGATCCGGTTCCGGTTCTGGTTAAGTGGGCCAGATGAGCGGTTGTGTTGGGATGACCAGTCGGGTGAAGAACCAACAAGTGGTGGAGACTCTGTCGTGCTCTCCGTGCGCAAGGAACCGAGGAGATGGTTCACGCGCAAAGAGAAGGGGAAGAAGAAGATGCCGGAATACGATACCGGCAGTGAAGGGTCGGATCGGAGCAAATCTGACCCCGGAAAGGAAGAAGGCGGATCTTTAGAAAGGAAGTCCAAACCGGCCAAGAAGGGCCTCAAATCAGGTAACGAAAAGTTACACTAGTCAACCCATCAAAAGAAAACCGTCATGAGGTACGAATACAATGAGTACACAACACATCATTATGCGTACATGACTAAGGTGGTGGAAGTGCGTGAGCCGGAAAGCTATGCAAAAGCAGCAAAAGACGCGTATTGGTGTGCTGCTATGGAGGAAGAAATGCCGGCACTTGATGCCAATGACACATGGAACCTAGTTGACCCTCCTCGATAGTGTAAACCGATCGGTTGCAAGTGGGTGTACAAGGTAAAGTACAACGCCGACGGTTCAATCAACCGGTACAAAGCTTGGTTAGTGGCGAAGGGATACACACGGACCCACGGAATTGACTACAGCGAGACCTTCGTTCCGGTAGCGAAGATGACAACTGTTCGTGTGATACTGGTTGTTGCTGCGGCAAGGGGATGACATCTTCATCAAATGGAGGTGAAGAATGCATTTCGTCAAGGTGATCTTGAAGAATGGGTCTATATGACCCAACCCCCCGATTTCCAATCGGAGATGCACAAGTCGGTAGTGTGCCGACTCAAGAAGTCACTTTACGGTCTGAAACAAGCCCCCCCAAGCTTGGAATGCGAAGATTACACACCGGTTGCGTAAGATGGGGTTTGCGGCCTCTAAGTCCGACTCTTCATTGTTCATCCGGAAGGGTCCGGTTTGCATTTTGCTTTATATAGATGATTTAGTCATCACCGGACCCGGACTCGATGAAATCAACCGAGTGAAGTCCTAGCTGTCGGACACATTTGAAATGAAGGACCTGGGGGACCTTCATTATTCTCTTGGGATCGAGGTGATCCAGACCCCTGACGGCATATTGCTCTGACAACGCCACGATATAGCTGGGAAGCTAGTCAGATATACCAATGCCAACTAGGATGCTGATGTATCGGATCACCGATCAACCTCGTGTTACATGTTTTCTCTTGGTAGCGTGGTTGTTGCATGGAGCAGCAAAAAGCAGCCAACAGTGGCTCTGTCGAGCACTGAGCCTGAATACGGGGGCGGTACCATTGCCACTTGTGAAGCCATCTAGCTTCGGCGACTATTGCGGGACCTCGAGATCAAGGTGTTGACCCTGATCTTGATCTACTACGAAAATGTAAGCAACATTTAGCTCGTCAAGAACCCTGTATTCCATGCTCGAATAAAGCACATAGAAGTGCATTATCACTTCATGCGTGAGCGGGTCCCGAGCGGTGAGGTTGAACTTCGATATGTTTAGATGGATCGGCAAATTGCCAATATCTTCACCAAACTGCTTGGATCGTACAATTTGCAGCACTTCACCGAAATGCTCGGTGTTGGACATCTCGACGTGCCGCACTTGAGGGGGAGAATAGGAATGGGAACGGATGGCACCGACCATGGAACCAGAGAGGAGGGGAAAACAAAGGGGGGCGATAAGTAGAAAAAGGAAGCCCAGTCGACCAAAGGAGTCGCCACATCCGAACAAGTCGGAGCAAACAATAGCGGTGGCAGAGTCAAGAAAGACAAAGTTGATCGTAAGAAGGCCAAGACCCAGATGAGTTTGATGTGGTGAAGTGCCTAAAAATGGAAGATGAGTTGGAGACTACCTACTCGGACAAGAGCTGGAACGAATCAGAGACAACCGATTCGGTTCAACAGATGGATTTGGAAGAGCCAGAACTACGAAAGGCCAAGCAGACACGAACACAATGGAAGTTGACGCCAACACGGAGGAGCCGACGGGTCAACAAGTGTCGGAGTCATAGCAGCGAGGGAGCCTAAATGGGCCTGTTGCGCAGACAAGCCAACCGAGAAGGTCGAGGTGCACGGAACTGGACGGGTCGTAGGAAGTGGAACCAAACCGGGCGAGGAGCGCGAGCAAGGTAGGAGGACGCTAGAAGGAGTTGGACAGAAGAACTGGCTACCAAAGAAACGGACACCACGATTAGACCTGAAGTTGAGCTTGAGGGGGAGCGTTGAGCGAGCAAGCTCAACTGGATCCGGATCGGCTGAATAAGCCAGTGCCGGATCGATATCCGGAATAGAGAATCGGATCGGTGTTTGGATGATATCTGGAACTAGGAACCGGATCGGATTGAAATCGGTCGGTTGTTAGAGGCCTACAAATCCAACCTAGTACGTAGGCATATTTTTGGGAGTTAATGTTAGTCGCTCATATGAGCATTGAAGTACTTTTCAGTACCTCTGTCAATCCTTTATGGACTTGTATAAAAGTTCTCTCTCTCTTTCTGAATATACAAAGTGTTATGACTTTTAGAATAGAGTTTACGTTCTGCTCTCTCTCTGTCTCTCCTGTGTATGTGTACTCTGTGTGTGTGTTATCCGGCTGAGCAAGTTTGTTGAACACTTCCGCACGTTTACTTTGACAGGGTGCAACCAGGTGGAATCTCTTGGCTATGTCATCTCCTCAATAAGCATCTCTATGGATCTAGCTAAGGTCAAAAATCTGGTAGAGTGGCAAACTCCATGTTTGTTGCGAGATGTGTAATATTTTTAGGCTTCACAAATTTCTACCACAAGTTTACACAAGACTATTTAAAGCTTATTTTGCCTCTCACACAACTTACAAGGAAGGGGTAATCAATTGTTTGGTCTAAGAAAGTGGAAACGGCTTTTGTGAGTCCTAAAAAAGCATTTACATCAACTCTTATTCTAGCTCGTGCTGATTCAAAAAAACTATTCATCATTGAAGCAGACGTGTTAGATTTCTCCCTTGGTAGCATTCTGTCACAACAAGGCGATAATGAAACTATATCTTGCGGCTTTCAACTGGCACAAGTTTGACGCTGCCGAAATTAACTACGTGATACATGAGAAGGAGCTGCTAGAAATAATGGACTATTTTGCACAATGGAGGCACTTTTTAGAGGGATCTTCTCATCAAGTCACGGTATTCAGTAAGCACAAAAATATTGCCTACTTCCAGAATGCTCGTGTATTAAATCAACATGATCGGTGGGCCCAATTCCTCAATCATTTCATCTTCAAAATTACATACCATCCTGGAAAGCAACAAGGGAAGGCAGAGGCATTATTGTGGCGCTTGTATCTACCACCTCGTCCCAGTGATCCAACATTCGATAATCAAACGCAAGTCATCCTTGGAACAACACGACTGCAAGCAACGTGGGTTTTTGACACTCCATTGGATTCCCACATTATCGATACCATATGTGAAGACTTGCAGACAGATACTTTCGCTCAAGCCATTCTAACACAAATTGATCCCTCTCGCGCATCCTGTTCACAGTCGCAACAACCAGGTACCGACTATCGGCACATCGAATGTCATGATGGATTACTATTCCTTAAGAAACTTTTGTATGTTCCTAATGGTTCTTGTCGCCTTCAAGTAGTCCAAAATTTTCATGACACATATATAGTTGGACATTTTGGTAGTACTAAAATGTTCAATTTAGTACAACGATCATTTTAGTGGCCTCATATGCGACGATTTATCGAAGACTAAATTCGGACATGTGATACATGTTGCAGAGCAAAGATGTCAAGACATCATCCATATGGTTTATTGGAACCATTACCAATTCCAAGCAAGTCGTGGCATTCTATTTCTCTAGATTTTATCATCGATCTTCCAGTTTCGAAGGGGTTTGATGCGAGCATAATAGCAGTAGATCGATATACTAAGATGACACATTTCCTGCCTTGTACAAAGGCATCATGGCCTTCGAGATAGTATCATCACTGATTGTGGATCTCAATTCATCTAGAAATTCTGGAGGCATCTCTTCAAAATGCTCAAAATCACTTGTAACCTCTCCTTCGAATATCACCCTCAAATAGACGGACAAGCAGAACGAACAAATCAAATGCTTAAATAGTATCTTTGGTGTTTTCTAAGCTATCAACAAAATGATTGGGTGGATATTCTCCACTTTGCCGATTTGCTTATAATAGGGTTACACCATTTTATGCTTACACATGCTATCATCCTCGGTGGTGTGAATTTGAAACTCCGGAGTTACCCACAAATCCTCGTGAAGAGGATCATTTGGAGCGGCCACGCAAGATACAACAAACCTATCCACCCATTTACATCAAGCTCATTAAACACAAATGGATTATGCGGATCGTCATCAACTTCCATCCTGTTTTAACATTAGAAATCGGGTATGGCTATTACGACGACACATCAAGACTCTCGACCATGCGATAAATTGGATTATCAATGACTAGGTCCTTTCCGTATTATCGGAAAAAATAATGATGTCACCTTTTCACTTGATCTATACCTCCGCAACTATGGATACATCCAGTTTTTTACTGTTCTCTTCTCAAAACCTATTGAGACAACAGTATTCTCAATCGTATTACACCACCTCCACCCCTAATCGGTCTTGAAGTAGGACCGGAGTACGAAGTGGCTATCATCCTCGATTCCAAGATTGTTCGCATCAAGCTCTACTATTTGGTCGATTGGTTAGGCTATAGTCCAAGCGATCGTACTTGGGAACCAATCGAGAATGTAGCAAATGCTCGAGCATTTATTGAGGACTTCCATCAACAATATCCCGACAAACCGAATCCTCAATCTTAGAAGTTTGAAGGGCGAGGGTAGTGTCATGATATAGCATGGTATGGCTACGAAAGGATTTGAACCCATGACCTTATATCACAAGGGTTGAAGCTCTACCATTAAGCTATACATTGTAATATGAAAAAAATTGTTCTCATTTATTATTTCACTTAAGAAATCCATGTACTCTAGAACATACTAGAAATGTCAAGAGTACTCCTAAGCAAACTATAAAAAGAGCCACATGGCATTATTGAAAACGAATTCGGTTCAATGCCAGTCTTAAGCCTCCTAGATGTTCTTTTATCTTGCTTCATATAATATAATATACTTCTTGTTGTCATCATTCTCTCTCTCTCTCTCTCTCTCTCTCTCTCTCTCTCTCTTTTGTCTGGTGATTCTCACACACTCTTTCCCTTTTTAGTACTAATCTTCATTCTTCTCCTCTATCTTTAGTACTAATTCTCCTTGCCTCTAGTACTATCCCCGACAATGGGAGTCTTGAAGACACTGGTTCAAAAAAAGCCGATCCACTAATTCAACCGATCGAAGTATCCAAACCGAACGAGATGACACTTAGGAGATCTGGACGAGTTTGAGGGCCGACAAAGTTCTATTGACTAGGCCTTGACTATGTCAACTACACAGACACAGGTGAACCAAGCTCTTACGAGGAAGCCTTAGCCGTGCCGGATGCCGACACATAGCTACAAGCCATGAGATCTGAGATGGACTCGATCCATGAGAATCAAACATGGGAGCTAGTCAAACTATCAGCTGGAAGGAAGCCGCTACCTTGCAAATGGCACTTCAGATACAAATATGTATTTGATTCAAAGAAGCCCAAAAATAAATCCTTGCTCTTGACAAAGGGTTTCAAACAAGAACATGGGGTCGACTACGACAAGATATTCTCACTAGTAGTCAAGATGACCTCCCTTCGGCTCCTACTTGGGGTCGTGGCGACTGAAAACCTAGAGCTTTAACACTTGGACATCAAGACAACATTCCCACACAGAGACTTGGAAGAAGACATCTATATGTCTTAACCAGTAGGCTTCACGATGATGGGGGAGGAAGGTCCCCTTGTATGCGGACTGAAGAAAAGCCTTTATGGCTTAAAAAACAATCGCCTAGGATGTGGTACCAAAAATTCGACACCTACATTAGGTAACTTCGCTACCATCAGTCCGACTCCAACCCATGTATGTATATTCGTGTTGGTTTCCTAAGTTGGCCAAGGGGGAAAAGGCAGAAGAAAATGAAGGTGTAGGGATAGAAGTAGCCGTAGCTTAATTATGAGGCCGTTGCAAGCATAACCGACCATGAACCTGTATATAAAGGGCATGAGAAGCTTGTAAAAGCTAGCGTAGTTTTTGGTACTCTCTGAAATATAGTAGTGTTGTTCCGAATCACTATGTTCAGTGTGTTCTTCGTTAGCGTATTCTCTGGGTGAGATAAAATTGTGTAAGCGTGTGTACGCAAAGGGTACACATTGAGCGAGGGAGGTCGGTTGTAGCTGGCTCCCTAATGCCCTTTTCGCTAAGCTTACGTCACGCTACGCATTACTCTCATAGCCATCCGTGATGAGCGGTATATGCTCTCCATTTCCTGCACCCCAATCTTCTTGAGTCGTACCCCGAAGGAATGAGGGTAGGCCATGTTTACCCTGGAAAATAACACTTTTGGCACGCCGGGTGATCTATGATTTGTAGAACCAAACATTTGGCAATGGATGTCTAACCGCCGAAGAAGCAAAGAACCAGTTCGTCATGTTTGACGACAGACCCACGTCGAAACCCAGAGGGCAGCAGAACGCGCTACATAGAAAGGACGCCTCAACAACTGCCTGCCAGATCTCTTGGAGAGTACACTCGAGTTAACACTCACTGGGCAAAGCGGTATGGGGCAGGAGGTTCTATCCTCACTTCACCACCGTAGTGAAACTACGAGCTCAGCACACACCTCCCCACACCGGGACGATAGTAGTTATCCCACCTCTGGACAATATACCACAATGGCTTTCTCGTACCCTCGCTTCGTCCACCGAAGCATTCCGCACCGCGAAATTAGCGGCCAATTCTACTCTATTTGGCAGCTCTAGGAAGAGACCGTCCTCAACTTCAGCCTATGATTCCAGAATCTAAGGTGCCAGCTGACGAGAGCTCCCACCGAAGACGAGGCTAAAGAAACGTTCTTGACTACCTTGCGCTGACCCTTGCGGATGACATTGGGAATGCAAAACTTGATGGGACATACAACGCACATGGTCATTGAATGGGATTTATAGATGGAACTAGAGGATGAAGATGATGTCATATCCATGATGTCGTTATGAGAGGCATTACCTTGGGAGGAGGAGTATCGTTTTCGACACGTTGTGCAGTGCACGATATGCCTGAATTCGATACATTTGGCTGTCGATTGCAATATGCGGGCCCACTGCCCTATCTGTCACACTCTGGTGCATACAATGGAGCAATGCGAATATAATATTGTTTAATCGTCCTGTAACATTGGTACACTTTATCGAGCCTCAACGTACTAATAGATAAAACAACCAGAGCCACCAAGAGGAGTGCTACCGGAATTCGGAGCGCAACCATCGTTCGGGCCACCCTAGCCGTCCTCACCACGACAATGATTCATATTTGGAGGATGAGGATCAGGAGGAAGAGGAGTATGCAAGAAATGACCACTATAATCCTCGCGGAGGATGACACTACGACAATCGGCATTCCACTAACACTCGTGGTGGTCAGGCCTAACCACGCTCATACAATGGGAACCGACAAGCGCGTAATCAGCGGGTCCACGATGAGAGTTCGGAGGATGAGTGTCGCTAGGATAATGGTCGGGAGTATATCTGAAAGCCCCATAATAACAGGCATTATCAGTGATTGTGGGAAGAGCAGGCGCCACCAGACGAGCCGGTAGCACCACCAGTCGTCGAGAAAGGTTTGTCTAGTGTCCATTGTTTTATTTTCCAACAACTAGAATACTACGCGACTCAATGCCCATGACGTGATAAGGGGAAGGGGCCAACCGTGAACACAATCACGACGGAAGTCCAACAAGTCACGACCCGTAGTAAAGCGAAGACCATGGAATGGATGGAGCAAGAAGAGATTCGCGAAGCTGCTCAAGCTTACGTCATCTAGACAGCGAATGAAGCCAATGTTAACTGCATGCACCAGGAATCGACCAATGCAACTTCATCTTCCCACAACCAAGAGAAGACATAAGTGGAGGATCCGATATGGCAAGCACTTGCCAACTGTGGAATTACCCTGAAAATGGATAAGTTATTTAACCTAGTTTCCTGATTCTGGCAGACTGTGGAAACACGAATATGGGGGGTGGATGGTGTCGAAATTTCGACTAATTCTACAGAACCCAATATGGGGCCATCAGTGATGAACCATCAAAATCTGGCCATCAAGGTGGTTCTGTATTATCCATGGAGGTTATGGGGTAAACTTTATTAGTAAGGCCACATGTAATTGGCTCGGCATTATGTAGTGGGAAGTGTGCCCATTCTAGCTCCATATGACGGATGCACGTTCCGTCCGACCATCGGGGTTGGTCTGAAAATTAGAAATCGTGGTAGGTGGCCATACCTTTGAGATTGTTGCTGTTGTGTTGGCTCTCGATACCCCAGGTGCACACCCTATTTTGGTAGATCGCACATGGTTACGTTCCGCTAATATCAAAGAGAACTGGCAGTTTAACAACATTAGCTTCCGACAGGGCCGTGCCAAGGTTCGGGTTCCGACGAAAGAGACCACATCACCCATACAAGCTTTAACGCCACTATATGCGGAAGAGGTGAATATGCTAGAAGGACTAGACGAAAAGGAACTCGAGGCATACCTAGACGAGAATCCAATAATAGCACTTAGACGGACAAATGGTTCGAGGAAATGATCTATTTCTTAAGTACAGGGCTACCACCCCCACGCCTCTGTACATATGAAAAGAAACGTTTGGCGGTCTGAAGCTACAACTTCTGCATGCTCGAAGGAATATGGTACCATAATGGAAGTGACGGCATCTGGCGAAGGTGTGTACGCTAGAATGAAAAGAGTGTAGTATTTAGAGAAGCTCACTACAGAATAGCAAGGGATCACTACGCAGGGGAGGCAACCGCACGAAAGATATGACAAGATACGACACAAAAGGATGCCCACATGTATTGTAAAAAATGCGACCTATGTTAGCCAATAGGCCAACCAACAGAGTTTGCGCGGATGCCCCTTCAACTAGTGCTACCTTTGGAGCCAATCTAGAAATGGGGTTTTGATTTGCTCGGACCATTTAGTCTAGTTGCAACACGAATAGGTAATAAGTACATCCTAGTAGCCACAGACTACTCTACGAAATGGGTCGAAGCAAAAGGTTTACGAGATAACATGGTGGCATCCACGAAAAGATTCTTATAGGAGTAGATCTGGTATTGTTTTGGCTGCCCTATAAAGCTAATCAGCGACCAAGCAAAACAATTTCCTCAACACAATAATTCACGAGCTCACCGACCATTACGCCGTAGTTCAGAAAAAAAGCACGTTGTATTATCCACAAGCCATTGGACTCTCAGAATCAACGAACAAAACGCTCCACAACATCCTAAAGAAAATCGTCAACGACAACACCAGGGATTGGGACACTAAGCTGCATAGCGCCCTATGGGCATACCACACCAATTTCAAGACCAATATCCAATTCATTCCATTCCGGCGAGTGTTTGGACTAGAAGTCGTAATGCCCGTGGAATTTCAATTTCCAACTCTACGAATACAAGTTCAAGAGCGCCTTTCCAAACGACAGTCCGAGAAAATATGCTTACAACAACATCTTGAAGTCGGTGAAGCCAGGGTCCACAGCATGGCAAGTTTGAAACACGAACAATAATGGTAGAAGGCGTTCGTGGATCGGCACCGCGGCACCAACGAGAAATGGTTTAAAGTTGGAAAAGGTGTCCTAGTGTTCCAGACATGCATGGGACAGATGCCAGGTAAACTATGATTCAGATGAACTAGACCTTACTAGATTACAAGCGTTGAAAATGGGAAATTCAATTTGGGCACTCTTGCAGAGAAGTATTATGCCGAAAGGTCAACGGGTTTCGGTTGAATCCGTACTTTTCGAGCCAATGCGAAAAATAGGCCCACTTCTGCAACGCCGACCAGTGATAGAGGCCACATTAAACGTGGCTCTATGGCTAAAAAAGTAACACTAGTGTATTATAAGGACAATCATAACCGTTGGGTCTGAAATGGAAAGAAGAAAAAAGAAACAATGAGGAGAAACCAGGACTATTTAAGAGGTTACATGCAGACACAACTTCCAAGAATAGAAGTACACGCGTCCACATAATGGCTCACCGAATCTTGAACCCTAACTTTTAATCCTCACAAAAAGACGAATCAAGCATGTCCTCTATGCATTACAGAAAATCGTTACGATCTCTTAACTCCCTTCGCTCTCCTCGCCCCTCTCGCTCTTCTCACTCTTCTCGCTCACCGCGCTACCACAGAATCTCTGTCACTCGAACTGTGCCATCAACTTGTTCCCCTCACGCCTCTCAACCTGTCTCCAAAGACATCAACAACATGAAAATTGATATCTCCCCAGCCTTGCGTTGAAGCAGGCTCCGGGACAAGGGACTCGCAGGCTACATCCGGGTAGTAGAAGCGCTGCCCCACCCAAACTCGTAGGACATGGAAAGGAAGCTTAATATCATTACCATCATAAACGCCAACATCATGAAGAAGTTAGGCCTATCCGAGAGTGGAGAAAACCACTTCAAGATCCCTGCAACACGGGCTCTCGAGCGTTACTTTGGGGAGTAGTCGGGCTCCACACCGCCAAACCCTTTTCGAGTCAATGCGAAAAACATGCCCACTTCCACGACGATGACCGAGCGAAACGTTCACATGCCATATTAAACATGGCTTTACGGGTAAAAATGAGAACTTGTGTACTATAAGGACAATCATAACGGTTAGGTCTGAAATGGAAAGAAAAGGAATAAAAGAAAAAAGAAAAAATGAGGAGCAACCACGACGCGTAGAGTGTAGAACGTAGTGACTTAGAGCATGTTTACTAAAGGCGTAAAACTGGAGATGGTTACAATCAAGCTCCTAATGTGCGTAATGACGCAACACGTATTCACCTTACATGCTTACTCTTATACAGTCACATAGAGACAATAGAGAAGAGACAATAGATAAGAGACAAAACTTAGAGAAGACCGAAACTATATTAAATGACTGTCCTCAAAATTGCGCTAGCTCTTTAAAATGTTCATATGCCCTTTATATACACGGGGCCTAGTCGGTTACGCTTCCCCTGTGAACCGTTACATGCGTTACTTCAATGCTTCTATTATAATTAATACATTTCTTTATCATGCGTTATTTACGTTTGTCCTCTTACAGCGGACAACACCTGGCATGCCTATGGAATAGTGCCTTGGCACGTTAGACCCTTCCTCCCTTTACTCATCTTCTAAAATATCGAGGATATTTGGCTCCGGGTGCTCGTTGTTACTAGTCGTGATTGGTGGCACCGTAATGTGGTTGAGCTCCTCGCTTTGTGGCTCAACTTACGCTTCCACCTGTAGTCTCTCTGTGGGTGGCTCCGGTCGTATCTCTTCTTGTACTGCTTCCTCCACACTGACTACCGTGGCTGGGACTATGTCGTTGGGTACGGTCGTCGTACTCAAATCCGGAGTGCCTACTTGTTTGGTTGGGGTCTCGTTATGCTCCATGGAGTCACTATCTTGTGGGACTGTGTTGTAGGGTATGGTCGTCATAGTCACCTCCGATGTGCCTGCTTGTTCGATCGGGGACTCGTCCTATTCTGCGAGTCACTATCCTGTAAGGTGATGGCTTCCGCCTTCTTCATCTCTTCTGTCCTTTGATGTTCACTTCCAATGTCGCACAGTTGGCGGAACACTTCTTCTTGACTTTCACCGAAGTCTTCCAATAGCTGTGCCATTTCTTCGGTATGACGATCGGCCAATGTTTGGTAATCTTGCGTAAGGTCCTCACACAATGTAGCGATGCTTTCTTCGCTTAGTTTATAAAAACCTTTCCCCTCCTTACGCCAATTTTCCTAGTCCGCTCTATAAGCGAGGAGTCTTGCTACCTGTGCCACCCATCCAACCCATCCTTTATCTAATGCAACTTGTAGTTGGGCCTAAACCATTCGTGCTTTGTTTGGAGGAGGGTGCATATACGATCCGTGCTCCAAGTCGTGCGGGCCTATAAGTCCTCTAGAGCCGTCTTGAGGTTCTCAATTTTTTGCTTGTTTGCCACCATTGTTTCTTCATAATGCATCTCCATTTGGGCCCATATTTTCGACTCCTTGTCATGGAGCTCCTCTAGTCGGCCCATCTCATTGTTGAGGTGAATTTCGACACCTTGACGGAGTTGGCACTCGTTCTCGATTTGTTCGTCATACCACTCGCTCTTTTTCAGGGCCGCTTCTCATAACGCCGAAATGATGTTTTCATTTTTTATTCCTTCTTCGTGAAGCTTATCCCTCTCTTCCTTTGTTCGGCCATGTGCTGCTATTTCGGCATCGAGCTTGTCATGAATCATCTTTGCCGCCTTGCGTCCTTTTGCTCGGATGTTCGCTCTCTGTCTAACGACTAGTGGAGCTTTGATAAAAGGTAGCTAATCTCCGTTTCAGCTTGTTGCACAACCTTTTTCACCTTTGCCACTATTGTTGTTTGAGCCTCTACCTCCTCTCAAAGAGTCGTCACTTCGGAGTCATGGGAGGTAGTAGCCGGAAGGTGTTGCATGGTAGTCGTGTTATTCTCCAACTATGTGATGTGCTCCTTCGCCTTATTTAATTGGTCCTGGGTTATTTTGACGGTTTTGCACACATTTTAATTATTAATCGCCATGTCTTTGGCGCCTCGACTGACCCTTGCCAACTCCCTATGGACCTCCACTAAGGCAGCATTTAGTGGAGGGAGTTCGATTTCAACACGGTGAACCCCCGCATTGCGCTTCCTATCCACTTTTGTTAGTGGTTCTTCATCCTCACTCTGCGCCGTCTATGTTAGTGCACACTCGATCATTTGTTGTTCGGTGTGCTCCTTGGCCGCTCGCTGGGACACTTTTATCTGTTGTGTGGCCAGAAATACCATGAGTTTGTATGTCGTACCAAAACTGCAACAATGCGCCAAACTCATGGTCTTTATTCGAAATGCCCGTATAGTTGAGCACGCCTTTACCACGTTGGGATTGTGTGGTTATGATCGGCTACGGCTCGTGAATGAGTGCAAATGTGGAAGTGGGCTCCGTGGGGGTGGAATCTTCGACCCGCAAATCCGTATCTTTACCAACCTGTGCCTGTCCTTCCTATCCAGGCGTCAATGCTTAGGCCTAGGACTGCCTCGATTTGGCTCTTGATCATCCTTCTCAGACGTAGTTGGCGCTTCTGTGGAGTCGACGCGGTTTGTTTGTAGCTCTTCTTGCGTCAAAGCTGCTTCGGTGGTGGAAGGGTTCGGTTCTTCCTCCCATTCCGTTGTTGCGAGGTTTGCTAACCTCCGTTTCATGGACCGAGGTGGAGTCGTGGGTCTGGCTGTGTCAGGGTCGGGAAGTCCTCGGGGAGGGAATAGTATGGTTAAGTACTGTTGTATTATTGGACGCATCTTTTTCCTGGCCAGAAATGCGTGAAGGCCTTTCCTTAGCGTTGGGCCCGTGATTACCCCCAATCGATGGGGTAGGGTGTGGAGGCGCCTCTACTACCTGGATGTACCCTTCAAAACCCTTTTCCAGGAGCCATCATCGCAGCGCTGAGGATATGGAAATCGGCATATTCTCCTGGCAATGATCGTAAGAGAAGTGGTTATGAGGTAGAGCACGCAGGGTACTCCGACCGTGGTGTCTGAGATAGGCAAGGGAGTGAGGACAACGAGGGGTACGAGGAGAGCGAGGAGAGTAGAAGGCTTGACTTTGTTTTCTAGAATGTGTAGAAAACTGCCTATTCTCCTCTTTTTGTGACTTAGGGTTCATGGGTCTGTGCATCATTGCGTTGAAGTGTGTTCCTTTCTTTGGAAATTGTTCTCTTCTTCTTATTTTCTTTTTTGTTTTAACGGTAAAGTACAACATTGATGTTAAATTTTCTACAAGTGAGCCCCTTCTATTTGTCGCGGTGAGAGACAACGGCTGTATTCTGTTTTACAGGGCGAAACGGATTTTGCGGCTTTAGGCGGAACCTGTTCACTTTTTGCCGCAATACTTCGCCTGCGAGGCTGCCTAATTGGAATGTTCGTTTTCTACCCCTATTATCCAATGCGGCCATGTCGAGCGGAATTGTAGCTTCCCCGACATTTGGCCCATGCGAATTTGGAAAACTAAGACCGCTTTACCAATTTTAAAGTGCTTTTCACTATTGCCGCAGTGTCGGTCTACAAACGCTTTTCGTCTTTGCTGCTTGTGTTCCAGGATTGCGATACTACGGACTCTCGCTTTGCCTAATTCGAGCAATTGTTGTGGGAGAATTTGTTCGGACTGGCCTTCCAACAATCTTTCGTGGATTTGAATGCACAAGCTAGGTACTTGAAATTCAATGGGCATTACAGCTTCCGGCCCGAACGCTAGTCGGAAGGGGGTTGATTGTATGCTAGTCTTATAGCTCGTGCGGTAAGCAAACAAGGCCCTATGCAACTTTGTGTCCTAGTCCGTTCTATTCTCATTAACAATCTTTTTTAGTATATTTTGCAACGTTTTGTTTGTCCATTCCGCTAACCCATTCGCTTGGGGATAATACGGCGTACTCTTCTTATGTACTACGATGTAATGAGTTGTGAGGTCGTGAATAACCGCATTCAAAAAATGACTTCCTTGATCATGGATGAGTTTTATCGGACAACCAAAATGACACCAAATCTGTTGGTATAAAAACTTTGTCGTGGAGGCCACAGTGTTATCTTGTAATGCTTTTCCTTCTACCAATTTCGTGCAATAATCCGTGGCGACTAGGATATATTTATTCCCTGTTCGTGCCGCTGTCGGAGCAAAGGGGCCGACAAAATCGAGACCTCATTTTTGGAAAGGGTCGAGTGGAAACACTGGCTGGTGCGACATCCATGCGAGTTTCGTGGGTTGGCCCATGTGCTAGCAGAGGTCGCACTGTTTCAATACTAATATGCATCCTTTTGTGTAGTCGGCCACCAAAGGCCTGCTTGCCACACTTTTCGGGCTGTAACATATCCTATGCAATGGCCTCCTGTTGTACCGCAATGAGCTTTGCATAAAACGGCATCCTTATCATCTTGCCATATGCCGTGCGTCTAGATACCGTCGCTCCCCTTATGGTATACTATTCTCTCAACTACGCAGAAATTCTAGCTTCGTACTGCGAGTCTTTTCTTTTCGTCCGTGCGTAGCCGGATGAAGGAACCAGATCCAAGAGGGTTCCAGATGAAACCCGGAAACTGGATCGAGTGAGTCCGGATGGATCCAGTGCAAACCGGATCCAAGAACGTATGTGTAAATATGTTTTCATAGTGAGCCGATCGAGGCTATATTTGTAAATAGTCCTAAAGTCATATAAGTATAAATATGACTTAGGCTAATCACTTTATGTGTGATGTATGATGAGAGTTGTTGATAGCGTGTACATATTGAGTGAGAGAGAGAGAGAGACACAAAACGATTTCTTTTGTAACCGCCCGTTGGCGAACACAAAGAGCTCGAGGTCGTTGCCTCTGAGTCTCACATTGTATTCCTCCCCTCATAGTGATAGTTGGAGTATGTGGGCTCCCGTGGCTTTTCCATTTAGGGTTTCCACGTAAACATCATGTGTCATCTCTGTGTTAGTTTGTTTTCGTCCATTTGTTGTTTAGAACATGCCCGTATCGGAGTGCCCAAAACTGCGACAAATCGAGGATGAGGTCGAAGTCAAGGGAGAGGCCTACTTGCTTCTATTGTGGGAAGTCGGGGCACTTCCAGAAGAATTGTCGGGATTTAGGGAAAGAAAAAGGGACCGACACCACTGATCCAAAGAAGAGTTCGGACCAGAGAGGTCCAGATTGGAAAAGAACATCGGCGATCGTGACAAGTGAAGAAGAACCGATGCTCATTTCCGAGGACAATGAGTTAAACCTTGTCGGCAATGAGACAATGCGGGTTCTCAATTCCAGAGCATTATTCCATTTGACTCCGGAACGGAAATGCTTCTCATCCTACGTAGTCGGAGATCACGGTTGTGTCTGCATGGGGAATGAAGGTACATGCCGAATTGTCGGCATAGGAGATGTGTTATTGACAACATCAACTGAATGCAAATTTCTGCTGAAAGAAGTTGGACATGTTTTGGAGGTTTGGTTGAACATGATATCAGCCGGTCGGCTAAATGATGAAGGCTACACGGGTAGCATCTGGAACGAAGTCATGAAATTCAGCAAAGGAAGCTTGATGGTGGCTTAAGCCTGGAAGATCAACACACTATACCTGATGCATGCATGGATATACTGGGAAGAAGTGAACATAGCATCTGACACTGCCGGTGAGCTATGGCACAAGAGACTGTGTCATGTGAGCCAGAAGGGGATGAGAAGACTTGCTGAAGACAACCTCATTCTGGAGGTGAAAGACGCGCATCTTGAGACATGCACCGACTGCTTGGCCGACAAGTAAAACCGAACCTCCTTCCGGTCAAGATCACAGATGAGACGGAATGCACCACTGGAGCTGGTGCATACCGATGTGCGTCAAGTGGACACGAAGTAACATACCGGATCGCAATACTTCGTGACGTTCATAGAAGACCACAACCGGAAGCTGTGGGTCTCACCATTGAAGACAAAGGATCAGGCACTATCCGTCTTCAAGGAGCTCCATGCAAGAGTGGAAAGAGAAACCAGCCGAAAGCTGAAGGCGGTTTGAGCAATTCGAGTAGTACTTCCGGTAGAAGGGAATATGACTCGAATTTACTGTGCCCAAGACACCTAAATTGAACAGGTTGGCTGACCGGATGAACCGAACCATAATGGAGAGAGTCCGAAGCATGCTAGCACATGACAAGCTACCCAAGACGTTTTGGGCTAATGCGTTGATAATGATGACCTATGTGATAAATAGATCACCCTCAGCACGCTTGGAAGGAGACTCAACATAGAAAGTATGGACCGGTAAAGATGTATCTTACCAGCATCTGATGGTGTTTGGATGTCCCGCATATGTGCATGTCGCAAAGGACAAGAGAGCAAAGTTAGATACGAAGACCCAACCATGCATATTCCTTGGATATGACGATGCTGAGTTGAGTTACCCGTTGTGGGATTTGGTCGACATGACCATTGTTGACTGAGAGTCGGAGAAGAAGGTGATGAAATACGGATCATCCAATGAAAACCGGCTTGAGGGCACAAGGACTTACCCGGTTGAAAACTGGATGTTAGCTGGTAACCAGAGGACACTCGACAAATTGGCCGGATTCAGACAAGAAACCGAACCGACCGAACAAGAAGACACCGGAACTGGAAAAGATCCAAAATCGAACTCGGATGAGGAACAGATGGAGGAACCGGTTGCCGAAGACCAAAGACAGAGATAGCCTCTGAGGGAGAGAAGAGCCCCTCGGAGATTTCCGGATGTAGAGCACGTATTGTTGACCAATAAGGGGTAACCGGAAAGCTTCGAAGAAGCAAAGAAAGACACACACAATCGCAAGTGGTTGAGTGCCATGTAGGACGAGATGGATTCCCTGCATGAGAACCACACATACGAACAGATGGAGTTGCCGAAAGGAAAGAGGGCACTCCGGAATAAGTGGGTGTACAAGCTGAAACCGGGAGACGTCGGAAATCCACCAAGGTACAAGGCCCGGATCGTAGTGAAGGGTTTGCAGCAGAAGAAAGGTGTGGATTTCGGTGAGATCTTTGCCGTGGTTGTAAAGATGACATCCATCCGGACGGTATTGAGCATAGCGGCAAGCATGGACCTCGAGGTAGAGCAACTGGACATCAAGACAACATTCCTATATGGCAACCTTGAAGAAGAGATCTACATGCATCAACCGGAAGGATTTTAGAAGAAAGGGGAGGAGCACCTGGTATGTTGGCCGAAGAAAAGCTTATACGGATTGAAGCAAGCCCCCCGGTAATGGTACCGGAAGTTCGACTCCTTCATGACCGATCAAGGGTACCAACCAATCACTGCATGTTTGTGAAGATATTTGTCCGAGGAGACTTCTTGATACTCCTGCTATATGTGCATGATATGTTGATCATCAAACGAGACCAAGTCAAGATCTAAATGCTGAAGAAGGCTCAGAATTGGACCTTCTCAATGAAATATTTGGGTTCAACAAGATAGATTTTGGGGATGAAAATAATCTAGGACCGGAAGAAGAAACTATTGTAGTTGTCACAAGAAAAGTATGTGACAAAGGTGCTTCAACGGTTCAACATGTCGGAGGCGAAACCGGTCAGATCGACACTTCCGGCAAACTGCAAGTTGTCCGGAAAGCAGAACCCGAAGACAGAGGTAGAGAAGTCAGATATGACGAAGATACCATATGCCTCTGCCATCGGAAGTCTAATGTATGCAATGGTGTGCACCCGGGCAGATATTGCATATGTTGTCGGAGTAGTTAGCCGATTCCTGAGAAATCCCAGAAGAGAGCATTGGAATGTGGTCAAGTTGATACTCCGGTACTTGAAAGGCACCTTGAGTATGTGCCTCCGGTTTGGCTCCGGTAAACCCCAACTTGACGGATTCACGGATTCGGATATGTCGGCTCATGCGGATACCAGACGGTCTACATCCGGATATGTCATGACTTATGCAGGGGGAGCGGTATCATGGCAGTCGAGGCTGTAGAAGTCTATTGCACTATCAACAACAGAAGCGGAGTACATGGCAACTGTGGAAGCCTGCAAGGAGATAATGTGGATGAGGGACTTGATCGGAGAGTTAGGGATCCGACAGGAGGAATACCGCCTTTATTGTGATAGTCAAAGTGCCATACACCTTGCGATGAATGCAACCTACCATTCCCGAACGAAGCACATCCAACTGAGGTATCACTAGATTCAGGATAGTGTAGAAGATCAAAACTTCATGCTGACGAAGATCCACACGAAGGAGAACATATCGGATTAACAAGAAATCCCATGCCGGAGTGAAGGGAGAGTTTGGTGGGAATTTGATCCCTCCAGATGAGAACCGGACAAGCCGGATGAAGAAATTGTTAGGAAACAGGTCCCTCCAGATGGGAAGTGAGAAGAACAGTACTGATGAGTAAACTCGGCCGAGGCCGAAACCAGATGTGTAAGACCTGGCAACGGAATACCCGTTGAGAATCGGATGAGCAATACCCGGCAAGAGCCGGATGGTGAAGACCCGGTGAGAACCGGATGAGGAGTACCCGGCAAGAGCCGAATGATGTAGGCCCGGTGAGGACTGCTCACCGGATGAAGGGTATATTCGTAAATATGTTTTTTGAGAGTCCATCGGGGCTATATTTGTAAATAGCCGAAAAGTCATATTAGTATAAATATGACTTAGGGCAAACTCTTTCATAGTGATGTTGTCATTCTTGTTGGCGTAAGATTAGAGCGTGTAACTGTGTACAGAGAGAGTGAGAGAGAGGAAGAGGTCGTTGCCTCTGTTGTAACCGCCGCCTGTGGCGAAGATAGAAAGCTTGAGGTCGTTGCTTCGGTGCTTTACCATTTGTACATTCTGACATAGTGATAGTTTGCAGTTTGTGGGCTGCCCGTGGTTTTTTCCCTAGTTTGGGTTTTCCACGTTAACATCCTGTGTTCTCTTCTCTCCATTGTGTCGTGCATTCATTCCCCGCTTTTTTTCTGTGTTTTGATTCTAAGCTCAGTTGTGGCCGGGCGTTGTTCATCGGGAGCGTGTAGTTCCTGTCAGAAACCGGATCTGGAAGGGTTCCAGATTAGACCGGGAAACCGGATCGAGTGAATTCGGATGGATCCAGTGCCAACAGGATCCAAGAACATATCTGTAAACATGTTTTCATAGGGAGCCCATCGAGGCTATATTTGTAAATATTTCTAAAGTCATATAAATATAAATACGACTTAGGGAAATAACTTTATGTGTGATGTATTATGAGAGTTGTTGATAGACTGTGTACATAGTGAGAGAGAGAGAGACACAGACACACAGACACACATAACGATTTCTTTTGAAACTGTCGGTTGGCGAAGACATAAAGCTCGAGGTCGTTGCCTCTGAGTCTCACATTGTATTCCTCCCCTCATAGTGATAGTTGGAGTCCGTGGGCTCCTGTGGTTTTTCCCATTTAGGGTTTCCACATAAACATCTTGTGTCACCTCTATGTTAGTTTGTTTTCTTCCATTCAATGTTTAGGACTCGGTTGTGGCTGAGCACTATTTTCCGCATAGGATTGTGAATTCGAATTCCTGGCGTAGCAGCATCCATCTGGCTAATTTCCCCGTTAATGCCTGTTTCTTGACTAAGTAGAGTAGTGCCGCGTGGTCCACATGAAACCTGAATTTTCGCCCTAATAAGTAATATCGAAATTTATTTATGTAGTAGATCATTCCAAGGGCTTCATGCTCTATCGTTGAATAGTTCCGTTCCACGTCATATAATTTGCGATTGAAGTAGTATACCAGCTAGTACCAACTAGGCTCGGTAAGCTGGATTAGTGCGCTGCCGATTGCGATGTTGGCGGCATCCACGAATACATGGAATGATTTGGACCAGTCTGGGGGTTGTACAACGGGTGGTTGGGTCAACATGACTTTTAGTGCCTCATATGGCTTGTCTTCTATTGTCTTCCATTTGAATGGAGTACTGGGGCATGTAGGGGGGTTGCGAAATCCGCCAAATATCGTAACATATGGATGTGCCAATGTATTTGCCCGAGGAAGCGACTAAGAACTTTTGCGTTGTTGGGAGTTTTTGTTTCCACGATAGCCTTAATTTTGTTGGGATCTCCGTGATCCCCTCCTTGCTCATGATGTGACCCAGCAGAGCTCCACTGGTGACACCAAATGCGCATTTAGCAGTGTTAAGGTTGAGACGCGAGGTACGACATCGTTCCAGGTCGGATGCGGACCGGATGGACCAAATAGATGGATCAATCAGATAGTTTGATCGCGACGATTTCGGTGTGAAACGAACAAAATCCTCTAGACTAAAAAACCTAGTAAAAATTTGTACACAAAGGGATGCAAGGAAAGCTTGAACCCTACACCTCCAAGAATAAAGGTAGTAAACTTATCACTAAGCCAAGTCATTTCTCTAGAAATACTTTTTCTATCATTATACTTTCACATGTAAATTCTCATATTAGAGCTTGAATGAGTGACATGGTTATCATGCATCACGTGTAATGCATGAGCGCCAAATGGCAAACATGCATCACATGCATTCCAAACATTGTATGCATGTTTTGTAACCTCACATGTATCATATGCATGGGGGCATCTATAAAAGAGTCGATGAAAAAGATCAAAAGGGAGAGATGTATGAATCAAGAATATACTAAGAAGAAAATTCATTATCCAATTGATGATATATCTTGTTCTTCAAATCTAAAGTCAAGGGTTCAATCTTAATCTCTCTCTCAATCTAAAATCAAGCATTCTATCTTATCTCAATCTCTCTCTCTTTCAATCTAGAGTGCCGAAGTCTTCATCTTCTACATGGACCTCCTCAAGCTCACTAGCCTCATCCTCCGGAATTGGGTCAAAGTCAGATGTTGGAGTCAGTAGAGAGAACCATGATTCTGATTCATCAAACTTGACATCTCGGCTTACTCGGACTTGTTTAGTCAGGGGGTTATAACACTTATACCCCTTTTACTGATCCAAGTAACTGACTAGGATGCACTTCTCCGACTTCGGATCTAGCTTCCTCCGCTTCTCATCCGGTACATGCACATATGTTATGGTTCCAAATATCCAAAGGTGTCTCAAATTCGGCTTCCACCCGAAATACAACTCATGTGCTGACACCCTATCACGGATCCGTTTTTGGATCTAGACGGCCGTCCGGATCAGCTTAGCCCAATAGAATTTGGGCATGCTCATCTCCTCTACCATTGCTCTTGCCGTGTCG
Source organism: Azolla caroliniana (assembly GCF_043228905.1). Lineage (NCBI taxonomy): Eukaryota > Viridiplantae > Streptophyta > Polypodiopsida > Salviniales > Salviniaceae > Azolla > Azolla caroliniana. The sequence goes on along the minus strand of NW_028230437.1, from coordinate 11,118,929 downwards.
AAAATCGACCAGTTCTTTCTCTCGGTCACACCGTTTTCTTCCGGTGTGTATCGGCAGTTGAATTCTCTCCGAATTCCGCTCTGCTACAGATAATAGTTGAAATGGCTGAAAAAGTATTCTTTTCTGCCATTCGACCGCAAGCACTTTATCCTCCTCTCCGTTTCCCGTTCAATTAAGCTTTGAAGGTTCCAGAAACAGTCGAAGACTTCGCTTTTCTTCTCGATGAGGTAGATTCCCGTGTGCCAACTGTAGTCGTCAATGAAGGAGAAAAAATACCGACTCCCGCCAAGACTAACGTTTTGTGTCGGTCCCCATACATCTGAATGGATTAAGTCGAGCTTGTTACGACTCCGGTTTTGTTCAATGGGAAATGGAAGCTGGTGTTGTTTCCCGACTTGGCAGGCTTCACACATTTGGGCCTTCCGGCCACTAAACTTCGGCAATCTAAACACAACTTGTTTCGATTGCAGATCTTGAAGCCTGCGATAGTTGATGTGCCCGATCTGCTTATGCCAGAGATCGATATCCGACTCAACCTTCTGTCCTTTGGCAAACATGGCGGTATTGACGTCATTATTGTTGAGGATGAACATCCTCCCTTCTCTACGCCCTTGCACAATGATCTAGCCTTCTTTTTCGATGAAGTACCCGAGGTGCGCAAACCACACCTGCATTCCCTGGTCGACTATTTGTCTGACTAATACCAGGTTCTTTGTGATAGTCGGAACATGTAATACGTTCATCAGCTTTCCCTTTTGTTGGACATGGCTTAAAGGGACCTCTCCGACATTCACAATTGGGTGAGGGGTGTCGTCTCCGGTTTGACAATCCTCGGTTGTTCTGGTTTCTCTAAAAATGAGAACCACTCTTCATCGCTCGTCATGTGGTTGGATGCTTCGGAATCAACATACCATACTTCCTCTGATTTGGAAGTTGTATTCTTCTTCATCGAGTTAGCCTTGTGCTTCATCACGAAGGTTGGCCCTTTACTGTTCTTCCCAGTTCCAAATCTGTCTGATCCTTCTGCGTAGTGCGATCTTGGCCGATTTTCTTGATCAGCTTTGCTAGATACGGATTTGTCCGAATCGGATCGCTTCTTTCAGCACTCGCTCTCTGTGTGGCCTTTCTTGCCACAATACCAACATTCCATGGTGGCCTTAGATTGCCGGTTTTCGGCTCTGACTTGACTCCCCCTACTTGTGGAGGGTCAGGAACTGCTGTCGGCACCGTCTCCTTGCCGTCGGTTCTGCTCTTCTCGACCTCCTCCATTGTGTGCTAACCCACCTCATTCTCCATGCCCACGGGGTTGATCCGCCTCCCTGTACAACATTTGGTTGTCCGGTTGAGTGGTCCTCGACCCACTCACGTGGCATTCTTCAACCATCAACATTGATTGTAAGTCAAAGAAGGACGGTGGTTTCTCCTGCATGCAGATCATTGTCCGAATTGGTTTGTACCGTTCTGCTAGACCAACGAGGCAGATTTGAACCATTTCGTCTTCGTCGACCATCACGTTGATGGACCCGAGCGCATCGCAGATCTCCTTTATCTTGGTGGCGTAGTCGGTCATGGACATATCCCTCTGTTAGATATTGTTGAGCTCTGGTCGGAGTTGCAACTTTCGTGTCATGGTTCTACCGGCGAAAATCTTCTGGAGATTTTCCCAGGCCTCCTTTGACGTTTTTGCATCTTTGATGTAGCTGAGCATCTGATCGTGCACACCGGACGCAAGGTAGTACAATACTCGGCTCATTCCTTGCTCCCATGCTGAGAAGTTCTTGTGTGCCGACTCCGGTGCTACCTCATTGGTTCCTTCCACATAGCTCCAATATCCATGCCCCAACAGGTATTGGAGCATTTTATATGACCAGGATGCATAGTTGCTCTGGTCGAGCTTCTCTGTAGGAAGCGAACTTGCCATACCTCTGTCCATTTCGGTTCTCTGTTTGTTGTTGCCAGGTATTAGCGTCTGTCACCAAAGCGTCTGTTGGCTGCAAAGGCTCTGAACCCTCGCGCTCTGATGCCATGTCAAAGTAAACGTGCGGAAGCGTTCAACAGACCGGCTAAGCCGGATAGCAACAGAAGATGAGAAGAAAAGTTAACAACACAGAGAGTACGCGTACACAGGAGAGACAAAGAGAGAGCAGAATGTAAACTCTATTAAAAAATTCATAACACTCAGTATATCACTCTATACATAGAATGTGCTCAGAGAGCATGTTTATACAAGTCCATAAAGGATTGACAGAAATACTGACAGGTACTTCAATACTGACAGACACTAACTCCCAAAAATATGACTACGTACTAGGCTGGATCCATAGGCCTCTAATGTCCTACCGGTTTCAATCCGATCCGGCTCTTCAATCCGCCTCCTGATTCTGGATATCATCCGCACACCGATATGGTTCTCTGTTCCAGATACCGAAACGGCTCTGGCTTATTCAACCAATTCGGATCCGATTGAGCTTGCTCACTTAACACACCCAAAACTACATTTTTCCATTTTTGCATAAAGATCATGTTCCCGAAGTCACGGTAATCCATGACGTCACGAAGTGATCCATCCTTTTTCTTCACAAAGAAAATGGGTGTGCCGGCTAGAGATTTCGAATGTCGAATGAACCTGTTTGTGAAATTCTCCTCTTTGTAAGCTCGAAGGACTTCTCATTCAGTTGGTGACAAGTTGTAGATCAGTCCCCATGGTGGCTCTTCTCATGGTTGTAAATAAATGGGATAATCATACAGTCGATGGTGAGGAAGATTACTGGCTTGTACCTTATCAAACACATCGGCATAATATTGATACTTCTCTGGAAGTTGAACTATGGATTCCTCTTTAGTGATGTTAGAAGGTTTATTGATACTGCAAATACAAACATTGATTCCTTTCCTCACGTAGTTGATGTAGCGAAATGGTTGAAATTTGATGAGTAGATCCTCGGGTTTTTCGATACCAGATTTCTCTTGTTCTCCAATCTATGTCTAGGTTATGTAATTAGAACTATGGTAACCCCACGACAATTGGATGCTCTGGACTACTAATTATATTAAATGATAGTACACACACCAATTTATCTAGGACAACCTAAATTGGCTCTAACTCTTCTAGATATTTGAGGAAGCAATGGGGTGACCTGACCATCAATGACTATTGCAGATGCTGGGCAAGGAAGCTTTCTTAGGGATAACTAATGAGCTTGGCCAAAATTCCAATCTATGAAGCAAGAATGAGCTCCGGAATCTAAGAGTGCTAAGACATATACTCGAGGGGTACTTTTAGCACTAATTGTTACTTGAGCTAAGAACACATTGCTAACTTGCTTTGAGGGAATGGAACCACTAATGGGTTGCATAGATCTAGGGTTGTCCAACCAAACAACTCCTATTTTGGTTGGACTTAGTCATTTAACACTTCGTCTAACTAACTAATGACTTCAAGTTTGTTCGATAGACTTGGGCTATTAGTACTATTAGGACTAGCAGACACTCCTACTAACATAGAATCGGGTTTAATACAAGCTACTATTTGATTTACCTATCTTCTTGGCCTATGTGGACAGTCACTGCGATATTCCATGGTCCTCCATAGTAAATACATAATCAATTTACTAAACGTTGTTGCTGTTTGAGGCCCTTCAATGGCCGGTTTGGACTTCCTTTCTGAAGATCCGCCTTCGTCCTTTCCGGGGTTAGATTTGCTCCGATCCGACCCTTCACTGCTGATATCATATTCTGGCATCTTCTTCTTCCCCTTCTCTTTGCACGTGAACCGTCTCCTCGGTTCCTTGCGCAGGGAAAGCATGACAGAGTCTCCACTACTTGTTGGTTCTTCACCCACCTAGTCATACCGACACAACCGCTCATTCGGCCCACTTAACCGGAACCGGAACCGGATGGGGACGGAGACCAAACCGGCACCGGCACCGGCACCGACACTGGAACTGAACCGGATAGACCGGGCCACCGGGTCCAATGCGGACCAGATGGACCGGATAGATGGATCGATCGGATAGTTTGATCGCGACGATTTCGGTGTGAAACGAACAAAATCATCTAGACTAAAAAATCTAGTAAAAAGGGATGCAAGCAAGGCTTGAACCGTACACCTCCAAGATAAATAGCAGTAGACTTACCACTAAACCAAGTCATTTCTCTAGAAATACTTTTTCTATCATTATACTGTCACATGTAAATTCTCATATTAGAGCTTGAATGAGTGACATGGTTATCATGCATCACATGTAATGCATGAGCGCCAAATGGCAAATATGCATCACATGCATTCCATGCATTGTATGCATGTCTTCTATCCTCACATGTATCATATGCATGGGGGCATCTATAAAAGAGCCGATGAAAAAGATCAAAACGGAGCGATGTATGAATCAACAATTTACTAAGAAGAAAATTCGTTATCCAATTGATGATATATCTTGTTCTTCAAATCTAAAGTCAAGAGTTCAATCTTAATCTCTCTCTCAATTTCAATCTCTCTCAATCTAAAGTCAAGCATTCTATCTTATCTCAATCTCTCTCTCTTTCAATCTAGAGTGCCGAAGTCTTCATCTTCTACTTGGACCTCCTCAGGTTCAGTAGCCTCATCTTCCAGAATTGGGTCGGAGTCGGAGGTTGCAATCAGTAGAGTACCATGATTCTGACTCATCAAACTGGACATCTTGGCTTACTCAGACCTGTTTAGTCTGGGGGTTATAACACTTATACCCCATCTACTCATGCAAGTAACCGACTAGGATGCACTTCTCCAACTTCGGATCTAGCTTCCTCCGCTTCTCATCCGGTACAAGCACATATGCTATGGTTCCAAATATCCAAAGGTGTCTCAAATTCGGCTTCCGCCCGAAATACAGCTCATGTGTTGACATTGTGTCACCGATCCGGTTTCGGATCTAGACGACCGTCCAGATCACCTCAGGCCATTAGAATTTGGGCATGCTCTTCTCCTCTAGCATTGCCCTTGCTGCTTCGACAATCGACCGGTTCTTTCTCTCGGCCACACCGTTTTCTTCCAGTGTGTATCGGCTGCTGAATTCTCTCCGAATTCTGTTCTACTGCAGATAATAGTTGAATTGGCCGAAAAAGTTTTCTTTTTTGCCATCCGACCGCTAGCACTTTATCCTCCTCTCTGTTTCCCGTTCAACTAAGCTTTGAAGGTTCCGGAAACAGGTGAAGACTTCGCTTTACTTCTCGATGAGGGAGATCCCCGTGTGCTGACTGTAGTCGTCGATGAAGGAGATGAAATACCGACTCTCGCCAAGACTAACGTTTTGTGTAGGTCCCCATACATCCAAATGGATTAAGTCGAGCTTGTTACGACTCCGATTTCGTTCAGTGGGGAATGGAAGCCGGTGTTGCTTCCCGAGTTGTCACGCTTCACACATTTTGGCCTTCCGACCACTAAACTTCGGCATTCTGAACACAACTTGTTTCGATTGCAGATCTTGTAGCCTCCAGTGGTTGACACTTTGTATATCACTCTATACATAGAATGTGCTCAAAGAGAACTTTTATACAAGTACATAAAGGACAAACAGAAGTACTGACAAGTACTTCAATGCTCATATGAGCGACTAACACTAACTCCCAAAAATATACCTACGTACTAGGTGCTAAGAAAACGTGAAGAAGGCACTTGGGCTCTCCTTATGTGCGGGCCGGATCGTGGTCTGCTGGATCGTTTGGTGCTCAAACACAAAAGGGAAGGGGGAAGGAGACTTACCTCTCTAGTGTCAGAACCAAGGATAAAAGATAGAGTGATGGAAGAAGGATAGAGAAGAATGGATGTATAAGATAGAGAAAGAAAGAGAATGGATACAAGATATGTAATGAGAGCTAAAGACTGGTGTTGATTCGAATTGATTTGAGAATACATGTATGCACTTATTTATAGGTTCCTATAGAATAGCTTAGAGATTTCTAGAATGTTCTAGAATGTTCTAGACCTAGAATGCTCTAGGACATTCTAGAACATTCTAGAATAATCTAGAGTTTTTACAATAATCAATGTAATACAAGAAGTAGCTTTTATTGTTTCATATAACAATAAGCTATCTTAATGGTTGAGGTTTTCAAGTATGAATTACAAGGTTCGAGGTTCAAGTCCGGGTGACGCCATAATGGTCATGTGTTCATGACACTATCCCTCCTTCGAGAACGCCGAGTGGAAGTCGGCGTTAACATTGTTGGGCCGGGCTTGTTTGGATACTGACGATGGAAGTCGTTGACCAGAGCTTCAGCATTACAAACGTTATCGATGGGTTCCCAAGTGCGATCACTCGGAGGATAACCAAGCCAATCAACTAGATAATAAAGCTTATTGCGCACAATCTTAGAATCGAGAATAGCAGCTGCCTCGTATTCGGGGCCGTCCACAAGTTGTACAGAAGGCGGTGGTGGCACGGCACGATCAGGAATTAAAGAGGTGTGGCAAGGTTCCAAAAGAGAGCTATGAAAGACAGGGTGAAGCCGCATATGTGCAGGAAGGTTAAGACGAAATGTTGCATCATTAATCTGCGCCGTGATGACAAAAGGACCTAAGCGTTGATAGTCAAGCTTAGCACACGGTCGGGTAGTCTTGATGTGACGACGAAGCAACCATACACGGTCACCAACCTTAAACGGAGACTTAAGACGATGTCGATCGGCATTGGTCTTATGGTGTGCTTGCACTTTCTGAAGATGTGACGATAACTCGAACTAGATTTGTTGTAGTCGGTGGAGGTGACGCGCCGCACTAGGGTTTCGTGACACCTCGGGAAGATCCAGTATACACCATCGAGGGTGGTTGCCGGTGTAGGCAAAGAAAGGTGTAACTTTGGTAGAAGAGTGAACCGTGTTGTTGTATGCAAACTCAGCAAGATGTAAAATTTTACTCCAATCATCTTGTTGATAACTAATGAAACATCGAAGATATTGCTCGAGCGTTTGATTTGTGCGCTCTGTTTGTCCGTCAGTTTGTGGATGGTAAGCCGAAGAGAGTTTGCAAGAGATTTTGAGGCCTGCCCATAGGTGCCTCCAAAAGTGTGAGATAAATTGAGGACCTCGATCGCTAATAATATCATTCGGGAGACCATGATGGCGAAACACTTCACGCATAATGAGATCTGTAGTTTCTTCACTATTGATGGTCTTTACACATGGTACAAAATGTGCCATCTTGGTGAACCGATCCACTACTGTTAAAATAGTATCAAAGCCTTTGGAAGGTGGCAGATCCGTAATGAAATCCATAAAAATAGACTGCCATGGCTTGTTGGGAGGGGGTAATGGTTGTAGTAAGCCATAAGGGTGATGTCGGGGTATTTTGGCGCGACAACAGGTGTCACAAGTGCGAACATAATCTTTGACAAATTTTTGCAAGTGAGGCCACCAAAACGAACGTTTCACCAGCTCAATGGTCTTGGAAATACCAAAATGTCCAGCCATGGGGGTATCATGACAATGTTCCAACACTTGAAGTCGGGGTGATCCGTCGGGGACGTAAAGGAGATTCTTGTAGAAGAGTAAACCATCTTGCCACTTGAAGTCCTTATAATGTTGAGATGACCTTGGCAATGTGGAGCAAGATGGACGACTTGAACCACAGTGGGCTAAGACATCCTTAGCAAAATCATCCGAATGAAGTTGTTGCCGAATAGTGTCAAGAAGGGTAGAATCAAGTGGTGTGGCATAAATTGTTGTTACCTGTAGCTTTGATGGCCCGAGGAGAGTTTGCTTTTGATTGTCAAAGGCCGGATCTCCAGGTCGAAGTGCTAGATACGAACGCCGAGACAGAGCATCTGCTTTCCCTTGTTGTTTTCCGGGGCGAAAAATGATCTTGAAATCGAAACGCGTTAGAAATTGGGCCCACCGAGCTTGTCGTCTATTTAATACTCGAGCTGTTTGAAAATATGTGAGATTTTTGTGATCACTATAAATGATAATCTGATGAGGTGATCCTTCTAGAAAATGACACCATTGCTCGAATGAGTCGACCACAGCTAGTAACTAATTGTCATGCACCTCATAGTTTATCTCCGAAACAGTAAACTTTCTCGAGTGAAACGCGACTGGATGTATCTGCCCGTCCTCGCCTGGTTGCGATAGGATACTCCCCAATGCAAAGTCTGATGCATCCGCCTCAATAGTAAATGGCTTTTCAAGATCAATATGTGCTAGGATGGGTGCTGATGTGAATGCCTCTTTTAGCTGCGTAAAAGCCTTGTCCGCTTCGATACTCCAAAAAAATGCTTGATTTTTCTTGGTGAGTTGAGTAAGGGGCAACACAATGCTTGAATAATTATGTATGAATTTGCGATAGAAGTTCGCAAATCCGAGGAAACACTGGACATCCTGAACTGAGCATGGGGGTTTCCATTCCAATAGTGTTTGGACTTTTGCCGGGTCCATGAAAACACCCTGGGATGAAATAGTGTATCCCAAAAATTCGACTTGTTTGCAATCAAAACTGCATTTCTCAAGTTTGGCGTAAAGACCATACTTCCTTAGGCGTTCAAGTACTTGCCGCACATGTATATCATGCTCCCCCTGTGTTTTAGAGTAAATCAATAGATCATCTAGGTAGATGATTAGAAAAATATCCAAGAAATCCCGGAAGATGTCATTTGCCATATGTTGGAATACGGCAGGTGCATTTGTGAGCCCGAAAGGCATGACTGTATACTCGAAATGACCATACCGAGTACGAAATGTTGTTTTCCACTCATCTCCTGGCCGAATTCGAACAAGATTATATGCACCCCTTAGATCAATTTTGATAAAATGCTTTGCCCCACCAATGCGTTCTAAGAGATTGGAGATTAAAGGTAAAGCATACCTATTCCTTATGGTGACTTTATTTAAGCCTTGATAGTCCACGACCAAACGAAGGGAGCCGTCCTTTTTCTTCACAAAAAAGATAGGAGCACCAGCTGGAGACTTTGAATGTCGAATAAACCCATGTGCAAGATTTTCCTCGATGTATTCTCAAAGAACCTCAAGCTCAGTGGGTGATAAATTGTAAATCGGACCCCACGGAGGCTCTTTTCCTGGTTGGAGATCAATAGGACAGTCGTACGGCCGATGCTTTGGAAGAACACTAGCTTTGACTTTGTCGAAAACATCAGCATAGTCTTGATATTTTTTGGGAATTTGGATGTCTGAATTCCCTTGAGTGACACTAGAAGGTGTCACTGATACTGCAAATAAGAAAAGGTCCTCCTTGCCTCCCACTTGGTGCAATTGTTGCAATGTGATGGCTGAAATTTGATGAGAAGGATATGGTGCATCGGTAGAACTATATACTTTGGGAGGATAATCCCGAGTTCGATCCTTGACAATGATATTTTCTGCTAAAGGGCACCTAATTTCTCGCTTCCTCCAATCGATTATAGGGTTATGTAGCTCGAACCATGGCAAACCGAGGATAATTGGATGCTCAGGACTACGGATTATGTTAAAGGAAACTACACATCCTAAATCACCCAAGAGTATGTGTATTGGCTTAGACTCTTCAAATATCTTCCCGGAAGCTATGGGGCGTCCATCAATCACTACTACGGAAACTGGACAAGGAAGAGTATACAAGGATATTTGGTGTTTTTGGGCAAAATCTCTATCCATGAAACAAGAATTGGCTCCAGTATCTAAGAGGGCTTGGACTTGAAGTTGACAACTGGGTGTCCTAACTTGTACTAGGGCTGAGAAGACTCTACTAACATGCTTGGAAGAAATGGAACCCACACTAGGTTGTACATATCTAGGGTTGTCCAACCAAATGGCTCATATTTTGGCCGGACTTATTCGTTTGACTCCTCTTCTAATTGGCTTAGGACTTCAAATTTATTGGACAAGGGTGGATTATTCATAATATTAGATTCACTAACTACTTCTAAAATGTTGGACTCATTTTTATTGTCATAGTGAATTTGATTTACCTGACGTCTCGGCCTACGGGAGCAATGAATGGCTATATGTCCTGGACCTCCACAATATAAGCACAGATGGTTTGCTCGACGACGTTGCTTCTCTTCGTCTGACAACGGTCCTCGTCGTTGAGTCATATCGATCTCCATGGGTGTAGGACTATCCATTGGGACTGGACTACATGTTTGCCTTGGAGTTGGAGCAGGGCTATACATTTGCCTTGGGGATGATTGCGCCATTACTGATGCATAAGTTGGTGTGAATCAAGATCTTGTTATTTGTCGTTGTCGCTCACATCGACGCTCAAAAAGGCGATTATCACACCGTATTGCTCGACTAATAGCTTCTGTAAGTGACCTTGGATCCTCGGTGTTAAGAGTCTATTACTAATCAATAGACCAAATCAAGTAAAAAGGAAGAAAATAGATTGGATAGAAGAACCCGTTCCACCCAACCACCCCCGAGCTATGATCTAGACATAGCCAACCTACCACCGACGTCCCATACCGCCGGATATTAGGATGACTAATACCTTGGAAGAGATAAACACGATCGTCGAGACGAAAGCCTAGCCCGCACCACCGGTGTCTACGACAGCAGCCTTCCGACGTGATGCCTATGAGGGTAGCTAAGCCTCATATTTATACCTTTTCCTAGGCCCCTTGAATAGATGTGCCTTTCTAAAAGGCTCTCTATTCATTGGTTTTCTAAATCATGATAGTGCATGCACATATCATTCATTCTATCCAATCATTAGTCCCCTTTTTAATAATAGTGAACATACCCTTCACTAATGTAAATATTAGTGACCTACCCTCACCAACGTTATGTGTACATAACATACTCCCCTACTTCAAAAGATTGCACTCTTGCAATATAAAGTGAGGAAATTGTGCCTTAAGCGAATGCTCGCGTTCCCATGTGGCATCATCAATAGGTTTATCCATCCATTTGATCTTGAATAGCCGAATCTCTTTAGAACGTAAACGTTTAGTACGAGAATCAAGAATTCGTTCAGGAACATGAGGTTTGTAAGAAAAATCCTCTAATGTTACAAGATCTTGGATTGTGATGGTGTTATCACCAGAGCCTAAAAATGGTTTTAGACGACTGACGTGAAAAACAGGATGAATACCAACGTTACGAGGTAAGGCAAGGTGATAAGCAGATGACCCAACTCGCTTAAGGATTTCAAATGGGCCACAATATCGTGGGGCTAACTTAGCGCACTTGCCCGTAGATAATGACGTAGAATCAGTCGGGACACGCAAAAAAACTTTTTGACCAATAGTAAATGCACGAGGACGTCTATCCTGATCAGCATAAAATCGAGCACGATCTTGAGCTGTCTTGACATTTTCTTTGGCAATATGCAACATTTGGTTCATGTCTTGCAAAAAATTGCGTGTACTGTCTAATGTATCACGATGAATCGTGACATCAACTGGGGCACGTGGCTGAAAACCATACATCAACATAAAAGGACTATATCCAGTGGATGTATGTTTAGAGCTATTATAGGCAAATTCTAAGATAGGAAGGTATTGCTCCCACTTAGAAGGGGTTTTTGCTACATAAGCTCGAAGCATGTCCTCAATAATTTGATTAACTCGTTCAGTTTGTCCATCAGACTGAGGATGATCTGCGGAACTCATGCTCAACGTAGTTTCTAGTTTCTTAAAGACCTGAGTCCAAAAGTCACTAGTAAACTTGGAATCTCAATCACTAACAATATCCATCGGTAATCCATAAAAACGAAATAACTCATCAACAAATTGATAAGCCATATGTTGAGCGGTTACCGTGGTTTTTGTAGGAATAAATCTAGCTAATTTTGTTAGCCTGTCAACGACAACCCATATGGCATCATGACCCCTCTGTGTACGAGGTAAACTAACAATAAAATCCATCGAGATACTTTCCCATTTATTGTTGGGAATATCTAAGGGATGTAAAAGACCAGCAGCTTTAAGTCGTTCCGACTTATTAATCTGACATTGTAAGCATTGAGTTACGTATTTATGCACGTCAGAGCGCATCTTAGGCCAGAAAAAAGTACACGAGATGAGAACGAGTGTGCGTTGTATTCCAGGATGACAAGCAGATGGTGCATCATGACATTCATGAAAAATTTTCTGTTTAACATTTGGTAAATCTGGAACACAGACCTTTCCACTACGGTAGAGCAAACCGTTTGTAATGTGAAAGGTCGCCTTCGAGGGTAGGGTGCTAGTATCGGCATCTAAACCAGATTCGGCTTTCGTCCAGTATTTTGAGAAATAACTGTCATCAAGGTATTTCCCTCGAAGGTGATCTAAAAGATCAGATTTTATTTCCGTGAAGCTAAGCATGTTAACTTCTTTAATGCGACTAAGAGCATCAGCAACGGTGTTCATAGAACCCTTGCGATATCGTATGGAAAAATCAAAATCTTGCATAAGGTCAGCCCAACGGCCTTTACGACCAACAAGATCGGGCTGGTCACAAAAATACTTTAATGATTGATGGTCTGTTGTAACCAAAAATTTATTTCCATAGAGATAGTGCCTCCATGTTTTAAGTGCGTGTATCACCGCAAACAACTCTTTCTCTTGAACCGAATACCGAGATTGAGCAGCATCAAGCTTCTAACTTTCAAAAGCAATAGGGTGACCACCTTGATAAAGAACGGCACCAATAGCATAATCACTAGCATCGGTTTCAATTGAGAAAGGCTTAGAAGGGTCTGGTAATAGAAGAGTGGGAGCCTGACACACATGCTCCTTGAGTGTCTCAAAGGATTTGTCAAGTTGTTCATTCCATGAAATTGGTTTGACAGACTTACGTGGATGACCTTTTAAAAGGTCAGTTAATGGCGTAGTCAATTTGGAATAGTTACGAATTGATTTTCATAAAAATCCAACAAACCTTAAGAATGATCTAAGTTCACGAATATTACGAGGAATGGGCCAAAGTTTAACCTTTTCAATACGAGAAGGTTCAATTTCAACGCCATTTTCTGTAATTAAATGACCTAAGTACACAATAGATTTTTGGAAGAAGTCACATTTTGAATGTTTTGCATAGAAAGAGTTGTCACGCAACTTTCGCAAAACAAATCGAACATGTTGAACATGATCTTGCAAGGTACGGCTATATATCAAAATATCATCCAAGAAGACGACAACAAAATCACCGAGTTGATCTCGGAAAACATCATTCATCACTTGTTGGAATGTGGCTGGAGCATTAGTCAACCCAAACGGCATGACTAAAAACTCATAATGGCCATAGAGCGTACGAAAAGCGGTTTTAGGAATATCATCCTCGGCGATGCGAATCTGATGATAACCAGTTCGTAAGTCAATTTTCGTAAAATATCGAGCCCCGTGCAAACGATCAATCAAATCATCGGCACGAGGTAATGGATATGCATTCTTAATTGTCATTTTATTCAAATGGCGATAATTGATACACATTCGCCACGAACCTTCCTTCTTCTTGACTAATAGAACTGGCGCACCCCAAGGTGATTTACTATACCTAATGTGGCCCATACTCAAGTATTCCTTAAGTTGTTTAGCGATCTCATCCTCTTCTAATCGACTAAGTCGGTAAGGTGGAATGCTCACAGGAGCAGCCCCAGGGATGAGTTCAATTTGATGGTCCACATTACGTTTAGGTGGTAAAGTAAGCGGTAATTCAGTAGGAAACACATCTTGAAAATCCTCTAAAATAGAGTCGAGTAATCATTGCTCAAAATGTGGTAATTGTGTGGCGTCAATATTAAAATAATAAAATTGAACCGCAGGATCAATTACACACGAATAAATTAATGAACTAGAATACTCACTTAAAGATTTAGAAGACACAAGTGAATGAGAAGGAAGTTTGGAACATTGAATAAAATGTTTACAATTATTAAGTTCAAATGTGATTGAGTGATTAACCCAATCAATGGACATCTGCGGATATCCTAAAATGACATCTGCGGATTGTAATTTCATAACATGAAAGTCAAGCTTCTCCAAATAAGTATCTATTTGAATTGGCAGTTGACAAACAATGCCACTGATGTATTGAACGTTTCCATTTGCCATGTGAACTTGATAGATATGATCACTTGCGTTTATGTGGAGCTCCATTTGCTGCACAAAGTGATCATTAAGAAAATTGTGAGAACTACCGGAATCAAACAAGAAATGTGCTTGTGTTCCATTGATATATCCGACTGCTCGGAGTAAATCATTAGGTCCAAGTAAATGTGAAGGAAAAGTGCATTCACATAAACTTAAGTGATTGGTATGAACTTCAACAATATCAAAAGACTCACCTGTGTGACTCGTAGATTTGTCTTGAGGAGGGGTGTTCATTGACTTCCTCTCAAGACGACGACAGGTATCCTTTGTGTGGCCCCGCTTCTTGCAATATGCACAGAAGAGGTTCGGTTTCTTTGAGTCGCGGTCAAGAGTGTCACTGGATTGCTTACGTTTCCCAATGAACTTGACATTCGGAGTTTTGGCGAACTCAGGTTTATTGTGGTCTTTCTTGGAAGTCCTATGGTATCGCAGCACAATGTTGACGGCTTCCTCGAAAGTTGTGGGGTCCTTGTCATGGACAATCCAATGATAATCCCCATTGGGAATACCATTCAAAAAACAAGCGACAAACCATTTCTCACCCGTAAGTCCCGATTTTTGGATCTGGGTCCGAGCGTGATGCACATAATCCTCGAGAGAGGTAAATGGCTTACTAGACAATGTGAGCAAGTGTTGCGCTTGTTCGGTTTGAGAAGGTGGCTGCAAGAATTGTTTCTTAAAAACATCAACGAAACCTTCCCAAGTTGTGGGTAAGTTTTTTGCGGTCCTTAGGCCACGCCACCAAGCAGCAGCTCGGCCACCTAACTCACGACCGACATAACCAATTTTTACTGCATCGGGCTTGGGATGAAGCTCAAAGTGAGACTCCCAATGACCAAGCCAAGTGCTAATGGCCTCCTCGGTTCTTTCTTTCTTATCTCCCTTGAAAGGCGTTACTACGAAGGAAGGTTCACCTTCTTTCTTGGACTCAATAGTTAATTCTTGGAATTTCTTTTCCAATGCCATATTGGCCTGTCTCATTTCGGCCAATTGATTCAAGGTAGTAGTGAGCAATTGCTCAATAGTGATCTCAGCTTGTGTGCGAGATGCGGATTGGGGTTGAGAGGTCTCATTTGGAGAGATCGTTCCAACTGCGTTCAAAACTTGTTCCATGATGCACGCTGTGGGTATGCAATAAAATAAGGAGGTTCAGAAAATACACAAGCAAAATGAATGCTTGAAATTTTGATTGAAAGAACTTTATCCAAGAAAGTATCTCATGTCTTTACCCCTCTAGACATATGAGATGTGATTCGAGATCCGATAACTATGGTAACACTATGGTGTTTTAAAAACCATGGGGGAAAACATAGCTAAGATGTATTTCTCGGATCTCTATCTTGAGTAATCATGGCGGCTCCCCGAGGCTCAACCATGGTTCTTACATCAATGAAATTTCCTAGATAGCCTTATATCAATGCCAACCCATCATGTATTATATGGTCGAGAAAGTGTATTACGTGAAAAAACAAGTGCACTCACAAGTAATATTCTAGTCTTGCGAGCAATAAGCAAACGTGATGATAAAATGATAAAATAAGGCACTACTCATAAGAGTTAAGTAGTGACGAAAACAAGGGTAAAAAAAAAAAAAAAAGAACCCATGTGTTACGTACGAAAAAAACAATGTCACAAATGAATGGGAAGTGCAAGGTATGCACATATACATCCCAATATGATTGTTATAACTTGCACAATTGTGACATAAGCCACAAATTGATACAAGTGATGACGGTGTTATGCGCAAAGATGTAATACTCAAATCCATGAGTAAAACATCAATAAGGGAACTCATATGGTTTTACTCGTTTTCTAAGGCTTGATGATAAGAGTTAAACCTAGATGACCCGTTGAAAAAAAAATCGTTCAACAAGCCACTCCATACGTAAAAAATAGTCTACACGTAAAGGTTACATTAAAAATAAACGATGTAAATACTTTATACATGAAAAGGAAGTGGAAAAAGGAGAGTTAATTGTGGGCGGGTAAATAATAATTACTAGAAAATCATATAAGTGAAACAATACTTATGAAATTAAAATTTAATTAGAATAATCAACAATTAGGTGTATGGAATCAAACGTGCCCTAAGATACGAAACCCTAGGGTAGTTGACATGCACCTCCTCAAGACCACCACATATCCCTAGAATCGGCCAAGTAATGGCTAATTAAAGAGGAAAGTGGCATAGGTAAGCTACATATACCTTGTCAAGGCCACAACATCCCATAGAATCGGCCAATTGATGGCTTAATAGAGAGTAGAGTGGCATAGGTAGGCAACATACACCTCGTCAAGGCCACATCATCCCTTAGAATCGGCCAAGTGATGGCTCAATAGAGGGGAAGAGTGGTATACTCAACATCATATGCAAAATGGCCATGAGATAAGCGTGTGCGATTAGAGCAAACACGCTCGACCCAATGCACAAGAATAATTATTATCGTAAGAGTTCAAGAGAGGAGAGAGTGGGATATATATCGCAATAT
Source organism: Azolla caroliniana (assembly GCF_043228905.1). Taxonomy (NCBI): domain Eukaryota; kingdom Viridiplantae; phylum Streptophyta; class Polypodiopsida; order Salviniales; family Salviniaceae; genus Azolla; species Azolla caroliniana. The sequence continues at coordinate 11,102,398 of NW_028230437.1, read as the reverse complement.
GCAAAAGGCCATGAGTTGAGCGTGTGCGATTAGTGCAAACACGCTCGGCCCGATGCATAATAATAAGTAAAATCGTAGCGTAGTAGGAGGTAGAAAGAAAGAGAATAAAACGTAATACCAATTTGATTCGACCATAAAGAACGCATAATAGAAAAAGAGAAGAGATCAAAAAAGAAGAATACCGGGTTTAGAGTGTTATTTTGATCCTGAGAAGAGCATGACGAGCCTTGTTAGATCCCCCTCGCTCACACGCAAAAAACATCAAAACAACAAAAAAATTGTTAGTAAAAGCTCTGATACCACTGTTAAGAGTCTATTACTAATCAATAGACCAAATCAAGTAAAAAGGAAGAAAATAGATTGGATAGAAGAACCCGTTCCACCCGACCACCCCCGAGCTATGATCTAGACATAGCCAACCTACCACCGACGTCCCATACCGCCGGATATTAGGATGACTAATACCTTGGAAGAGATAAACACGATCGTCGAGACGAAAGCCTAGCCCGCACCACCGGTGTCTACGACAACAGCCTTCCGACGTGATGCCTATGAGGGTAGCTAAGCCTCATATTTATACCTTTTCCTAGGCCCCTTGAATAGATGTGCCTTTCTAAAAGGCTCTCTATTCATTGGTTGTCTAAATCATGATAGTGCATGCACATATCATTCACTCTATCCAATCATTAGTCCCCTTTTTAATAATAGTGAACATACCCTTCACTAATGTAAATATTAGTGACCTACCCTCACCAACGTTATGTGTACATAACACTCGGGGAAGGTAAGAAGTAAGTCTTTGACATCACTACGAAGGCCTGAACGGAATTGCTCCATTAGGGCTTGTTCATCCCAAGGAATATCGCTTGCGATGAGACGGAAATTGGCAGCATATGTTGAAGCTGGTTGATCACCTTGACGAAGTGTACGAATCTTGTTGATAGCTGTTCTCGCCCCATCAGTATCTCCGAAACAAGCCTTAAATTCCTTGATAAATTCCTCGAAATTATTCAGTAGAGGAGAATTGGTCTCTAGCAATGGAGCAAACCACGACAACGTTGTCGTGCCTTTCGGCTCCGGATCGTTTGCGTGAGTCGGGTGGGAACCACTGAGGTTTTGGACTAGGAGAAAGAAGAATATGAGATGAGGCTAGTAATGAATAGATTATTAGAAAGAGAGATAGAAATTTCGTGAATCCCACGAGTGTATTGTATTCGATTAATCAATATTTAGATAAGAATATGTATTTAGATTGAAAGAAAGATATAAGAAACTTGTGAATCCCACAAGTATAGATTATATTATTTTCGTGAATCCCACGATTATATTAATCGGTTGGTGTTTTCGGAAATATATCCAATTTCCAAATATTTCACACACCTATTACATTGTGCTCCCCATCCTTATGTAGTGATGGGAGAGACTAAGCATAACTACATGCTTTTTCTAATATGTTCATGCACACTAAATGTGCATGTGATGCTTTTCTAATCCTTGCTTTTATTTGCTAAATATAGTGCTCATGCACGCTAGATGTGCATGAGTCACTTTTTAGTTGCTAGCGTTTTTCTATAAAATATTCACGCACTCTAAAAATACATGATTTACCTTTTAATAAAGGTATATGTAAATAAAGGTCTTATAGTTATTAAATCTATTTATAGAACACTAAAGATAAGGTAGCATAATGGTAAAGTTGAGGTTTGGCTACGTGGAGGTACAAGGTTCGAATCTTGCCCTATGCACGTGATAAATATCTTGATATTCTTATTTTATTTATTTATATGTAATTAAATCGGTTATATTATTTTTACTTTTTCACGTAGTGTACGAAATACACTACGACAACGTTATGCCAGTCAATAAAGTGCCCACTAGCCCGACTCGTGATGCATCTGTTGGATAACGTGCAGGATGCATTTGAATCACCAACCGTACTTGATTCAAAAAACCTCGGAAATACGCCCTCGACCCATCAAATTTAGCTGGGAGGCTAATTTTGGGCTCCTTGATAAGTCCCTGACCTTCAACCCTTTGTTGTTGTAACACGACGATTGTCGACTCTAACTGTTGCACTCGTCGCGTGAACTCCTCTTGTTGTTGTTGCTTCTCTATAGTAACCTTTTGTAGATCCCCAAGTAGACGTTGATTCTCTACTTCAAGAGATGCGAACTTGGATTTAAGGTTCTCCATTTCTGCAACAAGGGTGAGATATTCTTCTGAGTTAATGGCAGCCATGGTTTCAGGATGGTTACAAAGGAGGATAAGAGAGAGAGAGAGAGAGAGAGAGAGAGAGAGAGAGAGAGAGAGAGAGAGAGAATTCGAATCAAACTGCCAGAACCAAGGATAAAAGATAGAGTGATGGAAGAAGGATAGAGAAGAATGGATGTATAAGATAGAGAAAGAAAGAGAATGGATACAAGATATGTAATGAGAGCTAAAGACTGGTGTTGATTCGAATTGATTTGAGAATACATGTATGCGCTTATTTATAGGTTCCTATAGAATAGCTTAGAGATTTCTAGAATGTTCTAGAATGTTCTAGACCTAGAATGCTCTAGGACATTCTAGAACATTCTAGAATAATCTAGAGTTTTTACAATAATCAATGTAATACAAGAAGTAGCTTTTATTGTTTCATATAACAATAAGCTATCTTAATGGTTGAGGTTTTCAAGTATGAATTACAAGGTTCGAGGTTCAAGTCCAGGTGACGCCATAATGGTCATGTGTTCATGACATCTAGCAGCCAAAACTTCTTCTATTTCATTACACACAGATCTCTACTTGCTCTCGTCTGTTTCTCTCTTCTACTTTCACTCTCTGAGTTCTTCCTCTCTATCCTCACTCTCTCTCTCAAAGTTCTACTTCTTGTATATTTCTTACTTACCTACTCTCTTACTTTTTACCTAAGTAATAAGTTACTTACATATGCACCTAATTAGCTGCCTGTAGCTAATTAGCTGTCAGTCGCTAAATAGTTGTCAATAGCTAATTAGCTGTTTCTCCTTTATGTTCACAAGTAGCTAAATAGCTACTACATCTTATTTCCCAATAAGCATCACATACCATGTTGAGCTTGCTTCTCAACACTCCCCCTCAAGCTCAACTTATCCTTTCTTGGGGTTATCTACAACTTCTTTTCCATGATGCTTTTCAGCCATCATATCAGTGTCTACAACTTCCATCATGTTCCGAAACTGTGTATGCTTTTCCACACTCAATCCCTTTGTGAGAATATCAACAACCTGCTGATTTGTATTCACATACACCAGATCAACTTCTCCTTCAATCACTTTTTCTCTAACAAAGTGATAATGCACTTCAATGTGCTTTGTTCTTGCATGGAACATTGGGTTTTTTGCAAGCTGGATGCTGCTCATATTGTCACACCAGATTGTGATAGTACCATCTATATACTCTCCCAAATCAGCAAGCAATCTTCTGATCCATACCTTTTCACAAGTGGCTATGGCGGCTCCTCTGTATTCAGCTTCAGTACTAGACAATGCAATAGTAGCTTGTTTCTTGCTACTCCATGAAATACCTGCACTTCCCAATGTAAACATATATCCACTTGTGGATCTTCTATTTGTTTGGCTTCTAGCCCAATCAGCATCTGTATATCCTTCCAGATTTATGTCCAAATCAGCCCTGTAAAACAATCCATAGTTCTGAGTAGCTTTTACATACCTCAGAATTCTTCTAATGCAGTCCAAATGCGGCTTTGTTGGCTGTTGCATAAATTGGCTGACTAATCCAACTGCATAACTCAAATCAGGTCTTGTTATGGTCAAATAAATAAGGCTACCCACCATAGACCTGCACATGTTTACATCTTCTATTTTGGCTCCCAAATCAGCCCTCAATTTGCAATAGGTTTTTATCTAGTGGTACTCCAATAGGTTTGCATCCAAGCATACCATACTTTTTCAACATAGTTGTTGCATATTGTCTTTGCAACACACAGATGATTTCAATACCCAAAAAATATCTCAAATCTCCCAAATCTTTCATATGAAACTGCATTTCCAAATTTCTTTTCAGCTTACTTATTTCATCCATGGAATCACCTCCAATGATGAGATCATCAACATAAATCAGAATCACAACAATACAATCATCTTCCCTTTTAACATACAATGATGAATCAACCTTTGACATTTTGAAGTCAAGTTTTTTCAGATAATCTGAAAGTTCTCTGTGCCATGCTCTTGGTGCATGTTTCAGTCCATAGAGAGCCTTTTTCAGCTTACATACATAATCTGGATGCTTCCTATCTTCAAAACCTTGTGGTTGACACATATACACTTCTTCTTCCAAGTTACCATGTAAAAAGGCATTTTTTACATCCATATGATGAAGACACCATCTTCTGGCTACACTTACAACCAGTAATGTCCTCAATGTTGCCATCTTTGCAACCAGTACAAATGTCTCATCATAATCAATTCCTTGCATTTGGGCATATCCCTTTGCAACCAATCTTGCTTTATGTCTATTTACATTCCTACTGGAATCATGCTTTGTCTTTTAGACCCATTTGCAACCTACCACATTTTTTCCTTTTGCTAACTTCACCAAATCCCATGTTCTGTTTTCAGCCAATGCATCAATCTCTTCTTGCATTGCATCCACCCATTTCTTCTCAGTTTTAGCCTCATCAAAACTACTTGGATCAGGGATCTATACCACCTTAGACATATATGCATAATGCATAGCCATATATGTATCATAACCAAATCTTTCAACAATTTTTTTCTCTCTATCTGATCTTCTCAGTTTTTGATTTGCATCCTTCAATGCTTTTTCCATACCAGGGATTTTCAATCCTCTTATACCAAGAAGATCATCCAATGACATATCTGAATCCTCATCTTCCATGTTTTTAGACAAGTCATCCAACATTTCATACTATGGCATTTTCTGTTTTCCTTTTTTATCATCACATTTTTTGTGTCCTCCACTTTTTCCACTCCAAGAATTCGAATCAGATTTACCATCTGAGCTTTTTGATGGTCCAGAACATTCTGTTGATGTTGGACTTTGCTGTCCAACCTTGCTTCCATCTCTGTGGCAATCTTCTACATTTTCAGATTTGTCTCTATCTTCATCAGTCTATGGATTCTGTTTTGGACTGTACCAGTTGGCTAACTCATCAAAGATTACATCCCTACTTGTCACAATCTTCTTTGTTATAGGGTTATAGCATCTATACCCTTTTTGTTCTTCTGAATAGCCAACAAAAATACATTTTTCTGCTTTTGGATCCAGCTTACTTCTTACTTCTGCAGGCACATGTACATATGCAAGGCATCCAAACACTTTTAAGTGTTCTAAACTAGGTTTCCTTCCATAAAAACACACTTCAGGAGTTTCTTCATGTACTCCCGATGTTATACATCTATTTAGAATATAATTTGTTGTATTTACAGCTTCTGCCCAATAGTACAATGGCATATTCTTCTCTATCATCAAAGCCCTTGCAATGTTCACCAATGTTCTGTTTTTCCTCTCAGCAACTCCATTTTGCTGTGGAGTATATCTACATGTGAACTGTCTTCTTATTCCCTGATTGCATAGAAAATCAGAAAATTCATTGGAGAAATACTCTCCTCCTCCATCAGATCTTAAACATTTTATTCTTGTACCTGCCTGCTTTTCTACCATGCATTTAAACTTACGAAAACATTCAAACACTTCACTTTTCTCTTTCATGAAGTACACCCATGTTTTCCTTGAGCAATCATCAATAGAAGTTACATAGAATCTACAGCCACCGATAGATGCATTCTTAGTTGGTCCCCATACATTCGTATGTACCAAATCCAACAAATTTTTACTTACATGTCTTTCATGAGGGAATGGCAACCTATTTTGCTTTCCATATTGACATGCTTCACATGTCTTTCCCATTTCACAATTTTTCAGTTTTGGCAGTCCAACCATTGCATCTTTTTTCAACATATTCTTTAGGGTTTGCATACTTATGTGGCCAATCCTTTTATGCCACATTTCCACATCTGAGACTACACTCATTCCATTTGCAAACATAGCTGAAATCTGTCTAGGCATGTCAACATCCAAAATAAACATTCTTCCTTGTTGTTTTCCTTTTGCAATGAGCTTCCCATTCTTTTCTATATAGCATCCACTTTGCTTAAACTTTACTTGCATACCTTGCTCTACTATCTGTCCAACAGAAATCAGATTCTTTGCAAGATTTGGAACATGCATTACATTCAACATATACTTAGTCTTTCCTTTTTCTTCCCACAATGGGATATCTCCAACATGTTCTATTTGGTGAGTACTATTATCACCCGTCTGTACATAGCAAGGAATCGCTGGTTCTCTTAACCTTTCAAACCAGTTTGCATGTCCAGTCATATAGTTAGATGCCCTCTAGTCTACATACCATGTAAACTCTTCATTACATTTCTGTGAGCTTTCAGCCACTGTTGCTATCTCATGTTGTACCACAAATGCACCATCTTTTTCACAATCTTCACTAGTTTGGGCATAGTTATTCTGCTGTCTCTTTCCTCTTTGCTCATCATTTTGCTTCTTTTAGCATTCAGCCTGTGTGTGGCCTGGTTTTCCACAATAGCAACAGCCATCATCATTTACATATGTTTGCTTACCTCTACCTTGGTTGCTCCCCCTACCTCTGTTGTTGTTTCTTCCTCTAATGGTTTGTTGTCCTCTTCCTTGATAACCATTATTGTTAGTTCTTGCTGAGCCAAATCTTTCATGGCCTCTTCCTTGGCCTCTTCCAGCACTATTATATAGGGCTTGCCCCTCATTCTCAATATTTCCTTTATTTACATCAGCCATCTGATTCCTTTCTTCTACTACAAGCATTGAAACCAGATCTGGAAAACTTGGGATACTATCCCTTGTAAGCATAGAGGTTTTAAAGCTTTTGTATTGAGGTTCTAAGCCTCTCATGCATATTTCTACCTTATCATCATCTTCTATCTTTACATTGATAGAAGCAATTGATTCACATATGCTCTTTATTTTCAAAGCATACTCATTTATTGACATCTTAACTTTTTCTAAGGTATTTAGCTCAGTCTTCAACTGTAGCTTTCTAGCTTTTGTGTTTACTGCAAACAGTTTTACCAAACTGTCCCAAGCTTCTTTTGGGAGCATAGCATCCTGTATGTGCCCAAGCATCGAATCTGAGATGCTAAGTGAGAGCCAATGCATTACCTTCCTTGCCCCTTGATTCCAATCTTTGAATGCTTTAATCTGTGCTGCTGTGGCATTTTCTTCTGGGATCTCCGGAGCCTCTTCTAGGTCTCCTTCAGTGTAATCCTAGTATCCTTTCCCCATCAGGAAATTTGTCATTCTAAATTTCCACGTCGGGAAATTGTTTTTATCTAGTTTCTCTGTAACTATTTAGCCCGCATTCTCTGTAGCCATTATCTCTTCCAAACTACGGTTTCTGCTACGATTACTTCAACAAGTAACTTTCTTATTCAGATCAGCAAATAGAGAAATACCTTTCTCAGATATATGCACTTCTGTACTCTTCTTTATGAGCAACTCACTCTGATACCATGTTAAGAAAACGTAAAGAAGGCACTCAGTCTCTTCTTATGTGCGTGGCGGATCGTGGTGTGCTGGATCGTTTGGTGCTCAAACACAGAAGGGAAGGGGGAAGGAGACTTACCTCTGTAGCAGCCAAAACTTCTTCTATTTCATTACACGCAGAGCTCTACTTGCTCTCGTCTGTTTATCTCTTCTACTCTCACTCTCTGAGTTCTTCCTCTCTATCCTCACTCTCTCTCTCAAAGTTCTACTTCCTGTATATTTCTTACTTACCTACGCTTTTACTTTTTACCTAAGTAATAAGTTACTTACATATGCAGCTAATTAGCTGCTTGTAGCTAATTAGCTGTCAGTCGCTAAATAGCTGTCAGTAGCTAATTAGTTGTTTCTCCTTTATGTTCACAGGTAGCTAAATAGCTACTATAGCTTATTTCCCAATAAGCAGCACATACCATGTTGAGCTTGCTTCTCAACACTAGGTTGGATCCATAGCCCTCAAATGGCCTACCGGTTTCAATCTGATTCGACTCTCCGATCCACGTCCTGGTTCCGGATACCGATCCGGTTCTCTGTTCCATATACCGATCCGGCTCCGGTTGACCTTCCTCGCTCAACACACCCAAAACTACATTTTTCCATTTTTGCATAAAGATCATGTTCCCGAAGTCGCGGTAATCCATGACGACACGAAGTGATCTATCCTTTTTCTTCACAAAGAAAATGGGTGTGCCGGCTAGAGATTTCGAATGTCGAATGAACCTGTTTGCCAATCTCTCCTCTATGTAGGCTCAAAGGACTTCTCGCTCGGTTGGTGACAAGTTGTAGATCAGTCCCCATGGTAGCTCTTCCCATGGTTGTAAATCAATGGGACAATCATACAGTCAATGGTGAGGAAGGGTACTAGCTTGTACCTTATCAAACACATCAGCATAATATTGATACTTCTCTAGAAGATCAACTATGGATTCATCTTTAGTGGTGTTAGAAGGTTTATTGATATTGCAAATACAAACATTGATTCCTTTCCTCACGTAGTTGATGTAGCGAAATGGTTGAAATTTGATGAGTAGATCCTCGGGTTTGTCGATATCGGATTTCTCTTGTTCTCCAATCTATGTCTGGGTTATGTAATTAGAACTATGGTAACCCCAAGACTATTGGATGCCTTGGACTACTAATTATATTAAATGATAGTACACACACCAATTTATCTAGGACAACCTAAATCGGCTCTAACTCTTCTAGATATTTCGGGAAGCAATGGGCTGACCATCAATGACTATTGCAGATGCTGGGCAAGGAAGCTTTCCTAGGGATAACTAATGAGCTTGGCCAAAATTCCCATCCATGAAGCAAGAATTGGCTCCCGAATCTAAGAGTGCTAAGACATGTACTTGAGGGGTACTTTTAGCACTAATTGTTACTTGAGCTAAGAACACATTGCTAACTTGCTTTGAGGGAATAGAACCACTAATGGGTTGCATAGATCAAGGGTTGTCCAACCAAACAACTCCTATTTTGGTTGGACTTAGTCATTTACCACTTCGTATAACTAACTAATGACTTCGAGTTTGTTCGATAGACTTGGGCTATTAGTACTATTAGGACTAGCAGACACTCCTACTGAAATAGAATCGGGTTTAATACAAGCTACTATTTGATTTACCTATCTACTTGGCCTATGTGGACGGTCACTGCAATATGCCATGGTCCTCCATAGTAAAGACATAATCAATTTGCTAAACGTTGTTGCTTTTCTTCTTCCGACAATGGTCCACAATGACATGTGGTGTCGATTTCCATCGATGTTGGATTATTTTCCGGAGATGCAGTATATGACTCCGTTGCAAATGGTTTTGCTACGACCGAGGCGTATGTGGGCTCTAACCTAGTCCTTGGCATTTGTAATTGATGTTTTGAACATCATTCGAAAAGCCGGTAATCGCATCGTATCACTCGACTAATTGCCTCTATTGTGAATGTGTTTTTAGAATTCAAGCCATTGAATGTTAGAAGAATATAATGTATGGGGCATTCACATTTTGAGGCAAAGAACACGAATGAATATCTTAAGAAAAAGTCAAAAGTAAAAGTAAGAGACAAAGAAAAGTAAAAAGAGAAAAAGCAGACCACCCAAAAATAGTCGAAAAGGAATGGTCATAACTCATTCTTTTTTAAGCCAAATATTATCTTTAAATATAGGTTAGAAATCTTGTATAGAGAGTTATCTGTAGTTTTTTAAATCTCTAAATTTGGAGCTCGGATGAAGGAGATATGATGATTAGAAGGTTGTTGTATCTTAACAAAAAATAGGAGATAAAAAGCTTCTAAAAATAGCGTGAACGAGGAAGAAGAAGAAGATTATAAGAAGTGAGATGAAGGAGGTTAAGGGGGGGTGAAGTGATACCTTTGTAATAAGGAAAGATTCCTAACAAAGGAGGAGGAGTCTTGGGAAGAGGTGTCTTAGTGGAAGAGGAAGGGTCTTAGTAGTGGGTTTGAGTGATTGGAAGTAAGAAGGTCTTTGGTTTTTTAGTTCAATGTGCAGTTTATCTCCTTAGTATGGTCTTGATAATTGAATATTATCACATTCTTACCCCTTTCTTGGTTATTCTATCTTTTTTGTTAATTTCTTGAGTCTGCCTCTCTAATTTGTAGTTACCTTGGTCGTTATAATCTATTTTAATTTGCGACTCTCTCTAATCTGCTTGGTTAAGGCCTCATATTGTGTACGAGAATCCTTTGTCTTATACACCCTATCATTTTTGGCGCTCCCGGGAGGGTCGATCCTTTTTGTATAGGAGGGACAACTTATCCTTTCTTTGTGTTACTATAATACATTAACTTAGCTATGCAGTTCACGTTTTTGGGTGAAAGAACACAAGATGCGGGTGCCTTTTTGGCAGCCTTTGAGCATCATGCCATCTCTATTGGACGCGTCACCGACAATGAAATGTTGCCCTTGTTGGTAACTACATTCTATGAGTCGAGCTCAAGATTGGTATGACTCTCTTCCACCAAACGAACAAGGAGAATATCAATTGTTGGTACACAAGTTGCATTCCAGATACATTCTATGGCGAAGTGCAACGGAAGTAAGGGAGGACTTTTTCGACTAAAGATGGAATCACCTTTTGGTTTTATACAGTATGAAAAAATTTCAAGGATTTGTGGACGATGTGGATTCGTCTGCGTGGTGGCATTGAAGACGAGTGGCTTAAGATGGAACAATTCAAGATGGGCCTTGACATGCATTTCCATTTGGAGGCAAGCTTGAAGGATCCAAAAACTTTTCAAGCTCTTCTCCAATTTTGTCAAGGTTATGATCGGCAAGTGAAGATGATGAGTTCCATGGGGTTTCCCCAAATGACAGCTTTGGATGCAAATTTGATGCCTCACATCAATCTTCAAAGCTCATCTTCAATTGTGCATGGTTGATGAGTGTTTCCAAATGTGTATACTACCACAATAATAAATCCGACAAGTGTATTTCAAGAAGTGGAGCAAGAAAAAAGTGAATAAGGTTCCTACAATTCCTCATAATGTGAATCTTCTTAATTTTATTGATGATAGTGATAATGCTTGTGAAGTAGCTCCTATGAAAAGGACAAGAGCCTCGCAAAAGGAGAAAGAAGTTGAAGGAGAATCTAGTGCCTCGAGACAAAAGAAGAAGTCTAAGGAGAATGAGGACGAGGAGAAATTGAGAAGGAGACACTCCAAAAGGAAGATAAAGATGGAGGATATTCCTATGGGAGAAGGTGTAGAATCTTTCAATCTGAAGCATGAATTGATATCAAGTGGCCCAAGGATAACATGGCCACAACTTCTCCAATTATCTCCCACATTACGAAAGCAATGGGAAAAGCTTGCAAGTATCTGCCAAAGTCGGGAGACCGTGCATTTCGTGGGGATCTGGCATGTAGAAGATTGAAAGGACATATGACCAACCATCCCAGTCTCCATGAAGGGGTTTCATATCAAAGATGCCTTGGTTGATAGTGGTGCTAGGTAAGCTTGATTTCTGATTTTGTGGCAAACAAACTGGGAATTCCTATTAGTAGGTCATCTTCAACAAGGGTGGTTGTAGCAGATGGTGGAGTGGCACATTGTATTAGCATAGTAGAAGATGTGGTTATCGAGTGTTTCCAAATAAGAGGAGAAGATGGCATCAAACACTACATCAAGTTGAAGGAAAGTATACCAATTTCCCCAAAGCTTCAGCAATTGAGTGTTGAACAAAAGGAAGAATTTATGCAAGAGTTCAACGCATGGTTACAAGAAAGTTCCAATTATAAGATGGAAGATTTGAAGTGTGTGTCACCTATGGTTCTGGTTCCCAAGAAGAATGAGATCGATTTCAAACCATTGCATGATTCAACCAAACAAGAACAATTTTCACTTCCTTTCCGAGATATGATTGTACATCAAATGGTCATTTATACAAAACAAGGTAGTGTGGATAATGTGTTGTGCCAAGAAGGAATCTATTTGGATGATTCAAAGATCAATGTAATTCAAAAGATGATCATTCCAACAAGTCTCAAAGCTTTGAAGGTATTTGTGCAAAAGGTTCGCTCACTCAAAAGATTCATTCATATGTTGACATGCTTACTTCTATCAAGAGTTATGTATCCCATGACCCTACTTGTGTTTGGAGAGTTGACAAAAACATAATAATTGTGGTAACCCCTTTTTTTGTGTTGACAAAGAGAAAGATGGTGATGGCAATTGTCAATGTGTGTGTGGGTGTGTGTTTAGAAGCATGCGATTTTTTCCTACCACGTAACGGGGGTTTTTTCTCACACAATAATTTGATATACTTTTAGTATTTATACTCCTTTGTCTATAGCCTACCATAAGGGGAAGGAGTTTTTTTTGTTCTTTTTATCTTTAGCTCACCATCAATGGTTCGCTCAACAAGCAAGGGGGAGGCTAAATGTGAATTTGTTTTTAGAATTCAAGTCATTGAATGTTAGAAGAATATAAGGTATGGAGCATTCACATTTCGAGGCAAAGAACACGAACCAATATCTTAAGAAGAAGTCGAAAGTAAAAGGAAGAGACACAGAGAAAAGAACAAAGAGAAAAAACGGGCCACCCAAAAACAGTCGAAAAGGAATGGTCATAACTCTTTCGTTTGTCACCCAAATATAGATTAGAAATCTTGTAAAGAGAGTTATCTGTAGCTTTTTAAATCTCTAAATTTGGAGCTTCGATGAAGGAGATATGACGATTAGAAGGTCGTTGTTGTCAAGATTCGAACTCTTGACATGACCAAGTTATAATCGAGTGTTATGTGTTAACCACACATCTAACATATAATCATGTATATACTTCCTCATTGTAGGTTTTAGCTAGCATCATGTGCATAATTTCTCCCTTGTATTATTTACACTTGGCACATGCATGCGTACCTACTGCCTACATGCTCTATTGTATCACATGCGTGCAACAGGTATGCATGCCACTTAGTATAAATAGTTGAGTTCACCTTGAAGGAATTCAAGGTGAACAACGCCAGTCATGGACATATCAATCTAGTATTCTCGTTTCGCCCAATCTTGTCTCCATGATCTTCATATCTATCTTTATGCTCTTGTGTCATTCCGTCATCGCTCCATCGTAGTCTCATCATACGTGCTCCGTTTTACTCCATGCTTGGTGTGTCTGTGACAGTTGTGTCTTAATTAAAAATAGGAGGTAAAAAGCTTCTAAAATTAGCGTGAATGAAGAAGAAGAAGAAGATTATAAGAAGTGAGATGAAGGAGGTTAAGGGTGGTTGAAGTGATACCTTTGTAATAAGGAAAGAGTCCAAATAGAGGAGGAGTCTTGGGAAGAGGAAGGGTCTTAGTAGTGTGTTTGAGTGATTGAAAGTAAAAAGGTGTTTTGTTTATTAGTTCAATGTGGAGTTTATCTCCTATGTATGGACTTGATAATTGAATATTATAACATTCTTTCCCTTTTCTCAACTTCTCTATCTTCTCTATCTTTTGTGTTAATTTCTTGAGACTCCCTCTCTAATTCATAGTTACCTTGGTCGTTATAATCTATTTTAATTCACAACGCTCTCTAATCTGCTTGGCCAAGCCCTTATATTGTGTACAACAATCGTTTGTCTAATACATCCTATCATCTATGAGCAATTTTCATTCTTCGAGTAAGTCTATGATCTCATTTCGTAGGCCACCTCGAAATTGCTCCATCAATGCTTGATCATCCCAGGGGATATCGGAGGCAAGTAGATGAAAACCTGCAACTTAAGCAGAAGCTGGACGACCACCTTGACGTAATCGTCGGATTTTGTTGATTGTCGTCCTTTGTTACCCATGGGAGTTGGACGGGGCGGTATAAGGGTAACACGCGTTAAAGGGATTGTTCAGTATGTGTAATGTATATGAGTGTGAGGATGAGTATGTGTGAGCACATGCACAATTATGTGCACGTGACAAGAATGTAACGGTCTCTTTTTGTAACAGACATATTATTTACCGTTACATTATGTATTATATAAACCCCTTATGGGACATGTAATGAAGATAGTTTTTTGTTAGATATTGATGGGAGATCGTCTTCCATCCCCAAGGTCGGCTTCAGCTCTAAGGCCATAGAAATGAAGTTCCTTTTGCCAAGAAGAAAATGATGATGATGACATGGAGGCTTGAGAGTTGAATGGAAGTAGATTCAGACATAGCAAAGAAGAAGAAGAAGAAGACTGTCACAGAGTCAATATGTTTTCACTTCTTCCGAGTTGATGACTAGGCATTCACTTCATGAAGTGAATGTTGAGGTAAAGTTGCTATGTATAACCATTTCTATGCAAGAATATCATCTTCATTGAGAAACTATGTGGACATTGTTTAGGGTAAGCATGTACATGACTTCATCATTGAGTCTGGTCTGGAACAGAGGAAAGACCTCTACAACCTTGTTATACTCTATGGGAGCTATAGAGCTATGCACGACGCATTGTCATTGTTCATAAAGCCTCCCTGGACACAACATGTTACACTATTCAACATCTTTCTTAGCCACTTTGCTAGAGAGAAGAACAACCAAATTGTTATGGCAGTTCTCAGGAAGGTATTATCCCAAACAATATGAGTTATACGAGTGTGTGTGTAGGTGTGTGCTAATCGAGAGGAATCTAGAAGAGAAGGTGAGGAGAGACTAGAAAAGCAATGACCGTCATGGAGATCTGATGATTAGAACAAAGAAAATAGTGATGAAGGTTACGAGCGGATGAAGGTGAATTAGACGAAGGCGGACCACCAACGGGTGACATCCGGCAGCCAGCAGACAGACGACCATGGCTGAGACGGCCGGAAGAAGGAAAACAAAGTCACGGACACAGAGAGAGATGACGACCATCTCTATATAACCTAGAAAATAGCAAATCCTATAACCTAGAAAATAGCAAATCCTATAACCTAGAAAATAGCAAATCCTAGCCGGCCGAACAGATCGCAACGATCAAGAATGACCATGGCTGAGGAGACAGCCAAGACGTGGCCGAGAGTACGGCCAAGTGAGTACGCATGATGAAAAGCATAGCCGAGACGCGAGACCAAGAGTATGGCCGAGATGCGTGGCTGAGAGTACAACCAAGTAGCGTGACCGTCACCACAACCAAGATGCGCGAACCAGAATACGGCCGAGACACGTGGCCCAGATGTGCGGCCCAGAATACGGCTGAGATGAGTGGCCCAGATGCGCGGCCCAAAATACGGCTGAGACGCGCAACCAAGAATATGGCCAAGATTCGCGACTGAGACGCGTGGCCGAGAGTATGGCCAAGAGGCGTTGCTGAGGCGCACGGCCAAGACATGGCCAAGAAACTGAGACGTGGCCGAGACGCAGTTGAATGATTGCCACGAGACAGTCCCGAAACAAACAAGCGATGGTTCGATTGCCATCGGACAGACACAACCGACAGACTAAGACAACCGAGAGAGCCGGCCAGTCGGCCGACCGAGAGAGTCAAACAGCCTGCGGACAGAGCTGGCGGGTGGAGACAACCATCGGATAGAAGGAGAGAGGAGGCCAAGAGAAGACAAATAGGAGGAAGAAGAATGCACAAGAAGAAAAGAAAGAAAGAAAAAGAGAAGACAGAAGGAAACAAAGAAAGAGGAGGGGTATGTAGAGTGTTACCCGTAACAATATACAAGAAAGGATAAGGGTATGTGTAATGATGTGGTTGATGTGTATGTGTAAAGTAAATAAGTGTGTGAGGATGAGTATGTGTATGGAAACATGCACAATTATGTGCATGTGTACAAGAATGTGTAACGGTCTTATTTATAACGGTCATGTAACCGTTACATTGGATGTATTATATAAACCCCCTATGGGGTATGTAATGAATAACCTTTTTCCCCTCTCACATTGTGTCATTTTCTATTTCCCTCTCTCTCTAGCTCTCTCACTATCGTAACCCCCTTGAGAGGGGGGTGAAGCCTAGAATGGCTTCACCCCCCACCCAACAACACAGAGAAATTTCAAAAGCTCAAGGACATGAGATGAAATTTCAAAAGCTCAAGGGCATGACATGAGATTTCAAAAAGTGGAGGGTAGAATGCAGAATTTTGAAAACTCAAGGGCAAAAAAAAAACTTGAGGGTAAAAATTTTAGAGACCAAGGGTAGAAATACAAAGCTCAATTCACATGACGAAACCGAAAAATACACATACATGTAACAAAATCATGAAAGGACCATGCCGCAATGCAGGATCCAATTGGTGTGTGATCCAATTGAGTGACATGTTGAGTGAATGAGAAGGTTCGAGTCAAGCAATGCTCTAATCGAAGTTATTGATCATAGACCTATGATCTGGTCAATGGATTTCCGACTGATGGAGTTCCGGTCGTTAATAGTTGCCATGGCAAGTGGGTTCACCGTGCGATGCACTGTCCAACAGGCGTGCCATGTGTTACCCATAGGAGTTGTACAGGGCGGTATAAGGGTAAAACACGTTAGAGGGGTTGTTCGGTATGTGTAATGTATATGAGTGTGAGGATGAGTATGTGTGAGCACATGCACAATTATGTGCATGTGACAAGAATGTAATGGTCTCTTTTTGTAATGGACATATTATTTACCGTTACATTATGTATTATATAAACCCCTTATGGGGCATGTAATGAAGATAGCTTTTCCCCCCTCTCATTTGGTGTCATTTCCTATTTGTCTTTCTCTCTTGCTCTCTCCCTATCGTAACCCCCTTGGGAGGGGGGTGAAACCATTCTAGGCTTCACCCCCCACCCCAATAACATGTTATCAGTATCTCCAAAACAGGCTTTAAACTCGTTTATTAACTCTTCAAAATTATTTAGTAACGGAGATATTTTTTCTAACAACGGAGCGAACCATGCCAAAGCTAAGCCACTCAACAACGTGCCTACTAGACCCACTAGTGATACATCAGTGGGATATTGGGAAGGATGCATTTGAATGATTAATCGTACCTGATTAAGCAATCCTCTAAACTATGATTGTGTTCCATCGAATTTCATAGGAAGGCAAATCTTGGGCTCTTTGTGAATCCCTCGAGTACTTGGTCCTTGTTGGTGCAATGCTACAATGGTTGTTTCAAGTTGTTGCACGTGTAATGCTAGCTCCCCACGTTCTTGTTGCAACTCCCCATGTTGTTGTTGCACTTGTTGCTTTTCTAAAGAGATTTGTTGAAGATCCCCCAACAACCGTTGATTTTCTTGTTCCAATGACAAACTTTTCTCTCAAGCATTGTAGCTCCGAGGAAACAGATTGGTATTCTTGAGCGCTAACAGTTTCCATAGTATTGGAGGAAGGAATGATAAGAAAATTAGTATGAAGGGAAGGAGGGATATGAAGTTGAAGACCAATTCAGTTCAAATTATAAGGGATAGTACTAGAGGCAAGGAGAATTAGTACTAAAGATAGAGAAGAAGAATGAAGATTAGTACTAAGAAGGGAAAGAGTGTGTGAGAATCACAAGAGAGGAGAGAGAGAGAGAGAGAGATAATGATGACAACAAGAAGTATATTACATTATATGAAGAAAGATACAAGAACAACTAGGAGGGTTAAGACTGGTGTTGAACTGAACTAGTTCTCAATAATGTCATGTGCCTCTGTTTATTGTGTGCTTAGGAGTAGTCTTGACATTTCTAGAATGTTCCAAAGAAATCTAGAATATAAATGGATTTCCTAAGTGAAATAAGTATTGCAAACAATATTCTTCATATTATAATGTATAGCTTAATGGTAGGGCTTCAACCCTTATGACACCTGACAAGGTCATGGGTTCAAATCCTTTTGAAGCCATACCATGCTATATCATGACACCTGTTGGATGATTCGGCGATGTCGAATCATCCTCCCGTTCTTCGGGATCGATTGAAAAACTGGCTGGTGCCTTGGTCGATTCTGTTTCACGTTTCTGTACCTTAGCTAGTTTGGGTGATTTGGTCATTTCGACTATGTTTCTTTCACCTCTAGTCAATCTCGTAGTTGAAACAATGCTCGTAGAAGTCTATCTTCGTTTGGAGTTTGGGGATGTAGTCGATCGTTGTTAGTCAATCCATTCCGACTTGAGGCATATGGCCAAATCGGTCATGCCATAAGTTCGAATCAGATGATTCGGCTATGTACACGACCCTGTATGGACTGATCGCAAGCAACGGATACAAGTTGCAGTGCTTGTGTCTACACCCGATTTTCATGTTTCCTCAGTTGATCATCCATGACGACTCACTGAGAGTCGTTCAATACCCGACTTCGGCTAGCATGCTAATAGAGACCAGACTCCTCTTCAACTCGGGTACATGTTGTATGGACTGATCGCAAGCAACGGATACAAGTTGCAGTGCTTGTGTCTACACCCGATTTTCATGTTTCCTCAGTTGATCATCCATGACGACTCACTGAGAGTCGTTCAGTACCCGACTTCGGCTAGCATGCTAATAGAGACCAGACTCCTCTTCAACTCGGGTACATGTTGGACTCGGTGTATGGTAATAGTATTGTTGTTCAACAATTGGATGGGGACCTCTCCGATCCCTATGATTACGTATTTTTTCCTGTTTGCCTAATTGGATTGTGCCATTCGCTCCGGCCGAATAGTTTGAAAAGCACTTGATATTTGGGGTTACGTGAAATGTGGCACCCGAGTCCAGTAGCCAAATTCATGCGTCTTGCGGATTGTAGACGACTTCTCCGATTGACGAATCTTCTAGGGAGAGGATTTCTCCCGGCCAAAATTCGGAAACATTGACTTGGTTGCTAGTTAGAGAACAGTTTCAGTCGGATCGTTCTGAGTTTTGCTTTGAATCGCCGATCATTCTCCTTCCTCTTGATCGACCAACAGTCGGAAACGTTGTGACCATTTTTTCTGTAGTGGGTCCCACCAAGAGTTCTTGGCCCTCCTAATTGGTTCAAATCCTTTTGAAGACATACCAACGGAACCAATAGAAAATAGTCAGCAATGACATAGTCTTCAATGAACACATCATGACACTTGTTGGATGATTCGGCGACGTCGACTCATCCTCACCTTCTTCGGGATCTACTGAGAGACTGTTTGGTGCCTTGGTCGATTCTGTTCGATTTTTCTGTACCTTGGCCAGTTTTGGTGATTTGGTCGTTTCGACTCTATTTCTTTCGTGTATTGTCATTGTCGTAGTCGAATCAATTTTGACTAGTGGACCTCTAGCCGACTTGGATTTGGCGAGGTGTTCATTAGCTCGGTTGATTTCTGAGAGCCGTGGGTTGGTCCTTCTACGACATCTTTGTCGGTATCAAAGGACACCTTCTTACTGACTATTTCCTATTGGTTCCATTGAGAGTGAATCAAGTCTTCATTGAAAACTATGTCATTGCTCCGGATCAATTTCCAATTGTCTGGGTCCCATAATCGGTAGCCGAATTACCCATCGGTTCCATAACCGAGAAATATGAACTGTGTTGAATGGGGCACCAACTTGGTCCTTTTCTCCCTAGGAATTAATGCATAGGCTTTGCATCCAAATATATAGAGCCTATCATAGGTCGGTTGTTTCCCTGGCCATAGTGCTTGTGGCGCTTCGCGCCATATTGCTCTCGATTGCGACAAATTGATCAGGTATACTGTCGTCTGTAATCCGTTGGCCCAGAATTCCAGCTTCAGTCTCGATTGCTGGAGCATTGTCGTCACTCTTTCATGGATTGTTCAGTTGATCCATTTTGCCATGTCATTTTGCATGCAAGTAAAGAGAACAGTCTTTTCATGCTGAATCTGTTTGTCAGATAGGTAGTTCTTGAAAGCTTGAGAGGTGGACTGACCTTCGTTGTTGAACCGGAGGCTCTTCGCTCGATGTCCTAACTGGTTGTCCACTTCAATTATCCACTGAATAAAGATTTTAAGTGCTTCGTCTTTCGACCTAATCGAGTAGGCCTACACTTTCCGTGTACAATCATCTCCAAATGTGATGAAGTAGTGGGAGCCTCATAGTGACCTTTCGGGCATCGGCCCACATATATTTGTGTGGACCAGTACTAGAGGATGTGGTACCATCTTGTAATGGAGAGAGTGTGGACTTCGGGATTTTTTCCCATAACGACAATGCCCATAGAAGTCTATCTTCCTTTGGAGTTTGGGGATGTATTCGATCGTCGTTAGTCGGTCCATTCCGACTTGAGGCATATGGCCAAGTCGGCCATGCCATAAGTTCGAATTAGACGATTCGGCTATGTACACGACCCCGTATGGACTGATAGCTAGCAACGGATACAAGTTGCAGTGCTTGTGTCTGCACCCGATTTCCATGTTTCCTTAGTTGATCATCCATGACGACTCACTGAGAGTCGTTTAGTACCCGACTTCGACTAGCATGCTGATCGAGACTAGACTCCTCTTCAGCTCGGGTACATGTTGGACTCGGTGTAGGGTAATAGTATTGTTGTTCAACAATTGGATGGGGACCTCTCCAATCCCTACGATGACATATTTCTGCTTGTTTCTTAATCGGATTGCGTCATTCGCTCCGGCCGAATAGTTCGAAAACCACTTGATATTTGGGGTTACATAAAATGTGGCACTAGAGTCCAATAGCCAAATTTGTGCGTCTTGCGGACTGTAGACGACTTCTCCGGTCGACGAAGCTTCCAGGGTGAGGATTTCTCCCAACCGGAATTCAACAACAATGACTTGGTTGCCAGTTACAGAACGGTTCGAGACGGATCGTCCTGAGTTCCACTCAAATCGCTGACCATTCTCCTTCGTTTTGGTGCGAGAGGTCGCCGTATCCATCTCTCTTATCTTCATATTGAACAACTGTTAGATATAGATGTTGGATCTATATGAGATTTTGTTAGAGTGATGATCTAATGAAAGATATATGATAATGATAAAAGATAGAAACTAAGAAAGGATAGAGAGAAAGAAGGGTGTCAATCCAACCGACCAGCCCTAAAGGAAGGGATCGGGACGGACTCAAGCCTCAATCGGTGTTCCATACCATGGCAGTGGTATCGAGTCGTACCTAGTGTTGGCATACTTGCTACAAGAGTTGACCCACCACACTGTCAAAGTCTCCACGTAGTCGATAATGTGTCAATTGAGGGTAGCTAGGCCTCATATTTATAGCCAGACCTAAGGCCCCCATGCAAGTTCACATTTGGCCTAATGGGTTGTCTCAATCCCGAGGATTAAAAGTAATCCTCCCTTCTTTACGCTCGCATTTAACCCTCACACTTTATCCACGTCTATAGAATACTACGGTAAATTCTCACCACGGGATATTATATGGTCATGCCCATAACAGATTCGATCAGGAGGACTTCTTTTCGTAAATGGCTTGGAGTTTCTCCCACAAGGCAAATGTCGACGTCTTTTTGGCCAAGCTGAAGTAGACGTTCTCGTTCAAATGCATTCGGATGGTCGACCCACCTATTTCGTCCAGGGGGCGCCATTCATCAGCTGTTATTGAGGCTGACTTGTTGGTGTGTCGTATTGCCTTGATTCGTCGTCAGATGATCAGTACATCTTGCATAATCTCCTTCCATAGGGCAAAGTTTTTACTGTCGAACTTTCGGATTCCTACTACTGTGTCAAATGTTGAAGCCATGTTCTTTTGGAAATGAGATTTGCTGACCGAGTCCCTTGAGCCTTTTCTTCTCTTCTCAGATTTATGCTACTATTGCGGCGGAACTGCAAGTCGCTCTGATACCACTTGTTGAATATGGAGTGAATACTGCATAAGTTGAGGACCTGTTGGTTAGTAAGACAAGTATGAAGTATAACAGATAGATAAGTTGATTAGGCAAAGAAAGAGAGAGAGAGAGAGAGAGAGAGAGAGAGAGAGAGAGAGAAACATGTGCTCAAAAGAAGAATATATTGCATTAACCTTCACTCCTTTAAAATACTTGGTCTCTCAGTTATGTAGTTAGGGTAACTTAGCCCTACCTATGAGGACGTGTTCGCACTGAGATACAAGTGGGTAGAGTGGGACTTTTAGCCCAAGAACATGGACCGATCAGTTGGATAAGTCAAAAGCTGGATCAAACATAGGTCGATTGACTAGGTCTAAATCGGCTGAATAAGTTGTAAGCCGAATCGGCTGGCCAAGTCGAATGGAAGCTGACAAGCCGTTAGGAGCTTATATTCCTATTTTAGTAAATAGGAATATTATAGGTTGTCAACGTTAGAGCTCATTCATGAGCATTAAAGTACTGATAGTACTTGTGTCAACCCATTGTTAGGGCCTGTATAAAAACTGCTCACTGAGCACAGTTGTATGTACTAATTATTATTTTGTAATAGAAGTGCCATTGTCTACTCACAAACACTTGGGAAAATGTTAGGGTGCACAGAGGCCCTACCTATCACCAAAGCATGGAGGGTCGGGCGTGACACAACTAGGAAGAGAGCCTTAGTCCTTCAATTTAAAGACTTAGACTCTAGAATCACTTTCTTTCAGAAGAGACCAATCCTTCGAGGAATGGATGGGGACCCCATCTATCTCGATGAAGACCTCACTAAGATGCAAATTGAGCATCGCAAGAGTTGTATGCCACGAGTTATGCAAGCTCGTAAAGAAGGCCATCATGCCTTTTACCGAGATGGGCGAGTGATCATAAATGATCGCACTACTAACTGACGGCGTGTGGCCCATGTGACAGAAAATGCACTTAGGATGACCCTATGGAATTGTAATGGCGCACTTTGGGCACACCCTGGCCGCCTAGAGGAGATACTAAAGGTATCTGATATACTTTTCTTGGTAGAAACACATCAGAGCCCAAATAGAGGACTCCCACGGGTCGAAGGATTCCGTTGGGAGTCCGCTTTTAGACAAACCTCACGTCGACACACTACTAGGGGATCTGGAGGTGTCGCGATACTATTTCGTAGAGAGCTACATAATAGGATAGAAATAATGAAGATAGACCCAGAAGCTTGTTTTATGTGGGTGAAAGTCTCCACAAGCAAAGACCATGCAGTATTTTTCGCCATTTGTTACTTTCCCCCAAAAGGATCCCGTTATAATATTAGTGGCTTGATGAGATTAGTCGATGAAGGAATGCCACATGGGCCTTCTCCATACGAACCCCTATCGGATGACATAATCCGATATTCTTCCCAAGGAGAAGTATTTCTTGTAGGAGACTTCAATGCGAGAACCCAATCCCGACAATGCACAGTATTTCAGATGAATAGAAACCTAGAAATGGTAAATGTTGATCCTTTAGACATAGGCACCACACGTAGATCAAAGGATCAAGGTGCTGACGCCACGAGCTTTGGCCATCATCTGCTCGAACTTGGCAGTCGGCACCAGATGGTCATATATAATGGTTTAGCTAAGTGGCCGGGCTCGGAAGAGCTCACATGTTTCCCACATGGAGGAGGGGAAAGCACAGTTGACTATCTAATAGGGCGCCCGGAAGCTACCCACATGATTAACTCCTTCCGAGTGGCCCCATGCCCTATTGGCGCAGACCATAGCTTCTTATACTTCGAGCTAAAATGTGATATCTCTAAGGTCACCAAGTCTAGTCAACCATGCCATCACACCACAATACATTTCACACATGAGCTCTCTGACATATACTCTCAACATGTTCAGGCCCATCTCCTTTCCATTGATCCCTCTCTACCGTTAGAAAGCCTTAGTACAAAACTCACACACATCCTTCACTCCGCAGCAGCTAGCAGTTTCCCATATACAAAACACTCAAATCAAGGTAGATCAGGATCAATGCCACAAAATAAATGGTATGACGAGGATTGTAGGGACCTACATAGACAACTTACAGTATCGCAACTCAATGGTAGTATTACCTCCACACAAGCTCGCAAAGAAATGCGTAAGATGACGCGTCGTAAGAGACGAGCGTGGGCATCCCAATACTGGGAACTCTACCATATGCTCATGAGTAGCGATTGCGCCACGGCATGGAAGAGACTACGGGAGCCAAGACCACAAACACCCATCGAAGATCCCGAAACTTGGCACACATATACAGAGAGACTTTACCAAATCCCAAACCAACCACCTTTTCCAATGCCTTCCACACCCCGGCCTACCACGGGGACACTTTTCACGACCTCTAGGGTCATGAAGGTCATAAAGAAATTACAACATAGGAAGTCCATGGACCACACAGGATTGCGAGCAGAACACATTATATATGCGAGAGAGTGCCTAGCTCCCTTGCTAACTCTAATCTTCAATCGTGCCCTTGCGGAGGGTTTTCCACCACAGTGGACTATGAATACAGTGACCCCCATACATAAAGGGGGGGACCCCATGGACCCAAATACATATAGGACCATTATGATAGGCCATACCCTTGCTAAGTTATATGGTGCAGTAATGGAAGCAGAGCTTAGCGACTACATGGAGACCCTAAACCTTCGTGCACCTGAACAAGCTGGCTTTAGACGAGCCTTCTCCACTATTGATCACATCTTCACACTTAGATGCCTAATTGACCAAACTAGGGCTCGCAAGAAGAGATTATATTGTTGTTTTGTGGACTTCCGCAAAGCCTTTGACACAGTCCCTAGAGATCGGTTGTCTGATAGACTTAAAAGCTTGAGGATACCAGATGATATGGTATGGGCCATCTACGCACTATATGAACAAGTGTCCGGGTGTGTCCGATGCCCAGGTGGCCTATCCAATCGTTTCACTAGCACTATTGGTGTAAAACAAGGTTGCCCCCTATCACCGACGCTTTTTGGGATCTACATTGATGAGATCACAGATTTTATTGCTCGTGAGGGAGGCACCAGAGTGGTCCTTGGGGATACGCAGGTTCGTATCTTGCTCTATGCGGATGACATAGTTTTGCTCTCTGAATCCGAACAAGACCTACAGAGGCACCTCAATGCCTTAGATGACTTTTGTGTACAACGAGGATTGGTAGTGAATCTAGGGAAAACGAAAGTCCTTATCTTCCACACATCGGCCCAAGTTAGAGCTAAGTGTCACCTAACTATCTGCCATAGCCCAGTCGAGGTGGTTGGATCGTACGTATATCTCGGAGTCACTTTTAGTGCCCGCTCAGGTAAATTTTCGATGACACAGGCAGCGAAGGATAGACTCACGAGAGGACATGCATCCCTCTCACTCCTAGAGAGACAATGCCACCAAGCACACTTTCAAGAGCCACGGACTAAAGGGTGGCTCTTTGACTCATTAGTGACCCCCTCCCTCATGTATGCATCAGCGGTTTGGGCTCCAGGATTACCATCCTTCATGTGGACGCAATTAGAGAGACCATTGGTGATGATGCTATCACGCCAACTCCGAAGCAAATCGACTGTACCACATGACATTATTAGGGCCGAGTTCACGTTACCCCCAATGCTAGTAGAGGCACTTTCATCAAGCCTTTAAGGCCTCTCGATCATTGTATGAGTCCGGCTATACTAGCTCATGGTATGGCATGATGGTGACTTGGCTTCTTGCGAATGGTCTAGACATTAATAACCTACCTTCCCTTAGGTACAACCACACGAGTGATAACACCTTAATCTCTCATGAGAACCGCAATAAAGTAATACGCCAAGAAATATGGCAAATTTACACTCGGTGTAAATGGATCACCCCACTAGAGCCACTCCCATCTAAAATGTCGTACTATAAGAAACACTTCATGCACTTCTCTGAGTTAGGTTTTATCACACGGCCAAAATATCTAGATGTATTCTTACCACATGCACTAAGGGTTGCCATTGGACAACTTAGAATATCATCTCACCAACTTGAGATTGAAAATGGTCGTACTAGTGGAGTCCCTAGGGAGGAAAGGATATGTAGGTTATGTCACATAGAGATAGAGGATGAGTACCACTTTACATGCAAGTGTCCAACCTATGCCGAGATAAGGGCAAAATACCAAGACATACTTGGTCCGTCTCCCACCCTCCCCAAACTATTAGATACTCTAGATATAAAGAAATTAGGCAAATACATTCTAGAGTTAAAACAACACAGAGAGAATAAATTACAAAATGTTGACAATAATGTTGCTAATGATCACGAACATGTAACAAATGCAGTTTTTCAAGAACCTGAGGAGACGACGAATGCCGACACACTTGCACCACTCGGCCTTTCCATTGATGAGGCAGAAAACCAGAGAAGAACCAGACGTCCTCGGGTGCCGGGTTTCAAAGCAACTCAACGTGATGTGGAAGCAATATTGAAAATAAGGGAACGTGAGCTACACCGCCTAGAAGCCATGGCTAGGGCACTCTCTACATTGGAACCCACATCAAGACCCTTTGACCCCCCACTTCTTTTCGAGAGGCTTGGGTGGAAATAAAATTAGGCTTAGTGTATAGTCACTTTCGAGTATACTACATATTGTACACTACTAGAACTCTTTTAGTTTAAGTTCTATATTTTTTACTTAATTTTATTTTTAGTTATGATGACTGGATAAATACTCTATTGTTGTAAACCAATTGTCTCATGGGCCAAATTTGGCCTTAGAAGACGTTAATACATCTTTCTTTCTTTCTTCTTTCTTTCTTCTTTCTTTCTCTCTCTCTTACCCTTTCCTAACTGTCTTCTGTTGTCCAACGAAGCCGACTATGTCTCGAGCACAAACCTTCCGCATACATAATCTTTTACATATGGTCACCCACTAACTATGTACACTACATAGGTAGTGGAACATGTTGAATTGTCAATAGGCAAGAAGAACATTGTATTGAGGAAAGAATTTCCACTTGCTCCAATAAAGAAAATTGCTACATTAGTACTCCCTTCAATTTTCGCAGAGAGGCTTTCACTCCATGCCAAGAATCGAAGATATCCCAATTATGACGCAAACCGCAACAGTTGAGAAATAGGAAAACGATCTTCATCTCTGATTTTTGGGTCAACCTGTATAAATTGTGCAAACATCTACTTTCTAGGCGTCGTAACACCGTGATAAAACTTGCCAAATTTGATAGCTTAAGGGTTTAAAGATAATTCTACGCAACCCATGTGATTCCCATCTTATCCATCTTCTTCCGCAACAAAGAATATTTAACCCCATGGACGGCGAATGTTCTTGCAAGGGGAGAGTATTTCATTTTGAGTATTGGGATGAGATATTTTGATGAGCTTGACTTGGATAAACAAATGGAGACCAGAGTGATGGTGTCTCACCTTAATTCCCTTTTTCCTTTTTCTTTTCGTATGTCATCCAGTTTCCTTAAAAGTAAGCAGCACAGCCATGAAAGGTCCAATCACGACACCAATAGCATTACATGGATTTGAAGGTGTGGAAGGAATATGCAGGAAGTGGTCCATGCTGCAACTTATGTGGCGATATTTCCTCAAGCCTGAACATATATCGCATAAGTGTATGTGTGTGTGTGAGAGAGAGAGAGTTATAAAAATAAAAAGAATATGATGGGTGGAAAGGAAGTGGACGTGAACAATGCAGGCACCCAATTACCCCCAGCTTGACGCTCTCAATATCCAGACGACACCTGCAACATGATTTATTCATCCAGTCAATATTAGCAGATATTATATATACATGGGAATACAAAAACATACATATATATATATCTATAGCATCATATACATCATGCAGGATCAAGCCTTGGAATTCTATCAATCACAAGAGAAAGAGTGCTGCAGCGTGTGAAGGCAGCGAAGGAGGCAGGCAGGCAGGGAGGGTGGGGAAGAGAGAAAGAGAAAGAGAAAGAGAAAGAAGGAGATGGAACCTGTCCTGCGCCGCGGCTGCCATAGAGCATTAATGCATGGGCAGCAGCAGCTTACGGTATTGGCGATTCTTGGCATCTGCGTGTTTGCGGTGTCACATTTATCCAATGCGGAGGCGGCGAATAACGAGAGCACCTCATCACCGACCGGAAACTCTAGAAGCTTGGACGAGTGGCTACGGGAGGAGGTGTTGGGGTACCGTCCAGACCCCACGGAGGGCGACGTAAATGACGAGGATCACTTGCCACGGCGTCCACTTGAGTTCGATGACCGCGTGTTCAGCCAAACCATAAAGGATGCCAAACACAAGGTGACCCAATTCTTGAGAAGCCGTGGATTGGCCGCGGCAACTGCCAATGCGAGCTCTACGACCAAGACCATCGTTGTGGCTAAGGATGGGTCCGGCCACTTCCGCACTGTGCAAGCCGCCATCAACAAGGTGCCGGCCTCCAACACGAAGCGTATCATCATCTACATCAAGAAAGGGGTGTACAACGAGAAGGTCACCATCCCTTCAGGCAAGGACTTCATCACGCTCAAGGGTGAGAGTGCTGCTCTCACCTACATCCAATGGAGTGACACTGCCTCCACTCTTGACAAGAAAGGGCAACCACTAGGCACCTATGGCAGCGCCTCGGTAGCGGTGGAGGCCGACAACTTCATCGCCCTCGACATCTCCTTTAAGGTATGTACTACTACTCTCTTCAGGATCATGACCTTCCCTTCCCTTCCATGATTGCATATATATATATATATGTATGTAACATTCCCTCCCAATCTCCTCATGAGTTGTTGATGTATGCACCGCATCATTGTATACTCACTCAAATTTATACTCATTCTTCCATTCAATTGTTGTACTGCTACTCACTCACTTAATATATATATATATTATAGAACACGGCTCGGCACCCCCCTCCTGGCGCTGTGGGTCGGCAAGCCGTGGCTCTTCGGATTCAAGGCGATAAGGCTGCCTTCTACCGTTGCAGCTTCTATGGCGCCCAGGACACGCTCTACGACAAGGAAGGCCGCCATTATTACTACAACTGCTACATCGAAGGCTCCGTCGACTTCATATTCGGCGACGGTCGCACCCTCTTCGTTGTATGTTCAGTCTGAAAAGCTTTTTTTAATAATGCTTTCTTTGAATGTATGCATCCCTAGCTGTCATTAAAAAAAGGGGTGCCAGATCATATTCTACTTATATATTTTCATCATCATCCATCCATATCTATCTATCTATCTATCTCCTTTCCCTTCATGGTTTCTAATTCCATGAAATATTATTTGTTTGTACGTGCAGAAATGCCACCTTCACTCCATTGCCTCTCCCTATGGCTCCATCTCCGCGCAGAAACGGCTGTCTCCCAATTCTAAGACCGGCTACTCGTTCGTGTCGTGCGTCGTGAGTGGGTCGGGGTACATATACTTGGGTAGAGCATGGGGTGCCTACTCCAGGGTCGTCTTCTCCTACACCTACCTCTCCAGCATCATCACGCCCCAGGGTTGGGATGACTTCGGTGTTCCTCTCAATCAAAAGTGAGTTGTTATATTATATATATATATATATATATATAAGTTATAACTATAACCCACCCAGAGTAATGGAATGCCTTATAAGCTGGTCAGTAATCTAACAATATATATATTGAATCAGGAGAGTGTTCTATGGAGAGTACAAATGCTCAGGCCCCGGAGCCAACCGGAAGGGCCGTGTTGCATGGTCTCGCCAGCTCACCGATGCCCAAGCCAAGCCCTTCCTCAGCATCACCTTCATTGATGGCAACACATGGCTGCCCAAGTGATATGGGCCCATCCATACCCATACCTCTCTATGACCAACAAGTACTACCCCCAACAAATTAAAGTCATCAATTGCAATTCAATCCTCCATTCATTCCCAGAATTTTAAAAACAAAGAATAATGCTCATCCCCAAAAGATAATGAGACTTTGGAGAATAATGCCCATCCCCAAAAGATCACTGCTCATATGAGGGTCCATCTCTCAACGTCCACTATACCCTAATATTTACTCACCAATAGCCAACACTAAAATTGTGAGGAGGTCAAGGCATTTCTCCCTATTGTAGTCTTCAATCTTTTAACGAATTTCCATATATACCCTCTCAATCCTCCAGGGGGTGTTCCGTTGGCATTAACCTTAAGACATCTCCTTATGATTATTGGTCTCATTTTATAATCAAGATTTTCTTTTGGCAAGCATGTGTTATGCATAAATCTTGTTAACTTGACACATGAACTTTTTTAATGAAGGCTAGATTATGTCACCTACATTAAGCTCCAATTTTTAAAAGTCTTATTTCTCCTCTTTATGACACAACATAATCTATCCACAATCAAGGCATCACCCATCCATGACCATGGAGGGGGCCCCCCATCAAGGACCATGCATCCATAACCTTCAAATTTCAATAAAACACACTAGTGATTTTTTCCCAAAAGGCCTCAGAGTTTTCGATATTTCCCCCACATCCTTGATCAATTGCAGACACTATGTCAATGACGCAAGCTTGTGCGCACAAAGGTTTGATAGGAAGGAAACCCATGTGAGTATTCGAAGTAATCTCCTATTTGTAGAGATATCATGTTAAAAAGGTAGTACTATGCGAATCTTGGTGGTTCTTACGTGATTTCTAAAATTTCACAATTCCTTAATTCTATATAAAGTTTCTCACATTTATTTTTTTCCAAAACGCCCGTTTTAATATTGTTTTGACACAACCCTTCACATAACTAATGTATTTCTTCTTAGTTTATTATAATACACTAGATCCAATATTTCTGGGACAATGCATCGTATGGTTTTGACCCAAGGCCATTTCTGTTAAGGAATCAACCAATATAGTCATAGTTTACATGTATTGTATGATCGTTTCTTTGGCTACAACCAAGTCTATTATGGATTGATGTCAAGCTCTAGCGTCTATGTTTGGATCCATCTTTTTGGGATTCTTGGCTAACGTCGTCCCAGATTAGTTATTACAATAGGCCTTCAAAATTTCTAGCAATTCGAAGACATCCAACGTAAAGCGTCATTACCTTTCATTGGCATCATTTTCAATTTTTTGAAGTTAAAATTCAAAGACTAGTAATGCTCATCTAGTATGAGTGTCCCACCAAGAGTTCCCGGCCCTCCTAAAGTTTGCATCACTCCGACAGTCCAACATCCTCTGAGAGTTCACATCCCTCCAAGTGCTCACCTCCCCCC
This sequence comes from Azolla caroliniana, assembly GCF_043228905.1. Lineage (NCBI taxonomy): Eukaryota > Viridiplantae > Streptophyta > Polypodiopsida > Salviniales > Salviniaceae > Azolla > Azolla caroliniana. The sequence goes on along the minus strand of NW_028230437.1, from coordinate 11,071,422 downwards.
GAGTGTTCGCCGTGATGTGGGGAGCCTCTAGTTAGTTTTCAATACGATTTAGCTTCTCAACTAAATGTACTAGAAAGAAATATTGAAGTTAAAACAAAACAGCTAAGCTCCAAAACAATCCAAGATTTAAAAACTAAATGGATGTATAATTCCCTTAAAGATGTCATATGGGAACAAGAAAACAAAATTTTTGCAACTAACTTCCCTAGCTTTTCATGTTTCAAAAGTGCAATGTCTTAATCAGTGGATTATGTTACAGGCATAGAATAACTTATATTGCAACTAACACTCAAGGATAAGAGTGCAAGGGTTAATTGAGAATACATGGAATCCAAAACAAAATTGAGCTCGTAAACAAACTTTGAATTGTAGGTGAAGTGAGGCTACATACTTTGAGAGGGTGGGGAGGGGGTTTTAATGGTGAAAGCAATCATCCTTTGCTTTGAGGGGTTTGACTCCCCTATGACTCAATTTTACTTTTAATGCTACATATTTTATTATAATTTACAAACTATTAACTAACTATAAGTTATATAGAATGGATTCACTATAGATTGTACCTCACACGATCCCGCCTATGCCGCAAGAAAAGCACGGTCTCCTACAACATTATCTTCCTTCACCACCCAGTCTTGAACTCTCATGATTGTAGACCTTTCATGTTTTGCATCACTCCGAGAGTCCAACAGCCTCTGAGATTTCACATCCCTCTAAGTGCTCACATCCTTGCAAGCGCTCACCTCCTCCCGAGTCTTTGCCGTGATGTGGGGAACCTCTAGTTAGTTTCCATACGATTCAGCTTCTCAACTAAATGTACTAGAAAGAAATATTGAAGTTAAAACAAAACATCTAAGCTCCAAAACAATCCATGATTTTAAAACTAAATGGATGTATAATTCCCTTAAAGATGTCATATGGGAACAATCATCTTTTGCTTCGAGGGGTACATACTTTGGGAGGGTGGGGAGGGGGGTCTCTAGGTGAAAGCAATCATCTTTTGCTTCGAGGGGTTTGACTCCGTTATGACTCAGTTTTACTTTTAATGCTACATATTATATTATAATTTGCAAATTATCAACTAACTACAAGTTATATAGAATGGAGATTCACTATAGATTGTACCTCACACAATCCTGCTTATGCCACAAGAAAAGCAAGGTCTCCTTCAAGATTGTTTTCCTTCACCACCCGGTCTTGAACTCTCATGATGGTAGACCTTGAATGATGTACTCTTTTTCTTCTTCTTTTTGACATGATTTATATAGTTATACAAAATATAGTAAACCATTTAATATAAGATGTCATAAATAACTACACATACTTCCTATGGGTCCCCATTTCATGGAGACACGACTCAACAAGGTCATCTAACCTCATTTTGAACACAATCCCACCTCCTAGATGAACCACATCAACCTTCTCATTGATATTACATTCAACTATAAGAAAACCTACACATGATTTTGTAGATTATGTGCATTTGTATGGGTATGTGTATGTGTGTGTATGTTTGTATGTGTATGTATATGTATATGTGTATGTGTATATTGTAATGAATCAGATGGATTTTGTGCAGTGGAAGAATTGTGTGTGTGTGTGTGTAGAGAGAGAGAGAGAGAAAGGTCACGATTACAGAAAATCAGAAAACTGTATTCCAAAGAAAGCAAGATTAAACAACAGTTACAAAGAGAGAGAGAAGGTGCTTATGTAGTCATCTTCTCTCTAAGTTCTCTCACTAGTACTACCTCTTGGGACATTAACTACTTAAGGAATATGGGTAATAGGACATTAACATTTATGGCACACTAGTTACTATACTAGGAGGTGGGGTGTTCACACACTTGAGTGTCCTAGAGTGTATTCCCACTCACGGGAAGTTGAGTTTGATTGTCAACACCTCTTCAAAAAAAACTTCCGGTTGTTGGATCGTCGGATTGGTCTTCAGACGGTACACTCATGTTGCTCCTTACTCCCCCTCAAGCTTAGCTGATCTATGGTCGAAAGACCTAGGTTCGTCATGAACTGTCACAACTTGTTGACTCTAAGGGCCTTGGTGAAGATGTCAATCGTCTGTAGGTTTGTGTTGATGTGTTGCAGGTGGATATCCCCGGCCATAACACGCTCTTGGATGAAGTGATAGTGCACTTTGATGTGCTTAGTCTGAGCATGGAAGACTTGGTTCTGAACGAGGTGGATACTGCTCATGTTGTCGCAGTAGAGGAGAATTGGATCCTTGATGGGAATGCCCAGATCCTTCAAGATTCTCTTGAGCCAAACGACTTCACATGTGGCTACGGCTGTGCCCCTGTATTCAGCTCCGGTGGTCGACAATGCAGCTATCGGCTATTTCTTACTACTCCCCGTTATGGCGCCGTTGTCGAGAGAGAAAACAAATATGGATGTCGATCGTCAGTCGGATCTGTATCCGGCCCAATTGGCATCGGTATATCCTACAAGTCGTATGGGTGTGGTTGATTTGTAAAGGATGCCGAACTCCATGGTTCAACTCACATACCTTAGCACTCACTTAGCACAATTGAGATGGATGTCTCAGGGAGTTTGCATGAACTGACTAGGAAGGCCGACCGGGTAATTCAGGTCGGGTCGGATAATTGTGAGGTAGATGAGGCTTTCGACTAGTTAACGATAGTGCATTGGCTCACACTCTCCTGTGCCTGAGTCGGCATCTAGCTTTAGATTTTGATCGAGAGGAGTAGTGACGGACTTGCATTGTGTCATCCCAAACTTGTAAAGAAGATTGAGAATATAGTGCTTTTGAAAAAGCATGATGCCGTCTCAAGTCCGAATTACTTCTATTCCTAGAAAGTAATGGAGCTCCTTCATATCGGTCATTTCGAATCGACTAGAGAGGAGTTTCTTGATGTGGTCAATATCTCCTAAATGCTCTCTTCCTATGACGAAGTCATCCGCATAAATGACAATGAATACCAAAGCAATTTGTCTGTTTTTAGGAGTGATGATGGTGGGGGGGACCGTAGCAGATCATGAGGGGATGCGGAACCATTTTTCACTTATTTTGTTGTTAATTGCACAGGACATTGGTGATATTCGGCGAGATGGTTGATGTGGACTGAATGAAGCAATTTGTCTATTCTTAAGAGTGAAGATGGTGTGGGGATTGAAGCAGATGGTGTGAGGTGTGGATGCAGAGTAGTATAAGAAGGATTTTAGTGGTATGAGGCGGAATTCCTATGATAATCGAAGACATCGAGATGGTGGATGTGGACATGAGGAAATTGGTTTTCTGTTTTTGTGATCAGGATGACTGATGTTGGTGGGGGTTGTCGCAGATTATTATGAGAAGGACCTCGGTGGATTTTAGCAATAATAGGTGGGAATCCTGAGAGAATCGGAGATAGATGGTAGATTGGGACATGACAAAGCCGGTTTTCTGTTTTTGTGATCATGATTAGTGATGTTGGTGTGGGGGCTGAAGTAGATTATTATGAGAAGGTGAGGAATTGTTTTTCACTCATTTTTGGCTGTTAGTACAGGATCGCGGTAATCGATGAGATGGAATAGGGTCAGCAAGATGCTCCGAATATGGACTGAGTTAAGAGGATACTATAGTTCTCATAGGTTGCGGGATGATGGCAATGGGATTTGAAGCATGTTTGTCACGACGAGAGGATGAGTGGTGTTGGTGTGAGGGCTAAAGAAGATCGTGAGGGGATGAGGAATCATTTTTTACTTATTTTGTTGTTAATTGCACAGGACATTGGTGGTATTCGGCGAGATGGTTGATGTGGACTGAATGAAGCAATTTGTCTATTCTTAAGAGTGAAGATGGTGTGGGGATTGAAGCAGATGGTGGGAGGTGTGGAGGACATAGTTCATCTTGTTTATAGGGAGATTATTACAAGTACATTTCAATTTTCATGGAGATGAAGGACATGGTCGTTTTGATTTGGGAGATGATACATTTTTGGTTTGGGAGATGATACATGGGGGCTATCTAAGGCAGCCCATCACATTTTACCCAAGTGTCAGGTGCATCATGGACTATTTTGGTGTCTTCAACTGTTGGTACAAAACATTTGTCAAATAGCATCACCCTAGTGGGCAATCAGGTGATGGTGAACAACTCCAGTATTGGCAAAATAAAAGGCATATGAGGAGTTTTTAGTCTAGTAGCCAGGGTGGATAGCCGGGATATGTTGACTAGGATTACCACCAAGATATGTAAACATATGTATTCTCTTGGACCACAGGAATTTGTTTATAGGTTGTGAATGGGTCTTGTTGGCAAAGGCTGAGAGAGTTTTCATGGACATAATTAGGCTTATCTTGCCAAACGCCATCGTTTATATTTGGTTTTTTTATAGAAACTTGTGGAGTAGAAACTATTATGTACAAATTGTAAATTGCCTTTGGCATTGTTAATTTTAATACCAATGGAGTATAGTTTTTGTGGGAAAAAAAAGTTTTAAAAAAATGACGATGAATACCTATCCTCTGGAGTCACTCCAAATGAAGAAAGAGTTGTCGGACTTGGACATGTTGAACCCGATTTCATGAAGATATTGCATTATCTTCAAATGTCATGATCTCGATACCGGCTCAACGCAGTAGAGTGGCTTTTTGAGTTGGCATACAGTAGTCAGATGCATAGTTCACATGAATCGGGGTGGTTGCACCATGTACACATCTTCATCTAACTCGTCTTCTAGAAAGGCGTTATTTACGTCCATTTGGTGGAGATGCCACCCTTTTGATGTTGCAAGCGCGATCATGGTTTGAATTGTAGTCATCTTTGCCGAGGGGCAAAGGCCTCTTTGTAGTCAACACTATGCATTTGTCTGTGCATAGCCCTTCGCCACAAGTTGGGCCTTGTACCGATGGACAGTGTCTTCAGCGTTGTGCTTTACCTTGAATATCCACCGACATCCAATTGCCTTTTGGTTGTTTGAAGAAGGGACGGGATCTCATTCTTGGAGAATGTTTGCATTTCCTCATTCCAAGGGTTTTCCGCAAATAATTCTCCAACTCCTCCTCGTCTAGTTCCTCAAGCATGTGGATTTCCTCTGCGTAAAGCGGAGTCTTGGCCTTTGTTAGCGGTGCACTTTCCTGCTTCCGCACCCAAATTTTCGTTCTTCTTCGTCGAAAGCAGATGTTGTTGTTTGCCCAACGTAAACCATGGTCATCCTAGTAGTAAAAAGTATGAAGAGGGAAGACTACCGCCGATATTTCGAACATATGTTCCTCGATCACGATCGCCAATTTGCGCAACAACCCTACTTGTCAAACGGATCTGGAATCCGCCATGTGTACCCGGCCGGAATAGGCATGCTTCCTAATTTGCGATGCTCAGGTGGTTGCAGGAAGGTGGCTTTGGTGATGACATTCACCCCAGAGCCACCATCAATGATTCGTCCCAAAATTTCTTCCCCTTGTAGGATTACTTTAAAAATTGTGAGGAGGTCAAGGCATTTCTCCCTATTGTAGTCTTCAATCTTTTAACGAATTTCCATATATACCCTCTCAATCCTCCAGGGGGTGTTCCGTTGGCATTAACCTTAAGACATCTCCTTATGATTATTGGTCTCATTTTATAATCAAGATTTTCTTTTGGCAAGCATGTGTTATGCATAAATCTTGTTAACTTGACACATGAACTTTTTTAATGAAGGCTAGATTATGTCACCTACATTAAGCTCCAATTTTTAAAAGTCTTATTTCTCCTCTTTATGACACAACATAATCTATCCACAATCAAGGCATCACCCATCCATGACCATGGAGGGGGCCCCCCATCAAGGACCATGCATCCATAACCTTCAAATTTCAATAAAACACACTAGTGATTTTTTCCCAAAAGGCCTCAGAGTTTTCGATATTTCCCCCACATCCTTGATCAATTGCAGACACTATGTCAATGACGCAAGCTTGTGCGCACAAAGGTTTGATAGGAAGGAAACCCATGTGAGTATTCGAAGTAATCTCCTATTTGTAGAGATATCATGTTAAAAAGGTAGTACTATGCGAATCTTGGTGGTTCTTACGTGATTTCTAAAATTTCACAATTCCTTAATTCTATATAAAGTTTCTCACATTTATTTTTTTCCAAAACGCCCGTTTTAATATTGTTTTGACACAACCCTTCACATAACTAATTTATTTCTTCTTAGTTTATTATAATACACTAGATCCAATATTTCTGGGACAATGCATCGTATGGTTTTGACCCAAGGCCATTTCTGTTAAGGAATCAACCAATATAGTCATAGTTTACATGTATTGTATGATCATTTCTTTGGCTACAACCAAGTCTATTATGGATTGATGTCAAGCTCTAACGTGTATGTTTGGATCCATCTTTTTGGGATTCTTGGCTACCGTCGTCCCAGATTAGTTATTACAATAGGCCTTCAAAATTTCTAGCAATTCGAAGACATCCAACGTAAAGCGTCATTACCTTTCATTGGCATCATTTTCAATTTTTTGAAGTTAAAATTCAAAGACTAGTAATGCTCATCTAGTATGAGTGTCCCACCAAGAGTTCCCGGCCCTCCTAAAGTTTGCATCACTCCGACAGTCCAACATCCTCTGAGAGTTCACATCCCTCCAAGTGCTCACCTCCCCCCGAGTGTTCGCCGTGATGTGGGGAGCCTCTAGTTAGTTTTCAATACGATTTAGCTTCTCAACTAAATGTACTAGAAAGAAATATTGAAGTTAAAACAAAACAGCTAAGCTCCAAAACAATCCAAGATTTAAAAACTAAATGGATGTATAATTCCCTTAAAGATGTCATATGGGAACAAGAAAACAAAATTTTTGCAACTAACTTCCCTAGCTTTTCATGTTGCAAAATGTTACCGTATGGGATGTACAAGAGATGTAAAGTGTGATGAGCGAGGGTCAAATGCTATAATGTTGTTAATGTGTATGTATAAATGTGCTAGTGTAATTGTGAGTGAGTAATTACGTTGTGTACACATGCACACGTGTGTGCATGTGGATGGATACGAAGACGTTTGAGTGAGTGATTTGCGTGAATGTCCGAGGGGGCTTGCAACGCTGTGTATCTACCCTTTTGTAACTATTTAACCCCTTATGGGGAATGAATGAGAGGAGTGGAATAGTTCTCTCTCAATCTCTCTATGTCTCTTGTCATCTCTCTTTCTCTCTCTTCCCTTACGTTGAACCCCCTTGGGAGGGGAGTGGAGCCATTCTAGGCACCAGCCCCAACATCTTCATGTTCTCCATCCTTATCACTACCCTATTATCATCATAATCGCCATCCCAAACCCTAAAAACCATTAACACTACTTTGGCAACCACTAAGGCGACCCAAATTTGGAGATTATGTCGAAGACTACCACTACGCAGTAGAGACATGGTAATGACGAATTGTGCGAGAATGGGAATTGTGCGAGAATGGTGGCCATAATGTGCAAGAAATCAAATGGACAATGTGAGGGAAATGGTGATGGTGATTGGAAATAGTCGAGGTCAAGGAATGCATCACGGTGATGTTGTGTGAGAGGACATCGCAGAAGGATATGCAACGGACATATGTGCAACTGTGCGGTTAGCGACAATGTGCGTGTGCAGGACAACATGGTGCGAGAGACAACCAAAAAGACAAAGTCGAACAATGACATGGCCAGTCGAACAAGGACGGAGAAGGGACTGACAAAGAAACTTCGGATACAAGTAGCACAAGAACCAGTGCCAGCACTACCAGAAAGAGAAGTCCACCAGGAGACTACGAAGGAAGAAGTAATGTGTGGAGCGATTGCCGGCAGGAAGTGCTGAGAATTCACAAGAGATGGTTCCAGAAGCGGCGGCTCGGAGACAACCAGAACCAGAGTTGGTTAACAAGAAGGGCCAACATAGACAGAGAAGGAGACATTGACGGCCAGAAAAAACAGACAACACCGGAAAGACACAGCTAGATGCACTAGACATGGACTACCGGATCGACACTATCGAATGGGAATGAGGCAACCGGACAAGCTGGACCGCACAGGCACGGACATAGTCGAATGGACGGACCAAAAGGACGCCTACCGACTCAAGTGACACGTGACACGGCCGAAAAGCAACTGGAATGACGGCCGGACAGTGGCCAGAAGGGCCGGAAACTGGCCAGAATAGCCGGACAATGGCTGGAGCAGTCGGTGTTTAGGGCCAGAGAAATGGACAGATGACCGGGAAGACGGAAAGGACGCACGGCAGTAGCGTACCAGTGCAGCGGTTGGACAGGCAGCAGAATGACGACGGCCGGAGACGGATCCGAAGACAGAGATAGAGATCCAGACGCGGATGGGATGACAACGACGACATCCAGATGGCGATGGTGCAGGACACCGACAACCGGACGACGGGCAAAACGGTGACAAAGATGGACGGCCGACAAAGGCAATGGACAGCGATGGCGACGAGCCGATAGAGACGACGACAACGGAGATAGCCGGACAGCGGCCGGAGAATGGCGGAAGAGCAACCGGACGGGCCGGACAGACACAGAGACGGGAGACGAAAATGGCTGGACATATAAACGGACAGCGGATGGCCGGACAAAGACGGACAACCACGGCCGGCCAACAGAAACTACGGCGACAGCAGTAGAGGGAGATGACGTGGAAGCAAAGGGAGAGTGAACGTCGCGTTTCCTTCCTACCCCGAAACGCCAAAACAGAACGAGGAAGAAGTGGAAGAAACAGAGGAAGAAAGAGAGAAGATTTGCAGAAGACATCGAACAAGAAGAAATCGCAGAGAAGAAAGAAGAGAAACGATGAAGCAAAGAGGAAAGCGAAGCAGTGGTAGTGGTAGCATAACAGAGAAGAGGAAGAAAAAGTGGCAGAAGGAAGAAGAAAGCACGCGAGAAGCAGAAGAAGAAAACAAGAAACAACACAGAAGAGGAAAAAGAACCAAAGGAGGAAGAAATGCAAGAAATGCAGAAGAAAAAGAAAAAGAAAAAGACCTAAAATAAAACAGAAAAAAAAGAGAGGGAAAAAAGGAGATGAAGGTATCCATTAAATTTTAAACATTTCAGAGTATCAAACGTAATTTCCAAAAATTTAAGGGTATAATACATAATTTTAAAAACTCATCAACATGGAGAAAATGGACTAGATCAACTCGCAAAAACTTAGAAAATAAAAGGAAGAATACACATACACACAACATTTTTTTCACGACCCGAATGATGATACCAAAGTTCGTGAGTCGACAAAATGAGAATGTTCGTGTCGAGGAATATTCGCTGATCGACGACGATGTTCGGGTCAAGCATTCGAATCGAAGAAGTCGATCGATGAAAGGACCGATGGAAGTTTCGGTCGAAGAAAGATGACTGTAAAGAATCAAGAGATTTATTCTTGTGAAGCAGAAGAGATATGAGTTATGTGTGTGTATGAGAGAGTGAGAGAGAGAGTGAGAGAGACAAGGAATACGCAAGGTAAAAGTATATTGACAAAGGAGAAAGACTCAACATTATACAAGGTGGGAGGAGGGTGCTTTATGTAGTCACCCTCTCTCTTCATTAACTACAAGCCTCATGAAGCATGGGGAATGTGAAAGCTCATAAGTTATGTGTTATAGAATATGATTCTATGACTCATACTAAATGCTAGAATACAAAGTGGTGACACAATGGTGACTCTTGACCGTTGGAGTGTCTCTTCACTCTCAAGGTGAGTTCACACACTAGACCAAGTTGAGCTTGATTCTCAACAATGACAATCAAGGCATTTACTCATCCTCACACACTCATTTACTTTACACATACACATCAACCACATCATTACACATACCCTTATGCCTCCCCATATATTCTTATGGGTAACAGTGGGATCGACATGCAAGGCACTCTCCCATGGGTGTGCCATAATGTGTTACTGTCTGGGATGTATGGGAGATGTAGAGTGTGATGATCGAGGGTCGAATGTTATAATGTTGTTAATGTGTATGTGTAAATGTGTCAGTGTAATTGTGAGTGTGAGTAATTATGCACACTGTGTGCATGTGGATGGATACAAGGAGGTGGGAGTCAGTGATTGGTATGAATGTCTGAGGGGGAATGAATGAAGAGGAAAGGAATAACTCTCTCTCAATCTCTCTCTCTCTCTCTCTTGTCATCTCTCTTTCTCTGTCTCTCTTCCCTTACGTTGAACCCCCTTGGGAGGGGGGTGGAGCCATTCTAGGCACCACCCGCCACCCCTCAATGCTTGTCAACATCTTCATGTTCTCCATCCCTATCACTACCCTACTATCATCATAATCGTCGTCCCAAACCCTAAAAACCATTAACACAAAAATGCAATGTCTTAATGACTGGATTATGTTACGAGCATACAATAACTTATATTGCAACTAACGCTCAAGGATAAGGGTGTGAGGGTTAATTGAGAATACATGGAATCCAAAACAAAATTGAGCTCATAAACAAACTTTGAATTGTAGGTGAAATGAGGCTACATACTTTCGGAGAGTGGGTGGGGGGGGGGGGGGGGGGTTCTCTAGGTGAAAGCAATCACCACCTAGTCTTGAACTCTCATGATTGTAGACCTTGAATGATGTACTCTTTTTGTTATTCATTTTGACATTTATGTAATTATACAAAATATAGTAAACCATTTAATATATGATGTCATAAACAACTAAACGTACTTCCTATGGGTCTCCATTTTATGGAGACATGACTCAACAAGGTCATCTAACCTCATTTTGAACACATTCCCACCTCCTAGATGAATGACGTCAAGCTTCTCATTCATATTACATTCAACTATAAGAAAACCTACACATGATTTTGTAGACTATGTGTATGTGTGTGTACATGTGTATGTGTATGTGTATGTATATGTATATGTATATGTATATGTATATGTATATGTGTATGTTGTAAAGAATGGGACGGATTCTGTGCATTAAAAGAATTGTGTATGTGTGTGTGTAGAGAGAGAGAGAGAGAGCTCACAATTACAGAAAATTAGAAAACGGTATTTCAAAGAAAGCAAAAATAAACAACAATTACAAAGAGAGAGAGAAGGTGCTTATGGAATCACATTCTCTCTAAGTTCTCTCACTAGTACGACCTCTTGGGAAAGTGGTTGTGTCTTAACTACTTAAGGAATATGTGTAATAGGACATCAACTTTTATGGCACACTAGTTACTATACAAGGAGGTGGGGTGTCCACACACTTGAGTATCCTAGAGTGTATTCCCACTTACGAGATGTTGAGTTTGATTGTCAACGCCGCTTCAATCACAACTTCCAATCGTTGGATCGTGGGATGGTTGGTTCGGATTGGTCTTCAAACGGTACACTCTTGATCCTCCTTACTCCCCCTCAAGCTTGACTGGTCTATGGTCGAAAGACCCAGGTCCATCGTGAGTTGCCGCAACTTGCCGACTCCAAGGGCCTTGGTGATAATGTCAGTCGTCTGCAGGTTTGTGTTGATGTGTTGCAGGTCGACATCCCCGACTAGAACACCCTCTTGGATGAAGTGATAATGCACTTCGATGTGCTTAGTCTGAGCATGCAAGTCTTGGTTCCGAGTGAGGTGAATATTGCTCATGTTGTCGCAGTAGAGGAGAATTGGATTCTTGATGGGAATGCCCAGATCCTTCAAGATTCTCTTGAGCCAAATGGCTTCACATGCGGTTATGGCCACGCCCCTGTATTCAGCTCCGGTGGTCGACAATGCGACTGTCAACCGTTTCTTACTACTCCATGTTATGGCGCCACTACCAAGAGAGAAAACAAATTTGGATGTTCATCGTTTGTCGGCTCTGTAGCTGGCCTAGTCGGCATCGGTATATCCTTCGAGCCGTATGGGTATGGCCGATTTGTAAAGGATGCCGAACTCCATGGTTCCACTCACATACCTTAGCACTCGCTTAGCACATTGGAGATGGATGTCTCGGGGAGTTTGCATGAACTGACTAAGGAGACCGACCGGGTAACTTAGGTCAGGTCCGGTAATTGTGAGGTAGATGAGGCTTCCGACTAGTTGACGATAGTGCATTGGCTCACACTCTCTAATGCCTGAGTCGGCATCAATGTTTAGATTTCGATCGAGAGGAGTGGTGATGGGCTTACACTGTGTCATCCCAAACTTGTAAAGAAGATTGAGGATATAGTGCTTTAGAGAAAGCATGATGCCTTCTGGAGTCCAAATTACTTCTATTCCTATAAAGTAATGGAGCTCCTTTATATCGGTCATTTCGAATCGACTAGAGAGGAGTTTCTTGTATACATGTGTGTAGGGAATGAACAAAGCCGTCAATGCAGAAGAGATCACACAATATGAATCTGTGAGGAAGAAATACTTGCGTATGAGAGAGGCAAGAACAAAATACGTACAGGGAGAGAGAGAGAGAGAGAGGCACAAAGCATATATCTATATTCATAAAAGGGCAACAGTTACAACAATGAACAACCAACCTTTACAAAAGGTTACAAAGTCACTTTATATAGTGACTCACATAGGGCAACTGCCCTTTATGTTATTTACAGAAATAGCCCGAACTTGGGCTCTCTAAGAGAATAGTGTGAATACGTCCATTATACATTTGTATTCGACAATGTGTACAAGAGTGGGGTAAGTAGGTGTAACTACCCCCATTCGGCTTTTTGTAATGTCTGATCAGATTTTGTACTATTTAAAACCCACCCATGGGGCATGAAAGAAGGAAGGAAATATAGTGAAGTTACCCTGAACTCGTGTCTGTCTCGATTCCCTCTCTCTCATTCTCTGTCTGTGTCTCTCTCCCTCTCTCCCACACTCGAACTCTTTGGGAGGGGGGAGAAGCCATGGACTCTCTATGTGAAAGCTAGCAATGGTGTACGTATACATCCCCAAGCCAAAGAGGCGTTTGATTTCCTCCAACGTCTTGGCTTTGGTTTCGGGTATGAGGGTCGATGAAGCAAGACGGTATGGTTGCCTCATTAGCATCCTAGAGATATCTAAAGAGAACCTAAGATCACGGAAGAAGAAGAAGAGAAGGGACTATTTTTCTATCTTCAGTGTTTCTTGACAAGGAAGGAGATTGAGCACAATATTTTTTGAAGGCCTATATATGGATCATTGGTATTGTGAATTTACAAGGTATTTCTTGATAAGGGAGAAGGTTAAAACTTTGAAGGGATTTCTAAAGGTGGTATTTTGGTGAACATTCGAAGCACGAGTGAGGCGTGCTGTGGAGAAGTTGGCTAATGAAAATGAGAGACGAAATGCTTAGTAATATATGTGGCATAGACTCCATTGGTAAAGGTCATTGGTGGTAATTCCTTGATTGATATGGATGTTAAATGTGGCTGGATTGCTGAAGCTACATGACTGTTCAAGAGTTTTTTACTTAAATATGTTGCAATATTCATTGTAATAGTGGACTATTTTGTACATTGACTTCTTTAATACCAATGGGCGATATGTTTTATAAAAAAAAGGGAGGAGGTTAAAACTTTGCATTGTTTAAGGCTAATACTTAGATTTTTGGCCATTGTGGAATTTTGAAATGCATTGAATGGAATGGCATCAAAATATGGAAAATATTGAATCTTTAGACATCATAGAGAAAATGCCAAACATAAAGTATTTGGGTAATATCATGTTGGGAAACCGGTCCCTCCAGATGGGATTAGACGAGTTGGATCGGATGAGCCGGAGGAAGAATTAGGACCGGATGGATCAGGTGTGAAAGGGAAGATTCATTCTGAGGCATGTTCAAGTTCACCGGCTCCAACTACTTAGTGTGGAAGTCGAAGATGAGGGACATGCTAGTGGCCAACGATCTTTGGTTGTCGGGACAAGATTAATGTCGTGACCTGGGAAGTAATGCATATGGAGATGACGACATACATAAGATGCTTCATCGACATGAGCCTGTACAATAACTTTAATGAAGATAACACGGCTGGTGTCCTCTGGGAGAAGATCAACATTATGTTAGAGAACAAGAATGTTGTGAATCGAGTCGAAGTATTCTAGAAAATAGTGAGGCTCAGATATGAGGATGGTGCCAGTATGGTAAAGCATATGAACGCTTTCTAGGGGCCAATAAACCAGAGTACATCGCTCGAAGTACTGCTAGACGACAAGGTACTAACATTGTTGTTGCTCGGATCCCTTCCAGATAGTTGGGAGACATTGGGCAACGCCGAACCAGAAGGGAAGAACTTATCCTTGGCAAGACTAAATCTAGCTTGTTGTACGAGGAAGCTTGTTGAAAGGACCAAGAGACCGGAACCAACCTGAACGCCTTAGTTACAGAAAACGACTCAAATCGGGGAAGCGCTAATCTGCTGACAACTGATGATTGTAACTGATAGACACAATAGGTCGAATGTCCTGTCAAGATGATTGTGGTAAGAAATTGAATTATTAGTACTAGTCTATACTCGGACTTGATTTTTAGAGAACACTACTCTGATTGCTAGGTACTTGATGATCGACTATTTAGCTTAATATGATAATTAGTAGGTGTGGTAGCTAGGAGTTTGACACAAACACAGAATGGTTCAACATACAATAAAATATATTTGACACAACAGATAACTAACTACTAACATATATTAAACCAAAATAGAACGATAGAATTGCAATGCTCTTCATCTCTTTTTATAGGTGACCTGAGAGTCTCTCTTCAAGATTTACACTTGCCATGTTCGGCAAGAACTACAACGAAACTGTTTCAACTAACTATACTATTTTTTCTACTATACTATTATATCTCCTTTTATCTTCTGACTCCGACTCTTTCTCATTTGTCCAACTCCGAACATTGTCGAGTCCGAGTCCGACTCCTTTCCACACTTGTCCGACTCTGACCTTCCGATTCTAGGTAGCCGACCGGTTAACACTTGGCACGCCCGTGGGACAATGCCTTGCATGGTCAAACCCTACCATTTACTCCTGATCACGGTCATCCTCCTGCTTGGCGTTGTCGTCGTCCTCACTGACCTCCTCGTTTAGGATGTCGAACAATGTTGGTTCTTCGTTAGTACAGGTGTTGGCATTGTTCGCATTTTGTTCCTCCTCTGTTCATTGCGTTGCTTCAGCTAACTGTTTCCTCTGGCTCTAAGTCAGTCACCTTCCTCCTCGTTCATTTGCTCAAAATCATTTGAAGGTGACTTTTTGTTTTTGGGCTCTACTTCGCCATTTTCCAATTGGCACTCATGTTCATATCCATCCAATCGTGCAACAACATCGATCTCGTGGGCGTCGTATTCTTCCATGAGTCGTGTGATCTCCTCCCGATGGGTTGCAGCTAGCTTGTACAGATCGCGTGCCAGACCCTCATGTACGGTATTATTGGATGCTTCGTCCATCTTGATGAAGGTTGTGCCTTGCTACTTCTGGTTTTCTCTATTAGCATGGAGTAGTTGCAATTCGGTTGCCTGCACCGACCAAGTCCACCAGCTTGTATTTTTTAACTAGGACATCCTTTCTCATGTTGGGCTCTTCCGTTTGCTACTCATATGCCATATGCATTTTGTTGAGATACAAGCTCAACATTAGCCGGATCGGCTATGCAAGCCGAGAACCGAATCGGTTGGGGCCGATCGGTTAGGCTGGACCGGTCCGTAAACCAGTATGCAAACCGGTGTGTAACGAGAAGCCGTAGCGGTGCGTAAACCGTGAGGCCGTTGGAAAGATATTCCGCGTAGGAATATATTTGGGAATTAGTGTAGAGCTCAGTTATTGTCAGAACCAAGGATAAAAGATAGAGTGATGGAAGAAGGATATTAGAGAACACGAGAAGAAAGGAACCAAATACTAAGAGAAGAATGGATGTATTAAGAGAAGAATGGATGTATTAAGAGAAGTATGGATGTATAAGATAGAGAAAGAAAGAGAATGGATACAAGATATGTAATGAGAGCTAAAGACTGGTGTTGATTCGAATTGATTTGAGAATACATGTATGCCCTTATTTATAGGTTCCTATAGAATAGCTTAGAGATTTCTAGAATGTTCTAGACCTAGAATGCTCTAGGACATTCTAGAACACTCTAGAATAATCTAGAGTTTTTACAATAATCAATGTAATACAAGAAGTAGCTTTTATTGTTTCATATAACAATAAGTTATCTTAATGGTTGAGGTTTTCAAGTATGGATTACAAGGTTCGAGGTTCAAGTCCGGGTGACGCCATAATGGTCATGTGTTCATGACACTATCCCTCCTTCGAGAACGCCGAGTGGAAGTTGGCGTTAACATTGTTGGGTCGGGCTTGTTTGGATAGTGACGATGGAAGTCGTTGACCAAAGCTTCAGCATTACAAACGTTATCGATGGGTTCCCAAGTGCGATCGCTCAGAGGATAGCCAAGCCAATCAACTAGATAATAAAGCTTATTGCGCACAATCTTAGAATCGAGAATAACAACTACCTCGTATTCAGGGCCGCCCACAAGTTGTACAGAAGGCGGTGGTGGCACGACACGATTAGGAATTAAAGAGGTGTGGCAAGGTTCCAAAAGAGAGCTATGGAAGACAGGGTGAAGCCGCATATGTGCAGGAAGGTTAAGACGAAATGTTTCATCATTAATCTGCACCGTGATGACAAAAGGACCTAAGCGTTGATAGTCAAGCTTAGCACACGGTTGGGTAGTCTTGATGTGACGACGAAGCAACCATACACGGTCACCAACCTTAAATGGAGACTTAAGGCGATGTCGATCGACATTGATCTTATGGTGTGCTTGCGCTTTCTGAAGATGTGACGATAACTCGAATTGGAGTTGTTGTAGTCGGTGGAGGTGATGTGCCGCACTAGGGTTTCGTGACACCTCGGGAAGATCCAATATACACCATCAAGGGTGGTTGCCGGTGTAGGCAAAGAAAGGTGTAACTTTGGTAGAAGAGTGGACTGTGTTGTTGTATGCAAACTCGGCAAGATGTAAAATATTACTCCAATCATCTTGTTGATAACTAATGAAACATCGAAGATATTGTGCGTTTGATTTGTGCGCTCTGTTTGTCCGTCAGTTTGTGGATGATAAGCCGAAGAGAGTTTGCAAGAGATTTTGACACCTGCTCATAGGTGCTTCCAAAAGTGTGAGATAAATTCAGGACCTCGATTGCTAATAATATCATTTGGGAGACCATGATGACGAAACACTTCACGCATAATGAGATCTGCAGTTTCTTCACTATTGATGATCTTTACACATGGTACAAAATGTGCCATCTTGGTGAACCAATCCACTACTGTTAAAATAGTATCAAAGCCTTTGGAAGGTGGCAAATCCGTAATGAAATCCATAGAAATAGATTGCCATGGCTTGTTGGGAGGGGGTAATGGTTGTAGTAAGCCATAAGGGTGATGCCGAGGTATTTTGGCGCGACAGCAGGTGTCATAAGTGCGAACATAATCTTCGACAAATTTTTGCAAGTGAGGCACCAAAACAAACGTTTCACCAGCTCAATGGTCTTGGTGTTGAGAGACAAGCTCAACATCGGCCGGATCGGCTGAAGAAGCCGAGGACCGGATCGACTGGGACCGATCGGTCAGGCCGTTAGGAAAGATATTCCGTGAGGAATATATTTGGGAGTTAGTGTAGGAGCTCTTAATGAGCATGGAAGTACTGTCAGTACTCCAGTCAGTCCTTCTAGGGCTTGTACAAAGTGTTCATTGAACACATATATGTATTGTTTTTTGTCTTTAATAATATATTCTCCTTTTGGTGTCTTCTCTCCAACTCTCTCGGTCTCTCTTGCGTATACTGTGTAAGCTCAAGCTCTCCATTAAACCTGAGTGTTCTCCCTTCTGTTCTGTCTTTATACTTGCTTCCACACGCTACTTTTCACATGGTATTAGAGCGCGAGGGTTGAGAACCTCTCTGCAGCCGACACAGCTTGACGAAGAAGAACAAGAAGAACGATGGATAGAGGCATGGCGAGCTCGCTTCCAACAGAGAAGCTCGACAGAACCAACTACGCGTCTTGGTCCTACAAGATGCACCAGTACCTGCTTGGGCACGGCTATTGGAGTTATGTTGAAGGAGCTAATGACGCGGCACCCGAATCGACACACAGAGACTTTCCGTCGTGGGAGCAATCGGCGAGCAGGGTATTATACTGCTTCGCGTCGTGTGTGGGCGAACAACTATTGAGCTATGTTTGGGATGCAAAGACGCCGAAGGGTGTGGGAAAATCTGAAGAAGATTTTCGCCGCGAGCACCACAGCCAGGAAGCTTCAGCTCCGACAGGAGTTGAGCAACCTACGACAACGCGACTTGTCGGTGGCGGACTATACCTCGAAGATCAGGGATATCTGCGACTCCCTTGCCTCCATAGAGGTGAACATCAAGGAGAGCGAGATGGTCCAGATCTGTCTCGGAGGTTTGGCGTCGAAGTTCGGAGCGTTCCGAACGGCTGTGTGTACCCGGGAGAATACGCTGTCCTTTTTCGACTTACAGTTGATGCTCCTGGTAGAGGAGAACCACGCGGGTGCGTCTACAAGCACGCACACCGACAATTGAATGCTGTACACGAAGGGAGATAGGCCTTGTGGACGTGGAGGACGAGGCGAGTCGGCGCGCAATGGAGGTGGCCGACAAGATCAAGGGAGAAGGCACCGAAGTGATGCCGACAGCAACTCTGGACCCTCCGGAAACAGGGGGAGTCGAAGCGATGAGAACCGGCAAGGGAAGGCCATCGCGGAGTGCTGGTACTGTGGCAAGAAAGGCCACAGGGAAAGTGAGTGCTAGAAGAAGCGCGTCGATTCGGAGAGAACCGGTTCCGGAAACGGCTCCAGACATACCGACAATGGAAATCAGCAGCGATCGCACTACGCCGAAGACTCCGGGAGAGCCGGATAAGGGTCTGCCTTCGTATCGAGACACGAGGAAAACTCAATGAAACAGAGCACCCCGAGATCGGACGCGGTGTGGTACGTAGACTCCGGCGCGTCAAACCACATGACGAGCCATAAGGAGTGGTTCTCGTACCTTGAAAAAACGATACAACCTGGAGTAGTCGCAACAGGAGACGACACTCCGCATCCTATCATGAATGTCGGAGAAGTTCCCCTTAGCCATGTCGGGCAGAAAGGGAAACTCATGAACGTGTTGCACGTTCCGACAATCACGAAAAACTTGGTCTCGGTTGAACAGATCGTCGACCAAGGGATGGAGGTTCGGTTTACACACCTCGGGTGCTTCATTGAGGAAGAAGGCTGTGTGATTGCGCAAGGGCGCAGAGACGGGAGGATGTTCATCCTCGACTCCATTGACGGCGGCACCGCAATGTTCGCGAAGGGACAAAAATCCGAGTCGGACATCGACTTGTGGCACAAGAGGATAGGCCACGTCAACCACGAACGGCTTCAAGATCTGTAATCGAAACAGGTAGTGTTCGGATTGCCCAAATTTAGTAGCCGCAAGGCACAAATTTGTGAAGCCTGCCAGCTCGGGAAGCAACACCGACTTTCTTTCCCCAACGAGCGAAACCAGAGCCGGAACAAGCTCGACCTTATACACTCCGATGTATGGGGGTCGGCACAAAACGTTAGTCTTGGCGGGAGCCGATATTTCGTCTCCTTCATCGACGACCACACGTGGCACACGTGGATCTACCTCATTGAGAGGAAGAGCGAAGTCTTCGACTGCTTTCGGGACCTCAAAGGGTTCGTGGAAACGGAGACGGGATGAAAGATCAAGTGCCTGCGGTCGGATGGCGGGAAAGAGTACTTCTCCGGTCAATTCAATGGTTATCTACAACAAATGGGAATTCGGCGCGAATTCAGTTGCAGATACACGCCGGAGCAGAACGGCGTGGCCGAGAGGAAGAATCGGTCAGTTGTGGAAGTGGCACGGGCAATGCTGGACGAGAAGAGCTTGCCCAAGTTCTATTGGGCCGAGGCGGTAAGGACCGCGGTATACATCCAGAACCGGATCGGAGACAAAGTGTTGGCGCACGAGCTATATTTCGGAACGAAGCCGAACTTGCGACACTTGAGGGTGTTCGGTAGCATTGCGTATGTGCATATACCGAAGGAGAAAAGGAGCAAGCTGGACGCAAAGGCCGAGAAATGCATCTTGGTCGGTTACTTGGACGAGCAGAAGGGTTATAAGTGCTATAACCCTCGCACCAAACAAGCGCGTGTCAACCGCAACGTTGTGTTTGACGAGTCCGCGTCCTGGTACCTGTCCCCGACTACGAACCTCGACTCCAATCCGAGCTCTGACGATGAGGTCAGCGAGGCCGAGATGCCTCCGGATGAGCCCGAAATCGAGACCCGCGAAGAGAGTCTGATTTCACTCCGGTTAAGTGGACCAATTGGACGACTGAGTCGGTACGACCAGTCTGATGAAGAGCCAGCGAGTAGTGGAGACTCGACCGTGCAATCCCCGTGCAGGAAGCTGAGGAGACTGCTTACGCGCAAAGAGAAAGGGAAGAAGAAGGTGTCGGATTCCAGCACGGAAAGGAACGAGTCAGACCGACGCGAGTCCGACTCCGAGGGAACCGGTGACAGGTCTTTAAAGATGAAGACCGTGTCGACCGAGAAGGCCTCGACATCGGCTAATGTGATATTACGCCGATCTACCCACCAAAAGAATCCAGTTTTGTGGTTCGGATACAACGAGTACATGGCGCATCATTATGTGTACATGACCCGTGTAGCGGAAGTGCGTGAGCCGGAGAGCTATGCAGAAGCAGCTAAAGACGCGAATTGGCGTGCCGCGATGGAGGAAGAGATGCACGCATTAGTAGAGAATGAAACCTGGGACCTCGTTGACACACCAAGAGGGGTAAAACCGATCGGGTGTAGGTGGGTGTACAAAGTCAAGTACAACACTGATGGCTCGGTCAACCGGTACAAGGCTCGGCTAGTGGCAAAGGGCTACGCGCAGAAACACGGCATCGACTACGATGAGACATTTGCGCCGGTTGCGAAAATGACGACCGTCCGTGTGTTGCTCATAGTAGCCTCGACCAAGGGGTGGCACCTACATCAAATGGATGTAAAGAATGCGTTCCTGCAAGATGACCTTGAGGAACAAGTGTACATGGTACAACCCCCCGGATTTCACTCCGGAACGAACTCCTCGGTAGTATGCCAACTGAAGAAGTCCCTTTACGGACTAAAGCAAGCCCTGCGTGCCTGGAACGCGAAGATCACACAACAACTGCGTCGGATGGGCTTCGTCACGTCAAAATCGGACTCTTCCCTGTTCATCCGGAAAGGTCGACTCGGACCGGTTAGTATTCTACTATATTTCGATGACTTGGTCATCATCGGCGCCGACCTAGGTGAAATCGACCGCGTGAAGCTCCAGCTTGCGGCATCGTTCGACATGAAGGATCTGGGGGACCTTCATTACTTCCTCGGGATCAAAGTGATCCGTACCCCCGAAGGCATATTGATCACCCAACGTCATTACGTGCTGAGTTTGCTCTTCAAATTCGGGATGGTCGACTGTAAGTCCATCTCGACTCCTCTGGACAGAACCGTCAAGCTTCGTTCTGATACGGGAAAGGTATGCGACCCAACGAGGTTCCTACAAATTGTCCGAAGCCTCATATACTTGACCATCACCCGACCCGACCTCAGTTATCCGGTCGGAGTGATCAGTCAGTTCATTGTGGGACCTACCGAGGAGCACCTTCAGTGTGCGCAACGCGTACTGCAGTACGTAAGTGGCACTAAGGACCGAGGACTGCTATATCGGACTGGTGTAGCCACGCAGTTAGTCGGCTACACCGATGTCGATTGGGCTGGCAACGCCGCCGATCGCCGATCCACATCCGGATACGCGTTCTCCCTCGGGAGTGCCGCGATCGCGTGGAGCAGTAAGAAGCAGCCGATAGTTGCACTGTCGAGCACCGAAGCTGAGTACCGAGGAGCGGCTGTCGCGACATGCGAAGCCATATGGCTGAAGCGGCTACTTAAGGACCTGCAGGTGGAGGTGTCAGATCCGACGACGATCTACTGCGACAACCTCAACAGCATCCAGCTCGCGAAGAACCCCGTTTTCCACGCACGGACCAAGCACATTGAGGTGCAGTACCATTTCGTCCGTGAGCGTGTCCTTTCCGGTGAAGTCGAACTTCAGTACGTGCCGACGGATCGGCAAACTGCTGACATCTTCACAAAGCCGCTTGGTCTAGACAAGTTGCGGCAATTCTCAGGTGCGCTCGGGTTGCGTCACCCCGACGTGCCATACTTGAGGGGGAGAACAGTCCTGAACGACCAAGCAAGGCAGCAGGAAAGGAGCGGAAACCGCGACACCGAGTCCGAGTCAGTTGACTCGGTTGTCGAGTTCGAGTTCGGATCGGCTGAAGAACCCGAGGGCACATCCACGGAAAAGTCCGAAAGCGGACAGAAGGGGAGCAGCCGAAGGAGAGAGCCGAAGCCAACCATGCATGGGGGAGATGACGCAATCGAGGGCGAGAAGACCGAAGACGAGTTGGAGACAGCCAACTCGGACGAGAGCGAAAACCGATCGGAAGTAGCCGAATCGGTTCGGATGTTTGATTCAGACACGTTGAATCAACCGAGGCCCAAGCGGAAGAAAATGCAGTAGAAGAAGTGTCGACACTGCAACAACAGAAGAGCTGATAAGGGTCACATGAGCAGACAAGCCGACCGTAAGGGTCGAAGCGCGTAGAGTTGAACAGGTCGAGGAGCGCGAGCGAGCCGTGAAGCCAGGAGGAACCGGAGCTGTGAAGATCCCGAAGAGCCTCAAGTTGAGCTTGAGGGGGAGTGTTGAGAGACAAGCTCAACATCGGCCGGATCGGCTGAAGAAGCCGAGGACCGGATCGACTGGGACCGATCGGTCAGGCCGTTAGGAAAGATATTCCGTGAGGAATATATTTGGGAGTTAGTGTAGGAGCTCTTAATGAGCATGGAAGTACTGTCAGTACTCCAGTCAGTCCTTCTAGGGCTTGTACAAAGTGTTCATTGAACACATATATGTATTGTTTTTTGTCTTTAATAATATATTCTCCTTTTGGTGTCTTCTCTCCAACTCTCTCGGTCTCTCTTGCGTATACTGTGTAAGCTCAAGCTCTCCATTAAACCTGAGTGTTCTCCCTTCTGTTATGTCTTTATACTTGCTTCCGCACGCTACTTTTCACACTTGGAAATACCAAAATGTCCAGCCATGGGGGCATCATGACAATGCTCCAACACTTGAAGTCGGGGTGATCCGTCGGGGACGTAAAGGAGATTCTTGTAGAAGAGTAAGCCATCTTGCTACTTGAAGTCCTGGTAATGTTGAGATGACCCTGGCAATGTGGACCAAGATGGATGACTTGAACCACAGTGGGCTAAGACATCCTTAGCAAAATCATCCGAATGAAGTTGTTGCCGAATAGTGTCAAGAAGGGTAGAATCAAGTGGCGTGGCATAAATTGTTGTTACCTGTAGCTTTGATGGCCCGAGGAGAGTTTGCTTTTGATTGTCAAAGGCTTTTGATTGTCAAAGTGCTAGATACGAACGCCGAGACAGAGCATCTACTTTCCCTTGTTGTTTACCGGGGCGAAAAATGATCTTGAAATCGAAACGCGTTAGAAATTGGGCCCACCGAGCTTGTCGTCTATTTAATACTCGAGTTGTTTGAAAATATGTGAGATTTTTGTGATCACTATAAATGATAATCTGATGAGGTGATCCTTCTAGAAAATGATGCCATTGCTCAAATGAGTCGACCATAGTTAGTAACTCGTCATGCACCTCATAGTTTATCTCTGAAACAGTAAATTTTCTCGAGTGAAACGTGACTGGATGTGTCTGCCCGTCCTTGCCTGGTTGCGATAGGATACTCCCCAATGCAAAGTCTGATGCATCCGCCTCAATAGTAAATGGCTTTTCAGGATCAATATGTACTAGGATGGGTGCTGATGTGAATGCCTCTTTTAGCTGCGCAAAAGCCTTGTCTGCTTCGATACTCCAAAAAAATGCTTGAGTTTTCTTGGTGAGTTGAGTAAGGGGCAACACAATGCTTGAATAATTATGTATGAATTTGCGATAGAAGTTCACAAATCCGAGGAAACATTGGACATCCCGAACTGAGCATGGGGGTTTCCATTCCAATATTGTTTGGACTTTTGCCGGGTCCATGAAAACACCATGGGATGAAATAGTGTATCCCAAAAATTCGACTTGTTTGCAATCAAAACTACATTTCTCAAGTTTGGCATAAAGACCATACTTCCTTAGGCGTTCAAGTACTTGCTGCACATGTATATCATGCTCCCCCTGTGTTTTAGAGTAAATCAATCGATCATCTAAGTAGATGATTAGAAAAATATCCAAGAAATCCTGGAAGATGTCATTTGCCATATGTTGGAATACTGCAGGAAGTGTATGCAAGGATATTTGGTGTTTTTGGGCAAAATCTCTATCAATGAAACAAGAATTGGCTCCAGTATCTAAGAGGGCTTGGACTTGAAGTTGACAACTGGGTGTCCTAACTTGTACTAGGGCTGAGAAGACTCTACTAACATGCTTGGAAGAAATGGAACCCACACTAGGTTGTACATATCTAGGGTTGTCCAACCAAATGGCTCCTATTTTGGCCGGACTTATTCGTTTGACTCTTCTAATTGGCTTAGGACTTCAAATTTATTGGACAAGGGTGGATTATTCATAATATTAGATTCACTAACTGCTTCTAAAATGTTGGACTCATTTTTATTGTCATAGTGAATTTGATTTACCTGACGTCTCGGCCTACGGGAGCAATGAATGGCTATATGTCCTGGACCTCCGCAATATAAGCACAGATGGTTTGCTCGACGACGTTGCTTCTCTTCATTTGACAACGGTCCTCGTCGTTGAGTCATATCGATCTCCATGGGTGCAGGACTATCCATTGGGACTGGACTACGTGTTTGCCTTGGAGTTGGAGTAGGGCTATACATTTGCCTTGGGGATGATTGCGCCGTTACTGATGCATACGTTGGTGTGAATCTCGATCTTGTTATTTGTTGTTGTCGCTCACATTGACGCTCAAAAAGGCGATTATCACACCATATTGCTCGACTAATAGCTTCTGTAAGTGACCTTGGATCCTCGGGGAAGGTAAGAAGTAAGTCTTTGACATCACTACGAAGGCCTGAACGGAATTGCTCCATTAGGGCTTGTTCATCCCAAGGAATATCGCTTGCGATGAGACAGAAATTGGCAGCATATGTCGAAGCTGGTTGATCACCTTGACGAAGTGTACGAATCTTGTTGATAACTGTTCTCGCCCCATCAGTATCTCCGAAAGAAGCCTTAAATTCCTTGATAAATTCCTTGAAATTATTCAGTAGAGGAGAATTGGTCTCTAGCAATGGAGCAAACCACGACAACGCTATGCCAGTCAATTAGGTGCCCACTAGCCCGACTCGTGATGCATCTGTTGGATAACACGCGGGATGCATTTGAATCACCAATCGTACTTGATTCAAAAAACCTCGAAAATGCGCCCTCGACCCATCAAATTTAGCTGGGAGGCTAATTTTGGGCTCCTTGATAAGTCCCTAACCTTCAACCCTTTGTTGTTGTAACACTACGATTCTCGACTCTAACTGTTGCACTCGTCGTGTGAACTCCTCTTGTTGTTGTTGCTTCTCTATAGTAACCTTTTGTAGATCCCCAAGTAGACGTTGATTCTCTACTTCAAGAGATGCGAACTTGGATTTAAGGTTCTCCATTTCTACCACAAGGGTGAGATATTCTTTTGAGTTAATGGCAGCCATGGTTTCAGGATGGTTACAAAGGAGGATAAGAGAGAGAGAGAGAGAGAGAGAGAGAGAGAGAGAGAGAGAGAGATCAATTCGAATCAAACTGTCAGAACCAAGGATAAAAGATAGAGTGATGGAAGAAGGATATTAGAGAACACGAGAAGAAAGGAACCAAATACTAAGAGAAGAATGGATGTATTAAGAGAATAATGGATGTATAAGATAGAGAAAGAAAGAGAATGGATACAAGATATGTAATGAGAGCTAAAGACTGGTGTTGATTCGAATTGATTTGAGAATACATGTATGCCCTTATTTATAGGTTCCTATAGAATAGCTTAGAGATTTCTAGAATGTTCTAGAATGTTCTAGACCTAGAATGCTCTAGGACATTCTAGAACACTCTAGAATAATGTAGAGTTTTTACAATAATCAATGTAATACAAGAAGTAGCTTTTATTGTTTCATATAACAATAAGTTATCTTAATGGTTGAGGTTTTCAAGTATGGATTACAAGGTTCGAGGTTCTAGTCTGGGTGATGCCATAATGGTCATGTGTTCATGACAGTTATGAGCATTGAAGTACATGTCAGTACTTCTGTTAGTCTGTATGGACTTGTATAAAAGTGCTCACTGAGCACATCCTATGTACAGATTGAGTATTATTTTGAATCAAGTTTTTTTTTGGTGTGCTCTCTCTCTCTGTCACTCCCGCGTACTGTGCATATACAAGCTCTCCATTAAACCTGCGTATTCTCTGCATTCGATTTCCTATTTCTTCCGCACGCTATTCTTCACATGGTATCAGAGCGCGAGGGTTTAGAAACTCTGCAGCCGACATAGCTTGAAAGGAAACTAACTAAGAAGAACAAGTAAAACCGATGGATAAAGGCATGGCTAGCTTTCTTCCTACCGAGAAGCTTGGCAGAAATAACTATGCTTCTTGGTCCTACAAGATGCACCAATACCTGCTCGAGCATGGTTATTGGAGCTATGTTGACGGAGCAAATGACATAGCACCCGAATCGACACACAGAGATTTCCCGGCATGGGAACAGTCGGCGAGCAGAGTACTGTATTGCTTTGCGTCTTGTGTGGGCGAACAACTCCTAATCTATATTCGGGATGCGAAAACGCCAAAGGATGCTTGGGGAAATCTGAAGAA
Organism: Azolla caroliniana; assembly: GCF_043228905.1. NCBI lineage: Eukaryota > Viridiplantae > Streptophyta > Polypodiopsida > Salviniales > Salviniaceae > Azolla > Azolla caroliniana. The sequence continues at coordinate 11,044,599 of NW_028230437.1, read as the reverse complement.
GATCTTCGCCGCAAGCACCACAACCAGGAAGCTTCAACTCCGACAGGAGCTGAGCAATTTACGACAACGCAACTTGTCAGTGGCTGATTACACCTCGAAGATCAAAGATATATGTGACTCCTTAGACTCCATCGATGTGAACGTTGAGGAAGGCGAGATGGTGCAAATCTATCTCGGGGGACTGGCGTCGAAGTTCGGAGCATTCCGAATTGCTGTGTGTACACGGGAGAATACGCCGTCGTTTTTCAACTTACAGTCGATGCTCCTTATAGAGGAGAACCACGCGGGTGCGTCGACGAGCACGCATGCCGACGACAAGATGTTGTACACGGAGGGAGATAGGCCCCGTGGTCGTGGCGGACGAGGCGAGTCGGTGCGCAATGGAGGCGGCCGACAGGATCAAGGAAGAAGGCACCGAAGTGATGCCGATAGCAATTCCGGACCCATCGAAAACAGGGGGAGTCGAGGCGATGAGAACCGGCAAGGGAAATCCGCCACAGAATGTTGATACTATGGCAAGAAAGGCCACAGGGAGAGCGAGTGCTGGAGAAAGCGTGCCGATTCGGAGAGAACCGGGTCCAGATCAGGTTCCAGATAGATCGACAAAGGAAGTCGGCAGCGATCGCACTACGCCGAAGGATTCGGAAAAGGGTCAGTGTTCTCGACGAGACACAAAGCGAACTCGATGAAGATGTCCACCCTGAAATCGGACGAGGTGTGGTACGTCGACTCCGGTGCGTCAAACAACATGACATGCCACAAGGAGTGGTTTTCATACCTTGAGAAACCGACACAACCGGGAGTAGTCACAACTGGAGACGACACTCCGCATCCGATCACGAATGTCGGTGAGGTTCCCCTGAGCCATGTCGGGTAGAAAGGGAAACTCATGAAAGTGCTACATGTCGAATACAAATGTATAATGGACGTATTCACACTATTCTCTTAGAGAGCCCAAGTTCGGGCTATTTCTGTAAATAACATAAAGGGCAGTTGCCCTATGTGAGTCACTATATAAATTGACTTTGTAACCTTTTGTAAAGGTTGGTTGTTCATTGTTGTAACTTTTGCCCTTTTATGAATATAGATATATGCTTTGTGCCTCTCTCTCTCTCTCTCTCCCTGTACGTATTTTGTTTTTGCCTCTCTCATACGTAGGTATTTCTTCCTCACAGATTCGTACTATGTGATCTCTTCCGCACTGACGGCTTTGTTCATTCCCTACATTTGGTATCAGAGCTTGGATGTCCTTCATCCCGCTACCGACTGCCATTCGAATCTTTGGATCACAACATTCTGTTTTTTTTGCTTTGTATTTGAAGAAACAGAGAAGAGAGAAGAAGAAGAAAAACGAGGCTTGCATCTCATCGTGTTAGATCATATTCACTTGGAGTAAGCCAGCCGGCTGTACTCTGTTCCTTGTGATCGTAACCGCTCGAGGTGAAATCCCCTTGTGCAACATTGACACGATTGTGCTCCACTCGGTTAAACGGCATTCGAACAGGTCATCGAACGCTGCTCGTCGCCCGTTGTAACCACTCGGTGCAGATCGGTCTCAAGACAACAACCCGGAAACATTCGGGAAGACCAGTTGGTTCTGTCCCTCAAGTTATCGGAGTCAATTCGAGCAAGTTCAACAATACATATATCCGAAGCCGAACTGACTCGGGTTCAAATCTGACTAGAACGATATCGGGTGAGCCGACCGGCTGCACTCCAACAAGGTTCGTAGTCAACTATGAACCGAGCTTTGTCAACTGAAACCGAATCTGATGGCATCAACATCCGGCTCATCGAAAATGAGTCTAAGGAGGTTCGACGGTTCGAACTTCAATTTTTGGAAGGAGCAAATGCAGGACTATCTTATAGTCAAGGGTCAGATCGATCCGATTGAGAATGAAACTGCTCCAGAAATATACAATGCAAATGAGTGGCAGAAGCTGGACAGAATCGTCTGCGCCACGATTCGGATGCACCTGTCGGAGTCAGTGTACTTCACAGTGCAATCGTGCACGACAGCCTTCGAACTTTGGAAGAAGCCGGCGGAAACCTACGAAAAGAAGGTCACCTCAACGAAGATGTATTTGATCCGGCACCTCTACAACTTGCGGATGAAAGACTCCGATTCGGTTCAGGCACACCTTAACGAGTACGAAAGTTTGAGCTCCCAAATCTCGTCACAGGGGACGACAATCGAGGATGAACTCAGAGCAATGATACTCATGAGCAATCTCCCCTCCTCTTGGGAAACCTTCGTTACAACTGTGTGCAACGTTTCTACGACTGCCATCAAGTACTCCGAAGTCACAAGTGCAATCCTGACTAAAGCAGCTCGGAGAAAGTCTTTCACCAAAGACTTGGCAAAAGAAGCCTATGTAGTACAAGGTTCGACCGACCAATCGAACAACCGGGGAAGAAGTTCTTCCCGACCGTCGACAAATCAGCGAAGCCGCAACAAGTCCCGGGAAACCCGAATCTGCAACTACAGCAAGAAACCGGGACACATCAAGGCCGACTCTCGGGTACTCAAGTCAAAGACAGACAAAGCTCAGAGAGCTGATCAGAGGAGTAACCGGCATGAGGAAGTCAACTACGTCGGCTCTTCAGCCGAGATATTGATGACCGACCCGAACATATTGTCCATAGAGAATCCAGTCGAATCAGAAGTTCTGCTTACGACTGAGGAATCAAGTACATGGCTTCTGGACTCGGGCGCGTCGTATCACGTGACACCTCACTGATCACAGTTTCGGCAATATTCGGACCGGCACTCTGACTCAGTTCGAGTCGGAAATTCGCAGCACTGTGCTATCATCGGAATCAGCACCGTAGAGCTCAACCTTCCGGGTGGCTCTACACTCGTACTACACAACGTCCGACACGTTCCTGAGCTCTCACGATCCCTGATCTCAGTCGGACAACTTGATGAAGCTGGCATCTGTGCTGGTTTCTCATCAGGAGGGTGGACACTCCAAACTGACGAAGTACGAGGCACCATTGAGTGACTGATGTGGCATCGGGCCACAGACGTCCGAGTGGACCAAATCGAGCGGGCTCAACTCTCTTGGTGCTGATGTCTGGTGTGATGCGGCTACCTGTTTGCCGTACTGGCAATGCTCGCAAAACTGATGGTCCGAGAAGGAGAGTTTCGGGATGTATCCGGCTCTGGATAGGTGCGTGATGCCGGCCTTGCTGAGGTGTCCAAGTCGTCCATGGCATAAGGATGACACAGGGATATCTACCAAAAATAAGTCACCCTCTCTGAGTGTGACATACAAAGGGTACAATGAGTGTAGCTTTGGTCCTCTAGCAAGCAAGAGGGAACCGAACGCATGAATCGGACGATTCAAGAACGCGTTGTATCCATGCTCCAACACTCCGGACTGTCGGATGGCTTCTGGGCAGAGGCTCTACTCACGGCAGTACACATAATCAATATGTCGCCAAGTAGACCTCTAGGACTTAAGATACCTCAGGAAATATGGACCAGCAGAAAGCCGAATTATGATAAGCTGAAGATTTTCGGTTGCGAGGCATACGCCCTCATACCGAAAGACGACCGCCGAAAACTCGAACTGAGATCAAGGAAATGCATTTTCCTTGGGTATGGACCCGACGGAGAGATCGGATACCGACTCTGGGACCCCGAGCATAGGCAAATTGTCCAAAGTTCGGACGTCGTGTTCAACGAGTTGACTATGCACAAAACGGCCGAAAGGGCTATTGAAGTCCGAAGGGTAATATTTTCCGAAGTGCCAACCCTTCATGATGGCCCAACACACAACACGAGACCGGTTTCACGGGTAGCCGACTTCTCTCGCACCGAATCCACAGATTCGGCACAGCCAAATGACTCGGCTTTCGACCATTCGACATCGACACCCGGTGCAACCAGTCCAGTCATACCTCGAAGATCCGAGAGACTGTCACAACCTCCGGAGAGGTACTCTCCCGGAATTTTCTTCACCGATGCCGGCGAACCGACGTCCTACGAAAAAGCATCGGCAGCTGCCGATTCAGCCACCTGGCATCTGGCAATGGAGTTGGAAATGCACTCCATCCGCGCCAACAAGACTTGGGATCTGGTCGACTTACCGAAGAATCGACGTGCTCTTCCTTGCAAGTGGGTCTATAGACTAAAGGAGACGTTCGACTCGACCACCCCAAAGTACAAGGCCAGATTACTTGCGAAGGGATTTCGACAGGAATATGGCGTCGACTTCGACGAAATCTTTTCACCAGTGGTGAAAATGACAACCCTTCGTTTCATGCTCGGTGTTGTGGCTGCCGACAATTTGGAGCTGATTCAGCTAGATGTGAAAACGGCATTCCTCCATGGTGATCTAAAGGAGGAAATCTACATGGAGCCGCCGAAAGGCTTTGTGGCCACCGGTCAAGAACATCGAGTCTGCCGACTCAGGAAGAGTCTTTACGGCCTGAAACAGGCACCGTGACAGTGGTACAAGAAGTTCGACGATTTCATCCAGTCGGTCGGCTTCTCGAAGAGCGATGAGGACCACTGCCTCTTCTCCAAAACAGCTCAAGACGGTTCTCCCGTCTTCCTCATCATCTACGTGGACGACATGCTACTCTCCGGTCGGCATACCGGAGAGCTCACTGAACTCGTTCGGAAACTGCGATTGAAGTTTGCCATGAAGGAACTCGACCTGGCAAGACACATACTCGGAATGAAGATTAGTTGGAATCGTGCCAAAAGACAGCTTTTTCTGTCTCAAACCGACTACATCGGACGTGTCTTGGAACGCTTCAACATGCAATCGGCCAAGTCTGCTTTGACCCCACTCCCCGTTCATCTTCGACTTTCTCAGCGAGACTGCCCGACATCCGGTCCGGAGGGGGAAGACATGAAGTCGGTACCATATGCACCGGCAGTAGGCTCTCTGATGTACGCGATGGTCGCGACACGGCCTGATATTTCTCACGCCGTAGGAGTCATCAGCAGATTTATGCACAATCTCGGCCGATCGCACTGGAATGCAGTCAAGCATGTGTTCAGATATTTAGTTGGGACAAAAGACCATGGTATCCTTTTTGGTCCGAACTCAACTTCAGTTGTAGCCGGTTACACCGACTCGGACTTCGCCGACTGTGTGGACAGTCGCAAGTCAACAACCGGATATTGCTTTAAATTCGGCAATGGAGAAATCTCGTGGAAGTCGAAACTTCAGGAGTGCACAACCACCTCAACGACCAAAGCAGAATATGTAGCTGCCTCCGGCGCAACGAAAGAAGCTTTATGGCTCGGTCGGTTGGCGCACACGTTTCGGCAAGTCGACTCCGACTCGGCTCCAGTTGTCTATAGCGACAGTCAGAGTGCTGTTGCTTTGTCGAAAAATCCGGTTCATCACAACGCCTCCAAGCATATCAAAGTTCGATATCACTTCGTTCGGGACCGCGTCATTTCCGGGAAAATCGGTTTAGAGAAGATATCCACAACCAACAATGTCGCAGATGGAATGACCAAGTGTCTTTCGGCAGACTGGTTCCGGTCTCTTCGGCAATAGATGGGCGTAACAACATATCGGTCCGGTTGAAGCCGGACATAGTGCAGGATGGTTTCGGACAACGGACATCGGTTCACTGACGATTGGCTTCAGCTTTTCCGACCTGACCAGTTCGGTCTTCTGTCTACGGATCAGGCCGATTCGAACAAAACCGACCTGTCTGAGAACCTATGCCTATACATGTATTTTTAGATAACCCATGTATACGCCCATTACGGGGGAGTGTCGAATACAAATGTATAATGGACGTATTCACACTATTCTCTTAGAGAGCCCAAGTTCGGGCTATTTCTGTAAATAACATAAAGGGCAGTTGCCCTATGTGAGTCACTATATAAAGTGACTTTGTAACCTTTTGTAAAGATTGGTTGTTCATTGTTGTAACTGTTGCCCTTTTATGAATATAGATATATGCTTTGTGCCTCTCTCTCTCTCTCTCTCTCCCTGTACGTATTTTGTTCTTGCCTCTCTCATACGCAGGTATTTCTTCCTCACAGATTCATACTGTGTGATCTCTTCCGCACTGACGGCTTTGTTCATTCCCTACACTACACGTCCCCACAATCATGAAGAATCTGGTGTCGGTCGGGCAGATCGTCCACCAGGGGATGCAAGTCCGGTTCACGCATCTCGGGTGCTTCATCGAGGAAGAAGGCCAAGTTATTGTGCAAGGGCGTAGAGATGGGAGGATGTTTATCCTCGACTCTAGTGACGGTGGCACCGCAATGTTCCCGAAAGGACAAAAAATCTAGTCGGATATCGACTTATGGCACAAGCGGATAGGCCACGTCAACTATCAACGGCTTCAGGACCTACAATCAAAACAGGTGTTGTTCGGATTGCCCAAATTTAGTGGTCGGAGGGCACAAATTTGTGAAGCCTGCCAACTCAAGAAGCAACACCGACTTCCTTTCCCTAACGAGCATAACTGGAGCCGAAACAAGCTCGACTTGATACATTCCGATGTATGGGGGCCGGCACAGAACGTTAGTCTTGGCGGGAGTCAATATTTTATCTCCTTCATCAACGACTATACGCGACACACGTGGATCTATCTCATCGAGAAGAAGAGTGAAGTCTTCGACTGTTTCCGGGACCTCAGAGGGTTCGTGGAAACGGAAATAGGATGGAAGATCAAGTGCTTGCGGTCGGATGGTGGAAAAGAGTACTTTTCCGGTCAATTCAACGACTATCTACAACAGATGGGAATTCGGCGAGAATTCAGTTGTAGATACATGCCGGAGCAAAACGGCGTGGCCGAGAGGAAGAACCGGTCAGTTGTGGAAGCGGCACGGGCAATGCTGGAGGAAAAGAGCTTGCCCAAGTTCTATTGGGCCGAGGCGGTACGAACCGCGGTGTACATTCAGAATCGGATCGGAGAAAAAGTGTCGATGCATGAGCTTTATTTCGGACAAAAGCCGAATCTGCGACACTTGAGAGTTTTCGGTAGCATTGCGTATGTGCATGTGCCGAAGGAGAAACGGAGGAAGTTGGACGCAAAAGCTGAGAAGTGTATCTTGGTCGGCTACTCGGATGAGCAAAAGGGTTATAAGTGTTATAACCCTCGCACCAAACAAGCGCGTGTGAGCCGTGATGTTGTGTTTGATGAGTCCGCGTCCTGGTACTTGCCTCTGACTTTTGACCTCACCTCTAATCCGAGTTCTAACGATGAGGTCAGCGAGGCGAGATGCCTCCGGATGAGCCTGAAATCGGGACCCGCGAAGAGAGTCTGATTTCGTTTCGGTTAAGTGGACCGAATGGACGACTGAGTCGATTCGACCAGTCTTATGAAGAGCCGATGAGTAGTGGAGACTCGGCCGGGCATTCCCTGCGTAGAAAGCTGAGGAGACGGCTTAAGCGCAAAGAAAAAGGGAAGAAGAAGGTATCGGATTACGACACGGATAGGAACGAGTTGGATCGACGCGAGTCCGACTCCGAGGGAAGTGACGACGGGTCCTTGAGAACGAAGTCCGCGTCGGCCATGAAAGCCTCAACATCGGCTAATGAGCAATTACGCCGATCAACCCGCCAGAAGAACCCTGTTGTGCGGTTTGGTTACAACGAGTACATGGTGCATCACTATGCATACATGATGTGTGTAGCAGAAGTGCGTGAGCCAGAGAGCTACACAGAGGCGATGAAGGACGCGAATTGGCATGCCGCAATGGAGGAAGAGATGCGCAAATTGGCGGAGAATGAAACCTGGGACCTGATTGACGCACCGAAAGGTGTGAAGCCAATCAGATGTAGGTGGGTGTACAAGGTCAAGTACAACACTGACAGCTTGGTCAAACGCTACAAGGCCCAGTTAGTAGCAAAAGGCTACGCGCGGAAACACGGCATCAACTACGATGAGACGTTTGCGCCGGTCGCGAAGATGACGACCGTCCGTGTTTTGCTCGCGGTCGCTGCGGCAAAGGGGTGGCATTTGCATCAGATGGATGTAAGGAATGCGTTCTTGCAAGGTGAGCTTGAGGAACAGGTGTACATGGTATAGCCCCCCAGATTTCACTTCAGAACAAACATTTCGGCGGTGTGCCGATTGAAGAAGTCCCTTTATGGACTAAAGCAAGCCCCGCGTGCCTGGAATGCAAAGATCACGCAACGATTGCGTTGGATGGGCTTTGTGACGTCAAAATCGGACTCCTCACTGTTCATCTGGAAAGGTCGACTTGGGCCGGTTAGTATTTTACTTTATGTTGATGACTTGGTCATCACCGACGCCCACCTAGGTGAGATAGACCACGTGAAGCTCTAGCTCGCGGCATCATTCGACATGAAGGATCTGGGGGACCTTCACTACTTCCTCTGGATCGAAGTGATCCGTACCCCTGAAGGCATCTTGATCAGCCAACGTCATTACGCGCTGAATATGCTCTTCAAATTCAGGATGGCTGACTGTAAGTCCGTCTCGACTCCTCTGGATAGAACCGTCAAGTTTCACCCCAATTTTGGAAAGGTATGCAACCCGACGAGGTTCTGACAGATAGTCGGAAGCCTTATATACTTGACCATCACACGATCAGATCTCAGCTACCCGGTCGGGGTGATTAGTCAGTTCATGGTGCGACTGACCGAGGAGCACCTTCAGTGCGCACAACGCGTAGTCTGGTACGTCAGTGGCACTAAGGACCGGGGGCTACTATATCGGACTGATACTGCCTTGCAGTTGGTCGGTTTCACCGATGCTGATTTGTCGGAAGCGCCGCTGATCACCGATCCACATCCGGTTTCGCGTTCTCTCTCGGGAGTGTCGCGATTGCGTGGAGTAGCAAGAAGCATCCGACAGTTCTGTTGTCGTGCACCGGAGCCGAGTATAGAGGAGCGTCTGTCGCGACATGCGAAGCCATATGGTTGAAGCAGCTACTTAAGGATCTCTAGGTGGAGGTATCCGATCCAACGACAATCTACTGCGACAACCTCAGCAACATCGAGCTAGCTAAGAAACCCATCTTCTACGCCCGTACTAAGCACATTGAGGTGCACTACCATTTCGTCTGTGAGCGTGTCCTCTCCGGTGAAATCGAACTTTAGTATGTTCCGACGGATCGGCAGAACGCCGACATATTCACCAAGCCTCTTGGTCTGGACAAGTTGCAGCAATTCTCAGGTGCGCTTGGGTTGCATCACCTCGACGTGCCGAACTTGAGGGGGAGAGACGTTCCGGAAGACGAAGACCGTGACGCTGAGTCGGATGACGAATTCGATCTCGGACCGACTGAAGAAGCCGAGGGTGGACTCGCGGAAGATTCCGAAAGCAGACATAAGGGGAGCAGTCGAAAGAAAGAGCCGAAGCTGACCAAGGGTGAGAAGACCGGGGACGAGTTGGAGACAGCCAACTCGGACGAGAGCAAAAACCGATCGGAGGAAGGCGAGTCGGTTCGGATATTTGATTCGGATACACTGAATCAACCAAGGGCCAAGTGTAAGAGAAGGTAGGAGAAGACGCGCCAACACCGCAACAACAAGGAAGCTAAGAAGGGCCATGTGAGCAGACAAGCTGACCGAAACAGTCGAGGCGCGTGGAATCGAACGGGTCGAGGAGTGCGAGCGAGGTGTGAAGCCAGAAGGAACCGGAGAGCAGATCCGGAAGAGCAGATGGAACCTCAAGTTGAGCTTGAGGGGGGGTGTTGAGATACAAGCTCAACATTGGCCGGATCGGCTGTGCAAGCGGAGAACCAGATCGGTTGGGGCCGATCGGTTAGGCCGGACCGGTGCGTAAACCAGTACGCAAACCGGTGTGTAACGAGAAGCCGTAGCGAATATATTTTGGGAATTAGCACAGAGTTCAGTTATGAGCATTGAAGTACGTGTCAGTACTCCTGTCAGTCCGTATGGACTTGTATAAAAGTGCTCACTAAGCACATCCTATGTATAGATTGAGTATAATTTTGAATCGAGTTTTTTTTTGTGTGTGCTCTCTCTCTCTATCACTCGCGTTTGATTTCCTATTGCTTCCATCCGATCAGTATAATGGTCCTTTTGCATCCACACATATAGTTCTCGTTCTTCTACTTTCTTTGGCTCTTGGTGTTTCACCTCCTTCTATCGTTCGACCAACTGTTTCAATTCGTGTATGGCCTTGTCTTTGGCATCCGACGATGCCCCTAGTTTGGTCTTAGCTAACTCCAGACGATCTGCCATCTTCTTAACTTTATCTTTGGCTTCCTCGACTCATTGATTAGCCTATTCAACCACTTTCTCTGAAGCCCATAGTTAATCATCATTTTGTAGGTGGTCGGCGGCTTTCTTCATTTTCTCTTTTATCGATCGGAGTTGCTCCAATGGTACGTCGTTGTCCTTCTGTAATGTTGAGCAATGGTACGTTGTTGTCCAACGGTTGGTTGTCGTCGTCACCCGTTTGCATGCCTCCGCCATATCTTTTGCTGCCTTATTCATTCTAGCGTATTCTCTGTGTACTTTGACCAATGTTGTGTGAAGAGGTCACATCTGAATTGGTTGTCCCTTGTTTTTGGCATTTCTCTACCAGTTGATTCTTTGCAACTCCTGTTCCTCTAGTTAGATCACGCTGAGCATGGACTTCTAAATCATTTATCAATCCGTGTGCTCCTGCGGCAACATTTTGGACACGTGTTGCACACATTTAGCGAGCCAGTCCACGAGTTCGTAAGATTTGTCGAACTGTAGTAACACTGCGAGCTCGTGGGCTTTTGGTGGTATTTTAGGAAATCCAATTACTTCATTTGGGGTCATAGATAATGATTTCCCCCTTTCAATAGGTTGTTTGCCGATTGTTTCGACTCTTGCCCTATTTTGTGCTTCAGACTATTTGGTTGATTCTTGGTTGTTGACCCTCTGTCATTTGTTGGTTGATTCTCTTGTTCTAGTTGGTTGTGTCATTGACTCTTTTATTTGATTCTTGTCTTCTTCGGTGTCGGCTGACTCTCTTGTGCCTATTGTTCAGGTTGGGGTATTGGTGTCAGCTCTTGTGATTGAGTCGACATTGGTTCTTGCTGCTTGTCGACTGCAGGATCAGAGTTTGGCATCGGGGTTGGCTCCGGTTCTTGCGGTGTGTTGGGTTCGGGGTTTTGGGTCGGCTCCGGTCGTTGGGTTTCAGGATGTGGTGGTTCCGGTTCTTGCCATTCTTCTTGTGGAACTAGTCACCGGACCGCTAGTGTCAACCTTGGTCCTAACGACTGCCCATGCTCCTTCCATGGGGTCTTACACTAACCATCCACAGTAGGTGTCAGACATATGGCAGTAAGCCACCAACCGAAAATAGGTTTCATGGGCTTCCCGTTTTGTACCCCATGTAATTGCTAGCGGAGTGCCACCAGTGTAATATACCCCCAATCGATCTTCTCCTCTTTGTATGTTGCTATGATGAACCCTACCTATTGTTTGGGCATGTAGTAAAATCTCGGACTGACACATGCAACCTCAAATAAAAATTTGGCAACTTCGTGGAAAAATTCATCGTCTCCTCCCTAAGTCTTGTACACCTTAGTCGATGTTGAATATTCCCCAAAATATGACTTCAGGATGCTGGCTCCAAGAGCATCCATCTAATCATAACCTTCCATTTTGAGATTGAGAAATCGACGTACCTATTTATTTGTTATCTTGTTGACATCGATCTCCTTAATCATTTCCTCTTGAGGATGTGACCATTCGACTTCAGCCATTGTCGCAAGCGATCTGACACTGGACTCGGCATTATGTCGTCTGTGTCTTCTTTGAGACCAAGTCCACTGTTTTCGATTCTTGTCGGAGAAGGTCGGAGTGCCAATGTGGGTTGTTGTTGTTCATGCTCTGTTTGCCTGTAAACGTCTGTGTTTTTCTTTGACACAAAATGTAGCCGATGGAGTTTTGGTGAAGCGATGGGCCATTTTCGAGACTAAACGTTATAAGTAGAATTTGCTTTTAATGGCTCTTCAATGACCACAACTTGTAATGAATATTAAATCATCAACCTGCATGTCCTTTTATATTCTGAAAATGACAGTACCAAGAACTACTAATGACAAGAATGATTTTTCTATTACGGTTATTTTTTGCCAAGATACTTTATTATTATTATTTTTAATAATAATATTTACAATGGTGTCCCTTTACTCCCTCACGGAGTACCCAGTGGGCTACCGATATCGATACTTCCTCCAAATGGATTTGGCGGGGTCGATCCCCAATACGGCTTAAGTCGAAATCCATTAACCCATTTTGGCAAGATCTCACCAGCTAATGTGCTAACTTGATATGTTCCATTCTTACTATCGAAAATCCAGAAAGGGTCGGTCCATCGGAATCTGAGCTTTCCCGGCATCCACCCCATCTTTGTTTGGAACACTAATACTAGCTTACCGACTTTGAAGATTTTTCCTTATTTTTTCAGTGTCGGTCGACGAACGCCTTAGGACGTCTCTACTTCTGCTCTAAGTGACACATACCTTGTAGCCGACTCTCCTCTAGCAATAGTAATTGCTCCTTTCGAACTTGTTCCGACTGTTCCTCGTCAAGTCGTTTTGTTACCTGTACGCATAATGGCGGACTTTGAAATTTGATTGGCATTACTGCCTCTAATCCGAATGCCATTCGGAACGGAGTCGACTTGATCATTGTCTTGTACGCGGTGCGATAAGCCCATAAAGCACTATGCACCTTTTGATCCAAATCAGTTCTATTCTCATTGATTATCTTCCTCATAATCATCTGCATTGCCTTATTGGTTGATTCGGCCAACCCATTAGCTTGCGGATAGTACGGGGTACTCCTTTTATGTACGACTACATAATAGGTTGATAATTCATGAATAATTTTGTTTACAAAATGTGTACCCTAATCCCTGAATAATTCAATTGGGCAATCAAATCAACACCATATGTAGAGGAATTTCGTTGTCGACACTGTTGTATTATCCCGAAGCTCTTTGGCTTCGATCCACTTTGTACAGTAGTCGGTAACGACTATTATATATTGATTCCCTGTTCTTGTTGTTGCCGGTTTGAATGGTCCGAAAAGTCGAGACCCCATTTCTAGAATGGTTCTAATAGCAATACCGGTTGGTGCGGCATGCAATCCTATTTTGTTGGTGGCCCGATTCGTTAACATAAATCGCATTGTCAGCAGTATTCTATTGCATCCTTTGTCGTAGTTGGCCACCATAGCCCACTATTCCATATTTTTCTGGTGGTCGTTTCACTAGTATAATGACCTCTTGCTATTCTGCAATGAGCTTCACGCAAAATTGTCTCCTTTTCAAATTGTCGAACCGCGCGTTTCCATATGCCATCTGCTCCCTTATGATATAGTGTGTCATTCAATAAGCAGAAATTCCGACTCCGAACTGCTAGTCTTTTTCGTTCATCTATTGGCATCCCTTCGGGTGACAATCTGGTACTAAGGAAGATCGACATTTCCGTGATCCATAAATCAGCCATCTCTTCATCCACTTCAGTCGAAACCATTGTGTTGACTCAGAAGAGTTGAGTGTTAGTAAAATCATCCTTCACTCATGTTCGTGGCTCTCCCAACTCTAATCGACTAAGATAGTAGGCTACTGCATGTTGGACCCCTAGTCGATGAATTATATCAAATTCTAATTCTTGCAGCAGTGGTGTCCATCTAGCCAATTTATTTGTTAATTCTTGTTTGGAGACTAAATACAATAATGCCAAATGATCAACATGAAATGTGAATTTCTGACCCAACAAGTAATGTCAGAATTTGTTGATGTTATAAATCATTCCGAGAGCCTCACGTTTGTTTGTCGAATAATTGCGTTCGGCAGTTGATAATTTTCGACTCACACAGTATACTAGCTGGGACCAATTCGACTCTGATAACTGCACTAAAGAACTTCCGATTGTGACATTGGAAGCGTCCACAAAGACATGAAAATCATGTTCCCAAACGGGTGGTTGTACAACTAGTACCTTTGCTAGCATCTTATTGAGATAGTCGTATGCATCTTCTTTAGTAGTTGTCCATTGAAAAGGCACTTTATGTACTACCACATGTAAAAGTGTCGCCACGTCGGCCAGATACCGGATCATCTGACTATGCCATCTTATTTGGCCCAAAAATCGACTGAGGGCTTTGGCATTGATTGGTGGTGGAGCCTCCATTACTGTCCCGACTGACGATATGTCCGAGCAACATACCACTCGTTACACCGAATGCACATTTAGCCGTATTTAAACTAAGTTGACCTTGATGACATTGGTCTAAGCATAGGATGAGATGTTCAAACATCATCACCACTTGTTGAGGGGACAAGCTCAACCGGATCTAGATCGACTGAATAAGCCATAGCCGGATCGGTGTCCGAATGGTATTCGGAACTAGGAGTTGGATAAGAGAGACGGACCGGATTGTAATTGGTAGGCTGTTAGACGCCTACAAATGTAGCCTAGTATGTAGGCGTATTTTTGGGAGTCAGTGTTAGTCGCTCGTATGAGCATTGAAGTACTTGTCAATACTTCTATCAGTCCATTTAAGGACTTGTGTAAAAAGTGTTATGTCGGACATTGTATGGATATAGAGCATTATTATTTTGAATTGAGTTTATGTTGTTTTGCTCTCTCCGTCTCTCCCGATCTCTGTCGGTGTGATTCAAGCTTCCATTAAACCTGTGTGCGTTTTCTATTGCTATCCGGATAAACTAGTTCGTCAAAGCTTTCGCATATTAACTTTGACATGGTATCAGAGTGCGAGGGTTGAGAACCTCTGTTGCCGACAATTGCTCAAAATAGAAAAACCCTAACTTTTGGAATAGCACAGACCGAAAAAAAGAAAGATATGGACAGAAGTATGGCGAGCTCGCTTCGTACGGAAAAGTTCGATTGGAGAAACAATGTGTCCTAGTCGTATAAAATGCACCAGTACTTGTTGGGTCATGGATACTAGAGCTACGTGGAAGGAGCAAATGTAGCAATGCGGGATTCGGCACAGAAGGACTTCCCGGTATGGGAACAACGAGCGAGCAAAGTATTGTACTACCTCGTGTTTTGTGTGCATGAACAGATGCTCGGCTACATCAGGGATGCAAAAACACCAAAAGAGGTCTGTGAACATCTACGAAAGATTTTCGTCTCAAGTACCACAACTCAAAACATGCCGCTTCGGCAAGACTCAACAATATCTTGCAACGGGACATGTCAGTCACCAAGTACACCACCAATATCAAGGAGATCTGTGACGCGCTCGGTTCCGTTAAAGTGATAGTGGACGAGGATGAGATGGTCTAGATTTGCCTCGATGGTCTAGCATAATGGTACGAGCCAATCCGGACAATGATTTGCACCCGGGAGAAACCACCGTCCTTCGACCTGCAACCTATGTTGATGTTCGAAGAAAACCACGTGATTGGGTCAAGGACCACTCAATCGGACAACTGGATGTTGTACATGGAGGCGGATCGGCCCCGTGGGTGTGGAGGACGAGATGGGTCAGCATGGAATGCAGGTGGCCAACAAGAGCCGAACCGAAGGCACAGAGGTAGTGCTGAGAACAGTTCTAGACCCTCTACAAGCAGGGGGAGTCCAAACGGTGCCGGAAATGAGCAATCAAAAACCGAAACGGAATGTTGGTATTGTGGCAAGAAGGGCCACCGGGAAAGTGAGTGCTGGAAGAAGCATGCTGATTCAGATAAATCCAGATCCGGTAAAGCGGGACAAGGGAACCGACAAAGTTGCACTATGTTGAAGGATCGGAAGGATCCGAAACCGGGAAGACCGGAAAAGGGCTAGTCTTCGTGATGAAGCACAAGGAAAACTCAATGAAGGAAACCACTTCCAGATTGGAGGAAGTGTGTTATTTTGACTCCAGAGTGTCTAATCACATGACGGGCCACGAAGAGTGGTTCTTGTTTTTGGAAAAGCTGGAGCAACCAGGAGTTGTCGAAACCGGAGACGACACTCCTCACCCGATCATGCATGTCGGAGAACTTCCCTTAAGTCATGTTGAACAAAAAGGGAAACTTATGAACGTGCTTCATGTCCTGAAAATCACAAAGAACCTGGCGTCGGTCGATCAGATTGTCGACCAGGGGATGCAGGCGCAGTTTACGCATGTCGAGTGCTTTATCGAGGAAGAGGGCCAAGTCATCGCGCGGGAGGATGTTTATCCTTGACACCAACAACGTCAGCATTGCTTTGTTTGCAAAAGGATAGAAGGTCGAATCGGATATTGACCTGTGGCACAAGCGGATCGGCCACGTCAACTATCAGAGGCTTCAAGACCTGCAATCGAAACAAATTGTTTTCGAATTGCCAAAATTTAGTAGCTGGAAGGCCCAAATTTGTGAAGCCTTCCAGCTTGGGAAGTAACACCGGCTTCTGTTCCCCATTGAAACAAACCGGAGCCGTTATCGTGAAGGATTTGTTTCACAATATAAAATAAACTAACATATTGTATTTAGTAATATTTGAAAGACTTGAGCCCATAAGCTAACACACCAAGTAGGAAGTACATACCACTAGGTTAGGTTATTTATTTTAGGGTGTATGAAGGATATAAATATAAATGAAAATATTGTATTCAATAAGATTTGAGAAACTTGAACCCATGACCTCACATACCAAATACAAGGCATATACCATTAGACAAGGTCATTTGTTTTTAAAAACATATTTTCATGCTTCTTCTTATGCCATGTATATTTTCATACATGAAAGCTCAAATGAGCGAGATGTCTATCATGCATCACATGTAATGTATGAGCGCCAAATCATATACTCTTGCTTCTCAAATCATACGTTGTCTCTATCTTGTTTCTTAAATCATACTTTGTCTCTATCTTGCTTCTTGAATCATACATTGTCTCTTATCTCTTATCTATGCTCATTTGTCTCTCGCACATTACTTCTAACTCTTGTTCTTCCTATCCTTAATCTTTCTAACATTGTTGCACAAGCCTTATAAAATATATAGCCAACTCCTTTTAACCTTAGTCCCTACGACTTCGCCGCACAAACCACAACTACCCCAGCACATTTGGTGAACCCGACGTGAAGGCGGTGACAAGGACAAATGGAGGAGCAAATTAGGTTTATGTGTACGATGATGGAACAAATGATGCGAGAGCAAGGGATGACGGCAAGCATCGACAAAGCCGTTGCCAATATTCTTGTACGAGTAGGAATCTTCGAAGGTATGAATTTAACAAGATTTCTGAAAATTTAAAATGAAGAAATGCTTAAATGTGCTGTCAACGAAGCTACCAAAATTAATAGCTTTAGTCGAGTCGTTGTGATTGGGCTCCAACAAAGGATCCAGGAGCTACAGAGGGAGCATCAGACATGCGAAACTTTTGAAAGAGCATTATTGAATGAATACAACCTCAACGGTATGTCAAAGATGACAAGGCGAGCTTTCATGGATTGGGTAGAGTCTAATAAATATTTAAGTGTTTTGGAAGTATTAAAAGAGTTTTCTGAAAGATTTGAGCAATTAAATGTTAGAGATAGAAATATAATAGCGCTAGATAAAGTAATATTGTTTCTACAAGCTATTGATATTAAAGACAAGAAGGACTTGGGAATGCATTTGGAATATCAGAATAGTTCAAGTGGACTTACCGAAGACCGGGAGGAGGTGAAAAGGGCTTGCGCCCATTTCTGTAAAAGAAAGTTATGGTTTATGGAGCTGTCGGAGAGAAATGAAGAAGAAACAAGGAACGATCCAGGAGAAAAGAAAGTAGAACAATCTCTCTTGCACGAATTGGTCAAAGGAATGAAAGACTTGTTGATCAAAGTGACGAAACTGGAATCGAGACAAAGCTCAACTTCATCAAGACAAGGAGGTGGAATGGTCCAAAGGTGTATATGGTGTGACAATATCAACCACTAGAAGAAAGATTGTCAAGAACATAGGGATGATCTTAATCATGATAAAATCTACTATCAAGATGGCAAGATTCACTCAACAGAGACTCGACAACCACTTCAACACAACTTTGGGTGAGGTGGATTGAAAAAGCTAATGGAAGATGCTGAGAGAGAACAACTCAAGTGATACAATCCGTGGCAACCTTAGGGTTGCGTGTAGAAGACTCACATGGCGGATCTGGCTTTTGGCAAGATGTGATGGAGTATGCAAGAAAAGGGAAGGTTTGAGTGAATGAATTAAAGAGAGCGGGAGATGAAATACGGAACTTCACTGGATGTGAGGATCTAGTAGACGCACTATCAGCATACGCCCAAGTGAATGCACAAGAGGTATTAGTAGAAGAGAAGTGAAAGAGAGTTGAGGAGGCTGATCTAGCAAAGAAACATGAGACACAAGAACAAAAGAGAAGAGAGATGGAAAAGGGTGCTCCTAGGACGAAGGAAACTGATAGAGTAAAAGGGAAGATAGGCCCATCTTTCAAGCTTGCTTCAGACATAGAAACAAGGACGGATATAGAAAAGGTACTAGAAACAAGAACATTAAATAGTATGGTAGAATTTACTTTAAGAGAAGTGTTGGGTATAGCAAAGAAAGAATTTCATGAAGTTATCATAGATATTATTCGAAGAAAGAGACAGGTGACGGATGAAGTTACGAGAGGGTGTGCATCAACACTCCGAGATTTGTATGGTGGCACCATAAACGCTGCAAGTGTAAAAAACAGAAATGATGTTGGGGTTCATGAAGAGGATAGGAATCACTATACAAGGGACCATTGGGCTCAAGCAACAACGGAGGCACTTGCAAAAATTGAGGAGCAACAAATTCCATGTATTGCTTTGATCGATCATGGATCCGAGATTAGCATGATGTCGTCAGAATTTTACTTTCAAGGATAGTGGCCGATCGACAAGAATCATGGGTGGAAGATAAGAGCTGCCATAGAGACTACGAAGGATCTATTTGGAGCATGGCCCAATGTGAAGGTAACAATTGGTGATGTGTCGGCGAATCAATTTTTTTTTGTGCAGGATCAATCAACCTACCCCGTCATCCTTGGTCAACATGACATCACCGCAGTCAGGATGGAAACAAAGGTGATTGATGATGGTTTAGCTTTCGCGAGAATCAAGAGTGAAGATGGAAGAAAGACAGTCCAATTGTTAACCGTGAGGCCCAACCACGAAAGAAATAAAGAATGCTTGAGGGAACGTCCACTTGGGGAGGTGGATGAAGAATTGTCCAAGGATTTTTAGATAGGGCTTTTACAAGTAGGGGTTGTGATAGCCTGGACATGAAAGAAAACCCCATAAATAATAATGTAAATAAAGATATTCCTTGTACAATGTCATCTAGTGATGCTACTTCTATGCTAAAAGTAGATAATAATAAAATACAAAATTGTTCCGAGTACTTTAAGTGTTTTGGATTAATAGATGATGATGAAGAAATTCAGGATATGTTTGAAGAATTAAGTTTTGAAGATACAATAACTCATTTGGAAGCAATGGAGGACGACAATGAAATCCAAGTTCTTGTCCATTCGATCATGAGGCACATGACCTAACAAAGTACAAAATAGTGGAGAAGAAGGTTCATCCTATTGCTGCTCCACTTCCAGGGGATAGTGAAAGAGCAATCAAAGAAGCTACCACAGAGCCAATGATCAGAGACCCACGAAAGGTGGGACATGTGTTTACTCTAGAAACAATACATGAGATGAAAATAGGAGGGGTTGACATCCTATTACCAGCTGAAGAAAAGCAATTCAGGGAGATGTTAAAAAGGGTGTGGATCCAGGAATAGTAGAGCCCATAGTTATATTCACTATCCCTCATATTCCATGGAACTTTAAGCCAATACCCATGCCAAGGGTTAGAATCCCTCAACTATTAGAACTTCTGAAAGAAAAGATAAGGATGGGTATCTTGGAACCATCGAACGCTCCTTACTCGAGTTGATGGTTTATTGTGTTAAAGAAAGATGGACGGCTCTGATTTATCCAAGATATGCAACCCGTGAATAAGGTAATAATCCGAAACTCGGGAGTAGGGCCAATTGTGGATGAGTTTGCTAAGATGTTTGCAGGAAGAGCTATATATTCAATGGGAGACCTTTATTCTGGGTATGATCAATTTCAACTTGCTATCAAACGTCGAGATATTACTTCTATCAAGACACCTATAGAGTTAGTATGGATGTGTACCCTGCCGCAAGGAGTGACCAACTCAGTGGTGCATGTGATGAATGGAATGAACAAGGTACTTTGTGATTTTATTCCTCATATTACAATGCATTTTTTAGATGATGTTCCCATTAAGGGATGCAAGGAGGAAGAGAAGAAAGAGGAATTGGACAAAACTGGTTGCCGACAATTCATTGTTGACCATATCAAGGATTGTGAGAAGATATTATCAAGGATGGAAGAAGTGCATTTGACATTATCAAGGACAAAGTCAATATTTGCGGCAAAAGAGATATTAATAGTTGGTCATATGTGTGGCCCGTATGGGAAAAAGCCATCCCCAACCAAGATCAATGCAATTCCAAATATGCAAGGGGAATGTACATCCATCTCAGAAGTACAAAGGTTTCTGGGGGTATGTATTTTTCATTGCAGATGGAATCCTATCGAGAATCAAACTCAATTTCCCATAGAAATAGGATTCACACTAGCTCATGGACATACCAAGCTAGTTTTGTAAATAGTAGAAAGGGGCCCTTGCCCTAATTTAGTTGGTATTTAAACCAACCCTTTGTAACTTTGTTACTGTTGGATGCAATACATAGTTATCTCTGTCTTAAACTCTCTCTCTATTTTTGCCTTACGTACACACAGTCCTTCCGCTGCATCTCAGCCACTCTTGCTCCTGTTTACATGGTTTCAGAGCTTGTGGTTGCTTGATCATCCCCCTCATTTTCTTGTGTGGTGCTACACGCTGACAAAAAATAGAACTGGCTCATCAACAGAGAAGAAACCACCATGAATACTCAGATGGGAAACGCTCTTCCGACGGAGAAGCTCGACAGAATGAACTTCGCATCTTGGGAATACAAGATGCATCAATACCTTGTCATGCAAGGTTACTAGAGCTACATTGAAGGAGCTCATGAAACGCAAGCCAACCCAACACACACCAACTATCCTGTTTGGGAGCAGGCCGCTAGACGTGTGTTGTATTGCTTGGCATCATGTGTACATGATCATATGCTGGGATATATCAGAGAGGCAAAAATGCCGAAACAAGTGTGGGAAAACCTCAAGAAAATCTTTGTGGCCAATACGGCTGCATGGAAGCTCCAACTTCGACAGGAGCTAAACAATCTGCAACAGAGGGATATGTCGATCACAAGTTACACCTTGAAGATCAAGGAACTATGTGACACCCTCAGTTCGATCAATGTCATCATCGATGATGACGAGATGGTGCAAATATCCTTCGGTGGCTTAACACCTCAATTTGGCTCAATTAGATCGACCATCCTTACAAGAGAGAATCCTCCTTCCTTTTTTGACCTCCAATCATTATTACTTGTCAAGGAGAATCACGCGCGTCAAAAGAACAACACGCATGATGGACAAATGTTGTATTTGAATTTCGATGGAGGAAGAGGACACAGTTGTGGAAGGAGAGGCCGATTTGGCTAAGGCCGACACAATCATGAGCGCAACCCCCACCAATGGCAAGCAGACAGATCTGGTCCCAGAGAGTTCGGCGGAAGGGGGAGTCATCACGCCAGACCAAGCAATCGTAGAAACCCAATCGAATGCGGGTACTACAGAAAACTTGGCCATTACGAATAGGAGTGCCGAAAGAAGAAGCACGAGGCATGCCGACAACTTACTAATTACGCTTCGAATTCCAACTACGACGACCATGGCGAAATGTGCATAATGAAACATGAAGCGCAGTCAATGTCCGCACAGGCTTCAACTGGCGCGTCCACCTCAAATAATGTATGGTTTATCAATTCAGGAGCGTCAAATGACATGACGTCTCTTGAAGATTGGTTTCGGGAATTACGAAAACCCGAACGTCCCGGATATGTCGAGACAGGTGATGACACGACTCATCCAATACAGCATATCAGGAATATCCCATTCGGAAACGACGGCAAAGAAACCTACCTAAAGAATGTACTACATGTTCCCACCATCACAAAAAACTTAGTCTCAGTCGACCAGATTGTCGAACAAGGAATGCAAGTACGATTCAACAACGACGGGTGCTTCATCGAAACAGGCGGTCAAGTCGTAGCTCACGGTCGACGAGATCGAGACAGGCGATGATACGACTCATTCAATACTATCACAGACACACCAAGCGCGGACTAAGACGGAGCACGGATAATGAGGCTACAATGGAGCAATGACGGAATGACATAAGAGCATAAAGATAGAGATGAAGATTAAGGAGACAAGATTGGGCGAAATGAGAATACTAGATTGATATTTCTATGACTGGCGTTGTTCACCTTGAAGGAATTCAAGGTGAACTCAACTATTTATACTAAGTAGCATGCATACCTGTTGCAAGCATGTGATACACTAGAGCATGTAGGCAGTAGGTACGCATGCATGTGCTAAGTGTTAATAATACAAGGGAGAAATTATGCACTTGATGCTAGCTAAAACCTACAATGAGGAAGTATATACATGATTATATGCTAGATGTGTGGTTAACACATAACACTCGATTACAACATGGTTATGTCAAGAGTTCGAATCTTGACATTATCCCCCCTCCAACGATGCCTTCCCAAATCGTTTGTCGGCTTAAGGGGATATTGTTGATGAAAATCTTAGATCACCTCGAAAGTATTTTGTAAACACTAGACAAGGAGTAACCCTTCCACAAGACGAGGTATTTAACACCAACGGGCATGAGCGACCATGTGTGGTCCTCGCCTAGAACTAGAACACAAATATCAACGGGTGTGAGCGACCATGCGACCCTCACCAGGCACAAGAACACGAATGGGTGTGAGCGACCATGCGACCCTCACCAGGCACAAGAACAAGAATGGGTGTGAGCGACAATGCGGCCCTCATCGGGAACTCGAACACGAACGTGCATGAGCGACCATGCGGCCCTCATTGGGAACTCGAACACGAACTTGCGTGAGTGACCATGCGGCCCTCACCGGGAACTAGAACACGAACATGAACGGGAAAGAAACTAAAAAATAGAGACAATGACGAGGAGAACTAAAAGACAATGAAAATTATGAGAAGAAACTAGGAGATAGAAACGGCGAGGAAGATAGGAAATGAAGCGATGTTGATGATGGTACGGTGACGATGGTAACTCTAGAAGCAAGGGCGATGACGGAGACAGGTGATGCTTCTAGTTGGAAGGTGAACAAACTGTCACAGACACACCAAGTGTGGACTAAGACGGAGCACGGATAATGAGGCTACAACGGAGCAATGACGGAATGACATAAGAGCATAAAGATAGAGATGAAGATTAAGGAGACAAGATTGGGCAAAATGAGAATACTAGATTGTTATGTCCATGACTGGCGTTGTTCACCTTGAATTCCTTCAAGGTGAACTCAACTATTTATACTAAGTGACATGCATACCTGTTGCAAGCATGTGATACAATAGAGCATGTAGGCAGTAGGTACGCATGCATGTGCCAAGTGTTAATCATACAAGGGAGAAATTATGCACATGATGCTAGCTAAAACCTACAATGAGGAAGTATATACATGATTATATGCTAGATGTGTGGTTAACACATAACACTCGATTACAACATGGTTATGTCAAGAGTTCGAATCTTGACAAATACAGCATATCAGGAATGTCCCATTCAGAAACAACGACAAACAAACCTACCTAAAGAATGTAGTGCATGTTCCCACCATCACGAAAAACTTGGTCTCAGTCGACTAGATTGTCGAACAAGGAATGCAAGTACGATTCAACAATGACGGGTGCTTCATCGAAACAGGCGATCAAGTCATAGCTCACAGTCGATGAGAAGGTCGTATGTTTATCCTCGAGTCAAACGAGGTAAAGTCAACAATGTTCGCAAAGGGCCTCAAAATCGAAACGGACTTAAATTTCTGGCACAAAAGAATCGGCTACATCAATCTCCAAAAACTTCCGAACATGAAATTGAAAGTAGTTGTAATTGGACTCCTAAGCTTTATGACGAAGGAGATTACAGGCGTATGCGAAGAATGCCAATTCGGAAAGCAAGGCCATCACCCATTCCCAAAACAGCAGAATGTGAGCAAAGGAATCCTAGATGTTGTACATTTAGATGTGTGGGGACCAGCCCAAACAACTACATCCGGCGGTTGCCGGCACTATCTCACATTCATCGATGACTTCTCCAGGAACACCTGGATCTACCCGATGAGATAGAAGAGCAAAGTGTTTGGACACTTCTAGAGGTTCAAAGCCGAAGTCGAAAAAGCTACGGGTTGGCATGTACACTTCCTTCGATCGGATGGAGGCAAAGAATACTTTTTGGATGAGTTTATGGCGTATCTCCGAAAGGAAGGAATCTGACAAGAATTCTGATGCCGTCAGACACCTGAGCAGAACGGCGTAGCTAAGTGTAAAAACCGACACATAGTAGAAATCGCTCGGGCTATGATGAATGAGAAGAATCTCCGAAATCATATTGGACAGAAGCGGCAAACACAGCCGTATACCTCATGAATATGTGCACAACCTCGGGAGTACACGACGTAACTCCTCATGAGAAGTTCCTTGGAAAGACGCCGGGCTTATCACATGTCCGCATTTTCGGCGCAATCGCTTACGTGCATATTCCCGACAGTACGCGATAAAAGCTCGACCCAAAGTCAGAGAAATGTATCCTCGTGGGGTACTCGCTCGAACAGAAGGGGTACAAATGCTACAATCCATCTACTCGAAAAGTTCGAACAAGTCAAGATGTCATTTTCGATGAGTTCATATCCTGGTATGCACCAGACACAACTTCGACTCCGACTCCGATATATGCCGAAATAGAGGCAGAAGCCGAAGATCCAGTTATGCGCATGTTTGAGAGTCCAATTACGACACGACTGAGTGGGCCGTCAGAGCGGCCAAGCGATCAAAGCATATCTCGGCCGAGTCCAAAGCTGGACAAAGGGAAGGTGAAAATGAGGGAATTCGAAGAACAGTTCAAATTTGAAACAACTCACTCCCTTGATAGTGAGTTCGAAGGGCTTCACATCCAGACAGACAGCGTGAAGAAAGCTTTAGAATCCGCAAACGAAAAGCTACGCCGGTCCACTCGAGAGAAGAACCCCATAAGCGGTTATAGCTACAATCAGTACATGGCGTATCATTACCCCTTTATGATGAAGGTAGCAATAGTACGGGAGCTCGAAATGCTTTTCGAAACCATAAAGGATCCACGATGGGTCAACACGATGCATGAGGAAATCGAAGCGTTAAGCACAAACGAGACATGGGATCTCGTTCCTCACCAGCCGAACAAGAAAGCAATTGGTTGCAGATGGATTTACAAGGTGAAGCACAATGCCGGCGGCTCTGTAAATCGCTTCAAAGCACGTCTTGTTGTGAAAGGATACGCACAAACCCACGCCGTGGACTACGAAGGGACCTTTGCCCCAGTGGCAAAGATGACCACTGTACAAATGGTAATAGCCCTGGTAGCTGTGAAAGGGTGGCACCTCCACCAGATGGACGTGAAAAATGCCTTCCTCGAAGGAGAATTAGAAGAGGAAGTGTATATGATTCAACCACCCAGATTTGAATCGTGTAACTATCCACACGCCATATCTCAACTTAAGAAACCACTTTACGGTCTCAAACAAGCACCACGTGCATGGCACTTGAAGATTACGTAGTATCTTCATCAGATCGGATTTTGAATGTCAAAATCCGATACTTCTCTGTACATCTGAAATGAGTCGGATAGCCCGATTGTCATCATCCTTTACGTGGATGATTTGGTCATCGGAGGAAAAGATCTAGCCGAGATTAACAAGGTCAAATCACTTCTTTCCGGCAGATTCGAAATGAAAGACATGCATGAGCTCCATTACTTCCTAGGCATTGAAGTAATTCGAACACCAGTCGGAATAATGATATCACAATAGCACTACGTTCTCAACTTACTCTACAAGTTCGGAATGATGGAGTGCAAACTTGTGTCTACCCCTCTCGATCGTAATTTCAAGATCAATGCTAACTCCGACACGACTGAGAGCGAGCCGACTCAGTATCGTCAACTGGTCGGTAGCTTAATTTATCTAACCATCACGAGAGCTGACCTCAACTATTCGGTCGGCCTGCTTAATCAATTTATGCAAACTCCGCGAAATCTTCATCTGGATTGTGCTAAGTGGATACTTTGGTATGTCAGCACGACGATGGACTACGGTACCATGTATAAGTCGAATACGATTATTCAACTCGAAGGGTACACAGATGCAGACTGGGCAGGATACAAAGCAGATAGATGATCCACATCCGGATCTGTCTTCTCTCTTGATAGCTGAGCGATCTCCTAGAGCAGTAAGAAGCATTTGATAGTCGCATAGTCGAGCACAAAAACTGAATACAGGGACGCAACAGTCGCCGCATGCGAAGCCGTATCGGCTCAAGCATATACTGAAGGAGTTGGGTGTACTCATCAAAGATCCAACTGTTCTATACTGCAACGACATGAGCAATATCTACCTGGTGCAGAACCCCGTATTCCACGCGCGGACTAAGCACATTGAAGTGCACTATCATTTCATCCGCGAGCACGTATAGGCCGGAGATATCGATTTACAACATATTAGTACGCACCTACAAGTAGCCGATATTTTCATGAAAGCCCTTGGTATCGACAAGCTGTGGCAATTTGCGTCGAACCTTAGTCTATCTCTTCCCGACTAGCCAAGCTTGAGGGGGAGTACAACAGAACAGTGAACCGATTGAACCGATCGATTGATCGAAGCCGAACAAGGAGTACGCAACCAAAAAGCCTAACAATCGAAGTTCAAAGCGTTCCGAAGATTTGACCGATCCGAAACCGTTTGCAATATCCGGAAGTTGTGTTCGAAGGGGCATGTTGAGAATCGAACTCAACTTCCATAGAAATAGGATTCACACTAGCTCATGGACATACTAGGCTAGTTTTGTAAATAGTAGAAAGGGGCCCTTTTCCTAATTTAGTTAGTATTTAAACCAACCCTTTGTAACTTTGTTATTGTTGGATGTAATACATAGTTATTGTAAAAGAATACTGTGCTGAAGCGTGTGCGTAAACATAGAGTACACAGTTCGGAGGAATAAGACAATTCGGTAAAACACAGAAAACGCAGAGATGGAGAGAGAGAGCACACAAAAGAAAAAACTCAGATTCAAAATAATGACTCTATGTTCTGTACATACTTTGTGCTCAGTGAGCACCTTATATACAAGCCTTGACAATCGGGTTGACACAAGTACTGATAGTACTTGACACTCATAAATGAGCTGCTACACTCACTCCCAAAATTATTCCTTTCGAGAAATATCTTTCCAACAGCCTTGCAGTTTATGCACCGCTATGGCCTATTGTGCGCGTGGTTCTACGCACCCAATTTACACACTGGGCTACGCACCCGATTACGCACCGAATGTTGAGCTTGTCTCTCAACACTCTTCTTCAAGCTCGACTTGAGGTTCCGTCTGCTGTTCCGGATCTACGCTCTGGTTCCTTCTGGCTTCACGCCTCACTCGTGCTCCTCGACCCGTTCGATTCTGCACGCCTTGACCCTTACGGTCGGCTTGTCTGCTCATCCAACCCTTCTCAATTCCCTTGTTGTCATGGTGTTGGCGTGTCCTTCGCTGACCTTTTTCCCGCATGGCCTTCAGTTGATTCGGTGTATCCGAATTGAACATACCGATTGAATCAAACACTTCCAATTCAATTCCGTCCTCATCCGAATTGGCTGTCTCCAATTCGTCTCCTGTCTTTAGACCTTTGACTACATCAGACCACATCTTGGTCTTAGCCTTTACGTCCTTCTTGGCTGTATCTCCCCTTGATTCGGCTATCCTCAGCTCCTTCTTATGCTTACGACCCTTGCTCTTGCTTCCATTTTCGGCTTCTTCAGCCGGTTCAAAGTCAGATTCTCCATCCGATTCCGCATCTCGGTCACTTCGACCATGATGCTTACCTCCGCTCCTTTCACGCTCTTGTTCCTATTTGTCTTGCTTTCGCCCCCTAAAGTTCAGTGTGTCGAGGTGATGCAACCCAAGCGCACCCCAGAAATGCTGTAACTTGTCGAGACCAAGAGGTTTTGTGAAGATGTTGGCAATCTGCCAATCAGTTGAAACATGCACCAATTCGACTTCTCCTGAAAGGACCCGCTCGCGGACAAAATGGTAATGCACCTCAATGTGCTTGGTCTAGGCGTGGAACATGGGGTCCTTCGCATGGTGGATACTACTAAGGTTGTTACAATGGATCGTCGTCGGATCCTGTAATAGCCAATTCAGCCAAATGACTTCGCATGTAGCGATAGTCGACCCTCGATATTCCGCCTCCGTGCTCGACAATGCTACTGTCGGCTGCTTCTTGCTGCTCCATGCGATCGGCAAACTTCCCAATGAGAATGTGTGTCCATAGGTGGATCGACGATCATGGGTGTTTCCGGCCCAATTGGCATTCGTGTAGCCGACTAACTGTTCGGCTATGCCTGCCCGATATAGCAACGCCATGTCTTTCGTGCCGCTGACATAACCCAATATCCGTGTCGTGCACTAAAAGTGTTCGGCCATAGGTTGCGACATGAATTGACTGATTAAGCCGACCGGGCAGCTAAGATCTGGTCGAGTAATCGTCAAATAGATAAGGCTCCCGACAATCTATCGGAATCGTGGTGGGTCGCACGCCTTGCCCGAATCTGGGCGAAGCTTCACATTTCTATCCAGATGGGTCGCACCCCTTGCCCGAATCTGGGATTATAGTTTGCAATCCCGAACCTGAAGAGCATATTCAGCGCATAATGACGCTAGCTAATCAATATGCCTTCGGAGGTACGGATCACTTCGATCCCGAGGAAGTAATGAAGGTCTCTAAGATCCTTCATTTCAAACCATGCTGCAAGCTGAGACTTCACACGGTGGATTTCGTCAAGGTCAGCACCAACGATGACTAAATCATCAACGTACAAGAGCAGGTTGACCGGTCCATATTGTCCTTGTTGAACAAATAGAGAAGAGTCTGATTTCGACGACGCAAACCCCATCCTACGCAACTGTTACGTAATCTTCGCTACCGGAGCAAAGGTCTCGTCATCTTCGCTACTGGAGCAAAGGTCTCGTCGTAGTTGATTCCATGGGTCTGCGCGTATCCCTTCGCCACTAACCGGGCCTTGTACCGGTTAACCGAACTATCGGCATTGTACTTTACCTTGTACACCCACTTACATCCGATCGGTTTATAGTGTCGGCGAGGGTCAACTAGGTCCCATGTGTCGTTGGCATCGAGTGCCCGCATTTCTTCCTTCATAGCGGCATGCCAATTTGCGTCCTTTGCCGCTTCTGCGTAGCTCTCCAGCTCACACACTTCCGCCACCTTGGTCATGTACACATAGTGATGCACCATGTACTCATTGTACCCGTACAACTTCATAGGGTTCTTCTAGCGGGAAGACCAATGTAATCTATCATTACCCGGTTTGGGGCCCTTCTTGGCCGGTTCGGACTGCATTCTCGAAGATCCACCTTCATCCTTTCTGGAGTCGGATTCGCTCCGATCCGACTCAACATTTCCGGTTTCGTACTCCGGCATCTTCTTCTTCCCCTTCACTTTGCGTGTGAACCGTCTCCTCGGTTCCTTGCGCGAGGAGAACAAAACAGAGTCTCCACTACTCGCCGGTTCCTCATCCGGCTGGTCATCCTGACTCAGCCGCTCATTCGGTCCACTCAACCGAAATGAGTGCCGAGGTCTTCATCTTCTATATGGATCGGTTCAGGCTCACTAGCCTCATCCTCCGGTATCAGGTCAGTGTCGGAAGTCGGAGTCGGTAAGGCATACCATGATGCCGTCTCATCAAACTCAACATCCTGGCAAACTCAGGCTTGCTTCGTCTGGGGGTTATAGCATTTATACCCCTTTTGCTCATGCGATTAACTGACCAGGATGCATTTCTCCAACTTTGCATCCAATTTCCTCCGCTTCTCATCCAGCACATGCACATATGCAATGCTACCGAATATCCGAATGTGTCTCAAATTCGGCTTGCGCCCGAAATATAGCTCATGTGAGGACACCTTGTCACCGATCCAGTTTTGGATGTAGACGGCTGTTCGGACCAGCTCCGCCTAGTAGAAATGGGGCATGCTCTTCTCCTCCAGCATTGCCCTTGCCGTGTTGACAATCGACCGGTTCTTCCTTTCGGCCACACCGTTTTGCTTCAGTGTGTATCTGCACCTGAACTCTCTCCGAATTCCTTTTTGTTGCAGATAACTGTTGAATTGGCTGGAAAAATATTCTTTTCCACCATCCGACCATAGGCACTTGATCTTCCTCTTCGTTTCCCGTTCAACAAGGCTTTGTAGGTTCCGGAAATACTCAAAGACTTCGCTCTTCCACTTAATGAGGTAGATCCATGTATGCCGGCTGTAGTCGTCAATGAAGGAGACGAAATATCGACTCTCACCAAGACTCACATTTTGTGTTGGTCCCCATACATTCGAATGAATAAGGTCGAGCTTGTTATGGCTCCAGTTTCGTTCGGTGGGGAATGGAAGCTGATCTTGCTTCCCGACTTGGCAGACTTCACATATCTGGGCCTTCCGGCCACTGAACTTCGGCAAACCGAAAACAACTTGTTTCGTTTGTAGGTCTTGAAGCCTTCGGTAATTGATGTGGCCGATCCACTTGTGCTAGTGATCAATATCCGATACAATCTTCTGTCCTTTGGCGACCAAAGTGGTGTCTACGTCATTGGTGTCGAGGATGAACATCCTCCTGTCTCTGCGCCCTTGCGCAATAATCTGGTCCTCTTCCTCGATGAAGCACCCGAGATGTGTAAACCGCACCTGCATCCCTTGGTTGACTATCTGTCCAACTGACACCAGGTTCTTTGTGATGGTCGGAACGTGTAATACTTTCTATGCGTAATTGGGTGCATAACCCAGTGCGTAAACTGGGTGCATAAAACCATGCGCACAATAGCCCGTAGCGGTGCGTAAACCGTGAGGCTGTTAGAAAGATATTCCTCGTAAGGGAATAATTTTGGGAGTTTGTGTAGTAGGCTCATTTATGAGCGGTCAAGTACTGTCAGTACTTGTGTCAGCCCTATTGTCAAGGCATGTATAAAAGGTGCTCATTGAGCATGGTGTATGTACTGATTGAGTATTATTTTTGAATTGTGTATCTGTGTATTCTCTCTCTCTCTCTTTGTCTCTCCATCTCCATCTCCCTCTCTGCATCTTCTGTGTTTTACCGAACTGTCTTGTTCCTTCGAACTGTGTACTCTGTGTTTCGCATACGCTTCCGCACAACGTATTCTTTTACATGGTATCAGAGTGCGAGGGTTGAAGTCCTTTGTAGCCGACAAGAAAAGTTTGTGACTAAACAGAGTTGAAGTTGTTCTCCCTCGAAGAAGAGAAAGATAGTACTATGGATAGAGGAATGGGAAGCTCACTTCCGACTGAAAAGCTTGTCAGAAGCAACTACGCATCTTGGTCTTACAAGATGCAACAGTACCTGCTCGACCATGGCTACTGGAGTTATGTCGAAGGAGCAAATGATGTGGCACCCGACTTGACAGACAGGTACTATCTGGCTTGGGAACAAGTGGCAAACAAAGTGTTGTATTGCTTCGTGTCCTGTGTGAGCGATCAACTTTTGAGCTATATTCGGGATGCCGAAGGATGCGTGGGCGAATCTCAAAAGGATTTTCGCTGCTAGCACAACGGCCAGAAAGCTGCAGCTCAGACAGGAGCTCAGCAATGTACGATAAAGAGATATGTCGGTGGCTGATTACACCACCAAGATCAAAGAAATCTGCGACTCTCTCACCTCCGTCAACGTGAACGTCGAGGAAGATGAAATGGTGCAGGTTTGTCTTGGTGGCTTGGCTTCAAAGTTCAGACCTTTCCGAACGGCGGTCTGCACGAGGGAGATTATGCCATCATTTTTTGAGCTTCAGTCAATGTTGCTCGTAGAAGAAAACCACGCGGGTGCATCGACTAGTGCGCACGCCGATGACAAGATGCTTTACATGGAGGATGATAGGCCCCATGGTCGTGGTGGATGAGGCGGATCGGTGCGCAATGGAGGTGGCCTAAAAGAGGAGAATGTATGGCATAATCGAGATGACGGAAGCAATTCCGAACCCTCCGCAAGCAGGGGGAGTCATGGCGCCGCCGGAAGACGGCAAGAGAAGATCGCGCCGGAATGCTAGTATTGTGGCAAGAAAGGCCATAGGGAGGTGAGTGCTGGAAGAAACAAGCCGAATCGGACAAAGCTGAATCGAGCGAAAGAGATGCGGGAAGGCGTCAAAGATCGCACTACGTTGAGGGCTCCGAACGAGCCGGAGATGGAGCGGGCCCTGCCTTTGTAATGAAGCATAAGGCCAACTCAATGGCCGTGAACACCTCGAAATCAAGCGAGGTGTGGTATGTCGATTCCGGAGCGTCAAATCATATGATGAGTCACGAGGAATGGTTCTCATACTTGGAGAAGCCGGAATCACAAGGGGTTGTCGAAACAGGAGATGACACCCCGCATACCATCAAACATGTCGATGAAGTTCCCCTCAGCCACGTCGGGCAGAAAGGGAAGCTTATGAATGTGTTGCACGTCCCAACAATAATGAAGAACTTGGTGTCGGTCGGTTAGATCGTCGACCAAGGTATGCAAGTTCGATTCATGCACCTCGGCTGCTTCATAGAAGAGGAAGGCAAAGTAATTGCACAAGGGCGCCATGAAGGGAGGATGTTTATCCTTGACACTAATCAAGCCGGAACCGCATTATACGCGAAAGGACAAAAAATCGAATCTGATATCGACCTGTGGACAAGCGGTTCGGCCATATAAATTTCCCACGGCTTCGTGAAATGCAGACGAAGAACTGTTACCGGGACAAGTATAGATATGTCAGAGTCGGAAGGATGTTCGGAGTTGGAGTCGGAGTCAGATCGATAGTTCGGATCGATGACTCAATAGATAGCCGAATAGGACATAGTTAGTTACGAAGTTTTGTAATTCTTGATAATTATAGGCAATAGGATTTCTTGATGAGAAAAGGCCTTTGGGTTACCTACAAAAGGAACCAAAGGCATTTTAAAAATCTATCGTTGTATTTAGTAATATAAAGTTTGGTTAGGAAATCTCTATGTACGAATTGTTTTTTCTGCCATCTATTTCTTTCTGTCTAAACTATATTACATAAGTCACGATCTCAGTGTCTGTTATCACCGATAAGTTTACAGATAATTAGTATCTATTCGTCTAACCACAACTTCTTGATAGAACATTCGGTACGAACGTTCGTCTTATACTGTGTCGGCAAAGTAGTAATTGTCGACCAAACAACACAGTATAATTTTGGCACGCTCGGTTACATCTACATATAGCAGAGAACAAGAAGAATGGATGTCGTCTAGTCCGAATACACCAGTCGGTTGTAAATGTCCTCGTACGCGTTCTGTTACGAAGATTCTAGAGACATAATCGGCTCAGGGATTACAGCCGGAAACAAGTAGAAGGTGGTCGGTACTTCCTGATTTAACTGATAGCCAGTCTTCCAACGAAAGTCAGCCGGAAGAGGTATCATTTTACGATATCTAGAGTGAGGACAATATGCCTTATCCATACTCGAAGTTCCGTGAGTGAGCAGATGCAGAAGCGCATGTGAGGGATTTCCTGACAAGATGGGAGATTAATCATGGAGCTCAGAGACTGTCGGTGGCAGCCGAAGATAAGTCTAAAATTGTTGAGTTCGTTTTGTCATTGGAGGGTTATTCCGCTAATTGGTTTGCGCAAAATGGTCTTCGTGGGTTCGAAACATTCGAACAATTGAACAACAAATTTTTGCAATTATTTCATCATCAAATACCTCAAAAAGATTTGATAGAGCAGTTTTATGCGTTGTATCAGGAGCAGCAGGAAACGGTGTCTCAATTCGTGATCCAATTTCAAAATTTGCAACTTCAAATCTCTAGGCCTATTCCAGACAATGAATTGAATGATGTATTCCTTGAAGCATTTCGTGAACCATTACGAACAACACTGAAGGTGTTCGATTTCCGGATTCAAAATATCGAGCAAGTGATTGATAAAGCAATCGCTATGGGCCGACAACTGATAAATCTACGAAGTATGGATATGTCAGCACTAAATCGTACACTGCCAACGATGGAGGAGTTACAATTTCGACAAGTAGTTCAGTGTACTACTTATTTAAATACCGGTCATTCGACGATCAAATGTAGTTTGAGAACACATTGCACAATATGTCATTCTAAACTTAGTCGAGCAATGTGAGTATAACCTGCTTAATAAGACGACGGCTCTGGTAAAACAAATTTTTCTAGAAAATGGGTACCACAATAACCAGAATTCGTTCAATAATGGATACCAACAAAATAGTTTTCCACAAGGTCAACAAAATAATTTTCAAAAAATTAAAGCCTTTCAGCAAAATAAAATCCAGTAAAATCCAACTTTTAAACAAAACAATCAGTCTTTTCAACAAAGTAATTTTCAGCATAATCAAGATTTTCAACAAAATCAAGAATTCTCGGTAGCACCGAATATGCATCAACAACAGTAAAATGGAGGACGGTTTAAGCAGAACCAATATAAAAATAAAAAATTCTACAAGCCGAAAGCCTCAACACAGTTTCAGCAATCGCTGAATGATGGTTAACAGTTTATGCAAAATGATGGGACTAGTAAGTTTGAGCAAGGCGAGGGAAGTGGAACGTTTGTTCCTACTTGCTATATTTGCCGTCAAACTAGTCATTATGCTAATCAGTGTCCTGCTAAAGGAAAGGACCGACGGTTAATATGGTTATACCGGAAATACAGCAAGTAACCCCTTGAAGCAAAAGTAAACAATCCGAGTGGGAGATTCTGGAAGCAGTCTGGAAAGCAGCCAAGGAATGGGTAGAGGAAGCAAACAAAAATAATGTAAACTAGATGCTCCAAGACAATGAAATTAACCAAGCTACTGAATTACCAGGAGTTATTGTTGTACCAGAACAAGAGGAAACTTGGAAGCTCTTGGCAGATTGCCAAGTGTCATTACCACTGACCGGATTCCTTAAGTTGGTCCCTAGATTAACCGAAAAAGTGGCGACATTGATTGCCCAAAAGGGGTCAGAACAAGTATCGGTACACTATAGTCAACCGAGCACCAACCCTTCAATAATGGATGAGCAAAATCCATCAATTAAAGTAATAATTCAGGGTTAGGAAATCGAAAATATGATTATCGATGGGGTCTTAAGAGTGAATGTCATTAATAAAACGACCTGTGATAGGTTGGGAATTACTAAATGGGAAGCTTGCCCATTTTGGCTAAGAATGGCGGATACCACTACGGTACGACCAATTGGTTTACTCTGCCAATTAGAGGTGGTATTGGGTGGTCATAGTTTTTTGATATCGGTAGTAATACTTCATTTGGAAGCTCCTGGTGCATATCCTTTGTTATTAGGGCGACCGTGGTTAAAGACTGCTAACATCAAGTAGAATTTGAATCAGAATCAACTAACATTTAGAAAAGGCAAAACAAAAATCCGGGTTTCGACACAGAACAAGATTGCGACAAGCAAACAGCGTTTGCCTGTGTATGTTGAGTCCGTCAATATGATGGAAGGATTAGACAAGGTCGAAGAAAATCAGTATTTTGATGATAATCCAAAAATCATTCCTTTGGTCAAAGTAGATATTTTACAAGCCTTGACGCCATATGTGGATTCCCAGGAGGAATTGCCAATAGATGAGCAAGCAATGAAGGAAATACGACTCCAGCAAGAAGCTACCGATAGAGAAATGAAGGTGTCCTAACGAGTTCAAGCTTCAACATTGGACGAAATAAATTTGGCAGAAGGAGATAGGGACAATGAGTTGAAAACAATACTCATTGCTAAGGATATGATAGGTTGTCTTGAAGGGCAGGTATGACTTATATTGATTCCATAACTATATTGTAGATAATTTGCATATGATAGACTTGAGATTGGTATCGTAAAGGTAATTTGTGGGTTATTTTCTACTATTTTAAGCTATAGTAGGTCATAAAACACCTATAATTAAGGCCCGTTTTTTAAAAAAAGTAAGGGAAGTCGACATAAAAAAGACTAATTTTGCCAGACAGTTTGATTTCTTTTCCACACAACACTAAATTGTTGCCTATACAGGAACTCGATACACCGTATCGAGTTCCTATTTAAAACGCAAACATAATCCAGGAACTCGACATACCTTATCGAGTTCCTGTTTTAAACACAAATATTGCACAAGAACTCGATACGTCGTATCGAGTTCCTGTTTAAAAAGCAAAGAGAATAGAGGAACTCGATACAACGTATTTTGTTCCTCTGTGTTCTTTGCTTTTTAAAAGGGACTCGATACGGCGTATCGAGTTCGTATTTAAAACCTTAACTTTAAACAAGAACTTGATATGCCGTATCGAGTTCCTGTGTGTTCTTTGCTTTTTAAACAGGGACTCGATACGGCGTATCGAGTTCCTGTTTAAAAAGCGCCGTATCGAGTTCCTGTGTGTTCTTTGCTTTTTAAATAAACCCTAAACCCTGTTTAAAGTCTTAACTTTAAACAGGAACTCCATACGCCGTATCGAGTTCGTGTTTAAAAAGCAAAGAACACACAGGAACTCGATACTGCGTATCGAGTTCCTGTTTAAAAAGCAAAGAAAATAGAGGAACTCAATACGCCATATCAAGTTCCTGTTTAAAAAGCAAAGAAGACAGAGGAACTCGATACGCCGTATCGAGTTCCTGTTTAAAAAGGAAAGAAAAAAGAGGAACTCGATACGCCGTATCCAGTTCCTGTAAAAAGTTTGTATTTTATACAGGAACTCGATACGGCGTATCGAGTTCTTGAGTGACAAAACATATTTACAAAAATGTCCACAGTGTCAGAGGCCTACTTGGAGTCCTGGCGCTCGATTCTCTTTGAAGACATGGTTGATCGTGTGGCAGTGGAGGCGGAGATTGTGCTTTCGTGCTTTGTGCTCTGTTCTCTCTGTGTGCTCTTGTATGCTCTTGTGTGCTCTTGTGAGTGAATTATGACAGGGTCTTCCTATTTATAGGGATTGACTACAGTGGTTAAAGTAACCATAGTCACCTTAACCAATGTTGGTAAGTTTGAGGTTAGTTAGTTAGTAACCACAGCCACATTAACTAG
This sequence comes from Azolla caroliniana, assembly GCF_043228905.1. Lineage (NCBI taxonomy): Eukaryota > Viridiplantae > Streptophyta > Polypodiopsida > Salviniales > Salviniaceae > Azolla > Azolla caroliniana. The sequence continues at coordinate 11,007,359 of NW_028230437.1, read as the reverse complement.
AGTAACTTATGATTCCATTAATGATTACAAAGTCAAACTAACATATTGATGAATCTTTTATAGTCATAACAACTTACAATGACTTTAAAGGTCATGAAAGAGACAATGATAGAGGTTCATGAATGTACCAATGATTGATTACTAAAAGCAATATTTTTATGACTCTGAATTGCTGATGTGGGCATGAATTAACCAATGATTGATAAGTCTAATATTTACAATGGGGAGCATTAATGAACCAATGATTGAGAGGTTCTATATCAAATATGGGTGCCATTAATTAGCCAATGATTTTAACTTTAATCCAACATATTTATGGCTTGGTAATGATTGGATTTATATTATACTTGATTTAACTTCATATAGACCTATTTTAAATAATTATTGATATTTTAAATACAATTACTATATTAAAAATAATATTTTTATGTATTGTATTAATATAATATTAAATAATATAGACATTCTATTGAGGGAGCTTTTGTTTAGAGAGAAGTTTATGTTTAGAGAGGAGCTTATTAGTTTTTTGCCTTAGCCTAAGCACATAACTTACAGAGCCCTATCTACACCTTAAGCCATGAGTAAAGATTCACCATTGTTGATTGAAGAATATTGTTTGTCATCAGACTCGACGTTTTCTACTGAAGAGTATTGTATGTCGACAGACTCACCATATTCTATTGAAGAATATTGTCTATCAACAGACTCACCATATTCTATTGAAGAATATTGTCTGAGCTCATCTTCACCTACAGGGAATGTAAATAATGACACATGTGAAGAGTTCTCTATTGAAGAATACGATATTAATAAAGATACAGAGAATGAAGGTAGTGCCAATGAAACATCGAATAACATTGGCGATGGTCACAACAAAGAATTAGATTGTAACAAGGTTACACCAACCTCTATGCAGGAAGAGAAATCTGGAAGCCCTATGCATATTAGAAGAATCCCACGAAGAATTCGTCTGGCTAGATTTAGGTTGGTGACATCAGATAAACAGATTGGATTTGATGTCAAAAAAATATGTTGTGCCCGTGGTTGTATGTCTATGATTGGAAAATCAAAGTTGCGAGAATTAAGGCGATACTATTTTTCGATGACTGGTGATGAGCAAGACACTTACCTCGAGTCACATATGCAACTAGTATCTGACAAATGTACGGGGATCAAAGTATCATTCGAGTATTATATCTTCCATGCGCAACAGATATGTAGAGTTGCATTCAAAATTGTGTTATGTTTTAGTAACATGCGGCTACATAGAGTACAACAACGTCTACTTAGCGGGGATCAAATGCTCAATTGTAAAGAGGTTCCAAGTATGAAAGGTGCAATTGGAAGACATGCTAGTGGTTGGATGAAAAGTTACTTTTAATTAAATTGTGAAGTAATGCCCATTGCAGGTAGGATGCACCTTTCTGATAATTATACACATCGGGAAGTTTATGATGTCTATCGATTTGATATGGTGGGCTCACGTAATAAGTCTATCACCTATAACCAATTCACAAGATTATGGACAACTCGGTTTTCAAATGTTATCATTCCACGTAAAGTACGCATGATGGGGTATTGTTCCATTTGTGCAAATCTTAAAAGTTTGGCTAAAGGTGCAAAGACATCAATGGAAAAGGATATGAGTAAGAAGTTACTACAAGAGCATCGTGAGGCACAATCATTAGAACGAAAGAAGGCGATGCATCATAGAGAGAAGTGTTTGAAGAGGCCCGAACAATACATGTGCTTAATGATAGATGGCATGGACCAGAAGAAGACATGTTTGCCGCATATGCGGAGGCTCCCCAAAGATGTCAATGATGAGTGCCTTGTTCAAATGCACTTGGTGGGATGCTTGGCTTATAATAGGTTTGTTGGACCTCACGTCTTCATTACATACCCCAATGTTCACAATGACCCTAACCTAACAGTTACAATCATTCACCGAGTTTTGATGTCTTGGGGCCAACCTTTCCCCCCTGTTCTATACATTGAATTGGACAATACTGCTAGAGAGAACAAAAATTCAACTATGGTTGACTATCTAAGTATGTTGGTCAACCAAGAATTGTTTAGGAAAGTGAAAGTCAATTTTCTTTTGGTTGGCCACACACATGACCATATTGATAAGATGTTTAGCACATTCTCCAGACAGTTGTCTCGGCATGATGCTTTCACTTTACCTAAACTATTTGATGTCATTTGTGATGCATATACACCACGCCCAAAAGTGTTACACTTGAAGGAGGTATATGACTTTAAGAGATATATATCAGATGGGGGTGGTGGGATTGTTAAAGTGCTTGCTCAGTTAAACAATATAAGTTTCAATTACATTTTTATGATAAAGAAAAATGGAATAAGTGGTTCTACACTTTTGTATGCTAAACAATATTCATCTTCTACAACATGGGAACCTGAAGGTGGTTGCTAGTTATTACTTTGTATGCCGAGTACAATTGTCCATGGAGCTAAGCAAATGCCAATTGAGAAGAAAGGACAGTTGCTGAGTGACTTGATATCGGAACAAAAACGATCATGACTCCAAACCTTAGAAGAAAAAAGAAAGCATATTGAGGCCGCCAAGAAATATGCCGCACAACAAGACACGTCATGGTGGGATGTATTTTATAGTGATCAGAAAGGAATTATAGACCATTGTGTATTTGGTGATAATTGGAATTTGGAAACGCCATTCACATGGTCGCTGCAACATGATCGTGTAAATAGAACTCCGGAGCAACCAACAAATGCGATTAATGACAGCTTGGTCCATCCACAACAAAGAGACATTTATGTGGGACCACGGAAGACCAAAGCAGCCGAAGCTAGATGGAAAGGCAATTTGCAAGAGCTCACCGCGTGGATGTTGATTGCAACACCGGCTGATGGGAACTCACATGGCCACCAATTTTGGGTTGGTAAAATTCTAGAAGTCCTAATGCATGAAATAGAAAACACAATCAAGTCTCTAAATGTTCATTGGTACAACAATAGAAGTGCAAATGCTTTTACAAGTAAGTATACATTGGAGATGATTGAATGCCCAACAAGAAGGGGAGGTAGGAAGAGGAAGCGAAACATTCATAACACATCAACCCTTGATATCTCTGATGTGGATATCATCGTGTATGACTTCACACTTACAAAAGCCAAACGATTAAGGAAGTCAACAATAGATATAATAAAAGAAAAATTACCAGGTCTACAAGGTGGCTCGAGTCAAAGGCAAATGAGATCTGCTACATATAATCTAGAGTCAAACCATTTGGTTTATGACGAAGATAATGCACTAATTGGTACATCCGAGGATGACGAGGAGGAATCGTCATTGTATATTAGTTATAGTAGTGATTCTCCGTAAAGGAGTGATCATGAATGTATATTTGGCTATTAAGTGTAACTACATTCCGCTTATAACAAATCGAGTAATATAAAAGCATGTGTTTTTAATTCTTATGATTTCTAAAAAATCGTTTCTTATAAAATAACATTGCTTGTAAAGTTTGTGATATAAATTGAGAATGTAACTTTTTGAAATTCCTCTTTTTTTAGTTACTTCTAAATCACGAAAATAGTGGATTTTTGACCTTTTTCATAGCATGCTTGAACATGTATGATACTGGTATCAATGTGTTTTGTAAAATCATTGAAAAAGCCCTAAAATCAACCAAAATTTCCCTTATCCTTCCATTTATGCGCGATCCTTCCACTTGTGAACACGAACGTGTTAGAAGCGGACAAACAAAGGTTAATAGCATTATTAAAGCAATATAAGCATGTCTTTGCCTGGTCTTTTGAAGATATGAAGGGACTAGATCCAATTTTTTGTCAACATCAAATCAACCTGCATAAGGATGCAAAGCCAATTCAACAACGCAGGTACCAGATAAATCCTAATTAAGCTATTAAAGTTAAAGAAGAAATAGATAAAATTTTGAAAGTAGGGTTTATTCGTCCGGTGAAAAAATCAACATGGTTAAGTCCAATCATCGTAGTTCCGAAAAAGAATGGCAAGATTCGGGTATGTGTTGACTACGGAAAACTAAATGCGGCTATCGTTATGGATGCGTTTCCATTACCATTTACGGATGGTATATTGGATGCAGTAGCTGGCCATGAAATATATAGTTTCCTAGATGGTTTTAGTGGTTATAATCAGGTTCGGATGAATCTGGAAGATTAAGAAAAGACAGCTTTTGTTACAGAATGGGGAGTGTTTGTAGCGGTAGTAATGATGTTTGGCTTGAAGACTGCTTCGACGATATTTCAAAGAGTGATACAGGAAATATTTGGGAATTACATTCCTGCCTTTATGCAAGTATTTTTGGATGATTTTGATGTTTATAGTCAGAAAACCGAACATTTTGAGCATTTACGACTATGTTTGGAGAAATGTTGGGAAGGACGACTTAGTTTAAATCCGACAAAATGTGCATTCGGGGTCACTAGTGGCACATTATTAGGCCATATTGTCAGTCAGGAAGGAATTGCAGTGGACTCTAACAAGGTTAAAGCCATACTAGAAGCACCGGCACCCACAAATGCTAAAGCTCTCAGTCCGGTTTTGGGGTAGATTAGATGGCACAGCCGAATGATAAGATATCTTGCGAATATCACCATTCCCTTACATACAACAGTACACAAAGTTCCTTTTGAGTGGACAAGTGTGGAACAGGATGCATATGATTTTCTGAAGAAAATGTTGTCCAAAGTTCCAGTCGTTCAACCACCTGACTGGAATAAGCCATTCCATGTTTTTGTTGATGCATCAGACATCGCAATTGAAAGTGCATTAATGCAGTTAACCAAACCAAATTGGTACAGGCTAGTTTACTATGCTAGTCGGAAACTCTCGACGGCAGAAAGAAATTACTCTACCACTGAGAGGGAAGCTTTAGGAATGATCTATAGTGTCAATAAATTTCGACACTATCTTTTGGGGAAAAAGTTTACATTTCATGTTGATCATTCGGCTCTTCTTTATTTGGTCTCGAAACAAGAGTTAACTGGCAAGCTAGCAAGATGGGCTCTTCTACTCCAAGAATTCGAATTTGACATTTTACATCGGCCAGGAGTACATCATGCAATGGCCGATTATCTCAGTCGACTGGGGTCAGGAGAAGAAGGCACAGGTGTCAAGGATGATTTTCCGGATGGCCAGCTTTTTCGAGTGGAAGCAGTAAATGCACAAGGTGTAAATGAAGAAAGTGAGGATGGTTGGATCTCAGTAATGACAATATTTCTTACAACAGGGTTACCACCCAAACATTTATCGGCAGACAAAAGGAAAAGTTTGGTGGTACGGAGTCGTAATTTTTGTCTTTTGAACGACACTCTGTATCATAAAGGAGCAGATGGTATTTGGAGAAGAACAGTACGACAATTCGAAAAATCGGTCATTCTTCAGGAATCGCAGTAGGTCACTATGGTGGAGGAACCACAACAAGAAAAATATGGAACAATGGCTTATGGTGGCCGACAATGATGAAGGATGCAGTCGAATATTGTCGGAAATGTGATTTATGCCAACGTATGGGACAACCGACAGAAAGGGACCGAATGCCGTTTCAACCTGTGTTACCTCTTGAACCTTTCCAGAAATGGGGTTTGGATTTTGTAGGCCCATTCAAACCGGCAGCAGTAAGAACAGGCAATACATATATTATAGTGGCTACTAACTACTGTACAAAGTGGGTAGAAGCTAAAGCTCTTAGGGATAATATGGCAGCTTCAACAACAAAAAATTTGTACGGAAGTATATGGTGTTCATTCGGTTGCCCAATAGAATTAGTGAGCGATCAAGGTACGCATTTCATTAACAAACTTGTTCATGAATTGTCTACCTACTATGCAGTGGTTCATAAGAAAAGCATGCCTTACTATCCACAAGCGAATGGATTGGCATAGTTAACAAACAAAACTCTACAGACGATACTCAAGAAGATAGTAAATGAGAATCGTACGGACTGGGATCAAAAGTTGCATAGTGCTTTATGGGCATATTGCACGTCGTACAAAACATCTATTAAATCAACACCTTTCCGAATGACTTTTGGATTGGAGGCAGTGATGCCAATCGAATTCCAGATTCCGACACTCCAAACACAAGCAACTGAAAAATTAAATGAACTACAGTCGGAGCAAATTCGGAAAGAATCTTTATTGTTGTTAGAAGACCCATCACAAGCTATGACAGCTTTGGAGCACAAGTAAAGGCAAACAAAGGCATCTGTAAATCGACATTGACGAAAAACCAAAGCTCAATTCGGAATCGAGAAACCAGTACTGGTTTTCCAGACCAAGATGGGGGCGATAACAGGAAAACTTCGGTATAGATGGACGGGACCAGTTTGGATCGTGAACAGTAAAAATGGTACGTATCAATTGGGAACCCTATCAGGTGAGATTTTACCAAAATGGGTCAATGGTTTCCGGCTTAAACCATATCATGGACACATGCTAGAAAATCCATTCAAGGCTGAATTGGAAGAAAAGTAAAAAAGAAAAAAAAAGAAACTAACTATAGAATATTTTCTTGCCAAATCATAATTAACTGTCACGAAGAGATTCTTGGAGTAATTTCAGAAGGCTATAAGTAAAAGTAGTGGAGGCATATTTCTATTAGTCATTATTACTATTTCAAGCCATTACTACACTAGTATGCCTAGTCATTACAACATTAATAGTACTTTTATTCCCTAGGCATCATGCAAAAAATTAATCTCTTAAAACCTATTTCTATAATGACTGTTTCACCACAGAAGCAGAAACGCATTCGAGCTCATAGGTTTTTTGATTTTATTCGTCATAGCCCACAACGTTTCTCATAGCCACCATTGAGTGACGATCTGTCAATCGACGACATGCCGATTGTCGTATCTGATAACTTGCGCCGCTAGCTCATTCGCAATAAGTTACAGGGATTTTTGAAAGTCACAGAAGCAGAGCCGCACCCGAACGCGGTAGCTCTGTTGGTAGAAATCGATGTCTCGACGATTACGAATAAGAAGGTCAAAGCCATGTTGGAGATGCCAAGAGGCGGGTTCGATGCTGTCAACAAGGTCACAGAGGATGGTCTCCAGTCTTATTTCGGTGAATATTCACCCTCTGCCAAAGTGTTCAGACACAAGGAGGTAGGGATATGTTTTTTCATGAAGTTGCAAATTTTTTATTGGAAGTAGGGTTTGTTAGTCCGAGATTCTACTATATGCCCAAGAAGAGGGCCATATTTATCATCGCCGCTTATGAAGGCGAAGTTTTCGATTGGGGGCTACTATCGGCAGATGCTCTAAGAGAGCAACTGAACGGAGTTCAGAAGGGAAAACAAATGAAGCCCATTTTTGCTTGTTGGGTATCGGTATTATTTCCGACTTCAGAGCCGGAAAACCAATCAGAGGTGCATCGACCGCCTCAAGTACAATCATCCCAAACCCGACGACAAGTCCAACGGGAAGGGTGGAGGGAAGAAAAATCAACGTAGGACGATACCACTCAGACCGAATTTGACCAACCGGACCCAAGGCAACAACAAGAATCGAAACAACAGTCGACGCAGTCTCAACAGTCAATACCGCAACCTGAACCTGCCCAGCAACCGCCAACTCAAGAGCCGGAGTTTCAACCATAGAGGATGCAACAATGCGGGACGACAGACGAGCAACCCTCACAGCAACAGGAGTCGAGAAGAGTCAACATTGACCAACAACCGCCGAAGCAATGCAGGGTGAAACAACGGTCCCAAAGATACTCTAGACCAGAGCAAGAACAACCTGCGCAGAAGAAAAAGAGAACTAACGATCAAACCGCCCAGATGACATGTCACGAGTTCAAAAAGGGAAGGCATCAACGACAACGGTGCAAGAGGCACTCGGTTTTTCTGACATCCCGACAACAACACATGAGCTAGCTGCCATTCTGCAGTTCAGAACATCATATGAACTGGTAGAATGGTTAGCTAAAAGACTTCAAGAAGTGTCGGAAAGAATGGCGCAAGAGCACAGAGATCAAATAATAATCCAAAAGTCATTATGTGGAGCTGTCGCCAAACGAGCAAGCGGAAGTGGATAGAATTGGTCGACAACGAAATGCTAAAAATAGAGGTGAAGCCATTCAGATACCACCATTATATGAGGCACTAGTGGAAGTCCACCGAGAATATGAAAAGGCGAGTAGAGCAGCATGGATATGTCCGAATTATATAAACAAGCTACAACAGTTGCAGATGTGCTTAATGCACAGTATAAACGAACGCAGGCAGAGAATCAATAGTTGAAGAATAAACTGCAAGAAGAACAAGTGGCTCTAGAAAAAACGAGAGACCAGATATTAAAACCAGAGTCACAAAGACAACCTTTGGAGACAGATTCGGAATTACAAAAGAGGTTGGACCAAGCCGAAAAAGCACGAAGAGAGGCAGAAATTAAGGCAGAAAAGACCGAAGATAGGTCCAGAGAAATGGAGGCTCGATTACAGTCGGCAAAAACGGTGGCCGACAGGTCTTTGGGGGAAAAAGATAATGGGATACAAGAATTACACCGACAGTTAGCGCAACAGTAAGAGGCTACAAGGTAACAAGTCAAGGAATTGGAAGAGTATGTCAAGAGCCAAGAGACTTGTTTTACAACATAGTTGGCTGGTAAAGACAAACTGATAGATGAAATCAACGAAAAAATGATTCAGCAGCAGAATGACTGGAATGAAGAGAAAGTGAAGCTGGAAATTCAAACGGTCTCCAAGAAAAGGTGACTTGATCTCTTAGTGGCACAAGCTAAACTGATGGAGGAAGAAGGACATACCAATGCGGTAATCATTGATTTGTGGAAAACCTTGGCAACATCACAGTTTGAGGCTAGAATGACTCAGGATAGGGTTCAAGCGATCATTAGAAGTCACCGAATTAACACCCTAAAATTGGTCAATGAATCGCTGGAGAAGGGTTGGCAAACATGGTCGGCGCAAGCCGCGGAGCTTCCGCTACCATGAGTCAACAAAGAAAATAGGAAAGTTCAGGGCAAATGCTTCCTCAAGATGTCGGAGGAAGCAATGACAACAGTTTAGGAAGATATTGCTAAGGACCTATATGACATGGCGGCTTATTTTAAAGAAAAAATTAACTGAGTCATGCAGGAATTCGACAAGCATGATGTTGAGACATCTGTCGAGTTAGACAATATCGAAGCCAAAAGAGTAACAAACCACCTGGACTTGGAGCACCGGATTCAGTAGAGCCAAGACCATCGATCGAAGAAGCCCGCCAGGAAAACAACGATGGGGAGGACACCGAAGATGAAGATGGACGTGACGTAGGCGTGGCAACACAAGAAGTAGAACCCTCCTTATTCGACATTTTGCAGGACAATGCAGACGATGATTTGGAGATGGAGGAAGATCTTTCCTCAGAGCAACAGGAGTAAAGGGTTCTGTGGGTTCGCTGGACAACGTCTTGGCCCACGGACGTGCCAAGTGTTACTCGGACAAGTATAGATACGTCGGAGTCGGAGTTGGAGTTGGATTGACAGTTCGGATCGATGACTCAGTAGATAGCCGAATAGGACATTGTTAGTTACGAAGTTTTGTAATTCTTGATAATTATAGGGAGTAGGATTTCTTGATCACAAAAGGTCTTCAGATTACCTATAAAAGGAACCAAAATCATTGTAAAAATCTATCGTTGTATTTAGTAATATAAAGTTTGGTTAGGAAATCTCTATGTCCGAATTGTTTTTTTTGCCATCTATTTCTTTCTGTCTAAACTATATTACATAAGTCACGATCTCGGTGTTTGTTATCACCGATAAGTTTACAGATAATTAGTATCTATTCGTCTAACCACAACTTCTTGATAGAACGTTCGGTACGAACATTCGTCTTATACTTTGTCAGCAAAGTAGTAATTGTCGACCGAACAACAAGAACATTGTTTTCGGGTTGACGAAATTTCGTGGCCGGAATGGCCAAATCTGCGAAGCCTGTTAGATGGGAAAACATCACCGACTTCCATTCCCCAACGAGCGTAATCAGAGCTGTAATCCGCTCGATTTGATCCATTCGGATGTGTGGGGTTCGGCACAGAACGTGAGTCTCGGTGGAAGCCGTTACTTTGTAACCTTCATCGATGATTTCACTCAGTACACGTGGGCATGCATGATTGAGAAGAAGAGCAAAGTCTTCGCATGTTTCCTGAAGGTTGAGAGCCTTGAGGAAAAGGAAACAAAGCATCAAATCAAATGCCTACGGTCTGATGGCGGGAAGGAGTACTTCTCCGACCAGTTCATAAGTTATCTACGGAAGGAGGGAATTCGACGCGAATTCTCGTGTAGATATACGCCGGAGCAGAAAGGCGTAGCCGAGTGGAAGAATCAGACGATTGAAGAAGCGGCCAGGGCAATGCTTGAAGAGAAGCATATGCCGAAATTCTATTGGGCCGAAGCCGTGAAGACAATTGTCTACTTGCAGAATCAAACTTCTGCTAATGGAGGAGTGTCGCCACATGAGCTGTATTTCGGGAAGAAGCCGAACTTGGCACACATGAGGATCTTCGGTAGCATTGCATATGTGCATGTGCCAGAGGAAAAGAGGAGGAAGCTGGATTCCAAAGCCGAAAAGTGCATCTTAGTCGGCTATCCAAACGAACAAAAGGGGTATAAATGTTATAACCCCCGAACCAAGGAAGTACACGTAAGTCGAGATATCGTGTTCGATGAATCCCCTTGGTGGTACTTGCCTTCACCTCCAGAACCTCATGATTCCATTCTGATTAGTAAAGACGAAGTCAGCGAGGCTGAGATGCTTCTGTATGATGAGGACATCGGAGCTCTTAGAGAGAGTCCGATCTCATTTTGGCTAAGCGGGCCGAATGAGGGGTTGGGCCGAGATGGCCAACTAGATGATGAGACAACGAGTCGTGGAGACTCGGCCGTGCATTCCCCACGCAGGAAGCCAAGGAGACGGCTTACGCGCAAGGAAAAAGGCAAGAAGAAAATGTCGGAATATGACTTCGGCAGCGCCGAGTCAAATCGGAGTGAGTCTAATTACGGGCAAACTGAAAAGGAACCTCCACGGAAGAGGTCGACGGTGTCGTGAAAATACGATGAGGATACGTGAACTTTGAGGCAGGACCCCGGGGCCTCCGACCGGAAGATATTAGATTCGTATGATTATATTAAACAATTAATACAAAATCATAAAGATTCACAAATTTCATTAATAAAGGGAAAGAAAGATTACAATCAATCTCAAGATTGAGATTACAAAAGTTTTATCTTAAGGAGATTACTAGAATAATAGATTAGAAGAAACTAAGATATGGATTCCAGAGAGATTTAGGGTTCTTGGCTTTCATAAGAGATTATGCTTATATGAGTATTATGGCTTCCGTAGGGAAGATTAGCGTTTTTGAGTGTTATGGCTTCCGTAGGGAACATTAACGTTTTTGAGTGTTATGGCTTCTGTAGGGAAGATTAGGGTTTATGAGAGATCTGGCTTCCCTAAGATAAGGGAGTTGAGAAGGAAAAGAAAATTAAGATAATATGGAGAGAGTCCGAGTGTAGGAAACAAAATGGAATATATATGGAGTTCTCCCTTGATCATAGCCTTTCCACTTTTTGTTGCATGGTCTCTACTTTTAGTTGCTTAGCTTTTTCTTTTAGTTGCATCTATTTTTAGTTGCATGGCTTTTTCGTTTAGTTGCATGTGACCGTCCACATGACCTTTACTTTTTGCATGCACTCCAACTTTAGTTGCTTGTGTCCACATGGCCTTTACTTTAGTTCTCTTCACTTTACTTTAGTTTGTTGAATGATCCAATCTTCCGTCCGTCTGCGTCCAACCTCGTCTGGTAGCCGGTTCCGCCCGATCGCCAAATCCCTCGCCGGCCGGTTCCATTTTGCTTGCCGGTTGCGGTTGTGGTTTTGCTTACCGGCCGGTTTTCAATTTTGCTTGCCGGCCAGTTCCGGTTCCGGTTTTGCTTGCCGGCCGGTTCCGGTTTCGGTTTTGCTTACCAGCCGGTTTCCGGTTTGCATACCAGCCAGTTTTCGGTTCCGATTTGCTTGCCGGTTCCGATTCCGGTTTTGCTTACCGGCCTGTTTCCGGTTTGCATACTGGCCGGTTTCCGGATTTGCTTACCGGACCGGTTTCCGGATTTGCTTACCGACCGGTTTCCAGTTTTAGGGAATTAGGCCACCATCATCCATCAAGACAAAGTGGTCAAAGTGTTCTTAGCACAAATGAAAAATGAGGGAGCTCAAGGTGCTTATATAGCCAAGGCCTTAAGTTTCCTATCTATGTGAGATAGTTCTAATTTCCCTATCACTTTATTTTCACATAACTTGATATGTATTTCTCCATTTTGTATATAGTAAAATATATTTTGAAGCTCTTGAGTATATCCATCTTTCTATAGTAAGCTACTAATCTAATCTATAATAATTATTTCATTATTTTTTTACATAGTGTGAGAAGATTCACACGACAACGGTAGCCGAAAAGGTCGTGAAATCGGGTAATCACAAATTAAGCCGATCTACCCGCCAGAAGAACCCTATTGTGTGGTTCGGATACAATGAGTACATGGTACATCACTATGCGTACATGACCCGTGTAGCGGAAGTGCGTGAGCCAGAGAGCTACGCAGAAGCGGCGAAGGACGCAAATTGGTGCGTAGCAATGGAGGAAGAGATGCGCGCATTGGCAGAGAATGAAACCTAGGACCTGGTTGACACACCGAAAGGTGTGAAGCCGATCGGATGTAGGTGGGTGTACAATTTCAAGTCCAACACTGACGGCTCGGTCAACCGATACAAGGCCCGGTTAGTAGCGAAAGGTTACGCGCAGAAACACGGCATTGACTACGATGAGACGTTCACGCCGGTCGCGAAGATGACGACAGTCCATGTTTTGCTCGGGGTAGCTGCGGCAAAGGGGTGGCACTTACATCAGATGGATGTAAAGAATGCGTTCCTGCGAGGTGAGCTTGTGGAATAGGTCTACATGGTACAACCCCCTGGATTTTACTCCGGAACGAACACCTCGGCGGTGTGCCGATTGAAGAAGTCCCTTTACGGACTAAAGCAAGCCCCACGTGCTTGGAACGCAAAGATTACGCAACAATTGCATAGGATGGGGTTTGTGCCGTCGAAATCAGACTCTTCTCTATTTGTTCGGCAAGGTCAACACGGACCAATTAGTCTCCTATTGTATGTTGATGATTTAGTCATCGCCAGTGCTGACTTGGACGAAATCCGTCGCGTGAAGTCTCAACTTGCGGCATCGTTTGAAATGAAGGATCTCGGAGACCTTCATTACTTCCTGCGGATCGAAGTGATCTGTACGCCCGAAGGCATATTGACGGGAACTCAACGCTCCTTATGCTCAACGCTCGGCCACAACTGAGCTTAGAATCATACAAAGAAAACAGGAAATAAAGCACGACACGAAGAAGAAACGAGTGCACAGGATGTTTATGTGGAAAACCCAAACTAAGGGAAAAACCACAGCAGCCCATAGGCTGCAAACTATCACTACGTTGGAATGTACAAACAGTGAGATCATGGAGGCAACGACCTCGTGCTCACGATCTTCGCCACAGGCGGCGGTTACAACAGAGGCAGCGACCTCTTTCTCTCTCTCTCTCTCTCTGTACACTGTTACGTGCTCTCTCTCTTCTTCTTGCACCAACAAAATGACAACTTTTTGGGCTAAAAGTTTGCCCTAAGTCATATTTATACTAATATGACTTTTCGGCTATTTACAAATATAGCCACGGTGGGCTCTTCAGAAAACATATTTACGAATATGTCTCTTCATCCGGAGAGCATTCCTCACCGGGTCTGCGCCATCCGGCTCTCCGTAGCCGGGTACTCCTCATCCGGTCTTCACCGGGTTTGCATCATCCGGCTCTCCATAGCCGGGTACTCCTCATCCGGTCTTCACCGGGTCTGCATCATCTGACTCTCCGTAGCCGGGTACTCCTCATACGAGTTTGTTCATCAGCACTATTCTTTTCTCTTCCCATCCGGAGGGACCTGTCTCCCAACACATATTGATCAGCTAGCACCATTACGCATTGATATATGCTCTTCAAGTTTGGGATGGCAAACTGTAAGTCCAGCTTGACCCCTCTGGATAGAAACGCAAAGCTTCACTGAGATTCGGGAAATGCATGCGACCCGACACGGTTTCGACAAATTGTTGGAAGCTATATCTATCTGACAATTACTCGTTCGGATCTTAGTTATCCAATCGGCCTAATTAGTCAATTCATGTTGCAGCCTACGGCCGAACACTTTCAGTGCGCGCAACGGATATTGCATTATGTCAGCGACATGAAAGACATGGCGTTGTTTTATGGCGCAGGCGTAGTCAAACAGTTAATCGGCTACACGGATGCCGATTGGGCCGGAAACGCCAGTGATCGTAGATCCACATCCGGATACGCCCTCTCGTTAGGAAGTGCGGCAATTGCATAGAGCAGCAAAAAGCAGCTGACATTAGCATTATCGAGGACGGAGGCCGAATATCGAGGGGCGACTGTCACTATGTGCGAAGTCATTGGCTGAAATGGCTATTGCAGGATCTGCAGGTAGAGGCATCTGATCCGACAACGATCTTTTGTGACAACCTCAGCAATATCCACATTGAGAAGAACCCCATTTTCCACGCCCCGACCAAGCACATTGAGGTGCATTACCATTTTGTCCTCGAGTGGGTCCTTTCAAGAGAAGTCAAATTGGTGCATGTTTCGACTGATCAACAGATTGTCGACATCTTCACAAAACCTCTTGGTCTCGACAAGTTACGATATTTCTCGGGTGAGCTAGGGTTGCGTCACCTCGACACGCCGAACATGAGGGGGAGAAAGGAAGATGAACAGGAACAAGAGCGTGAAAGGAGTGGAAAGAGCGGAGGTGTTCATCATGGCGGAAATGACCGTGATGAGGAATCGGATGAAGAATTCTATTCCGGACAGGCTTGAGGAGCCAAAGAAGAAAGCAAGGGCTGCAATCGTAGGGAAGAGCCGAGGACAGCCAAATCAGGGGGAGATACAGCCAAGAAGGGCGTAAAGGCCAAGAAGAAGACGTAGTCTGATGTAGTCAAAGGCCTAATGATAGGAGACGAATTGGAGACAGCCAATTCGGATGAGAGCGAAATTGAATCAGAAGCATTCGATTCAATCGGGAACTTTGATTCGGATACGCCAAATCCACTGAAGGCCATGCGGAAAAAAGGACAGCGAAGGACGCGTCGACACGGCGACAGCAAGGGAGCTGAGAAGGGCTGTGTAAACAAACAAGCCGACCGGAAGGGTCGAAGCGCACGGAATCAAACGGGTCGAGGAGCACGATCGAGGTGTGAAGCCAGAAGGAGCTGGAGCGTAGATCCGGAAGAATGGACGGAACCTCAAGTTGAGCTTGAGGGGGAGTATTGAGAGACAAGCTCAACATTTGGTGTGTAATTGGGTGTGTAACCCAATGCGTAAACTGGGTGCGTAAAACCGTGCGCACAACAGGCCGTAGCAGTGCGTAAACCGCGAGGCCGTTAGAAAGATATTCCTCGTAAGGGAATAATGTTAGGAGTTTGTGTAGTATGCTCATTTATGAGCAGTCAAGTACTGTCAGTACTTGTGTCAGCCCTATTGTCAGGGCTTGTATAAAAGGTGCTCACTAAGCACGGTGTATGTACAGATTGAGTATTATTTTTGAATTGTGTTACTGTGTATTCTCTCTATCTCTGTCTCTCCCTCTCCATCTCCATCTCTGTGTCTTCTGTGTTTTACCAAACTGTCTTGTTCCTTCGAACTGTGTACTTTGTGTTTCGCATACGCTTCCGCACAACGTATTCTTTTACAGTTCATCAACTTCCCCCTCTGTCCGGACATGGCTCAAAGGGACTTCTCCGACATGCACGATTGGGTGAGGAGTCTCGTCTCCGGTTTCAACGACCCCCGGTTGTTTTGGTTTCTCCAAGAAGGAGAACTACTCTTTGTGGCTCGTCATGTGATTTGACGCATCGGAATCAACGTACCACTCTTCCTCTGATTTGGAAGTGGTCTTCTTCATCGAGTTAGCCTCGTGTTTCACCACCAACGCTGGCCCTTTACCGGCTTTTCCGGTTTTGGATCCTCCCGATCCTTCTGCGTAGTGCAAGTATTGTCGGTTCTCTCTGTCGGCCTTGGCAGATCCGGATCTGTCCGCATCGGCGCACTTTTTCCAACACTCACTTTCTCTGTGGCCCTATTTACCACATTACCAGCATTCCGTGTTGGACTTTGCTTGCCAGCCTCCATCGGCGCCTTGACTCCCCCTGCTTGTAGAGGGTCCAAAACTGATGTTGGCACGTTCTCTATGCCTTCGGTCTTGCTCTTGCCTGCCGCTATGATTGCGAACCGACCCGCCTTGTCCACCACACCCATGGGGCCGATCCACCTCCGTGTACAACATCCGACTGTCGGTGGGTGCACTTGTTGACACATCCGCGTGGTTCTCCTCCACAAGGAGCATCGACTGTAAGTCAAAAAATGACCACGTATTCTCCCGTGTACACACAGTAGTTCAGAACGCTCTGAACTTTGATGCCAGTCCCCTGAGACAGATCTGCACCATCTCGCCTTCCTCGACATTCACATCGATAGAGGGTAAGGAGTCGCATATCTCTTTGATCTTCGAGGTATAATGAGCCACCGACAAGTCGCGTTGTCGTAAGTTGCTCAGCTCCTGTCGGAGTTGAAGCTTCCTGGCTGTGGTGCTTGCGGTGAAAATCTTCTTCAGATTTCCCCAATCCTTTGGCGTTCTCGCATCCCGAATATAGCTTAGAAGCTATTCGCCCACATAAGACGCGAAGCAGTACAGTACTCTGCTCGCCGATTGTTCCCACACCGGGAAATCTCTGTGTGTCGATTCAGGTGCTGTGTCATTTGCTCCGTCGACATAGCTCCAGTAACCGTGCCCGAGCAGGTACTGGGGCATCTTGTAGGACCAAGATGCGTAGTTGTTTCTGTCGAGCTTCTCGGTAGGAAGTGAGCTAGCCATGCTTCTATCCATTTTGTTTTTCCTATTCTTTTCAAACTATGTCGGCTGCAGAGGTTCCCAACCCTCGCGCTCTAATACGATGTAAAAGAATACGTTTAATGGAGAAACGCAGGTTTAATGGAGAGCTTAGGATATACACAATACGCGGGAGAGACAGAGAGTGAGCGAGAGAGCACATAGAAACTCTATTCACAAATAATACTCGATCTGTACATCGTATGTGTCCAGTGAACACTTTTATACAAGTCCATACAGACTGACATAAGTACGGTGTACTTCAATGCTCATACAAGCGTCTGACACTAACTATGAGACATTAACTACCTAGTAGTCTAGGCTACTACTAGGCTTCCGGTTACTGTTTGATCCAACTAACCGGCTCCCCAGCTCACCGACTCCATTGCTCATCGGCTCGCCGATCCGTCTCACTGATCCGGCTTCATCCTTCCGGATGCCGATCCGGATCCGGTTGACCTTGCCGCTCAACACTTTAGTCCATACAAGGATTTCTTCAATCGGTAGACTACCGAGGTGTTTTGTTCGGATAGAAATCCGGGGGGTTGTACCATGTACACCTGTTCCTCAAGATCACCTTGTAGGAACGCGTTCTTTACATCCATCTTATGTAAGTGCCACCCCTTTGCCGTTGCTACCACGAGCAAAACACGGATGGTCGTCATCTTCGCGACAGGCGCAAAGGTCTCGTCATAGTCCACGTCGTGCTTCTGCGTGTAGCCTTTGGCTACTAACGGGCCTTGTAGCAGTTAATGGAGCCGTTCGCGTTGTGTTTCACTTTATACACCCACCGACAGCCGATTGGCTTCATACCCTTTGGTGCGTCAACCAGGTCCCATGTCTCATTCTGCGTTAAGGCACGCATCTCTTCCTCCATTGCGGCATGCCAATTTGCGTCCTTCGCCGCTTCTGCATAGCTCTCCAGCTCACGCACTTCCCGCACTCGTGTCATGTACGCGTAATGGTGTGCCATGTACTCATTATACCCGAATCTCTCTACGGGGTTCTTGAGGCGGGTAGATCGGCGTAATTCGTGATTACCCAATTTCACGACCTTTTCAGCTACCGTTGACCTCTTTCGTGGAGGTTCCTTTTCAATTTGCCTGTAGTCTAACTCACTCTGATCTGACTCGGCGTTGCCGAAGCCATATTCCGGCATTTTCTTCTTTCCTTTTTCCTTGCGCGTAAGCCGTCTCCTCGGCTTCTTGCGCGGGGAATGCACGACCGAGTCTCCACAACTCGCCGTCTCATCATCTGGTTGGCCATCTCGGCCCAACCCCTCATTCGACCAGCTTAGCCGAAATGAGATCGGACTATCTCTCAGAGCTCCGACGTCCTCATCATGCGGAGGCATTTCAGCTTCCCTGATTTCTGCTTCCAAAATCGGAATGGAGTCATGAGGATCTGGAGGAGAAGGCAGGTACCACGAAGCAGACTCGTCGAACAAAACGTTGCGGCTTACACGTACCTCCTTTGTTCGAGGGTTTTAACATTTATGCCCTTTCTGCTCATCTGAACAGCCGACCAAGATACATTTCTCAGCTTTAGCATCCAGTTTCCTCCTTTTCTCCTTCGGCACGTGCACATACACGATGCTGCCGATGATCCTCAAGTGTGCCAAGTTCGACTTCTTCCCGAAATACAACTCATGTGGCGATACTCCTCCATTAGCAGAAGTTTGATTTTGCAGGTAGACAACCTTCTTCACGGCTTCAGCCCAATAGAATTTCGGCATATGCTTCTCTTCAAGCATTGTCCTGGCCGCTTCAATAATCATCTGATTCTTCCGCTCGGCTACACCGTTCTGCTTTGGCGTATATCTACACAAGAATTTGCGTCGAATTCCCTCCTTTTGTAGATAACTTGTGAAGTGGTCGGAGAAGTACTCCTTCCCGCCATCGGACCATAGGCATTTGATCTTATGCCCCATTTCCCTTTCCGCAAGGCTCTCAACCTTCAGGAAACATGCGAAGACTTCGCTCTTCTTCTCAATCATGCATGCCCACATGTGCCGAGTGAAGTCATCGATGAAGGTTACAAAGTAACGGCTTCCACCGAGACTGATGTTCTGTGCCGGACCCCACACAACCGAATGGATCAAATCCAGCGGACTTCGACTACGGTTACGCTATCGTAGTGTATTTCGTACACTACGTGAAAAAGTAAAAATAATATAACCGATTTAATTACGTATAAATAAATAAAATAAGAATATCAAAATATTTATCACGTGCATAGGGCAAGATTCGAACCCTACACCTCCACGTAGATAAACCTCAACTTTACCATTATGCTACCTTATCTTTAGTGTTCTACAAATAGATTTAATAACTATAAGTGCTTTATTTGCGCCTACCTTTATTAAAAGGTAAATCATGCATTTTTAGAGTGCGTGAATATTTTATAGAAAAACGCAAGCAACTAAAAAGTGACTCATGCACATCTAGCGTGCATGAGCACTATATTTAGCAAATAAAAGTAAGGATTAGAAAAGCATCACATGCACATTTAGTGTGCATGAACATATTAGAAAAAGCATGTAACTATGCTTAGTCTCTCCCATCACTATATAAGGATGGGGAGCACAATGTAATAGGTGTGTGAAATATTTGGAAATTGGATATATTTCCGAAAACACCAACCGATTAATATAATCGTGGGATTCACGAAAATAATATAATCTATACTTGTGGGATTCACAAGTTTCTTATATCTTTCTTTCAATCTAAATACATATTCTTATCTAAATATTGATTAATCGAATACAATACACTCGTGGGATTCACGAAATTTCTATCTCTCTTTCTAATAATCTATTCATTACTAGCCTCATCTCATATTCTTCTTTCTCCTAGTCCAAAACCTCAGTGTTTCCCACCCGACTCACGCAACGATCCGGAGCCGAAAGGCACGACAACGCTCATTGGGGAATGGAAGTCGGTGTTGTTTTCCCATTTGACAGGCTTCACAGACTTGGCCATTCTGGCCACGAAACTTCGGCACCCCGAAAACAATGGTCTTCGTTTGCTTTTCACGAAACTATGGGAAATCTACGTGGCCGAACTCCTTGTGCCACATATCACTATCTGATTCGACCTTTTGTCCTTTCACGTACAACGCGGTTCCGGCTTGATTAGTGTCGAGGATAAACATGCTCCCTTCACAGCGCCCTTGCGCGATTACTTTGCCTTCCTCTTCTATGAAGCAGCCGAGATGCGTGAATCGAACCTGCATTCCCTAGTCGACGATCTGACTGAACGACACTAGGTTCTTTGTTATTGTCAAGACGTGCAACACGTGCATGAGTTTTCCTTTCTGCCCGACGTGGTTGTGAGGAACTTCGCCGACATGTTCGATGGTATGCGGAGTGTTGTCTCCCGTTTCAACCACTCCTTGTGATTCCAGTTTCTCCAAGTACGAGAACCATTCCTTGTGACTTGTCATATGATTTGACGCCCCAGAATCAACATACCACACCTTGATTGATGTCGAGGTGTTCACGGCCATAGAATTGGCCTTATTCTTCATTACGAAGCTTGGGCTCGATTTGATTCTGGCTCGTTCAGAGCCTTCTGCGTAGTGCGATCTCTGATGCCTCTCTGCATCTCTTCGGCTCGATCCGGCTTTGTCCGAATCGGCTCGCTTTTTCCAACACTCGCTCTCCTTGTAGCCTTTCTTGCCACAGTACTAGCAATCCGGCATGGTCTTCTCTTGCCATCTTCCGGCACCGCCATGACTCCCCCTGCTTGCGGAGGGTTCAGAATTACTTCCGGCATCTCGATTATGCCGTACATTCTGCTCTTTTTGGCCATCTCCATTGCACGCTAATCCACCTCGTCCACCACGACCACGGGGCCTATCATCCTCCGTGTAAAGCATCTTGCCATTGGCATGCGCACTCGTCAACGCACTCGTGTGGTTTTCTTCTACGAGCAACATTGACTGAAGCTCAAAAAACGAAGGTGTAATCTCCCTTGTGTAGACTGCCATTCGGAAAGGTCCAAACTTTGACGCCAAGCCACCAAGACAAACCTGCACCATTTCATCTTCCTCGACGTTCACATTGACGGAAGCAAAAGAGTCACATATTTCTTTGATCTTGGTGGTGTAATCAGCCACGAACATATCTCTTTGTCGTACATTGTTGAGCTCCTATCTGAGTTGCAGCATTCTGGCCGTTGTGCTGGCGGCGAAAATCCTTTTGAGATTTGCCCACGCGTCCTTCGGCGTCTTGGCATCCCGAATATAGCTTAAAAGTTGATCGCTCACACAGGACGCGAAGCAGTACATCACTTTTCTTGCCACTTGTTCCCAAGTTGGATAGTCCATGTGTGTCGAGTTGGGTGCCACATCGTTTGCTCCTTCAACATAACTTCAGTAGTCATGGCTGAGCAGGTGCTGGTGCATCTTGTAAGACCAAGATGTGTAGTTGCTTCTTTCAAGCTTTTTAGTGGGAAGTGAGCTTCCTATTCCTCTATCCATAGTACTGTCTTTTTCTCCTCCGAAAGCGAATAACTTCAACTCTATTTTGTCACAAACTTTTCTTGTCGGCTGCAGAGGACTTCAACCCTCGTGCTCTGATACCATGTAAAAGAATACGTTGTGCGGAAGCGTGTGCATAAACATAGAGTACACTGTTTGGAGGAATAAGACAATTCGGTAAAACACAGAAAATGCAGAGATGGAGATGGAGATGGAGAGAGAGTAGACAATAGAAAAAACTCACATTCAAAATAATGACTCTCTATTCTGTACATACTTCGTGCTCAGTGAGCACCTTATATACAAGCCCTGACAATTGGGCTGACACAAGTACTAACAATACTTGACACTCATAAATGAGCCACTACACTCACTCCCAAAATTATTCCTTTCGAGAAATATCTTTCCAACAGCCTCGTGGTTTACACACCGCTATGGCCTATTGTGCGCATGGTTCTATGCACCCAGTTTACGCACTAGGTTACGCACCGAATGTTGAGCTTGTCTCCCAACAGTTATTGTCAAGACAAAGAGAGAGAGAGAGAGAGAGAGAGAGAGAGAGAGAGAGAGAGAGATAATTGAAAGAGAATTATTATATTGAAGAGTAAAATGGATTACAAAGAGTAGGCTACAAAATGGGCTTAAACCAATTTAGGTTTGGGATGAGTGGTACAGATCCCTATTTATAAGTTATAGAGAACACTCTAGAATATTCTAGGTTATCCTAGAATGTAGAGTAATCTAGAAGATCTCTAGAGTATTCTAGAAGGTTCTAGTGGTATAGAACAGTCTAGAATATTCTAGGTCATTCTAGAATGTAGAGTAATATAGAATATTCCTATGATATTAGATTTCATATTCTAAAACTTATACTTATAAGAATATTAATACAATGATTAAGGATTTGACATGTGTACAACAAGGTCGTGGGTTCAAATCGTTTCGAGTCATAATGTGAGTGTCATGATCCTTTCGATGCATGATGTGAGTGTTATCATGACAGTTATCTCTGTCTTAAACTCTCTCTCTATTTTGGCCTTATGTACACACAGTCCATCCGCTGCATCTCAGCCACTCTTGCTCCTCATTACAAATCTGGATTATGCCCATTTATCTGAACCTTTAAATAGACTCCTAAGAAACATTTGAATGGAGTGAAGAGCATTCAGAAGCAATGAGGAAATTAAAGTCCTACTTAGCACAAGCTCCACCATTAAAGCAACCTGACTACACCCGGCCCATATATCTCATAGTAGACTCCAGTTCCATTGGAATTGGATGGGTGATAAACCAACAAGATGGGGTAGAAAGGTATCCAGTCCGATTCGGAGCGAAGGTTCTTAGTGGTCGACAAATAAAATATGCATAGGTCAAAAGAGAGATATGGGGGATATTAGCAACAGTTAAGACAAATAGAGATTACTTAATTGGTGTTCAAGTAATAATAGTGTTAACGATTACTTGCAGAAGCATTAGAAAACAGAGAAAGTAGGGAATACACACAGTACACGGGAGAGATAGAGAGAGCAGAACGTAAACGCTATATTCAAAAACAATATGATCACTCTATACATACAACTATGCTCAGTAGCACTATTTATACAAGTCCTCGTGGGACTGACAGAAGTACTGTGTACTTCAATGCTCACACGAGCATCTGATACTTACTACGAGACTATAATTGCCTAGTAGTCTACACTAATACTAGGCTTCCGATTACTGATTGGATCCGGCTAACCAGCTCTGTTGATTGCGGGCTCGGTTCCTCACAGCTTACCGATCTGTCTCGCTTGCCGGCTCAAGCTTATTCAGCCGATCCGGCTCTAGTTGATCTTGTCATTCAACACTCCCCCTCAAGCTCAACTTGAGGTTGGATCCTTGTGTCAGTCTCTGTGGCAGTCGGTTCTTCCAACCAAGTTCTCCTGGCGTCGCTCCGCCTTGCTCGCGCTCCTCATCCGGTCCGGTTTTGTTTGCTGCGACCCCTCTTGTTCTGCGCGTCTTGATCTTCTTGGTCGGTATGTCTGCTCAAAAGGCCCCTCTCAGGTCCTTCATTGCTATGATTCCGGCGCTTATGGATCCATCAGTTCCTCCGCGATGGCATCGACTTCCGCTGCGTCCGTGTTTGCTTGGACTTGAATTGATCCGGTTCTTCCGAATCTGTCTTTTGAACCGAATCGACTATCTCCGATTCATTCTAGCTCTTGTCCGAATCGGTTGCTCCCGATTCGTCTTCTGGTTCCAAGACCTTCACCACATCGGACCATATCCAGGTCTTGGCCTTCTTCCTTCGATCGGCTCTGTCCTTCTTGACTCTGCCGTTGATGCCGCTTGTTCCGACTTGTTTGGACGTGTCAACTTCCCTTGTCAACTCGGCTCCTTTCTTCTTCTTGACTTTCCCTTCATCGGTGGTTCCCTCACCGGAGCAATCGGCAGTCTCTTTGCCTTTGCCCATTCCGGTGTCCTTGCCTGTTCTCCCCCTCAAGTGTGGCGCGTCGAGATGTTGAACACCAAGCATTTCGGTGAAGTGTTGCAACTTGTCCGATCCGAGCGGTTTGGTGAAGATGTCGGCAACTTGCCGGTCTGTGTGAACATTCCAAAGGTCGACCTCATCGCTCAGGACATGCTCATGCATAAAGTGATAGTGCACTTCTATGTGGTTTCTGCGAGCATGGAATACAGGGTTCTTGGCGAGTTCCATGCTGTTGATGTTGTCGCAGTAGACCAAAATCGGGGACGGGACCTCGATCCGTAGGTCTTGCAGCAATCACCGAAGCCAAATGGCTTCACAGGTGGCAAGGGTAGCGCCACGATACTCAGCCTTAGTGCTCGACAGAGCAATTGTTGGCTGCTTTTTGTTGTTCCACGCAACAACCGCGCTACCTAGGGAAAACATGTAACCGGAGATTGATCAGCGATCTGATGCATCGCCAGCCCAGTCGGCATCTGTGTAACCCACGAGCTCTTCGGGTATACCTCGCCGGTATAACAGTCCTCGGTCCTTCGTGCCGCTGACATACCGCAATATCCTTTGTGCACATTGAAGGTGCTCCACGGTCGGCTTTTGCATGAACTGACTTATCATTCCGACCGGATAGCTAATGTCGGGTCGCGTGATAGTCAAGTAAAGAAGGCTTCCGACAATTTGCCGGAACCGTTCTCGTTGCAGGCCTGTCCGGAGTTGGGATGAAGCTTCTGGTTCAGGTCCAAGGGTGTGGATACAGGTCGACATTCTGTCGTACCGAACTTGTACAACATATTCAAAACGTAATGTCGTTGTGAGAGCAATATGTCGTCTGGGGTTCGGATCACCTCGATCCCAAGAAAATAATGAAGGTCCCCTAGAACTTCATCTCAAATGCGTCCGACAACTGGGACTTGACGCAGTTGATTTCTGGAACACCCGGTCCGGTGATGACTAGATCATCAACATACAGCAGTATACATACTGCCCCGGCTGAGCCTTGCCGGATGAACAATGAAGAGTACGATTTGGAGGCCACAAACCCCATCTTACACAACCGGTACGTGATCTTCACATTCCAAGCTCGAGGGGCTTGCTTCAGGCCATACAACGACTTCTTCAGTAGACATACCGCCGACTTGTTCATCTCCAATTGAAAACGGGAGGCTGAGTCATAAAGAGTTCTTCTTCAAGATCACCTTAAAGAAATGCATTCTTCACATCCATTTGATGAAGATGCCACCCCCTTGCCGCAACAACCACCAACACCACTCGAACCGTCGTCATCTTCGCTACAGGAGCGAAGGTCTCGTCGTAGTCGATTCCGTGGGTCTGTGCGTATCCCTTCTCCACTAACCGGGCTTTATACCGTTTAACAGAACCATCAGCGTTGTACTTTACCTTGTATATCCACTTGCATCCGATCAGTTTACAGTGACGAGGAGGGTCAACCAGTTCCCATGTCTCATTGACATCAAATGCCCGCATTTCTTCCTCCATAGCAGCATGCCAATTTGCATCCTTGGTCGCTTCTACGTAGCTCTCTGGCTCACGCACCCCCACCACCTTAGTCATGTACGCATAGTGATGCGCCATGTACTCATTGTACCCGTACCGCTTGATGAGATCCTTCTGGTGGGTGGACCGGCGTAACTCACCGTTACCCGGTTTGAGGCCCTTCTTGGCCGGTTTGGTCTTTGTTGCCGAAGATCCACCTATCTCCTTGCCGGAGTTGGATGCACGCCGATCCAACTCATCATTGCCGGTTTCGAATTCCGGCATCTTCTTCTTCCCCTTCTCTTGGCGTGTGAACCATCTCCTCGGTTCCTTGCGCAGGGAGTGCATGACAGAGTCTCCACTACTCACCGGTTCCTCATCGGACTAGTAGGATTGACTTAGTCTCTCGTTCGGCCCGCTCAACCGAAACGATTCCGGACTCTCATCCTGAGTCCACACTTCATCTTCCTCTACCTAGGCCGGTCCAGGCTCACTAGCCTCATCCTCCGGCATCGGGTCAGATTCGGAAGTCAGAGTCGGTAAGGAGTACCACGATGCCGATTCATCAACCTCGACATCTCGACTAACTCGGACCTGCCTTGTCCGGGGGTTATAACACTTATAACCCTTTTGTTCTTGAGCATAGCCAACTAGGATGCACTTTTCCGATTTTGCATCCATCTTCCTTCGCTTCTCATCCGGTACATGCACATATGCAATGCTACCAAAGATCTTAAGGTGTCTCAAATTCGCCTTCCACCCGAAATACAGCTCGTGAGCTGACACCTTGTCACCGATCCGGTTTTGGATGTAGACAACCGTTCAGACTGCCTCCGCCCAGAAGAATTTGGGCATGCTCTTCTCCTCCAGCATTGCCCTTGCCGCATCGATAAGCGACCGGTTCTTCCTCTCGGCAACACCATTCTGTTGCGGTGTGTATCTGCAGCTGAACTCTCGCCAAATTCCCGTTTGTTGCTGCAGATAACTGTTGAATTGGCCAGAAAAGTATTCTTTCCTGCCATCCGACCGCAGGCATTTGATCTTCCTCTCCAATTCCCGTTCCACCATGCTTTGGAGGCTCAGGAAGCACTCGAAGACGTCACTCTTCCACTCAATGAGGTAGATCCATGTGTGTCACGTATAGTTGTCGATGAAGGAGACGAAATATCGACTCCCGCCAAGACTAACATTCTATGTCGGTCCCCACACATCTGAATGGATTAGGTCGAGCTTGTTACGACTCCAGTTACGTTCGGTAGGGAATGGAAGCCGGTGTTGCTTCCCGAGTTGGCAGGCTTCACATACTTGGGCCTTCCGGTCGCTGAACTTTGGCAAACCGAAAAAAACTTGTTTCGTTTGCAGGTTTTGAAGCCTCTGGTAATTGACGTCGCCTATCCGATTGTGGCACAAGTCGATGTCCGATTCGACCTTCTGTCCTTTTGCAAACAGAGAAGTGCCAATGTCATTGGTGTTGAGGATAAACATCCTCCCGTCTCTACGCCCTTGCGCAATAATCTGGCCCTCTTCCTCGATAAAGCACACAAGGTGCGTAAACCGCACCTGCATCCCCTGGTCGACGATCTGTCCGACTGACACCAGGTTCTTCGTGATTGTCGGAACGTGTAATATGTTCATCAGCCTCCCCTTCTATCTGATGTGGCTCAAAGGGACTTCTCCGACGTGCATGATTGAGTGAGGAGTGTCGTCTCCGGTTTCGACAACTCCTGGTTGATTCGGTTTCTCCAAAAAGGAGAACCACTCTTTGTGGCTCGTCATGTGGTTCGACGCACCAGAATCAACATACCACACTTCCTCTGATTTGGAAGTGGTCTTCTTCATCGAATTCGCCTCGTGCTTCATTACCAAGGTTGGCCCTTTACCGTTCTTGGATCCTCCCGATCCCTTCGCGTAGTGCAAGCTTTGACGACCTTGCTGGATCCGGATTTGTCCGAATCGGCTCGTTTTCTCCAGCACTCGCTTTCTCTGTGGCCCTTTTTGCCACAGTACCAGCATTCCGTTGCTGGCTTCTCTTGCCGTCTTCCGGTGTCACCATGACTCCCCCTACCTGTCCCGGAACTGCCGTCGGCACGTTCTTTGTGCCTTTGTTCTTGCTCTTGCCAGCCGCCTCCATTGTGTGCCGACCCGCCTCGTCCACCACGCCCACGGGACTGATCCGCCTCCGTGTACAACATTCGGCTATCAGTGGGTGCGCTAGTTGATGCACCGGCGTGGTTCTCCTCTACAAGGAGCATCGACTGTAAGTTGAAAAATGATGGCGTATTCTCCCTTGTACACACCGCCGTTCGGTACGCTCTGAACTTAGACGCCAAGCCCCCAAGACAGACTTGTACCATCTCGTCTTCGTCTACGGTAACGTTGATAGAGGCAAGCGAGTCACAGATCTCTTAGATCCGGGCCGTGTAATCCGCCACCGACATGTCCTTCTGTCGGACATTGCTCAACTCTTGTCGGAGTTGCAGCTTCCGGGCTGTAGTGCTTGCGCCGAAAACCTTCTTCGGCATCTTGACGTCTCGGATGTGGCTCAGCAGCTGGTCTCTGACACTGGACGCGAAGTAGTACATCACTCTACTTGCCGATTGTTCCCACACTGGGAAGTCCTTATGTGCCGCATCAGGTGCTGTTTCGTTGGCTCCTTCGACGAAACTCCAATAGCCATGCCCAAGCAGGTACTAGTGCATCTTATACGACCAAGATGCATAGTTGGATCTGTCAAGTTTCTCCACAGGGAGCGAGCAAGCCATCCCTCTATCCATCACTTCTCTGTCTGTTGTTTTACGACCTGTTAGGGTTTGCTTTCAAGCGTTTGTCAGCTGCAGAGGAGGTTCTCAACCCTCCCGCTCTGATACCATGTTAACGATTACTTGCGGAAGTGTTAGAAAACAGAGAAAGTAGGGAATACACAGAGTACACGCGAGAGACAGAGAGAGCAGAACGTAAACACTATATTGAAAAACAATATGATCACTCTGTACATACAACTATGCTCAGTAGCACTATTTATACAAGTCCTCGTGGGACTGATAGAAGTACCGCGTACTTCAATGCTCACATGAGCATCTGAACTTACTACGAGACTATAATTGCCTAGTAGTCTACACTAATACTAGGCTTTCGGTTACTGATCGGATCCGGCTAACCGGCTCCCCAGCTCACCGGCTCGGTTGCTTGCCGGCTCGGTTGCTCACAGCTTACCGATCCGTCTCGCTTGCCGGCTCAGGCTTATTCAGCTGATCCGGCTCCAGTTCAGCTTGCCGCTCAACAAATAAAAACAAATTGTTTGCCTATTCTTGGTATCATAACGAATTGTGATATTCTAGATCAAGCCATGTTAAGATGGTGTATCTATATTAGATCAATCAACCCTGAAGTTAGACATATCTCTGAGAATAGAAATGCAATAGTAGATATGTTATCAAGAGAAAGGTATAAGGAAGAGGAGATTCCAGACTTGGACGATGAGGACAAAGAACAAATAGTCTTTACCACAAGCATTAGCTGAGAAGGAGGAATGCAATTTTTAGAAGAGGAGTATGAAGAAGAATTCAAGGAAATAGGGAAATATCTACAAACCCCTGACAAGGACAAAGGTCTATCTAGAAAAGAGTTCGCGCAATTTCGTAAGAAAACCCATAAGTTCTTCCTACATGAAGGATATCTATGGCAACATCTGAAAACCAAGACTAGAAACCTGCAAAGAGTAATAAGTTCTGAAGTGCAAAGAAAGGAGATAATGAGAGAGTTGCATGACAAAGAATGGGTTGGTCATCGAGGAGTGTGGGCTACTTTCAGTAAGATTAAAGAACGGTTTTGGTGGCCTCAAAACTATGAGGAAATAAAAAAGTATGTGGAAACTTGTCCCACTTGTAAATATTATTCAAATATAAAATTTTGTAATGGGTTTCATCCAACATACTCACTGGGGGTGCATTACAAGTGGATGATAGATTTGGTTACAATGCTACTTGGAGTAGGACAAAAGAGATACTTGGTTCTTACAAGAGAAGTTCTAGCAAATCTAGTTGAAGGATGTGCATTGTGAACAAATGGGACATTAGGAGTATGCCAATTCATCTTGGAGGAGATTGTTTGTAGATATGGATGTATCGGGAAGATACTGGCAGATAGGTGAGAGCTCAATTCTGTGGAAGCTCAAGATTTTTTTGACAAAGTAGGAATTCAGCTTTCTTTGACAACGCCGTACAATCCGGAAGCTAATGGAAAGATAGAAAGAGGACATGGGCCATTAGTCAAAGCTTTGGCAAAGGCATGTAAAGGACGGGTTAATGATTACCCTATGCACTGTGGGCTGATAGGACAACTGACAACACTATTACTGGATATATGGCTGCAGAATTAATCACATGACAGAAGCTGATAATGCCAATGGAAGAAAAGATAACTACATGGGTTGTGTTGTCGTGGGAATCAGAAATGAGTAGGGAAGATTTACTTGTGATTCGGATACGACAACTTCAATCAAGGACAAAAGACATAGAAACAACTGCTACTAGATTGAAAAAGGCAAGAATCAAGAATAAGGACAGATTTGACAAGATGAAAAGAATACGACCAAGAAAGGTACAAGAGGGAGATTGGGTATTAGTATATGATAGTAGCCTAGATAATCAATACAGTACTATTCGGGAGTTCGCAAAAAGATGGTTTGGACCTTATGAAGTTAGGAAAATAACAGATAAGGCCACATATTTCTTCAATGAATTAGATGGGACAGAAATTCGTATCCCAATTGCAGGAAAAAGGATTAAAATATTTAAAATGAGGGAGTCACTAGAGCCCGAATTTTGTGAAAAAGGAGAATAACTAAAAGAGTCGGAGGAAGTGTTGGACGAACTATACACAACCAATGTGCAAGTTTAGAGGGGGTAGGTGTCATGAAGGATTTGCCTCACAATATAAATATATACTTACATATTGTATTAAGTAATATTGGAAAGACTTGTACCCATAATCTCACACACCAAGTAGGAAGTACATACAACTAGGTTAGGTTATTTGTTTTAAGGTATCATAAAGGATATAAAGATAAACGAAAATATTGTATTGAATAACATTTGAGAGACTTGAACCCACGACCCCACATACCAAATGCAACGCACATACCATTAGGCTAGGTCACTTGTTTTTAGACCTATATTTTCATGTTTCTACTTATGCCATGTGGGTAAAAGCATGCAAGTGGAAACACTATTATAGCTAATTAGCTACTAAAATGGCCACAACTAGTTAGCTATTTGTTTAGCTAGTATTTTGTGGGAAAATCATAAGGATGGTTTACGAAATTTTATGTTTTATTAGTTAAATACATGGCATTTAATTTATGAGAATACTCAAATATTTGAACTTTGGTTTCTGACGTAGTGGAACTTGGGGAATAGTGCCATCATCTAAGGTAGACTTGAATGTCATGAAATTCCTGATAATCTTGAGTTCGAGTTCGAACTCCAAACAGATGGAGTAGTCTGAACACGAACGTAGATGAAGCTCCTGCAACAGCACAAAAACTCTGAGATCAACATTGCACCTTCAGAGCTACAACACACGACTAGTTCGATCCTTGTCCATGTATGTATCAGTTACATATTAAAAAAACACTTTTTTTTCCTTTCTGATAATTGTCTGTAACTTTGGTGCTTGTTCATCTTTCCCAAAAATCGAATAGGGCAAAGTCATTGGAGTCCCAAACAAGGATGTCATGAAGATCGGGGTGTAGCAACAGGTGTGTTTCCGATTGACAGAATTTCATATTACGGTTGATTTCTGCCTTTAGTGATGATTAGAGTTTGTGTTTTCCTTAACTGGTTTAGGGTTTCTGATTACAAATTTCAAATTACAAGTTTCTGGTTACAAATTTCCAATTACAAATTTCTGATTCTGATTGCACCAATTCTCATGACAAATTCTATCGCAATTTGTCAACAACAAGTTGTTCGTTTCATTTGCCAGAAATTTTGCATACAAGTTTTGCAAACCAACGAAGGAATCTCATGACCCTGAAATGTAAAGGGTATCTTGGGCAATTTATGGTGAGGCATTGGTAGAAAGATGTCGGAAGATGGGGAGCTTGCAACAAAAAATGGCAAGATTTTGGAGCATGGTAGTTGATGATGTAACTACCGACTCCCAACAAACCGACACAAAATGAAAGCCAATGTCGATGATACAGGTGAGACATTGATTAGTTATATGCTAAAAAATGTTCATGAAGCCTATGAGACATTGGAGTTTTTTAAGACTGATTTAGAGAAAGCAACATTGGTTGCTACGATGGAGAGCAAAGTCACTTTGGCAATTACAACAATCAGAAATAAGATTCAGGTACCTATTGTTTTGCTAGTATGTAATATGTTATAAATAAATTGTACATGAAAATGTGCTAGTGAGGCATTATCTGAAATAGGTTGCTCAACATGAGCTTGAAATTGAGGCATCGTTGGATCCCCAATGGAAAATTCAACTATAGATAGAGATCTAGGTTCTTTCAGTGAACCTGGACCTTCTAGGTGTAAATACTATCGCTGATTACAATTTGGACAAGCTACAATTCAGGTCCAATTCTTGTTGTAGGAATAATTAATCGGTAAATTTCTCAGCTGCGTTGAAGGAACAATACTCCCGTCAAGAACAGGTAGTTAGCTTCCTTAAGAAACAACTACATTTTGTAGAAGGGATGGTAAAGAGCAGACAAGAATTGGACCTGAACATTCTTGCTCCCTTACCAAATGAAGGAGAACCAAGAAACAATATATTGATTGTTCAAGCACGTTGCATCGCTTGCGGATTACGTGTAGAGGACAAATCTGCTACTCTGTTGGTTCACCTACAACCATGCCGACACAAATACCATATCGTTTGTTTTCAATATGCCTTTCACATTGTTGCATTCTGATTGGGAGATTGCAGTACCACTCTCCCAGATGAGTGGAGAAAACTAGCAGGTAAAATTGCTACTTGTGACCATAGTGTAGCTAATTAGTTACATCTTTACTAATTAGGTAAGCCGTATAAAGTGTGGAAACTATTTAGCTGTTATGGTTGTAGTGTAGTAGCTAATTAGCTAACATGTCGTTAATTAGCTAAGTGGTAGCTAATTAGCTACAACTATACTTTAGTTGAGTAGCTAATTAGCTAAGTGGTAGCCAATTAGCTACTACCATAGTTTAGTACAATAGCTAATTAGATAAGTGGTAGCTAGTTAGCTACTACCATAGTTTAGTTGAGTAGCTAAGTAGCTAAGTGGTAGCTAATTAGCTACTACCATACTTTAGCTGAGTAGCTAATTAACTAAGTGGTAGCTAATTAGCTACTACCATAGTTTAGTACAATAGCTAAGATGTAGCTGAGTAGCTAGTTAGTGACCATGTTGTTGTAGAATCTTGTGGATTAAGGAGGGTGCATGAGGTGTTTGATGCTGATGACGCTGCAACCAATGAGGAGATAGCTGCTAACGTGGGTGAAAGTAAGAGTCCTGTTATCATATCTCCTTCAGATCAGCTCCACCCTATTCTTTTGGAAGATGGTGTTGAATTAGGCAACGAAGTGAAAAGCCATGAAATATTGGAAACAACATGTAAATTTAAGGTTCACAACAATGGTGTTTTTGAACACTTGATGCAACATTTCTTCGAATCCCAAAACTTTGATTCGACCCCACCGAGCCCAACTACTGATAATGTCCAAACAGATCCCATTGTACTGGAAAAGCTATCGCAAGACGCGGCTGATGTGCAAGCCGATGCTGAGGTGATGAAAAGGTTGTCGAAGGAGGACACACTTGCACAATGGGTCAAAGAAGCAAGGCTAAATGGGCAACCGGCTAGAAAAAGGTTGAAGAAGGGGCCACGATTGGGGACAAGACCAGTTACTCAGTCAAGGGGTTCTTGAATTGGAGCGAAATACTTATTAGTGGGATATGATTGTTAGCAATTTTCCTAGGGTTTTATGAAGTTTTACTATGATCTATTTAGACAAGTAAAACCTCAGATTGGTTGTTGGTTGATCCACATTATGTAATGGAACTCTATGATGTTTCTCCAAGATAATTATGTTCATGTTGTTCTATGATGGAAATTATTTCATGTTCATTATGTTGTTTTGTGAGACTGTTAGTTACTTTGTGAGTGTGAATATGTTGGTGTTTTCTAATGTTGCAAAATTAAAAGGGTTTGAATCTATTGCTCCTAAGGCCAATGGAAGTGTGGAAACTGTTGATGTTGCAGCGTGTTTAGAGGGCCACATCTTGAAAGTAGATGTAGCAACTGACACAAATGATTTGGTCACGCAAGTTGATCAAGCATGTTGCACAGATGATCTGATTTTGTAGGTAGATGCAGCATGTGATACCAGTGGGTTGATATCGACCAGATCAGTATCTACATGCACCGAGCTAATGACTAAGTCGACAATACAAGAGCACTAGAATGTGAAGCCAGGCCCAACATAGTCGACCAGGAACACGTTCATGTTCAGAAGTGGAAGGATCGTGCATTCCACTTTTAGATTCCCTTTGTAGTCACACAATTTTAGCCTGTTGTGAAATCAAACGTGCACCAGTATCACATGATCAACCAAAGATGGTGAATTTATTGATTTATTAATCCGATGCATCTCTATACCTAGAGAACATGCTATTTATTGGAGAAAATATAAATGTATGAGATTTATTTTTGCAATGTTTACAAATTTAGGGTTGGGGTTTACCGCACATTCATTTGATACAAATTAATTATTTGAGGAAAACATTAACAAACAGGGATTCCATTTTCGTGAGATG
Source organism: Azolla caroliniana (assembly GCF_043228905.1). Taxonomy (NCBI): domain Eukaryota; kingdom Viridiplantae; phylum Streptophyta; class Polypodiopsida; order Salviniales; family Salviniaceae; genus Azolla; species Azolla caroliniana. The sequence goes on along the minus strand of NW_028230437.1, from coordinate 10,973,062 downwards.
TAAAGTGCAGAGGTTTACAATGGTTAAACTTTTCAAGAGAGGTGTATATGCTATTTGAGAAATTGATATTTACATATTGTTGAATACAATACATCGCAATTAATCCTTAGTAAAGATCATTAGGATATAATACCAGATGTATATGTTCATGACAACACATGAAAATTAGAAGTAGAAAGCGTACTCGTAACTATTAGTTTACATGAAATTAGACATAAAAGAATATACCCAAAACATATATGACAATTATTAAGGCATAGGCACTGCTAAATTTTTGGGCACCAAAATAGAGACAACAAATATGTATTAAAATTTTCATTTGATTGTCTACGCATAAACACTAAATCAAGAAGTTAAACACATATATAGAAATGGAGTACTAATAATCTATATAGAACACACCTTGATAGCCCTCCATACATCCAGTCCGGACAACCATCAACCATAGAAACATGATTGTTGTTGTATAATCCCCTCCAATAAAGCAAATACTCCCCAATATCTACAAATGCCTCCTTCAGTCCCACTATATGTTATTTATCATAGTTATTCTATAAGTATAATAAATTGAAAAAGTGACCGACAATAACAAATATGGGTATAAGTTTTACAAACACAATTGATGGGTAAATATGAAGGATAAACATACATTTTGTTTGATCTTAACTATAAACGAAAATGATAGTCCCAACGAATTTAATAGATATGTGCAACAAGATATAAACATAGTAACACATTAATTAAAACATAATATAACACCATATAAACAAATAGATTGGATCATATTAAGAAATAGAATTGATTAAAAGATAGTTGATCAAAAGTAAAAACAACAAAAGTATTTTTATAAAGTCTAACTACATCACTAGGAGAGTATCCATATCATTGGTTTCATCATCAATCGGTGAACTATCATCCACATTTAGCGTAGTAGTATCCACTCCAGATAGACTGGCTACTATGGGGTTCTCTGTTAAATCATCGTCAAGGTGTACAAGTTCCTCAGATTCACCAGCCAAAGGAGGGATCGGTTCACGGGAGGCAAGCTGGAAACATTCAATATCTACTATATCCTTGGCCCCTACCTCCTCGTCTTGATCGGGGCATTCCCATAGTGCTCGAAGCCTCATGTTAATGAAGTTCATCTGCTCCTCATCTCTCTCTAATGAAACTGAATTTCGGAAAAACGTCAAAGCACATGGCGACGTGGTCCCTAAACACCATTATTAAGAAATAATGATTTTTATAATAGGTCTGAATATAGATAAAACCTTCAACACATTAGGAAAATTAATCGAACATATACCTCTGCCCGAAAACAAGTCCAATATCCAGTCATCTTCGTTCGAGAACATCTCCACAAGGCGCATCATTAAACGTTGTGGCTTCTGGTACGGATTCACAAGCCCACACTCAGTCGTGGTCACATGTCGAAGCTTCCATGTCACGATTGGATATACAAGTAGGTTTGAGCATCCCACCTCATTTGAATGGTCCTTGATTCTTTGCTTCGTAATCTCATCGTAATAACCAACTGTAATATACTCCATTGCATTAACGAACCGAAAAGTTGGTCTCCTATTTACGTTGGTGTTAATCTTGTTCATTGACAAAAGAAGTTATATGCAGTTTAAATTACAATATATAATTCCTATTTAAATAGTGTGCTTTCGATATAATCCTTACCAAGCAAGGTTCTCTATTCCATGGCAACGAGACCTCAGCACTTGAGCCACGAAATATCCCTGATCCATGCTATGAAAGATTACAATCCTCCATAGGGAAGCAGTCGTCAAGTCAGCGAAATCTTTTACCATTTTTTCCAACTGCTTGAACCTAAAAGGTTCGTCATCAAAAATCGATCCAGCCATACGAAAACCGCATGGAATATCGGCTACTATTAACGTATACTCTTTCTTTGGCAGCTTCTAGATCATGTCAACCACATCACCACAATCAACATTGTAGTACAAATCTCTAGTGATGTCTTTTTTGCGGCTGAACTTCTTGAAGGTGCTGTCGTCTTCCACCTCAAACGCTCTTACCAAGCATTGATCCTTCTCTTTTCTACCCCTTTCAAGATGCGCAAGAAAGGATGTTGGGAAGTCATATATATCCTTAATTTCACCTGGCCTCTTACTCCGACATGGTTTCTAAAAAAAACAAGACATAAACAAAGTTATTGTCGGTACATGGGATGGACCATCACAAATTGATCAGACAAAGAGTTCTACTCACCCAATCCTTAAATGCAATGAAATATTCCGATAAAGCCTTGTACGAAGACGTTATCAGATATTCTTCACTCACTTGTTCCCACGATAAGCAACCTAGTTGCTTCATCATCACTTCTTGTATTTTCATATAGACTTTGTGGCTGCAAATTTATAGACCAACATTAGAAATCCATGTCTTAACACAAGATAAACCATGAAATATTTAGTAAGAACTTACTTGTTCAACTCAGTGACCATTTCCTCTAAGCTCAGCTCCTTTGCTACAACTCTTGAAAGCACAAATATAAGAAGTTGCTCATCTTTGATCCCTAGCATTGCCCTCCATAAAGACAACTTCGTATCATCTGCCGCTTCCTCAATGGTAAGCTCGATCTTCTCAACTGAGCTCGTCAATTCTAATTGTGGGTCCACTTTCGACTTCTTTTGTCTTTGACCCTTCACTTCCTTATTCTCCCACATTGTAAATATTTGATCTGGAAGATCCCAGACTTCTCCATCCCTGAATGCGAGTTGAAACCACAACTCGTACTTTGTAATACCATTTGACTTCACCGCATCATCCACCACAATTCCCACTTCGTGGAGACATTGACGTCATAGACTTGGATATAATTTCACTCCAAATTTATTTTTCCCATCAAGGTACTTGTGGTGAAAAAATCTAATGCATTTGATGGATGACATCTTCTGTCGGTAGTCATTGTCATTATTGTGGTCCCATGCTAACAACTGAGGAGGCGAAGTTGTTAGCCCCACATAAATTTTGCATTCCGCATATTTGAAGAAGAAAGTTGTGGGATGCTCGCGAACTAACTGTCGTCTTGCCTCTGTCGAGTAAGATCCGCCAATTACAAAATAATTGTATTGGTCATGATTCTTAACATCAAAATCCACCATTACTATAAAAGGCACGATTGTTGCATGTGGATTTATTTTCTTCTTCTTCTTTAAGTTTTGGACGTGCAATTTATGTGGTTCTGTAATCTTTAAAGGACGATGTCCTGTATTGTCATTCAGAGGGGGGCGATGAATATGGGTTATCAAAAGGTTAAAAACTTGACCCTTCCGCACAAGCTTTCTATGGATGATGTCCCTTCTAATTGTATTTTGTTCCGATGACAACACACCAGACACAAGCTCTGCTCCTGGTGTAGATCGAGCCTCATCATCTTCTCTTGAACTCGATGACTCAGAATTTGACATTCTAGTCACCTTCTTCTTTTGAGGCCTGGACTGCACAACATATTTCTTTATTGGTGCTTTAATAGGTGAAAAAGATCCTGCCTTCAATTTAACATGGCCTTGAATGTATGGCCTCAATGTTGTTATCAGGTTGGTACTTGTGTCAATAGCATTCTGGAAGGATTCTGGCCCGCATGAATCCTTCAACAAGTAGTCTTCGGAGACGATCATCTTACAGAATCCTTTTGTACAGTTGACTAACACAATCAAATTAGTTGAGTCCGCATCTTCATAGTCAAGCCGCAAAATTTTGCCAATTTGTCTTCCTAATCTCCACGATTAAGACAACACTTACGAGTCTAGTGTATAGTCACTTGTATCACGGTTGCGATGTACTCTACCATTCCTGAACCACGATTCCCTTGAAGCCAAACCCCGAAGGACTAGGGACTCGGCGCAAAGTCACCTTAACCGGTAACATTTTCGACGCACCTAGAGATCTGTGACAAGCATAGCTGAACATCGAGAAATGGATGTCATCTAGCTGCAAAGGCAGCAAAGAATCAAATCGTAGAGGTAAACCATAGACTCGTGTAGAATCCCGAAAGGAGGGAGAACTTGTCGTGGAAATGTCACACCTCGATACCCACTTACCGGATCTCGACGAAAGCGTGTTCGAATGTGCACTCATCGAGTAGAGCACAATGCCAACGCCTCTAAGATAGCAGAGTTTGGGCTTACTCTCGATGGACGAGCAGCACGGTGTCATTCACAGCCCGATCTCTTGACTTTTACGATTTTTGACCAGTTCCGTATGGCGTTCCTTCGACAGTTTCACCGCAGTGTTCCACAACGCGAAATCATTGGTCATTGCTAAGGAAACCTTCCTCGCCTCTTTGCACCAACCCATGCAAAAACGTTGGGTATGCTCGATTTTACGGGCCAAACAGCGGACCCGGTCATCGACCAGGTTCTTCAGTTGAAGACACTGACAAAGGAATGTCCATGACATCCTTACGGCAGGCGTTAATGCGGGATGACGAATATCGTTTTCGGCAGGCCATTCAATGCACAAATTGCCTAAACTCGGGACACTCGACGGTCGACTACAACATGCGGGCTCACTATCGTATTTGCCATTCTTGGGCACATATAGTTGACCAATGCGAGTACAACCTTTTGAATCGACCATAGCATCGGTTTGATGAATCGAACCGCAGCGTAACAATCGGAAGCCCAACGACTGATTTCGTTAGGACGAGTGTTATCGGAACGCGGACCACGTAATGAGCGAAATGACCGTAATAGTCGAGATGATGATCAATATTGCGATGATGATGATCCAAACGAAGATGACTATCGTCGTAACGATCGGTATAACGACCACGGAGGGCGACGCTACGAGAATCAAGGTGCGCAGACCAAAACATAGACATACAGAGGCAATAGACAACCATGTAATCAACAGTCCCACTATTAGAGACATGAACTAATGTAAACATAAAATAAGGATAAAAGATAGATCTAGATAGAAAGGAGAGAGAGAAAGAAGGGCGCCAATCCACCCGACCACCCCCGAGCGAAGGGATCAAGACAAACTCGAGCCTCGATCAGCGTCCCATACCACCGTCGTGGCATCGAGTCGTACCTGGTGTTGGCGCACTCGCTACAAGAGTTGATCCACCACGAAACAGAGTCTCAACGTAGTGAACAAGATGATGAAATGAGGGTAGCTAGGCCTCTTATTTATAGCGATATCCAAGGCCCCTAGGGAAGTTCACACTTGGCCTAATGGGTTGTCTCAATCTTGAGGATTAAAAGTAATCCTCCCCTGCTTTACACTCTTGTTTAACCCTCACACTTATCCACGTGTATAGAATACTATGGTAAATTCTCTCCACAGGATATTATATGGGCATGCCCGTAACATACTTCCGTCCCCCTCTTTAAAACATTGCACTCTTGCAATGGAAAGTTAGGGAAGTTAGTTCTGAGAGAATTTTCGTGTTCCCATGTGGCATCTTTTATTGATTTATCCATCCATTTTTTTTTAATTCTTGGATTTCTTTAGTATGTAATTTTTTTGTTTTAACATCGAGAATTCTGTGGTACATGTGGTTTAGAAGATAATTCTTTAGAAGTAACTAGAGTTTTAGTTGTAACTGTATTGTCGCCAGAACCTAAAAGTTCTTTTAGACGACTCACATGAAAAACTAGATGAATTTCAACACCATTGGGAAGAGCGAGATGATAGGTTGATGACCTAATGTGTTTGAGGACTGTAAAAGGTCCACAAAACCATGGGGCTAACTTAGCGCACTTACCCTTAGACAATGTCTTAGAATTATGAGGTACACGTAAAAATACCTTCTGTCCAAGGTTGAATAAACGAGGTTGCCTATGATGATCGGCATAAAAGCGCGCTCTATCTTGAGCTGTTTTTATATTATCTCGTGCAATATGAAACATATCTTGCATATCCCAAAGAAAATTTTGTGTACTTCGCAACTCATCATGATGTATATTAACATCAATCGGGGCTAAAAACCATACATCAACATAAAAGGACTATATCCCGTCAACGTATGCTTGGAGTTGTTATAAACAAACTCCAAATTAGGGAGATAACATTCCCATTTTGTTGCTTTTATACCAACATATGCTCGAAGCATGTCCTCAATAATCTGATTTCAATCGGATTGAGGATGATCCGTGGAGCTCATGCTCAATGTAGTTTCTAACTTCTTGAAGGCTTGTGTCCAGAAGTCACTAGTAAACTTTGGATCTTGATCACTCACGATATCCATCGGTAACCCATAAAAACGAAATAACTCATCAACAAATTGGTAAGCCAATTCAGGAGTTGTTACCGTGGTTTTAGTAGCAATAAATTTGGCCATTTTAGTTAGTCTATCAACCACAACCCAGATAACATGATCACCTTTTGGGTGCAAGGAAGGCTAACAATAAAATCCATGGATATACTTTCCCACTTATTATTGGGAATGTCCAAGGGATGTAAAAGTCCTGCGGCTTTAAGTCGCTGGGCTTCGTTAACCTGACATTGGTGACATTTAGTCACATAGCTATGTATGTCAGGACACATCTTAGGCCAATAGAATTGAGTGGAGATGAGAACGAGTGTACGATGTATTCCACGGTGCCCTGCTGAGGGTGCATTATGGCATTCAAAAAGAATTCTCCTTTTGACCTCAGGCAAATCTAGAACAAAAACCTTCCCATTATGGTAGAGCAGACCGTTAGCAATGTGGAAGTATTCCTTCGAGGATATGGTGGTGTCTGTTCCAGACTCAACTCTTGCTTAGTATTTTGCAAAATAACTGTCATTAGGATACTTTCCTCGAAGGTGATCATAAAGATCTAATGTTATTTTAGTGAAGCTAGGCATGTTAACTTCATGGATGCGACTTAGTGCATCAGCGACAGTGTTCATGGAACCTTTACAATATCGTATGGAAAAATCAAAGTCCTGGATGAGATCAACCCATCATGCCTTACGACCTTTCAGGTCTTGTTGGTCACAAACATATTTCAAGGACTCGTGGTCCGTACTTACCACAAAGCGATTTCCATAAAGATAATGGCGCCATGTTTTGAGAGCATGTATAATTGCAAATAATTCCTTTTCTTGAACGGTATACTGACATTGAGCAGAATCAAGTTTCTTACTCTCGAATGCTATTGGTTTATGATCTTGATATAAGACAACACCTATAGCATAATCGCTTGCATCGGTTTCAACCTCAAAAGTCTTTGAAGGATCAGGTAGAAGAAGTGAAGGGGCCTTGGACACCAGGTCCTTGAGTTCCTTAAAGGCAAGGTCTAGTGTAGCATTCCAGACAATAGGTTTTGTAGACTTATGCTGTCGTGCCTTTCGGCTCCAGATCGTTGTGTGAATCAGGTGGGAACCACTGAAGTTTTGGACTAGGAGAACGAAGAATACAATATAAGGCTAGTTATGAATAGGTAGGAAGAGAAGTAAGAAATAAAACTTCTGAATCCCACGTGTTTAGTGTATATAAACAATATTTAGATTGTAAGAAAGAGAATTTTGATGATAAACTCGAGAATCCCACGAATATATTAGATTGATCAATCCTTGTAAAATAATCAACAACACCATACATCTTTCTCTCCTCGTTATACATCTTTCTAAAGTGTTCATGCACACTAAATGTGCATGAGTTGCTTTTTACACTATGCTTTTATTTCCTAAATATAGTGCTCATGCTCGCTAGATGTGCACGAGTAATTTTTTATTGGTGTACATTTTTCTTATAAATAAAATATTCACACATTCTAAAAATGCATGACTTACCTTTTAATAAAGGTAGGCATAAATAAAGGTCTTATACGTATTAAATCTATATCTAGAACACTTAGGATAAGTCAGTACAATGGTAAGGTTGGGGTCTATCTACGTGGAGGTACAGGGTTTGAATCTTGCCCTATGCATGTAACAATCTTTTCTTCTAACAGGCCTTCTTTATCCGGTTCTACTTGATCCGGTTCTTACCGAGTCTCCTTACCGGGTCCTCTTTGCCGGTTTCTACTTCATCCGGTTCTCACCAGTTCTCCTTACCGGGTCCTCCTTACCGGTTCCTGCTTGTCCCATCCGGAGGAACAAAATGCTATTTTCACGTAGTGTGCAAATTACACTACGACACTCGCCCCCTCCAAACCCGCACATCCTCCGGTATGTGCCGAAGTTCCTAATGCTCATCATTTGCCTTCATCCGTAGCACTCTTCGATTCTCCCCTTATGTCGACTACGAGTTGAAGTCCACTTTCTTCACTTTCGCATCACCGTGATCTTTGTCTGGTTGACCCTCATTGTTGGTCTTGTCTAGGGTTACATAGGGTTCGTCGTCAGTCCGCTTCTTGAAGATCTTTACCCGTTTCCTTGCTATAGGCACTCGTAGTATCGTCCCATCCAACTCGCATAGTCGATAAGTTTCGTTGTCGAAAACTTTCTGAACCTCGTATGGCCCGAACCACATTTTCGCGAACTTTAGTATCATTGTATGTTGATGATCGAAACTACTGTCATAGAAAATCACCCAATCTCCTTCTTCAATCTTCCGTGGTTGTAGTCGATGCTTTGTGTCGAACCGGCTTTTGTTCCGGAATCGCGCTTCTTGTTCTTCCGGACCGCTAGTAGTTCTTCCTAGTTCATCTCTTCCATCTACGGTAGCATTGTCCATGTTGTGATCGTGGTTTCCGTCGGCATTACCGGTGCTTGTCCAGTCATAAGTTCTGTCGGCATATAACCGGTTACGGAGCTATGCGTCGTCCGATCCGCCCATAGTGCATACGGGAGCATCTGCGACCAATCCTTCTCCCTTCCATTGCATGCTTTAGCAAGTGCTTTGACGATTGGACTATGTCCTCGTTCAATTTTCCCGTTGGCCTCTGGATTGTATGTCGTTGTTAGCGTTAACCGAACTCCATGTTTGGTGAAGAATTCCCTAGATTTATCAGATTCGAGTTCTCCCCGATCCGCAATCACTTGTCCTACACACCCATACCTGCAAAACACCTCCTCCAAAAGAAATTGGCATACCGCAGAACACATTTTCCTTCGTAACGCCCGACCTTCTACTTGAATTGTGAGATCTTCCCGAGCTAGCACCAAGTACTTCTTTTGTCCGATCCCGGTTGGTATGGCTACAATGTCAACCATCCATTTGAAGTTGATTGTCGGTGAGAATATCGGATGTAACTCATCTTGGTGTCAAACTCCGAAGTAGATTTGACACTTCTCACAGCTTTTCATGAACTCCGCTATATTTTGTACATATTCTTCCACCAATATTTTTGTTTGATTTTCACAAAAGTTGCCCATGTCCCTCGATATCCAACCCAATCGGATTTGTGAAACTAGGACATTATCCGGTTTCGTTGCTCTTTCGTCTTGACTACCTGAAGTGGTATGCCATCCGGTCTTTTCGGCTCCCTGCATATTAATCCATTTTTCAAGAAGAACTTTGGACTTGCCTCTTCTTCCTTCAGATCTCGGCTCTCTTCTCTTTATCGTCCGGTGATTCCTCAATCTCTTGTAGCACCTTCCCGATCATCAAGCTTTCTCCCTCGTATTCTTCTTCTCAGAATTCTCGGATTACGTTTACTTGGCATATGTACTCCGAAGCAAAGTAGTCTCCATAAACTTCTTCACTATCGGATTCGGCTGTCATCTCCGAACCGAGCCCTTGATAGCATATCCGCTATCGCGTTGTCTTTTCAGGAGATGTGTCGTACGTCTGGGTTAAGCGACTTAACATATGCAATCCATCTTAACATAGCCACATCCAGTATCGTGCAACACCGCATCATCCCGAGTATCGGAAGACAATCTGTTTAGATCACTACTTCGGCTCTGATCAAATAATCTCGATCTAATTTGATTGCCGACACGACTCCCCATAATTCTCTTTTGACTTGTGCATATCCGCGTTTCCTTTGATTGAGAACCTTTGCTCCGAATCGGATCGGATATCGCAACCCATCCAAGTCGGCCTGATTGATGACCCATCTGATCCCGTTTGGACTTGTATCAACCGTTACTATGATCGGTTGCTCATAGCTCGGCTTCTTAAGTGCTTCAGCCCTCCGTAGTGTTTTCTTGAGCTTCTTCATGGCTTTGGTGTGTTCTGGTTTCCATTCGAACTTCTTCCCCTTCCGCAATAAGTGATACACTGGGTCCGTAATATGTGCATAGTGCGGAGTCCATATGTGATAAAATGCACAAGCTCCAAGAAACCTTCGGACTTCGGATTGTGACTCGCATACTTCTTTCATAGCTTGAATTGCATCGATCTTGGTTGGTGACGGTCTTCGGCCATAGGGCCCACATAGATGTCCGACTACCAATATCTCTTCTTGCCCGAATACCGATTTCTCTCCGGAAAGTGTTAGGTGCACATCTTCTAACTTTTGATACACTTTCTCCCAATCACGAATATGGTCGACTACGAACTTTCGGCATCCCCGATCATCCATAGTTTCATCTTTTTCTTGTACCGCGTATCCTTTCATCAGAATGTCATCTAGGAACGACATCGTTATCTCCGGAATGCAATCTCGAAGCACCTTGTTCATCACGTTCATCATATGTGCCACCGAGTTTGTTGCTCCTTGTGGTAGTGTGCACATTCAGACTAATCCTATCAGTGTTTGCAAGGTAGTGATGTCTCGGCTCTCCATGGCTAGTTGCAATTGGTCATATCCCGAGTATAGGTCTCTGATGGATTATATCACATGACCGGAAAATGCTTCCGCAAATTCGTCCACTATTGGACTGACTCCGGAGTTCTGGATCGTGACCTTGTTTACCGGTTGCAAGTCTTGGATAAATCGGAGTGACCCATTCTTCTTCGGAACCGTAAACCATCGATTTGAGTACGGAGTGTTTGATGCCTCTAGAAACCCCATCACAACCTTCTCCTTAAGCAAGTCGATGATTTTAGGAATATGCACCCGCGGCACCGGAATCGGCTTTAGGTTCCACGGCACATGGTCAATCGTGAAGATCACCATCGGCTCCACTATCTTCGGATCAACGCACCCTATCTCCTTCGATGTGAATGCAAAGGCTTTCCCATGTTGTTCCAATATCCCACGGAATCGTTCTTCTTCATTTTGTAAAAGGAAACCACCTCCACCGATCTGAAGTTTCTTCCGGGTCTCATCCGTGAAGGCATGTCCGATATCCATGGACTTCTGAAGTGTCGGATCTCCCGAGACTTCTTTCCTCTTTTGCTCGGTATCGGCGGGTAACCGTCCCGCGGCCGGTTTCACTTTCTTCTCCACGGTCTTGTATTTTGTACTTACCATTGCTTCTTCTTTGTAGAGCGCATCTCGCCCCATTTTCGCAATGATCTCCTACATCTCGACCGATTCCACTGGGACTACCCGGTCTCCTTGGCTTTTCTCCTCCACAAGCTGTTGAAGCCGTTGTAGCGTGCTCCCATAGAACAGTTCTTCGACTACCCCCACGATTTCTTCGTCTTCTTTTATTATTGATGCTGACCGCAACTTGTCCTCTACTTTTTGGTATTCTTTCTTCTTTCCTCTGGTTATGGCCGTGCACGTAGATGCCCCATCCGGACCGATTCATACTTGTTCTGCTCCGAGAGTTTTCTTCCTGTGTGGGGTATCAGGGCTTCTCAGGCTATCACTTCCCCACTTCGCAACAGTCTGCTCTAAAAATTCATCCTTGTTTGGGACAATAGCTCTCTCTTGTTCCTTTCATGATTTGCCGACACAGTTAGGAATTGGACGGATTTCCCTCCGCTTTGGCTCTGAATTCGTGCGAAAGCCGCACCGCTATCGAGTACTTTTGTCTCCATCCGTGAAGTCGTGATAAAGGGTTGCCCAAGGATCACAGAATGTGAGACCTCGTCTTGTACGAAGAAATTTTGGTCGATCTCGACATCCCCGATCTTCACCTCACATCCAGACAAGCCGCAAATAGATCTTCTGTTGCGTTAGTGGCTACCCGGATCTTCCATCCATGGTTAGTGTTTATAGGCCACTTCCCCTTCCGGTAGAACTCCTTGGACATCAAATTGATCTCCCATCCGTGATCAATCAATGCTAGCACGGGCTCTTTGATGTTGCTGATTCGGACCGGAGTCTCCGTAGTTGCACGTGCCCAGTGTGGCCTTATGTAGTGGGAGTTCAGAATTTTGTCCTCCACTTTGGTGTCATTCATTAAAACCGTGGTCGCATTTACCCTTGGAGCGTTCACCTCCGTACTTTGTCTTTTTCTCTTCACGAGATCCACAAGAAGATCATGGAACTCCTTCTTCTTGTGGATCTCGTATGTCCTGGTCTTTTTCTCTTCACGAGATCCACAAGAATATCATGGACCCGGCTATCGAGGATTCTCTCCTTGAACACCTTTTTCAAATCTGTTTGTTGTTCTATGTCTGAGGTGAGCTTGAATGCCAGAATTGTCTTTTCTTTTCCCTTCCTTCCAAAGTTCCAGCTTTCCGGTGTCTTCGATGGTCCAGCCGCATCATCCGTGCGCCGTCGTTTCTCGTCTATATACACTTCATGCAATTGACATAAGGCGTACACGTTATTCTTATCGATGGGGCACTCCCATCCCATAGCTTCACGGATGCCTTCCGCGGTGCTTCGGATCTCATTGGAGTTGGTTTTCTCAGGGTTTTCTAGCACATCCGGCCAAAAAGATGCCTTTGCTCTCGATGACTCACCCACACTTATTCCTGCGGTTGTCGCATAATTACCTTTCACCGCTATTTCCTCTAGGACCTTCTTCATGCCGCCTTTCCTGAAGTTCAGTCGGAGTGTCTTCTGAGAGTCCATCGAATGGATCCGATTTCCCTCATAATAGATAAAATCCTGTCGTAACGCCTCCTTGTGCTTGTCCCAATCCCTCCGATCATGTTTGTTGTTATCACACAATATGCACCGATGGTCCATATACTTGGAGCTTGTGGGACGGTCATCCGACTTCTTTACCATCACGATTTTGAGATTCTCCATTTCTTTCAGCAACTGCTCCACCGTGGTTGCATCCATTCCCTTCTCGGTCGTAGTCTCCCAAGCCCTCGGTTGATGGTCTTCCAATCCGGATCTCAATTTCGGAATCGGTTCTGAAACCCTCTTTTCTTCGCTAGCAAGCCATTGCCCCCTCTTCGTGTATCGTGCGACAATATCCCGCACGCTTTCCCATGTTTCGGTGAGGCCACTCTTAGTGGTCGTGTCCTCCAAAAGCACTCCAAGATCTTTCCGGTCCCGGATGTCCACGGCTCGTAGGAACATGATCACTTTGTCCGGTGCGAGGATAGCTTGATCTCTTGCAGACAACCTTCTGAACCGACTTTCGAATGAAGAAAACACATCGAGGACCTTCATCCCCTTATTCAGTGTTTCCACCCAATCTTCAAATCCCCTCCTCTTTGTCTTGGAGGAGTCCTCGATGGAGAACGTAATCTTTAGCGCCTCTTCAAATGCCTCCCATGTCGGCTTTGGCTGTCGTATCTTGTGGATACTCCCTTCAAGCCCGTTGGTCGCCACCCAATTGAAGGATGTCACTTGCAGTCCCTCCGAAATCCCGCACCGTAGCATTTCTGCCTTGTATTCTCGCAAATACCGCGACATATCTTTCCCATTGAATTGCCCGTTCCGTTACACGAGCTGCTCTACTGTCGCCGCAATCTCCAACATCACGCGTTAATCTTGTAGCATCCACTCAAACATCGCCATCATGTTGTTAGCCTCCGGTTGATATTCCATATTCTTGCCACCCGGTTTCACGTTGGGTTCACCACTTGTGTCGTGCCTTTCGGCTCCGGGTCGTTGTGTGAGTCGGGTGGGAACCACTGAGGTGTTGGACTAGGAGAAGGAAGAATACAATATAAGGCTAGTTATGAATAGGTAAGAAGAGAAGTAAGAAATAGAACTTGTGAATCCCACGTGTTTAGTGTATTTAAACAATATGTAGATTGTAAGAAAGAGAATTTTGATGATAAGCTCGAGAATCCCACGAATATATTAGATTGATCAATCCTTGTAAAATAATCAACAACACCATACATCTTTCTCTCCTCCTTATATAAGGATGGAAGAGGCTAAGCATAGCTTCATGCTTTTTCTAAAGTGTTCATGCACACTAAATGTGCATGAGTTGCTTTTTACACTATGCTTTTATTTCCTAAATATAGTGCTCATGCTCGCTAGATGTGCACGAGTAATTTTTTATTGGTGTACATTTTTCTTATAAATAAAATATTCACACATTCTAAAAGTGCATGACTTACCTTTTAATAAAGGTAGGCATAAATAAAGGTCTTATATGTATTAAATCTATATTTATAACACTTAGGATAAGTTAGTACAATGGTAAGGTTGGGTTCTGTCTACGTGGAGGTACAGGGTTTGAATCTTGCCCTATGCATGTAACAATCTTTTCTTCTATTTATAATTTTGTCTCTTCATCCGGCGAGAGACTCTCACCGGCCTTCTTTATCCGGTTTTTACCGGGAGACTCTCACCGGCCTTCTTTATCCGATTCTGCTTGATTCGGTTCTTACCGGGTCTCCTTATCGGGTCCTCCTTGCCGGTTCCTCCTTCATCCAGTTCTCACCGGTTCTCCTTACCGGGTCCTCCTTACCGGTTCCTCCTTACCGGTTCCTCCTTGTCCCATCCAGAGGAACAAAACCCAATTTTCACGTAGTATGCGAATTACACTACGACAACGCGTTTGCCGTTTAAGAAGATTAGTAAACGGTGTTGTCAATTCGGAGTAATTACGAAGGGATTTTCGCAAAAACCCGACAAAAACAAGAAATGGTCAAACTTCTCGAATATTCTGAAGAGTGGGCCAATGCTTGATTTTCTCGATGCAAGAAGGATCAATTTGAACTCCTCGTTCGGTTATGAGATGTCCAAAATAAGTAATTGATTTCTTGAAGAACTCACATTTTGAGATCTTCGCATAAAACTATTTGTCACACAATGTTTGTAAAACAAAGCGGACATGTTTGGCATGTTCTTGTAATGTACGGCTATAAACTAAAATATCATCCAAGAAAATAACGACAAATTTTCCAAGCTGTTCTCGGAAAAGGTCATTCATTTCTTGTTGAAATGTAGCCGAAGCATTGGTCAAACCAAAAGGCATAACCAAAAACTCATAATGGCCATGGCGCGTACAAAATGTCGTTTTAGGAACATCCTCCTCACTTATACGAATTTGATGGTAATCAGTACGGAGATCAAGTTTCGTAAAATACCGTGATCCCTGGAGACGGTCAATTAGATCGTCAGCCTGGGGCAATGGATATGAATTCTTGATCGTCACTTTATTTAAGCGTCGGTTATTAATACACATACGCCATGTACCTGTTACCGATTAGGAACACTGTCTACGCTCAGTCCTTCGAGGTAGACCTCAAGGTGACCATATTTACAAGGAGTGGAACCGTCCTATCGTAAATCGTAATGGGATACCACCTTGTATCCTAGTAGCGTATAAGGGAGACGGCTACAACCGAACTCCTTAGGAAGTGCACTAGTATACGCACTTATGCTTACACACACTTACGATTAAACAATACGCAACAGAGAAACAACGAACAACCACACAGATAGCCACAGATATGCACAGAGGTCAAAGAAGATAGTATTCTATTAGAAAAACGTTCTGTACTCCAAATTACATGCTTCCTCTTACAGAGGATTTCTGCCCTTTATATACACAGGGTATTCAACCGTTCACACTTCCCGCGTGAGCCGTTACATTCGCTTCTTAACGCTTTACTATATTATAATATTTTTGTGCTTCTATCCGTCA